>NW_026575154.1:0-1215358 GCF_905146905.1 Nyctereutes procyonoides | reverse complement strand
ACCAAACTGCTGAGCCACCCAGGGATCCCCATCTCATAACTTGTATTTACCTTGGATAGAATATACTGATATTAGACCATAGGACTTCCATTAATTTCACTGAAACTTTTACATAATTTATCTCCACTCTTCTTCTAAGCATCTTCCTCAAATATCTAAGATATTGGTACTGTCTGTTGAATTTGACTAATTATTTTGACATTATTGCCAGGATGATGGGATAGTCAAGGCCTGGAAAACCAGGTATGGCATGGAAAGAGCAAAATACTCAAGGGAATAAACACCCAGAAAGAAACAGGAATTCTCCAAGAAAGGAGACCTATCCGTAACCTACAATGTCCTTCCCCTCCATATTTCCAGAGATAACCTGGTTCTTCATAAGTATTAAGGTATGAAGCAGTTCATCAGGTCTTAAAAAGAAACTGTACTTGAACATAATGTATCATTTCTACTGTGTTCCGCAATCAAGAGGAAACAAAGAGTTACAAGCTAAAAATAATAGTGGCTTATGTATTTACCATTATCATTGTTCTTTAATTCTTCATAGAGATTTGAGTCACTATCTAATGACCTTTCATTTCAGCCTAAGGACTGCCTCTAGTATTTCTTTTAAGGGAAGTACAAGAGATAAATCCTATCAGTTTCTGTTTACCTGGGAATGTCTTAATTTCACCTTTATTTTCAAAGAAGAGAATTCTTGATCAGCAATCTTTTATTTCAGCACTTTAAAAATACCATCTCATTTGCTTCTGGCCTCCACAGCTCCTGGCAAGCCAACCATTAATCTTATTGGGGAATTCCTTGTCACTTCTGCTCCTTTTCACATTCCTCTTTGGCTTTGGCTTTCAACAGTTTGACTGTAATGTATCTAGGTATCCATCTCTTTACATTTATCCTGCTTTGAATTCATTAAACTTCTTGTATGTGTAGATCAATTTTTTTCAACAAATTTGAGATGTTTTTAGCTGTTATTTCTTCAAACATTCTTTTTGATTCTTTCTTTTTCTTCTCTTCTTCTGGTATTTCCTTTATGCATATGTTGGTATGCTTGAAGATATCCCAAAAGTCTCTGAAGCTATGTTTATTTTTCTTCATTCTTTTTTCTTTCATCAAACTGCATAGTATCAATTGAGTTGTTCCTCAGGTTTCCTTAATCTTTCTTCTGTTCAGTTCAAACCCATTGCTGAATCCCTCTAGTAAATTTTCATTTCCATAACTGTACTTTTCAATCCCAGAATTTCTACTTGATTTCTTTCTACAATTTGTAACTTTTTATTGATATATTCTATTTGGTGAGACACTGCTCTTATATTTTCCTTTAGTTCTTTAGACATAACTTCCTTTACTTCTTTGAATATATTTTAAATAGCTGATTTAACAACTTTGTCTAATAAGTCCAACATGCTGGATTCCTCAAGAACAGTTTCTATTGATTCTCTTCCTACATATGGGCCATATTTCTTTGTTCTTTGGATTTCTCATTTTTTTGTTGAAAATTATACATTTTAGATAATACAATGTGGTAATTCTGAAAATCAGAATCCCCACCTAAGGGTTTGTTGGTACTTGTTAGTGATTTTTCTGGACTACCTCTAGATTCTGTATTCTCTGTCATAGGTGTCTACTGAAGTCTCAGTCTGGTTAGCTGAGTGGTCAGGTAATGGACAAAGGTTGGACTAGGCATTTCCTTAAATGTCTTGAACCAATAAGTCTCCAACCTTTGCAGAGGTACTCTGTGCATGTGTTAGGGCACACCTTCAATGTTCAAGCAGACAGTTTACAAGTCTATCTTAGCCTTCACTTCCTGTCTGCATAGAATCTCAAGGTCATCTATAGTAAGAGCTTTGTACTTTGTCAAGACTGTTTTTTTTTTTTGTTTTTTGTTTGTTTGTTTGTTTTTGCTGTGATGGGTTAGCAGTGAAATTCTTTCAGTGTTTTACAGGAGCAAGCAAGTAAGTAAATATATTGAGAATAACAGAATAATAAGTTTCTCATAGAAAAGGAAGGACTAGAATAAGCCTGTGGTACTGGATTAGAATTTCCTAAGAACAAGATACTCTCTTTTACAACATAATTGTCAAAGTCAGGAGTCAGGAGAAACTCAAAAGTTTTTAGTAGATAGATAAGAAATAAGTATGGATTTCTAACTCTGTCCATTGATAACCTGAAGCAATGACATCCCAGTAGCAATGCATGTACACAGTATACTGATCTTGTTTTGAAATACCATTCTTTATTAAAAGGAAGTAGGGCTCCTTAAGGAAATGTCTGATTCTAGGATGGGTCAGGGAAAAAGAATTTGGTGAACGTGGAACATTCTGTGGAACGTGGAACATTCTGTGCCAGAAGATAAAGAAATGCTTAAAGAATGATGAGGACATGTCAAAAAGACACTAGAAGCAGCTTAAAAGGACTCCCAAAGATCAAATCTGAGGTAATTTAAGCCTTAAAATAAATAATGAGAATAATAAATTATAACTTTTTGAGTAAAAGGGATTCATGAATCCATGCTGTTAGAAATGGGAAAGATAAAGAAAGCTCTTTATTTGACAAAAATAAATATTAAAGATGGAATCATAAAACCACCATTTGATAAACATCACAGTAAAATTTAATCAAGCATCATAAAAGGATACTGAACTAGTGAGGTTGATGAAGAAAAAGATATCTACTTATTCTTAAATTAACCCCCACAAAAATGTTCATAATTTTTTTAAAAATAGTAACTTTATAGTAGATAAAACTGGAAAATACCACCTCAAGCTAACATCACTTATCATGAGATAGGCAGACATACTGTGCTTCTTTATGTGATACACTGAGAAGGATACATCATTTCTGGAGTATTTCTGCCAAAATATCTAAACATACTGTAGTCATGATAAAATATACACAAACCCAAAATTAAGAACTACTCTACAAACCCAAAATTAAGAAATACTCTACAAAGTAACCAGGATATACTCTACAAAAAGCCAAGGTTACAAAAGACAAAGACTAAACTGTTCCAAATTCAAGGAATCCAAAGAGACATGACAACTAAACTAAATGCAAAATACCAGATTCACTCCAGAACAAAATTATTAAAAAAAAAAAAGATATCCTTGAGATCATTAGCACTTTCTTTAAAATATCTGTAGATTAGGGACACCTGGGTGGCTCAGTCGGTTAAGCATCTGCCTTTGGCTCAGGTCATAATCCAGGGATCCTGGGAGGGTGCCTCGAGTTAGGCTCCCTGCTCAGTCTATTTCTCCCTCTTCCTCTGCCCCTTCCCCTGCTTGTGCTTGTTCTTGCTCTTTTCTCAAATAAATAAATAAAAATCTTTAAAAAAAATCTGTAGATTAGATATTAGTATTATATCAGTGAAAATTTCCTGATTTTGATAACTGCATTATGATTATAAAAGAGAATATGTTGTACTCTAGGAAATTTACATTTAAGTATTTAAGGGTAAAAGTGACATGATGTCTGAAATATGCTTTCAAATTTCTTAATAAAAACTATAAAATATATAGGGAGATAAAATGATAAAGCTAATGTGATAAAACGCTAACTGCAGAATCTGAATTATAGGAAAAGTTTGTTATTCTTGCATCTTTCCTATCAGTCTGAAACTATTTCAAAATTTAAAATTATTTTTTTAAAAAGTACTAACCAGGAATAATTAATTAATTAGATTTAATATATCTACATGGTCAAATCTAGAAAATAAAAAGTGAAATAGCAAGCAATTTATATACCAAATGATAGAATTTACTTAAAATTTTAAAATCATACTACAATATATATTGTTATTCGTGTACCTAATAAAGACTTAATGTTTACTATGGCAAAGGGAAAAGAATGAAGGGAGAGAAATTGGGTAAGGTAACAGTTGTTAAAATACAGTGAATTCAAGTGTGACAAATTTTTACCATGTTATATGTGATGATGGGTCCATGGATATCAGTTATTTTTTTTAATTCCAGTATAGTTAATATACAGCGTATAGTTTCAGGTGTATAATACAGTGATTCAACAATTCCATACATCACCCAGTGCTCATCATGACAAATTCACTCCTTAATTCCCATTGCCTATTTCACCCATTCCACTACTGACCTCCCCTCTGGTAACCACCAGTTTGTTCTCTGTAGTCAAAAGTGTGTTTCTTGGGTTATCTTTCCCTCTTTTTTTCCCTTTACTCATTTCTTGTTTGTTTCTTAAATTCCACATATTAATGAAAGCATATGGTATTTGTTTTTCTCTGGCTGACTTATTTAACTTAGCATTATACTCTCTAGATTCATCCATGTTGTTACACTAAGCAAGATTTCATTCATTTTTATAGCTGAGTAATATTCTATTGCATATATATACACACTACATCTTCATTATCCACTCATCTTTCAATGGACCTTTGAGCTGCTTCCATATCTTAACTATTGTAAATAGTGTTGCTATAAAAGTAGGGGTACATATATCCCTTTTAATTAGTGTTTTTATAGCTTTTGGGTAAATACCCAATAGTGCAATTATTGGATTACAGTGGTTCTATTTTATCTTTTTGAGGAACCTCCATACTTTTCTCCATAGTGGCTGTACCAGTTTGCATTTGTGGGTATCTGTTATTATATTTGTACTAGTCTATGTACTAGTCTATGTATAATTATATAAATTACAAAAAATATTTTTTAACTTTAAACAATTCAAAGGATCTAAGACTCCAAAATGCCCCAAGACAGCCACAAACCAAATGGTTTCTAAAGATATTTGAACCTAAGCCCAATGATGGAGACCTATACAAATGAAAACTTATAGAGTACTGAGAGTGAAGGTCAACCCAAATCTAAAAATATCTATTCCTTGCCCAAGCCGTGTCTCTCTTCAGTTTCTCCTTCAGTCTATGCTTAATTTTGGCCATTTTTCTCATGAGGATTCCTCTTCCAGATCTCATGTACTTCAGTCTTATAATTAAATAAAACCAGACATATTATCCATATTCATGGATAATTCATACATTTCAATTAGCTAAATGAAATTTTGTCTCAGCTTTAGCCAGGTTTGAATCTGAAAGCCTGCACGAGATGGATCTGCTATAATATGCTTGATATTTTAATTAAAGAGATGCTCCTTGGGCAGCCCAGATGGCTCAGTGGTTTAGTGCCGCCTTCAGCCCAGGGTGTGATCCTGAAGACCCAGGACTGAGTCCCATGTCATGCTTCCTGCATGGAGCCTGCTTCTCCCTCGGCCTGTGCCTCTGCCTCTTTCTCTCTCGCTCTGTGTCTCTCATGAATAAATAAATAAAATCTTTAAAAAAGGAAAGAAAATGTTTTCAAAAAAAAAAAAAGAGATGCTCAACTTTTTTAATAAACATTTATGAAATAAATAATGCTTACACTATCAGATTCAAATTTCTTTATTAAAAAAATGCTTTTTCCCTTTCAAATTCAGGAAAAGAATATCTATGTATTGCATAGGATTATACATTGTAACAGAGACTTCTAGTAAGTAAAACCTGTTTCCTCTTCTTTCTAGATGTAGTTAGACTACATTTCCCAGCCTCCTTGGCACTTAGGTATATCTATGTGACTGAGCTTTAACACCCAGATTTGGCCACAAAAACTTCCCACTAGCAGTCCTCCATCTTTCCCCTTCTGCTGGCTGGATATTTATGAACTGAAGTCCTTCAATGATGATAGTAACATGAATGGAATAAGTGTTCCTGGATCCCTACCTAGAGGAAAGTCTCTTATCAACAAGGAGTATCCACATGAATGGGGAAAAAAAGAATATTACCTGTATTAAGCCACAGAGATTTGGGAGTCTATTTATTATTGCAGTTAGTATTACATTAATTAAAACATGCATAATCGTAAACAATCTTCCAACTGTCAATAAGAAATGTGTTATACTTACCAATTTAGGTTTATAGTATGCTGGACCTAGTGTACTGTCACTAGCAGGTGGAAAATGTTTTATAATACCGCCATCCTCATTAATATCATAACCATATGACCGTCCACAAGAAGGAATTGAAGGAACATCAACACTTCTGGAAATTGAAGGTGGTGCCCTTGAAATTTTCTGTAAGAAAACATTTTATATTATTTACTTGGAGACAAGAAAAGGAATAAAGAACCAAATATTAAAATTTACTAAAAGGCAATTGTTAAATATTGAATTAATGCATTTCATAATATAAACCAAAAGTATTTTATAAAAGTAATTTAAAGAAGTAAATTCAAGTCTCACTTAATCATATAAATTAAGATAATATACAATATTACTATTAAAGCCATCTTAAGAGTAAAGGAGTCTCTCTCACCTGGCTCAGTTATTTACCTTGTTTAGTAAATAAATACTACTGAAGCTAACAGCAGGCAGTCACTCCTACAGCCACATCATCAATCACCAGTTCAGTGGTTACTTGTGCTATACTACCATAATATCTGCCAGGGAAAAATAAACTTTATATTTTTCTATAACACTTCCTGGCCTCATTCCTTCTTAGCTCCTGATTTATCTCCATATTACTAATGCCCTATAAAAATATCCTAATTATGCTGACAAGATAGCAAAAAAAATGTCTATGACATAATGCTAAATGAAAATAGAAAATAGAATTTATGACTATAGGTATATAATATATATGAAAGTATATATACGTATATATAGTAATATATACACAATTTTATGATAAACTAAAAAAAGCTATGCAAAAATAAACAGAATGAACAGAGTCAGAAGTTCAAGGTTCAATTTTTCCAAAATTTCCTTTAGCGTCAAATATTTTATAATTTAAATAAAAACAAGAAGTAACAGATAGTAGAAATACTAGTATAAAATTTAGCAAATGAAACACTGGCATTTAAATAATTTAGTTATCTGGAAAACTACTTCAGAATATATTGATCCTCTGTTGTTTCTGAATAAATAAATAAATGTTACAGTTTAATGCATGCATGCCCAGTAGACATGTTATAAACATACTATCACTGACAGAATTTTCCTTTTTTTATCATTAGAGACCACTATTAAGTAGTTTCAGTGATACTTATTAGACTTATTTCCAAGTTAAATGGAAGTATTGAATGACTTCTCCTATTACTTTAGAAAATTATTTGCATGATGTCAAGACTTTTCAAAGTATATCCCTATCTCCTTCTCCATCCTCTATTCCTACTACCCTCCCTTAGATTCTATACTTCAAATATACTAAAGAACTCTATTCTTTTCCAAACATGCCATTAAATACTTCAATGTGTTTATTCACATGGTTTTCTCTGCCTGGACTAGTTTTTCCCATTCTTTTTAACTACTTAGCAAATCCTTCTTCAATATCCAGTTTGATTGTGATATCATTACTTTGGGCTACTAGTAGACATTTTATTATGACATATGTTTAATTAAAATAGCATTGCATCAACTGTTTGTATTAAATTATAGTCATTATTTCCCTATTAAAATTATGATCCTGAGGAGCAATGATTTGTCTTCTATGTATTATCAGTGCCTAAAATTAGGTCTATTATACAAAGTCTCTAGCAAATGTCTGATCCTAGTTTCAAGTGCACAACATAATAATTGGACAATTCTATACATTACATATTGCTCACCACAATAAGTGTAATTGCCATGTGTCAACATATAAAGTTATACTATGTTTTTTGTTTGTTTTAAAGATTTATTTATTCATTCCTGAGAGACACAGAGAGAGAGAGGCAGAGACCTAGGCAGAGGGAGAAGCAGGTTCCTAGCAGGGAGCCCACTGTGGGACTCGATCCCAGATCCTGGGATCATGCCCTGAGCCAAAGGCAAACACTCCACTGCTGAGCCACCCAGGTGTTCCAAAGTTATACAGTGTTACTGACTCTATTCGCTATGCTATACTTTTCCTCTTGATGATTTATTTATAAAAGGAAAGGAAAGGAAAGGAAAGGAAAGGAAAGGAAGGAAAGGAAAGGAAAGGAAGAAAGGAAAGGAAAGGAAAGGAAAGAAAGGAAAGAAAGGAAAGAAGAAAGAAAGGAAAGAAAGGAAAGGAAAGAAAGGAAAGGAAAGAAAGAAAGAAGGGAAGGAGAGGAGGGAGGGAGGGAGGGAGGGAGGGAGGGAGGGAGGGAAGTTAGTTAAGGAAGGAAGGAAGGCAGTCAAGAATGCAAGCAAGCAGAAAAATTCCTAATGTGTCCATTAAAAGCATTCACACATCTTAAACAATAACTTAATACTTTTCAGCAGAAAATATCGTACAGTGTCACTAATATAAAAGATTAATGTCTGAAAGGGCTGGCAGGATATATTCAGGGTCCTAAATGAGAAGAACATGCAACCAAGAATACTTTATCCAGCAAGGCTCTCATTCAGAATGGAAAGAGAGATAAAGAGCTTCCAAGACAGGCAGGAACTGAAAGAATATGTGACCTCCAAACCAGCTCTGCAAGAAATTTTAAGGGGGACTCTTAAAATTCCCCTTTAAGAAGAAGTTCAGTGGAACAATCCACAAAAACAAGGACTGAATAGATATCATGATGACACTAAACTCATATCTGTCAATAGTAACTCTGAACGTGAACGGGCTTAATGACCCCATCAAAAGGCGCAGGGTTTCAGGCTGGATAAAAAAGCAGGACCCATCTATTTGCTGTCTACAAGAGACTCATTTTAGACAGAAGGACACCTACAACCTGAAAATAAAAGGTTGGAGAACCATTTACCATTCAAATGGTTCTCAAAAGAAAGCAGGGGTAGCCATCCTTATATCAGATAAACTAAAATTTACCCAAAGACTGTAGTGAGAGATGAAGAGGGACACTATATCATACTGAAAGGATCTATCCAACAAGAGGACTTAACAATCCTCAATATATATGCCCTGAATGTGGGAGCTGCCAAATACTTAAACCAATTATTAACCAAAGTGAAGAAATACTTAGATAATAATACACTTATACTTGGTGACTTCATCTAGCTCATTCTACCCTCGATAGGTCTTCTAAGCACAACATCTCCAAAGAAATGAGAGCTTTAAATGATACACTGGACCAGATAGATTTCACAGATATCTACAGACTTTACATCCAAACTCAACTGAATTCACATTCTTCTCAAGTGCACATGGAACTTTCTCCAGAATAGACCACATACTGGGTCACAAATCGGGTCTGAACCAATACCAAATGATTGGGATCATCCCCTGCATATTCTCAGACCATAACGCCTTGAAATTAGAACTAAATCACAACAGGAAGTTTGGAAGGACATCAAACACGTGGAGGTTAAGGACCATCCTGCTAAAAGATGAAAGGGTTAACCAGGAAATTAAAGAAGAATTAAAAAGATTCATGGAGCTAGAGAAAAAACAGCAAATGGACCTGACACCCAGCAGAAGAAGAGAGTTAATTAAAATTCGAGCAGAACTCAACGAAATTGAGACCAGAAGAACTGTGGAACAGATCAGTAGAACCAGAAGTTGGTTCTTTGAAAGAATTAATAAGATAGATAAACCATTAGCCAAACTTATTAAAAAGAAGAGAGAGAAGACTCAAATTAATAAAATCATGAATGAGAAAGGAGAGATCACTACCAACACCAAGGAAATACAAACGATTTTAAAAACATATTATGAACAGCTCTACGCCAATAAATTAGGCAATCTAGAAGAAATGGACGCATTCCTGGAAAGCCACAAACTACCAAAACTGGAACAGGAAGAAATAGAAAACCTGAACAGGCCAATAACCAGGGAGGAAATTGAAGCAGTCATCAAAAACCTCCCAAGACACAAGAGTCCAGGGCCAGATGGCTTCCCAGGGGAATTCTATCAAACGTTTAAAGAAGAAACCATACCTATTCTACTAAAGCTGTTTGGAAAGATAGAAAGAGAAGGAGTACTTCCAAATTCATTCTATGAGGCCAGCATCACCTTAATTCCAAAACCAGACAAAGACCCCACCAAAAAGGAGAATTACAGACCAATATCCCTGATGAACATGGATGCAAAAATTCTCAACAAGATACTAGCCAATAGGATCCAACAACACATTAAGAAAATTATTCACCATGACCAAGTAGGATTTATCCCCGGGACACAAGGCTGGTTCAACACTCGTAAAACAATCAATGTGATTCATCATATCAGCAAGAGAAAAACCAAGAACCATATGATCCTCTCAATAGATGCAGAGAAAGCATTTGACAAAATACAGCATCCATTCCTGATCAAAACTCTTCAGAGTGTAGGGATAGAGGGAACTTTCCTCGACATCTTAAAAGCCATCTACGAAAAGCCCACAGCAAATATCATTCTCAATGGGGAAGCACTGGGAGCCTTTCCCCTAAGATCAGGAACAAGACAGGGATGTCCACTCTCACCACTGCTATTCAACATAGTACTGGAAGTCCTAGCCTCAGCAATCAGACAACAAAAAGACATTAAAGGCATTCAAATTGGCAAAGAAGAAGTCAAACTCTCCCTCTTCGCCGATGACATGATACTCTACATAGAAAACCCAAAAGCCTCCACCCCAAGATTGCTAGAACTCATACAGCAATTTGGTAGCGTGGCAGGATACAAAATCAATGCCCAGAAATCAATGGCATTTCTATACACTAATAATGAGACTGAACAAAGAGAAATTAAGGAGTCAATCCCATTTACAATTGCACCCAAAAGCATAAGATACCTAGGAATAAACCTAACCAAAGAGGTAAAGGATCTATACCCTAAAAAGTATAGAACACTTCTGAAAGAAATTGAGGAAGACACAAAGAGATGGGAAAATATTCCATGCTCATGGATTGGCAGAATTAATATTGTGAAAATGTCAATGTTACCCAGGGCAATTTACACGTTTAATGCAATCCCTATCAAAATACCATGGACTTTCTTCAGAGAGTTAGAACAAATTATTTTAAGATTTGTGTGGAATCAGAAAAGACCCCGAATAGCCAGGGGAATTTTAAAAAAGAAAACCATAGCTGGGGGCATCACAATGCCAGATTTCAGGTTGTACTACAAAGCTGTGGTCATCAAGACAGTGTGGTACTGGCACAAAAACAGACACATAGATCAATGGAACAGAATAGAGAACCCAGAAGTGGACCCTGAACTTTATGGTCAACTAATATTCGATAAAGGAGGAAAACTATCCACTGGAAGAAAGACAGTCTCTTCAATAAATGGTGCTGGGAAAATTGGACATCCACATGCAGAAGAATGAAACTAGACCACTCTCTTGCACCATACACAAAGATAAACTCAAAATGGATGAAAGATCTAAATGTGAGACAAGATTCCATCAAAATCCTAGAGGAGAACACAGGCAACACCCTTTTTGAACTCGGCCACAGCAACTTCTTGCAAGATACATCCACGAAAGCAAAAGAAACAAAAGCAAAAATGAACTATTGGGACTTCATCAAGATAAGAAGCTTTTGCATAGCAAAGGATACAGTCAACAAAACTCAAAGACAACCTACAGAATGGGAGAAGATATTTGCAAATAACATATCAGATAAAGGGCTAGTTTCCAAGATCTATAAAGAACTTATTAAACTCAACACCAAAGAAACAAACAATCCAATCATGAAATGGGCAAAAGACATGAAGAGAAATCTCACAGAGGAAGACATAGACATGGCCAACATGCACATGAGAAAATGCTCTGCATCACTTGCCATCAGGGAAATACAAATCAAAACCACAATGAGATACCACCTCACACCAGTGAGAATGGGGAAAATTAACAAGGCAGGAAACAACAAATGTTGGAGAGGATGCAGAGAAAGGGGAACCCTCTTACACTGTTGGTGGGAATGTGAACTGGTGCAGCCACTATGGAAAACCGTGTGGAGGTTCCTCAAAGAGTTAAAAATAGACCTGCCCTACGACCCAGCAATTGCACTGTTAGGGATTTACCCCAAAGATTCAGATGCAATGAAACGCCGGGACACCTGCACCCCAATGTTTCTAGCAGCAATGTCCACAGTAGCCAAACTGTGGAAGGAGCCTCGGTGTCCATCGAAAGATGAATGGATAAAGAAGATGTGGTTTATGTATACAATGGAATATTACTCAGCCATTAGAAACGACAAATACCCACCATTTGCTTCAACGTGGATGGAACTGGAGAGTATTATGCTGAGTGAAGTAAGTCAATCGGAGAAGGACAAACAGTGTATGTTTTCATTCATTTGGGGAATATGAATAATAGTGAAAGGGGATATAAGGGAAGGGAGAAGAAATGTGTGGGAAATATCAGAAAGGGAGACAGAACATAAAGACTCCTAACTCTGGGAAACGAACTAGGGGTGGTGGAAGGGGAGGAGGGCGGGGGGTGGGGGTGAATGGGTGACGGGCACTGAGGGGGACACTTGACGGGATGAGCACTGGGTGTTATTCTGTATGTTGGTAAGTTGAACACCAATAAAAATTAATTTATTAAGAAAAAATAAAATAAATTAAATAAATAAATAAATAAAAATTAAAAAAGATTAATGTCTAATAAAACAAATGTGTCCTTCTAAAAAAAAGTCTGATAAGCCCTTGCATAAGTAAATGAACATTTACTTTGTCCCCACACACAAAACAGCTGATACTTAAATATGCTTACTAACCTTAACTTCATTGTCATTGACCTGACTTTCATCTGAGTACTGAGCCCTAAAATATGTCCCCTAAACAAAGCTGATTAAAAATGTAATTAAGGGATCCCTGGGTGGCGCAGCGGTTTGGCGCCTGCCTTTGGCCCAGGGCGTGATCCTGGAGACCCCGGATCGAATCCCACGTCGGGCTCCCGGTGCATGGAGCCTGCTTCTCCCTCTGCCTGTGTCTCTGCCTCTCTCTCTGTGTGTGACTATCATAAATAAATAAACATTTAAAAAAAATAAAATAAAATAAAAATGTAATTAATAAGCTATGTGAAATAGATATGGAAAGAGAAAAGAGAACCACTCAAATAAACTGCAATCAAAATCTTCTAGATTTGTATTTTGAAGGGGTAGGCCTTTGGTATAATAATTACTCATTACATAACACCAGCATACCTTTCCAAACCTATCATTTGCTAGTTTCCTACACATTTTTTTTTTTTTACTTTGGGTCAATATAATCTTATTGTCTTCCATGGACTCTACTTCTCTGTTCACTCATGTAGTTCTCCATGCCTGAAATGCATATTCCAACATTATTCTTCAAGGCTAACCTCCTCTATAAATCCTCTGCAAAGTATACTTTGCCATGATATACTAGTCTTGGGGTGCCTAGATAACTCAGTTGGTTAAGCATCTGACTCCTGATTTTGGCTATAAAGTTACACTCTCAAGGTCGTGAGATTGAGCCCTGCCTCGGGCTCCAAGCTGGGCACGGAGCCCACTTGAGGTTCTCCCTCTCCCTTTGCCCACCACCTCCATGCTCTCTCTCTCCTTTAAAAATAATAATTTTAAAATTCCTATGGTATTTAATTACATAGTTTTCATTTAGCATCTATCATATTTCATCTTGCATTAGTAGCAATTTATATATCTCTCTCCCATCTAAATTTTAAGCTTTTTTATTTCAGCAAACATGTTTTAAATTTCACTGTTTTATTAATAATACTTATCACAGAGTTTCCTCTCTATACATAGGTAGACTACTCAGATGGTTTTTAAAAACTCCTTTCCTTTCTGTTCACCATAGACACTGGAAGTGACTATAGGATTTATCAAAAGCAAAAATGAAGTCAGTTGTTAATAAATAAAAAATTAGTTTATACACATTGAATATTCATTTAATTATGAAATATGGATACCAATAAACCTACTAATTTTTAAAGTTTTTTAATGTATTTACCACATAAAACATAAAACCTTTTCTATTCTAACTAAAAGAAATGTCAGAAGTATAACTTAACATAGCAACACACTGACTGAAAATGCTCTTTAACCTGTGGCGCTTTTCTTTTCACAGTATCTAATGTTCCAGGATAAAACTGATCATAGCTTGCTGGTCCTGGACTCTCTGAACCAAACTTCTTAAAACGTATCTCCCGGTTTTGTAGACTATGACCTCCTTTTATATTATACTAAATTAGAGAGAAAAAAAACATGAAATAATTAAAAGAAGCACTTTATAATTAATACCTAGTTAACAAGCATTATATATCAATATGAACAAAGAGTTTTAAAATCCAACCTGTGAAAGTTAAGGAATCTTGACTGAAGGTATCATTCTAGCATAAGGGGATAATAAGAGGATGACTATTACAGTTGTCAGTTTTAACTCTGAACTCAAACCAAAATTTACTGTACGCAAGGTGCTCAAAGAGAATGTAAAACTCAGTTTTAAAACAGGAATCAAAATAAAGAAATCCCCAAAGTTCTAGAGCAAGAATAAAGAGTATACACTAACAGGCCTATAGCGAATGTGCACCTCTGAAATGAGGTACAAATAGTGGTACTCACACTGAAGGGAAAATATAAGCCTTCCAAGCTTGCTTAGGATTAATTATTTTCATGAACTATTTTTTGGTCATTTCCAGGGATGCCTATGTAGGCTTACTGGCAACAGCATGGGTTTTTGGTTGGTTGGTTGGTTGGTTGGTTGGTTGGTTGGTTTTTTCTTCAATTTTTTAACAGCTTGGTTTTATGCTCATATTAATTTTAAACATTGTTTAATGCAGAGAAGGGACTGGGAGGAATCTCCCACAGCTCTCTATGCCACATGTCTGGATTCTCTGAAATGAGAAAATTATCAACTGCCTAATAGCCAGTGAATTCAGATAAAATTCCATCTTATTAGTTTCAATTAACGCTCATAGTGTAATCATTTCAAAAATAATTCATAGTAATAATGGTTGGCATTGATTGATCAGATAAGATTTAAGTTCCTGATCTGTCAACAGACCTTTTCTCGTGGTATATACGTTAGATGTTCATAATCGCTCTTAACTGAGCCTATCTCTACTTTGTCTCTTATTCGGCTACTTTCATCTTTCCAAAAATACACAAAAGAGATATTCCTTTTAAAAAATGAGTCAAAATTATATTCTTAGGTAGCCAACCCACTACTTGATAACTGTTTTAATCAGACCATAATCCCTGTGTTTAAAGAGTTTGGATCTCTAACAAAATTTAATGATTTTGCAAAAACATTAACATTGCAAGTTACATAAAAAGTAAACTCATGTGAAAAGAGAACATCTCAAATCTTAATTCTTTGAAAGCCATTACTCTAGTCTTTATGATCTTATATTTCACACTGCAATCTGAATTTATATTGAACTTCAACAGAAGGCAGTAAAATTAATCTGACTTTTTTTAACTGGTTGAAATTAACCAGGACTTTTTTCCAATAACTCATATTTAATAATTACCAATTCATATTTCAAAATAACAAGAGGTTATAAAAGGAACTACTATGTGTCAGATAAATACCCAAAAATTATATTATGAGGTAACGAAGTATATGATGTAATGAAGTATATGAAAACTTGTGAGAAACACCCTTCCTACTTCTTGAGTCATGGCTATACGCTGTGGCTATATGAATTACTATATTGCCAGCAACTTCCCAACAATACAGGATGCAAAGTCTCATCTGAATGGTGAAGCCATGCATTGTTATCACGTACGATATTATCCTATTATTCAGCTCTAGTGAAATGTATCAGATCAAAAATCAAACCTAATTTGGACATCTATTACTAGGGCTAGATTGTGGAAAAATGAAAAAACTATTTATCTGTATCCAAGGAAGAGATCTCCACATCTAAAATCAATCTTATATAGCAAGGAACAAAATGGTATCCACCATGCAGACAGATCACAAACTAGAAGAGAATTAGAACCAGAAAACACAAATGAAATTTGAACTGACCCTTTGGAGTGAAATTCATTCTAGGAAAAAATACAAACAGAATAAGGCATGTGACCTAATAAGCTAATTATCTATCAGAGGATCAGAAACTTGCACTTCGTAAACTCCATTCTTTTGCTTCTTTTATTTTCTTAAATTCCCTTATGTTGTTTTCTAAGAAAATTTCCTTTTGAAAAAAATTAGCATGCTTCAGATATGCTGGAGGAGAAAAAGGAAAAAATGAATTTGCCTATAACTGGGCAAGAGCTGGAAAGGAAAATGAATACTCCCATCGTCACTTTCAACTTTGCAATAGTAGTGACAACCATAATCAAAGTGAAATAACCATAACAAAAACAGAGAAATAGAGAAGACTAAACTGGGACACACAGTTTCAGCTCCCAACTGTTCTGTTTTTATAAGAGCTTCAACAATTAAACACAGTGGAGGCAGGCCCTCACAACTACAACTACACTATCTTTCCAAATTTCATCTGAAGTCTCCAAATAACATTTTCTATGTAATTGCTAACAGAAAGGAATATTTCAATCTATGCTTCCAAAAAAAAGTATAAAAATAAATTGTTAAATACTTCAAATAAGATTATTTCCAATAAGATTATTTCTTTATTTTCCAGTATATTAATTATTTATAGAACTAGTATGCTATGTCACATTTCAAACACACTTTAAATTCAGCCATTTAAAATAATAATGGACCAAAAAAAAAAAAACAGCAATAGAATAAGTAAGTCACAGTCATTTTTTAAACCAAGGAAACCAATCTTCTCCTGGCATTTTATATTTTTAAGAAGAAAAAACAGAATACTAGAACTCTTTCTTAGATCGTCCATTGCATTTAAAAAGTACATTTCCTAATTTCTTATTCTTGAAATTCAAGAAATTTACCCAATTTGGGATAAAATATAATCAGATCTAAATTGCACTTTATTTTACATATGGAATTGACTAAAATCAATATTAATATTTCAACATCCTGATATTTGTCATATTAAAGAAGTTTGAAAACTACCTATTGTGTATTTTATTGCATTCTCCTCTTGGAATAGTGTTACAGTCTTAAAAGAACTACTGGTAAAACTAGCAAGCCCATATACCCATAATATGTCAGCCGTGAGCCATAGAATGGAAGCCGGAGTGACACTTCTAATGACGACATCTAATGAACTGTTACTATTTTTTGCTTTTTGCCCTCTAGGCGCTAGTATGCTGGAAGTTTCAAGAACCCAGGGAAGAGCCATAAATGTTCTACTGAATTGGAAGTTGAGACCATCAAATGGCCATTCCAGGCGCTGTTGCTAGAGAGCAAAATAAGGAGAGTATTGGCTAAGGTGATTAACACTGACCAAGAACTAATGACAGCCACAGGCACCGCGATGGGATGGAACACAGAGACACCATGCAGAGCCTCCCTGAACTATAATGTCCAGTGAAAATGCTAAGAGCAAGTTTATTTAAACGTTTGAGAAGGAAGCCTGTGAATCAAGAGCTCACACTCCTTAGAACTAAAGATTCTGGTCACTACATCAAGCTGAAAACTCCATCAGATAAAGTTCCTTTAAAGAGATGGGAAACAGGGGCAGCCCCGGTGGCGCAGCAGTTTGGCGCCGCCTGCAGCCTGGGGTGTGATCCTGGAGACCCAGGATGGAGTCCCACATTGGGCTCCCTGCATGGAGCCTGCGTCTCCCTCTCCCTCTGCCTGTGTCTCTGCCTCTCTCCTGCGTCTATGAATAAATAAATAAACTCTTTAAAAAAAAATAAAAAATAAAGAGATGGGAAACAGAACGAGTAATGGAAAAAATTAAGCCACCTACAGCTTCATAATCAGTTACAGAAACTAACAGGTCCCCTTGCATTTCCTTGCTTCCTACAACACCTTGCTTTCATCTTCCCTCCTTCTTTCTCTTTTCTATTGTAAAATGGCAACACTAATAATAGATAAAAAGTTATTGGATGCTACCTATAATCAAGCACTATTCTAAATTGCTTGCAAATATATTTAACTCTTAGAAAAAGCCTACAAACTCAGTACCCCTTTTTTACAGATAAGGAAACTAAAGCCCAAAGAGATTAAGTAGTTAAGATTAAATCTACCTACATTTGAAATCTGTCTGAGCTAATAAGTGACAGAGACAGATTTCAAATGTAGTCTAGTTCCAGAGCCCACACTACTAACCACTTCTTCAAAATATCTTATGTCATATTTAGTTACCATTTAATCTATAGGTTGCAGAATAATGGAAGAGGAATGTGAAAAAAACAAAAGCAGAAAAGGTCTTAATCTAAAGATCTAACTCATAGTGACACTGTAATATCATTTCTGAATGCAGCAGCTCCTTCAGAGGAATTTGTCTCTGTCAGGGAAGTTATACTTGAAAACTATACATAATTAATTGTGTTTTTCAAATTATATATGTGGGAAGAAGAATTATGTGTATATGTAATGCACATGAAAGAGAAGACAACTGGAAGTCAAGGGGGAAAATGTAACAGAAATCTATTCTTTTTGTTATCTGTCCAGCATCCTATTATCTGCCCATTATAGCCTATAAAACAATGTTTATGTCTTATAGAATTCATAGAATAATGAAGAACATTCAACCAGGCAACCAACATTAAACACTTCTATTTTCTCACATTCTAATAACAAATTATAGATTAAAAGAATGATAATATGAAGGGAAAATAAAATTTGATAAATGACATATTAGCCTATTGGAGGACGAAAGTATAATTTTTATCAACACCAACAATTATATATAATAACTTTTATAAATTTACCTGTGCTTCTGAAACATTATAGTGCCCTGGCCCTGGAACAGCTTTCTCAGTGCTAGAGGCAACAGTAAATGTACTTTCTCTGGTAGCCAAAGAAAGGAATGGTGCGTAGCCACCTATAAAAGTAAAAATCGTATCACTGGAAGATACAACAGAGTCCCAGTGATTTCAGAGAAAAAGCATTCAAAATATATAAAATCATTTAGTAATCTCAATTGTGGATACTGTATTATCAGAACTAATGGTGAGCCACAGAATTTGCTGCATCTTTTAAAACCTGACTTAAGAGCAGAATGTTTTATATTAAAGAACCTACAAAAATGGAATTCCTAAACAACTGAAAAAATAATTAAAGAAATAGAAAACAAAAGCCTTTCTTCTTCTAAGAATATTTGGTTGAGATGAAAATAAGTTACATTTAGCTAAAATATATTTTCATTCTCAGAAGACCAGTGTTTTACATTTTGGAACAATATCTATCATTTGTAGAGAATAGCATATATAAAGTTGTAGAGACAAGTTAGATTGAAATAATTTAAAGTGAGTTTACAGCAAGTAATTAATAATATCTCTTTGCTTTTGTTCATAGTTGGTGCTCAGTAAATATTTCTTGATTGCCATCTACAAATCTAAGATACAAAAGCCTACAAATCTAAGTCGTACAAATCTAAGATACAAAGGTCTACAAAGCTAAGATACAAATTTCATTGGAACAAATAATCATAAAATTTGACAGACTTAATAAACTTAGTAGACAGACAGTCTTCTGAAAGACTGATAAAAAATTTCAAGAAATGTATCAAGAAAATGAGTATAGTTTAAGCAACACAGATATCACAGAAAATTTGGAAGAGAACAGCTATCATCAATAGGTAATAAAAGAATGAAAGTGAGGACTCAAAGTTTGTGAGAATCTTATACACTAAAGGAGAATATATGGTAATAATTAGTATAGTTTAAAATCTTGCTAATAATCTGGACAAATAAGTCTTTTTAAAACAAGAAATTATGGGGATCCCTGGGTGGCGCAGCGGTTTGGCACCTGCCTTTGGCCCAGGGCGCGATCCTGGAGACCCGGGATCGAATCCCATATCGGGCTCCCGGTGCATGGAGCCTGCTTCTCCCTATGCCTGTGTCTCTGCCTCTCTCTCTCTGTGACTATCATAAAATAAAAATAAAATTTAAAAAAATAAAATAAAATAAAATAAATAAAAAAATAAAACAAGAAATTATGTATTTCTTTCAAAGTCCACGTTTTTTATTTTTATTTAAATTCAATTAGCCAACATATAGTACAAAGTTTCAGATGTAGAGCTCAGTAATTTATCAATTGCATGTAACACCCAGTGCTCATCATATGACATGCCCTCCTTAATGCCCATCATCCAGTTACCCCAAACCCCACCCACCTCCCCTCCAGCAACCCTCAGTTAGTTTCCTATAGTTAAGAAGCTCTCATGGCTTCTCTCCCTCTCTGATTTCTTCCCATTCATTTTCCCTTCCTTCCCCTATGATCCTCTGTGCTATTTCTCATATTCTAAATATGAGTGCAACCAAATGATAATTGTCTTTCTCTGACTTATTTCACTCAGCGTAATATCCTGCCCCCTAGTTCTATCCACATCAATTGAAACGGTAAGATTTCATCCTTTTTGATGGCTGAGTAGTATTCCATTATATGTATGTATGTGTGTGTATATATATATATACATATGTATGTGTGCATGTGTGTATATATTTTATTCATATATATTATATATACATATATTATACATATACATATATATTATATATATACATATATATGTGTGTGTGCGTGTATATATATATATATATATATATATATATATACACGCACACACACCCCATATCTTCTTTATTCATTCCTCTGTAGGTGACAAATGACATCTGGGCTCTTCCCATAGTTTGGCTATTGTGGCACTGCTGCTATAAACACTGGGGCCCAGGTGCCCCTGAAGATAACTACATTTGTATCTTTGGGGTAAATACCTAGTAGTGCAATTATTGGGTCATAGGGTAGCTCTATTTTTACTTTCTTGAGGAACCTCCACTATGTCTTCTAGAGTGGCTGTTTGCAGGTGAAATGATATTTTATGTGAAAAACCCAAAAGACTCCACCCCAAAATCACTAGAGCTCATACAGGAATTCAGCAATGAGGCAGAATATAAAATCAATGCACAGAAGTCAGTTGCATTTCTGTATGCTAAAAATGAGATAGAAGAAAGAGAAATTAAGGAATTGATCCCATTTATAATTGTACAAAAACCATACGATACCTAGAAATAAACCTAATCAAAAAGGTAAAGGATCTGTATTCTAAAATCTACAAAACACTTATGAAAATATTGAGAAAGAAAGAAATGGAAAGACATTCCATGCTCATAGATCGGAAGAACAAATTCTGTTAAAATGTCTACGCTACCCAGAACAATGTACACATTCAGTGCAATCCCTATCAAAATAGCACTGACATTTTTTAGAAAGCTGGAACAAATAATCCTAAAATCTGTATGGAACCAGAGAAGACCCCAAATACTTAGAGGAATTTTGAAAATGAAAAACCAAAGTTGGTGGCATCACAACAGACTTCAAGCTATATTACAAAGCTGTAATCATCAAGACAATATGGTACTGGCACAGAAACAGACACATAGATCAATGGAACAGAATAAAGAATCCAGAAATGGACCCTCAACTCTATGGTCAACTAATCTTCAACAAAGCAAAAAAGAATATCCAATGGAAAAAAGACAGTCTCTTCAACAAATTATGTTGGAAAAATTGGACAGCCACATATAGAAGAATGACACTGGACCATTTTCTTACACTGTAGACAAACTCAAAATGGATGACAGACCTAAATGTGAGACAAGAATGCATCAAAATGCTAGAGGAAAACACAGGCAGTAACTTCTCTGGCAGTTGTCTTTGCAACTTTTTTCCAAATATGACCCCTGAGACAAGGGAAACAAAAGCAAAAATAAACTATTGGGATATCAAAATAAAAAGCTTCTGCACAGTGAAGAAAACAATCAACAAAACTAAAAGGCAACCTATGGAATACAAGAAAACATTTGCAAAAGACATATCTGAAAGGCTTAATAGCCACAATACATAAAGAACTTATAAAACTCAACACATAAAAAATAATTTAATTTTAAGATGGGTAGAAGACATGTAGAGACATTTCTCCAGAAAAGACATACATATGGCCAACAGAGACATGAAAAAATACTTATTATCACTTTATCATCAGGGAATTGCAAATCAAAACTGCAATGAGATATCACCTCCCACCAGTCAGAATGGCTAAAATCAACACCACAAGAAGCAAGAGGTTTGGGTGAGGATCTGGAGAGAGGGTAATCTTACACTGTTGCTGGGAATGTAAACTTGTGAAGTCACTATAGAAAACAGTATGAAGGTTCCTCAAAAAGTTAAAAATTGAACTAGTCTACAATCCAGCAATCACATTACTAGGTATTTACCCAAAAACACAAGAACACTAATCCATAGGGATACATGCACCACTACAGTTACAGCAGCATTATTTACAATAGCCAAGATATGGAAGCAACTCAAGGTCTATCGATTGATGAATGGATAAAGAATATGTGATATGTAGATATACAGAGATAGATAGATAGATAGATAGATAGATAGATAGACAGATAGATAGGAATACTATTCAGCCATAAAAAAAAATAAAACCTTGCCATTTGCAACAACATGGATGGAGCTAGGGAATATAATTCAAAGTAAAATAAGTCAATCAGAGAAAGACAAATACGATATGATTCCACTCATATGTGGAATTTAAGAAATGAAACAAACAAGCAAAGGAAACAAAAGAGAAACCAAAAATTAAACTATTAAGTGTATAGAACAAACTGATGGTTACCAGAAGGGAGAATGTGGGAGAATTGGTTAAATAGCAGCAGAGATCAAGGGGTGCACTGGCTGTGATGTGCACCGGGTGTTGTACAAAAATGTTAAATCACTAATTTTATTCTGAATCACTAAAACTAATATAACACTATATTAACTAACTGGAATTAAAATAAAACCTTTAATGAAAGAGGTGTAGAGGTTAAGGACATAGAATTGGTCATATCATAAGCAAATGTGTCAAGAGCAAAGGCAATCTGAGCCCTGAAGAGCAGTAATGATATTGTAAATGTTATCATGGAATTAAAAGCTTTTTAAAATAAAAGAAATAATTATTTGGTTAGGTATTGCGGCATTCAAAAGTGAGTAAAATATAGACCTTACCTTTAAGAAATGCTTGGAAGGTGAAAAAGGAAGAAGTCCTCAATCACACAGAGGTGATGAGTAAAAGTTTCATGAATGATACTAAAACTCTAGGTGTTAATTTAGCAACTGATAGTTCATACCAACTGTCCAAAGGTAAGAAAAAAAAAAAGTACTTTTGGATAGTAACAGACTACAAGGACAGAAATCCTTAAGAGGAAGCCAAGGTCCATTTTGAAAAGCAAGGGTCATCTAGTAGAGCTGAAAAACCAGGATACCAGTGAATTATTCCAAATCAGGGTAAACAATCAGAGAACAAGACACAGATTTCCTTCAAAACACACACATAAACACACACAAACCAAGCTAAAGATTATAAAAATAAGAATAGTGCAAACACCAGGAAATGGTCTTCCAAGAGGCAGAAAAATATGTCCTATAAACAGGAGAAAAGTCAGTGAAAGAAAGATATATATGTGAGAAGATGGAATTAACACACAAGAACATTAAAATTATCTATTATAAATAATCTCTATCTGTTTAACAAGATAGAAGAAAGATGAATGTGATGAAGAGCTAAAGGGAAGATATAAAAATGCCCAGATCAAAGTTCTGAAATGAAAAGTACACTGATACGGGACACCTGGCTGGCTCAGTCAGAAGGGTGTGCAACTCTTGATCTCAGGGTTGTGAGTTCAAGCCCCACGCCGGATATAGAGATTACTTAAGTAAATAAATAAAGTTTTTAAAAAGTACATTGATGGAGGGAAACTGAGTGGGGAAAAATTAGGAAGACAAACCATTTTCAAATTATTGTGACATTATGACATATATAGAAGTAGAATATATGACCACAATGGCACAAAAGATGAGATGCGAGAAATGAAAGCACACCATATTAAGGTTCACATACTATATGAGAAGTGACACAATATTACTTGAAGGCAGACTGTGGTAAGTTAGGGATGTATATTGTAAACCAAACAACTAAACTCATTCAACAAAGGTAGGGAAAAAATAAAGAGAATGAAGAGATATATTCTGAAAACAAATATCAAGAGAGTAAATTTAAACACAACAATATTGATAGTTAAATTAAATAGAAAAATTCTGGGGCACTTCGGTGGTTAAGTGTCTACCTTTAGCTCAGGTCATGATTTCGGATCGAGCCCCATGCTGGACTTCCTTCTCAACATGGAGTCTGCTTCTCTCTCTCCTTCTGCCTGCCGTTCTCCCTGCTTGTACACTCCCTCCTTCCCTCTCTCGTTCTGTCATATAAATAAAATCTTTTAAAAACAGAAAAGTTCTAAATACCCCAATATAAAAGGCAGAGATTCTCAACTGGATAACAAAGTAAGACTTAACTTTATGCTGTCTACAGAAAACCCTCATAACACATAAAGACATAGAAGTGTTAAAAATAAAAGAATGGAAAAGATATGCCATGCATCTGTAAATCAAAGGAAGATGGAGTGACTATATTAAAATCAGACAAAGTACATTTTAGAACAAGAAATACTAAAGATAAGAGAGATGTTGTAGGGATCCCTGGGTGGCGCAGCGGTTTAGCGCCTGCCTTTGGCCCAGGGCACGATCCTGGAGACCCAGGATCGAATCCCACGTCGGGCTCCCGGTGCATGGAGCCTGCTTCTCCCTCTGCCTATGTCTCTGCCCCCCCTCTCTCTCTGTGACTATCATAAATAAATAAAAATTTAAAAAAAAAAGAGAGAGAGATGTTGTATTATGATAAAGGGGTCATTTCATCAACAAGATTTAATAATCCATAAAGAGCAGCAAGGAAATGATTGCCATAAAAATCAGAAAAGTGCTTAAGGGAGAGGAAAGTAGGTATAATTGAAAGGGAAATTGGACAAGTTATATTTCTTGAGTGTTTACCTCTTACACCATACTTTTTATGCAGTTTTCTGCCTAAATGTTTAATCTTACAAGGAAAGATTTTCTGGTTTTTTTTTTTTAATTTAGGCTCATACGAACATGAGGTAATGTGAGATAAATATAAAAACTAAGAAAGCTAAGTTCAGACTAGTTCTGAGGCAGCTGTTCTAACACCATAGCAGAGATTCTAACTGAATCTACCTAAACAAGTGTGAAATTAATTGCATAATACTGAAATTCATAGAAAAATGGAAAAGAACAAACACAAAATAGTCCCACGTATTCAAGAAAGCCAGTAGTCATAAAATCCTCATTGAAGTTTTCCATAATTATATAGAATCTTTCATCAATAGGCTAGAAGTTTACATAAAACACTGACCTCAAGTAAAACCACAAGAAAAATAAAGTGTTTATACTGATGAACTCCATGAAAGAAGGGACTTGTCTGTTTTATTCATTATTGTATACCTAATGTACATTTAGAGTGGCAAACTGTCCTAGTTTGCTCAGATGTAGGACGTTATTGCTAAACCCAGAATGTTCCCACATAAATCAAGATGTTTAGCCACCCTGCCATAGTGCCCTGAACATTAATCAATAAATACAGAATTCATCAGTGATATTCTAAATTACACCTTTCTTTAGTCATTCATTCAACAATAGTGAATGCTTTATCGTGTGCAGAGAGAGACAGTGAGGGTATAATAATGAATAAGCTAAAACTCTGGCCTCCAGTAATAGGAAAGCCAGACAAATAATATACTACAAACAATGCTGCCAATAATTAAGGTATAAAATATGGGAGAAGGTGGTTCTGGGGAATTAGGGTTAGTGGAGTAAGAGAAAATTCTGACTTGAGACATATGGATATATTGGCATGTGAAATGCCAACTATGAATGATAAATCAAACTGTCAGGTAGAAAGAAGAAATTAAGAATAGAAGAGAAGGAAAAATTTGAAGAGAAAGAAATAAGTTCAGTTTGGGAAATACTGAGTTTGAGGCACCAACAGCAGAAGATAAATCAAACTGGCATGAAGCAATAAAAGTCCATTCTGAGAAAGAAGGTGGGCAGCATGTGATTAAAGGGCAAATTCTATAGCTACAGCAACTGCCACAAAACACAAAGGTCATTCTTCATATAAAAGCAATAACTAGATCTTTGAAACATACTCATCTTCAGGGACATCAACATATACAGCAATCACATACATATTGTTGATTTAAACTTAAAGGCCGATTGCATTCCCTGAGGTGGTCTCCCTAAATTGACTGGCTAATAAAAATAAATCATTATTGGTGGCATAAGCTCATAGGCATGAGTGGAAGGGCATGGAAAGCTCATGCTTCTGTGGCAGGTAAAGCTAACCACTCCTCCATCAAAGAAGAAATCTGGGGAAGAATATATTTAGGAGCCAATGTTACCTAGCTTAGATAACTGGTATGGAACCAATACAGATAACTAATACACAGCTGATGGAGGGTGCCATTTATTATGTAAATCAAGTTCAAACAGCAATTAAATTCTCCTTAGCACAATGTGAGGAGAAGTCACTAAAAGAACTATGTTTTTATCATATTATATTTACCAGACTGGTTGTCTCTGGGGAAAATTCACTTTGTTGAAATAAAATACACTGCTTCTTAGATAAATGTGAGAAAATCAGGAATAGCTCTCACTAATCTGGAACTGGAATACCCATTCTGTCTCCTATTGATGAAATCAGAGCAGCTCGGTCCTATCCTTTTTAGGCTGCAAATCCTGGGTTGAAAAGAGTCTCTTTGATTAAATGGCCAAAGCCTGAGGCAATAAAGTTTGCAGTTTGGGGTGAAAAGAATTTCCTGAGGCAAATATGAAGATAATACACTGGAGGACTGACCAAAGAGGCTACAGTAATAGAGTGGTAATTAGAAAAAAGAAAAGTTACGAATAAAGAGTATTTGCATCTTTCTTTTGAAGATCTAAGATTCTAGGGTCCTCTACCCCTCTGTGATTCAAAGTAGCAAGTTATATAAAGTCCCAACATCTACTCTTCCTACATCATATTCTATATAAATAATCTACCTGACCCTTAATTGAAATAACTGTGTATATTTCTGTATAGTCCAGGGTGTCGCTGATCTTAAAGAAGGGTAAAGCAGAATAAACCTTGGAAAGAGATAAGCCACTTTTAAATTATCCAATAAGGAAACGACACCTATACCTTCTATTATCAGCACGTTGTTGTTGAGTATTTCCAAAACAGGGCTCGACAGGATGCAGCTGCTCTGAGTTACCAAGCACAGAATTTCCTAGTTTCTTTCACAAGTCAACAAGACAAAATTCTACAAAACAGTAAAAAAAAAGGGCCTTGCAACACCCCACTTACTGCTCTCTAAGCAGAGTTCACATAAGTCATGTAGTGAGTTTTTTAATTCTGCTATATGTAGCTCATTAGACTTGTTTTAAAATTTTATTCCAAGAATTACTGTTTTTTTTTTTTTTATTAAGTATTTATGTGTTATGGTATTGAGCTAAAAACTGAGAGTAACAGTGTGGCAGCCAGATAAGTTAACAGATAAATTAAGATATAGTATCAAAGTGCTATGAAAGAGTCATTAAGGAGTCAGAGAAAAACTGGAAAAATAGTAGAGTCAGAGAACAATTTCACTTTACCTCAATCTAAAAGAGTATGTAGGACTCAGCCAGGTGAGAAACAAAGGAACAGCACGCAAGGCAAAATATCAGCTGCTACAAAAGCTTGGAGGTGAGTGATCATGAACTTCTAGAAAATGCAAAGTTGGAACTGCAGATAGTATGTGGGTAAAGTGTTGGGTGTGGGTGAGAGAGGATGTGGAAGGCCAGGTAAAGGATCAGACCATGAAAAATCTTATGCACTATGTTAAGTAGTTCAGATTTTAATCTTAGTGTTAAAAGGAATTTTTTTATACAAATAAGATAATTATATCTTAGGAAGATCATTTTAGCCATAAGAGAGAAGTTGGAAACTGAAATAGAAGAAAACCAGCAATATTTTATTGGTTTAACTTAGAATAGAAATAACGAGGCCTGAACTGTCAAGGGCAGTTACATGAAGAAGGGGAACTGATTTAAGAGACAATGAGAATATAGAATCAATAGATCTAAATGACCAATGGGCATGGTCAGTCATAAAAAGTCTAGCATAATTCCAAAATGTAAAGTTTATAATTGACTGATAGGGAATTTTTCAAAGGGTTTAGTAATGATGGGGAAAATGATGAACTCAGACACTTGGGAGTTTCAGATGTTAGAGAACACCCAGATAAAGATGTTCAAAAAAGTAAGAGCAATGAGAAGGCCCTAACATCAAGAGAAAGTTCATCTTAGAGATATAAATCACTGACCTCTCTGAAGACTTTCTTTTGGGAGCCATAAGAATCTGAATAGGGATAATAGTTACAACTATGGATTTGAACAAGAAAGTGCATGAGAAAAGAAATCACCAAAGGAAGGAAAATATACTATATAAACATTTAAAAGACATTCAGAAAAATAAAAACCTTTAAAGAAGACAACAAAGAACTGATTACTGAGGGGAAAAAATGATTGCCTGATTCAACATTTTACAAACGTTTATTAGGTCCTAACCATGCATCAGGCACTGTTTCAAGATAATTGGAAAAAGAACCAGGAAAAAATGATGATGTTATAGATATCAGGGGAAAAAATATTTCTAAAGACAGTGTTCAGCTGTGTTAAATAAAATAAGGATAGAAAAGCATCACAGGCGTAAGTATTTGGGGTGGTAGTTGGTGGCTGATATATTGTTAGGGAGTTAATGTTTACAACAACTCAATTGTATTAAATACAGACAAAGGCTCCAAGACCACTGAACGTCACAAGCCAAAAAGCAGTAAAATTCAAAAATTAAAACAATGACAAATCTGCACTCCACCCAAAGAAGCCTAAATCAACATAATATCCTAATCTGATCAGTCATGTAAACATGGTAATAGCATCTTTTAAAAAAAATACAGTGTAACAACAGGGGAAATGCAGATTAACAAGGGAAAAACTGTAATTTGGATGGTAGTAAGCTCCACAAAATCATCAAATTAAAAAAAGCAGACAGCAAAGTATTCGTTAAATGTTTCCCCTAAGTCACTAACGGCAAACAAATGAGAGCAAATAATTATTGCAAGTAATTAATTATCCATTCCCACTCCATCTCTTCAAATATAGCTTTTTTTCCCCCCAGAATGTGGGCTCTCAATAGTATGTTCAAAAAGAAGATGGAGGGGATGCTTGGGTGGCTCAGTGGTTGAGCATGTGCCTCAGGCACAGGGCCCGATCCCAGGGACCTGGGATCGAGTCCCACATCGGGCTCCTTGCAGGGAGCCTGCTTTTCCCTCTGCCTATATCTCTGCCTCTTTCTCTCTCTCTCTCTCTCTCTCTCTCTCTCTCTAGGTCTCTCATGAATAAATAAATAAATAAACTCTTAAAAAAAAAAAAACAAAAAGAAGATGGATATGGACAGTTGGGAAGCATCTATCCAAAAATACACGGGATTATCTTTAAATCACACTGCAAAATAGAAAAGTTACATGTTCGTAAATGAAGTGTCTCTGGGTTCATGGTAGCAAAGGAACGTGAAGCAGACAGGATTACAAAGAAAATCAACAGTAAGCGGTAAGAAGTATACAGACTTTGAAGACTCACACAGTCACCAGAGCCAGGAAATCAAATTCCTAGATCTAACCGGTGCACCTGAAACCACTGCAGCGTCAAAAGTCCTTACCCATAGGCTCAGTGACCTTGTGAAACGCGACACAGGAATGATTTTACCATTTATCATCTGTAACATAAGGAGAGTATTTTCCCTATTCTATGCTTTGTTGCGCTTATGAAATGGTACCATCATGTGTAACAAGCACAGAGAAGTGGACCTGGCCGACAGTGAGGGGCTGTGGCAGTCAGGCTTGCCTTTCCCTACCTCTTACCTGTTGCCTGCTGCTTCAGGACAGGTACCTGGTAGGATCCAGGACCCACATGCTCCTCAGTGCTGCCACCTTCAGCCAATCTGAGCAAGCGGGGAGCTCGATCGTACATAAGGGCGGGAGGCAGGGGCGGGGCGGGGCGGGGCGGGAGGCAGGGGAGGGGCGGGGCGGGGCGGGGCGGGAGGCAGGGGAGGGGCGGGGCGGGGCGGGGCGGGAGGCAGGGGAGGGGCGGGGCGGGGCGGGGCGGGGCGGGAGGCAGGGGAGGGGCGGGGCGGGGCGGGAGGAGCCGCCGCTGAAAGGGAATAAGCGCTGACGAGAGTCCGAGGAGGGCCGGGCAAGACTGGATTAAACGGACGCGCTACCGTAGAGGCTGTCGCCCACTGGGGTCAGGTTTCCCCTGGGTCCACTTCTAGTCCCGCGGCAAAGTGAAAAGCCGTGCGAACAGAGATACGACATCGCACTCGGCCATCTATCCGCTCACCAGCCGAGAGCCGAGGCGCTCCGCTAAGAAACGAGATTAAGAAGCGGGCGCCAGTCCCTGTACTTCCGGTCTTCCCCCCGCCCCGGAAGTCTCTAGGAGGCAGGGGTTGAAGCGCCCCTCCCTGGCCCACCTCTCGGAGCATGCGCACTGAGCTGCGAACCTCCCGCCTCGTGCTGCCGGGCGCTCAGCGTGCCGTGCACCGGAGAACCGGGGGAACCCTGGAGCTCCTTAGAAAGCATTAGAGCTTCCCTTGACCAGGATCCCTTTCCGCTACAAGCCCGCTAGAACGGCAGGGAAAGACCTTAGCAGAAAGTGCGAAAGAAAAAAGAAAAAATTCTCTCCAAGCAGAGCCTGGGTTCTGCGAGCTCAGCCCCCCCCGCTACAACTACAACTACACTCGCACGTCCAGAGGGGAAAGCCCTCTGAGTCTCCCGTACGGGTCATCTAAACTGTGAGGAGAATCTCAGGAAGTGGTGGTGGCAAGAAACAGGGAAAGGAGAGGAAGAGCTCCACCTACCGAAGCAATGAAAAGGGCTGGTAACGGAAAGCTGCTTTTGTGGTCCTAACCCAGGCCACAACTCTGTGGACGCCCACTCTGTTTATAATGCAAAGCAAGGGCTTGAGGAAGCCCAGTCCACCCCGCCCCCCGCCCCCCCCCCCCCACCCTTGCGCCTCTTAGCCTTGGGCGAAAGGAATCCGCCTTGTGCAAAGGTCTTAAACGTTGCCTATGCGGGAATCCACCTTAAAGTGGTCTCTGGCTTTTTTTTTTTTTTTTTTTTCTCCCCCAGCAAGAGTCCCTTCCAGATTCTAATCACCCTTAAGGCTTAAATAGAACTGTCTGGACCATGCCTCACCCCCAAATGAACTACATCACTTTAACTTGCACCTACTACAAATTTTTATAGTGTTTATATTCTGTAGAACAGGATTTGATACTCAATTCTGTAGGTCATTTACTAGGACAGTTGTCCCATATACGTTAGAATGCTCTCCATACAAGGCTATATGTTTCTCAAGGAACTATCTGTAATACCTTTTTCTTTTTCCAACTCAGTAGCTGGCTGAATAATTTACTTTAAAAAAAAAAAAAAACATTCACACACACACACACAAAAACATATTGGCATATACTATATATAGACTGTTGGCTATCGGGATACAAAGATACAACAAAGTTCAGCCTCAGGCATTCTGTATGAAATGGAAAAAGAGATGTGTATCAGCCATAATATGAGGTGACAAGAGAGGTGTAAGAAATAAGAAAAAAATATTGCGGGGCTTTGAAAACCAAGTCTTCCTACTAAGAAACTAGATACTGACCAGTAATCCTTTCTCATTGACCTCATTTCTCCTTGCATGCTTGCAGAACCCTCATAGTTTTCCTGGTTATTTAAATCGTATTTTCCCACGCTTCCACAGATATCCACTGAGATCTAGAATACATTTACTATTAGATTTTATGAGACAGTATGAAGAAAAGAGTCAGAAACAAAAAGAAAAATCAGTATGCTTTGGAGGATGATCCACGGTGCTTGTAAATTAGCCTTTTGTTGGTGGACATTCCTTGTGGATAACATTTTCCCTTGACCTAAACCGGAATATAAACCCAGAAAGCAAATTCACGGCCATCTAGGCCATCTTTGCAGTAGACACATGCAGACGGACAACCTCCAGCCTGTTCATGTCTGCAGTGGCCTTGATTACTCTTTCCTTGGATTGATTTGGGTTTGAGATTGGGAATGGAAGTGATAAAGCAGGGTTTATCTGCTTTTTGATTTGATTTTTGGCCAGTGAGCCTAACCTAGTTTAGACAGAAGGAGTTCTTCATAGGGTCTGCCCTAGTTCATTTGCAGATCAAACAGGACTTTGTGACCTTAAGATCTTTGTGCCAGCTACATACACAGGGTTTCTCTTGCCTGCCTCCTCAGTGCATGTTCTTTCCTCAAGGACCTCATAGAAGGGTAACTGATGAATGGCAGGACTATGATGTTGGCTGGTCTTATGGCCGGATCCTACCTTTGTATCTAAATAAAGATACAGCCTCTACACTCTTTTTTTTTTTTAATTTTTTATTTATTTATGATAGTCACACACAGAGAGAGAGAGAGACAGAGACACAGGCAGAGGGAGAAGCAGGCTCCATGCACCGGAAGCCCGATGAGGGATTCGATCCCGGGTCTCCAAGATCGGGCCCTGGGCCAAAGGCAGGCGCCAAACCGCTGCGCCACCCAGGGATCCCCTCTACACTCTTTATAATTTTGTAACACTTGGATCTCTCAGAATCTCCATTCTTAACAGAGTCTTTTTTAAAAAAAGTTTTTAGTGTGAAAATCTTTCCTCTATTTCCTTGACCATGTGACTATTCTCTCTACCTTTCCCAGCTATTATTTTTTTCCTTATGGTTCAATAACAAGAGTGGTACACCATATTCCAGAATTGGAAAATCTTTTTAAATGAGCGCAGTAAATCTTTTTTGTTATCTCTCACTGTGGTAGATATTTCCTGAATAGTTTAGAATGAATGTGCTGGAGAAAAAAATAAATACATTAACACAGAATTATAATTACATGTAAAGACAAAATGAAGAATTTGGCTCAGCATTTCTCAGTTCCTGCAAAATAGTTTTAGTACTAATTAATCACCCTATATAACTGTTTCCATGGTATTAGTAAGAATTGGAACCTTGTTTGAACTAAGATTTATTTGACTACAAAATTTGGGTTCTTTCCATTCCTGCAGACTGGCTACCACTAGCATAAACTTTAAAATGAAGTTTGAATAAATCAGATTGATTCTTCATCAAATTGTTAACTGCAACAAAGAACCCTATAGTCACCAATTTCTCCTTATAACATTCTGAGGATTAAGTAGATAACAGGTGATAGCTGGAGTATTGCATGAGATGTGGGAATTCTGCCTTCAATAACTTTAAATACCTTATAAATATTATAAAACTGAATTGGTTTTGAAAATTCATTTCTTCAGCCCATTATGATTTGGTTTTCTATTGTTTTGCTCTTTGTAAACATAAAAATCAAATAATAGTTATACATCACTTGTCATGTACTATACAACTGAGTGTACTTTTTCAGTGTTATTAGAGGTCACATTGTAAAGTGATATGCATTCAAGTTAAAATGGTAAAAATATATAATCATTTGAAGCTTATAAAGTATATTTTATGTTAAGTATTTTCTTTAATATAAACTTATTCTCTAATCTGCTGACTTTATATGATTCTGAAATACCAAAATTTCATGAAATGTGTTTTAAAAATTATACCATGTTATCAGTGGCCAGTGGCCACCTGATTTTCTTCACGTATGTTCATTGAGTATCTATTATGTGCTAGCACTATGTGAAGTACCTTATATAAATAATCTAAATCAGTTCTCATAACTCATGAGGTAGGTTCTATTAATATCTTTATTAATATGCTGAAAGCCATTAAATTTCTCTCCTAGTATCACATAGTTAATGAATAATGAAGCTGGATTTCAAGCTAGTCAGTTTGACTCTAGACCTATTTTCCTCTTTTTTTTTTTTAAGTAGGCTCCAATGTGAGGCTCAAACTCATGACTCATGATGGAGACCTGAGCTGATATCAAGAGTCAGATGCTTAACCACCTGAGCCACCCAGATGGCCCTCTAGACCTGTTTTCAATAGTCATTATAAGGGAAATGTTTCCAGCTATGTTCTACTTCCACACGCAATAATTTTTTCTCAATTCTTAGTTGAGATTGGCTGTGTGTTTGTTTATTTATCTAAAATAGTAGGTCTAGAGGTAGTCTTTCGGGGGTAATATGGTGGCTCCTTGATGGCACGGAACCAGGATGCTCTATTATGCTGCTCCATATTTTGATGTATGCCTCCCAGTCTGAGCTGAGATCATGGTCTAAAAATTATTTGCTAAAAAAAAATAATAAAATAAAATAAAATAATAATTATTTGCTAGAGTTCTAGCCATTAGAAGCAGCAGGAAGGGAAAATAAAAGTATATCCCTCTCCCTTTCAAGGATACTTCCCAGAAGTAACACACAGAAAATATATGCTTATGGATGTTCACAAGTATGTTTCACTGAAAAAATGTGAAACTTAAAAAGTCACAAATTTTCAGATGATGACAACTAACAACGGAGACTCTTTGTAGGAGAATGTGCACCTATTATCACACCCATAAGTGAAAACTGTGGACTCAGCCTCAAATTTGTAAAATCTATATAGGCTATTTTTTTTCTCCTTGGGTTATCTCCAGTTTAATTATTTTATGTCATGTATGTTCATTGGGACTAATATATACCACTGATTCCTTCCTAATCTTCGATGGTTAAACTTGCTATGTGGAAAAATAAGTCACCTCAAAAAAAAAAAGAAAAGAAAAAGAAAAAGAAAATATATGCTTACATTTCATTGGCCCAATATAGCTATATGTCAAAAGGCACATGTAGCTATAAAAGAGGCTGGGAAATATATCCTATCTCTGGGTACAAGTTTCTATTACTAAGGAGAAGGGAGTCTATGTAAAGAGAAACACCTCTAGGTTTTTCCCACAATCACCCTTTGGGGAAACTTTCCCCTCCCTATGTGTCCAAAGTAATCTACTTTCCAGATTCTAATTATACTTTCCGTTACCAGCACCTACTGTCCCCTCTAATTTTTTCTCTCATTTTTCTTTCTTTCCCATCTTCTCTCTTTCTTCCTTGATAATCATTCATTCTCAGACCATGTATCCTCTTTGAGATTCAGGCATTTCCAAGTGTCTGCTCAACCTTTAAATGTAAGTGATCCACCATCACTTCAAATTAAATGTTCTCAAACCTTAATCCTTTTTTTCCTCTGGAAAGCTTGATCATCCTCCTAATCTCCTATTTCTGTTCAGAAGAGCAATATCTTCCCATACATAAGGCTTAAAAACCTCTTAGACTACTTCTACTCTTTGAGAGAAACAGCTGCCACATCCCACATCCAAACAGCTGCCAGTTCCATTGTTTCCTCCTCTGTGATGTTTCTGAAATCCACCTCTCACCACATTCTCACTGTCATTTGTTGATGCTCTCAACCTACGGATTTGGTGTATTCTAACATCTTAATTGGAATCCCTTTTAAAATCCGTTTGTTGCAAGATCCCACACACTACAGTTAGGTTAATTTTCCTAAGTATAGTTTGGAGAATGTCATTCTCCTGCTCAGAAATCTCCTATTGCTATTGTGTGTGTTTGGCATTGGGTGTTTCAAACAAGCCAACTTACCTTTCAGTTGCTGTATCTTCTAGTACTCCCTATTCACACAAGTTACGTATTGTTCACACAAACCTTGCCCTTTTCATCTCTGCCTGGAAAAACCCTTCCTTCTTATTTATGATGTTAAACTCTAAGGAATATCATTTTTTAATTATAGCATTTAGATAGCACATTATAAAGAGAACATTTTTAATGTTTGTTGATTTTTTTTTAAGATTTTATTTATTTATTCATGAGAGACACAGAGACGAAAGCAGAGACACAGGCAGAGGGAAAAGCAGGCTCCCTGCTGGAAGCCCGATGTGGGGACCCAATCCCAGAATCCAGGACCAGGACCTGAGCCGAAGGCAGATGCTCAACCACTAAGCCACCTAGGCATCCCTGTTTGTTGATTTTTTTAAAAAGATAATAAAATATAAAATGAAAAACCAGCAAAGCAATATTGCTTTTGATACCAGATTAACTTTAAATTTAATGAGAATCAAAATTTGTAAATGTTATGAAAACACAAGAGTACTGGCTACTCCTTGAGAAAAAGAATGAACCATGCATATAGTAATTATTCATCCCTTGTAGGTTTTCACAGACATCAACATTTGCTGATAGTTTTTTGTTGCTTTTTTAAAAAGTTTTGTTCTGGAGGCACCTAGCAGGCTGTTGGTGGAGCATTCAAATCTTGATCTTGGGGTTGTGGGTTTGAGCCCCATGTTGGGTGTAGAGATTACTTACAAATAATATCTTTTTTTTTTAGGGCAGCCCAGGAGGCTCAGCGGTTTAGCACCGCCTTCAGCCGAGGGCCTGATCCTGGAGACCAGGGATCGAGTCCCACATCGGGCTCCCTGCATGGAGCCTGCTTCTCCCTCTGCCTATGTCTCTGCCTCTCTGTGTCTCTCATAAATAAATAAAATTTAAAAAAAAAATGATATCTTTTTTTTAAAAAAAGTTTTGTTCTGGGGCACCTGGGTGGCTCCACGGTTAAGCATCTATCTTGGGCTTAGGGCATGATCCCACGTCCAGGGATCAAGTCCCGCATTGGGTTCCCAGTGAGAAGCCTGCTTCTCCCTCTGCCTGTGTCTCTGCTTTTCTCTCTGTGTCTCTCATGAATAAATAAATAAAATCTTTAAAAAAAAAAAAAGTTTTGTTCTGAGGGGCACCTGGGTGGGTTAAGTGTCTGCCTTCAACTCAGGTCATGATCCCAGGGTCCTGGGATTGAGCCCCACATCTGGCTCCCTACTCAGCAGGGAGCCTGCTTCTCATTCTCCCTCTGCCACTCCCCCTGCTTATGTTTTCTTGCTCTCTCTCAAGTGAATAAATAAAGATCCTTTAAAAAAAAAAAAAAAGTATTCTATCAGATAGAAGGAGACCAAGAGGAAAAGTTTGGAAATTTAAGGAGCCAACTTTTCAGAGGTAGTACTAAGAATCACAGAGTTTTCTACTTGTTAGAGTGTGTTAAGCATATCTATACTAGTAAGTACATCTATACTAAAGTACCAATTATTAATATGAAGACATGTAATATGTCTAAGTGAAAACATATTGGATCAAGAGAAGTAGAAGATAAGCTATAGACTAGGAGAAAATATGTGTGAAAAACACATCTGATAAAGCACTATTATTCAAAATATGCAAAGACTCTTAAAACTCAACAATAAGAAAGCAAGTGACCCAATTAAAAAAAATGGACAAGAGATCTAAATACCTCATCAAAGAAGATATAAAGGTGGCAAATAAGAATATAGCAAGATGTTCAATATCACATGTTATCAGGGAAATGTGAATTAAAACAAGATACTACTTATATTGAGTTCTCCAGAGAAATAAAACCAATAACCAGAGTTATTACAGGAATTGGCTCATGTAGTTATGAAGGCTGAGAAGTCCCAAATCTGCCATCTGCAAATTGGAGAACCAAGACTTCTGGTGATATAATTCAGTCCAAGTCCAAAGGCTTGAGAACCAGGAAGTCAATAGTATAACACCTAATCCAAGGTCAAAGACCTAAGATTTGAGGGCCACTGGTCTAAGTCTCAGAGTCTAGGCCCAAGAATAAGGAGTTCGGATGCCTAAGGGCAAGAAAAGATGGCTAGCCCAGCTCAAGAAGAGAGAAAATTTGCCCTTCCTTTGCTTTTTTGTTCCATTCATTCCCCCTATGAATTGGATGATGCCTGCCCACATTGATGAGGACAGATCTTCTTCACTCAGTCTACTGAATGAAGTGCTAATCTCTTCTAGAAACACACCACAGGCAAACCCAGAAATAATGTTATACTAGCTTTCTGAACATTCTCTAGGCCTGTCAAGTTGGCACATAAAATTAACCATCACTACACACCTATGAGAATGACCAAAATCCAGAGCACTGACAATACCAAATACTGATAAGGATATAGAGCAATAGGATTATTGCTTGTGAGAATACAAAATGGTACAGTCACCTTGAAAGACAATTTGGCGGTTTCTTACAAAACAGCACAGGTGTTGTATAAATGCCCAGCATCCTCTTCAAGAACGGAACCTCCAATGAGATATATGCGGCACTCCTTTGCTACTTCAGAAAGCTGCTGTGTGGATTCACCAGGAATTTTCTCTGCCTATTCAGGAAAAGATGTCATGCCAAATGGAGAATTAAAGCATTCTGGTAGAGAATATTCTGGCTCCTTCTGTTGCTGCCTCTCAGACAAGGCCACAAGCTTGAGAGAGGTTATCTTATTTATTGGAAGAAATCTGAAGTTGGATGAGGACCAAATGGAAAGTGGCCATGGCTCTCCCAGGTAGCATCATGGATGGTACAACAGAGTAGATAGTGGAGAGCCTATATAGCAGCTTTATTCTTAATTGTCAAATCTTGAAAGCAACCAAGACATCTCTCAGTGGGTGAATGGATATATGGCAGTACCTCCACACAATGGAATATTATTCAGCACAAAAAAGACATAAGCTATCAAGCCATGAAAAGTATAAAAGAAACTTAAATGCATATTACTAAGTGAAAGGAGCCATTCTGAAAAGGCTATATACTGTATAATTCTGGAAAAGGCAAAACTATAGAAACAAAAGATCAGCTGTAACCAGTTTTGGAGTAGGGAGAAGAGATGAACAGGTGGAGCACAGGATTTTTAGCACAGTGAAAACACTCTGTATAATATTATAATGATGGCTATATGTCATTATAAATTTGTTCAAATCCATAGTATATGCAACACCAAGAGTGAACCCTAATGTAAACTATGGACTTTAGATAATTGTAATGTGTCAATATAGATTCATCCACAGTTAAAAAAAAAGTACAATTCTGATGAATGATATTGATGATTAGGGAAGGTATGCATGTGTGGAGGCAGGGAGCATATGGAAAATCTCTGTACGTCTATCTCAATTTTGTTGTGAAACTAAAAACACTCTTAAAGAAATAAGTCTTTTAAAGAAAAGAATATGGGGAAAATATTGGATAGAGAATCAGCTGAGGATATCCATTTACTCCACTGTACTATCATTATGATTCTTGTATATTTAAAAAGATGCTCAATAAGTGTTTATTAAATTACATGGAATTTCCAGGAATTTCAGTGAAATAATGTGGTATCTTAAAAAATTGAAAGAATGAGTCTCACACAAGGAATCTAGGGATATAGTAACTTAAATATAACCTCTTTCCCCTCAACTACCAACTTTAATATATCTAAACTCTCCTAAGTAAAACCATTTCTGATGTCTCTGAGCAGACAGTTACAGGTAAAGGCTTGGGTTCTAGGAATGTCCCATTAGGGAAAATAGGATGAGGGCTTTCTTCCACATGAGATAGGCATCATCTTCCACCACTTCCAAGATTTCTATCACTGAAGGTGCCAATCGGGTGCCACCTGACCCCAGTAAGCTAACAAATTAAGATATAATACAACTACTTCATCTATATAATAGATATATAATAGATTTAATACATCTATGTAATCACCTAAGACAATATTCAGAGAGAGGAAGATCTTGTCAAAATAAATAGAATTCAGACCATTTTCTATAGGTACTAGCAGAGACAGATGACAGCTAGTAAAATAATAAGAGCACTTGGGAAAGTTAAGTATAGTATAGGAAAGAGATTCCGAAGCTAACCATATGATTTCCCAACTGAACAATTACATGGTTTAATTGAAAGAAAGGTTAGTCATTGTTGAGACCCCAAATGAGCTTGAGGAACCAAATAGAGGGAATATGTAAAAACAGAGAATGAAAAAAATATAAAAGTACAGATATCTAGAGGACCAGATAAGAGACCTGGAAGATAGAGCCAGAAGAATGAATATGCAAATAATAAGCATTCTTTTTTTTTTTTAAATAATAGGCATCTTAAAAGTAAGAAAGATAATTGAGGCATAGGAGGAAGTTTTAAAAAAAAAAGGAAAAAATACTCAGACTAAGACTTGAGTCTTCAGATTAAAAGGACTAAGATTGAGTTGGTATTAATGAGAAATGACATACATCTGGACATAGGTAAAAAATTCTTATGGAAGACAGGATAAGTCATCTATAAAGGGAAAGAATCAGAATGAAATTAGAATTCTTAGATTTGAGGCACCTGGGTGGCTCAGTCGGTTAATTATCTGCCTTCCCAGGGTCCTGATATTGAGCCCTGCATCAGGCTCCCTGCTCCTCACAGGGAACCTGCTTTTCCTCTGCCTGACGCTACCCCTGCTTGTGCACTCACTCTTTCTCTCTCTCTCTCTGTCAAATAAATAGATAAAATCTTAAGGAAAAAAAGAATTCTCATTTTCAACACTGTAACATCGTAGACAAAGGAAAAACATATGCAGACTACTAATGGAAAAAATAATTTGTCAATAATTTGTCCATGTGTCAGGGCATAAGTAAGTCATGTGTGACTATGTGAGATGTTGAAAGTACCATTTATTATTCACATACAGCAAACGCAGGGACTCATGAAATGGTTCTAACCAAAAAAAGAAATCATCTATATGTTAAATAAAAAAAAAAAATCAAGCATATGATCATTGCAGTGAGTATAAAGCTTTAAACTCTCCCATTAAAGACAGAGATTGTCAGGTTGAGTTCTTTAAAAATCTCAAATAGATGGCTACTATTTACAGGAATCACTAAAACGCATTCATAATAAAGGAATGCGAAAATGATACCAGGGAAATTCGAACAGTATGGAAGTAAGATAACCAACTATGGGAAATTTAAGGTTAAAAACAAAACTAAGACAGATACCAGCTAGTGATAAAAAACAGGTATGTATGTTGTATACTTTAATGCAGTGCTGCACGTCAGTTATATCTCAATAAAACTGGGGGGAGGGGACAAAGTTTATGGACATGATAACAATAGTAAAACCAATATGCATAAGATATTACAGCTGTTACATAAAGCAAAAGCTCTTAGAAATACAAAGAGAACTTGATCAAAGTACAGTATTAATGAACATGTTGATGGACCTCTTTCAGAAGGATAGATGGGGGCAGCCCCGGTGACTCAGCGGTTTAACGCCACCTTCGGCCCAGGGCGTGATCCTGGAGTCTCCGAATCAAGTCCCACACGGGGCTCCCTGCATGGAGCCTGCTTCTCCCTCTGCCTGTGTCTCTGCCTCTCTCTCTCTCTCTCTCTCTCTCTCTCTCTGTGTGTGTGTGTGTGTGTGTGTGTGTGTGTCTATGAATAAATAAATAAAAGCTTGATAAAAGAAGGATGGATGGAAAATAAGTTGTGAAAAATTAAATCATGGACTTGATATACAAAATCTTCTATTTAATTACAAAGAAACCTTAACAAATTTTAAAATATGAAGTTATTACAAAATACCAAGTGTTTTATGTAGATACACCCTCCCTAAAGGAGAAAGAATATTCCTTAAATGTTGAACTTAACAAAGCAACTTCTCTCAAAGAAGAACAAAGAAGAAAAAAAAAGAAAGAATAACTACAATGGAAAAACCTGAGAAATGCCACAACAGCCAGGTGATCAAAATTAACATCAACAGTGATAAGTTGTGTTGACAGTATATACCTTTAATATGATGTGGTAAAAATAACGCTTTACCCCTATGATCTTCTCCCCAAAACTCTAAATCACAGTCTAATCATGAGGAAAATAGACAAATGCCAACTGAGGGAAATTCTACCAGATACTTGACCAAAACTCCTCAAAACTGTCATTATCATCAAAAACAAGGCAAGTCTGAGAAACTCTCACAGCCAAAAGGAGCCTAAGGGGATACAACAACTAAGTGCAATGTACCCTAGATGAGATCCTGGAATAGATAAAGGACACTAGGTAAAAACTAAGCAAATCCAAATAAAGTGTGGATTGGTGCATACTAATATATCAATATTGGCTTATTATTATTATGGCAAATATATCATTCAAATTAAAGATGTCAAAAAGGGAAATTGGTGTGGGATATAGAAAGGATATCTCTGAATTCACACTTTTTCTAGAAATCTGTAATTGTTCAGAAATAAAAAGTTTACTTAAAAACAAGCATGAAGTACACCTGGGTGGCTCAGTCAGTTGAGCACCCTGCTCTTGATATTGGCTTAGGTCATGATCTCATGGTTGTGGGATCTACCCCACATAGGGCTCCTTGCTCAGTGGGGAGTCTGCTTAAGATTCTCTGTCTCCAGGGCACCTGGGTGGCTTAGCGGTTGAGCCTCTGCCTTTGGCTCAGGTCATGATCCTGGGGTCCTGGGCTGGAGTCCTGCATCGGGGTCCCCACTGGGAGCCTGCTTCTCCCTCTGCCTATGTCTCTGCTTCTGTGTGTGTGTATGTCTTTCATGAATAAATAAATAAAACCAAAAAAAAAAAAGATTCTCAGTCTCTTTTCTCTCTATCTCTGACCCCCCCTCACTGGTCGCAGGTGAGCGCACATGATCTTTTTCTCTCTCTCAAATAAATCTAAAAAAATAAAATAAAATAAAAAAGTAAAAACAGGCATGAATACCAGATGAAAATTATACCTAGGTCTTATGTAACCTAAAAAAAGATAATTCCAATATTATTTTAAATATTCCATATTATAAAGATAGAATCTGCTCATTTTATTTCATGAACCCAATATGACTTTAATACCGAAAGATGCTCAAGATTCTACCAAATTCTACTAAATTCTACTAAATATTTAATCTCTATAATAAATATATATCCAAAAACTTTAATGAAATGATAGCAAATAGAATCTAGCAATGCTTTTAAAAGATAATATAAGACCAAATAGCAATTGTCTGAATGATTCAATTTCAGAAACATAATTTTCCATATTAAATTATTGGCAAAATTAAAATATGTTTATATCAATAGATGCAGAAAAGACATTTGACAAAATCAAAGAACAATTCCTAAAAAAAATTGTACATATACTAGAAATTGAAGAATACTATTTGAATATAATGAAGAATACTTAACAGAAATTAGGAAGAGAAAGTACTATTCTCAACAGCAAAACACTAGAGCCATTTCAATTAAAATAAACAAATGCTCTGTCATAATTATTTAATAATGAATACAATAAAATAAAGTAAAATAACTAGTATTAAATTGGAAAACAAGACAGAAAATATCTCTTTTTGCTTCTGATGTAATCAGATAACAAAATAGTACAGGAAAATATATTAAAATTACTCTAGAATTAATAAGAGAAATAAGTGAAGTGACCAGGTTCAAGTTAGATATATAAAAATCAATATTTTTTTATCTATCCTAACAAGTAACTAAAACAGAAATTGAAAAAAATTTCATTTACAATAATGACAAAAAATATATACATAGAATTATGTAATAGAAAAGGCATAGACTCTAAAGAAGACATAAATGAATAGAAAGACACCAAAGTTAAATGGAAAAAAAATCATTAAAATATCAATTCTCCCAAAATTATTTTTTTCTCTCCCAAAATTATTATGTAATCTTACACAATTTTAATTAGAATCCCAGTTGATTTTTTGATATAATAAATGTAGCTAAATAGAGAATAATAAGAAAAGGAGAATGATGAGGAATAACTCCTCATTAAATATTAGAAGATATAGTAACTATACTACTGTAATCAAATTAGTGTGCTCTTGGCCTAGAAATAGATCAAGAGAACTAATGAACAATTCAGGAAATGTTTCCCAGTATATGGAGACATTTGATATAAGACAAATATACTTTAAGTGAGAAATGAACTCTTTAATAAATTCTGCTAACATAACTGACTACCCAATATATAAGAAAATAGAACTTACCCTTATAATGCACATTTAAGAAAATAATTTCCAGATGTTTTAAGATGTAAATATAAAAAATTAAACAATAAAATTCATGTATAGAAATCTAGAAAATTATATGCATAGGCAAGGGAGAGCTTAACCCCTAAAGACAGAAACTAAGAGAAAAGATATTCATTATATGACAATATCAAAATTTCAAAGAAAATGTGAGGAAAGATATATCAGAGTGAAGTATCACTTATTTAGTCACCAGAATGGCAAAGATTAAAAGACCAATAAAACCTACCTTCTGGTAGGATGCAAGAAAATATAATTTCATAATGGATGGTGGAAATGTGAACTATCACTTTTTGTAAAACTGTGAATCTGTGAATATGCCATAGATATCCCATAAAATTAAATACTCTATCATAAAATGATATACATACTTAAATCCTTATATTTAAACAAATTTATTTTTGTGCATATGAAATGTCAACAACAAAAAAGGTAAATGAAATACCTATTAGTAAGGGGAATAACTAAATCATGTCACCATGAAATACTATGCAGACATTTTAAAGATTGAGTTACAGTGATTCCAGTTATTTGACATGATTTTCATGAGGTACTGTTGAGAAGAACAAGATTCAGAAAAACATATGAGACATGATTTTTCTAAAACCAAGGATTACCCTCTGCCCAAAAATCTCTTTATATATTAAATGTACATGTACATATATACTTATGTATATGATATAAGCATAGAGAAAATATGAAAGGATGCATGTTTGGGCATTAATAGATTACCTAAAATGGGGAGACAATGTGGTGAAGGAGAAGAATGAGGAAGAAATAGATAATGATCACATGTATTTGTTGTTTATAAAATGAGGAAAACACTTCAGGATTATTTAATAAATTCAATGTATAAAACTTCGGTTGAAAGAGATAAAACAGGGAAAGAAAGCAGGCAGAGCTGTGAAATGTTTGTATTTTAATGCCATGAATGAGGTTAAGGAAGAACATGGTGAGAGGGAAATCAGGTAGTGTTTGCAATAAAGGTTGCAACACACGTGCATACACTGTTTGGACTCCTTTAGGAAATATGTATCATCCCACCTGATTCAAATGACACTGTGATGAGAAAAATCCAATGCCAAATGAAGTAAACAGTAATTGGAGGCAGAGCCATATACAGTCTAGTGAGGTCCATCCTGGGGGAGGATGTGGAGAGGCAGCTGGAGAGATTTTACCACAAAAATGTAGAGTCATGAAAGAAATTAGGACATGTAAAAATGGATTAAATGAAGTTTGCACACGGAGGAGTTTTTTAGGAAGGGATAGATAACATGTTTCTATTACTAACTTAGAGCAAAATCAGTCTGCCTAATAAATCACCTGCCTGAAAGCAGTGGCAATTCTTCATTCTTCTGATACTCCTGAATTTGGGTTTGAGATTGAGGCAGATGCTGCCACCTGATACTTAGGTTGCTCTTCCTGTCCTTAGTGGGTTACTCTGAGTTGAGTCCTTCTAGAATGGATACTTCTCGTTAACAATTTACTGATAATATGCTTTTAATGGTGTGAAAATAAGGCAAACAATATCAGATGCAGTACTTTTGTTTTAAAAAATGTGAATGAAATGGTAAGGCATTTACCTTTTTCTTCTAAGAAAGTAAAATGAAGACTAAATGAAAAGTCTTTTTAAACTACGATGTGTGCTTTTTAAAGATTGGAAATTAGGGATGCCTGGGTAGCTCGGCGGTTTGGTGCCTGCCTCCAGCCCAGGGCCTGATCCCGGGATCCTGGGATCAAGTCCCATATCGGAATCCCTGCGGAGAGCCTGCTTCTCCCTCTACCTGTGTCTCTGCCTCTTTCTGTGTGTATCTCTCGTGAATAAATAAATAGAATCTTTAAAAAAAAAAAAGTAAAGATTGGAAATCAGTAGATTTGACACTTCTCACATTTAAATTCAGTACATTAAAAATGGAAATTACATGGTATAGAAACTCCGCATCTCACATGGCTCAACTTATAAATTGTTAATAAAAAATTTAAGAATATACTTACATGGCATTTTTTAAAACCCGCTGTCTTGCATAATGGTCCCAAAGGAGCTTATTATAGTTTTAGAAGATTCCCCATTGTTAGAATTCTATCTCAGCACCATACAATGTTTTACTAAATATATGTAGCTATATTCTTCTGTTATATATGCAGACCATATTAAATTGGTTTGCAGTTCTCATTTATTAAGTAAATCTTCTAAAATCTCAGTACTTTAAAAACGATTACCTTTTAAGGCTGAATATTACTCAGCCTTAAAAAAGAAGTCCTGTCATGTGCTACATGTATGATACTGGAGGACATTATGTTAAGGGAAGTAAGCCAGTCACAAAAAGACAAGCACTATATAATACCATTTTTATGAGATACCTAGAGTAGTCAAATTTATAGAAACAGAAGAATTATGGCTGCCAAGGGCTGGCGGAGGAGAAAATAGGAAGTTGTTTACTGGATATAGAGATCTGTTTGGAAAGATGAAAAGGTTCTGACAATCCTTTGCACAGCAACATGAATATACTTAACACTATTGAACTGTACACTTAAAAAAATAGAAAATATGGTAAATTTTATGTGTATTTTTACATGAGTAAAAATAAAAAGTAAGGACATTACATTAGTGTTTGTGAAATCCCAAATGTGTTTGATGAAATATACTTTCTTCTCATGGCTGTAATATAAAGGATTTGTTGACAACATGTCTCTAGCTGGGTGAAGGAAAATTCTACTGAAGCCTAATAAATAAGGTAACAAGTATTTATTAATTTCCTATTATGAACAAGACATTGAGAGGTATGCAACACATTTTTGTAGATACTTAGATGTAGATGAAGACACAGCTGTTGATGCAAGTCCTAAAAACATTAATTAAAATGGCAATTCAAGATACAAAAAATGTCAAGAAAATAATAGAAGTCGCAAGATGGTGTATGATCTTATTTCACTTAGCATAGTACCCTCTAGTTCCATCCATGTCATTGCAAATGCCAAAATTTCATTTTTTTAAAATAATTCAACCAGAGAAAGACTCAGTCACATGATCTCACTTATGTGGAATTTAAGAAACAAAGCAGGATCATAAGGGAAGAGAGGAGAAAATAAAACAAGATGAAATCAGAGAGGGAGATGAACCATTAGAGACTCTTAATCAATCATAGGAAACAAACTGAGGCTGCTGGAGGGGAGGAGGGTGGGATGATGGGGTAACTTGGTGATGAACATTAAGGAGGTCATGTGATATAGTGACCACTGGGTATTATAGAAGACTGATGAATCACTGACCTCTACCTCTGAAACCAATAATACGTTATATGATAATTAATTGAATTTAAATATATTTTTAAAAAAAACAAGATGGTGCATGATCAATAGCTAAATGAAGGCTACTCGATAAAAGAAATCTTTAGTCTAACTGAACAGGCATAATAACAACACAAGTAATCTGCATATGTCCCATATATACAGGTAGGTAGTTCAAGAAATTTTTCTTAACATGTTTGTAGTTGAAAGGAATTGATATTCATTATGTCATTATATTTCTATACAACTATTTTATTATAAGGTTCCTTAATTTGCCTTTCTTTGCTTCTGCCCCTACCGTTTTTTGGCATATGAAAATTAAGTCTCTAAAAGTAATCAGGTAATTCCAAATTCACACAAACCGAAACCCAGATGAATGTGACTCCAAAGCTTTCTGTCAATTAATTCCAGCTACCAGAACACTAAAATATAACCTTTCATTTTTTCTACCCTCTCCCTCACATTTCCCCATTTATTCTAACACAACTCATGATACCTCTTTCCCCCTCTTATCAAAACATACACAAACACAGAAACACACACACAAACTCTACCTTCCCCCAGTTTTCAGGATAGGGCCTGAGGTGGCAATATATCACATAGAGGAAAGGTAAAGAAGGGGAGAATAACCTTTAAGCCCCAATCTTCAAGATTATCCCTTTTACCACAACCACCAAGAACCTCATTATCTGTACTATCTCTTCTTATTCCTATTCTCCACTAATACACACACTCCATAGAGAATGTTATACTAGATATAGTAAACAAATCTGAGGAAATGCTTGGAATGACCACAATTCTAGGGATTTGCTAGAATTATTTCCTGTGCCAGGAATACACTTTTCCAGTAACATGTGTCCTAACTTTATTTTCATTTTTGTACTCATATTTCTTATCTGTAATATTTGGGGGTTTGAAAAATAGATTTCTAGACTCATTTTTTATCTTTATATTTAAGATTCTGGAAACAAAAATAAATTTTAAAAAAACAAAGCTTTTTTCAATAAAGTCACTAGATGGCACAATTTCACCAATTTATGCTAATAGTCATTCATCCTCTTATTAATTCACAAATACAATAATTTAGCTTTATAAATAGTTACATATAAATAATATAACAGGAAACCTATATAACAATAAAGAGAAAAGTTCCTGACAATATAATGCTTCCAATTTACCATGTTTTATGGCCTTATTTATGAGCATAGTAACCAGAATTACAGCATTGGATGAATAAGTAACCCAGAGAAAATAATCATCTCTCTATAATGGAATACATAAAAAACCTATGAATGATAAACATTAATGTCTATCAAGTGTACATTTTTATAGTATTACTAATATATAATATAGTAAAGTGGACTAATGATTCCACTGACATGGAGTACTTAAAGTGCTAGTGAATTTTTCTTACTTCACTGCTTGCCTTAAGCTAATTATATGCAGTTAGGACCCTTGTTTCCTCATGCTTAAAAATGAACAAATTCAGCAGAAACAGTATAAATTACTAAAGCCTACCTAATTTAGCAGCCAGTTGACCTTTTAATCCTAAAAGTACCATATTTACAGCAAAAGTCTCAGGTCTATCTAATGTTTCCACTATTACATTTCTGAAATTATATATGTATTTCACAGAGTTTATAAGCTCTTAAGCTATATCTTGACATACAAGACAGTACATCAGTCAAATAAGTAGAATGTACACTTCACTCTGACCATTTCCCAACCCTGGCTCAGGCTCTTGGAGAAGTCTTGCCTAGTCACATAGTGAATATCTCCGCCAGAAGGGGTACAATCAACTGTGGTAAATCCTTACTTATGAGACTCTAAAAGGGAAATGTCTCTACTTACTCTTGCCTAATGAAAAGTTCTCTTCAGAGGAAAGTCATCATCATCATGGGCAAAGGAAACAGCTTCTGGAAGATCACGTATGAATAGGGAAGTAGGGAAAATGGCATTAAAATTGTTAGCTAGACTCTCCTGGTCTACACTGTGTATCAACAAAGTAAAAATAGCCAGATTGCCCTTACATTTCAACAAACTAGGCAGAGCAGGGTGGCGGATGGGCTGAAGGAGTGAGAAAACAAGAAGTTGGATAATCACTAGAGTGGAGCTCTTGAAGCAATACTGGAGATCCTTGAAAGTTAATGATTCTATAAATGGCTCATCAATGGTAATGCTAAGTGGACAGTGATTTCTTACAGACAGTTTTTCCCAGACATCAAAGGTTACTTACCTATAACAGCTGAACAAATATCAGCACTATATCTGCCAAATATTACTATATGTTTTACATAAAGACCTGAAAGAAATTCCAAATTAGTACCCATGATACTTGCCATCTATCAGCCCAACAAGCTAATGAACTATCTTTTTGTAAGACAGTTTACTACAATAGGATAGGAAAGACAGACCCTGTTCTTTTTGTTCTTAAATGTTAAGTTTCATTTCCAAAACTTTTTTTCTCCTCCCCTAAAATAATGTTTAACTGATATCCTAACCAATGTATACCATGCATTATAAATAAGGAGGAAAATAGAGTACTAACAGGATATAGTGTTCTTTGTAAGATATATATATGTATGATAAGAGAGAATGTAGAGAGAATATATAAGCCTATTTGGCACTTCTCAAGAGAAGCATTATAATGTGAGTACATAGTGGACATTGTAGTTTATTCCCCAACATAAACATTCCACCCCAGAAAACTATCCAAGCAAATTATGATAATTCATTACCCCTAGTGATGAATAGTTCAGAAAAGGGCATGTGACCCAACTGTGGCTACTATAGGCATAATTCTAAAATGGGCCCTTAAAAATGTTTTACTCTAATCCTTGAAGGCTATGAATATGGTGAGATGTCACTCTCATGCTTATGTTCTGTTATTTGGCACAGTTAGACTCAAGATAGAGAAATTATTCCAGGTAGACCTAAAATCTAATCATTTAAGCCCTAAAAAGCAGAGAGGTTTTTTTCAGCTGATGGCAAAAAAGAAAGAGATTCAACGCACAAGAAGGATTGAAGAGAACCACTTAATGAGGAATACAGGCAGCCCCCAATTGCTCAGATTAACCCTGAGCTAATAGCAAGCAAGGAAATGGGGACCTCAGTCTTATTACCCCAGGGAACTGGATTTTGTGAACAATCTGAATGAGCTTGAAAGTGAACTTTTTCATCAAATCCTCCAGAAAGAAGCCCATCCCAGCCTACAACTGGACTTCAGCCTTGTGAGGTTTCAAACAAAGAGCCCAGTAGAGCCCACCCAGACTTCTGTCCTACAGAACTATGAGGTAATACATGAGTGTTGTTATAAGCTACTAAATTTATTTATAGTAATTTGTTATGACAGCAATAGAAAGCTAATCCAGTGGCCAAAGAGTTGTAAAATACAGTCTGCTAGTGATTCTGAGGAAATTGTACTTCTATGAAGGAACCATGGGACAAAATGGTGTCTCATCATTTTTGAATATTACTATGTCTGGACCTAATGGCTAGAACTGACCTGTGGATGTATAAAATTTCTGTGATGACATGAAAAATTTATACCTAATATCTACACATATTGTTGGAAATGTAAAGTTTGGTCATCAAAAATGATGCTTTATTTTCATGTTGTGAAATATGAAAACATTGCCAATACTCAAGAATTTGTAACTAGTTATCTAAGTATGAAAGGAAAGATCAGGATTGAGATAGAGATCTGAAAGTCAGCATATGAGAGATCATTAAAACCATGTTAATGGTTGCACAACATAAGAGACAAAAAGAGAAAAACAGTGCCTGAAGATAAAAAGAACCCTCAGAAATAACCAAGATTAAAGACCTGTAGGCAAAAGAGAGGGATCTTGTAAAGGAAAATAATAAAATTGGCTAGGTATATGTGATTAAAATCAGAATAACTAATGTCAGGAAAGCCAAGAGCATAGAGGATAGAGCTTTTGAGAACTGTTTGTCCAAAATCAGAAGTAAAAGAGCAATTCAGTAAGATAAAAATTGAAATGGAAAAAAAAAATTGAAATGGATCTGCAGAATTCGGCATTTTTAATGCATTATTTATTTCAGTAAAGATAATCTCAGTCATGGGGTGAAGAAGGTGGGGGATAAGCAGAAGCTGGATTGCTGTAAATTGAGCAGTGGGAGGGATATTTCATCTCCTGAGACAGGCCAGAAGGAAATAAGGATGAATGCAGATGTTTATCACAATGGAAATATGCAAATGAAGGCACATGAAAATAATACAACAGCAGGGCACCTAAGCTCAAGTCAAATAATTACAAAGAGGAACAATACTCAAGAGATTTCCTAAACACCATCTTACACAATCAGAATATTCATATCCAAAATATGATACCAACCTCAATGCAGCTATAAGTAAAACATGAATGTATTTTCTGCAAATGTCAGTACAGAATGCTACTGGGGGTGGTCTCTAAAGAATTTGGATATTGAGTAAATAAGATTGTCCTCAAAGAATGAAACTATGTGTTTCCATATAATTCATTTATAGGCAAAGTCACCTGAAAGAACTTTTGCCAAGTCGAGTCGGCAAGATTTGTTGTACCTTATAGAATACATTAGCATAGCTAATGAAAGAATGTATCCATAAAAAATGGGAAGAAAGTGTTGATTGGGTATGGAAGTAAAGAAAAAAGGAATCACCCAGGCAAAGCCACCCAAATACAGGGATGAATATGTTTGTCCTGCTGGCAGGGCTATTCCTGGTGGAAAAACCAATAGAGGAAATATATGCACAATAATTATTATCATTCAACCTGTAGCTAGAGTACCATGGAAATTAAGAGGAGGGATGCCTGGGTAGCTCAGCAGTTTAGTGCTTGCCTTTGGCCCATTGCATGATGCTGGAGTCCTGGGATCGAATCCCGCATCAGACTCCCTGCATGAGCCTACTTCTCCCTCTGCCTAGGTTTCTGCCCCTCTCTCTTTCTCTCTCTCTCTCTCTGTGTGTGTGTGTGTGTGTGTCTCTCATGAATAAATAAATAAAATCTTTAAAAAAAAGAAATTAAGAGGAAAAGGAGATTACTTCTAATTGATCAATGACATATGAGCACTGAGGCAGGGAGGAATGAAATAAATGTTGTCAGGTATATGGAAGAATTTACTTGGGTTCCATGATTTTTTTGTTTCCAAGTGTTTTGTTTTCTCAACCAAGTTACAGAGTTCTTTATGGTCAGGGATTCATGGTAAGATTGTAATTAAGAAACAACAACAAAAAAAACCTCTCAACATCACTTGCTCTAGAGCAGGATTACAATTAAAACTCCAACAGGTTTACCAGCAAATAGGTAGAATAAACTCTTTCCCATGAGTTCCATGGGAATTTCTGTCAACTTGGCTCCTCATATGGAATAGTATCAAAGCTCTTACTTCTGGAGGCACCAGAAGTACCTGGCTAGCTCAGTAGGAGAGCTTGTGACTCGACTCTTGATCTCAGGTTTGTGAGTTTGAGTCCCACATTAGATGTGGAGATTACTTTAAAAAACAAAAGAAAGGAAAAGCTCTTAACTTCTAATTTCCACATCAGGCCTACAAAGCAGGCACAGCTCATGTCAGTATTGTTACTTAACGTTGAGATCTTGAGGCCATGAAAAGAAGTACCAGATGATTAGGTCAAAATTATAGGACCTGTGAAATCAAGGACCCAGCACAAAGGTAGGACAGGACAGTCTTCACTTATCAGTCAAATATTTGTTGAGGACCTCTTGAAAGCTAGGTCTTGTTCCGGGCACTAGGGAAGCAGAGACATAAGAACACACCATCATACACCATAGTGTCAAAGACATGCCAGTCTAGTATAGGGATAAGTGAACTACAGACCCCAGGCCATACCCAGTCTGCTGCCTGTTTTTATAAATAAAGTTTTATTGTCACAGCCACACTGATTAATTTTCATATGATTGATGAATGCTTTCCAGCTACCACAGCAGAGCTGGATAGTTTCAAAACAAACCATATAGCCTTCAAAAGAATATATGTATCTTACAATTTTTCTGAACTATTTGAAAAAAGTTATAGACATCATGCCCCTTTACCTCTAAATGTTTCAGTATATATTTCATACCAAGGCAATTCACTCACATAACCACAATAAAATGATCAAAATCAGAAAATTTAGGGGAGCCTGAGTGGTACAGTTGGTTAAGGGTCTGACTCTTGGTTTTAGCTCAGGTCATGATCTCAGGGTTGTGAGATTGAGCTCTGCATTATTGCTCCATGCTCAGTGCAGAGTCTGATTAAGTTTCTCTCTCCTTCTCCCTCTACCCCTCCCATCTATGCTCTCTCTCTCTCTCTCAAATAAATAAATAAATCTTTTTTAAAACATCAGGAAATTTAACATTGAATGACATTATTAAAATTTAAATTTTACCAGTTGTCCTTATTTAACTTATAGCAGGGATCCCTGGGTGGCGCAGCGGTTTGGCGCCTGCCTTTGGCCCAGGGCGCGATCCTGGAGACCCAGGATCGAATCCCACGTCGGGCTTCCGGTGCATGGAGCCTGCTTCTCCCTCTGCCTGTGTCTCTGCCTCTGGCTCTCTCTGTGACTATCATAAATAAATAAATAAAAAATAAAAAAAATTAACTTATAGCAAAAAAAAGTAAGGGAAGGAGGAGAACGGGGTTGAGGAGGAGGAAGAAAGAGAAAAGAAGAAAATCTGGTGCAGGATCCAGTCTGTTTTACATTTAGTGTTTATGTCCTTTTTGTCTCCTTTAATCTATGATTCATTAGTCTCTTACGATAGTGATGTTTTTTGAAGAATACAGGCCAGTTATATGTCCCTGCTTTAGATTCATCTGATGATTAGATTTTGGTTATGTGGGCAGCCAGGGTATCTCAGCAGTTTAGTGCCACCTTCAGCCCAGAGCATGATCCTGGAGATCTGGGTTAGAGACCCATGTCAGGCTCCCTGCATGGAGCCTGCTTCTCCCTCTGCCTGTCTCTGCCTCTCTCTTTCCCTGTGACCCTCATGAATAAATAAAATCTTAAAAAAAATTGGTTATGCATTTTTGACAGGAATATTATAAATGTGATATTGTATTCTTTTCAGTATTTCATTTATTTATTTATTTTTATTATTTATGATAGTCACACACACACAGAGAGAGAGAGAGGCAGAGACACAGGCAGAGAGGGAAGCAGGCTCCATGTACCGGGAGCCCGACCTGGGATTCGATCCCGGGTCTCCAGGATCACACCCTGGGCCAAAGGCAGGCGCTAAACCACTGCACCACCCATGGATCCCTCTTTTCAGCATTTCACATCACAAGGCACATGATGTTGACTTTTCCCAGTATTGGTGATGTTAACTTCGATTGCTCAGTTAAGGTGAGGTGTTTGCCAAGTTTCTCCACTATAAAATTATTAATTTTCCTTTTGTAATTAATTAGTAATTTGTTATTAGATACGTTGAGACAATGTCGATATTTTATTCTCTATCAAAGAGATAGTTTTAGTACCCATTGGTGATTTGTACCTGAATCAATTGTCACCTAATAATGAGTTTTTTACTTTCCACTGGTAAGGAATAAGTCAAAAAGGCAATGGGCAGAGACTCCTTAAACTCATAGCATTATCTGCCTCTGACAGGCAGGTGAGTTAAGAACTTCAGGTACCTTTCAGACCAAAAATGAGAATTAAGTTGGAGACTTTAAAGGAAGCAAACATTTCAAATGTGTTAGAACCTCCTGCTTTTATAGTTATATGGCCACTAATGAGAAGAAGCCCACATACTAGTTTAGAATAATGCATTAAATAGTTAAACTGTACCTGAAAGATAAATTTACATATACATCCCTGGCTAGTGAATATTTCTCAGGCAAATCAAAGAAAACAGGAAGAATGTTAGGACCAAACATTTAACTTAAGATGCACTTAGCCTTTATCAAAAAGAATACATCGAAATGACACAGGTATAGGGCCAGCATGAAGTCAACCCAGATTAAGAAGGGGCTCTTCCATGGTTTGCGCAGAAAGAAAAGGAGGATGTTTGTTGTAGGTGAGGGAAAATCTTTTCTTCTACCCATCTTAGTTTCCCTATCTGGGGTCCTATAAATTAGACTGGGCAAAGACATATTAACAAGAGGAAAACAAACAGGAGGTTATTAACATGTGCATATACACATGGAAGTACTCTGTGATGAGTAACTCAAAGGATTGATTGGAACTTAAGCTTAAATACCAACAAAGAAAAAGGGGTTTGGGTTGTTATTGTTTTTTTTTTTTTTTTTTTTTTTTAAGATTTTTACCCTTTTTATTCATGAGAGACACAAAGAGAGAGGCAGAGACACAAGCAGAGAGAGAAGCGACCCATGGGAAGCCCGATGCGAGACTAGATTCTGGCGCCCCAGGATCATGCCCTGAGCCAAAGGCAGATGCTCTTTTTATCACTGAGCCACACAGGTGTCCCAGGTTTCGGGTTTTTGAGACAAAGAATCAAGTTATGTGAAAGTGATTAAGAAAAACGTGGTAAAAAGGGATTGTTTGGTGAGATTTGTTATGCGGATTTAAGTTGATGCCTTCTAGGGATGCCTGGGTGGCTCAGTGGTTGGGCGTCTGCCTTTGGCTCAGGTCGTGATCCCGGGGTCCTGGGATGGAGTCCCACGTTGGGCTCCAAGGCAGGGAGCCTGCTTCTCCCTCTGCCTGTCTCTGCCTCTCTCTGTGTCTCTCATGAATGAATAAATAAAATCTTTAAAAAATAATAAGTTGATGCCTTCTAGGCTGATCAGTTTGGCAGCAAAGAACAAACCTACAGGGTTCTTCAGGTCATACCCAGTATATTAGGCAAAGCATGGTGCTAGAAAACTCTAAAGGACTGACACAATGAAAATTGGAGAAATGTAGGGATAATTATTACTCAAAATTTTTTCAATTTGTTTTTCTTGTGGTAAAATACACATGACATAAAATTTACCATATTAATCATTTTTAAGTGTGCAGTTCAGTGTTATTGGATACATTCATAATGTTGCACAACCATCACCACCATCTATCTCTGGAACTCTTCGTCTTGTAAATCTAAAATTCTATACCCTTGGGATCCCTGGGTGGCGCAGCGGTTTGGCGCCTGCCTTTGGCCCAGGGCGCGATCCTGGAGACCCGGGATCGAATCCCACGTCGGGCTCCCGGTGCATGGAGCCTGCTTCTCCCTCTGCCTATGTCTCTGCGCCTCTCTCTCTCTCTGTGTGTGTGTGTGACTATCATAAATAATAAATAAAATTTAAAAAAATTAAAAAATAAAATTCTATACCCATTAAAAAATAACTCTCCATTCACTCCTTCCACTAATCCCCCTGGAAATCACCAGTCTACTTTTTATCTCTATGATTTTGACTACACTAAGTACCTCATGTAAGTGAAATCATATATTACTGTCTTTTTGTGACTGGGCTATTTTATTTAGCATGATGTCCTCGGGGTTAATCTATGTTGTTGCATGTGTCAGAATTTCCTTCCTTTTTGAGGTTGAATAATATTTCATTGTATATTATATGACATTTTGCTTATCTATTCATCAGTTGATGGGCACATGGCTTGCTTCACATTTTAGCTATTGTGAATAATGCTGCTATGAACATGGATATATAAACATCTCTTCGGGGCAGCCCTGGTGGCACAGCGGTTTAGCGCCGCCTGTATCCCGGGATGTGATCCTGGAGACCCGGGATCGAGTCCCACGTCGGGCTCCCTGCATGGGGCCTGCTTCTCCCTCTGTCTCTCTCTGTCTCTCATGAATGAATAAATAAAATCTTAAAAAAAAAAAACATCTCTTCGATATTCTGCTCCCAATTCTTTTGGGTATATTCCTAGAAGGAAAATTGTTAGATTATACAGTAATTCTATTTTTAACTTTTAAGGATCATCATACTGTTTCCACAGCAGTTGTCCCATTTTAGACTTCTACTAATAATGCACCAGGGTTATAATTGCTTCAAATCATTTTATTTGTTTGTTTAATATGCCCAGTATGGAGCCCAATGTGAGGCTTGAACTCACAACTCTGAGATCAAGACCTGAGCTGAGATTAAGAGCCAGATACTTAACCAACTGAGCCAACCAGGCACTCCGCAGTTTCTTCAAATCTTAACAGCTATCATAGTAGGTATGAGAGGGGATCACATTGTAGTTCTGATTTGTGTTACCCTAATGATTGATGATGTTGAACACCTTCTGATATGCTTACTATCCATTTGTAATGTTTCTTGGAAAGATGTCTATTCAAATTCCTTGCTAGTTTTTTAATTGGGTTGTTTGGTTTGTTATACTGAGTTCTAGGGGTTTTCTATGTGATCTGGATATTAATCCCTAATCAGATATATAATTTCCAAATATTTTCTCCTATTCTATGGGTTGCCTTTTTACTCTATCAATATTGCCTTTTGGGCAGCCTGGGTGGCTCGGCGGTTTAGTGCCCCCTTCGGCCCAGGGTGTGATCCTGGAGACCCGAGATCAAGTCCCATGTTGGGCTCCCTGCATGGACCCTGCTTCTCCCTCTGCCTCCCTGTGTTTCTCATGAATAAATAAATAAAATCTTTAAAAAATATATTGCCTTTTGATGCACAATTTTAAAAAATTTTATGAAGTTCAATTTGCCTATCTCTTTTGTTTCCTGTGATTTTGTTGTCATATCCAAGAAGTCATTGCCAAATTCAAAACTGTGAAGCTTTTGCCCTATGTTTTCTTCTAAGAGTTTTTTAATTTTCAACTTTACATGTAGATCTTTGATCCATTTTAAGTTAAATTTTGTGTATGATGTTAGGTAAGGATCCAACTTCATTTTTTTGTGTGTGGATATCCAGTTTTACCAGCACCATTTGTTGGAAAGATTTTCCTTCCACTAAATCATCTTGGCACCCTTATAAAGAATCATTGAACCAGGGACGCCTAAGTGGCTCGTGAGTGTGCATCTGCCTTTGGCTTACTACATGATCCTGGCGTCCTGGAATCTAGTCCAGCATCAGGTTCCTGGTAGAGAGCCTGATTTTCCCTCTGCCTATGTTTCTGCCTATCTCTGTCTCTCATGAATGAATGAATATAATATTTTTAAAAAGAGTCATTGAACTATATATGAGGTTTTATTTCTGGGCTCTCTATTCTATTTCACCGATAATTATGTCGGTCTTTATGCCAGTACCATACTGTTTGGATTACTACTGCTTTATAATAAGTTTAAAATCAAGAAATATGAGTCCTCCAGCTTCATTCTCCCTTTTCTTTTTTCTTTTTTCTTCAAGATTTATTTATTTATTTGAAGGAGATTGAGAGAGAGAGAGAATGAGTAGAAAGGGCAGAGGGAGAGGGAGAGAGAATCTTAAATAGACTCTATGCTGGAAGCCTGACATGGGGCTGGATCTCACAACCTTGAGATCACAACGGAGCCAAAACTAAGAGTCAGATGCTTACCAACTATGCCAACCAAGTGCTCCTTTGTTCTCCTTCTTCGAGATTGTTTTGGCTACTTGGGGTCCCTTGAGATTCCATATGAATTTGGGGATGGTTTTTTCTATTTCTGAAAAAAAAAATTGCTGGGGTTTTGGTAGGGATTCCATTCAATATGTAGATTTCTTTGGCTGGTATTAACATCTTAACAATGTAAATCATCCAATCCATAAACATGGGATGTGTTTCTATTTATTTATGTCTTTTTAATTTCTTTTAGCAGTATTTTACAGTTGTCATTGTACAAATCTTTCACATTCTTGGTTAACTTAATTCTTAAGCATTTAATCTTTTTGGTATTATTATAAATGGAATTGTTTTTCATAATTTCCTTTTCAGGTTATTCATTGTCATTGCATAGAAATGCAACTTACTTTCGCCTGTTGATGTTGTATCCTGCTACTTTGTTAAATTTGTTAGTTCTGTTTTTTGGGGAATCCTTAGATTTTCTACATAGCAGGTCATATCATCTGCAAACAGATAATTTTATTTCTTCCTTTTAAATTTGGATGCTTTTGTTACTTTTTCTTGCCTGATTTCTCTTGTTAAAACTTTTGATTCAAATACTCATAGTTTTAAAGAAGTTTTGTAACTTCCTAAATTCTTCATTGCTTATTATAAGGCTTGTTATTTTGTTTTGTTTTGTTTTTCAGACCTTGTAGTTAATCAAGCAACCTTAAGAGCTGGAGGCAGTGCTGGGAGTAAAAAAGGTAAAGGTATTTCAGATATTGTTTATAGCCATGAATCAAAGGACACGCTCACATGTGCTCAGGAAAGCTCAAATAAGCATGGGTTTCTCTGCATTGATCTTTTTGACCACACCTATAACATCAATTCATAATCCAGTATAAAGGAGAATTATGTTTCAAAACAACTTGTAGGATGAGAATTAACAGTCACAGCATATAATCTATGACTTGGTACCATATAACCTTTAAAAGAATTATGTAGGTTTTTACTTTCAGAAGATAAAACTAAAGTTCAAAAGATTGATGGTAAATGTGTGATTCATAAGTTACAGGGTCTAGTTAAAAGTCCAGTTCTGAATCTAGAATCCTTTTCACAATGCTACAGTACTTACATATTACTTTTGTACTAGTAGGTAATCATTTGAGAACAATAGAAGAAAAGAAATTACTAAAGTCAAAATAATTTATAAAGTGATTTTTAAATGTTTTCTGTATATCTTTCAATGTAATTGAAACCAATTCTTGATTGTAAGAATTTTTGGTTTATGAAAAGAAATTGTTCCATCCACCACCGCAATAATACTAGTAGCTTTAGATACTACTAACAGTTATGTCTTATTATTATTCCTGTAGAAAACCCAGTAGCTTCTCTAGAGTAAGGCATTTAAAAGAGAAGAAATTCATTTGAGTGAATTCCCAAACACTATAGACGCATCGAACTCACAGTTACTACACAGACTTAAAAACTAAAGAATAAAAAATAAGACATATGCGATGGTGATGAGATTGTGTATGATTTCACTTTCTTTTAACAAATAAAAGTCATTTGTTGCTATTTTCATGTTTATTTTATAATAAACATCGGGGAGAAAATACTTTAATGGAATTTGCTTCTGAATTGCTCTTCTAGCCCCATTAAAAAATTATTTTCCTAAGCCTTGGAACTGATTGAATTCTGAGTGAACTTACTCCATTTCTTAGAATTAATTTTTGGATTCTTTTTACAATGCAAATCTTTAGTCTATGTTGAGTCAGTAAATTCTGTCTCCCAGGCAACTTTGTGTAAATCAAAGCTGAAGGTCAGACCAAAATTAATGCATTACATTAAAGTAAAATAGGATTGCTTTGCATTTCAATTGGAACTATCTTGTTTCCTATGCTTAAATGTACCTATTACCAATGTTGTTTAATTCTAGGTAGATTGAGTCCGTCGTACATTTTAGGTCTAAAACATTTCATGAAAGAAAAATTAAATTTTAAAAATTAAACAGGGCAGCCTGGGTGGCTCAACGGTTTAGTGCCACCTTCAGCTCAGGTCATGATCCCGGGGTCCTGGGATGGAGTCCCACATTGGGCTCCAACGCAGGAAGCCTGCTTCTCCCTCTGCCTGTGTTTCTGCCTCTCTCTGTCTCTCATGAATAAACAAATAAAATCTTTTAAAAAAATAAAAATAAAAAATAAAAATTAAACAGTAGTTAAACAAAAAAATTAATCCAGTGATAAATTTCCATCTTCATTAGTAATTAAAGACATTGAAATTCAATCAACAATAAGATAATTTTTCTCACCTATCAAATAAGCAGATTTAGAAAATAATACCCAAGACCAGTAACTTTACAGAGAAATGTTTCCTATTTTGGCTCTACATCTCTACAGCCTCATAATTCATGTCTTCATTATCTCCTATCCAATCTCAATAACTCTCTTCTAACTTGTCTGCTTAATCCCAATAAAACTGATTATCAAGGTTCTTACTAAAATTGGACAATGCTGAGGGAGTCACTGAAGTCCAAAAGTCAGGCTTAGTTGAAAAAGGGTTCAAAAGAGCCTGAGTAGAGTTTGGTCAAGGAAAAAAATCTTTGTCATCAGGAAAGGAGTCTGGGGAAAAAAATCTCATTTATATATTTTAATGTAGTGCTACAGTCTGACCTAAAGTGCCTAGAAGAGCAGGAAAATGTTTAGAGAGGGGATACCTGGGATCCTCAGTGGTTGAGTGTCTGCCTTTGTCTCAGGTTGTGATCCAAGGCTCCTGCGATTGAGTTCCACATCAGTCCTGTGGGGAGTCTGCTTCTCCCTCTGCCTATGTCTCTGCCTCTCGCTCTGTATCTCTCATGAATAAATGAATAAAATATTTTTAAAAATTAAAAATAAAAAAATAAAGAAATGGAGGTTTACTGTCACACGTGACAAGCACTGGGAGAGGCAGCTCCAGGCTGGTGCTATGGTTCCACAATGTCATTGGACACCTAGGCTCTTTCTACCTTCTTGGTCTACCATCCTTATCACGCTATCATTTGTGCTTTTACTTGTTGCTTCATAGTACCAAGTGGTACCAGTAACTCCAGGCCTCAAAATGGCAAAATAAACCAAAAAAAGACAGAAGTAGTGACACCAGATCACATCTGCTTATACTTCATTGATCAGAACCAAGTCATGTGGCCACTTTAATGTCAATAGAGGCTAAGTAGTTGAATTTTTAGGTTTAACAGCTGCTGTAATAGAGTCAGATAAGAAAAAGACAGGGAGGTGGGTAAAATGGGTGTTATATGAACTAATCAATCTATAACATGTGAAACACCAAGTTTCTAAAATGACAGTATTTAATATAGCCATCCCTATCAGAGGTTCAATACCCTAGACTTTCCAAATCATGAAGAGGACCTATCCTATCTCACTCCACCCTGAATCTTCCCTAGTATCTGCTTCTAGCCTCTTGTTGAACATCAGGCTGATGCTGAAGGAAGAATGAGGCCAATACAATTATCCTCACTCTCCAGTTGAAATCTGACCCTTGTTGCAGTTCAGACTTTTAACATAATCTCACTTTTGGTTATTGTGAGTCTTTCTTTTAAATACCCATCCCTTTTCTTCAGAAGAATGAAAATAACACCAAATCTGTCTTGTGTCATAGTTTATGTAATATATGGGTCAAAATTCCTTTGATGCTATTAATAATTAATAAAGAATATGTGGCACACACACACACACAATGGACTATTACTCAGCCATCAAAAAAGTGAAATCTTACCATTTGCAATGACATGGATGGTATGACATGGAACTAGAGGGTATTATGCTAAGTAAAATAAGTCAATCAGAGAAAGACAATTATCATATGATTTTACTCATATGTAGAATTTAAGAAACAAAACAAGATAAACAAGATCATAAGGGAAAGGAGGGAAAAATAAAACAAGACGAAATCAGAGAGGAAGACAAACCATGAGAGACTCTTAACTATAGGTAACAAACTGAGAGTTGCTGGAGGGAAGGTGTGGGGGGTATGATAACCAGGCACTAAGGAGAGCACATGAATAATGAGCACTGAGTGTTATATGCAACTGATGAATCACTAAACTACCTCTGAAACTAATAATACACTATACGTTAATTAATTGAATTTAAATTTTAAAATGCTATTAATATGAATAGTAAAAGCAGAAGAAGGAGTGGGGCTTGGTCAGAAACCTAGTCAAGTGAAAAAACATCAAGACTAGAGAGAGGGCTAGTGTGAAAATATAAAATGAAAGGAACTGATCAAGAATGCAGCTATTCGGTAACAAAATAAAGAGGCACTGAACTTTAATAGAACTATGAGGACTGCGTTATGTTCTAAACTACATTATGCCCTAACCTGGTCTCCTTTAAAGGCTTCTGCTCCTGCCCCCAAGAATATGCCACAACACTCTGAACCCACCATGTGACAGAGTAATTCATCTAAGTACCTCCACTGGAATTTCTCCTAAATTTCTATTTCCTTCCTTGGCATTTCACTTTATTTAAGTCTTAAATTTCTAACTACTCATAGACAACCTTACTCAGATGTCTATAATGTGCACAAGAACATTATAATGATATCTGAAGCAAAATGGAAAAAAAAGTCACCTGCGCTATTATCCATCCCTGTGGTTTAAATTCCAATTTGAAGGGCATAAGCTCTGAAAAGCTCCTTGGACAGATTGCCAGGAAGAAGAAAGGCACAGGACAACCTGAGCTAGAACTCTGATGGAATCTTGACACTTTGGTTTAGAAGACTAGGAGCTGAAATAAATTGCCATTTCAAAGTTGCCAATAGTTTTTTTGTTTCACAAAAACATGATAACATATTTGGGATAAGCAACCCCTGTGTTCTGATTAAACCTCTTGATTTTTTTATTATGTAAATATACAGCAAAGACTATTGTTTAAAAAAAGAAGAAGGGTTTTGTTTAATTACGTAAAAGATTGTTCACTTGGAGGACAAGAGTTGAATTTCCAGATTTGGTTCCCTTGAGTGAATAGGTGAGATTAAGATTCCTTTATACCTGAAAAGGGTTGCTTTCCTTGGGAGATGTGAGTTGAGGACATTACTGGTAGAAGATGAGGACCTGGGGGCCAAAGGTTGAAGGAATTGTTTATATAAGATACATTCTGAGCCCTGGGCAGGAACAACACTGCTTTCAGCTCCAGATGGTGAAATGTAATACAGAGTTGAGGCAGCCTCCTCTGCCCAGAATCTTTCATCAGCTAACACCCTGAGGAAAGTCAGCTTTTAGAACCTCAGACCTGGAAACAATCATTCAGTGCCTCCTGGTCTCTCTCTATCTCTCACTCTCTTTCTGTCTCTGTCTCTGTGTCTCTCTGCATCTCTAACTCTGCTATCTCTCCAGTGGTTTCATTATCTTGTACCGCAAACAGGCATTCTCTGCAAAACAAGGAATAGAACTACTGGCATATATTTTCACGAATTTCTAATTCTAGTAGTCAAAAGCAAGGCCTTCTGTGCTATCTCCACCTAGAACAATCCTGGTGTAATATTGTGACTTAGATCATATGACTTACCTCACCAGAGGGAGAAGTATTCTGACTGACCTGGTTTTAGCCATATGCCTAGAGATAGAAGCTTTGCCACTAGAAGAAGGTATGATGGGAATTGGCCAGTAATCTGACTGGTGTACTTGGCAGCTAAAAACAGTAGCTAGCTCTTGCATTATTTGAAAAGCTGAGTAAGAATTATTTCCCAACTCTGGGCATATATCCACTGCTTCAGAGCCCCATCTGTGCTGCCTTGTACTCTCAGGCAAGCCCTTAAGGAAAGAGAGAACAGACATATTGTCCAAAGGCTGGAACACTAGCACAAGAATGGGACCCAAATATTTGTGAATGAAGGAATGAATGAAAATCCTAAATGCATTATTTCTCAGACCTTTCCTATCGTGCACTTTGTTCACCTTGCTTCTTTTCTTCTTGTAATCAGATCAGGGGATATTGGCAAGAGGAGTAGTCTTGTCTGCCCTGAGTCTTGACTGGATATTAGAGGAAGAGGTTTGAGGGAATACAATTCATCCTTAACAACATGAACTTGAGCCATTTAAAACCCATAAGTCTGTGAAATAGGAATCCAAGTTCTTGGATTTTTAAATGTGTAAGGCAGTCAGTGTGAGTGTGATAAAATTTAAACTGCTATAGGATCAGAATAGATTTTAACATTTATCATTTTTATTTTAAAAATCAAGAAAATTAATTTTTGAAAAGGGAAAACAATTTAGCTCTGTAACAATAATATAACTGTACTCATTAAAAGAATTGTTTATGGTAGATTCCTAATTATCATTCAAGACAATAACAATTATTCATTATCATTTATTATGTATCAAATTTACCTTGCAAAATTTTTCCCAGTTTTATTGAAATACAATTGACACATAATATTGTATACGTTTAAGATGTATAATATAGTGATTTGATATATGTATATGCAGTTGACCCTCAAACAACATGGATTTGAACTACAGGAGTCTACTTAAACACAGATTTTTTTCAACAAATGACAGTACAGTATCATAAATGTATTTTCTCTTTCTTATGACCTTAGTGACAGTTTCCTTTTTTCTAGCTTACTACATTATAAGAATATAATGTATTCTTATAACAGTATATAATGCTTATACAAAATATGTGTTAATCAACTATTTATCTTATCAATAAAGCTTCCAGTCAATAGTAGGCTATTGCAAGTTAAGTTTGAGGGGAGTCAAAAGTTATATGGAGATTTTCAACTATACAAGGTTGGGACACCACATTGTTCAAGGCACAAGAGTATTGCAAAATGATCACAACAGTTTAGTTACCATTTATCACCACACAGAGTTATAAATCTTTTTTTAAACTTTTAACTACACATTACAATATTGTTAACTATAGTCACTATGCTGCACATTACTTCCCCAGGATTTATGTGTTATATTCATCTTATAACTGGAAGTTTTGTACGTTTTGACCATCTTCATTCACTTTCCCCACCATCCAAGGAAGATATTGGCCTGTAATTTTCCTTTCTTGTGGTATCTTTGTTTTTTGAATAGAGATAATGCTGGTCTCATAAAATGAGCTGAGAAATGTTTCTGCCTCATCTGTTTTTTGGAAGAGTTTGTGAAAGACTGATGTTAATTCTTCTTTCAGTGTTTGGTAGAAGTCATCAGTGACTCCTGGACTTTTCTTTTTTGGAAGGTGTTTGATTACTGATTCAGTCTCCTTACTAGTAACTGGTTCATTCAGATTTCCTATTTCTTCACCATTCAGTCTTGGTAGGTTGCCTGTTCCTAGGAATTTATCCATTCCTTTAGGTTGTCCAATTTGTTGGCATGCAATTGTTCATAGTAGTCTCATCTCTTTCATTAAGACCTGTTTCTGGAGTTTTACCTTGTTATTTTGTTTGGAACATATTCCTTTTTTTCTTCATTTACCTTGACTCTCTGCATTGACTTCTATGGATTACAAAAAAACAGCCACTTCTCCCAGTCTTCATGGAGTATTCTCATATAAATGATGAACGTTATATGTTCAGCTTGGCCTGAACTCTTGGTTATCTCTCAAGCTGTTATGATTGTACAAGTCATTTTTGTTCTTAATGGCTCCTGGTACCTAAGATGTGCCAAGATCTGTTGGTTTCCCAAAAGGGAGGATCTCAGTCAGCACCTGGACACTGGCTATCTGGAAGCCAAAGCCTCAGGCAGCATCTTTTAAAGTATCCAAATAGGCTTCTTTCTGAGAAAAAGCGGGAGATGGCTATTTTTGTCTACTCTGTCTGCGCTGAGTCTTGGGAGGATAGTGAGTTAAGAACTTTTTCTTTGATTGTTACAGTCCTGTGGAAACCCACTAATGTAAGTCCCACCAGCCACCAGAGCCAGGTGATCAGGTATATGACCCCTGAGTGGCATCTACAAAAGCCAGGGTGCCACATGTGTGCACAAATTTCTTCCAGGTAGACATCAATCATGTATAATAGACCAGAAAGAAAATGTAGTGATAGTACTCTGAGGCCTCCCTGGTTTCAAGAAAAAATCACAGTCACCCCTAAATGTGTGCTAAATTAGAAGCCTGACCCTCACACAACAGCTTTTAAAATATACAAATATGCCTCTTTCGGGGACAGGGAAATACTGGGAGATAGATATTTCTGTATGCATCTCTGCACTGAACTCAAGGATGGATAGCCACAGAGAGTTCTTGTGAGAACAAAAACTGTTTCTTTGTCTGCTCTAGTCCCATGGGTCTCATGGATGCCAGCCCCACTGGCTTTCAGAGTGAGGTATTTTGGGGGACTTTAACCCAGATGAAAGTTTTAAAAATTAGGGCACTAGATGTTGGGTCCAAGCCTTCAATCCTCAGGGAGAAGTTGGGAGTTGTGAGTTCCCTCCTGATGGTATGTTGTTATTCCAGGGGTGAGTTAATAGCAAGAGTATGTCTCAGCTTTCCTATCGATTTCCATGGGTATTTTCTTCTTCATTATTGTATAGAAGTCACTCAGCTAATTTCCAGATTTCTTCCAGAGGGAATTGTTCTGTGTGGAGCTATAGATTCAGTATGTCTGTGAGATGAGGTGTCACCATCTTGGACTGGACCCTTTTGCAAATTCTATATGCAATTCTATATAGTTCTGAAGTCTTGGTTGTCAACATTTGTTGTTCATACTGCATGGTCATCTGTCCATGTACTTAAAACAAAACCAAAGAAAGCAGTGGTCAGTATCTCATTACCAGTGCTTGACTGTTCTCTAATGTTGCATGTATTTCTTTTACTTCCCCAAATAGACTGGAAATTTCTTAAGAAGTCTTACATCTGTGATAAGGTAATCCTAGGTTGAAAACTGAACTATGACTATTGAGAACTCTTGAAGAAGACAACATTCCTTCCAGTTTTATGCCTATCAGACTCAACACCCTCTCTTTATTAATTTTCTAAAAATATTTTATTTATTTATTCATGCGAGACACAGAGAAAGAGGCAGAAACCTAGGCAGAGGGAGAAGCAGGCTCCCTGCAGGGAGCCTGATGTGGGACTCGATCCCTGGACCCAGGATCATACCCTGAGCCAAAGGCAAATGCTCAACCACTGAGCCACCCAGGCATCCCTCAACACCCTCTCTTTAAAACAAATACTTTGAAATGACCACTATACCATCTCAAATGTAATTATTTGGTGGTGTAAGCAACAAACAAATAATTTTGGTCAAAAAAAGCTCTAGTGTCCTCTCTATGATACAGAAGAGAAATAAAATGAATTTTATTTAAAACAAAATTACAACATATATTGTTGTTATAAACATATGAACACCACAAACAAAAAGTAGTGCTTTGGGGACACGTGGGTGGCTCAGTGGTATATATATATATCCATTCATATATTAGTGGACACGTGGGCTGCTTCCATATCTTGACTATTGTAAATAATGTTGCAATAAACATTGGGGTGCATATATCCCTTCAAATTATTGTTTTTCTCTTCTTTGGGTAAATACCCAGTATTTAGTGATTACTGGATCATATGCTTGTTCTATTTTTAACTTTTTGAGGAACCTCTATATTGTTTTCCACAGCGGCTGCACCAGTTTTCATTCCTGCAATCAGTGTATGAGGGTTCCTTTTTCTCCATATCCTCACCAACACTTGTTTCTTAAGTTTTTTATTTTAGCCATTTTGACAAGTATGAGGTGATATCTCGCTGTGCTTTTGATTCACATTTCCCTGATCATGAGTGATGTTGAGCATCTTTTCGGGTGTCTATTGGCTATCTTATCTGTATGTCTTTGGAAAAATGTGTGTTTGTATCTTCTGCCCAGTTTTTAATTGGATTGTTTTTTGGTGTTGAGTTGTGTAAATTCTTTATGTATTTTGGATATTAAGCCCTTACCATATATATCATTTGCAAATATTATCTCCCATTCAGTAGGTTGTCTTTTAGCTTTGTTGTTTTCTTTGCTGTGCAGAAGTTCTTATTTTGATATAGTCACAATAGTTTATTTTTGCTTTCACTTCCTTTGCCTCAGGAGACATATCTACAAAAATGTTCTGTGATTGATATCAGAGAAATGCATCATGTGGTTTTCTAGGATTCGTATAGTTTCAGATCATATATTTAGGTCTTTAATCAATTTTGAGTTTACTTTGGTGTGTGGTGAAAGTGGTCTAGTTTCATTCTTTTACATGGAGATGTCCAATTTTGCCAACACCATTTGTTGAAGAGACTCTTTCCCATTGGATATTTTTGCGACTTTTGTCAAGGAATGACCATAATTGTGGATTCATTCCTGGGCTTTGTATTCTACTTCTTTGATCTATGTGCCTTTTTTTTTCCAGTACCATATGCTTCGATTACTATAGCTTTGTAATATAACTTGAAGTCTAGAATTGTCATTCCTCCAGTTCTGTTTTCCTTTTCAGATTTATCTAGTATTTATTTATTTATTTATTTATTTATTTATTATTATTTATGATAAATAGAGAGCAAGTAAGTAAAGGGGCAGAGGGAGAGAATATTTGAGCAGACTCCCTGCTGAATGCAGATCTCAACTTGGGGCTTGATCTCATGACATTGAGATCATGCATGACCTGAGCTGAAACCAAGAGTTGGACACTTAACCGACAGAGCCACCCAGGTGTCACTGTTTTTCTTTTACAATATTGCTTTGTTTGGGGTCTTTTGTGCTTCGCTGTAAATCCTGGGGTTGTTTGTTCTAGCTCTGTGAAAAATGCAATTGGTATTTTGATAGGCATTACATTAAGTGAGTATGTTGCTTTGAGTAGTATAGACATTTTAATAATATTAGTTCTTCCAACTCATGAGCATGGGATATCTTTCTATTCATTTGTGTTGTCTTCAATTTCTTTCATCAATGTTTTATAACAGGTCTTTCACCTCTTTGGTTAAATATATATATATATATATATATATATATACATATATATATATATATATATCATGTCATCTGCAAATTAATGTTACCTTTTAAAATTGAATTGAATTGAATTGAATAGGAAAACGTTTCCAGAATGATAGTGTATCACTTAATGTTGCATTTAGCTGAATGTAACAGAAACAAAATTGAAATGGATTACCAAAAAGGTTTTTTTTCTTTTTTAAAGATTGATTGATTGATGAGAAAGAAAGAGAGAGAATGAGTGGAAGGGACAGAGGGAGAGGGAGAGTAAATCCCAAGGAGACTCCTCACTGAGCCCCTGATGCAGAACTTGATCTCATGACCCTGAGATCACAATCGAGCCAAAAGCAAGAGTCAGAAGCCTAACCAACTGCCCCACCCAGTCCCCATGCAGGTGCCCCCATTTTATTTTTTTCCTATAACAAGAACTCCCCAAATAGGTAGTCTCAAAAACTGATAAAATGGCTTTAAAATGTCCATGGACCATGGAATGTGTGTTGTATTCCTAGCATGTTTGCACCCCATTTAGGTAAAAGAGGGAAAAGGGGAAAGATAAAAAAATTATTACCAGGCAAGTAGGCCACCTTTCAAACAGTATCTACCAAGTGATTTCTGCTTGCATCTTCTTGGCTGGACTGTTTCACAAGCCCACCACTGTCATTTAAACCTCAGAATAATGCAGGTACTGTTATTACTGCATTTTACAGATGAAAAAAACTACAGTTTGGGGAACTTAAGGAAATTGTCCAAGATTTTATAGCTAGGATAAGATAAAGCTTAAATTTGATCTAGGCAGTTAGACCCAAAGTTTTCATCCTTGAATAGTCTACTAAAACATAAATCTAAAATGTCTCAATTTTAAAATTATGAAAACATCATTAGTCTAGTTTTAAATCAATTCATGTAAGATATTGGTCTGATTATTTTAATTTCTGAATCTAGCAAAAAGAAGCATAGAATCACCTGAATACATTTTTGAATAGCATTCAAAAATTACAAACTTGTCATTGTAATTTTTCCTCATGATATCTTTCTGATTGATAGCACTGCATTGAATAATTTCTGAAAATTGCAGTCTAAATTCTCAGAAAAGTGTGGATTCATACTTTTTATAAATATATAAAATGCAAAATTTTCAAGTTAATTCATGTACTGATTATAATTTGGCTAGATCAGTCTAGAAGACTAACAACACTATGAAAAAGAATCAAGCAATCTGTAACAAAAGAGGAATAAAAATAGACATTCTTTCTCAGATTTTTAAAAATGATTTGATTTATTTATTTGAGAAAGAGAGCACAAGCAAGGGGAAACGGTAGAGGGAGAGGGAGTAGCAGACTTCCCCACTGAGCAGGGAGAAGAGTGTGGGAATTGATCACAGGACCCTGGGATCATGACCTGAGCAGAAGGCAGACACTTAACTAACTGAGCCACCCAGGCACCCTTTCTCAGATATTTTACTGACATAACTAGTTATATTAACTACTCATATGACTCCATACGTAATTATGAAATTAATAGAAAAGAGAATAATGAATTTTTATTTTTAAAAATACTAAGTGAAACCATTATGTAAACAAGTTTCAAGTTAGCTGAATCTAAAAGAACTACATTGATTAGCAAAATACAGTGGTAAAGAATTTAGACAATTTTATATCATTATCTCTGAATGGCTACTGCAATTGCCACACAAATAAATTAAGTTCCACAAAAGTTAACAAATGCATAATATCTTCCTATCAGTTGTTTTTTCTCCTCTGTCATTTTTTATTTTGTTTATTTGCATTTTTTTAATGAATCTGGCTAGAGGTTTATCACTTTTGTTGATCTTTTCAAAGAATCAGCTCCTTGTGTCATTGATCTGTTTTATTGTTTTTGTAGGTTCTATATCATTTATTTCTGCTCTATCTTTAATATTTCCTTCCTTCTGCTCTTTTGGAATTTTGTTTGTTTGTTTTTGTTTTTGTTTTGTTTTTTGGAGCTCCTTTAGGTGTAAGGTTAGGTTGAGATTTTTCTTGCTTCTTGCAGTTGGCCTCTAATTCTATAAATTCATTTTAAAACAGCTACATCCCAAAGAATTTTTTTAATAATAAATTTATTTTTTATTGGTGTTCAATTTACCAACATACAGAATAACACCCAGTGCTCATCCCGTCCAGTGCCCCGCTCAGTACCTGTCACCCATTCACCCCCACCCCCCCCTCCCCTTCCACCACCCCTAGTTCGTTTCCCAGGGTTAGGAAACGACTAACTTTATGTTCTGTCTCCCTTTCTGATATTTCCCACACATTTCTTCTCCCTTCCCTTATATTCCCTTTCACTATTATTCATATTCCCCAAATGAATGAGAACATATAATGTTTGTCCTTCTCCGATTGACTTACTTCACTTAGCATAATACCCTCCAGTTCCATCCACGTTGAAGCAAATGGTGGGTATTTGTCATTTCTAATGGCTGAGGAATATTCCATTGTATACATAAACCACATCTTCTTTATCCATTCATCTTTTGATGGGCACCGAGGCTCCTTCCACAGTTTGGCTACTGTGGACATTGCTGCTAGAAACATCGGGGTGCAGGTGTCCCAGCGTTTCATTGCATCTGAATCTTTGGGGTAAATCCCCAACAGTGCAATTGCTGCGTCGTAGGGCAGGTCTATTTTTAACTCTTTGAGGAACCTCCACACAGTTTTCCAGAGTGGCTGCACCAGTTCACATTCCCACCAACAGTGTAAGAGGGTTCCCTTTTCTCCGCATCCTCTCCAACATTTGTTGTTTCCTGCCTTGTTAATTTTCCCCATTCTCACTGGTGTGAGGTGGTATCTCATTGTGGTTTTGATTTGTATTTCCCTGATGGCAAGTGATGCAGAGCATTTTCTCATGTGCATGTTGGCCATGTCTATGTCTTCCTCTGTGAGATTTCTCTTCATGTCTTTTGCCCATTTCATGATTGGATTGTTTGTTTCTTTGGTGTTGAGTTTAATAAGGTCTTTATAGATCTTGGAAACTAGCCCTTTATCTGATGCATGTCATTTGCAAATATCTTCTCCCATTCTGTAGGTTGTCTTTTAGTTTTGTTGACTGTATCCTTTGCTGTGCAAAAGCTTCTTATCTTGATGAAGTCCCAATAGTTCATTTTTGCTTTTGTTTCTTTTGCCTTCGTGGATGTATCTTGCAAGAAGTTACTGCGGCTGAGTTCAGAAAGGGTGTTGCCTGTGTTCTCCTCTAGGATTTTGATGGAATCTTGTCTCACATTTAGATCTTTCATCCATTTTGAGTTTATCTTTGTGTATGGTGCAAGAGAGTGGTCTAGTTTCATTCTTCTGCATGTGGATGTCCAATTTTCCCAGCACCATTTAGTGAAGAGACTGTCTTTCTTCCAATGGATACTCTTTCCTCCTTTATCCAATATTAGTTGACCATAAAGTTGAGGGTCCACTTCTGGGTACTCTATTGTGTTCCATTGATCTATGTGTCTGTTTTTGTGCCAGTACCACACTGTCTTGATGACCACAGCTTTGTAGTACAACCTGAAATCTGGCATTGTGATGCCCCCAGCTATGGTTTTCTTTTTTAAAATTCCCCTGGCTATTCGGGGTCTTTTCTGATTCCACACAAATCTTAAAATAATTTGTTCTGACTCTCTGAAGAAAGTCCATGGTATTTTGACAGGGATTGCATTAAACGTGTAAATTGCCCTGGGTAACATTGACATTTTCACAATATTAATTCTGCCAATCCATGAGCATGGAATATTTTCCCATCTCTTTGTGTCTTCCTCAATTTCTTTCAGAAGTGTTCTATACTTTTTAGGGTATAGATCCTTTACCTCTTTGGTTAGGTTTATTCCTAGGTATCTTATGCTTTTGGGTGCAATTGTAAATGGGATTGACTCCTTAATTTCTCTTTGTTCAGTCTCATTATTAGTGTATAGAAATGCCATTGATTTCTGGGCATTGATTTTGTATCCTGCCACGCTACCAAATTGCTGTATGAGTTCTAGCAATCTTGGGGTGGAGGCTTTTGGGTTTTCTATGTAGAGTATCATGTCATCGGCGAAGAGGGAGAGTTTGACTTCCTCTTTGCCAATTTGAATGCCTTTAATGTCTTTTTGTTGTCTGATTGCTGAGGCTAGGACTTCCAGTACTATGTTGAATAGCAGTGGTGAGAGTGGACATCCTGTCTGGTTCCTGATCTTAGGGGAAAGGCTCCCAGTGCTTCCCATTGAGAATGATATTTGCTGTGGGCTTTTCGTAGATGGCTTTTAAGATGTCGAGGAAAGTTCCCTCTATCCCTACACTCTGAAGAGTTTTGATCAGGAATGGATGCTGTATTTTGTCAAATGCTTTCTCTGCATCTATTGAGAGGATCATATGGTTCTTGGTTTTTCTCTTGCTGATATGATGAATCACATTGATTGTTTTACGAGTGTTGAACCAGCCTTGTGTCCCGGGGATAAATCCTACTTGGTCATGGTGAATAATTTTCTTAATGTGTTGTTGGATCCTATTGGCTAGTATCTTGTTGAGAATTTTTGCATCCATGTTCATCAGGGATATTGGTCTGTAATTCTCCTTTTTGGTGAGGTCTTTGTCTGGTTTTGGAATTAAGGTGATGCTGGCCTCATAGAATGAATTTGGAAGTACTCCTTCTCTTTCTATCTTTCCAAACAGCTTTAGTAGAATAGGTATGGTTTCTTCTTTAAACGTTTGATAGAATTCCCCTGGGAAGCCATCTGGCCAAGGGCTTTTGTGTCTTGGGAAGGTTTTGATGACTGCTTCAATTTCCTCCCTGGTTATTGGCCTGTTCAGGTTTTCTATTTCTTCCTGTTCCAGTTTTGGTAGTTTGTGGCTTTCCAGGAATGCGTCCATTTCTTCTAGATTGCCTAATTTATTGGCGTAGAGCTGTTCATAATATGTTTTTAAAATCGTTTAGTATTTCCTTGGTGTTGGTAGTGATCTCTCCTTTCTCATTCATGATTTTATTAATTTCAGTCTTCTCTCTCTTCTTTTTAATAAGGTTGGCTAATGGTTTATCTATCTTATTAATTCTTTCAAAGAACGAACTCCTGGTTTTGTTGATCTGTTCCACAGTTCTTCTGGGCTCGATTTCATTGAGTTCTGCTCAAACCTTTATTAACTCTCTTCTTCTGCTGGGTGTAGGATCTATTTGCTGTCTTTTCTCTAGCTCCTTTATGTGTAAGGTTAGTTTTTGTATTTGAGTTCTTTCCAGTTTTTTTTTTTAATTTTTATTTATTTATGATAGTCACACACACAGAGAGAGAGAGAGGCAGAGACACAGGCAGAGGGAGAAGCAGGCTCCATGCACCGGGAGCCCGACGTGGGATTCGATCCCGGGTCTCCAGGATCGCGCCCTGGGCCAAAGGCAGGCGCTAAACCGCTGCGCCACCCAGGGATCCCTCTTTCAAGTTTTTGAATGGATGCTTGTATTGCGATGTATTTCCCACTCAGGACTGCTTTTGCTGCATCCCAAAGATTTTGAATGGTTGTATCTTCATTCTCATTAGTTTCCATGAATCTTTTTAATTCTTCCTTAATTTCCTGGTCCATCCTTTCATCTTTTAGCAGGATGGTCCTTAACCTCCACGTGTTTGAGGTCCTTCCAAACTTCCTGTTGTGATTTAGTTCTAATTTCAAGGCATTATGATCTGAGAATATGCAGGGGATGATCCCAATCCTTTGGTATCCATTCAGACCCGATTTGTGACCCAGTATGTGGTCTATTCTGGAGAAAGTTCCATGTGCACTTGAGAAGAATGTGTATTCAGTTGAGTTTGGATGTAAAGTTCTGTAGATATCTGTGAAATCCATCTGGTCCAGTGTATCATTTAAAGCTCTCGTTTCTTTGGAGATGTTGTGCTTAGAAGACCTATCGAGGGTAGAAAGAGCTAGATTGAAGTCACCAAGTATAAGTGTATTATTATCTAAGTATTTCTTCACTTTGGTTATTAATTGATTGATATATTTGGCAGCTCCCACATTCGAGGCATATATATTGAGGATTGTTAAGTCCTCTTGTTGGATAGATCCTTTAAGTATGATATAGTGTCCCTCTTCATCTCTCACTACAGTCTTCGGGGTAAATTTTAGTTTATCTGGTATAAGGATGGCTACCCCTGCTTTCTTTTGAGGATCATTTGAATGGTAAATGGTTCTCTAACCTTTTATTTTCAGGCTGTAGGTGTCCTTCTGTCTAAAATGAGTCTCCTGTAGACAGCAAATAGATGGGTCCTGCTTTTTTATCCAGTCTGAAACCCTGCGCCTTTTGATGGGGTCATTAAGCCCGTTCACGTTCAGAGTTACTATTGACAGATATGAGTTTAGTATCATCATGATATCTATTCAATCCTTGTTTTTGTGGATTGTTCCACTGAACTTCTGCTTAAAGGGGAATTTTAAGAGACCCCTTAAAATTTCTTGCAGAACTGGTTTGGAGGTCACATATTCTTTCAGTTCCTGCCTGTCTTGGAAGCTCTTTATCTCTCCTTCCATTCTGAATGAGAGCCTTACTGGATAAAGTATTCTTGGTTGCATGTTCTTCTCATTTAGGACCCTGAATATATCCTGCCAGCCCTTTCTGGCCTGCCAGGTCTCTGTGGAGAGGTCTGCTGTTACCCTAATACTCCTCCCCATAAAGGTCAGGGATTTCTTGTCTCTTGCTGCTTTAAGGATTTTCTCTTTATCTTTGGAATTTGCAAGCTTCACTATTAAATGCCGAGGTGTTAAAGGGTTTTTATTGATTTTAGGGGGGGGGTCTCTCTATTTCCTGGATCTGAATGCCTGTTTCCCTTCCCAGATTAGGAAAGTTTTCAGCTATGATTTGTTCAAATACATACTCTGGCCCTCTGGCCCTTTCGGTGCCCTCGGGAACCCCAATTAAACGTAGGTTTTTCTTCCTCAGGCTGTCGTTTATTTCCCTTAATCTGTCTTCATGGTGTTTTAATTGTTTGTCTCTTTTTTCCTCAGTTTCCCTCTTTGCTATCAACTTGTCTTCTATGTCACTCACTCATTCTTCCACCTCGTTAACCCTCGTCGTTAGGGCTTCTAGTTTGGATTGCATCTCATTCAATTGATTTTTAATTTCTGCCTGATTAGATCTAAATTCTGCAGTCATGAAGTCTCTTGAGTCCTTGATGCTTTTTTCTAGAGCCACCAGTAGCTGTATAATAGTGCTTCTGAATTGGCTTTCTGACATTGAATTGTAATCCAGACTTTGTAACTCTGTGGGAGAGAGGGCTGTTTCTGATTCTTTCTTTTGAGGTGAGGTTTTCCTTCTAGTCATTTTGCTCAGTGTAGAGTGGCCAAAAACAAGTTGTATTGGGAAAAGGAGAAAAAGAGAAAAGAGAAAGAAGGAAAGAAAAAAGAAAAAAGGAAGAAAAAAGAACAAAAGAGAAGAAAAAGAGAAAGAAAAAGAAAGAAAAAAAGGGTGGGGGAAGCAAACTGAAATCAAAAAGCAAAACAAACAAGCTAACAAACACGGGGGAGTATCTTCTGATTCTGTATAGTTTAAGTCCCTTGACTTCCCCTGGAACTGGTCTGTCTAGCTGGTCTTCTGGGGGAGGGGCCAGTTGTGCTGTTTTTCAGGTGTTAGCACTTGGGGGAGCTGCTCTGCCCCTGCCTGCTGCAGGGCTCAGCGGGGGTTGTTTACCCCGTGGGGCCCCAGGAGGAACAGCCGCAGTGGCTATGGCAACTCTGGAAGCCTGGATTCAGCCTCCGCAGGAACTACGGGGCTCGGGCTCTCTGCTCTCCGTCCGCAGGGCCTGGAGGCTCCGGGGCGGGGCCGCTGATCTGCTCAGCTCGGGGCAGGAGCGTCCTCGCTGTCCTGGGCCCTCCCGGCCTCTGCCTGTCCCGGGGGAGGCCGGATCCTGGGCTGTGTCCCGGCGCCCTGTGCTCCGGGGCCTGCGCTGTTGGATTCGCGCTCCCGCCCCGCAGCCCCCTCCGCGGAGCCGCCGCCCGAGCCCCTCCGAGCTGCTCCGAGTCCACCGTGCGTGCTGCAGCCCTTAGGGAGCTCGGCGCACTCTCCCGGGCGCAGGTGTCTGTTAGTGTCCCCGGGAGCCCGAGGGCATCCCCGCCCTCCTGGGTCCTGCTCTAACTCCCTGCGAGCCCCTTGCCACCCGGGAAGGTTGGTGCAGCTCCTGCTCCTCCGGGACGGGGCTCTCCTGTCCTGGGGACACTCGCCCCGGCCTCAGCCCGGCTCCTCGCGGGGCCCCTCCCCCTCGGAGGCCTTTTGTTCCTTTATTTCTTTTTCCCCGTCTTCCTACCTTGATAGAAGCGCGAACTCTTCTCACTGTAGCGTTCCAGCTGGTCTCTCTTTAAATCTCAGGCCGAATTCGTAGATTTTCAGGATGATTTGAAGGTTATCTAGGTAATTTGGTGGGGACAGGTGATTTGGGACCCTGCTCTTCCGCCATCCTGCTCCTCCCCCCATCCCAAAGATTTTGTACTGTTTTGTTTTCATTTTTCTCCACATGATTTTTTTTAAAGATTTATTTATTTATTCATGAGAGACAGGGCAAGAGAAAGGCAGAGACATAGGCAGAGAGAGAAGCAGGCTCCATCCAGGGAACTCAACGTGGGACTCGATCCCAAAACTCTGGGATCACGCCCTGAGCCAAAGGCAGACGCTCAACCGCTGAGCCACCCAGGCGTCCCTCCACATGATTTTTTATTTATTTTTTGATTTTGTGGCTGACCCACTCATTGTTTAGTAGCATGTTATTTAACCTCCATGAATTAATTTGTGGCCTTTCCAGATTTTTTCTTGTGATTGATTTCTAGTTTATATCATTGTGCTAAAAAAGATGCATGGTGTGATTTCAATCTTTTTAAATTTGAGATTGGTTTTGTGCTCTAATATGTGATCTATTCTGGAGAATGTTTCATATGCACTTCAAAGAGCAGTGTATTCTGCTCTTTTAGGATGGCATGCTCTGAATTTATGTGTTAGATCTATATGGTATAGGGGATCCCTGGGTGGTGCAGCGGTTTAGCGCCTGGCTTTGGCCCAGGGCGCGATCCTGGAGACCCGGGATCGAATCCCACATCAGGCTCCCGGTGCATAGAGCCTGCTTCTCCCTCTGCCTATGTCTCTGCCTCTCTCTCTCTCTCTCTCTCTCTCTCTCAAAAAAAAGATCTATATGGTATATTGTGCTATTCAAAACTACTGCTCTGTGTTGATTTTCTGTTTGGGTGATCTGTCCATTGATGTAAGTGGGTGTTCAAGTCCCCATTATTGTATTACTACCAATTCATTTTTCTTTAAGTTTGTCATTAACTAGTTTATGTATTTGGGTGCTCCCATGTTGGGTGCATAAATATTTACAAGTGTTATATCTTCTTGTTGGATTGTCCCCTTTATTATTATATAGTATCATTCTTTGTTTCTTGTTACAGTCTTTGTCTTAGTCTATTTTAACTAATATAAGTACTGCTACCCTATCTTTCTCTTGAGTACATTTGCATGATAAATATTCCTCCATCCTCTCACTTTCAATCGGAGGGTGTTTTTAGATCTTCCAAAGAGTCTCTTATAGGCAGCATATAGATGAGTATTGTTTTTTTTATCCATTCTGTCACCCTATGTCTTTTGACTGGAGTGTTTAGTCCATTTACATTCAAAGTAATTATTGGTAAGTATGTATATATTGTCATTTTGTTCCTTGTTTTGTGGTTGTTTCTGTAGTTCTTCCATGATCGTTTCTTTTCTTGCTCTCTTCTCTCATGATTTGCTGGCTTTCTTTAATGATATACTCGGATTCCTTTCTCTTTATTTTTTGCATATCTCTTACTAGCTTTTTATTTGTTGTTACAATCAAGTTTATATATAACATCTTCTGTGTATAGCAGTGTATATTAAGTTGATGGTCACTTAAGTTTGAGTCCATTCTTTACTCCACTCCCCCACATGCTTTAGATATATGTTGTCATACTTTACATCCTTTTATTTTGTGAGTCCCTTGACTGATTTTTACAGATATACCGATTTTTCCTGATTTTGTACTATTTTTCTTACTCTTACTTATGATTTTTCTCTTTCCATTCAGAGTTCCCTTTAAAATTTCTTATAGGGCTGGTTTCATGGTCATAAATTCTATCTGGTTGGTCTGAGAAACTCCTTAACTCTCTTTCTATTCTGAATGATAGCCTTGCTGGATAGAATATTTTGGCTACAGATTTATTTTTTTTTCCTTTCAGCACTTTGAATATATCATGCCACTTTCTTCTGGACTGCCAAGTTTCTGCTGAAAATCTACTGATGGCCTTAGAGGGCTTCCTCCATATGCAACTGTGTTCTTTTCTCTTGCTGCTTTTAAAATTCTCTCTTAATTACTACTTTTTGCTGTTTTATTACTATATGCCTTGGTGTAGACCTCCTTGTTTGATTTTGGAAGGCAGGGAATCTCTGTGCCGCCTCAATCTGGATATCTGTTTCCTTCCCCAGAATTGGGAACTTTTCAGTTATTATGTTTTTAAATATGTTTTCTGTCCCCTTTTCTCTCTCTTCTTCTTGGATCCCTTTAATGAGAATGTTATTACATTTGATGGAGTGATTGAGTTTCCTCAGTCTATTCTCATTTTGCACAATTTTTTTCTCTTACCTACAGCTTACTTTCCATTATTCTGGTCTCCAAGTCACTATATCATTCTTCTGCTTCCTCTAGCCTGCTATTTATTCTTCTCGTTATTTTAAATTTCATTTATTGTATTTTTCATCTCTGGTTTGTTCTTTTTTATGTTTTATATCTCTTTGTAAGGGATGTCCTGATGTCCTCCACTGTTTTCTCAAGACCAGTGAGTGTCTTTATGATCATTATTTAATTTTTTTAAAGATTTATTTATTTATTTATGATAGACATGGGTGGGGGGCAGAGACACAGGAGAAGGGAGAAGCAGGCTCCATGCCAGGAGCCCGACGCGGGACTCGATCCCGGGACTCCAGAATCGCACCCTGGGCCAAAGGCAGGCGCCAAACCGCTGAGCCACCCAGGGATCCCCTATGATCATTACTTTAAATTGTCTATCAGACGTATTATTTATATCTGTTTCACTTAGGTTCTTGCTGTGTTTTTGGCCTATTCTTTCATTTGGGGCATATTCCTCTGTCTCCTTGCTTTGTCTGCCTCTCTGTGTCTATTTCTCTGTGTTAGGGAGGTTAGCTACATCTCCTGCTGTAATATGTAATCACCATATGAAGAAAAGTTCCTGCGGTGCCCTGCAGTGCACTGTCCCTTGTTCACCAGTATCTGGCACTTCAGTGATATTTCCTATATGTGTTGTGTGTGCCCAACTGTTGTGCCCTGGCCACTTTTTCCTTTAGTCCCTTTGTCCACGGAGGCCCTGTCTGCTTACTTTTGGGGAGTGCTTGGTCCCTGGTCAGAGTGAGGCACACAGTTATAACAAGGTATAAACTGATGTGTTGGTGAAATGAGACCTGACACCATCCACTGAGACTGAGGCCTCACGACATATGCTGGCCAGGAAAAGGGAAATGTGGTCTTGGGAAGATTTTTCCAATCTTCTGGGGGTGGGGATCCACGACCCTACTGAGGCAGATGTGACTGGGAAGAGTGGATCCACCAAAGCACAGGAAGGTAGGGTTTTGTGTAAACAAGTTTGGTAGTGAATGTATGCTGGTTCCCACTGGTGGCCATGTGTTTGTGCTGGATTCTGGAGGGCAGAGGAGAGAGATGGCACCTACCAGCTCCTTTGTTTCTGGAGAAGTCTTTCTGGGAAACTTGCCCCTTCTGGGATATGCTCTGATATGCATAAATAATTCTTCCATGTGCCCTATGTGTTTTTTAAGCTGTTGCTTCTATGCTGTAACTCTGTGGGCTGTTTGTGTTCTCTTTAAGGACAGGGACTTGGCTTTCTGTCATACTCCAGATTCTCTCAGAACTTAGTCCTCTGATTTTTAAAATTCCAAACTTTAAGTCTCAGTGTTTGTAAGAACTCATGAAATTCAGCCCCTATAGTTCTGAAAGCCAAGTGTTCTGAGGATTGTCTTCTCCATGCAGATTCCCTGGTATGGTAGTCTATTTCTTACCCTTCTCCATGCCCATAGCCCCCTTCCTCCTGCCCTCCACAGATGGCCATGGTTTCACTCCCCACTACATCTCCAAACTTCCTACCCTCTTCAATGTGGTATCTTCTCTACCTTTGGTTGTAGAGTTTGTTCTGCCAGACTTCAGGCCATTTTCTGGATTATTTCACTGATGTGAATGTTATCCAGTTTTATTTGTGGGATGAAGTGAGCTCAGGGTCCTCTTATTCTGCCTTTTTATTACTTTAGAATACTTTCACACTATTATTAATTGCTCCTTCTCTCCTTTTGTGTTATTGCTGTCAAGTATTTTAATTCTAGGTATTATAAATGTCATTGACATTACAATTGTTCTATACAGTTACTATTAACCCATATTTGACACTTTCTGTTGCTATTTACTGCTCCCTGAATTTCCATGCTTCTCTCTGAGATCATTTCTTTCTGACCAAAGCCCTCCCTTTTCTATTTCTTTTAATGTATACCTACTATTGATTAATTTTTCCAATTTTTGTTTTTCTGAAAATGTCTTTCATTTCAGGTAAGTGAATTTTTATATATGTATGCACTCATGTAACCACACCCTAGATCAAACATTCTAGAAGCATTTCCACCACTTTAGGAGGTTCCATATGCCTCTCCTAATCAATATTTCCCCACAGATAATACTATCATGACCTCTATAACCATAAACTAGTTTTGCTACTTTTGATCTTCATATAAATGGACTTATACAATATGTGTTGTTTTGTGCCTGATTTCTTTTACACAAGGTTATGTTTGTGAGATTCATCCATTTTGTTGCATGTAGCAATGTTATGAATAATATGCCATTGCATGTCTATACCATAGTTGATTTATCCATTATTACATTGATGTAGATATGGGTTGTTTACAGATAATTGAGATTATGAATAAAGCTGCAATAACCACTATGTACATGTATTTGGTGAACATAAGTACTTACAATACTAGGAATGAAATTGCTGCATTATATGGAAGGCTGTTTAATAGATACTGTCAAACAGATTTCCAGAGTGACTGTACCAGTTGACACTCCCATCAGCAATTAACACTATAAGAGTTCATTTCTCCACATCTTCACTAAACCTTTAATATAAATTCATATTTTTATTCTTAGCTTTTCTGGTGGATAACAGTCTTTGAGTGTATAGAAATCTCATGAATATATTCTGATCTTTGGCTTCCCTTTTAACTCCTCAATAGTGTCTCTTGATAAACGTAAGTTTTTACTTTTAGTAAAGTCTGATTTTGTTCTCTATCATGGTTATAATGATTGATTTTAAGAATAATTGCTTACCCCAAGACCATGAAGACAGTTTCTTAGTATTTAGTCTAGCAGTTATGTCATTTAACTTTCACACTTAGTTCTATCCATCTTAAATTTTAACTTTTAAGGATTTTTTTGTTATTATAAGGTATTTGCTTTCTTTTGATTACAGAAACTATTCTATTGTTTGTTATATCCATCATTTCTGTTGAGAAGTCTCATTGTTACCTCTTTAAAGAGAAGTTTTTTTCTTTCTGGCTGCTAAAAAGATATTTTCTTTGTAATCCCTTTTAGAATTTGACTAACAATGTGCCTACATGTGGCTTTATTTTAATTATCCTGCTTGGAGTTCAAAATCCTTCCAGATTCTGTGACTTGATATCTTTCATAAATTCTAAAAGTATACGTTATCTCTTCAAATATTACTTCTGCTTATTCTGTTTCCTCTCCTTCCAGAGCTTAAATTACATGTACTTTAGAATATGTCATCATCATGCCCCCAAATTCTCTTATTCTCTTATTGTATTTCCTATCTCTTTTCATCAATCAGCCTGGATAATGTTTTCTAGTCTTTTTTCTAGTTCATCAGTTCTTTCTTCAATCATGTGTAATCTGCTCTCAAGCTCATTAAGTTTTTATTTGAGTTGTCCTAATTTTCAGTTCTATAATTTTCAAAATATTTATCAAAATTTCTGCTGAAATTTCTTATCTTTTCATCTTTCTTCCTTGAACATACTGACAGTTATTTTAAATTTTTAGTGCAGTAAAAACAATATATGGATCTCTATGGGTTTCTTTCTTTCATCTGTTTTTTTTTTTAATCTTATGTTGTGACCATCTCCTGGAATATCTATAATCTTCCACAAAATACTGGACCTTGTGAATGAAATTTTGTAGTGAAAATTTGGAGCTCTGAATGATATACTCTTTTTTTTCTTTTTTTTTTTTCAGAGATAGTTAGAATGGTCTCAACAGAATGTCTGAAGTGTTTACCAGGTCCTCTTTCCTTTAATGGTCTCTGAACTCAAAATTTTATCTCCCCAGCATCATAAGACTGATAAAATCCCTGTGCAGTTAATCAATCTCATGGGCGCTGCTTGTTTGTTTGTTTCTTTCTTTCTTTCTAAAAAGATTTTATTTGTTTATTTTAGAGAGCAAGAACAAGTGATGGGGAGGGGGAGAGAGAGAGTGAGAAGCAGACTCTTAGCTGAGAAGGAAGCCTGACATGGGGCTCCATCCCAGGACCCAGAGATCATGACCTGAGCTGAAAGCAGATCCTTAACCAACTAAGCCACCCAGATGCCCTTGGCCACTGCGTTCTATTTGATTTCTAATCCCCTCATTTTACACCAATCACAATTAGCACATGCCTAGAGGGAATAAACGGCATAGACTGTTGGGATCATCTCAACCTACATACCCTTTCTCCAAAATCTTGGTTCAACGTTTCTATTTCCTATTTGCTTCAAAACCATTTTTAAATTCTATTCAGCTCTGTTAAAGCTGTTGTTGGCAGGAGGTAGGTGATACAAGCTGGCCCATCTAGATAGAAGTAAAAATCCTTTAGATCTGTCTCTGGAGTATGTCTGTGAAGTAGAAAAAAATAGAGAAGAAAGACTTGTAGGAAGATAATAACAATCTGAAGTACTGAACTTTCTCCTATTTGAGATAAAGACAAAGAGACAAACAAAATGCATATTGAAAAGGTAAAATTACTACAATTTAGTGATCAGATATGTATAAAAAGATACAAAAGAAACAAGAAAGGAATCAAGGATGCTTAGATGATGGATAGCGGTGCCACTAACTGAACAGGCCATGCAAAATAAAATTGGATTAAGGCAGTCACAATGGAAAGGGATGTGGTCAAGAGGAAGAGATAATAAATTCTGCTTTGGTTGTGTTTAGGTGTTTTTGGAGCTGTTAAACAGAGATAACCACTAAGCAACTGCATATAGAAAAAGAGGTTTGGGCTACTGATATAAATATGTTATCTGAATATAAGTGGTGGTTAAAATTATGAGGTCAAATGCAATTATGCAGGTAGGGTTCTATATGCAGAATAAGTGAACAAGGCTTAAGACATAACCCTGGAAAACCCAGATATTTAAGATAAAGGAGGTAAATAAATAACCATTTAGAATCAGTATCAGTTAATTATATACAAAAATAGTTCAGTAGTCCAAGGAAAGAACCATAAAACCTTTTTTTCAATTACTCTGTGAAAAAATCTAATCTTTCCCATGTTAGCTCCTATATAATCTTTCTTTGTGTAGTTCTAAATTAACGGAGCTAGCATTTTAGTAGGTCCATACGAAAACTGTTATCATGTATTTCTATAGATTTATGAATCTGGAAAAAGTTACAAATACCAGAAGGATATAAATGAAATAAAGGTAGCATGTGTAAATTCAAGCTGGAGTTGATCTGATATTGCTGGTTTAGAGAATAGGCTCTGAAGTAAGAACACAGGTTGTAAAATCTGATGGCCAAATTTGCATCCTAATTTTTCCACTTACTAGCTGTGTGACATTGGGAAAGATGCTCAATTTCTCAAGGCCTCAATTTTCTTATTGATAAAGTGAAAATAATAGCTGTATCTCTTCCATTGGGTTGCTATGACAATGAAATGAAATAATGTGTATAAAGTGCTTAGCACAGTGTCAGGTATATAATAAACTATACAAAAATGTGGAAAGATATATAACTTCAGACCAATGAAATTACACGAAGGTAAAATTGGTATGAATATCCAAATGACAGTTCGATTCAAGCTTGAAACACTTTTTATCCATATCTAAATGCCAAGGGAATCATGTTGCAATATTTTCACCCCTTTGATGACCAAAACTAATTCACTTTGAATATTTCCTTTTTCCTTGTCACTCCCTCAGATGACAATAAAGATGGATTGCCCACAGAGAATTACCATCTTTTTGTTGAAGAGCATGAATGGCCATGTTCCTTGTTTTAACTGCCTTTGAACATGTAATGGAAGTAATAGTAATATATGCATTCCAAACTAGAGGAAAGTCTTTTTTTTTTTTTTTAATTTTTATTTATTTATTTATTTATTTATTTATTTATTTATTTATGATAGTCACAGAGGGAGAGAGAGAGAGAGGCGCAGAGACATAGGCAGAGGGAGAAGCAGGCTCCATGCACCGGGAGCCCGATGTGGGATTCGATCCTGGGTCTCCAGGATCGCGCCCTGGGCCAAAGGCAGGCGCCAAACCGCTGCGCCACCCAGGGATCCCTAGAGGAAAGTCTTATTGACTCATGTAAAAGTATATCCTATATCAGATGTTGGGCCTCAATTAATCATACTGCCAAAAGAACTGCAAATACCGTTTCTATTTAAATTTCACATGACCAGGGGCACCCGGGTGGCTCAGTGGTTGAGTGTCTGCCTTTGGCTTGGGTCATGATCCTGGGGTCCTGGGATTGAGTCCTGCATTGGGTTCCCTGCGGGGAACTTGCTTCTCCCTCTGCCTATGTCTCTGCCTCTCTCTGTGTGTCTCTCATGAATAAATAAATAAAATCTAAAAAAAAAAAAATTCACATGACCAGAATACTTCTGGGGAATTTATTTTGCTAAATAAACCAAGAACAAAATTTGTATCTGGTCAGATGACAGCTTCACTCTTGAAATCAACAATTTTTAATGACGGAAAAGCTAAATGCTTGCTATTTATCCAAAGATAATAAGCAAATTTATAATCAGCACTGAATAACTGAAACATTAATTTTACTTCCTTTTGCCTTCAGAGATTTTTTTTTGAACTTTTTTTTTTTTTGCCTCCAATGCTGTTTCCACCTGAATATACTTAGTTAATGTGTACTAATGCATTCAGAAAACATTATTCTTTCTTCAAGATATCCACCTGGGTGCATGAAAGAGAAGACACTTATTTACACTCTCATTTTCCTTATAATATACAAACAAACTAAAAATTTTAAAAATGAGGCAACTTCATTGTATTCCTAGGACTTGTTCAGTTTTAGGTAGCAGAAACACAGTACAAATTATCTGGTACTCTAAACAAATGTGTAGGCCAAATAGCTGCAATGCACAGGGATAGTGTATCTAATACAAACAAATCAAGGATTTCAAACTGTGTCATCACAACCTTTATCATTATCATTTTCATTGATCTCTGTGTGTCTCTTCCTCTATTTTTGTCTCTCTGGGAAAATATGTGTACTGGTTTTCTTGTTGCTGCTTTAACAAATGTCCACAACCTTAATGGTTTAAAACAACACAAATTTATTCTCTTACATTTCTGAAGATCTGATGTCCAAAAAAAACTCTTGTAGGGCTAAAATCAAGGTGTGTGCAGGAATCTTTCTCTCCAGAAATTCCAGGAAAGAATCCATTCATTGCTGTAATGGTTAATTTTTTTAAAGATTATTAAAAATATTTTATGTATTTATTCATGAGAGACATGGACAGAGAGGCAGAGACACAGGCAGAGGGAGAAGCAGGCTCCCTTCAGAGAGCCTGATGTGGAACTTGATCCTAGGACCTGGGATCACAATTTGAGCCAAAGGCAGACACTCAGCCATTGAGCCACCCAGGTGCCCCCTTTTTTAATATTTTATTTATTTATTTGAGAGAAAGAAAGAGAGAGCATGAGACAAGGGAGGGTCAGAAGGAGAAGCATATTCCCCACTGAATGGGGAACCTGACTCAGGGCTCAGTCCTAGGACTCCAGGATCATGACCTGAGCTGACTAAGCCACCCAGGCACCCCACCGCTACGGTTAATGTTATGCGTCAATTTGGCTGGGCCACATGGTGTCCAGATAATAGGTTTAAATATTATTCTGAGTGTGTCTATGAGGGTGTTTTGGGGTGAAAGTAACATTTGAATCTGTAGGCTGAGTAAAGCAGATTATGGATGGGCCTCATCTAATCCACTGAAGATCCGGATAGAACAAGAAAGTCAAAGTAAGGAAGAATTTGCTCTCTCTGCTTGTCTTGGAGATGAGACATCAGTCAGCTGCCCTCAGACTCAAACTCTAACTGGAACTTCACCATCTGCTCTCCTAGGTCTCTCTAGTTTGCTGACTAAAGATCTTGGGACTTCTCAGCCTCTATGTAAGCCAATTCCCTATAATAAATCTCTTTATGCTTTTTTTCTGTTTCTCTGAAGAGCTCATAAATGCACTTGCCTCCTCCAGCTTTTAGAGGCTGCCAGCATTCCTTGTTTGTGGCCACATCAATCTACTTTCTGCCTCCATGGTCATTTTGCTTTCCATTCACTCTGTTCTCCTGCTTCCCTCTTATAAGGACTCTTGTGATTACATCAGGCCCACCCAAATGAACTATCCAGGTAATCTAAAATAATCTGCTCATCTCAAAATATTAACTTTATCATCTCTTCAAAATCTCTTTTACCGTCCATGTAACATAAACACAGGTTCTAGAGGTTTAAATGTCAACATCTTTGGATCACCATTATTCAGCCAACCATAGAAAGTGTCTTGCTTACCAATTCTAGCAGAAGAGTCCTAGCAAGAACTCTTATTAGCCCAGATTAAGCAACATGTCCATCCCTAAGGTAAGCATCTTGGCCAAAGAGATGACAAGGATTGGTCAGCCTAATTTGCATGCCTACTCCTCCTGAGGGATTGAATGAAAATCTTGTAACCATGGTCCTATTAGGAATTTGGAGAGGGATGGCTCCTCAAAAGAAATGTTTCTATGACCAGAAGATGAGAGGAAGGATGGTGGTTAGGCAAACATGAAAAAACAAAACACAACAGACATCCACTACATATTTCACTCCTTGGTAACAACAAGAGAACTGTTCTTATTTAAAAAATCTGTGTATGAGACAGTACAGTTATCTATATGCTTTGGGTTTAGACCAAAGGGGGAAAAAAGGCAGAGAATAAAGGCACGGGATTTAGAGAAAACTCAATTTATAGTTTGATTCTAGCCTCTCTGGCAATATAACAATTGACATATTATTGAAGCTTCCTGATGATATTCAGTTTCTTCACAAGTAAAATAAAGCTGCTACTATATTGCACCTATCTGCCTATCTGATATCTGTCATGTCCCCAACTTAGCACATTTGAAAATATCTTTATCATAGTGGAATATTCATAGTCTTAAGAGTCCTGCTTCCACAAAGTAGAATGCAGAAAATAAAATTCCCTGCCTCTCCAGCAGCTAGGCCTGGGGCTATGATGGTGGCTCAGCTGCCCCAGTCAGATGAACACACACCAGAATTTGACCAGTAAGTGAACAACAAGAAGGAGTTTCCAGTCTGAATCCATTTTTGCTGCTTCTTTTGATGGTAGCAGCAACTGTGTGGTTTGAAGGTCATTGTCCTGGCACAGACATGGCATTTACTTGCAGCAGAAGTTGAGAATTAGCAGCACCTATCCTAACATCCTGCAGGACATCAAAAGAAGCAATGGTTTCCTCTTTGGGCCAACTATAACATATAGTTTTGGAATCGTTTCTAGGAGTTTAAATTCAAGTTCAATTCTCTACACCTTCCAATAAGTCTGTAAACCAACAAATATCCTTTTAATAAACTCCTTCTTCTACTTAATTAGCTAAAGGGAATTAGCTTCAGTTGCTTGAAATTAAGAGTGATGAGTGATATACCTACTTCAGAGGGTTGTTGTTATAATTAAACAAAACAATACACTGTCACAAAATTTGGCTTCCTTAATTTGCCTGCCACTTAGGATTATCTCCCCAAAACACTATCTGCACCCAAGCTATTGTTTCAGGGTCAGCTTTTGATGGAATCCAAGGTAGAAAGGCAACATTAATGGAAACCTAAACCTAAGAAAACAATACATGTTGACTTTGAATATTTCAGATTTTTTTAAAAAGGCATTTGAAATTCCAAAGTGAGTACCTCAACCATTATTTTCTTTAAGTCAAAATGCTAAAACATAGAATTTTATTTTTTAAATTATGGGATGATTCCCTTGACTTTCTATGCCATGATTGTATCTGGCATAGATTATTTTCCACAGAAATGTTGGCAAAATTCTCAAAAGGAAATAGTCTTTTTAATATATCAAGTCATCTTTGTGTTTATCCCAGAAGTAAAAGGCTTAATATATGTTTGCACTGAAAATAGTGCTGAAATTTGAGAATGTACTTAAAAGAAGATTAATATTCAGTAATATTCTACTGGTTGGAATGCATTTTACAAGAAATCTAATTACTTTTACAAAGTAGTTGAAAACCTTAGACCTAGAATATGTGAGTGATTTTCATTTGAACAAATTAAGAAAATTGATTCATCTTTGTTGCAAAGCGATCCAGTTACATTTAGTCAGGGAACATTCACAATGTGGGCTCAATGTTTCTGAAAACCTAAAAAGAAAACTAGAGCACATTTTCCCTGCAGGCTCTAACTTGAAAATTCAATTAAGATTTATTGATAAAAGACTGCACCAGCTAAAATATATTATCCTAATTTAGGAGTCAATAAGCATTTCTGTGATTTCTATGCACTATAAATTATATACTTTAATTTATACCTATCTGATGTCCAAATGTGTTGGCAAATGAGATGCCTAAAGCAATGTATGGGGATAGAATGGAATTCTGTTAATGTTGAAAAGATGTGGCATTTGTATTCTAATCATAACAGAGCTTATGTGGACTGTTTTAACAACTTGCATACTAGACTCATTACATTTATATAGTGTCCCTTCTGTCTCTAGTCTTTTACACCTGGCTGATCCTCCCACACACCATAAAGACAAACTGAAAGCACCTAAAGTTTTAGGCAGTTGCCTCCACACTTTTCCATTTCTCTCTCAAAAACATACATTTCCTTCTGGCCTGCTTTGGCTTTTGATAGCCTGCATGCGTAACAGGGTTCCAGGTGGGGCTGAATTTAGAACATTGATTGACAAACTGGCAGCATTTCTTGATTTAGGTACCTGCAGCCAGTCCCCCTGGAGATCAGTTTTGATCTTAGTTACATAAGATGGTCAGGCACCTGTTCTCTTGGGGGCAAGTCTCATAACTTCATGGTTTTCCTCAAAACTTCTTGGTATACAGGGCTTCTTAAAGTGTAAGGAATAGGGAAATTTCCATGCTAATGAAGAAGCCATTTGGGAAAAAAAAAAATGAATCAAGATCTGAACAACTTCCTTTTTGAGGTTTAACATTGTTAGAGGGATCCCTGGGTGGCGCAGCGGTTTGGCGCCTGCCTTTGGCCCAGGGCGCAATCCTGGAGACCCGGGATCGAATCCCACGTCAGGCTCCCGGTGCATGGAGCCTGCTTCTCCCTCTGCCTGTGTCTCTGCCTCTCTCTCTCTCTCTCTCTCTCTCTCCTGTGTGACTATCATAAATAAATAAAAATTAAAAAAAAAAACATTGTTAGAAATTTTCTCACAGATTGAGGTGGTTCAGTCCAAGATTTTTCATTGGAAAATAGCATCAAAGACTGAAGTAGAACTTTTTGTCAGTGACTTGTGCTTAAGACCCAGCCAACTCAAGACCTAGATATCTAAAATAAGCACATATGGGATGCATGAAAATACTCCAGTAGCTTCCAGTAACGGCCTAGCAATTGTTACCAGCTTTGGGGATCAACAGCTGAATGTGTGCAAGTATAAATTTGAAAACTATGCTGTAACTGTCCAAAACAAAGAGCTCTAAGGAAGGATATCACTGTAGCAGTGGATAGGTCGTTCTGGAGACCGCGCAGAATAGGTACTCAGTAGAGATACCAACTACAAAAGCAAAATACGTCTGATATTGGGCAGCCTGGGTGGCCCAGCGGTTAAGCGCCGCCTTCAGCCCAGGGCCTGATCCTGGAGACCCGGGACTGAGTCCCGCATCAGGCTCCCTGGATGGAGCCTGCTTCTCCCTCTGCCTGTGTCTCTGCCTCTCTCTGTCTCTCCCTGTCTCTCATGAATAAATACATAAATAAATCTTTTAAAAAAATACCTCTGGTATTAAAGGACTTGATAGGGGCCTGTTTGGGTGGCTCAGTCAATTAAGTGTCTGCCTTTGGCTTGGGTTGTGATCCCAGGTTTCTGAAATTGAGTCCCTTGTGGGGCTCCCTGCTCATAGGCGAGTCTGCTTCTCCAGGTCTCTCTGCCCCTCCCCACCTCACTCATGCTCTCCCTCAAATGAATGGATAAAGTCTTAAAAAACAAAAAGGACTTGATAGACTTTTTGGTTCTCTCTTCTTACTTCTTTCTCAAAGCTGAACTGACCATTGTGAATGATTTATGAGGGGGAAGACCACAAGGAGGCAGACATTGATATTTCTGCACATATGAGAATGAGATATGTCAAGCTGATAAATTCAGTTGTGGTTTCCAGTTCTATTTACTTTTCGAGGGTTTTGGGTTTTTTTTTTTTAAAGATTTTATTTATTCATGAGAAACACACACAGAGAGGCAGAGACACAGGCAGAGGGAGAAACAGTTTCCTCACAAGGAGTCCGATGTGGGACTGGATCCCTGGACTCTGAGATCACGACCTGAGCCAAAGGCAGATGCTCAACTGCTGAGCCACCCAGGTGTCCCTACTTTTGGAGTTTTGAAGCCTCTTTCTATTTCTGTGTCTTCGGGTATAAGGTACATATATTGTGAAACTTAGCTCAGAATTCTATTTATTCTATGGGAACATAACAGCCAAGCAGGAAAACATAGTTGATAAAATTTACGTTTTTTTTTAAAAAAATTATTTATTTATTTATGATAGGCACACAGTGAGAGAGAGAGAGAGGCAGAGACATAGGCAGAGGAAGAAGCAGGCTCCATGCACTGGGAGCCCGACGTGGGATTCGATCCCGGGTCTCCAGGATCACACACCTGGGCCAAAGGCAGGCACTAAACCGCTGCGCCACCCAGGGATCCCCTAAAATTTACTTTTTAAATATCAACATGACTCAAGGGTCACCTGAGTGGCTCAGTCAGTTAAGTATCTGCCTTCGGTTCAAGTCATGATCTCTCTCAGGGTCCTGGGATCGAGCCCCGCATCAGGCTCCCTGCTCAGTTTCTCCCTCTCCCCTCTGCTCATATTCTCTCTCACTATCACTCACTCTCTCTCTCTCAAATAAATAAATAAATAAAATCTTAAAAAAAATCAACATGACTCAAAATGTTAAGAAAATTCTTAAAAACAAGAAAATAATATATAGACTTAAAATAGCCTGGTTTTACAAATCTCAAAGTGTTTAAGTGAATAGTAGGGAGCTGCCTGAGAAAGATACTGAGATACAGGACTGATTGAATAAGAGATGGCCATTCTGTTTTAGAATGGATAGTGGCAAGTAGAAGACCTAGACAAAAACAAGAGCAAACATAGCCAAGAAATTGAAGTTGTTTGTCTTAGTTCTGTATTTTAAAACCGAGTCACTCTTCAATTCCTTATATGGCTAGAACCCAATAAAGAAACAAACCTTTGGATAAAAGTACATTAGAAAACAAAATGAGGGATGCCTGGATTGCTCAGTGGTTGAGCATCTACCTTCAGCTCACAGCCTGATCCCAGAGACCCAGGATTAAGTCTTGCATCGGGCTCCCCTCGCCTATGTCTCTGCCTCTCTGTGTCTCTCATGAATGAATAAATAAAATGTTTTTTTTTTTAAGTCTTAATTCTGGTAGTCAGGGCTGATTATCTAACAGTAAACCTTTGTATTGCCACACCAGTTGCTATTATGAATTTTACCCAGTCTGATTGGTTAGTGCCCATACCCTTTCCAGTTGTTAAATATTTTAAGTATTATCCCTGCTAGTAGAGGATTAACAGACAATAAACTAATAAAAATACATACCAGAGTTTCTCAACCTCTGCACTATTGATATTTTGAATTGAATAGTTTTTTATATTGGGGGCAATTCTGTATATTGCAGGATTTTTTTTTTAAGATTTCATTTATTTATTGGCATAGGCAGAGAGAGAAGCAGACTTCCTGCGGGGAGACTGATGTGGGACTTGATCCCAGGATCACGACCTGAGCCAAAGGCAGACACTCAACCATTGAGCCACCAGGGTGCCCCACATTGCAGGATATTTAACAATATCTCTGGTCTCTACCCACCAGATGCCAGTACTAGCAGCTACTTGGGCCAATCAAAATTTTTTCTAGACATTGACACATGCCCTTCTCCCTGTTGATGGCCACTAATACATATAATGTGCCACGGTGACTGTTAAAAAATGTTAAAAAGGAAAATAAAGGTGGGCGTGAGGCATGTGCTACTTTCAATAGAGTGGTAAGATACACACTGAAAAGATGACATTTGAGCAGTAACCTGGAGTGAGCCATCCTGTTAGAGAGGGAAGAAAATTCCAAGCAGAAGGAACAACAAAAGCAAAGACTCTAAAACATGAGTATGTGTGGCATGGGTGAGGAAGTGAGAAAGCCATAGTAGCTAGAACAGAGTGAGAGAGAGAGAGGGATTGATAGAGAAGGTCAGAGAGGAAGCCAAGAGCCAGATCTCTTAGGGTAGTGCAGGCCCTGGAAAGAACTTCAAATTTTACTTTGGATAAAATGGAAAACCACAGGAGAGTTTTGAAAGAAGATTGATATGATCTATTTTATGTTAACAGAAAAAAAGTAAAAATAGCAAAGAATCTTATGAAAAAATAATCAACTTCAGTTGTAATTAATTCAAAAAACTAAAAAATTAATATACCATTTTTTTCACCTAGGATATTAGTGAAGATTAAAAAGTTGAAAAATCCAATGATGCTGAATCTTCACAGAAATAGTCACATTTCTTTTGCTTTTAATGCATGTAAATTGGTACATCTTCTTTGGAGGGCAATTTGTCAATACCTATTAAAATTTAAAATTGGTGCAGTAACTGCATTTAAAAGGAACTTAACATAGAGATGTACTTCACAAATGTGCAAAAACATACAAAATTATTTTGTGCATCATTGAAATACTAAGAATTCAGCATTTCGCTCAATGTTCACTAACATTGGACTGGTTGTATAAATTACAGCAAATCCATATAATAGAAGCTGTGCAGCAATCAAAAAGTTTAAGGTAAATCTATATAGGCTGATATGGAAAGATCTTCAAAATATATTGTTAAAAAATAAAGCTAAATACAAAAGCAGCTTATAGTATAATTCCATTGTTATAAAAGAATTAAAAAGGCATATGTGTTTTGCTTTAAGGACATTCATTTTCTTTATATCTGGTTCCAATTAACTGATTTTTTCCTATACTTTTCATTGAACATAATAAAAGATGATTATTAATGAATGGTTCCTTTTGCTTGCATGCTTGATTTTTAGAACTTTGTTTATTTTGTAGATTTATATTGAGGGACTCTGCTTTTTTAAGGTAATACAGTCCTTACATTTATATTTTAATATAATTTCATAATAAAACTTGTAAAAGTAGAAATCTGATGAACTAGTATATGGATAGAAAATTCTCGGAGAGGGATCCCCAGGTGGTTTAGCGGTTGAGCATCTGCCTTTGGCTTAGGGCATGATCCCGGGTCCAGGGATCTGGTCCCCGCATTGGGCTCCCTGCAGGGGCCTGCTTCTCCCTCGGTCTGTGTCTCTCATGAATAAATAAATAAAATCTTTAAAAAAAATTTTGGTAGATACATAGAAAAATGTTAACAATGATTATCTTCAAGAGGTGGAACCAGAAGTGAGTGGAATTGGAAATTTTATATTTCATTTTATACCTGCAAGTACTCATTTAAGTTTCTTATGTTCATATTTTCTATAATATCAATAATAACTTAAAATTTTTTTAATAATGACTTAAATTTGAACAAAAGAATAAAATCTTCTAGAATACTCGTGCTATTCCAGGAGTAGTCTCTGTATTGGTGGCTTTGAACTCCTGTCTTAAGGGCCTGTCTCCCATTCCTGGTCTAGATTAGCTCTTGGAAATAACAAATTTGTTTTCCTGGTTTTTATGCTCAATTCTTAGCCTCCATTTGTATTTGGTCTGGCTTCCATTCCTCTTAGCACTCCACTTCATGTGATTTAACCTGTGACTCATCTGCTTGCTTAACTGGCATCAACTGGTCTTCCACTAAAGTGGGTCAGACCAAAAGATTCATAAACTTCCAAGTACAAGCAATGTATCACTTAGGAAAAGCCATTGCAAAAAAGTGATACTAAATAGAAACATTTTTCATTAAGATGCTTAATAACTACATTGTATCCAAGTTAAATAATAAAACCAGGTTGCTGCTGTCATGCTTTTAGTATAAAATCATAGGTTATAATGAATTTTATATGGTTTAGGGCTATGTGAGGAGATGCTTACCTCGTTCAGATGTACTCATACCATGTGCAAACATACCCATTACAAAACAGTAGAAGAAAATGGGTAATTGTTTTCTTACTGGCTTTCAATGGGTCCATTTTTGCTGCCACACGGGCCAGAAAATATACAGGAATATTGTTTCAGATTTGCCTTGCAAACTAGGTGTAGTTTGCAAGGGAGAACATTTTTTTTAAGATTTTATTTATTTATTCATGAGAGACAGAGAGAGACAGAGAGAGAGAGAGAGAGAGAGAGCCCGAGACACAGGCAGAGGGAGAAGCAGGCTCATGCAGGGAGCCCGATGTGGGACTCGATCCCAGGTCTCCAGGATCATGCCCTGGGCTGAAGGCGGCACTAAACTGCTGAGCCACCCAGGCTGCCCAGGAGAACTTCTTATCAGTCTGTTACCCACCTTCACCCCATGGTTGGTTTCCTCTCACAATTCTTAAGCAGCATTTTCTGGCCATTACTTCCATCTGTCACATATAGGTTGAGTTCTTTTCATTTCTGCTACTATGACAGGTTACCCTGAGTTGTTAACATGTAGCCAATAATAAATGATGGCATTCCTGACATTTTCACAAGGAATAAAACAATGAAACAAGGTGTACATGTCAATTGTTTGATGTCCAAACTTATTTCATGCTTTTTCCAACCTTTATTTTTTGCCTTGTATCTAACATCTATTTCTGAGCAGAGTTTTCTAGATAAAAACTTCCTGACTTGTTGACATCTTCTGGCTAAATAATTGTCAGATTCCCACTGGCATTTATACATTCTTCAGCTCCAAGTGGATAAACACTAAAGGGGGAAAATGCAGATATTAAGAACTAGTGTAAATAGCATATGCTTTCTTTTCTACTCCGCCAATGCCAGTAGTAGTATTGCAGTCCTGCTTCATAAATGTGACTTGCTGAAGCCAAAAACAGTTATTATTTTTCCAATAACTATATTAAGACAGTATTAAAATGATTATTCAGGTACCCTACTCTTTAAGGACAGCTGAAATTATATAAAGCTATCTAAAAGCTAATTTGATGAAATCTCATTTGATATTTTAATTACAGTGTTGGGGATATTACCATGGAAAACAAATTCTCCAATTGCCCAGGTGAAAAGCTTTCGGGAAATAAGAGATTGCTATGGTGATCATTATTGTGGTTTGCCGAGCACTGTCAGAAAATAGCACTCCAGATTATCATTGCACCTAGTGATCAGCTATTTTTGCCTTCAAGTTTTGGACATCTGGACACATCTTAGCAGTGCTTTCCCTCCTTTGTCATCTATCCTCTCATTATTTCTTTCCATTACAAAACCTTAGGAATTTCTGTTTTGCTAGAGTATGTCCATATTATACATAAAATTCTCTCATTTCCTATGTTTTTAACATGTGCTTCTTTATGAACCTACACAGATAGGTACTGAACACATGGTATACTCCTTGGGAAAATTTTTTAACTTCAAATAACAAACTAGTTCCCTATTTTATCAATTTTGTAAGTTTGAAGTTTTACATATAGATTAATGAATGATAACTGCTATGAATAATATTTCATATATAATGAAGCCCACTACTAATGTAGAAAGTGCGAGATATAATCAACAGTACTTTAGTTTATATTCAATCAACTTCAAAAGGATGGCTACCACTTTTTTTAAAAGATTTTATTTATTCACTCATGAGAGACACACAGAGAGAGAGAGAGGCAGAGACCTAGGCAGAGGGAGGAGCAGACTCCATGCAGGGAGCCCGACGTGGGACTCGATCCCAGGACTCCAGGATCATGCCCTGGGCCGAAGGCAGCACTAAACTGCTGAGCCACCCAGGCTGCCCCCCTGCTACCACTTTTTATGTGAATATCTGTTTCACCTGAGATGTAAAAGGAAAAAACTGAAATTTTACTTGCTGTCATAATAATTATTGGGAAGTGACAATAATGTTGTATAAGTCTTTCAAAAATATGATTATATGAGAAATTAAACTGTTTTTAGTGTTTTAAAAATAGGCTCTTAAAGATATACACACTGCAATATGGATGGAAAGTTTCTTGAAATCTGAATTACCTGCTTTGTAACCCGTATATTTTGGGATCATATATAATAACTGATGATGACTAATAAACAAGTAATTCACCAATTTTTACTTATTTAATAGTTATATTGTATTATCAGCTCTGACAAAGAATAATTACTTACAATTATTGTATTACATTTATTTTTTTTCAAGTACTTTTATAAAACGGGTTCTCTAAAAGTCAAAACAAAAGCAAAAACATAATTTTGACCCAGATTTTTTTCTCTATATGCCTCTTGTATATTCTCCTTCTAGAACTTCCTTTGAAGTGGTGACAGGCCAAAAGATGGAAGAGGGAAGCAATAAAGAGAAATCAAAAATTCATTGCAGATATTTAATCCTATTGCAAAGTCAATTCACCAACTTGAAAACAACAGAAATAGGAAGTGGTGAGAAAAGAGATCGGATAGAGTAAGTAAACAGAGGGAGGTTTGGATGAAATGCTGAGAAACTTGGATTTCATTCTTACAAGACTGAAGCCTGAAATTTCCTGGTTGGGGTATTGACATAATAAAAATTATCTTTGCAAAGATTGATCTGCAACAAATTAACAGGAGTCATATGAGATAGGGAACAACATGATATAGGAATCTGTTCTTGGGGCACCTGGGTGGCTTAGTTAGTTGAGCGTCTGCCTTCAGCTCAGGTCATGGTCTCAGGGTCCTGGGATTGAGCCCTGCATCAGGCTCTCTGCTCAGTGGGATACCTGCTTCTCCCTCTCCCTCTCCCCCTTTCCACTGCTCATTCTCTCTCTCTCTCTCTCTCTCTCTCTGAAATAAATAAATAAATTCTTAAAAAAAAAAAAGGAATCTGTCTGGTCAGGGGTCCTGACCACCTGAGGTCAAGTAGTTCTGCAGAGGCAGATAGTATTTAAGAACTACTGTGAAGAAGAAGTGAGTAGAGCTTTGGGACTAACTGGTATAGGGAACAAATGAAAGGGAAAGATAAAAGTGACTCTTAGGGTTAGGCTTATTAATGCAGTTAAATACTTTTTATGTAAGGACATCTGAAGAAAGCCATAGGCACTTACAGGATACTAGTTATAATTTTTACAAATCCAATGATGGGGTGCCTGGAAGGCTCAGCCGGTAGAGCATGCAACTCTTGATCTTAGGGTTGTTAGTTTGAGCCCCATGTTGGGTATACAGATTACTTAAAAACAAAATCTTTAAAATAAATGAATAGGTAATAAATCCAGTGACAGAGAGAAACATAATAACAAACAAGTACCATTAACTCTCATAATGCTTTGAGATGAAATTATATTTTATGAATCACAATAGCCATATGTGTGTTCACATTGTACACTGTTGGACTCTTTAGCACATTGACACTGAGATAAATACTATCCTGGGGGGTTGTGCAGGGTACAAGCTACCCTAGCAAAGGCTGTGACTATAGCATCTACAATCTTTGGAAGCAGTTGAACAAAACTTGAAGAAAATTATTTATTCAGTTCTCAGATACTATCTAGTTCTGAATGACTTCAGGGATGCTTTGCAAGCACTCCTTAATTCCCGTGGGAACAGTCATCCATAGGTTGGCTCCCAATTGGATGAAGAGAAATAGGAGGATTACATTGTTGCCAGCAATAGCAATGGGAAAATTCACAGAAGGAAGGACTCTTCTCCCCACCAAATCCTGGTCTCCCTGCTTTCTTAGATAATGTGGGGACTAAGAATTATCTACTATACAATATTAGTTTTCTAGGGCTGCTGTAAAATACCACCACAAACTTGTTGGCTTAAAGCAACAGAAATTTTTTTTCTTTCATCATTTCAGAGGTCAGAAGACCAAAATTAAGGTGTGGGTAGGGTCATGCTCCCTCTGAAGGCTCTAGGGGAAAATCCTTGCTTTCCTTTTCCTTCTTCTGGTGACCTCTGGCCATCTGTGGTGTTCCTTGGCTTGTAGTCCTGCTTCACTCCAATCTCTGTCTTCACTCCATCTTCACACTGCTTTTTCCATGTATCTGTGTGTCTTCACTTCTTATAAGGACACTTATTATTGGATTTAGGACCTACTCCACTTTAATATCACTTTATCTTAAGAGCTTTAACTGATTATACCTGCAAAGACCCTATTTCTGAATAGGGTTACATTCTGAGGTTCTGGGTGGCAGGAATTTTGGAGAAACACTGTTTAACCCACTGCAAATATCTAAGTAAAAGCCTAAACATGTCCTAGGCTCCCACATTGCTTAAACAAAATGTTGCATTTTTACAGTCGCTGAATTATGCAAAGGCAAAAAAGCAATCTTTTCTGATTCTAAAGATCAAATAAGAAGAAAATAGCCACAAGGCCACATTGGAAATGGGTTAAAGCAAAAATGTTTTGATTGAACACAACAACACAGGGCATTAAAGAAGAGGCACTGTCTCCAAACTCTAGCTTTAAACTCTTGAGAACATAGCCTTCCCTTGAGTGCTGGCTTTTACACACACCTTTCCCTACTTGTGACAGATACGTTCTGCTTTTATTCACTATGAAAGATGAAAATGAAGGAAGGAAGATAGGACGTAATTCCACAGGCTTCTTATCTGACTTTCTTTTCGTGTAACAAAAACCTTTTATTTTGTCAATTGATGTTTAAATTGTACAGTTACTATCTTGATCTTTCTTTCTTTAGTTCAGCTTATTCATCCTTTGAAGCCCAATTGGAATATTTTATTTTTTCTGAAATATTCTGATTGTTTATTAATGTAGAATAGAATGTATGGGATCTTTTCAAATCAAATGCCAGTTTGCAATTCTTTATGAAGTTTGTATAAAATTTTAGGTTTTTAAAAATTCATCATAGTTTTTTCTGAACATGAATTCTTTATCATTTGCATACAAATAGGAAAGAGGTAATATGAGAAAGGATATTAAATTTATAAAACTATCTTCTTTCTTACTCATTGTTGCTTTCACATTCTTATGTAGCAAATTAAACTAAGAATTACATCACTGTAGGAATTCAGTAAATTTTTCCTATATAAGACTAAATTTGTCCTCCTGTCTGAATTAAATAAAAACAGAAGAAATACGTTTAGTCAGAAATATAGGGGCTGATGATAAAAAGATGAGTAAAACTGTGTTCCTGCTATTGAAATGCTAAACAAACTAGTGGTAAAGAGATAATTATAATAAAGATGCATGCTACAGTGATGATATTTACATATTGCTATGACATTATTGGTAAGTTGGTCAGAAAAGGCTTCCCTAGGAGATGGCATTTGAGCTAAATCTGGAAGGATAAGAAAGACTTTGCCAGGCAGAGAATAAGTTGGAGAAGGATGCTCTAGGCAAAATAAACAGCTATGCCAATTCATGAATTGTGTTCAGAAAATGTTAAGACAATTATTGTGTCTAAAGAATAGGGTTTGTGCACCAAACATAGCAGGAAACAAGGATAAGACGATAAAGCAGATTGAGATCAACTTATGATGTGTTTTGTCCATGTAGTAGGAATAATATTTTACAAATACTAAATCAATGCATTTTAAAGTCTCCATTAAAGCATATTCCTTTTCATGCTTGCACTTCCAAAGTCAGGCCATAAAGCTTATCATACCATAGTATGGGATATACCATAAGATAAAGTGGCCTTTGAATAGCTTTAAGTCTCAAAGCAGACTTTATTTTACTTCTTTAGGAAGGCAGTAATTGAAAGAGTAGGTTTCATAAGAGAGGAAAGAGGATATACTAAATTCCTGTATCTCTCTCCCTAATATTTCAAAAGCTAGCCCTTACAGTTTGTGAAAGGGAAAAGCAATCCAGTCAGGAAGGTTAAGTGGGAAGAGTCTGTCTCTTTCAGTCTGGAGCATTATATACAGAAAGGCCAGACAGGTAGAATGAAACCAGGAGCATGTTTCCTATCTCCTCTGAGTTCCTGCTTTGAGACAGGAGAGGGATGGCAGGTGGAGGGAGAAGCATGAAAAGGAAAAGCATTTAGAAACATTGAAACAGAAATTATCCAAGGGCATTGAATCTAGAGACACTCCTTAGGAGTGGTGTTGGGAAGGCTACAGGCCTAGACAAACCCACCCTTCACTCAGTGCAATGTCCAACACGGTGTAGGAACCCATGATGTAGAAGTGGAGATGGATGATAGCCACATAAGATCCTGAGGTATATCTTCTAGTAGCTGCTCCTGGCTTATGCAAGTCCTACAGGAACCTCAAAAGTTCCTGAATGCTCTTGACAGGGAACCTGGAAGTGCTGAGAGGGCCAGTAAACCAGCATAGCCTGGGACCACAGAAAGCATACTCTCTGAGAGAACCTCAAGGCCCAGAGCAAATGACCAGGCTTCAGTAGTGGGTGCCTATCCCATCCTCCCAAAAGTTATACCTCAATGCTTACAGTTCAAAGAGAATACTCATCGAACCTTTTCACTGTAGAGGTTAGCCCATCAGCCAAGTAACATACTTGAGTAGCTAGATCGTTTGATGTGGGGATACAGAGATGAACAAAACAGGGAGAACTTTCTGAAGAAGTGATATTTGACTTGAGCCCCGAATGGTGAGGAAGAGGTAGCACCTGCAGATCTAGGGGAGGATCTGAAGTGAGTTAGAGCACTGTGAATGAGGACAATGGCAGAAGATGAAGTCTGAGAGGGAGGCAGAGGAGAAGATACAGAATCTTGCAGTCCATGGTAGAGAGTTTGGATTTTATTCTGATTACAATGAGGGAATCATTGGAGGGTGGCATGAAAAAGAGGGATATGATCTCATTTATCTATTAGAAAGATCATTCTGGGTGCGGTATGAAGGGCAGACTATAAGAGACAAAAGTGAAAACAGGGAGGCTGGTCGGGAAGCAATTTTAGTATTTCAAGTGAGAGATGACAAAAGTTTAGTTATCACAGGAGTGATAGTAAACATTGTTGGATTTGGCATATATGTTGGGAGTAGAGCCAATAAGTTTTGCTGATAAATCTGACCGGATGTGAGGCAAAGAGAGGAAGAGGCTATTGGGTTGAGCAACTGGGGTACAGTGGCCATTACTGATATGGGAAGATTTGATGGGAGATGAGTGAATTTGAGGAGAGGTGGAATCAAGAGTCTTGTCTTGGCAATGTTAAATTTAAGTTACCAGTGAGACATCCAAGTGGAGATATGAAGTTGGGAGATGGATATACAAGTTCAATGCAGGACAATATAGAGTTGGAGATGAGAGGTCAGTCTACAAATTATCTAGATATAGATATATTAAAAGCCAATGGGCAGGAGGAGGTCATCTAGATAGGGAGCAAGGAAAGCCCCTCACAACCACAAGGTCTGGGGCCCTTTCTTCCCAGGCCTGATACTCTTAAAGAGAAATGGTAGATGGAGAAGAAATCTGAGACTAAGCATCCTATAAAACACTATACATTTCATACAAAGGAATGTTTAAAATTATTTTGCTGAAATACATTTACATGTTTAGATTAAAATTTAGATTTTCTTTTACCCATTACACAGTAAGTGAAGGTTATCATATCAGCGCTAAAGAAAACAAATTTCATTTTCTTTGATCACCTGAGCATAGTGTGAATAAATCTGAGATCTTGCTTCATATATAATTTTAAGCCAAATAATTCTTATTATAAACAAATATTTGCTCCTGTTACTCTCCTGAAATTCATGGATAATAAAATTGACCTATACATGGTTCCAAAAAAATCAATATATTTTAATGTCATATATAAGAGAAATAAAAGGAAAGTAATTTACAATAAAATAATATGTATTTCAGTATGTCAATGCTCAGGCACAACTGCACTAGAAAACATGAAGTAGTCAGATGCTAGTATCTATGTATAGACTCACCATAAATGTGACAGCCAGAAATGTGGATGTGTTTTTGGCAACTCAAATACCCAAACAGCATCCGCTATCAATAACACGATTCTCCAAAATGAAAAACAACTTTTGTAAAGTTCTGAACAAAACTAAGTACATACTTTCCTCGATTTACACAATACTTTCATCCCTGTTAAATTGCTGTTTAGATGCTTAAATGCTCATCCACTTACATGAATTTCTCTGGAGACATTTAAAAGTTGTGCAAGATATGAAATAATTTTTCATTAAGCAAGACTGTCCATGCATTGTAGGACAATTAGCTTCCTGGCTCCTGCCCAATAAAGGTCAATAGTACTCCCAAATCGTGCAACAACCAAAAATGTACCCATGAATTTACAAATATTCTTAGGGAGCAGTATCACTCTCTTTGTGGACCTCTCTTTAAGTGACATAAGATTATATTTTGGTTAATACAGAGCCAATGAATGGGCAGCCTGGGTGACTCAGCAGTTTACCGCTGCCTTTGGCCCAGAGCATGATCCAGGAGGCCTGGGATTGAGTCCCACGTCAGGTTCCCTGCATGGAGCCTGCTTCTCCCTCTGTCTCTGCCATTCTCTCTCTCTCTCTCTCTCTCTCTCTCTCTCTCCTCCCTCCCTCTCTCTTTCTTTCTCTCATGAATAAATAAATAAAATCTTAAAAAAAATACAGAGCCAATGAAAAATTATAAGCAGAAAGGTATTCATGCACCAGTGTTTTGGAAGTTACCACCAATGGCATTGTATAAATTGAAATGAGTGGAAATCAGTGGCTTAGAGTTCCATTAAGTGGCCACTGAAATATTTCAGACACTAGATAATAAAAGCCTCGATCAAGCTCATGGCATTACGAAGGGTGGAGAATCAGAATCTAGACACAATGTAAACAAAATGAAAATATTTGAAGGTCAATTATACATAGATTGGGGAAGAGAGAGGAATGCAGGATAGCTCTAAGCTTTCTAATTTAGGTGAGGCGATAATGTTATTCACTTTATTAATGAAGATAAGAACAGCAGATTTGAAGGACAAGGGCCTAGAAGCTAAGTTATATTTCATCTCATGAAAAAGACTTGAAGAAGCTGTAGGGCAGTTTTCCTTCCATCTATTTTACTACCATTAATTTGTTCCACAAGAATGTATTGACTATCAACTATTGACTTGTCACTGGATTTGTAGCAGTAAAACAGTCATAATCTCTGCCCTCAAGGAATTTACCATCTAATGAGAGAAAAAGACATTTCAACCAATGATTATACACATATTTTATCTAATTATAATTGTAGTTGTGCAGTTGTGATGAGTGGCACACTTTGGCATCCAATCAAAACTTGACCTAATTAGTCTGGGTAATAAGGAGATGGCTCCTGCCTGAAAGGCTCCAGAAACGTTTATACCCACCAGTTTTTCAGCCGTACTTCTCTCTACACTGTTCTGCATTGCTACGATATGTCACTAGTTGAGAATCATTGAGATAACCTAATGTTCAATTTCCTCAGCCATTGTCTTTTTGCAGTTTCTGAGACAGACCTGCAACCTTTATTACTTATCATGGCCTTCAAGTGAGAACAGGAATGTTACATTTTTCACCAATACAAAGTGAACTCCTTGGGGAAAAAATAAATCATTTTTCCCTAACCAGACTCTTTCTTACCAAATGCCTCTAACTCTTGGTGGAGTTGTGACAGCAGCTGACCTTTTTGAACTGTCATATACATCCATGTAGCTGAACCCTCATATCTGTGACAATATGTCAGGAAATTGTCCTAAACCTGGAAATGTCTACCTGCCTCTCAATGTCACTTCTCCCATTCTGTCCATAAAACTCTACCTCCACTTACCCGGTTCATATGGGCAGCCTACAAGAAAGCTGATTCTTTCAAAAATTGTCTCAGACCAACAATCTTTAGGAGACTAGTAAAGAAAAAGCCAATCTAACAAAAGTGCAGAGTAGTTCCAGCAAAATCAGCAGATCTTCAGCCAGATTTCTTGCATCTGTGGCAGCCCATGGGAATGGTAAGATTACCTGACACTTTCCATACCTTAAAGGAGACTTGGTCCCAAGGGAATCCTTCTTCACTTCCACCTTGTGAAGAAAAACTGGTGCAATAATTTCTCAAATGAGAGAAACTTGTCATTATTATCAGAATAAAAGGCAGGGTAAATAAAGTGGACTTTGGTGAGTTATAGGATTGTAGATGCAGTAAGTTTCTTATCCTTAAAATCTGACCAACTGATATTTATACATCTGTATTCAAATCACTCAATATTGAACTGGCCAGAGGAAATGTAAAAGATTTTCCATTTTGTAGTTTTCACTGCAATGCTGTTATAAATATAATTTTAATAAATAAGTCACTACTACTACTCTAACTCACAGTTTGAAAAATCAGTATTTGTGTGAACTTCTGAATTTTGCCTCTAGACATAAACCATAGTTAACACACACAGAACCTTTTTTTAATAGAACAAATATAAAATATTATAAGCTAGGCTACAGTGGAAATAAAACATCTATCTAGGGACACCTGGGTGGCCTGAGCGTCTGCCCTCATTTTGGGGTGTGATCTCAGAGTACAGGGATCAAGTCCCACATCGGGCTCCCTGTATGGAGCCTACTTTTCCGTCTGCCTGTGTCTCTGCTGCTCTCTCTCTCACGAATAAATAAATAAAATCTTTTTAAAAAAATCTATTTGTATTTTGTAAATATCTCAGATCCAAAAGTTCATGAATTCATAAAGCCCTGGCCATTCTCCAAACACATGCTAGATCCATTGAGAAAACCTAGGTGATTAGAAAGTTTATGGGATCTTAATTAGTTAAAAAGGGTGTTTCCAACGGCAAAGAGGACAGTTTTGCATCTATAATATGCTATTTTACTATCATCACTGACAATTTGAAGACTATACATGAAGACATCTGTTTGTAAAGCAGACAGGATCTACGCAACATCTACAGAAGAGTAATTCATTTGTGCTGATGTCTAATTAGAAAATTGTGAAAAATTATGTACTAAAATACTCCAACTATTTTCAAGAATATAGTGTATATGTGATTGCATAGAGAAGCACAAGTCACTATTACTCTAATTACAGTTTCAACAAAGATTGAATCAGTTGCATTTCTAATATGACAGGTGTGCATTTAAAAAAATAAATTTGTCTTTCAGTTACTAAAAATGATGACTGGAAAATGTTGAACTATCTTGATAATTGGGGTCAGAAAAAGGGATGATGGTAAACAGATTCAAATCCTAGGGCATATATTCAAACCAAGTATGTATAAATAATGAGGTCTCACTTAGCTATAATCTCTTTGGGAGCCTCTTTTCAAATTCATATGTGAGAACTGGGAAACACAGGCTGATGCAATATTCTGAAAAATCCTCCTGGGAAAGAAAATCTACAAAACAAGCATATCAAATGGATTGTGTTCAAGAATTTAAACCAAAATGTTAATGCTAAAAGAGCAATAGAGGATCATGAAAGTAAAATTATTTTGTATTATCATTTTAGATCAGTTTCTCTGTTTTGGAACTGCAGTAATTACCTTCAAGAATATATCCTTTATATGAAAACTGAAAGCTGTAATTATTTTTCTATCTTGGCTTAAAAAAAGATATTACTTTTATGATAGCATTTGACTTGGTAAAAGTAATAAAACTGTAAACTCCCTCTACCACCAAAGCATGGAATTATTTAAATAGTTCCCACTCTGGCCACACAAGCTTGGTAAAATTAAGACAAATTTGATGTTACTAATAAATCCCATAGGATTTGAGAATATTTTATGACTATGAATATGAAAGTTCCCATGGAAACATTTGCATTTTTCCATTGCATAAAAAAGCAAAGCAAATTTGCAAATAAGGTAGAGAGAACTTAATTAAAAAATATTTCACCAAATTTTAATACTGAATACCTACCAAACCATTGTGGTAATATTCTCAATGACTAGCTAACATGGGGGAAAAAATCTTAATTTTTAATTTTAAGTAGTTTTCTAAAAATATTAAAAAATCCTCACTGTAATCATGTTTTACAGTTTAAAATGTTAATATATGATAATGAGACTACCTTCTGAATTAGTAGAAGGTAATCACTGGAATATTTGTTTTTATATTTTAATGTACCCAACGGAAAAAAAATAGCTCTGTAAGTTTGACAAGATATAAAAATTTCTGATCATTTTTGTAGTTAAGCTTCTTATGCATTATTCAATACTTACATCTTATCATTTTACACGGATACAAACAGCAATCTCACAGAGCACTTAGAAAATTTAGAATCCTTGATAGAACAGGAAGGACTCCTACAAGTTACCTAGTATAAAAGCTACAACAAAAATTTGTTTTGGGGGACATCTGAGTGGCTCAGTCAGTTAACATCTGCGTTTGCCTCAAGTCATGATCCCAGGGTCCTGGGATCAAGTTCCGCATCTGGATTTCTGCTCAGAGTGGAGCCTGCTTCTCCCTCTCTCCCCTGCTCATGTTCATGCTTTCACTCTGTCAAATGAATTTTTAAAATCTTAAAAAAATTGTTTCTGAATTATGAAATCCAATATTTGAAGCATAAGAAAAAATTATATGTTTGATATCTATCCATTCATATTTCTGTTGGTTTTTTTATGGATCTGCACACTTCTATTTTTCTCTTGGGTCAATTGCCCTTTTCCCACTGATTTAAGGGCTCTTTTTATATTAGAGACTGACCCAGTGTTTAGTAAATGTATCATAAATTTTTTTCTAGTTATTGTCCACTACTATTTACTGTATTTAAGATAATTTTTCTGAATAAATGCTTATACAGTAGCTTTAGACTTGTTCATTTAGTGACTTCAAATGTTCATGACATTCTTAAGATGTCTATCTCAATCACTCATGTTTTCTGTTAATCTACATTTATATTTTTGTTTAATATAATTTAAGTATTTGATTTAACTATCTTGATTATGTTAAAAGTCAAGTAAATAGCCCTATTTCTGATTTCCTAAGAATCCAACTTATTTCAATATCACCTATAATTTGTTTTTCCCTCTGACTTCAAATGATAATACCTTCTGTGGTAGACAGAATAATGATTCCCCAAAGATGTTCACATCCTAATCCCCAGAACCTGTGAATAAATTAGGTTACACGGCAAAGAGGAATTAAGGTTGAGCGTGCTTACAAATAGAAGAGGGCAAGTCAGAGAGAGATTTGAAGATATGCTTCTGGCTTTGAGGATGGAGGAAGGGACCACAAATAATGCAGGCAGCTTTTAGAAGATGGAAAAGACAAGGAAATGTCCTCCAGAAGGAATGCAGTCATGCTAACACCTTGATTTTAGTTCAGGGAGACCCATTTTGGATTTAGACCTTCAGAACTGTAAGATAATGAATTTAATTTGTCTTGTTTTAAGCCAATATGTTTGTAATAATTTCTTATAGCAGTAATAAAAAAGCTAATGTCTTATTTTGCTAGCAAGGAACGTGAGAATTAAAGTGACATGAAAATTCTAATTAATGGCACATTTTAGTTAATATAAAGGGCTCCTTATTTTTAGGCCCACAAGCTAAGCTTCTTATGTTTACAAATAATAAAAATTAATCTAAAATGAGGAAAAATGGAACTTAAAAATATAGCACAAGTAACTGAAAGGTTTATAATAAAATGAATAAAAATAGGAGCTAAATACTACCTAATCCAACAGTGTTATGGAGACTTACGGCAGATTACTCTAAGTATTGGACAATAAATTCTTTTAACTTTAGAGTATAATTTTTTATGGATATATGTGCCATTTTTAGAATTTCTAGAGCCATACAAATGGTCATAATAATGATGCCATAAAATAAAGCTTTTACTTATGAGAAATTGGTAAACGTATGAGAAAATTATACAACCTTATCTTTCTGCTCAATGATTTCCTTTCCACATATAGGTTGGACAGAACAACTTCTCATATCAATGAAAAGTTTCACATAAGCTGAGAGATTCTTTCTTTCTTTCTTTCTTTCTTTCTTTCTTTCTTTTTTTTTTTTTTTTGAGAGATTCTTTCTAAGTGTGCTTTCTCATCATGCATTTTTTTGGTGTAGAGCATGCATGAAGTATTAAGCTTTAAAAGAGTGTTGAGAAATTTATAGTCAAGATGACACTGTAAGCTTAGGCTTTTATATATCCATGTAAGACCAAAAATGAATCAATAATACATAAAAATGTTAAGAGAGAAAACCAAAAAGATGTAGTCAAAATTAGACATGAGATAAGTCATGGGCCGGCTGGGAAACCGGGGCTCCAAAATGGCGGATCACCCCACCAACCCTCTCCAAGATGGCGGACTTTCCCGCCACTTTCACTGCGGCCTCCAGGTCACCACCAGGAAACTGAAGTTCACCCAGGAACTTCCCAATTGGGAACTGTCCATGACGGGCTTCTCCCACCCCATGACCTCCATACCCTACCTAATATGGACACAAGCCTCAACCCAATAAAAGGACCCTGCCAACTCCCTCCCAGCGCAACTTCCACGACTCACTCTCTCTCTCTCTCTTTCTCTCTCCCTCCCCCCCCACCCCGCCCCGTGAGTCGTGGAACCTCGCCCGAGGGTGCTTGCAATAAAGTTCATCTCTCGGATCCACTTGCCTTGTAGCCTCTTTTCTTACCACCGTCGGCGGGAGCAACTTTACAATAAGTTTCCATGGATGAGAGACAGAAGAGAAATGCCAGAAGTTCTGCTAGACTCTAAATCCAAAAGTAAGCATTGGTGGCTAGGATTTTGTTTCTGAAGACTAACAAGGACAAAAAATATGCCATGCAACTGAAACCACATCCACTGATCAAAGCTAGGACCTGGAGGGGAACTGACCTCCTAAATGAAAATGAAAAAATACTGTTGTATCTGCTGCTTTTGTCATTGTATATGTGGAGCTTCAGGCCTAAGCAGAGAGAACAATAGGCACAGTTCCTTGCCTGTGAAAAAAAAGCAAGCCCATTAGGTGGCTTGCTTGAAGAAATCTGCAATATTGCCAAATCAGCATGTACTAAGGACACTAAACTCCATTATAAAACTTTATTTTGGCCTAGGGATCTAGGCAGAGGAAACCACACAACCGCCAGATAAGCAGGGGTGAGCACAGACACAGAGCAAGATACAAATGCAAAGTAAAATTTTAAAATACATACATTTGTGTGTGTGTGTGTGTGTGTGTGCTTAAGAACAACAGCAATAAAATCAACAATCAGAGGAATCCATCCCAGATGAAATTAATTTTAGAGAACAGACTAACAAAGATATTTAAATAAATGTTTAGCAAGTTCATTGATGAAGACACAGTTTTCTTTTAAAAAAGAAAAAAAATCGAACAAAAAAACGAACAAAATCGAACAAAAGACACAGTTTTCTTTTAAAAAAGAAAATAAAATCGAACAAAATCTGCAAAAAACTTGCAGAAATTAAAAATGAAGTTATTGGGATTTTTAGAATTCAATAAATGGACTAAAACTCAGGATAGGATACAATGGATACAAAAAAAGAATCAGGAAAGATAATATTGAGAAATTTACCCAAAAGTAGAACTTAGAAACAAAGAAATTTATTTAAAAAGAAGTTAGAGGAGTTAAGGATTGATATTTATTTAAAAAGAGAGAACAGGTAAGAGACTGAGAAGCTTTACTATGTGTCTAATAAGTATTCTAATAGAAGTCAATGGAGGGAATGGTAAAGAAATAATTATTAAAAAAAAATAGTACTTGAGAAATTTCCAAACTCAAGACAGACATAGGTCTTCAAGAAAACTCGAAACACCATGTAAAAAAATGAAACTAAATTCATACCAGATGTATCCTAAGGAATACATATAACATTAAGAGTAGAAATTAAAAATACAAGATACATCTACACACTACTAGAATGGCTAAAGTACAAGAAGCAACTAGAACTCTCATATTGTTGGTAGGAATGTAAAATTAGAAAACCACTTACAAAAATATATTTGCTATTTCTTACAAAATAAACATGTCTGTATGAACCAGAACTCACATTCCTAAATATTGGTCTAATAGAAATAAAAGCATATGTCTACACAAATTTCTGTAGGAGAATATTTATAGAAGATCTATTTATAATAGCCCCCAAGCTGGAAACAACTGAAAAATTCATCAACTGGTGGATGATGAGTGGATAAACAAATTGTGGAACATCCATACAGTGGAATGCAACTTAGCAATAAAAAACCCACAAAGTGGGATCCCTGGGTGGCCGGCGGTTTGGTGCCTGCCTTTGGCCCAGGGCGCAATCCTGGAGACCCGGGATTGAATCCCACGTCGGGCTCCCGGTGCATGGAGCCTGTTTCTCCCTCTGCCTATGTCTCTGCCCCTCTCTCTCTCTCTGTGTGACTATCATAAATAAATTTAAAAAATTAAAAAAAAATAACCAAAAAACCCACAAAGTATAATACATACAATAACATGAATAAATCTCCAAAGTATTATACTAAAATAGAAGTAAAACATAAAATTCTGTATCATCCTATTTATATAGCATTCTGGATAAGGCAAATCCATAGATAGTAATGAGATCACTGTCAAAGATTGGAGATGTGGGAGGGGTTGAATAACAAGGGGCATGAAAGAATTTGGGAATTGATGGCAATGTTCTGTATTATGAACTATACACATGAACACAGTGAATTTCACTACATTTAAAATACACCTCAATAAACCTGAATTTTTAAAAAAAGAGTTTAAAAATATTAAAATCTACCAGAAAGAGAAAAGGAACACATTTTTAACCCACAGCAAGCCTCTCCTCAAGAAATAAAAGGCAACAGAAGGAAAGAAAGTAATAGCTTTAAAGCATTGAGGGGAAAAATTACAAACTTAATATTTTATATCCAGTCAAACTATCATTCAAGAATGAGGTAAATTAATTACATTTCCAAATATACAAAGGCTAAGAGAGATCACTACTTATGGATTCTTACTAAAAAAAACTAATTAAAAATGTCTTTCAGCAGTAACTAAAATAAAACCAGCAGGGATGCATGAGATTTTTTTTAATGGTGTCTTAAAAATCAATGAAAATAAATTTAATCAGTACTAAGTGTAAGAAATAGTTTTGTATTTGAAAAAAATCAAGCAACTGTATACACGGTCCTAAGAGGGAAGTATATAGCAATACGAGCCTTTCTCAAGAAATACACAACCTAATCTTAAACCTAAAGGAGCTGGAGAAAAAAAAAAACAGCAAATAAAGCCTAAACTCAGCGGGACAAGAGAAATAATAAAAATTACAGCAAAAATCAATGAAATAGAAACAAGAAGAACAATATAACAGACCCACAAAACTAAGAACTTGTTCTTTGAAAGAATTAATAAGATTGATAAACCCCTGCCCACACTTATCAAAAAGAAAAGAGAAAGGACCCAAATAAATAAAATCATGAATGAAAGAGAAGAGATCCCAACCAACACTGAAGAAATACAATTATAAAATATATTATGAGCAAATATATGCCAACAAATTAGGCAGTCTAGAAGAAATGGATGCATTCCTAGAGATGTATAAACCACCAAAACTGAAACAGTTAGAAATAGAAAACCTGAACAGACCCATAATCAGCAAGGAAATTAAAGTAGTAATCAGAAATCTCCCAACAAACAAGAGTCCAGGGCCAGATGGCTTCCCAGGGGAATTCCACCAAACATTCAAAGAAGAATTAATACCTATCCTTCTGAAGCTGTTTCAGAAAGTGGAAATGAAAGGAAAACTTCCAAATTTGTTCTATGAGACCAGAATTACCTTGATTCCAAAACCAGATAAAGAACTCTACCAAAAAGGAAAGTTACAGGCCAATATCCCTGATAAACATGGATGCCAAAATTCTGACCAAAATACTAGCCAATAGAATCCAACAGTACATTGAAAGGATTATTCACCACGACCAAGTGGGATTTATTCCTGGGATGCAAGGGTGGTTCAATATTCGTAAAACAATCAATGTGATAGATCATATTAATAAAAGAAAAAAACCATATGATCCTCTCAATAGATGCAGAGAAAACATTTGACAAAACAGCATCCATTCCTGATTAAAACTCTTTAAAGTATAGGGTTAGAGGGAACATACCTCAATATCATAAAAGCCATGTACAAAATATCATTCTCAATGGGAAAAAACTGAGAGCTTTTCCCCAAAGGTCAGGAATACAACAGGGATGTCTACTATCACCACTGCTGTTCAACATAGTACTAGAAGTCAGCAATCAGACAACAAAAGGAAATAAAAGGCATCCAAATTGGCAAAGAAGTAGTCAAGCTCTCACTCTTTGCAGATAACACAATACCCCCTATGAAAAACTCAAAAGGAAATTGCTAGAACTCATACAGGAATTCAGCAAAGTGGCCAGATATAAAATCAATGCACTGAAACCAGCTGCATATCTATACACTAACAATGAGACTGAAGGAATTGAATCCCACTTATAGTTGCACCCCAAACCTTAAGATACCCAGGAATAAATCTAATCAAAGAGGTTTATTAAAGGATCTATACTCAGAAAACTATTGAACAGTCATGAAAGAAATTGAGGAAAACACGAAGAAATGGAAAAATTCCATGTTCATGAATTGGAAGAACAAATATTGTTAAAATGTCTGTGCTACCTAGAGCAATCTGCATATGCAATGCAATCCCTATCAAAATACCATCAACTTATTTCACAGAGGTGCACCAAATAATCCAAAAATTTGTATGGAATAGAAAAGACCTCAAATAACTAAATTAATGTTGAAAAAGAAAACCACAGTTGGTGGCCTCACAATTCTGGACTTTAAGCTGTATTAAAAAGCTGTAATCATCAAGATGTATGGTACTGGCACAAAAACACACATAGATCAATGGAACAGAGTAGACAGTCCAGAAATGGACCCTCAACTCAACTAATTAGTGGTCAACTAATCTTCAACAAAGCAGTAAAGAATATCCAATGGAAAAAAGACAGTCTCTTCAACAAATGGTGTTGGGGAAATTCGACAGCCACATGCAGAAGAATGAAACTGGACTATTTCCTCACACCATACACAAAAACAGACTCAAAACAGATGAAAGATTTATTTATTTATTATTTATTTTTTCAGATGAAAGATTTATTTATTTTTTTTTAATAAACCAGACTCTTTTTTTTAATTTTTTTTTATTTTTTTATTTATTTATTAATGATAGTCACACACAGAGAGAGAGAGAGAGGCAGAGACACAGGCAGAGGGAGAAGCAGGCTCCATGCACTGGGAGCCCGACGTGGGATTCGACCCCGGGTCTCCAGGATTGCGCCCTGGGCCAAAGGCAGGCGCCAAACCGCTGCGCCACCCAGGGATCCCCAGATGAAAGATTTAAATGTGAGACAGGAATCTGTCAAAATCCTAGAGGACAACACAGGCAGCAACCTTTGTGACTTCAGCTGCAGTGTCTTCTTACTAGACATGTCACCAAAGGCAAGGGAAACAAAGGCAAAAATAAACTATTGGGATTTCTTCAAGTTAAAAAGCTTCTTCACAACAAAGGAAACAGTTGATAAAACCAATGCGCAACCAACAGAATGGGAGAAGGTATTTGCAAATGACATGTCAGATAAAGAGCTAGTGTCCAAAATCTTTAAAGAACTTATCAAACTCAACACCCAAAGAACAAATAAACCAATCAAGAAATGTGCAGAAGACATGAACATACATTTCCCCAAAGAAGACATACAAATGGCCTACAGACACATGAAAAAGTGCTCAACATCACTCATCATCAGGGAAATACAAATTAAAACCACAATGAGATACTACCTTCTACCAGTCAGAATGGCTAAAATCAGCACGTCAGAAAATGATAGCTGTTAGGATGTGGAGAAAGGGGACTCTCTTACACTGTTGGTGGGAATGCAAGCTGGAATAGCCACTCTGGAAAACAGTATGGAGGTTCCTCAAAAGGTTGAAAATAGAGCTACCCTACAACCCAGCAATTGCACTACTAGGTATTTACCCCAAAGATACAAATGTGGTGATCTGAAGGGGCATCTGCTCCCCAATGTTTATAGGAGCAATGTCCGCAATAGTCCAACTATGGAAAGAGCCCAGATGTCCATCAACAGATGAATGGATAAAGAAGATATGGTATAAATTGCCATTTGCAATGATGTGGATGGAACTAGAGGAAATTGCGCTAAACAAAATAAGTCAAACAGTGAAAGGCAATTATTTTATGATCTCACTCAAATGTGGAATTTAAGAAACAAAACAGAGGATCATAGGGGAAGGGAGGAAAATATAAAACAAGATGGAATCAGAGAGGGAGACAAACCATAAGCAACTCTTAATCATAGGAAACAAACTGAGAGTCGCTCAAGAGGAGGGAGGTAGGGGGATAAGGTAACTGGGTGCTGGACATTAAGGAGGGCACACGATGAATGAGCACTGGGTATTATGTGACTGATGAATCACTGACCTCTACCTCTGACACCAATAATGCATTATATGTTAATTAACTGTATTTAAATAAAATTTTAAAAATTAAAAAGTCAAAAATTTTAAAAAAATCCAAAAATATTCAAACAGTTGTAAGACTGAAGAAGATAATAATGAATAATTGAAGCATGCTAAGATCATTTTTTGTTTGGAGAAGAATGGAAATACCAAATAAAATCTGTAAGAAAAATATACAGTTAAATATTGTGCTGAAAAATTAATGATTACAACTAAAAGACAAAATATATAATCAGCAATAAATGACCCAGCATATGAAAAGTAGAGAATAGAAAACCTTTGGATCAAGAAAAGCCAGAAAAAAATATTTTTTAAGTAACCTCAAAAAAAGAATGGTAAGCATAAAATATAAACTAAGTAGAAATAAGTGTAGACATACCAGAAATATTAATAATTGAGATTATTAGTTCGGACAAAACAACAAAATTCTTCTCTATGCCACAAACAATCCGTTAAACCTAAAGACCACATGCAACAGCTTAAAAATTTTTTTAAGTAAAATCTATCTTGTGCAAATACTAAAGTTATTTTAGCAATATAATATGACCTCTCTGAGTTCATCTATGATTTTCTTACTGCTAATGGAAACTCTTCTCAAGTTTCATCTTTCTGCTGTATTTGACACTGTTGACCACTCCCTCCTTGAGGCTCTGTTAACTTTCAACAGAGAGTATTTTGAAGACAGAGATTGAGAAGGATGATCTTAGTATTCCCAGCACGTTGCATTTTACTTGACACATGGCATTCAATGAGATTTCAGTGAGTGAATAAATGCATATTGTCTTTTTAACTACAACTAAAGGAGAGAGCCTAATTGAATAAAGCACACAGGAAATTTTAATTGAATAGTGAAAAAATAACAGTAATTCATTTTGAGTGTTCTGAGCCCCCTGCAGTTATAGCAATTAATAATGGCATGTAAGCAAATTGTAAAGTAATGCAAACATATCAATGGGATTGGTCTATTTGTTGTCATACGTTGATTTATCAATCAGAGAGTAAAAAGATAATGAAGGAGCTACAAAAACTGCATGAAATTGTCAAAATCCCAAGGAACGTCAAAGGCCTATGGATATTCAGTTAATCATATAGATGTTTACCTCAACAAAACCAAAAGTGCCTTGCTGGTTTAACACAATACCATCTCATTTTTTGATCTTCAAAAATCATAGACTAATTATGACATCTAGATTAAAATCTGAAGATGAAAGTCGTTTTTACCTATACAAAAGCAAATCAGTTCCACAGGCGATTTGTTGTTAAATAGTATTTATACCAAGATCAAACTTGCCTCAACCTACCAGATATCAATCTCATGGGCATTGATTAACCAGGAATAGGAGTCAGAAAACTTAAGCCTGTGGACCAAATCCAGCCTCTCATCTGTGTTTGTAAATAAAATTTTATTGGAATGTAGCTGTGCCCTTTTTATAATATATTGTCTATGGCTGCTTTTGCTCTGTAATAATGAAGTTGAGTAATTGAGACAGAGACAATATGGCCCACAAAAAGCCTAAAATATTTACTATCTGGATCCTTACAGAAAAAGTTTGCTAACCCCTGAGCAAGAATATATGGAGAATGCAGAGAGGTCTAATATAGATTTCTGGACTTATAAAAGGGCCTTGAAAATGGAAATTCCTTCTATCCTACTGTCAGAACTAAAGTTTCTCCCTCACTCCCTCCCCTCTCTCCCACCCCTTATAATTATGGCTTACAACCATGAACAGTTTGTCCTAATTAAAATGTGTAATTAAAGACCTATGGTATATCAGAATCCCATGACCACTTGTCAACTCACTTAATCCTTTTTCCTAGGTTCTCACATTGTTCTCACTTGTAAAAAAAAATAATGGTCTCTTTTTTATCAGTATTCCTTCTTCTGACAACTCTTGGTCTATCTGTTTCTCTGCTCTTATTTTCCCACAAATATCTTAAATGTAATATTTGCTTATATACATTTCTTAGCATTATTTTCTCCCAGCTCCACACCTTTTTGAGCAGCATGTTCCTGCCTTCTTAGCTTTCATCATCATTCTGCATAGCTAATTCCCTCTTGCTTTGACCTTTCCTTTACACCTCACACCTGCATTTCCAAATGTACATCTTCATGTGGGCGTGTTGCTTTCCTATTCACACTTGTCTGGTTTGACATCTAAATCATTATTTCTGCCCACAAAAACGAATCATAAAATACACATATAGTGCAGCTATTCATCGTTTACAGTCCCTAACGTAGTTAGATACATTGCTCTCCTACTGGTTGCCAAAGCTAGAAACAAGGGCATCCTTTCAACCATCTACATCTAACCAACAACTTAAAATTCTAAAGATTCTTGAATTTAAAACGTATTTAGCAATAGTCTCTTTCATATAGTTTTATTACTGTATTTTACATTCTTGTCATTGAATAACTTTAACTTTTAAATAGTTGCAACCTGGGTTTCTATTTTCAGTTGAGTATTTCTCTAATTGATCACTCATATTGTTTCCAGACTTACTAAATTATGAATCTGATCATGAAACATCTCTGTTCAAAACTCTTCAAGATTCCCCATTAACCCACAAAACAAAAGCTTTGGAGTGGCATTCAAGGCTGATCACTCCCTGAGTTGCCTTCTCAGATTTATTTCCACCTAAATTTCACAATAAATCTCAATTCTAATAACACTGGATTATTTTCCATTTTCCGAAAAATATGTGGTATAAGAGTTGAGCCATTCTTCCTACCTACACTCTTTCACAGACTCTCCTCAGCACTTGAGAAAAGAAAAATAGGTGGTCATAGTTTGGCTGACAATTTCATTTTGGTTTTCTAAGAACCCTATGCAAGCTGGCTGAAGAAGAGGAAAAGGTAAAAAGAGGATCAAGGAGGTTCTGAAGAAAGAATAAGGCAATTATAAGAAAGAGAAACTTTGCAGAAGGAGCAAGAATTTTAAGTTGTTTTACTATATGACTCCTTCCTCTGTTTTCTCATAGAATCTTCAGGAAATCTATTTTTTCTGAGCAATACTCTACAGTTGGATTTATTTAAGGGCTAAAACTGAAGGTGTACATAAGGTGAGTCCAAGCTGGCCTTGGATTCTACTGAACCATCTATTTGTTTGCTTCCACCTTTATTTTGTAAATTTTCTTGAAAGGCATAAGTCACATTTTAAGAGTAACTGGTCTCTGTTTATGTGATTGATTTAAATTCTTTAAGTCTCTAACCTGTATTTTTCCTTTAATTTCTATTTTAAAATTATTTCTGTATCCTATTCTCCTAATCCCTTGTAGTATAATCAGCTGGACAAATGAATTAACTCCCAGTTTTATCTCCTATATCCTGCTATCCCCTGCTTTTCAAAAGTTTACGTTACTCCACTTCAGTTTTATGAAAGACCTACATAGTACCTGTTTCCGTTAACCAAAAGAAATATGAAGAGGATTTTAGCTTTTACCAAAAAAAGTTGAAAGTGAAACAGCGTTCAGCATTTGTTTTGCAGTGAGACCTTATAGACGCAGCAGCCCTCCAGCAGCCATGCCAAGCCTCACCTCCCCCCACCCCCACCCCCAGCCTGGGATCTACACTCAGCAACTCAGCATCAAGGGGCCATAGCTTTGAACTATGCCTGTACCTGTGCTTTACTTCAATTCATTTTGTGCATCTGTTAGCAAGATATGTCCTAAGATAGGAGAAAAGCTGAAGGGAGATAATTTTTAAAGGTCTGGAAATGCTCAAAAGAATTTTATGTCGAAATAAATGACAATTGCTTCTTCACATTATACCATTTATGTTCACAAAATATTTCATAGAAATGCTCTTCTTTCAAATAGTAGGGGGGAGGAGAAGAGAAGGACCATAAACCTTTCACCATCACCAGCATAGCCCATGCTCAGAAGAGCTCCTTAAGGTTATTTGTTCATTCCTTGCATCAGAAATTGAAAGCTATTAAAATTCTTTAGCAAACAGCTGTTCCATTAGACTTCTTTCCCACTTACAAACAACTGTTGTTGGATATGACCCCTTCTCCATTAAATAGCTAGATACGAGACACTTTTAACGAGGCTTATGATATTCTATCTTTAAAGCTCTCTTTTCCAGTGCACTAAATTAGAGCATGCAATTGGTATTTATTTTTTATTTATTTATTTATTTATTTATTTATTTATTTATTTATTTAATAAATTTATTTTTTATTGGTGTTCAATTTGCCGACATATAGAATAACACCCAGTGCTCATCCCATCAATTGCCCCCCTCAGTGCCCGTCACCCAGTCACCCCCACCCCCCGTCTATCCCCTCTTCCACCACCCCTAGTTCATTTCCCAGAGTTAGGAGTCTCTCATGTTCTGTCTCCCTTTCTGATATTTCCCACTCATTTTTTCTCCTTTCCCCTTTATTTCCTTTCACTATTTTTTATATTCCCCAAATGAATGAGACCATATAATGTTTGTCTTTCTCCGAATGCAATTGGTATTTAAAAGAAAGCCATGCCAGCCACTATTTTAACAGTGCTAATTGACAAAATCCTTGTTCTCATTGTTGTTACGTTCTAGCACAGAGAGAAAATAAACAGATAAATAATAAGGGTATGGAGAAAAAAACAGAGTGACGTGATAGAGTGATTGATTACTTCAGATTTGTTTGAGTACTGTAGAGAAGTGAAGCAACAGAGTTACTCTGAGATATCTGAGCTGTGACCTGAATGATGAAAGAAAAAAGTTATGGCAATATCTGAGGAAAAAGCATTCCTGACTGAGGGAAGAGTTAGTTCAATGGCTCTGGGAAGGAATGAACTTGGCATGTTCAGGAAACAGAGGATGAAGTGTTTGAAATGATAACAAAGATGCATACATGGGATAGATCACATGAGGCCTCACAAGCCAGGGTAAGGAATATGGATCTTTTAAGTAAGACAGGAAGTTTTTGAAAGGTTTTAAGCAAAAGAGTGATGGATCTGATTTACATTTTAAAATGATGATTCTAGCTGCTGTGCAGAGATTAGATTGTAAGGGGGCAAAAGGAAAAGTAGGAGGCTCATAAAGAAGTCGAGGCATGAGAAGACAGTGGCTTGGACCAAGCTGGTGTATCAGAGACAGAAGTTGACAGATGTGAAATGTGTTTTGAAAGAAGGAAGAATCAGATGGATTGGGTGTGGGGGTAGGAGAGGAACAGAGAAAGAAAAGAAAGAATCAGCCAAAAATTCCATGTTTTTGGCTTAAACAAAATGAGATGGTAAATATTAAAAAAAAGGAGCAGACTGGGGATGGAAGGACTACTGAACTTTCTATTTGGCCATGTCAAGTTTGAAATGTTCATAAGACATCGTAGGTTGCTAGACACACAAATCTGGAACTCGGTGTCAAGATCAGAGGTGACATACAGACCTGGGGCTAAATGGAGACATTCAGGGAGTGCTGGAGAGGAGGGGAGAGAAGAGATGTTTAGAGGATGTCTCCACTGATATTTAGGGGAGAGAAGGGAGGGCTCTGAATTGTGAGGACAAGTGCAACTCCTACATCCCACGCCTATTTTATTATCATCCCAAACAAACAACAAGATAACCTTTTCCTCTGTTACTGCTTGAAGAAATTCTAGGATTTTTCTGTGAGCCACTCGTCCTATCTTCTTATTTGTTCTAAGAGAAATGTTTCCAATAACTTCCTTCTTTTGCCTGATTCTTTTCTTGCTGCAGATCATGTCCCCATCACTTCTAAACTCAGCATACTCTGTACTTTGGCTTTAGCATCTGTACATTCATGCTTTCCCCTGATGGCACAAGTCCTGTTGTGCTTTTTGTTTCAGGGGGAATTTTGTGTTTTGTGTTTAAATATTTCATACTTCATCTTAGTAACTGAAGAGCTTCTTAAGAGAAGTACTTGAGATAGAAAACCTGGCCAATTAACTTAAATCTTTACCACCAACTGTAAGTGCGATCTTTGGTAAATCCTTGAAACTAATTTACCTCACTCCTAGAGTAAATGCTAAAAGTCATGGAAAAAATATTACGTATATTAATCAATGTATATAATATGTACCTGAAGACTAGGAGTTAGATCATATCTCTGTCATCTAAACTAGGTCTTGTCAAACACTAATAGTTTTTGTAATCTATGATTTAGTGGTTAAGAATTTTGTGTGAGAAAAATAAACTAGCAAAATCAATCTCTTCATCCTCTCTCTTACTCCAATCCTCATCTTACAAATGTGAAAGTCATTGTTACAACCATTGTCTGCATATATTTGATGCTTAGGAATTGTATTGCAGTGAGACTTTTTGGCATGAAGACTCTACGATATCAAGTATTGCCAGAAGGAGCAGTAATCCCAAAGTCAGTTTTACTGTTTTACTTAAGACCATACTGCTAGAACCAAGCACCCATCCTCTTCATCCTACTCAAAGGACATGTTTTCCAAAGTGGAGTGTGCAAAAAAACAAAACAAAAAACCATAGGAGCAAGAATAAAATATTTGTCTTGTCACATATTTCTTTTGTGCCTAGAAAATATAAAGGTATTTATACTTTTTTAATACTTAATGCACTAACTGACATTTCTGACCTCAATGTTCCCTAAGTCAAACACGATAGCATGTACAGGAGGCCTGGCCAGGGTTGTCATGGAGGTGTTCATAAGTTGATTGTTTTTCTCTATGTACCAGAATTTATGTGCTACATAGAATGTTGTCAGTGTGGTTCAATTTTATAAGACAAGATCTTTAAAATAATAATGGAGATTTTGTATACTTTGTCTAAGACAAGGTCTGACCATGAAAATCTTTTTTATCACATGGTAGCCAGTTGACTAGTTATTTCATGGAAAGCATTGTCCAATAAAAGTTGAGTAACATGTATCTTTTAAAAAAAAAAAGCTTGACAAGTGTGCCCAATTTGCTGACTTTTTCTATGAATACAAGTGACTGTCAGATATTTTTGAAAACAAAATAATACTCTTAATCAGTTTCTTCAAGGTAAAGGTGACATTTTCAAGAATGAAGGAGAAAGTAACTGCTGTTCAAAAGACATTTGTGTTACAGAGAGAGCATTTTTAAAACAGTTACTTGGAAATGTTCCATTGTTATGTAATTTTGTTGCTGAAAACAATTTAAACGTAAAACTTTTCAATATCTGCACACTTACAACATAGAAATAGATTTTTAAAAATGTTTTTCAAACTTCCATGAGTACTTTCAATGGGTTTTGAACCCATTTCTTAAAAATAGACAATTGCAATAAGTCCTGATTAGTTTCCAAGAACAACTGACTGATATTGGGGATGATACATCTTTGTTAGCAGAATTTCAACAAAACCCTTTGCATAATCGGGGATGGGTTTGAAAAATAAGTATCATGATTTAGCAAACACAGCTAATGGTGCACTTCTTCCATCTGGCTGTACTTATTTTTGTGAGATAGCTTTTTCAGCTAAAATAGCCATCAAAACCAAGAGGGAATAAACTGAACTTAGAATCAGACCTCTGAACCGCTATGTCACGAGGTATTAAACCAGGATTTTTTAAATTGATGATGCATTGTCAACCAAATTGCTCTCACCAGAAAGGGCAAAGAGGTTGTTGAACCATTTGATAAACAGAATGAAATAGTATGAAAACTATTATTTAGTTAAATTTTTATCTCATCATTCTTAATTTCTTGATTTGTTAATTCTATAAAGTACACATTATAGTAGACTATTATTAAAATACATATAATTAATAATTATGTGATTATAATGTATGAGGAATGTTTAACATTTTTTAGTCAGGAGTGCAAAATCTAAAAGAAATTTGGAGATCACTACTTTGGTAGAATCAATCCCATGATGACTCAGATTCCTGTTTACCTCACTCATTTTGGAAGTACAAGGGCCTTTATCATCCATTACAACCTGCTGTTCCATTTCCATACAGCTTTGCAATCTTCTAATCTGACTGAATTCTGGTCCCATCTCAATCTTCCCACCTTGCCCTCTAAAAAGTATGGGTCTGGGTCAACAAACTTCTTATGGTAGCTAATCTCCATGGATGTTTTTCATTAGATCACATCTTCTGGCATTAACAATCCTGTGAGTTTCCTCTCTGGAATCCAGACTGGCCCTGTGAGTTACTTTAATCAACAGAACATGGCAGAAGTGATGCTATGCCCGTTCTAAGTCTAAGCCTCAAGAACAGCGTCTACTTTTGTGCTTTTGGGAGTTCTGAGCTGCCATGTTAGAAGTCCAGCAACACTGCTGGAAAGTTGATGTGGTGAGAGAGAGACCCCAAGACTAGAGAGAAGTTGGGGGACCTAGCTGTCCTTAGCTTTCCAGTCACCCCCAATAAAGCACCAGATACGTGAATGAAGCAACTTGGATTTTCCAGCCGAATCAAATCCCAGGCGACTTCAATCCCACCTGACATATAAGAATTGGAAGAATCAGCTGGGCCCAGTTAACCTATTAGTATCTCAAGAGATAATAAAATTATTAGTGTAAGCCCCGGAGTTGTGACATGGTTTATCAAGCAGCATTGATAATAAAATCCTCTGTTACTTTCTTAATCTTCTAAAAACTTCCCTTCCATCTGTTGACTGAAAACTGACTTTCCAGTTAAGGACATTTTACTTCACAGCCCTCTCAAGTGACAGCTGTTTTTCCCCTCACAACCCACCTATGACAGGGTCAGTAAACTGAATAGGTATTCTCCTTGCTCCCCACTTTCCTCCTGCAGAGACCTCTGCTCTCTTGAAGCATATGCCATCTGGCTATATCCCTCCTAAATCATGCTGCTGCCATTTGCTGATCTCTTGGGCGTTCCTTTTACTCAAAGGTAACGTAGCCCCTGGCTCACACTCCATTCCTTCTTTTTTCATTGTACTCTGTAATTTCAACATCCGTGTGAATGACTCAGCCTATAACCTTCCTCTCAGTTCCTTGACTTAAGTGTTCCTCTCCTCCTCTCCAGCCACCTGTTCCCATAGTCATACCCTAGAACTTATAAACTGAACCACTTCTGAAATATACATTTCAAATATCTCATCCTTTTACCTCACATGTCCTACTAACTACACAAAAAGAGTTCTTTGGCCACATCAGGATCTCCAATAAACAATGAAATGTTGAAGGAAATAATACAACCAGACTAACATATATTTTTCATGGATAATTACAAACCTCATATAGATATTCAATACTGCCCGCAATACTACTTAATTTCTGGATTAGGTTTGGATTCATAATTTTGGACACAACTACTAAATGCCATCTCTTCTCTCTTCAAATCTCCTATACCCTATGCCCCTCCCCAAACCCTCCATTAATGTTACCCCTTCACGCTTCATAAATAAAATAGAAGTTATTCAATAGAGACTCCCTGTGTTCCTGACATCAAACCTACCAACTCACCTGTACCTGTATCTCACTTCTATTACAGATTTATTTCAGGCATATGTCTTTCAGGCCCATCAGCCCAATAAGAGCTCTGGGTCCCATCCCCTCTTGCCTTTCCAAAGGTTTTGTACTTCCAATTATTCTGTGTACTTTGCATCCCTGAGAGAGCATCCACTTCAATGTAAAAACAAAAAATATCTTAAAATCCCATATCCCCCTGTTATGCCATTTCTCTGCTCATCTCCATGGGAGACCATCTTTTAAAAATGCACACAAACAATCACCTACTGGCCCTTCTTCAAACTCTAAATCTGGCTTCACTTCCCAGTAGTCACAAAAATTATTCTTACAGGATCACCCACAGTCTTCTCATTGCCAAATCCAATTAATATGATTCTCTTGCCCTCTTATTTCTCTCTCAGTTTCCCTCCATTTGAATATACCACTATCGATCCAGTCACTTATCCAGAAAGCTCAGCCGTCATTAGCCTTAATTACTTACATTTAATTCTTTCTTAACTCTCTCACCTGAATCTAAGTCATCAACAAGTCCAGCCTTTCTTCTTCTGCACCTCTAATCTTTTTACTTTTCTTCTTCTTAACTACAACCAGTCTGGCGCAAGTCACAGCATGTCTCACAGATCTCTTACCAACAGCTCTTCACTTTTCACAGCCCCCAAGGTGATCTTTCCAAATTGTACTTAAAATGACATTTAAACTCTGTATCATGACCTATGAGACCCATCTGATAGGATTGTAAGGATGATATTTATCCTTCCTCTCCACTCCACGCATTTCATAGAATGGAGAGAACCTTCTATCTGAAAGAAGAAAATTATGGAAATATTCCTGTTCTCTCTCAGCAACTGCCCCCTCCACTCTCATCCTTATTAAGCCTTCCTTCCCCTGAGAGATAGAAGGAATTATCTCACTGGTGAGCTGGGGAAAGACAACTGAGAATATGTGGCCAGAGATATCTGGATTTTTTTCCCTTTAAAATGGCTTAATTCTCCTCTGCCCTGTAGTAAGTAGCCTGTGGAGGGAAAACCTGCAGTTCAGCTCTGTTTGGAACATAGGGAAGCTTGTTTGTTCAGGGCAATGGCAAGGGGAGAAGTATTAGGAAGCCGATTTGGCTCTGCTTGCACCTCAGTAGAATCTGTAATAGAGTTGCTTGTTTGACCTCCATGTAATCTGACTCCTGAGTCCTATATCCCACTTGTTTATATATATATATATATACATTTATATATATATGATTTTATTTATTTATTCATGAGAGACACGGAGAGAGAGAAAGAGGCAGAGACACAGGCAGAGGGAGAAGCAGGCTCCATGCAGGGAGCCCGATGTGGGATTCGATCCCAGGGCTCCAGGATCCTGCGCTGGGCTGAAGGCGGCGGTAAACCGCTGAGCCCCCACTTGGTTTTAAATTCTGGGATAACACAGAGGGCTTTTATTTACTGGAACCTATTAAACTTCAGATTCTGCATTATTTGGCTTTCACTACCTCTGCAACTTCATTTTTTGCCACTCTGTCCTACTTCTTATGCTTTCACTATTCCAGTCTTTTTTCACTTCCTAAAACAAAGCCATAATTTTCCTCTTCAGGATTTTTGCACTTGCAGCTCCCCCTGCCTGAAAAGTTTCCTACTCTGGTGTTTTGCATGATCTGCTTCTAATCTTCAGGTCTCAGATTAATTATCTTGTTCCAAGAGTGGCCTTCCCACACAGTGTTACTTCCCCACTGACATTTTTGTCTGCTACAACTCCTTATCTGCTTCCCTTACAGTACTTATCTCATGTTTATATTCTGTTTATTTAGTTGCTTGTTCATCCTCCTTACTCAAATGTGCTCAATGAGGAAACAAGGGTTCATTGTTTTTTTTTTTTTTTTTTAAGATTTTATTTATTTGAGAGAGAGTACAAGTGAGGGATGGAGGCAGTGCAGAGGGAGGAGAAGCAGGCTTCCCACTGAGCAGGGAGCCCCACGTGGAACTGGATCCCAGGACTCTAATCATGACCTGAGATGAAGGCAGATGCTTAACCAACTGAGCCCCCCAGGTGCCCACAAGTCTTCATTGTTAACTGTTATATCCCCAAGTCTTAGGTCACAGTACGCTGATAATAAGTATTTGTTGAATAAATGAATAACTATGTAAAGATAGCAACTTAGAAATAATATCTGGCTTTTGCCGATGTGTTCATTACAAAGTGTTAATTCCAATAGATTTCCATGCAAATTTATCATATTCCTAGAATTGTTTTGTTCCCAGAAAACCAGGAGTTGGTTTATCATAAAAATCAGATTTCAAAAGTGCAAATGCCTTAGATGATTATATCAAAAATACAGTAGTCAGTCAATGATTTTTATAGAGATACATATTGAACTATTACTAGGTTCTAGGAATTAAAAAACTCAAAAAAAGGTGGATCTGGATAGTGGATTCATGAAATGATTAAAGCATACATACATACATAATTAAAAGTCAGAAAAGTCTGCTTTCCAGCACGATTAGAAAACTAATAAATTACTCACATATACATACCACATATGTATACATATAGGTTTTTACTAATTTTCATACACTTGATATAACACAGTAAGTTTAATTTTAACTACTAAGGTAAGTAGAATAATGCCCCTCTCCAAAATGTCTATATCTAAGTCCCTAGAACCTGTGAATATGTTATTTTACATGGCAAAAAGGGACTTTGCAAGTGTGATTAAATTAAGGATCATGAGATGGGAAAATTATCCAGGATTATCCTAGAGGGATAATCATGTGGTTCCTTACCAGGGAAAGAAAGAGGGAGGAGAGTAGGAGAAGATATGATTGCCGGCACAAGCCAAGCAGTGTGGGCAGCTTCTCGAAGCTGGAAAAGGCAAGGAAACAGATCTTCCTATAGAGCCTCCAAAAAGGAATACAGCTCCATCAACACTTTGATTTTAGCCCAGTGAGATCTGTTTTGGACTTCTGACCTCCAGAATCATAATATAATAAATTTGTGTAGTTTGAAGTCAATAATTGTGTGGTAATGTGTTACAACAGCCATAGGACACAAACACAAGTACATTAAGCAAACTTTATTCGGTTTTTAATACTTTAGAATCTTGCAGTCACTCAGGGTTATACTTAAAAGAATCAATTATTAGTGAACTATAGGTAAATAGACATGCTGGTTAATGAGGTTTCTCTATTCTAAAGTCTGAATGAGCCAGTTTTTTTTTTTAATAGAAGCTTTATAAATACTAATAATTGCTTAATCGGGGTTAGGTGAGCTTAAATTAGGATGTCTTCTTAAGAAAGTTTTTAGGTGAATTTTAAAGTGGATTAAAGAAGATCCCTGCAAAGGAAATGATGGAGATTATGAGAGGATCTGGAAAAAATCTAAGAGTAGAGAAAATGGGCAATTACTGGTGATTTGAGCTGCACATAGCATATGAAGGAAGAAGGATAATCTAATCAAAACTCTGCTTTTGAGTTATTTTTATTTAAAAGGCTACTCTCAAAATGCTTACATGTTTCACAGGAGGAAAGTATGATTACAAACCCTTGTCATAGATTATTAGATTAGCTTCTGTTAACTCTGAAAAAAATTATTGCCAGATAAAAAATTAAGTCAAACAGGTGACTTTGCCTCGGTAGAGAAGCAGGTAAGATGAGGTTAGGGGGTTGGGAAACAGGTTGCTAGGAGGCAGTGTAATGAAATGGAAGGGGACTTTGAAATCAAACAGACCTGGTTCCAATTTCAGGTCTACTTGGTCATGTGACATTAGGCAAATTAATTAAAACATTTTGTTTCTCCATTTCCTTATTTGTAAAATACCTAACTCATATGGTTAGTATTAGAGGTTAGTATTATATGAGAGTTTCTAACACAAGAGCATCAAAACTAATGTTAATTACTTCCCAGTTTTGCCTTAGGCCAGTTCAGAGTCAGAGGAATAGAATGTTTTAAGACTTGGAGAATTTCTCAAGCAAGTTGGTGACCATGTGTATATGTGGATAGGTGGGTAGAGGGTGTGATAATTTTAGGTAGTGGAGCTAAATGCCTCTGTCGGAACCAAGTAGTTCGTGGTTTCTTCCCTTGACAAACATAATTCACAGTTTTTACAAAGAAGAATTGAGAGTGACAAAGTGAACTGCCACAAATGACAAAATTAACTAGCACAGACAGAGGTCTTTAGAGGTGGAATGGGACTCAACATTTTTTTTTTTTTCAGATTTTATTTATTTATTTGAGGGAGAGTGAGTGAGTGAGTGAGCGAGCATGGGGCCGGGGCAGGGAGAAGCAGACTCCCAGCTCAGCAGTGAGCCCCATAGATCCCAAGAGTCCAGGATCATAGCCTGAGCTGAAGGCAGACGCCTAACCAACTGAGCCACCCAGGCGCCCAGGACTTAACAATTTTATGTCTTGAACTCTCTTCCCTCTATGGCATTGTATGCAACCATCAGTTTTCTTGGTGTTCTGAAGCCACCCATTTATTTTACTTTGGCACAACTTTCTCATTATGAAATGTGGAACATACAATGACTTAAATTCATAAACATAACTGTGGAACATGACTTAAATTCAAAGTTTGGAGGAAGGAAAGGAAGCAAAATTTACCCATACTTATCCAATAGTCTAAAAACATAGAATTATAAAAAATCCTTGCATGATTTCAAACACTAGATGCATAGCAAGCTTCTAACCCCCTTTTAATGCAAAGCCAATTGAAATTTAAATAGGCTAAATATCATTTCAAGAATAACTGAGCCTATGTCCTAATCAAAAGTAGCTGTGTTAAATATTGACAAATAAAATATTATAATAATGCAGAGATCTGCCTTTTATATTTGTAAGTTTCAGAGAAGCAGGAACAAATAATACTTTAAAGACAATGAAGAGGGGATCCCTGGGTGGCTCAGCGGATGAGTGTCTGCCTTTGGCTCAGGGCGTGATCCTTGTGTCCCGGGATCGAGTCCCACATTGGGCTCCCTGAGAGGAGCCTCCTTCTCCCTCTGCCTGTGTCTTTGCCTCTCTCTCTCTCTCTCTCTCTCTCTTTGTGTCTCTCATGAGTAAATAAATACATAAAATCTTTAAAAATAAGACAATGAAGAAAAAGATAATCTTCAAAAAAAGATATTTTACAACATAATATTATTTTTTTAATCTAATGAGGTCTCACAAAATAGAAGGTAATTTCCCTCAACACATTTATCTACATACTACCACAGTGAGGATTAGAATCAGAGAGGTTTAGATTTTACTTCTGCTTCCTTTATTTACTAGTTAAGATCCTGAGTTAAATTACTTAACCCCTCTGAACATGTGTCATTACTGTAGAGCTGAGATAATAATACCTCACTCGTAGTGCTGTTATATTATTTAAAATAAGCAACTACACAATACCTGATCAGTCACCAAGCCAATACCACTTCTTTAATATTTCTCAAGGCTGTCCATTACTATCTATCCCCACTGCTTCAATTTTAGTTCAGCTCAAACCTGTAATACTACAACAGTCTCCCATTCTCCAGTATGGATCTCTTTCTGCTTTGCAACTATTAAAATATAAATTTAACTATGACATCTTCAAACTTTAAACTTTCAAACCCTTCAATGACTCCCTGCTCTCCTCAGGATAAAATCCAATACCCCACCTCAGCCATGAAGGCATCACAATTTGATCTCTCTTACTTGTCTGCTTTTGTTCCACAACCTTCTCCCTTTCTCTAAATCTGGACACACCTCACCCTAGCCATTAACTGCTTGCAGATTCCTCAAAGATTCCAAGTCTTGTCTCCAGGCCTCTGCAATATAAAGCCTTCTGTTTGGTTGACTTCTACTAATCTTTCAGGTCTCTGCTGAGATGACATCTTTCTAAGAGGCTTTCCATGATAGGGTTAAATGTCCTACTTATATTGCCCATCTTGGTAGTGATAGCACTGTATTTTAACTATTGTCTATCTCTGTATTCTCTGAGGACTAAAACTGTGTCTTATTGATATTTGTTTTTTTTTTAATTTTTTTTATTTATTTATGATAGTCACAGAGAGAGAGAGAGAGAGAGAGAGAGAGAGAGAGAGAGAGAGACATAGAGGGAGAAGCAGGCTCCATGCACCGGGAGCCCGACGTGGGATTTGATCCCGGGTCTCCAGGATCGCGCCCTGGGCCAAAGGCAGGCGCTAAACCGCTGCGCCACCCAGGGATCCCTCTTATTGATATTTGTGTATATAATTCCTAGGTAAAATGGCACATGCTCTCAACAAATATTGCTTTCTGTAACCTATTACTTCTTTTCCTGGCCTTATACTGTTTTCATCATGTTACTCCATTTCTCAGAAATCTTCAATGACTGTATTTCTTACCTTATCAAGCTTAAATTCTTTTGTTTGGCTTTTTTAACGCATCATGATCTGTCCCTCATACTAAATTTCCAATCTTATTTCTAACTATGTTCCAATAGGTACCCTTTTTTTATGGTCTTATAAATGTAACATAATTATGCCTCAGTTCATGCTGTTTCTCTCTCTTGGAAAAAGATGCTTTTCTTCCAACATCTCCACACAAAAATTCTATCCATTTATATCCTCTCCTTATGAAGCCATCTTTGACTAATTTTTTAAAGAAATATGATAGCATTTACAGACTTAAGAGATTTTCTAATAGAGACTTTAAATATAGACTTGTCTCTACTTTTGTTTCGCATGATATGCACCTATAGTTATCCTATAGCATTTAGGATAGTGCTGAGCTCAGAACAGATGGTTTGCAGTTCTTCGTCCTGTCTAAAAAATGTATATGATCTAGGGCTATAGTTGTTTGCAATATGTAGACATTAGTCAGTTTAAGGTGACAGACTTTGAAAAGAGAAAATTTTAATTTCATAACATTTAGAAAATGGTTAACATATTAAGTAAATAAGAGATACTGGGGAGGGGGAGGAGGGTTACAATGGACCAAAGGTGAGACATTTTTGTTGTTCAAACCTAGACTAGCCTAAACTCACAGAGGTATTTTAAAAATAGTGTAGGTAGAAGACTGTTCACTGCCAACTCATTTTTTATCGCTGCAAAGTTCAGTTTAACTACTCCAGTGAGATTCCCTTAAATGATATTCAGAAGGTGGTAAAGAAGAGGCAATCAGTTCCCTATTATTCTTTTAAAGAACATTTTCTCTCTTTCTACCTCCTCTTGCTCTGCCCCTCCCAGTACAGTTCCTTTAAAGAATTTAAATCACTTTTCAACCTCTTATAAGGCTATACACATCAATGAAGTAAAGTTATGTTATAAACCTTGCCCAAATGTAGTGATTCTAAGCCTTTCTAATAAACATTTTCGTTGATCTTTCTCCCCTGGCCCTCAACAGCTATCTGGCTAATCCTAAATCAATTTTCAAAATATAAATACATTTGTGATACTTAATATAAAAGCCTCTGCATCACAACAAAATGTCTTCCTTTATTTTGCAGCAGGCCTTATAAAATCCTGACTCTTGCCTAACCCAAAGTACAGACACCAGTAGATTTATTTCTGGAAACTCGACATCTGGAGAATATTTTCAAGCTATTTATGTAATCAGTGACTAGAGGTATCCCCAAAGCAATCTTTCTAATATGTAACTTTTTTAGGGCAGGTGCCATAGTTTATTTTTTTTTATCCCTGGTGTCTATTATAGTGCCTAATATAGTAGGCACTCAGTAAATATCTATCAACTGAGGGAATAGAGGCAATACAGACAGCAGCTGTCATCATTATCTTTATAAATATTTATTGATTAATGACTTTTACTTTGTAAGGTGCTAGAGTTCATAAAAAGGAATATCATTCTTGTTCCTTTCAAGATAAAACTTTGGAAGGATGAAGAGTTTCATTCATACAACAAATTTTTATTGAGCACTTACTATGTACTAGCATTGTACCAACACTGGGGATACAACGGCACATAAGGAAGACAAAAATCCCTGCCTTTGGGGAGCTTAGATTGAAATGAGGATGAATACCAATAAGCAAAATGTTGCTTAATTATTATTTTAGTGATAAGTGCTAAGGAAAAAACTAATATGGAATCTAGGATATGAAGTGGGAATGTTGAAGTATTAGATAAAATGGCTAGGGAAGTCCTCATGCAGGTAACTTGAAGAAAAAGATGAGGAAAGTAAAGATATGAGAAAAAAAGTAATATTTCTAAAACAGGAGAAGAAAGTTGAGGTGAGAACTAGCATTATGTGTGAAAGGGTAGGCGTTACACTGGTTACACTTCCACATGTAGCAATGAATACCGGGTCTTACTGCCATCATACATCAGCACTTTGGGACTCATTGTATGCAGTATGTCTAGACAGCCCTGTGGTTTTAATTGATAGGAGTGCTAAGGGAATGGTTTTTAGAGTCAAGCAAAACAAAAGCAGCACTTAAACTAGTGTCAGGTGGGAGGTCACAAAGCTGCTGTAGCTTTTGCTAGTTTGAATTTGTACATCCAAATGAAAAAAGATGCTCTTAGAAAATAATTGTAATATGTAACTAGAAAAAAAAAAGTAGCAGGAAAAATGAAGCAAGTGAATTTGAGAATCTGGAAGAGATTAATGAATGTTAAGTAAAAAGAAAGACAAAAAAGCAGCCATACAAAGGCCCAATAGTGATCTGGAGAGGTCCAAAATCAAAGTGGAACATGGGGCTGTGTGTGTGTGTGTGTGTGTGTGTGTGATCTGGAGAGCTCCAAAAGGAATGTGGAGCATGGCAGGGGTGTGTATGTGTGTAACTTGCGTTGGTGTGTTATGGATTGAGTCATGTCCCCTGCGAATTTATTTAAGACCCAACACCCAGTATCTCAGATTTAACCCTGGAAATAGGGTCTAGGTTATAGATATAACTAAAGATAAGGTCATACTAAAGTATACTCGGGCCCCTGATCCATGACTGGCAGCCTTATAAAAAGGGACGCCACATTTGAACAGACATGCCATGTGAAGATTGTGGAGTTATGCCACCACAAGCCAGGGACCTATCAGAAGCGAGGAGAGGCCTGGAAGAGATCCTTCCTTGGTGCCTTCAGAGGGAGCGTGGCCTGACACTTAGACTTCTAGCCTCGGGAACTGTGAGACCATCAATTTCTATTCTAAGCTGCACAGTTTGTGATAGTTACAGCAGCCCTAGGAAACTCATTTAGCATGTAAGAATATTTGAAGGCAAAACCGAAAGCATCCTTATATCCCAGAAAGGGAAAGAGGGCATAAGAGTGAGGTTGGTTGCCTGATTGGTCTTATGGATCAGAAAGGCCTAATAGCTTGGACGTCGGTAAATTGCATTTCCTTGTTTTACCAAAGCTCTTTCTTTTTTAATGACCGCGTTTCACTTTTGTTTTTAGAAAGCTCACGCAAAATCTGCTCTGCTTAAGGAACTACAAGGCACTTCTGACCTGCGTGCTTGTGGTTGTCATACAAACGGAAGCTGATCTGACTGTAAGAGCGGGTCACGGCTGAAGCGAGGAAGGCGCCTTTTCTCAACGTTGAATTTAAAGAGTTAAGAGTTGAGAGGGAGAAGCAACCTCGATTCCGGTGTGCAACGTCCCCCTTCCACAGGTGCGACTGCTGACTGCGGGCCTGTCCCCCGCTGGAGTGCGGTTGCCGCTGTGTGGGGAGAGCGATCCGACTCCTGCAGCTACGAGGGCTCCGGGCCAGACGGGGCCCCCGCAGGGAACAGGAGGGTTTCTCCGGGCCTCCTCCCGCAGGCCAGAGGCGCGGGGCCCAGCGCCGCCCTGCGCGCATGCCCGGCCGGGAGGGCGCCCGCTCGGGTCTCGCCGGCGGCCGGGGACGTCCCGGGAGCCTGGCCCGCGGGCTGGGCGGGGCCGCCGCCACCTCGGTAACCTCGCTCCGGCCGCCGCGGACGGGGGCGGGGTGGGGCCGGGCGCTGCCCGGTGGGGGGAGCCCGAGGGCACCCTGGTTCGGTCTGCGGCTTTCCAGGCGTCTCGGGGGGAAGGCAAGGCCGCGCTTCCGTAGGAAGAACACGCTCCCCGAGAAAGCCCTGGGGCGGCCCCCTTCTCGGCTGCCCAGCCCGGTTCTGAAGCTCGCCACGGCCGAGGCAGCCCCAACCACCCGCTGCTGCGCCCGCCAGCATCAGGGGCCCTCCCCGCGACCGCCTTCCCGCCCAGCGCCCAGCGCCCAGCGGGCCCGCAGGCGGCCCCGAAAACGGGCGTCCTCGGGTCTCGGTCTCGCGGAGGCGCCGGCCCCGTCGGCGGCCCGTGCACGGCAGCTCCGTCTCAGCGTGTCTGCTCGGCGTCCCCGCCGCCTCCTGCGGCCCGAGGCGGCCCGGCGTCTCCTCCGGGGACTTGCAGCCCGCGCAGCCGGGCCGTCCCGTAAGGCACACGGGGTCGGCGAGCAAGCCAGGCGGCAGCCCTGGGGACCCCGCATCCCAGCGCCCGGCTTCCTCCGGCCCAGCCGCCGCACCTCCCGCGGTCGCCGCCCCGCGGCTCCGCGGCGGCTGCAGCAGGCCCGCGAGCACGCCCGCCCGCACGGGGAGGGGAAGAGAAAGGAGCGGCGGGGAGACACTGAGCATGCTCGGCCGAGGGGGCGGGGCGCTCCCGGGCCGCGCGTCGGGGCCGGCGCGGCTCAGGCCGGCTCTGCCTGCCTCGCTCCCGGGCGCCCGCCCGCTCCGAGCCGCGCCCGCCGCAGGCTGCGCCCGCCCCGCCCCGCCCCGCCCCGCCCCGCCCCGCCGCGCCGCGCCCCGCCCCGCCCCCCGCCGCTCGTCCCCGCCGCGGCCGCGCCGCCTGCAGCAGCAGCAGCAGCAGCAGCAGCAGCTGCTCCTCCTCCCCGGCGGCCGCCCCCCGCGGGTCCCTCCCTGGCTGCGGGAGAGACCGAGGTACAGGGAGGACACAGCGCCGCGCCGCCCGCTCCGGGGACCTTCGCCTCGCCCTGCTGGCTCCGCACCCTCCGGGAGAAACATGGGTAAGTCATCCTGCCTTCCCCGTCATCGCCTGACATTTTTCTCTTTCTCGGCGTGTTGCAGGGTGGGACGCGTTTCTCGCGCAAAGTTGCCGGATTTCTCCAGTCCGCGGGTGTAGGACCGCGGCTCGCCCTCGGGGGAGAGTCGGCGCGCGCGGAACGCACGGCGGCCCCCGGGCTGGGAGGGTCCCGGGCGCGGGGTGGGGTCGGGCCGCGGCGCCGGACCGCCGCCCGGCTCTCGGGCACCTCGCGGCCGCGCCTCCCCTCCTCCATTCTTCCTGCCCGAGCCGTGCCGGGGCACCGCGGGGCCGGCCTCGCGGGTAGCATCCTCTGCCCCAGCCCCGTGCCTCCGGAGGCCGCCCGCTCCCTTCCTCGGCGCCTGCGGGCGGGGAGGCTCGGGCGGACCGCGCGCGGGAGAGCCCGCTTGGCGTAACTTCCCCGTCCGGGCGACCTTTCCCCATCCTGGGGACTGTTCATCCCGAGGCGGGGAAGTGCGAGCAAGTAGTTTGTCTGGGCGGCTGCACAACCTGCAAGGGAACGATTCCTGACGGGGGCGAACGGCCAGCCTCATCGGTGGGAAGGATGCCGTGGCAGAGGCCACGAGGGGCGTGCGGAAGGATGGAGAGAGCCGCTGGCCGCTGGCCGCTGGCCGCTGGCTTGCTGTCGGGGGACCGCCGTGGCCAGGGTTCGCGTGCTCGGCGCCCCTCCTGGGTCCCTTCGCCGGCCTGCGTGCGGAGAGGCGCGCCCTGGACCGCGTTACGGAACTTACACGTTAGTTATGCTTTCCCGGCGTCCCCTGCCTCAATCTACATAATCTGATTTTTAGTTCCTTTGTATGTATGGTTGATCTCAAGGAATTGGTTTGCGATGAGATATTTAAAAGCAGATGAATTCTCTAAAAGTACGTACGATTTATCTTAAGGATTTTTTTGTCATGACGTTGCTTAGGTGTTAAGTGCGGTAATTACAGAAACGTCTGATGAGTTCTGTAATTAATAGGCGATTTTTAAAAGATAGTATCCATTCGAAGTACCGCGCTTCTACATGTTCCTGGTTTGCTTCCACTCCTATCGTAATCTCCTCTTTTAGAATTTGCTCCGTTGGCATCTGTCAACTCGGACTTTTCCCACCCGTCTGTGCAAGTTATTTTAAGCCTGAAATGAATGTGGGTCTTTCATCTGTCAATACAGTGCGCAACACGTCTAGGATTCAGTCGTGGCAACTGAGGATCTTCAAGGAAGTATCTAAATCTAGAAATGGTGTGGATGGAGCTTACTGGAAAAGCAGATGCTCCAAGCTGTTTCAGACCTTTGGTCATATATTGGGGAGAGGCTAGTGTTGCAGGAGGAGGTGGTATGAATTAAAAAAATGAATTATGGCCCTGAATTTTATCTTTAGTTCAGTTTCCCTCCCCCCTTTTAATGTACTATCGGTATTATGCTGAACGAATTTATGTAAAATTGGGTGGCCCATATGTACCTAAGCTTTTCCTCAGGAGTACAATTTTAAATAAATACTCAGATTATTGGACACATTGCAAAATTTCCTTGAACATGCAAAAACTCTCTCCTTAATTATAGGCCACAAATATGGCTTGTGAAATACATTTACCCATGTTTCAAGGTGAGCTAGAAAATCCATTTAAATAAAATTTTAACTTACATGTTGAGTCAGAGTCTTCTCAGTAGAAAAAATTCAATTCTGTTGCCATACTTATGAATAAAAATACTTTATTTAAAAATGGTTGATCTTCAAATTCTTGAATGTTACTGCTTGATTTCAAAGAATGGTCAGATAGAAACCCATCTCTCATTTGAAGTTTCTCAGATACTCTTTGATTAAACCAGTCTCTCCTCATAGTACTCTATACCTTATTGGAGGCTTTTTAGCACTTACATAATCTGCCTTATAATGGAGTTGTTTATGTGTGTGTTGTGCAGTTAGTCATCAGTTCCAGAAGATGTAAATTATGTCTAATTAATTTTTGTGTATCCCACAGTTCTTTCCGCATAGTAGATATTCAATAAGTCTTTGGTGAATTCACTATTGAAGTTAAAACCTATTATTTTCCATTTGTGAACTTGAAAGTATGGGCTTTGAACATTCAGTTTGGTAGTTATTATGGAGGCTTGGAGGAATTGGGAATAGAGAAGTATAATTATACTATGAGTAGTCTTCTTGGTAAAAAAAAAAAAAAAAAAGTTGGGTTGTCTCAGAGATATGGATTTGGGGATAGCCTCCAGGTAAGCCATTTCCTTCTGCACTGCTGTCTTCCATGGTAAGGTGGTTTAGTGTGTGATCACCAGGACATGCAATAACATAAAATTGAAACCTTGTAAAGCGATTTCATCTTCTGAGCCAAAGAAGTTATAACAGTTGACATATACGTAAAGGGTACCCTGATTAATGATAGGAAAAAAATGACTTTTGACAGACTTCCCAAGAAATAAATAAGGTGATTTAAAAAAAATATTCTCATGGCAGTGCTTTTTCTCTGTAAGAAAGTGAAGGAAACTTCCTATATAGTCTTATGGGCCATGGCTATAATATATACCTTATTATACAGTCAACATATACTTAACATTTATTGAATATCAACCACGTGCAATGTACTGTGGGAGGACAGAGATGAATAAAACATTCATACTTCAAGTTCCATTTAATCCTAATTGGAATGATATGATACACACACAGATAGCTATAACGGAAGTGATAATAAATGATCTTTACATGTGTTGTAGATTCAGGGCATGGAGAGAAGAAGGTTTTAGAAAAATGATGTTGTTTGAACCAAAGGTTGGTTAAACTTCTGGAAGGTAGAAATGAATGGAGACTGTTAATTAGGATGGGGGTTGGCAGGAGAGAAATGGCATAAATGGAGATATAGAGATAGGGAATACTCAAGGAATTTCAGGATATGACTAAATAGTCATGTTTTGGCTGGAGCAAAAGGTAAGGTAAGAGTGTGTAACAGAGATGAAAAAGTATTTATGGGTAAAGACCAGATAGTAGAGGAACTTAAATGCCAAATTTAAATAAGTTTTTGGACTTTGACTGGTCTATTAAGGGACTATGAAACATTTTTAGGTAGTTAAGTGATGGATCACATCTGTGGTTTAGGAAAATTAATCTGTTAATTGAATGAAAGATGGGTTAGATGAGAAAATAGAGAACACTTCAGAAGGTGTTGCAGTTTGGGTGAAAATATTTATTGGCTGGAACTAGACTGTGGCAATGGGAGTAGAATGTTGCAAATAAAGAACAGGATTTACTTGCCAACTAATTGCGTATGGAATTGAGAAAGGAGATGTATAGTATCGCCTGGGCAATAAAGAAAATATGGAAATATTAATATATATTTAATCCATTGGAAGAGGAAACACAAATAGTAAGTTTTGGACCTGATGGGTTGCACTGTTTATTTTGCCATTTAGATTCTCTGCTCATTGATGACAGGGATTCTCATTAGGTTTGTTTTTGTTTTTTTTAAAGATTTTATTTATTTATTAATGAGAGGCAGAGAGAAGGAGAGAGAGAGAGAGAAGCAGAGACACAGGCAGAGGGAGAAGCAGGCTCCATGCAGGGATCCTGACGTGGGACTCGATCCTGGGATTCCAGGATCAGGCCCTGGGCTGAAGGCAGCGCTAAACCTCTGAGCCACGGGGCTGCCCAGTTATTTTAACTTTTAAGAGAGGATTTGAACTTGAGATCTGGAAGTTATTCATTAATCCTGAATGATATTTCAAGTTAGGTAGGAGGCAGAGAGGCAACAGAAAGAAAAAAAAGAAAATTTGTCCAAGGTAAGAATCTTGAGGAATGACCCATTGTCAGGGGAGAATGGAATGATTTGACAACTGAAAGAGACAGAAGTAGGTAGGAGTGAAACCCTAGAATTGGCATGTGGCTAGTTTCATTAAATACTGAATGGTTAATAATATCCATTGCTTCAGAACCCAGTGATAAGGACTGAGAAAAGGATCTGAATTGTGATGTGGTTTGGTTAGGATATAACCCAGGATATTTTCTAAAAAGCAGCTTTAAGAGGTGTAGTAGATATGGAGATCAGTTGTAGAGGCTGAGTAATGAGGAAGTAGAAACTAAGAATTCACTATATCCCTTGACCTGTTTAAAGATCTGTAAATAAGCATAGGTTTCTTTAAACATTTTTAAAATGTTGCACTTTATATGGAGTGATACATGATATTTTCTTGCCTGAGAATAATTTGTAATGTTACCATAGTGCTTCACAAGTCTGACATTTTTTAATGTCATTATATCCTAGTATAGTGTACTTTTTATGTTTGCAATATTTGTCATACAGATTGAGTTTAGAAATGGTTTTATAATTTTGCATAGCATTTTACATAGAGTATACTTTTTACTGATGAATGGTTTTATCACTTTTTATTTCTATTAGTCTTTGTGAATTTGGAATTTCTCTAGTTATGTCTCTATACCCTTAATTCCTAGGGTTTTGTTTTTCTGTATAAATATGTATTAGCTTTATAGATCAGTCTTGTATTTTTTTCCTCTTGTATATCTAAGTTCAGGAATGATTTTACAGATCTTTTTTTTTTTTTGCAAATTAGAATGATACAATTTTTTGGTAAACTGGTAGTCGCTAAAGTTTACTTTTTAAAAAGAGCATAGATGACAGATTGACTAGTTGAATAATTTTTCTTATGTTGGCATTACATCTTTGTTATGTTATCTGTTTTCTCCCCATGGAAGCAGGGCTAAATTCATTGTCTTTGGTAGAGTCATCTTCTGAAGTCCCTAGTACTACTATTTGGAAAGTTATAATAACCGTGATTCATTTTGAGAACTGTAGAGTTTTAACTTTCACATTGGAATGTTGGAGCTTCTGGGTACATTTGGGGAAAATACTGTGGTTTCCCTCTACAGAGATTCCAGGTCACTGAATTTGAACTTGGCAATTCTAGCATTATTGGTGGCACCAGCAGCGACCATAAGAATTACCTAAATTTTTAATACTCAATCATCAGGAGGAATGGAGAAGGAAGACCCACTCCTTTGAGAACTTGGTGTTAATTTTTGATAATCAAATGTTTGGATAACACTAAATTGAAAATACTTTCCTAGGCATTTAACTTGGCAAATAGTTCTTGTGGAGAGAAGAGCAATAATAAACGAAGATATCAGTAAGTTATGAAGTCTGTTTTGGTTATAAAATTCTATGATTCCTTGAAACTGAACTTTGAAGTATACTTAGTATCACTAATGTCTTAAATATGCTGTATTCATCCTTATATAATTAGTTTTTCTTTAGTGTTCAAAGAGTAAATGTCTACTTGAGGTAGCACTTCAAAGTTTGAAACAACCTGTTAGCTTTGTCTGACTAGACGGCCTAAATACCATTACTTATGCGAGCTAAGATATAAATGCTGGATTCAAATTGCAGAGTAATGTCATTCTCTCAATACATCTATTTATGCAACTTTTGTTGCTAGAAGCATTCCAGGAGTTAAAAGTGAGAATTAGGGCAGCCCAGGTGGCTCAGTGGTTTAGCGCTGCCTTCAGTCCAGGGTGTGATCCTGGAGACCCGGGATCGAGTCCCACGTTGGGCTCCCTGCATGGAGCCTGCTTCTCCCTTTGCCTGTGTCTCTGCCCCCCGTCCCCCGTGTGTATAAGTGAGAATTAGGGTAGTGGTAAATGGAAGTGGTTAAATTGAGCTGCTAGCTGTGATTGGCTCTGCTTACAAACTCCAAAGTCCTTCTAACTTTTTGTACACAAAATGAATTATTTCCATATGAGGTATATATCTGGTATCTTCTCTGAGGCTGTTTTTGCTTAATTTTGTCCATATTTATGACTTCAACTACTAACTATATGCTACTAGTGCCTATATTATATATATATGTGTGTCTGTGTATATATACATATGTATATTTATAAATATGTTTTACTAAATTTATATGCTTGCATATACTATATGCATATACATAAATATTTTATTAAATATGTAGGTATATGTATTTGATAAAATAGTTTATTATATATGTTATATATTTTATATAATGTAGGTACTATGTATAATGTTTGGGCTATATGTAGGCAGTATGTATAATACATGTATGGGCTATAATATCTGTAGGCATATATATAATATGTGTATGGGCTATTTTTTTTATCCAGGAGATTATTAAACATCTCTATATCCATAGTTAATTCAAATTAATTCAGTTCAAAACCAAATTCATTGTGCGGTTTTTAATGATAATAACTAGAGGTGTGATGGTTATGTTCAACCAAAAGCCCTTCTCTAATAAGCCTGGATTTGTGGTGGTTGTTGATATCTTATGAATGCATAGTTGGGAAGAGATGAATTGCAGCACATCAGTATATAGTAGATCTACCATATAGATATAATAACCTTATGAGCACAGATAACAGTAAAATATAGTGAAATAATTAAGTAGTAAAGAGTTTTGAGTATTAATACCTTTGTTTTAACATAACTTATTTAGGTTTATAAAATTTAATTTTTAGTAATGGCTGTTTTAATAATTGCCTCATAAAATTCCTAAAAATTTAATAATCATGTTTCTTGGGCTGGTACAAAGGAGTTTTAGTACACCATTGAATGAATAATTACCATTTATTATCATTTAATAAGAATTATTGATGTTAATTATGCTAAGCTTTACATTTTTTTAAGCTTTATATTTTTTCATATTTTTAAAATTTTTAAGTTTTTCAACAATTCTGTGAAGTAAGTGACACTATTCCCATTTTATTGATTCAAAGAATGAAATAATTCATCCAGGGGGAGAGAACTAAGTCTTTAAAATCTTATTTTAGAGCAGTGATTCTCAAACTCTAGCTTACTTAAGAATCCACTAGTGATTATTTAAAAAAAAAAATTACTACGCCCACCCTCAGAAATTTTGATTTAGTAGACATTGGGTGGGCTGAGAATTTGCATTGTCAAGACATTGGCAGATGATGTTGCACTTTCAGTAGCATCACCGTAGAGCATGGGTCTGCAGACTTTTTACGTAAAGGGCCAGATGGTAAGTATTTTAGGCTTTGCAGTCCAAGAGGCAAAATCAAAGATATTCCATAGATAAGAGAGAAATATATGATGAAAGAAACCAAATATCCACAAATATTTTGTTGCCTAAATTCAAAATACAACATTAATTGAACATAAGTTATTGCAATACAGATATACTAATAACAATATTTTAATTCTGTTTTTGAGATAGAATTTCATTTAATTGGGATTTAGAGTTACCTTGTCATCAGAATTGATCCAGATGTTCATTTGTTAATGCAGATCTGTAATGTGATTTAATGGATTTTGTTTTCGAAACATAGATAGACATTGCCAAATACTGTAATCAGGCCATGAAGATATGATTTTATTAATGAGCATGTTCATTTCTATGGAAGGAATTTATAGAATTCTTTTGGAGTCTACTCTTGATATTTGCTACTTAGCATGCTACTACATTATGGATTAACTACTTAAAATAGAAAGGTGGGGGGGATCCCTGGGTGGCTCAGCAGTTTGGTGCCTGCCTCTGGCCCAGGATGCGATCCTGGAGTCCCAGGATCCAGTCCCGCGTTGGGCTCCCGGCGTGGAGCCTGCTTCTCTCTCTGCCTGTGTCTCTGCCTCTCTCTCTCTCTCTCTCTCATGAATTAAAAAAAAAATCTTTAAAATAGAAAGGTGGAAGCTTCTCAGTTGCTTAGTTAAGTGGATTTTCTTGTGTTGAAGTTTCTTTTGCATCTGAAGTGAAGTCTGAAAAACTCTGCTATAACCATGGTTTGAGCTTGTAAAATATATCTGTTGCAAATTTGTATATGCATGGAGGTCTCTTATTTTAACATTTGACAGTACCAGAAGCTTATACAGTAGATTGATGGTTACTTGTGTTTCCAACAATGTTGTCAAAATGACAACATAGTTAAGTTCCTCATATAAGCCCTATTTTGCCTTGATTTTCGGGTCAAATTCTAGGAAACATCAAATCTGCAGCAAATCTAACTTCCAGAGGCATTCATTGTTTGTTAACAGTGGTTAAAGGCATTTCTTTTTATTCCCCCAGAAATTTCATCTCACCTTTGAACTAAAAAATCAAAATCAAACTCTACCATTGCTGAGCTATTAGACTGTTGTGTGATAAGGCCGGTCAGGGTATTTAGCTTCTTCTTCTTATCAACGTACACAGAACTGATGATGCTTATTACATCTATGAGAGTGAATGAAGTTGATACCACTGGTTCAGGAATACATGATAGTTTGAAATATTTTCTTGATAAAATGCCTACTGATGAATAATATAATGAAGAACCATTGGCTTTAAATATCTTACATTTTCACAAACTTGGTAAGTTTGTTCAGCTAAATCTTTTTTTCTTTTCTTTCTTTCTTTCTTTCTTTCTTTCTTTCTTTCTTTCTTTCTTTCTTTTTTTAGGATTTTATTTATTTATTTGACAGAGAGAGAACACAAGCAGGGGGAGCAGCAGGCAGAGAGAAAGGGAGAAGCAGGCTCCTGCTAAGCAGGGAGCCTATGGGAGGCTTGATCCCAGACACTGGGATCATGACCTGAGCCGAAGACAGATGCTTAACCAACTGAGCCACCCGGGTGCCTGCTAAGCCTTTTTCTGTTCCTCACATTTTTATCGCCATCAGCTGTAATACATCTTAGCAGATTCCACTTCAGGTTGTATTGAATTAATGTATAATCTGAATTTTGAAAATAAACTCGCCTATTGTGATTCTATGCAGACTCTTCATAGAGGCTAATTCTTTAGTTGCTTCATGCTCCGTGTCAGTGTTCTGAAAATAACATTAATCAGTATCACTAATATCTATCAACTTATCAAGAACCAATGAAAACTTTACAAAATCATTTGCCTTGTTTTTTAGTAGAGTATTTATATTGCTCCCAATATCCTTACCTCTTCAAGTAGTTATCATCACAGAATGGCTACTCTCAAACAATCCCTACCACTGCCTATGAAATATTTCTTTGGCTGTTGTAGTCAAAACACAATTTAGCTCACCATGAGTAAACAGCTTTCCTGCTTGGTTAATAAGTGAGCCACTCAGAAACTTAGTTTGTAGCTTCATTTTCATTTTTTACTTAATTAATTTATTTTTAAGATTTTATTTATTTGAGAGAGAGTGAGTGAGAGCATTCACCAGCAGGGGGAAGGGCAAAGCGAGGGAGAAATAGTCTCCCTGCTGAGCAGGGAGCCCTAAATGGCTTGATCCCTTGACTCCAGGATCATGACCTGAGAGGAAGGCAGATGCTCAACTGACAGCCACGCAGGGTCCCCTCATTTTTTATTTTTGTAAAGAAATTCAGCTTTGATGAGCTGCTGTATTTTATATTTTCTAATTTCTCTGACAATCACTTTCCTATGAATTGTGAATATGATGAATGTTTAGTCTGGTAGTATAGGTGAAGTATTTTTCCAACATAGCTATAGTGTCATTGCATGGTATATTTGTTTGCTATCTAATTCAATAACAAGATAGTCCACACACCACTTAAATGCCTTAAAAACATGACATTTGAAGTAGATGTTTCCTGTTTTGATTTAATGGTCAAAATGGAATGTTGTGATATGACAATACCCATGGCACTCAAAACAGTGGACAGCCATAACTGTGCAGCTGCAATACATCAAACAGCAGTATAAACTGATGAAGGCACTACGTATGGTTTCTGTCTCCCCTACTCAACTCCCATCATAACGTGAACATGGGTATAAACAATAAAGGAGTGAGTTACATTCCAATAAAACTTTGTTTATGGACACTAACGTTTGAATTTCATACAATTTGCACATCATGAAATATATTTCTTTTTGATTTTATTCAATAATTTACAAATGTAAAACTGTTTTACCCTTGCATGATACAAAATCAAGAGATGGACCATAGTTTACCTATTTCTACTGTAGAGTAATACTATACTACGTTACCTTTACCCAAGACTTTTTCTCCCTTTGAATTCCCTAGCTCAGTGAATGGTATCACCATCCATCCACTCAGTCATTTCTGAAATCTAGTCATTCTGTTTCTAATATCTGTTGGGTTCCCTGAGTTCTTACAATTCTACTTCTTTGAATCAACCTTCTCCTCTTCTCTCTACTGTAAACACTACCAATTCAGCGTTTTATCACCCCGTCTTGAGACCATTTCACTATTCTGTAACAGATGTTCTTTCCCCTAGCATTTCCATTCTTAACCATTTTTTACATGCTGCTAGAGTACTCTATTTAAAAGATGAATCTGATCATTTCACTCCTTAGATATATATTTTTAATAGCTTCCCAATACATATAGCAGGGTTCCCAAACTCAAATGAAGAAACTCTGTGATTAAGGAGGGTTAAATGGCAATCTTTTGACACAGGGGTACTTCCCCACCCCACTGCATATTAAATTTAAAGGAATATTTTTTTGTTTCCATAAAAATGCATGCTTTCATTTTTCTTCTTGAAAAATGTCTGTCTTTAATTTTCTCACTTTTGGTAAAAGACAAAGGTGACAAAAATATTTCTCTACTATAATAAGAATAGTAGTGAAAGCATGATGAATGGCAACTAACATTGGGTCTCAGTGTGGAGATACAACAGGGAATGATGGAACTATGGCAAACTGTAGGGTATGTGCCTAACCTAAAAAAGACGTTCCCTACTTAGCTACAATCATTTTTGCCATGTAGGAAAAAATGGTGTCGTTTTGGAGCTAACATGGGATACATACAGAAGACTCGGGCTCTTTAGGCCACTCACCAGCCAATCTAGTTTGTTTTTTGTTTCAAGGGAAAAGGAAGGCAGGGTGGGGGGAAGACAGACAAATTTAACTCTAGTACCTAAGAACATGTGAAAAATAATTCAGGTTATAGACCAGGAATCCCCAGTGTGGGGGAATAGGTCAGAGAATACCAAACATGTCAAATATTAACTTATTTACTAAATTAGGGGCCAAGCTTAAGCCAGATTTGGGGACTTTTAAAAGAAACCAGAAATTAGATTTTTATCCTGATACAGTTGATCCTTGAACAGCATGGAAGTTAGTGGCATGGACCTCCCACACAGTCAACAATTCACATGTAATGTTTGGTTCTCCTGAAAACTTAGTTACTAATAACCTACTGTTGACTGGAAACCTTACTGAGAATGGTCAGTTAACACATATTTTGTATATTGTATGTATTATGTACCATATTCTTATGATAAAATAAGCTAGAGAAACTAAAATGTTATTAAGAACATCATTAAGGAAGAGAAAATACATTTATAGTGATTTATTTATTTATTTATTTATTTATTTATTTATTTATTTATAGTGCTGTACTTATTGAAAAAAACCCCATGTATAAATAGACTTGTGTGGCTCAATTCTCTGTTGTTCAAAGGTTGACTGGATTTAAGATTGTTCATGGTTTTGAGAATTGTAATATCCAGGTCCTCAAACAGTGACACCATGGCTCTGCCTCTTTCTGTCCAGGGTAGAGAACACTGGTCAGAACCTCAGGTCAGTGAGGTTAAGAAGCATGTCCAGGTTCACACATTGAATTAGGGGTAGTATCAGATCTAGAATCTTGGTTTCCTAATCCTGTATTAGTGTTCTGTTCGTTATACTAGGCCAGCTCCAATTTGTTAATGAATACAAAAAGTGCATCTATACATATCCACAAACACAACACCTACACACACACAGACAAATTAACATCAAGGATTCACTCAAGTAAGTAGGTTAATGGAAAACTTGCTTTCCTAATGTTTCTACTACTAGAGTCTAGGCCCTCATCTCCTCATTCCTATACTGCTGAGACCATTTCTTACTTGTCCTCCCTAATAGTAGAGTCTTTGCTCTTCAGTCTTTTCTACATGCTACCACCAGATTAATCCTTTTAAAAAGATACTGCATCAATTATATCATTCTCAAGAATCTTTTTTTTCTCAAGAATCTAATACTGCTTCAACTGCCTATCATACTGAGTCTAAACTCTACTTAGTTTCAGAATCCATAGAATTCTGCTACCTCTCTTAAATTTCTCATTCTGAAATACATCTTCCTTTGATAATCACTGACCCTGAAATATTCTTCATCAGTGACTATGCCAGTATACCTTTGTTCATGTTATTCTTCCTCCCAGAATAACTTCTTTTCTCTGTTCTTATTCATTCTTCATAATCTAGCTCATGGAGACTACTTCTAACCTCTATTACCAATCTCTCCTTTCTCTGGACACCTCTCACTTCTTGGACTCCTGTAACACATTCAGTAACATCAGTTAGTCACCCAGTGTTTCATACTTCTTGCTGGCATTCAGTAATACTTGTTTGTTCATATCATAGAGTTACTATGGACTTAGATCAGTCTTCTTATTTAGAGCATCACCCTATAGTGATTATAGGCATCTTTATAATAGAGCTTGTAAACCAGCAGCCAAGGGGCCAAGTATACTTTGCAGATGGATTTTGTTAGGGAAGCTTTAGAAATTGGAATTGCTTGTCAACATTTAAATATCAGGACGTTTTGATAGAAATCCATTTTGTGAATTTTTCTTGAAAGACAAAAAATTTAGGATCCCTGAGCCTGCATTCCTATTCATGACAGTTAATGATAGTTGTTCTTAGTTGTTCTGAGGTCCCCAGTTTCTGTACTTCTTCCTGTTATCTTCAGTCCTACAAACTTCATTCAGTATTCTGTCTGGCTCTAGAAGGTATTTATCTGTTTATTTTTATTTTATATTTTAGGTTTATTTGAGTATAGTTAACACACAGTGTTAACATTAGTTTCAGGTGTAGAACATTGTGATTTAACTTCTCTATATGTTATGCTCTGCTCATCACAAGTGTAGCTACCATCTGTCACCATACAATGCTATTTACAATATTATTGTCTATATTCCCTATTCTGTGTTTTTTAGTTCCATGATTTTTTTCATTCCGTAACTGAAAACCTGTATCTCCCACTCCCCTTTGCCCATTTTTCCCATACCCCTTTCATCTGACAACTATCATTTTGTTTTCTGTATTTATAGGTCTGAGTCTGCTTTTGTTGTTGTTAAGATTTTTTGTTTTTAAGATTTTACATATAAGTAAAATCACACTGTATTTGTCTTTTTCAATCTGATTTAATTCACTTAGCATAATACCTTCTGGGTCCATCCATGTTGTCACAAATGGCAAGATCTCCTCTTTTTTATGGCTGCATTATACTTGTGTGTGTCTGTGCACACACACCACATCTTCCTTATCCATTCATCTATCTGTGGGCTCTTAGGTTGCTTCCATATCTTGTCTATTGTAAATACTGCTGCAATAAACATAGGGGTGCATATATCTTTTCAAATTAATGTTTTTGTTTTCTTTAGGTGAATACACAGAGTAGAATTATTGGATTTTATGGTATTTCTATTTGTAATTTTTGGAAGAACCTCCGTAGTGTTTTCCACAGTGATTGTACCAGTTTATATTCCCACCAACATTGCACAAGGGTTCTTTTTTTCTCTGTATCCTTGCCAACACTTCTCCCATTCAGTAGGTTGTCTTTTTGTTTTGTTGATAGTTTCCTTTGCTGTGTAAAACCTTTTTATTTTGATGTAGTCCCAATAGTTTATTTTTGCTTTTGTTACCCTTGTCTTAGAAGACATATCTACAAAAATGTTGCTATAGTCAATATCAAAGATATTATTCTTCATGCTATCTTCTAGGGCTTTTATGGTTTCAGGTCTCATGTTTAGGTCTTTAATCAATTTTGAGTTTATTTTTGTGTATGGGTTAGTGCTCTAGTTTCATTCTTTTGCATATAGTTGTCCAGTTTCCCCAGCATTATTTATTGAAAAGACTGTTTTTTCCTCATTGTATGCTCTTTCCTCTTTTGTCATAGATCGACTATATAATATATAATATGTATTATATATAACACATAATATTAACTGACTATATCATAGATTTATTTCTGGGCTTTCTAGTCTTTTACATTGATCTATTTTTATGCCAGTACCATACTGTTTTGGTTAATGCAGCTTTTTTTTTTAAAGATTTTATTTATTTATTCATGAGAGTCACAGAGAGAGAGAGAGAGTGAGAGAGAAAGAGAGAGAGAGGCAGAGGGAGAAGCAGGCTCCATGCAGGGAGCCTGACATGGGACACAATTCCGAGTTTCCAGGATCACGCCCTGGGCTGAAGACAGCGCTAAACCGCTGAGCCACCTGGGCTGCCCATGGTTAATGCAGCTTTGTAGTATATTAGAAATCTGGGATTATGATACCTCCAGGTTTGTTCTTTCTCAAGATTACTTTGGCTATTCAGTCTTTTGTTCCATACTAATTTGAGGATAATTTTTCTATTAAAAATGCTGTTGGTATTCTGATAGAGATTATATTGAATCTGTAGATTGTTTTCGGTAGTATGGATATTTTGACAATATTCTTCCATTCCATAAGCATGGGTTATCTTTCCATTTGTCTGTCATCTTCAGTTTCTTCTGTCAGTGCTTTATAGTTTTCAGAATACAGATCTTTCACTCCCTTGGTTAAGTTTATTCCTAAGTATTTTGTTGTTTTTGGTGCAATTATAAATAGGATTGTTTTTTAAATTTCTTTTTCTGCAACTTTGTTACCAGTATATAGAAATGCTACCAGTTTCTGGGTATTAATTTTGTGTTTTATAGCTTATTCATTTATTGCTTCTATTTATTTATTGCTTCTATTACTTTTATTCCCTTGTTACTGTTACTTCATTTATTCTATTTTATTCATTTATTACTTCTATTTATTTTTTATTTCATTTGTTTATTTGCCTATTCATTTATTACTTCTATTACTTTTTTGGTCTTTAAGGTTTTTTATGTATAGTATGTCATCTGTGAATACTGACAGTTTAATTTTCCCTTTACCAAGATGGATACTGTTTATTTTTTCTTGTCTGGTTAACTGTGGCTAGGACTTCCAGTACTATGTTGAATAAAAGTGGCAGGTATATATTGATTCTTGTCTTGTTCCTAACTTCAGAGGGAAAGCTTTCAATTTTTCACCATTGGGTATGATTTACCTGTAGGTTTTTCATATATGGTCTTTTTTTTTTTTTTTTTTTAAGTAGGCTCCACAGTGTGGAGCCCACTGTAGGGCTTGAATTCACAACTGTGGGATCAAGACCTAAGCTAAGATCAAGAGTCAGACACTCAACCTACTGAACCACCCAGATACACCCCAATATATGGCCTTTATTTTGACGTTTCAACCAAGTGGGGTTGAAAGTTTTTATCTGAATGGATGTTGAATTTGTCAAATGCTTTTTCTGCATCTGTTGAGATGATCATGTGACTTTAATCTTTTGCTAATGTAGTATATGTCTCTTACAGGTATTTGAATTTGCAATCTCTGAGATTTCTGTTAACTCTTTAGTAATTCAAAAGCTGTAATTGTAATTGAAATTGTGGTAAAATGGAACTTATATTACTCTTTGAACATGAATAAATTTATTTTAAAAATTAAGTGATTATTGCAAAAATTAAGTCATATCATTAAAGAGCAAAGTTAACTACCTGTGATATATATATTCTCATCAATCATAAATTAAACCAAATCTGTAAATTGAGCAGAATGTACAAAAAAATCAAAGAGATAGAGGGTAGAATCTCTCCTTTTTCATAAAGTAATTCTGTAGTATAGCTTTTGTCAAGTTACTTAAGTTCTTTAAATCCCCATTTCATCGTATCCTTGAAGTAGTACATTATTATTGAATAAGAACAAATAATAAATTTCAAATAAAAAATGGAAGGGAGAAAGAGCTCATTTCCTAGAGAACTAATACAAATTATAATATGGAAACCTGCACACTCAGTTACTTAATAAAGACTGACCAGCTCCCAAATCGAGACATTTTATTTTTTTCCCCCTTTTTGAGGTGGGGGGAATGATGGTGCCTTTCTAGGGAAAATGATGGTATGGCATTTTTAGAGTCATCAAAGTGCAATAGGGCTGCTGGATTGTTTCTAGAAAACATTATTTTCTTATATATATTTGAAAGCATTTTCTAACATACAAGGATTATGTAAAGTTTAATAATGTTAAACATAATTTGTAATGATAGTTTAAAACATAATTTGTAAGTGAATTATGTTTAAAACATGATTGTTGGGATCCCTGGGTGGCGCCGCGGTTTGGCGTCTGCCTTTGGCCCAGGGCGCGATCCTGGAGACCCGGGATGGAATCCCACGTCGGGCTCCCGGTGCATGGAGCCTGCTTCTTCCTCTGCCTGTGTCTCTGCCTCTCTCTCTCTGTGTGACTATCATAACAACAACAACAACAACAACAAAACATGATTGTTTAAAACAATTATGTAAAGTGAATTACATAAAATTCTACAAGTCAGATTTTAAATTATGTAAAAAAGAATTACATAAGATTATATAAAATAATTTCAAATAACTAACTTATGGGTGGGGGTTTTGTTTTTATAGTCAGAAAAAAACAAGCAGGAATCATTGAACTTTAACAAAAAAATATTTTCAAAACTGTGAGCTCACACCATCGAAGATGTTTTTAACAAGAAATTTGTCAAGAATTAAAAACTACGTCCTTTAGTTCTAATGAAAAATGTTCCATTTTGAAGATTCTTCAAGTAACTCCATTATAAAAGATGAGATTGGTCATTATAAAGAAACAAAACTTACACTGAAATATTTGTTTTACAGAAATATGTTATTTTATCTTTAAAATTATATAATTTGCTTCAAAAACAAAACCAATTACAATAAAGACAGAAATTTTATATCAGCTAATTATTTTTTTTAAATTTTTTAAATTTTTATTTATTTATGATAGTCACAGAGAGAGAGAGAGAGGCAGAGACACAGGCAGAGGGAGAAGCAGGCTCCATGCACCGGGAGCCCGACGTGGGATTCAATCCCGGGTCTCCAGGATCGCGCCCTGGGCCAAAGGCAGGAGTCAAACCACTGTGCCACCCAGGGATCCCTATATCAGCTAATTAACTTAAATTCCTTTTAATTACAAGAATGCATTTTTTAGAAAGTGGTGTGAAGCTCCAAGAAAAAATAACTGCTCACTGGCTTATATGGTTTGTGTAAAACATCAACGGTCGGATCAGAAACATAAGACTATCATGTTATGCATTACAGAAAGTGATAAGTAATGCAAGCAGTGACGATTTCTGCTTTTGAAAACCTTAGCCTCTAACTGGAAGATAATAACATAAAAGAAATGACTAATAGAAACAGATAAGGGTATAATTAGGATTCTTTAAAGGGAAAACAGAGCCCTAAGAATTTAAGTAAGAGAAAATCATATTTACCGTTTCAGCACCAGTATAGCTTCTCAGGAATATAAGAGTGCTCATTACTTGCAATGACCTAGAAATTTTTTCTTAGAATTTATTTATCTATTTAAACATTTCATGAAAGCGAGAGTATGTACCAAACATTGGTACTGCCCTTGAGATACTATGACAGAGGCTGCCCCTGGTACATTTCATTGTAATTTCATCTCCTCTCTTCTCTCTTCTTTCCTCTCCCTTCCCTTCCCTTCCCTTCCCTTCCCTTCCCTTCCCTTCCCTTCCCTTCCCTTCCCTTCCCTTCCCTTCCCTTCCCTTTTCTTCTTCTTTCTTTCTCTTTCTTTCTTTCTTTCTTTCTTTCTTTCTTTCTTTCTTTCTTTCTTTCTTTCTTTCTTTCTTTCTTTCTTTCTTTCTTTTTGGGGGTACACATTCACCTACATAGATAGTTGTTAGCTAGTACAACTACCTAACATGGCTGGGTTATAAATTCATTCTTGAAGGGTTTACATCAATATAAAGCAAGATACAGGTAGTCCTTACTTTGCACAGCTCTGAATTTCACAAAATTTCCAATGAGTTTCATTTAACATGTGTGGACTGCCTGTTCAGTGGCAAGAACCTAGATGTTGAAGACACACATGTATAGATTTATCCCACCTTTGGTGCTTTTCTTTCTAGGCAAGTTTCTCAGCTTCCAAATTCAACTTTTTCATCCATTAAAATATGGGTAATAATAATAACACCTATTTCATATGATAGTGGTAAATATTAATAAATAATAACCATATAAATATTAATTTCTCTTTCCAAAGGTGAGAACATAGTCACTTTTTGGGGAACTGTATCTTGCGTTCAGTGGTAAAACTAATCAAAGGATCTAATGCTGTTGGTTGTATTATTTTAACCAAATCAGTGTAGTGAATATTAAGTTATAGCAGATTATGTTTTCCAGTGATGGCCACAACACTACCTCTTGTCCCTTACATATTCTTCTAGAACTTGCCATTCCCCAATGAAAGTTGGGGAGTTCTCTTACTGTTGAATATGAGCACGCTTGTGATTCAATTTTAACCAATAGAATGCACCAGAAGTGCTGTGTCATTACCTAGGTTTGGTAGTAAAACAAAGCGTTTGCTTCCCTTGTTTTTGGGAATACTGGCTTGCTTGGAGCTCTGAAAAGTCTGAGCCTGTAGCTGCCATTCTCTGAGGAAGTAAGGCCATGTGGAGGGGCCTCAGATCTCAGGTGTCATAGCTTTCAAGTCCTTTCAAGCCAGAACCATCAGATGATTCAGATAATGCCAGCCCCTGCTATGTAGTCACTCTCGGAGATACACCCTTACCTTTGCAACTCTATATTGAGGCTCGAGACCTTGTGGAACAGGGACAAACCATCCTCAGTGTGCCCTCTGTGAATTCCTGGTTCACAGAATCTGTAAGAACAATAAAATGGTTTTTGCTTTATACCATTAAGTTTGAGGTGGTTTGTTATGTAACAGTAATAATTGAAACAATTATCAAACCTGAAAGACACATTGTTTCAGTAAGAAATAGATTGCTATTAAAACTGATCAAAGTGGGAACCACCTGATGAATAAATGCTTATTGAGTTTTTTTCATTTCAATGAAGGATAGCTTAACAGAATTTTGTCTAGTACATAGCATTTCCCTGTGGTTTATTTAATTGTTTTTTACTTGACATTAATTCCCTTGAAGAAATATTTGCTGTCAAAAAAGAAATATGCATGTTTAAACAGCTTAAACTGTTTCACTATTGCTTTCTGGTAAATTTTACCTGTTTGGCTAATAAAAAATGTCAATTGATATTCTTAGTAAGGATAGTTATCATTAAAATCTGTGTATTCTTTTTTCAAAACACAGTAGCCTAATAAAACCTGATAGGAACAAAGAAATATCTGTATTTGTCTCTCCAACTTACAATTTAGTTGTTATCTTTGATATTAATTTTAATGTTAATCTTATAATAACAACCTCATATTAGTATATTTGGCAAAATTAGTTTGAATCTGTATCTTTCTTATCACTTTTTGGGAGACCTTGGGTTTCTAAGTTTATTACCACTGAATAAAATAATACTTTGTTGTACATTTGGCAAGGGGTTTCAATTATAGGGTCATTATTATGTTTTTCTAAAATATATAATTGTAATAATGGTACTTTTTATTAAGATCAGTACCATGGAAAGGGTAATCAGTATTGTAGTAACATTTGGATTGATTATGCTTTAAAGTTTGTGTATGTGTTTATAAATATAAAGAATTTCATACACACACACAGGGTGCTCCTAGAGGAATATGCAAGGAAATGTTAACATTGATTGTTTCTGGGAGTGAACTAGGATACATGAAGGTAGTCCCACCAAAATAAAATTAAAACTTAAAAAAATGTTTTCTATACTGTGAAAACTGTGTCATATTCATGTTTGTATCTTTAGCACTTAGAGTAGCGTTTGGTGCTTGGTAGGCACATAGTTCATATTGTTGAGCAAATAGAAGCTTGAGGTTATCTTTTTTTAAAAAAATTTTTTTTAGTTTTATTTTTTTCAGTTTCTGTGTCTTTATGTTGAGGTTGTCTTTCTTAATGCATCAGTCACCTGATATATAGCATTCATGATCTGGTGGTTTATGGTATTTTTCACTGAAAGAGCTAATATTCTTAGCCTTTTCTCACATAATTTCTCAGTTTTCTAAAAAGGCTATTTATATATCTGTATCAGTCTAGGTGTAATCAGAAGACAACCTAACTCCTGTTAGAACTCCACATAATGTTAAATTTGTAAGAATATATAGATATGCTGATGGGAAACAAGGTAGGTAGATCATAATAGTTTATTATTCATAGAGATAGATTTATTTATTTATTTATTTATTTATTTATTTATTTATTTATTTTAGAGAGGCGTGAATGGGGGTGGGGCAGAAACATAGGGAGAGAGAGAATCTTAAGCAGGTGCCACGCTTTGTGTGGAGCCCACTTTGGGGGGCTCAATCTTATAACCCTGAGGTCATGACCTGAGGCAAAATCAAGAGTAGGACACACAACTGACTAAGCCATGCAGGTACCCCTCATAGAGCATTATAGTGCTTACTACCTGGCACATGTTGCTGCACAGGAGAAATACTCTAAAATTATGACCCTGAGAACTTCTACAGGGTTACTGGCATATCTGTCATCCAAGACAGACAGACACACACACCTATGTTTACTTACTCTGGAATTAAAACAAATCATTCCTAGTGAAGGGGGAAAAGTGTCTCTAGGGTTATCACCCAAATATAAGCTAAAAGCAAATCTCTGGAAAGAAAGGGGAATTTTTATGATCCTAGAATGTCCCCAAAAAGGGAGATTTATCTTTATTATATCGATTTCCCTTTCTCAGAAGGCTCTAATAGTGTAGAAATGTCAAGAAATCCAAAGACAGTGTAATCTAATAGGAGATGTTGAATATTCAACGAAACTCTTGAGCAATAATAGGAGAGTAACTTTAAAGATAGATAGCAAATCTGAGAGGTTATCTAGGGCTATGGGAGTGTATCCAAGGAAGGACAGACTTCCTCAGAAGTCTGTGTGTGTGTGTGTGTGTGTGTGTGTGTGTGTGTATGAAATTCTTTATATTTACAAACACACACACAAACTTTAAAGCATATTAAGATGTAGTTAAGGTCACTGGGTTGCCCAGACCAGAGCTGGTCCACAGTCACCAAACCTGCAGGGACAACTCTTTGGAGAGTAGTTAAGCTGAGGTTGATGAGTGGGATTGCAGACAGTTGGGCATGCAGAGGAATTTGGGGCACCGCTGCAGGTACTGCTAGAACTGGGCCAGAGTGGCCCTGAGTGTCCAGTCCCACAGAGTTTCCAGCAAGTACACTTCCAGTGCTGAAGAAGTGGTGTAGGAAGCGGTGACTTGGGCTGGGATGCAGATTTGAGTTGGTTGGGGCTCTTGTACACAGTCCTGCTGCATGAGTTGAAAATTAGAGGAAATGTATGGTGAAAGCTATGACTTGCAGACATGTGGCTCTGGGGAAAATTTTGAAGGCTGAGCTAGAAGGAGAACACCTTCTTCAATGCTGTCCATTGTCCTCTATAGAAAAATCTTTTATTATGTCATCTGGCAAAGGAAAAATATTTAAAGGGCCCAGATTCATTTTTTATAGATCAGGCAGTAAGGATGAATTTCTAGCTAAGAGAGAAATAAGTTGATAGCTAACTTAATGTCTCTTCATCCTGTTGCTTTAATTTTATTTCTTTCAAATTTGTGGTGCATCATAGCTTTAAGGGTATTATCATAATTCTGTTTAATTTTTTTCTAAATTCTCTTTTGTGTTATCTTGACTCTCATTTTCTTTTTGATTACTGTAGCAGTATCCTGGGAAAATATTTACTCTGTGGGTTCATAAGTAATAGTTCAGATAGTATCATTTTTAAAAGGATTTTTAATATATACCTGTGTTAAACTCATGTCACATTTATGATTACTTGTGTAGATACCATTTTTTTGTTGGCATTGCCTAAAATTTTATACATTTCAGTGTATCTCTTCCTTATTATTTATTAGGTTTCTAAGTGAAACTATTTGCTTTGCACCTATCTTAATGAAATACTTCTTTATATATCTCCAGCTAAACAAAGTTCCATTTATGCAAGTCTTTTATGTCAGTCTTTAATCTAGTTCTCTTATTACAAAGCATTATAAAACAGGGTCTTCTTTCTCCATCTTTATGTTTGATTAGTCACAGCTTTAAGTATGTTCTGGTGAAGAATCTTGCTCAAGACTGCTTGTAAGTCTAAGTAGATAGCCCAGACACTTCTCTTTATCTATCTTTAAAAATTCCTATACTTTTAACAGAATTTCATCTTATTCAGTTTCTGTCCCTTGTCTGGTCTTTGCTCCTTGTCAGGCATATTATAGGGTCTAGGGCAGAGCTTGGAGGCATGATATCTTTTACTCTTGAATGTAAGCACCAGGAGCCAAAGCATTATAGGTAGACATTTAAGTATTATCCTGGAGAAGTAGAAGGTCACAGCTAAAATAGTTAAGTCCAAGATCAGTGTATTATTCTAAGGTACTAAATGGAATATGAGAGCCCAGAGATCTATTAAATGCACATTGAGAAACTGGGAAATACAGGATAATAGAGTAAACTGGTAAAATATTGCTCTGTAAGAATCCTGATTTTAGAATATTGATACTGTGAGACCTCAGATTTATTTGCAGGCACATATGAAGCATAAGAAGCTGGAGCAGAGGGAATACATTTCAAGTGGTAATTTTTATGTTTAGAAAGTTTCCCTTTTGTTATTGGCTCTATTAGCTTGCCTGTACAGAAGTAAAGTTTAAAAGTATATAGTCTCCACTTTGCACATCTTCTGGAACTCTTGTGTACAGAGATCATTCCAACAGGTTGTTTTTGTTTACAGAGAGAATGCACACTTGTGCATGACCCAGGGTTGGGGCACAGAGGGAAAAGAAAGAGAGAATCTTAAGCAGCCTTCATGCCCAGCCCAACTCAGGGCTGATCTCATAACTCTGAGATCATGACCTGAGCCAAAATTAAGAGTTGGCTGCTTAACCAACTGAGCCACCCAGGTGTCTCCAACTGTTCTTCACACAGAAGCTGTTTGTAATGACACATTATATACTTTTACCAACTAGAATTCTAGTATAATTCTTGGGTTTCTTTAAATTCTTTACCAAATACCATCAAGCTTTGTTGATTTATCTACACTGTTTTATAAGTTGGCGTATAACATTTTGGACATTGACCACTGTTTTAGATAGTATTTTAAATTTATTAGGTGATTGTTGAAGAAAAGAAGTCACCCTCTTATTTTTCTTGGTTATTTCTGGAACAAAAAATTAAACCTGGATCTCAGTATAAATCATCATCTAATTTTTAAAAAGCCAATGTATTAACCTACTAGCAATTATATCATGTTATATACTGAAGCTATATTTGATGGCTATAAAATTGTAAAATAATTCTTTTTTTTTAAGTAAAATAATTCTTGAACTCTAAGTGAAAAGGTTTTTGGCATTGTGTGAAATAAAATTTTTACAAACTGTATCTTGCTTTTTATCCATGATGGCATCATATTGTAGTTGTGAAGATCATCTGTCAGACTCTTGACCCTCTAATCAAATGTGACAAGTTAGATACAGTGTTTCTGGTTCAAACTAAAATAGACTTTAGCACCACTTAAGAGTGAATAAATAGTGACTGCTCATAAAAATTTTATCTGATTTCTGAAATAATTAGAATGAGAAAAATACTTAGAAATGTCATTGTTTTTAGTATAGCCCATCTTATTAAAATATTAATCGTGGCAGTTTGTATCATAATTTATAATAAAAGATGAAGTACAAGTAACTCAGAAAGTAAGGTAGATTTTCAGGATTTGGTAAGTTTCCACTATAGAGAGCAGTGTATCTTAGAAGAACTCCCTGTTGTACAAGAATTTCCCATCTAACAGTAGAAATAAGCTAAAAGAATTTTATGAACCCAGGACTATAAAACCAGCAATATGAAAAATACAGAAAAGGTAGAACCAAGGTCACACTAACATTGAAGGGGTAGAGAGAGAAGGCTGAGAACAATGTTCAGAGACTGGTGTTTTGAAGTCAGTAGAAAGTGTACCAGAAAAGAAAAAAAGAGTCTATTGCTGCAAATATATTGAATAAGAGGATTGAGAAAATCCATCAGATTTGTCAAAGTATCATTTAAGATCTTTGCCAGAGTAATTTTGATAGAGTTTAAGAAGACTTGGCTAGGTTTGAAGAGCAATGAAGTAGGTTAGAAGTAGGAGATACAGAATTAATGACTGAAATCAACTTTGCTCTGAAAAACTAAAATTTTCTTTCACAAGACAGGTTAGACCATTGCTGTCATATAGAAAAAAAATTATTCTTTTAAGAACAAAATTTATTTTGGTTATTAATACTTTTTTTGTTTAAAAAGTTTATTTATTTATTCATTCATTCATTCATTCATTCATTCATGGAAGACACAGAGAGAAAGGCAGAGACGTAGGCAGAGGGAAAAGCAGGTTCCAGGCAGGGAGCCTGATGTGGGACTCGATCCTGAGACCACGGGTCACACCCTGAGCCAGGGGCAGGTGCTGAACCGCTGAGCGACCCAGGCGTCCCTGGTTATTAATACTTCTTAGTAGTAGAACTTCCCATGAAAATTATCATTCTTGACTTAATGCACCCCTACCAACAGCAGCCAGAAGCTGAGGAATTTTCCATTAGAATATTTTCATTATCTTAAAGGTAAAGATTCACTACTGAGATGTACTGACATGGTTTGAGGGAGTCCAGAAATAATACCCTCTGTTCCTTACCCAAGTTCAGAATGACTGAAGACCTAAGCAAATGAGTTGCCTGATGGAATTCAAAGTAACTGCTTTAAAATTGAAGGACATATTGTATAGTCTCAAAGGAACTGCTAATACTTTAAGGCTGAATTTGCTAATCTTATCACTGGTGCAGCTGGACAGCCAAAGGTATGGAGGAACAGAGAGTCCTTGCCCTTCTAAAAGATCAGGAAGGCAAAAGGGACTGAGTTATGCATGGCCAGTTCTTTCTCAACTTAATAATCAGTTACGTGACTCCTTTACTAGAGAGAGAATGGAGGTAGAGGTGGGCAGTTGCCAAGGGAAGAGACAGAAGTGACTAGAAGTGTCACTATAGTAGCAATTTCTCCATGAGGAAGGTTGAGGCTGTAGAATAAGGCTTTTGCCCCAATCATTTTATTCTCTAATTACTCTTTTAAAATTGAGATATAATTCACATAAACTAAAATACACAGATATTAAATGGTCAGTTTGATGAACTTTGGAAAATGTTTCTATTTTATAATGGAAGATAATCAAGATAGGAAAATGTTTCTATTTTATAATGGAAGATAATCAAGATAGGAAACATTCTAACACTTTATTATCTAAACTGAGTAACATTTCTTTCAGTACTATCCTGTTCATTTAAAATGCTTAAAATCGGGGATCCCTGGGTGGCGCAGCGGTTTGGCGCCTGCCTTTGGCCCAGGGCGCGATCCTGGAGACCCGGGATCGAATCCCACGTCGGGCTCCCGGTGCATGGAGCCTGCTTCTCTCTCTTCCTGTGTCTCTGCCTCTGTCTCTCTCTCTCTCTCTCCCTCTCCCTCTTCCTCTCTCTCTCTGTGTGACTATCATGAATAAATAAAAATTTAAAAAAAAAATGCTTAAAATCATAATAAATTTTTAGTAATTCTGTTTGACAGCTTTGGTTGTCTTTGGATGAAGAATTTAATGAACTTCCTTGAGAAGATCTTGCATCATTAATAGGCATGTAATTATTCCCATGGAGAGACAGAATAATTTTTTTACTGATAAGAAATCTTTTAAAAGTAGGATGATCTATGTAGTTTTTAGTTATATATTTTATGTATTTAAATAATTAAATTGTCTTCATTGATCTCTTTGTGTCTTAAAATGTAAGACTCTATACTTTAAATTATGTGGAGTACATAGTAGGTGCTTAACAGGTCACATTTACCTTCCCTTTGCTATTGGCACTTTGGCTCTTAAATGTGTGATAACAAAGGATGGTAACTAGACAACTTTGTGCAAATAAGAAATTCATTTCTTTGTTCACTCAAGTTAATTTAACAAATATTTACTGGGCACAGTGCATTGACTATAATTACAAGATGCCCCATAAAATATAGGGGGGAGGAATATATTAACAATTAAACAAAAAGTAATTAAAAATTGTAAATACTGCTGTGAAGGATGGATACATGATTGAAATGATCCTGGGGAATTAAGGATGAGGAGACTTAGATAAAATGGACAAGGATGGTCCCTGGACTAGTAACATCTAGAAGGAAACTCCCATCAGAAGGGGACATCAAGTAAGGAGCTTTGGGGATGAGATGAAGGGAAGGAAAGAATTTAAAAAGACCCAGATGCCAATATAGGTAGTACTTAATAAGTCTTAACTGCTTTTTATTACTTGTTGACTGATACAGTTTTGATGGTTTGTTGTAATATGACTAACATAAGTCTTACTTTTTTCCTCAGTGTTGGGATAATTTATTACTTTTAATAATATGAACTTAGATTTTATATATTATTCATACTTTATTTCAGAAAATCAACTTAATGTGCATTTAATAAGTTTGAACAAGAATACCTGGGATATGATACCCTACAACTTCTTTTTAGTTTATAGAAGAGATCCATACAAGTATACTGTTTTAGAATAAAAATCAATTTTTCAAAACTACTTAGTCCCTCTTAAGAAAGTAAATATTAACCTTGGATGTGAATGATAGCCTGGGATTTTTAATAAAGTATAGGTTTGGGTTTACTAGATTATCGGGTTGTACTAGGAGTCACTAGAGCATGTTAGTATTATTTGATGTAAAATTTTAAGCCTGCTTTTCCTTGGGTTGGCATGGAAAGTGATTATCTCTCATTTTATAATAGGAGATTTCATCATATTTTAAGAATTGTCATGACCTGGCAATGTACAGAAGTCTATTAAAATATATACCTTACTTTGAAATTAGAAAATGCCTGAAATCTAATACTGCAGCAGCAGTGCTAGAGGTCCTTGGTATCCCATTAGGGTGTCTATGAGGTCAGTACTATTTGCATAATACCATTGAGATATTATTTGTCTTTTTCACTCTGTTGACATTTGCTCTAACAATGGTACAAAAGTAATTATGGGTAAAAAACTGAGGGTATGTGTGCATCAGGGCAGTAGTAGCACTAAATTGTATCTAGTGGTATTCTTTACCGTAATATACTTTAAGTAGAAAAAAATACCAGTTTCACTTAAGAATGCCCATGATGAAGCTTTCTGCTTTTTTTTTAATATCAGTATCTGTGTACACATTTTAAAAATATTCTGTGTAATGAAATGGGAGGTACACATAAAACGTTTACATTGCATTGCAAAGTCTGATGTCTATTCTGAAGAGAAGCACTTATACAGTTTATGAGCTGACCAAGGTACTTTTTTTTAACGGAAAACATTTTTTATTTGAAAGAACTGACAAACTGGTTTTTCATATTTGGCAAACATTTTCTCACAAATGAATGAGGTTAATTTATCGTTTAAGAAAAATAACTGACAGTATTCGTTGCTGGTAATAAAATTGAAGTTTGTAAGACAAAATTAGAATTTTAGGAAATTTGTATGCCTTGAGCTTGATATTTCCCCAGTACTTACAAAGAGTCTTTTAATAAGATTAGTGATGATATTAACAAATGAAATAGTATAATGAAATATGTCAATATTTGGAAGATATGCATAACTTCAGGACCTAATTATTTAATGACCAGTGCATGGATGATAAATATCTTGCATGCATGAAAGATTCGAAGTGTAAGAGATCAGTGGGTTTGAATGTGAGAGTTAGAAATGTTTATTAATACTGTTTCAGGATTCTCATGTCAACCAACCATTAAAAAAATTACCACTTACTCAAGTTTTGATTAGCATCAAAGAGTATCCATAACTATCTGAAAAGGCTATTAAAATAGTTTCCTATTGGGACACCTGGGTGGCTCAGCATTGAGACTTTGGCTCAGGGCATTGATTCTAGGGTCCTGGGATCAAGTCCCACATCGGGCTCCCTGTGGGCAGCCTGTTTCTTCCTCTGCTATGTCTCTGCCTCTCTCTCTGTGTCTCTTATGAATAAATAAAAATAAAATCTTTTAAAACAATGAAATACTTTCCTGTTTTTCAGCTATGTGTGTAAGGCTGAATTTCCTTCATCTATTCAACCCCAACAACAAATTATAGAAGATTGAGTACAGAAGCAGAGATTAAAATCCAGTTATTTTCTGTGAATTATGGAGATTCATAAAAATGTAGAACAATAGTATTTCAATGAGCTTTTTTGTTTTTGAAATGTGTTATTTTTTAAAATATTTTTTAAAATATTACTGATCCCTGGGTGGCACAGCGGTTTGGTGCCTGCCTTTGGCCCAGGGCTCGATCGTGGAGACCCGGGATCGAATCCCACGTCGGACTCCCAGTGCATGGAGCCTGCTTCTCCCTCTGCCTGTGTCTCTGCCTCTCTCTCTCTCTCTGTGTGACTATCATAAATTAAAAAAAATATATATATATATATATATATATTACTGTTAAACAATAACTTTAAAACTGTTAGGGTTAAATGAATTACTAAAAGGAGTCTTAAGTCTTAGTTTTAACTTTTAGTATTTAAATGTTAATCGAAATAATTGATGTAAATAAAAGCCCTTTTGACAGTCTGTGGTATAGGGGAATCTACACATAATTGAGGACTAGAGCACAGCTTTATAATCCAAAATGTACATGTTTTGGCTTATAGCAGTATTTTGATTTGAAGTGTTTTTCAAATGGCGGGGTTAAATAGGTTGTATAGTCATCAGCTTTTTTGTTATTTTTTTAAGATTTTACTTATTTATTCATGAGAGACAGAAAGAGGCAGGGACATAGGCAGAAGGAGAAGCAGGCTCCCCCTGGGTGAGCCTGATTTGGTACTTGATCCCAGGATCCCAGGATCATGCCCTGAGCCAAAGGCAGACGCTCAACCACTGAGCCACCTAGGTGCCTCTAGTCATCAGCTTTGTATTGTTTTAAGTCCTATTATTTTGAAACTATTCTAAACCTTCATTTTCATTTTATGTCTTTAAAATATAGCAGAGGAAGCTAAAATAGGAACAAAATACTATTTCCAAAGCAATGTAATTTTTTGTAGACATTTAGTGGGTTTTTTTTTTCTTTCCAATTAATCATCGCTGGTTTTCTGAACAAGCTAAATATGGTATAACAATCCTGGGTGCCTGGGTGGCTCAGTGATTGAGCATCTGCCTTCGGCTCAGGACATGATCCCAGGGTCCCGGGATCAAGTCCCACATCAGGCTCCTTACGGGCAGCCTGCTTCTCCTGCTGCCTATGTCTCTACCTCTCTCTGTCTTTCATGAATAAATAAATAAAATCTTTAAAAAAAAATCCTGAAAAAGATGTTCTATGACAATTTTTATTATTCTTGAATATTCCTGGTATCTCACATATACAAAATGAATATTTCATATCTGAATTAAATGGATAATTTTTACTTATTTATTTTTAAAAATTTTATTTAAAAAGTTTGTAATAGTATATAGTCCATTGCCATTTTGTAATGTATGTGGAAGTTAATTCACAATAATGAGAGCCCTTTGCCTGTTAGTGGTAACTGTATGAACCATGATGGTCATATGTTAGTAGAAGTTCTGATTTTTCTTTTTTTCTATAAGCAGATAATCTCAGTGATACCTTGAAGAAGTTGAAGATAACAGCTGTTGACAGAACTGAAGATAGTTTAGAAGGATGCTTGGATTGTCTGCTTCAAGCCCTGGCTCAAAATAGTGAGTTTCATTGTGTTTCAAATGCCAAACAAAAAAATCAAATCAGTCATTCAGAAATTGGTTTGTAATGTAGCACATAACTTGCATTCACATAACTTGGATTCTTTTGAATCCTATCCCAGAATACTGAGATTGTTTTACATGTTCTGCTCTCCCACCCCAGCTCCCTACTCCCAAGGTACTGAAAGCCAAGTTGATAGGCACAAGAAAGGAGGAATTGATTGGTGGCAATGACATTAATACCAGCCCAACAGAGAGGCCATTATTTCATTCCTGACAGATAAGCACCATAGTTGTTTTTTTCCTTAACACCTACATTTGTTTTTTGAAAAAGTCTGTATGTGTATATGTGGGGAGACTGGGGAGGAAAAACAGAGGGAAGCCTAAAACACCTAAAATTTTTTTCTGATATCTTACAATCATCTTTTTAATAGTTTTGCTTTAATATTTATGAAAAATAAATAAAAATGCTTATGCTTAGATTTAATTGGAAAGATGTGTATACAGTCATTAAAAAATCCCTTATAACTGAGGTGTAAGACTTGATCTTTAATGCTGTAGTAAATAACACTAGTGATAAAAATTATAAAACTCTTCATTGGCTAACAAATATGTGTTATGTATTTGATCCATCATATTTCCATTCATTAATTTTTGTATTATCACAGAGAATAGGCAGGTACAGAATGATATTTTTATCTGTTTCCTTTGTTCTGTTTTGTTGTGCTATGGCTTGTGCTACACTTGTTTTTAGTTATGCCATTATCTTATTCTGGGACTAATCATTTAGCTGACAAAGAATTTAGGAGAAAGTATATATTGTTAGAGTTGTAATTTCAAGCACTCCTGTGTGTTATTTTTTTTTATTTTCATTTTTTAGTGAACTGTGCTTAGAAAATCTAAAATAATTGAATGTAGTACTCTTCATCAAAAAGCACATTTTAGAACTAGCTTGGAAAATTCTTTTTCAGTAATTCTCTTTGTTTTTGAGATTGTAACTGTCAACCTATTCAGTCTTAGAGGTAACAGAGAAGTTTGAAACAGGAGTTCAATAAGAGCTTTTGAATAAGGTTCACCATGGTAAAGAGAAAGGAGAGTGTCTAAAGCTGTGCTGTCCATTGTAGTAGATATATGTGGCTATTTAAATTTAATAATTTAATTTAAAGCTAAGTTCCTTAATCTTACTTTTAAGTGGCCATATTTGGCTAGTAACTACCTTCTTGGGGATAACAGATACAAGCCATTTCCATGATCACAGAATGTTCTTTTGTATAACATGCATCTAGGGGACTAGAAATAATATGTGATAATGTGAATTTTATATGCTTATATAGGTAGATTTACATAATCATGTAATTAGTCTAAGTAAATTGAATATCTCAAATTCATTTTTTTTTTTGGAAGAGTTTTATTATACTCTTCTTTTGTTTTCAGTGGCCTGGTCTTTTTCTCTATATTAGAAAAAAAAATTAAAAAAAAAGACCTATTTATTTATTTATTTGGCAGAGCAAGAGGTCGAGAGGGAGCACAAGCAGAGGGAGCGGTAGCAGCAGGAGAGGGAGAAGCAGGCTCCACATCGGGCAGAGAGCTCAAGATCATGACCTGAGTTGAAAGCAGATGCTTAACTTACTGAGCCACCTAGGCACCCCAGAAAAAAGAATTTTCTAAATGAACCATTTGTCTAGTAACTGAAGAATATGGAGGCAATGTTCTCAATTATGTGTGGAGAGTTTTTCAGCCATCTCCTGAAAAGACAGAGAGAGAAGTGAAGTTGAAGAAGAGAAATGAAAAAAGGAAGCCAAAGTTTTTAACTTTTTAAAGAATCAATTTAAGAAAAAGTGAGAAGTATGTAATTGTTGGATTAAATTCATATCCATTGCAGACTTATTCATTGAATCTATTTATTAAAAATAGCCTTGAAATTATAAAGTGTTAAGGCCAAATAGCCACAAGGTGTTAATAAAAACAACAAACTCCACCAATTTAACTATTAAATCTCAAGAAGGGAGCAAAAATAATATATCTTTTTTAAGAATCTGTAACAAAATTCATGTATCCTCTCATCTAAGACTGTATACAGAAGTATTTGACACAAGGGGAAGTTCATGCAGATGTTCAGTCTTTGACTTAAGAATGATTATCTGTCATTGATTGCTTGCTCACTATGTACTCAACACTGGACTTGGGACTATATCTGTTATTTAAACTTACTTTAGTCCCATGAAGAGATATCACCATGTAAAGGAAAAAGAAACAGACATTATAAGGTTCCTTGCCTTGCTCTGGCACAGTCTAGAGTTTGGATTGGAACTCTTTGCCTACAAAATAAAAAATTACATTTTGAGTGAAGTGTGACTTCTTTGAGTTTTTAGGTTGTGAAAGTGTTTCCAAAAGCTAGGTTTTAACATTGTGTCTTAAATTTTTGCTTTTTCTTTAAAATAGTTTCAAATTATATTATTAAAGAGGAGAATGGTTTATACACCTTTTTTCATTGCGTTATAGATTTGTTTTATAGGTATTTTATTGATTTATTTTTTATTTTTATTTTTATTTTTATTTTTTTTGATTTATTTTTTAAAGATTAGCAAGTGACTTTTAAACAAAAAGTAAGAAAAAAATTCTAGTAAGATGTTTATTTTCTACAGTTGTTCTTCCTTGAAGTGATTGATCCATTGCTACTCTTACCCTCTTAAAGGTAAAATTATAATTTTACCTTATAAAACATTTAACTTAGGTGAATCTATGCTTTTTTTGCAGAGATCTTCTAATGTCATAATTCTTCATTAGTGTCAGGTGTTTTAGCTAAAAATATCATTGTTTGCACCAGAATTGCACCTGATCAAGAAAGTGATTTCTCCATTCTGTACAAGTAGATGATGGTAATGTGTGTAATAGAAATCTAAACTTAAAATTTTATTTTATAGTCTACTAACCTGTCATTGGAAAGAACAAATCTGAAAGGAATGAAATTATGCTTTTTAAAATTTTTACACTGTGGAAATTTAGTATATTTGAATTGTACATCAAAAATTATCATAATCTAAAATTAGAATATTTGCTGTATGAGTTTGGAATGGTTTTCTTTCTTAAACTGTTTTTAGGTAACATTGTAGTATATATGTCAGAATCTTAAGAGACAAGGGTTAGACAATTTTAATACTAGGTTTTATGGAAAACATTTTACTTAAGCATTTTGTGTAAATCTCTGATCTAACTAAATAATAGAAGCATTCATTTACTCATTTAAATACTTCAGATCTCAGTTTTTAAATATTTTTAGTAAATATTTGAAAGCTACCCTCTAAGAAGTCAAATTCTGTTCATCCTTACCTCTTTTGATTTAGAGAATATAAGATTCTCTGTAAATGCTTATTGTAGTATGGTTACTCTTTTACATGATTATTTGAAATTTTAAAACAATAGGCCAAATTTTCATCCCTAAACATTAGTACAAGAATTGTCATTAGAGAGTGTGACATCTAAATCACGTTTTAAGACAAACTGTTAGCATAAATCAAAGGCCCAAAGACAAGAAAAATTAACAGTCCATTCATAATAAAATATTCTATTCCATTGTAAGAGCATGGGGACCATGTTCTGCTGCTGAGGGAACCACAAAACAGTGACGTGATCACCAACACAGCTCTAAATTCTCATCATAAAGGATTAGGCTGTTTTCCTCTGTCTCATTGCCTCATGTACCTTTGTGCTCTAACTTTGTTTAGTTAATTACTTAGTGACATTTCCTGTTTCATACAAGAATCACAGAATTGTTTATTTTCTTTAGAACAACCCTGTTTGCTTGTCTTTTAAAAAAAAAGTAGTATCTAGTCCACATTCCTAACCTAATATCATACTTATCTAGGAACCTAGTATCATACTTATCTAGGAACTTACCTAGGAATTCACCTAGGTTATCTCTTAGCTCCCCCCCCCTTTTTAAAATTCATTATGTTGATTTTGGGTTCCCTTCTGAGGCTATAATCCTAAACATACCGGATTATGTGTACAAGCTGCTAATGTAGATTACTCTATGAGTCTTCTCTAATAGAACTTTCTGTTGTAAATTGCTTTTAGTCTGATATATGCTTCAATATTTCTTAATTGATTTACTTTTGGGTATCCAAATTATTTCTTTAAGTAAGGGACTTTGAAACTTGTTATCAGCTGTTTTTCAGTAGCCATATTAAACCTGAAATCACTGGACATGAAACATTACTGCTGTTTTAGTAGAGACAAAAAATAATTTTATTTCTTTCATAGTAATATCTTTTTTTTAAGATTTTTTTTTTTTTATTTGGGAGAAAGAAAGCATGAGCAGAGGCAGGGGAAGAGGGAGAAGCAGGCTTCCTACTGAGCAGGGAACCCGATATGGGGTTTGATCCCAAGACTTTGGGATCATGATGTAAGTGGAGGGCAGATACTTAACCAACAAAACCACCCAGGCACCCCTCATAGTAATACCTTGATTTTACTTTTTTTCTTTTTAAGATTTTATTTATTTATTTATGAGAGACACACACACAGAGAGAGAGAGAGCCAGAGACACAGGCAGAGGGAGGAGAAGCAGGCTCCATGCAGGAAGCCTGATGATGCAGGACCCGATCCCAGGAGTCCGAGATCATGCCGTGAGCCAAAGGCAGACACTCAACCACTGAGCCACCGAGACGTCCCTTGATTTTGCTTTTTTACCCTAAGTTATCAAATGCACCGCAGAAGTGATATATTTCTTTTGCAAACTGAATTCATTATGTTGTTCACCTCCTTTATGTATTTTTGTATTATGTGACTCTTCTAGTTATTATGGCCATTGTCCATGAGAGCTTATTAATAAGTGGTGCTGATCATAAATTATCAAAAGTTCAGTTTTTACTAAGTAAAGATAGCATTTGCAGAATAGAGGAGACTAAAGAAAATGGTCAACTAAAAAGGCATTGACAATTCTTGATGAATTTGAGAATCCTGGATTGCCATTGAATAGTGGCAGCTACCTAAATCTCAGTTTTTCCACACATTCTCTAAAAATTTATACAGATCATCAAAGAGATCAAGTAAAAACAATTAACTTAACCTGTGCCTTACGCATAAGTAGAAGGCAGACTAAGACCTTCAAATTATTAGGGAGAGAAATAAATATCAAAATCTAGCCTACTTAGCTTCAGAGCCCATGATAGAGTTCATTGAGACTGCAGAAACTACATGGAAAAGATGAGAGGAAAATTGGTTGAACCAGGAACCCAACAATACATATTTAAAAATGCCTTTAAGAAGACAAGTTCTAGCCTGGGAAAATACTACAATCTTGTCTTAGATTGAATAAGAGCATTTGCTATTGAGAAATCAAAAGGAAGAGACATAAAAGCACAAGGACCCTAGACAACATATCAGATGAGTGCCGCTTTCAGCAATGATCTTGTTTTGCCTTGCAGACATGGTGGTGAAGGGAAAGAAGGAAACGAGATAGGGAAATTTAAGTGTTCTGTGAAATAAGACCATAAAATTAGAAGACATATTACAAACCTCCTTTGGTTTAAGTTCAGAAGAGAGAGTTTTTGAACTAGAAATCTAGATAGTCATCCTGAATCTTTATCCTTATTACATAAATTCTTATTGCTCATAAAGGAAAATAAAAACTATACTGAATAGAAAATTGCAATAATAAACATACAAACTACTACAATGAATAAAGCAGAAAATAAGAAACAATATTTTAGCTATTAAAAGTTTTCTTCCTGAACCACCCATAAACCAGTTATCAATACCCGAACACCATGACCTATATTAAATATCTTTAATCCTTTGCATATATGAAAAGAAAAAAATCCTCAAGTAAGAGTTTCAGATACTTGAAATAGAAGTGGATAAATATCAGGGTGTTGTGAAAGAAGAGTTGACTACAAGAAATTGAAGAAAAAGAATCATTTTAGAAATTAAAACCAGGGACACCTAGGTGGCTCAGTCATTAAGCATAGGCCTTCAGCTCAAGTCATGATCCCAGGGTTCTGGGATCAAGTCCTACATTGGACTCCCTGCTCAGTAGGGAGTCTGCTTCTCCCTCTACCCCTCCCCACTGCTTGTACTCTCTTTCTCTCTCTCTCTCTCTCTCTCTCTCTCTCTCTCTCTCTCTCATACTCTCTTGCATGCTCTCTCAAATACATCTGTAAAAAAAATAAAGACATTAAAACTAGATTTTAAGATAACAGGAAAGAATAGAGGTGACTGAAAATTTATTACAGAGCGTTGAGGAAAACAGGCAAAAGAATGAAGACAAAGGAACAGAGAGAAAATGATTAATGTATAAGATAGGCAAAAAGATCCAATATATACTCATTTGGAGCCCTAAAGGAGAAAAACAAAAACCTGATGTAGAACTGATATTTAAAACTATGAATTTTTCTGAAGAAAGACCAGAATCTACATGATGTAAAAGAGGCAGCCATGTACTTACAAAAATTGACTGTAATGGGCAACTCAGAGACTTGGTCTAGTAAAACTTTCACTTATGCATTTATTTGTGTTTAAATGAAAAACAAAAGAGCAACTCTTGCACAAATAAATTCATCACTCGGTAACAATAAAAAAAAAAAGTAAAAATAAGTACAAAGGAAAAATCCTTAGGGCCTCCACTTAAAAAGATCAAGTTACTTAAAAGGAAAGAACATCAGATTAGCATCAGACTTCTCAACAGCAATATACAAAGCAATTCAATAATGGAACAGTATTTTTTAAAAATTCAAGTAATAGGAATTTTACATAGAGTCAGCCTGCTCAGTATCAAGGCTATTAAAAAAAAAAACATTAAAAATGGAAAAACTAAAAAAATGGAAAAACTCAGGGAACACTATACTCATTAGTCTTCCACAGTAATCTTCTAAACTCATGCATCCAGTATTCATTATCTGACATGGCAATTGAACATTTGAAATGAGGCTAGTTTGAATTTAGGCACACTGTAGATTTCAAAGACTTAGTACCAAAAATTTATATAAATACCTCATCAACAGTTTTGAATATATTGATTACATAATCTCATTTTTTAAAATTTTATAAAATATTTACAAGTACTTGATTTCTGTTGCAGCTTTAGAGGCCATTGTTTCTTGAATTGTGGGTGGTGGCTGATTGAAGTAGGTTTAAGTATTGAGCCATCCAGTAGGATATGATGGAAAATGCAATGTCATCAATAAAATCAAATTGGGTTATTCAGTATACAAAAGGACATTCATAAGACATTTAAAATAGTGAGCTTAAGTTCATTATTCAAGGGTTAGATTCAAGGAAGAGAAAGCATAAAGGTCCCAAGATATGTTCTGTGCATTTAGTCAAAAGCAGAAATATATTTGGATATTCAGTAGTTTGTAGAAATGGACATGGAAAGATTTGAATCTGATTGGAAAAATGAGAGAGATCATCCCAAAATATGTCACAGGCCATGAGATTAATAACAAAAGCAAGATATAATTGTGATACTGGTTACAGTTTGCCCTCTGATGTGCTTTTAAGCTATACTTTACAAGGAGCAAAAAAAGCTCTTGTTATGTGCGATCTCCAGAAGGAGATAAGCTTCCATTGGTATTTGTGATTAAAACATTGGCAGAAGATCTGGTTTTCTAACATTAGCTATAAATGTTACCATTTTGCTTCTTAAGTTAGCTAAATTTGAAAAACTTCTCATATTCCTAAAAGAGATTAAAATATGTAAGAGAAATGTTATTTGAAATGATGCTATATGCCAAATATATACTTAGGAAGATCTGTCCTCAGTATTTATAGTACCATTGCTGACTTACTATCACTAAGGACTACACTTTTAAGTTATTGTTGAGAGAGAAATGATGGGGTTTGTGCTGCTGTTTTCTTGACATTCTTTTTCAACAAGATGGTGCTGTATGTAACTCTTCCTGGAGAGCTGGTTGTGGATTTTCTGTGGCACATACTTGATTGATGTAACTGGCTTCTGGCTGGTGCTTCTTCTTTTTTTTTTTTTAAGTTTTTATTTAAATTCCAATTTAGTTAACATACAGTGTTATATTAGTGTCAAGTGTACAATAGAGGGATTAAACAATTCGGTGCTCATCACAAGTGTACTTCTTAATCCCCATCACCTATATAACCTATCCTTCCACCCATCTCTCCTAGTAACCATTAAATTTGTCCTCTGTAGTTGAGAGTCTGTTTCTTGGTTTGCCCTCTTTTCCCCTTTGCTCATTTTTGTGTAACTGGCTTCTAGAATCATTTAAGCGCTCCCCCAATATGTTCTGAATGTGTTCAAGAATTTGAGGTATATAAATTGGACTTTTGATTGATATAGTGAATTAGAAATGAATTAATAATACTAGTATCTGAATAAGATTTATATATTTTCAACAGAAAGGTATAATTTGATATTTGAAGGAAACTAGTTTAAAGTAATTGATTAATCTGTCTTTAGTGTCTTCACTGTGAATATAGATATTTGAACCTGATATTAAAGGTATGGTCAGTATCATAGTCTTTTTTACCTCTGTAGAACTTGATAGTCCATGATGATTAGGTTTCCTCTAGAAAGCTTCCTTACATATTTTAAATATAAACCATACAAGGTTTCATTTTTATTTCTTGCAATTCAGATTTCTAGAGTACCCATTTGGCATTGTAAGAGATTAAAGTTTCACAGTTATGTAGACCCTGAAATCTATAAATGAGACATTTTATGAAATAATAAAAGTTTAATGAGTCATCATTTTTCCTATTGTTAGCTTCTTTATAAAATATGTATTTATTATAATTAATTGATTTATTTATGTTTAATTTATTTTGATATATTGTGTAAGGTGAGGATATTTGTTTTTTTCTAGACAATCAATTTTCCCAGCACCATGTATTGTTTACTCCCTCTTGGTTGATGATGTTCCTTTTATCAAATAATAACTCCTTAATTTAATGTAATTGGGCCAGCTTTGGAGTTTTATTATGTTCCATTAATCTGTTTGTCTATTGTGTTGTAGCCATGCTATTTTAATTATATTAGCTTAATGGAGGAAGTTTCTCTTTATAAATCTGTCAAAAAGTCCTATTTTCATGGGTTTAGTATATCACAGAAATTGTGGAAATGCATTGTCACATTCCTGAAAATTCCTATGGGAATTGAGATAAGCTCTAAATTAATTAGAAAGAATTGAAGACTTCTCAGCATTTTGTCTCTCAATCTAAGAACATGGATTATATCTTGTTTAAGTCTTTGTTGTGTCTCAGTGAGATGTAGTTTGGTTCATGTTTTCCGTACAAATCTCATTTTAAGTATTCCTATGTATTTTACGTTTTTTGGTTGTTGCAAAGGGAGTTTTTCCCATTATAACTGCTAAGTGGTTATTGTTGGAGATCAATTTGAAATCTGTATGCATTTTTATATTTTTATTTGTATTAAACTACCTTTTGAACCCACTTGGTAGTTAAAATAAAAGTTTAATTAGTTTTTTTGGGTTTTGCAGTCCGAACATCTGCAAAGTGACATTTTTGCTTCCTCTTTCCTTTGTGATTATAGCTTACTTACTGCGTTGACTTGAACTTCCAGCAATATAGTAAATAACGGTGATTTGAATAGTATCTTACTTTAATTTCTGCTATGAATAGCAGTCCTTCTAATGCTTCATCACTCAATGTAACACCTCTTGATTTAATGTAAAAGGTTTTTTTCATGTTAAGAAAATAGTCTTACAAACCATGAGAGACTCTTAACTCTGGGAAACAAACTGAGGGTTGCTGAAGGGGAGGTGGGTGGGAAGATCACATAACTGGGTGATGAGCATTAAGGAGGGCATGTGATGTGATGAGCCCTGGGTGGTATAGGCAACTGATGAATTATTGAAAACTACATCTGAAACTAGCGATGCACTATATGTTGGCAAATTAAATTTTGATAAAAAAAGAATAGTCTTAATTCAAGAATGATTTTTTAAAAAATCAAGAGTGGCTACCTTTAGTATTAATTAACCTCGAGTTTAATTAATACTAAAAATAGCATCTATTAATTTTGATATTATAAAGTTTATAATAAAATTATTTGTTGAGAGCATTATTACTAGAGGAAGTTTTTCTTAAGAGTGGAAAGTGCAACATAGTTTTACAATCTCAAAATCAAGACCTTTTAGTAAACTAGTGAGGTGTTCACAATAATTTGTATCTTCCTTTGTCCCTCTTCAGGGACACACACTTACCTAATAAGAATTAGTACTTAAAGAATAATTAAAATCAACAATATGAATTATATATTTTAGAATAAGTTAAATTTTTAAATTTTAATTCTAGTATAGTTAACATACAGTGTTTATTAGTTTCAGGTGTATAACATTGCAACTCAGAAATTCTGCACATTACTCAGTACTCATCATGATAAATGTACTCTTCAGTCCCTATCACCCTGTTTCACCCACCTCCCCTCCGGTAACCATGTTTGTTCTCTGTAGTTAGAGTCTTTCTGTTTCTCTCTCTCTCTCTCTCTCTCTCTCTCTCTCTCTCTCTCTCTTTTTCTCTGCTCATTTGTTTTGTTTCTTAATTTCCACATATGAGTAATATCATATGGTATTTATCTTTCTCTGAGTTATTTTGCTTAACATTATACAGTAGCTCCATCCATGTTGTTGCAAAAGGCAAGATTTTATTCCTTTTTATGGTTGAGTAATATGCGATAGTGTGTGTGTGTATGTGTGTGCTTGTGTATACCGCATCTTCTCTGTCCAATCATCTTTCGATAGACACTTGAGCTGCTTTCATAATTTGTCTATTGTAATAATGCTACAGTAACCATAAGGGTGGATGTATCCCTTTGAATTACTGTTTTGTATTTTGGGGGTAAATATCCAGTAGTGCAGTTATTGAATTGTAGAGTAGTTCTATTTTTAATTTTTTGAGGAGCCTCCATATTGTTTTCTACAGTGGCTGCACCAGTTTGCATTCTCACCAACAGTGCATGAGAGTTCCTTTTTCTCTACATCCTTGCCAACATGTTTCTTGAGTTTTCGATGTTAGCCATTCTGACAGGTGAAAGATGATATATCTCACTGTGATTTTGATTTGCATTTCGCTGATGATGAGTGATGTTGTGCACCTTTTTATGTGTCTGTTGGCCATCTGTATGTCTTCTTTGGAGAAATGTCTGTTCATGTCTTTTGCCCATTTTTTCAATTGCACTATTTGGGTTTTTTTGGTATTACTTAGAAGTTCTTTATATATTTTGGATACTAATCCTTTATCAGATATGTCATTTGCAAATATCTTCTCCCATTGCATTGGTTGCCTTTTAGTTTTGTTGACTATTTCCTATGCTGTGCAAAGTTTTTTATTTTGATAAAAATAATTTTTAGTTTTGTTTCCTTTGCCTCAGGAGACACATGTAGAAAAATTTTATGGCCAATGTCAGAGAAATGCATCATGCTGTCTTCTAGGATTCTTATGGTTTCAGGTCACACATTCAGGTCTTAAATCAATTTTGAGGTTATTTTCATGTATGGTGAAAGAAAGTGGTACAGTTTCATTCTTTTGTGCGTAGATGTCCAGTTTTCCCAACACTATTTGTCGAAGGGACTCTTTCCCATTGTATATTTTATTCTGCTTTGTCAAAGATTAATTGACCATATAATTGTGGGTTTATTCCTGGACTTTGTATTCTGTTATATTGATCTATGTACGTTGTTTTGTTTTTGTTTTGCCTGTACCGTATGTTTTGATTACTATAGGTTTGTAATATAACTTGAAGTCTGGAATTGTCAAACCTCCAGTTTTGTTTTTCTTTTTCAAGATTGTTTTGGCTATTTGAGGTCTTTTGTGTTTCCATACAAATTTAAATATTGTTCTAGTTCTGTGAAAAATACTTGTATTTTGATAGGGATTGCATTAAATCTGTAGATTGCTTTGGGTAGTATAGACATTTTTACAATATTAGTTCTTCTAATCCATGAGCATAGAATGTTTTTCCATTCCTTTGCATTGTCTTGACTTTCTTTTATCAATGTTTTCTAGTTTTCAGACTACAAGTTTTTCACCTTTTTGGTTAAGTTTATTCCTAGATATTTTACTGTTTTGTGTTGTAATTGTAAATGGGATTATTTTCTTTTTTAAAAATGGGATTATTTTCTTATTTTCACTTTCTTCTGCTTCATTGTTAGTGTATAGGAAGGTAATAGATTTCTGTACATTGATTCTGTATCATAAAATTTTACTGAATTTGTTTATTCTAGTAGCTTTTTGGTAGAATCTTTCAGGTTTTCTACATATAGTAACACATTATCTGCAAATAGTGTGAGTTTTACTTCTTCCTTACCAATTTGGATGTCTTTTATTTCTTTATGTGTCTGATTTCTGTGGCTAGGACTCCTAGTATTATGTTTAATAAAAGTGGTGAGAGAGGACATTCTTACCTTGTTCCTGACCTTAGGGTATAACCTCTCAGTTTTTCCCCATTGAGTATGATGTTAGCTCTTTTCATACGTGGCCTTTATTATGTTGAGGTCTGTTCCCTCTAGACTTACCCTGTTGAACGTTTTTATCATGAATGGATATTATTCTTTGTCAGGTGCTTTTTTCTGAATCTATTGAAATGATCATATGGTTTTTATTCTTTCTCTTATTGATGTAATGTATCAAGTAAAGCATTACTTTTAGTACAGGAAAACTATTTATAATTGCAAGGTTATATTAGCCTTTGAATTATGTCCATAGCTATAAATTTAGGTTTTCATGTTTTGTTTACTTTTAGATTACTCAACCCTGCAAGTGTGAACTTTATTACTTACGATTTTTCTTACTTAAAGGTACTTTTACATGGATTCCTCACAGGGAGTTTTTAATGTCATGTGAATTTTGATATTTTAAGATATAATGAAGTAGGCATATAAATTCTTTTATAAATTAAAAAAATGTCTTAAATGTTTGGCCTTAAAGACTTTTAAGACTTTTTATTTTTTTTAAGATTTTATTTATTTATTCATGAGAGGCACAGAGAGAGAGGCAGAGACGTAGAGGGAGAAGCAGGCTTCTTTCAGGGAGCTGGATGCAGAACTCAATCCCTGGACCCAGGATCACATACTGAGCCGAAGGCAGATGCTCAACCGCTGAGCCACCCAGGCATCCCTTAAGGACTGTCTTAAAAGTTTCTAACATTTGTTCTTAAGAGAAGAAAGAAACACTAGCCAGAAAAATAGGCGATTGAAGAAAATTCTTCTTTTTGAAGTTTGATTTTGTATAAATGTTACTTCACATGAAACTGTAGTTTATCCATTACGTTAAAACCAGAACAGACACCACATCATGAGAATATGTTTTATACCAAGTTAATAGAAGCAAAGTTATTTCATTTTTCATTGTGACTCATTTATTATTTACTGCAGTTTTCATTGTTTGAGTTATGAATGTATGTGAATATTAATGACCAACTGCAAAATTGTTAAATTGGAAAAATGATTATAACATTAACAGACATAATAGAGAGTAAAATATTAACTCTTTGCTTGAAGTAGTCAAAGTCAGAGAAGAATATCCAGGAAAAGAAAAAGATCCCAAATTAAATACTTGTTAGAAGCACATTACAGGGGGAGGGGCAAGATGGCGGAAGAGCAGGGTCCCCAAATCACCTGTCCCCACCAAATTACCTAGATAACCTTCAAACCATCCTGAAAATTTACGAATTCGGCCTGAGATGTAAAGAGAGACCAGCTGGAATGCTACAGTGAGAAAAGTCCGCGCTTCTATCAAGGTAGGAAGACGGGGGGAAAAAGAAATAAAGAAACAAAAGGCCTCCGAGGGGGAGGGGCCCCGCGAGGAGCCGGGCTGAGGCCGGGGCGAGTGTCCCCAGGACAGGAGAGCCCCGTCCCGGAGGAGCAGGAGCTGCACCAACCTTCCCGGGCGGGCGGAAAGGGGCTCGCAGGGAGTTGGAGCAGGACCCAGGAGAGCGGGGATGCCCTCAGGCTCCCTGGGACACTAACAGACACCTGCGAGCGCAGGAGAGTGCTCCGAGCTCCCTAAGGGCTGCAGCACGCACCGGAGCAGCTCGGAGGGGCTCGGGAGCGGCTCCAGGGAGGGAGCTGCGGGGCGGGAGCGCAAATCCAACAACACAGGCCCCGGAGCACAGGGCGCCGGGACACAGCCCAGGATCCGGCCTCCCCCCGGGACAGGCAGAGGCCGGGAGGGCCCAGGACAGCAAGGACGCTCCTGCCCCGAGCTGAGCAGATCAGCGGCCCCGCCCCGGAGCCTCCAGGCCCTGCGGACGGAGAGCCGAGAGCCCCGAGCCCCGTAGTTCCTGCGGAGGCTGAATCCAGGCTTCCAGAGTTGCCATAGCAACTGCAACTGTTCCTCCTGAGACCTCACGGGGTAAACAACCCCCGCTGAGCCCTGCAGCAGGCAGGGGCAGAGCAGCTCCCCCAAGTGCTAACACCTGAGAATCAGCGCAACAGGCCCCTCCCCCAGAAGACCAGCTAGAGGGACCAGTGATACTCCCCCGTGTTCCAATACAACTTGTTTTTGGCCACTCTGCACTGAGCAAAATGACTAGAAGGAAAACCTCACTTCAAAAGAAAGAATCAGAAACAGCCCTCTCTCCCACAGAGTTACAAAATCTGGATTACACTTCAATGTCAGAAAGCCAATTCAGAAGCACTATTCTACAGCTACTGGTGGCTCTAGAAAAAAGCATTAAGGCCTCACGAGACTTCATGACTGCAGAATTTAGATCCAATCAGGCAGAAATTAAAAATCAATTGAATGAGATGCAATCCAAACTAGAAGTCCTAACGACGAGGGTTAACGAGGTGGAAGAACGAGTGAGTGACATAGAAGACAAGTTAATGGCAAAGAGGGAAACTGAGGAAAAAAGAGATAAACAATTAAAGAACCATGAAGACAGATTAAGGCAAATAAATGACACTCTAAGGAAGAAAAACCTACGTTTAATTGGGGTTCCCGAGGGCGCCGAAAGGGACAGAGGGCCAGAATATGTATTTGAACAAATCCTAGCTGAAAACTTTCCCAATCTGGGAAGGGAAACAGGCATTCGGATCCAGGAAATAGAGAGATCCCCCCCGAAAATCAATAAAAACCGTTCAACACCTCGACATCTAATAGTGAAGCTTGCAAATTCCAAAGATAAAGAGAAGATCCTTAAAGCAGCAAGAGACAAGAAGTCCCTGACTTTCATGGGGAGGAATATTAGGGTAACAGCAGACCTCTCCACAGAGACCTGGCAGGCCAGAAAGGGCTGGCAGGATATATTCAGGGTCCTAAATGAGAAGAACATGCAACCAAGAATACTTTATCCAGCAAGGCTCTCATTCAAAATGGAAGGAGAGATAAAGAGCTTCCAAGACAGGCAGGAACTGAAAGAATATGTGACCTCCAAACCAGCTCTGCAAGAAATTTTAAGGGGGACTCTTAAAACTCCCCTTTAAGAAGAAGTTCAAGTAACTCTGAACGTGAATGGGCTTAATGACCCCATCAAAAGGCGCAGAGTTTCAGACTGGATAAAAAAACAGGACCCATCTATTTGCTGTCTACAAGAGACTCATTTTAGACAGAAGGACACCTACAACCTGAAAATAAAAGGTTGGAGAACCATTTACCATTCAAATGGTTCTCAAAATATACCCTAAAAACTACAGAACACTTCTGAAAGAAATTGAGGAAGACACAAAGAGTTGGAAAAATATTCCATGCTCATGGATTGGCAGAATTAATATTGTGAAAATGTCAATGTTACCCAGGGCAATTTACACGTATAATGCAATCCCTATCAAAATACCATGGACTTTCTTCAGAGACTTAGAACAAATTATTTTAAGATTTGTGTGGAATCAGAAAAGACCCCAAACAGCCAGGGGAATTTTAAAAAAAGAAAACCATATCTGGGGGCATCACAATGCCAGATTTCAGGTTGTACTACAAAGCTGTGTTCATCAAGACAGTGTGGTACTGGCACAAAAACAGACACATAGATCAATGGAACAGAACAGAGAACCCAGAAGTGGACCCTGAACTTTATGCTCAACTAATATACGATAAAGGAGGAAAGACGATCCACTAGAAGAAAGACAGTCTCTTCAATAAATGGTGCTGGGAAAATTGGACATCCACATGCAGAAGAATGAAACTGGACCACTCTCTTGCACCATACACAAAGATAAACTCAAAATAGATGAAAGATCTAAATGTGAGACAAGATTCCATCAAAATCCCAGAGAAGAACTCAGGCAACACCCTTTTTTAACTTGGCCACAGTAACCGGAGAAGGACAAACAGTGTATGTTCCCATTCATTTGGGGAATATGAATAATAGCAAAAGGGAATATAAGGGAAGGGAGAAGAAATGTGTGAGAAATATCAGAAAGGGAGACAGAACATAGAGACTCCTAACTCTGGGAAATGAACTGGGGGTGGTGGAGGGGGAGGAGGGTGGGGGGTGGGGGTGAATGGGTGACGGGCACTGAGGGGTACACTTGACGGGATGAGCACTGGGTGTTTTTCTGTATGTTGGTAAATTGAACACCAATAAAAATTAATTTATAAAAAAAAAAAAAAAAAAAAAAAAAAAAAAAAAGAAGCACATTACAAAGGAGTGATCTAGTTGAGGAAATGTATGGTGAGTCAGTAATATATCTTCTTATCTGAATAGAAGATTCTACGTTATTCTCTGTTTGCTGTACAATTAGATCTTGACAAAGACCACAGTATTATCTGCCATATTTTTAACTGTATGTGATTTAAGGTCATTTTACTCTCTTATAACAAATCACTAACAACTAAGGAAATGTGAATATTTTGTGTTTTTAGTAAGGTGTAGGGTTTAGGTATAATGTTCGAGTGTAATGTTCATAATAACGCACTATATAATACACCAAATCCTTATTCCCTAATTTTTAAAAATATTTTATTTATTTATTCATGAGAGACACAGAGAGAGACAGAGACATAGGCAGAGGGAGAAGCAGGCACCCTTGGGAGAGCCTGATGTGGGACTCAATCCCAGGACCCAGGGATCATGACCTGAGCCAAAGGCAACCACTGAACCATGCAGGCATCCCTATTCTCTAAGTTTTTTAAATAGAAGCTAAGAGTATTCAGAGTCTTCTGTTGACAGATATATACACTTGGACATTTGGGCTGTTTTAGTATCACTTAAAAAGCAAACAATGCATTGTATAACTCTTTGAGATTTGAAAGAGTTCACACATTTAGGTAGAACAAATGTAATTTTTTTTCTCTGTAGTTATACAGGACTGTTAGAGCAGCAGTAGAGAATACTTTGTGACATTCATGATCCTGCACATCAGTGATTCATGTCTAAAGTAAAAGAAGTCCATGAATTGAATGTAGGTGGACCCATTAGAATATTTGTAGAGTATTCAAATACAGTTAAGTTTATACTGCCTTGATATGTCATACTGCTTTGATTATACATTAACTATTTAGTTTAAAGTTAGATTTGGAACATTTTGTACAGTCATGTCATACCTTGCATATCACCTCATCTTCAGATCTCATTCCTACATATATTCAACACTGAGTTTTACTTACTGTGTTGCAAACATTGTGATATCTCCAAATAATGGCAGAAATTTAGTCCCTGCCCTCAGAAGCTCATTATTTTGTGATAGAGACCGATAAGTAAATGTATAATTATAATTTTTTCATAAGTGCTATAATAGAGGTATGTTCAGTGTCTGGTAGAGGTAATTATATTTACTGATCTTAAAGAGTGTAAAAATAACTATGTCAAATCAAAAGGAAATAATCATAAAATGAACCAAAGGCAATATTATATGATCTGACTCTAGTACTTAATTCAACTTTTAAAAAATATAATTTCTTCAATGGGTTAATTGAATTGGTTTTTGTATATTTTAGAAGACACTGGAAGAAGTTATTTTATATGAACCAGAATGAATTAATTTATACTGTATTGTGCTGTGAATGACTAATAGTATGCATCTGATGCTTTGGGTTTTTAACAACTTTTTTTTTCTTTTTAAAACTTGATTGACTTGCTACCTGATTAAATCATGGAATTTTAACAGTATTACACATAATATTTTTACATAAAAAGCTTTACATAGCATTTTGTATATGATTCTGCTTATTCTTTAGAAAAAATATTCATCCATTGGTCAAAGAATACTTTTTATTAAACTACCAGTATTAAATAGCTGTTAACTTATAAACATTTTAAGTAGGTGAAACATACATTTTACAGATAAAGAAATATTTGATGCAGATGTATAGATAAAATATTTTAAAAATTAGAACACTGAAAAAAAAACTATGATGAATGTCTTTTTTTGAAAGCAAGGATTTCCAAATATATTCACTCTTTTAAATATTTAGCTTTGGTTTCTTTGTTTCTCAAATTACAAAGCTGCTGATAGCAAAACTCCAGGATTTCATGTGAGTTCAAGCAATGTCTACCTTAACACAAATGTTAAAATAGAACTCAGAAAATGCACTAGCAATAACCCAAGTTCTGTCTCAACCAATTTTAGACCTGGGCTATCCGTATAGTAGCTATTGACCCCATGCAGCTTTTGAGTATCTGGAAGGGAACTAGTTGAAATTGAGATGATTCATAACCTCAGAGACAATCGTTTAAAAAAAAAAAGGAGTAAAATGATTCAATTTTTTGTGTTGATTACATGTTGAAATGATAATATTTTATAAAAATAAAATGCTTAATAAACTTAATTCCATCTGTTTCTTTTTACCTTTTTTAGTGGCTTACATTATATTTCATCGAACATCACTGTTTTATACCGATGCTTTTCAAACTCTAGTTACATAAAAATTATTTGGAAAGGTTGTTAAAACACAAATACTTGGGTTCTATCTTCAGAGATTTTGACTCAATAGTTTTATGTGGGGTCTAACCACTTGCATTTTTAATGAGCTCCCAGGGGATGCCAGTATGCTAATCTATGGATCATACTTTGAGTAACAAGATTCTCATATGGACAATATCTTTTTGGTGGGGTTGTAAAGAATGTCTAGGATGAATCAACGGCCATATCAGGGCTCACATAACCTATTATTTGGTATAAACTATAAGTAAGACACTGTCATACTGTGTAGAGGAATTTAATTATGAACTTTGTGCTAGACCTTTGAGGAAAAATTTGTGAATTTTCGTCAAAAACTAACTTTTTCTTAAATGACTATATATTTGTTACTATGTAAAGAGGAAAATAAAGAAAAAATTAAAAGCAACTGTCAAATAGGAAAGTAAGATTCAGCCTGTCATTTTTAAGACAACAGAATTTACTTGCACCTCTACAGAAAGGAGAGGAGGAAAATCGTACTTAAAAAAAAAACAAAAACATATAGTTAATAAAGGTACAGTTGTGTGTGACAGACCTTTTGTCTAAAGTATTTGCTTTTTTCTTATTTTTCTTCATTTCTGTATTTTCTCTCTCTCTCTCTCTTCTTTTAGAGCGAGAGAGCAGAGCAAGAGGGGCAGGGAGGAGAGAGAGAGAGAATCTCAGGTGATCTCCATGCTGAACACAGAGCCCTATGTGGGGCTCAGTCTCACAACCTGGAGGTCAAGACCTGAACTAAAACCAGTAGTTGGATGCTTAATCAACTGTGCTACACAGGCACCGCTCATTTTTATATTCGTAAAAACAGTTAAATAGGGGATGAGGAAATTACGGTGGGGAAAAAGATTAAGGTAGAGATAAGTCAGAGAAGGATAGAAGAGGCTGGAAGAGAATAGTAAATAATAATAGAAAGCAGTGGGGACATAGATGATTGTATTTAAGGTTGAGAACAATTCTTAGACTGTCTTTTACTATGATACTTGCAGACCTATTTTCAGGACCAAGAAAGGATTTATTCATGGTTTTACCTTAGCAAATAACAATACCATGGTATTACCTTAGCAAATAGTTACTCAGGCTTAATGAAGAGGCCCATTCTTTTTAAGAAAATCTTTCCTTCCTCCCCTCCCTTACCCCCTCTTCCTCTCTCTCTCCCTTCCTTCCTCTCTTTCCTTCCTTCAATCCCTCCCTCCCTCCTTCCCTCCTTCCTTCCTCTTCTTTCTGATAGCCCTAAGACTAGAAAATACTTTTTTAATATTGATCTTTAATCTTTATCGTTGTCATTGCCTCTCATTGATCCTATTTCTAGCTCCTGGATAAACAAACAGCAATGTTTCCTCCCTAACAGATCTTCTGCATTTGAAGATAACTATCATATTTATTTCTTCAGTTGTCCCTTGCATGATGAGAAAGGCAGTAGTATGGTTGATATAAGATGATAGAGCAAAGGTTGAGAATATTTTTTCCTACTATCTGTATGGCATGTGTATGTTCTTATTTGGAAATATTTGTTTAAGAGGATAAGATGATCCTCTTTTCTAGAGTCAGAGGTATATTACGGTTCTCAAGAGAAATAGAACCAATAGGATATATGTATGTGTATATGTGTATATGTACCCATACATATGTGTGTGTGTGTGCAGGGGTGAGAGAGAGATTTATTTTAAGAAGTTGGCCACTTGATTATGGCAACTGGCAAATCTAAAATCTTCAAGGTGGGCTGGCAGGATGGAAACCCAGGGAAGAGCTGATATTGCTCTTCAAATCTGAAGGTGGTCTGCCGGCAAAATTTCATCTTTTTGGGAAGGGGGAGGTGGTATATATAGTGGGGAAGTGGGAAGAAGGGGTTAAGGAGACCATCAGGCTTTCTTCAGGCCTTTATCTGTTTGGATAGGACCTAGCCACATTATGGAAAGCAATTTGTTTTACTCTCACTCTGTGTATTTAAATGTTAATCTCATCCAAAAACACCCTTACAGAAACATTCAGAATAATGTTTGAATAAATACTTGGGCACCATGGCCCAGCCAAGTTGACACTTAAAGTAACCATCACAAGTGGAGTATATATCCTATTGAAGTATCAAAATGTATTGTGTGACAATAATAGTTATGTTTTGGGATAACTATTAGTGAGAAATGATGCATTAGTATTAGAACTTTCCACACAAGAATCTATAATTGATTTTACTGGGTTTTCAATGACTTGTTTTTTAATATTCATTGGGATAAATCCCAAAATGAAGCTCCAAGAGGCAGAGTAATGGTTTTTTTTAAAACACAGATTCAAAGTCTACATTTTAGCACACAATGTTCTGTGAGGTGAGTTCATTTTAGATGCGTGTGATTTTCTCTTCCCATAGTCAAGTATTACACATCTTTTCTATTCATTGTACTAAAGAAGCAAACAGAATGTTTTCATATGGCTCATAATAACTTAGTTATGGATTGATCATCTTTTCTTTCAGATCTGGGCATGTGGGAGGGATGATATAAAGACAAGGTAATTTTCTGCAATGATTTCTGAAGGTTTAAAGAACATTTTTGCATATGTTTGCCTTTGAAAACATGTAATCTAAGGCCTGATTAGTTTAATGCAAAGTGAAAACTTTAGTCTCTGCAAGAGCTAGTGATAGGTAATTTTACAGGAAAACTTTCATTTTTGATGTGAGAATTCTTAAAATATAAGGCAGTCTCCTTATAAACTCAACCCTCTTTTCTGTGAGAAGTAATTGCAACTATGCAGCATCAATAAATGTAACCTGGTTGCTCCATCTTTAGTATTCTATGACAGTTTATACATCCCTCTGAACTTAGCATATATTAATTGTGTATGCCTTTTTCATTTATTCAGCTACAAACTCTTTAAGGGCAGGGCAATTCTATTCAAGTAGCATTAATTTGGTACGACCATGCATTAGTTGGTACTTTTCCATGGAGAGCTCAAATAGACAAGTAATAGATAAATTTTAATACAGTTTAATACATTATGTAGTAGAGCTGATTACTAAGTATTGGGGAAATAGCTGGATTCAAGTATTATAAGAGCCAAAGTGTCACATAGAGACTGACATTTCATCTGGATCCTGATGGATAAATCTGTGTTTTATAGTTGTACACTTCTTCTTCTACCTGCCTCTTCTTTGAATCTTGAATAATACCAACCATCTACTTATTCTGCTTCCCAGTTCTGGTAGCCTTTGGCTGTTGGGGAAAAGAAAAAAAAAATCACTCAGTTGTATGGAATGTTTCTATTACAAATTTAGAGTCTCTAGCCTCAGCTAGTAATGCTTTCACATATTCCTTTTTTGTAGGATATATTTTTCTCCTTTTCTGCTTAGAATATGCTTAATTGCCCTTCAAAACTCAGCTCAAATGCTACCTTCTTATTAGCATTATTACTGAATTTTCTTTTTAAAAATTTCAGCTTTGTCTTTCATGTAAATGAATTACCAACTTTGTTAGACTGTATCTTCTTTGTCTTTAATTTACAGCTTAAAATATCTCTGTGACTTTGAAAAATGACCTTACCTTTTATATGATTCAATTTTTTCACATGTGAAATAACAGGGATAATATCTTGAGTAACACTAGAGCCCTGCAAGCCCTGCAAAATTTCTGTGATCTTTATGGAGCTGTGATTGCTTCCCATTTATATCTGTTATATATAACTTCACTGTGGTATCAGTCACATTGAATTGTGATAATTTATTCACCTTTCTCTTTCTCTTACTAGACATTTTTCTGAGGATATGATTTGTATCCTGTTTATCTTTTGTTCCCAACATAGTAGGGACTCAAAAATAAAGTTTTTGAATGATCTCATCTACTTCCAAGTCTTCAACTATCAAACAAGTGCCAAGAACTTGGGAAACAATTACAACATTGTGTGTGAGTATCGGAGGAGAGGTGCGAATTTGATAAGCAGAATCATCATGCTGGATTTTGAAAATATAGTGTCCTTACCCAGGTAATGAGAGGGCCTAAGGATTATGGAAGAACATTCCAAGCAAAAGAAACAACATGCATAAAGTCACAGTGGTAGGAGAAAATGTAGTTCAATTAGAAACAAACATGTTGGGTGCGGCCAGGGGGGGAAAAAAAAGGGCGGGGGGGATACAATGCAAGAGATGATAAATGGAAAAGGGAGTAAGGGTTCAAACTATGAAAGGACTTTTATGCCATGTGTCTTTGTCTCCTTAGGCTTCTATAACAAATTACCACTGACTGGGTGGCAGTGCTTACAGTTCTGAGGGTTGGGAAGTCCAAGTCAAGGCAGTGGCAGATTCAGTGTCTGGTGAGACCTATTTCTGATTCATAGACAACTGTCTTTTTGCTAGAACTCACATGGTAGAAGAAGTGAGGCATCTCTCTGGAGTCTCTTTTGTAAGGTCACAAGTCCAATTCATGGGAACTCTTCCTTTTTTAAAAAAAAAATATTTTTTTTCTTTATTTATTTATGATAGTCACACACAGAGAGAGAGAAAGAGAGGCAGAGACACAGGCAGAGGGAGAAGCAGGCTCCATGCACCAGGAGCCCGACGTGGGATTTGATCCCGGGTCTCCAGGATCGCGCCCTGGGCCAAAGGCAGGCGCCAAACCACTGCGCCACCCAGGGATCCCCTCTTCCTATGACCTAATATCGCAAAGGCCCCACCTCCTAATAGCATCACACTGGGGTTAGGTTTCAACATATGAATAGCAGGTTGGGGGAGGAGGACACAAACATTCCATCTTTAGTACCATGTTAGAGAAATCCGCAAAAGCAAATATAAATCAGATTTGTGTTTTGAAAAGATCATTGTGGTGGCAGATTAAAAGAAGTGTTGGGGGATAGCCAAGAATAAGAAGGAGGAGGAGGACAGCTTTTCTTAGAAATAAGAGATAAGGATAGGTAATGTCATAGATAAGCTTAGATGTGAAGGAACAAAATACTTGCACTCTGAATTATCAGGAAAGGTAATCTGTTGACCATGATGGAGAACATGGCATATATAGAGAATAGTAAATGTTAAGAATTGCTGGCTTAGGAAATGTGAAAGGGAAGTGACCAGGGATAAATAAAAGGATTACTGAGCAATGTTGAAGGTACGATTAAAATCGTAAAATGTGAATTTGTGTGGTACCAGCTATCATACTTAATAACATTTTAAAATTAGAGAACAGGGAGAAGTATGTGGCTGGATTCATCCAGTGTCCAGGATTGAATGGCAAGGTGAAATAGATGGATAGGGTTTTAGGAAACTGAGATAATACTAGAATTGCTGAAGTCATTGATCTTTTTGTTCAGAGTAGTAGGGATGAAATCAGTCATGGAAAGGGCTGATAGATTGGGAAAAGAAGGAGTAGTTGAATGAATAGAGGTTTCAGTGAGATTAAAAAATATTCACATACTAATAAGTAAATAAAATACATGATAAAATAGAAGACTGATCAGAAAGTGATTTCCAAATTTAAGCTTTTAGCTATGGAGCAGCTCTATAATGATGAAGGGGACAGTGCCCTGGGTGTTATGTGTGGTGGATTGTTAAAGAGCAGTAGAGAATTAGGTCATTTATTAAAGTCAGGGAATGTGAGGTCAATTTATTAACTTCATTATGTAGATTCAGAGTTGTTCAGAATGATGGCAGGAATTGAGAGGAGAGAGAACTCAAGAATAAGATCCAGTGTACTTGATTGAAATAATAGTGATGAGAACAGTGTCACCGGATGGTAGAAGTTGAAAAGATAGAAATTGTTTTTTTTAAAACTTTTTTAAAATTGTATTTATTTATTCATGAGACAGAGAGAGAGATAGAGAGAGAGAGAGAGAGATGCATAGACACAGGCAGAGGGAGAAGCAGGCTCCATGCAGGGAGCGGGATGTGGGACTTGATCCTGGGTCTCCAGGATCACACTCCGGGCTGCAGGTGGCGCTAAACCTCTGCGCCACCGGGGCTGCCCTAGAAATTGTTTTTGAGTGAAGCTAGAGGACAAATGGTTTAGAAAAGATATTTTTGAGCTAAGAAAATGCCAGCTGGAGCTCCGAGCCCTGAGTCTTGGAGTAGAAGGGGAGGAAAAGAGAGTTGAAGAGTTCTGCTTAAGAGCACTTCAATGGAAGTCTTCAGAGAAGGGTTCCAGCTACAGTGAAGGCAGGAAGGTAGAGTTCTGGGAGTCTGGTGTTTGTATACGATAGTTAGGGATCCAAAGGGAACAGTAAAGAAGGGTTCAGATGAGGCTTGAAGAAGAGATGGGAAAGTTTTTTTAACTGACCATCTCACAATTATTCTTTTCCCAGTTACTGTGCTCTGTATAGCTTGGGAAATTGTCATCCATTTTCTCATTTATGATCTTTTTTTCAACCTCTCTGCTTGGCAGAGTGAATTCTTTGATTGATATTTCCCCCTTTGCTCTGTGAATTAGGCACTGTTAACGACCTCCGTCATGCTTTTTTCTCTTACCATTCAGATAGGGCCACCTGTGGTGCCCTGATTTCTCTCTTAGAACATTTTGCCTTGACCTTTACCACTGTTGGTCTGTAGAATTTTTACAATTTGATATTTGTCTTCAGTATTATGGAGACCTAAGTAGTTACCTCACAATATCTGGTAAATCCAAGACTAATTTGAAAAACTTTCAGCACTCATTTTAGGGTGCTACATATTACCCACCATTCCCTGAAGTCTACAAAGAGCGTTTTAAGTTTTTAGAGCACAAATATCTCCAAGTTGGAACCAAGGTCACTTTGTCAGTCTTGCTTTTACTCTCAGGATAATCTCAGGATTATTGGTTATTATGGTGATAGGATTGGGGAAGTATAACCGTGGTAGGGAATAGAGAGTCAGGGCTGTTTTTGAGGATAGGGCTGAGGTAGAAGATCATTTTGAAATATTGTACTTGGAAAAGCGTTCTGATATCTGCAAGATTCTATAATCCAAACTAGTTTCTTTATTCTCTAAGCTATCATGGAACCGGAAGTGGCCACAAAGGTTGTATGTGAGTTGTGTGTGAGAGGAGAGGAAAATGTATGGTGAGGATCCTAGTGATGATAACAGACCTCATGATACATCCTTTTACTTCCACTCTGTGATAGCTACTATATTCTTGAATCCTGATTCTAGCCACTCTGGATAAATGTTTTGCCTAGGCTAGCTTGGTCTCTAATCCCGTCCATTCTAGTATGGACTAACAAAGCAATAAAATACAGAAAATGATAGTTTTGTGGGGGAAATGAGGTTCTAAAACAACGGATGATCATCAAATATGAAGATTTGGCAGATTGGATTAGGTGCCTCTGCACATTAAGTACAGAGTGGGATTTGAATCAAAATATTATAACTGCTTTTATACTTGTCTGTCTCGCTGAACTATAAACTCTTTGAGGGCAAGGTAAATATATATCTTGTTAGCCATTTGCCTAGGACGTGGTAGATACTTAGTATTTAAAGCTAACTCAATGCATGAATCTAGTAACTTTCCTTAGACTGGTTAGGAAAGCTCACAGATGGTAACGATGTAACTTACATTATGTGTAATGGTGATATCCTACTCCTTCATTAGCATATGTTTCTTAAGGAAAGAAGTTTCTCAGGAAATGTGGCACATGTTTCCTCACAGCTTTCATTTCATGATGTATGATGTCTGTTGGTTTACTGATAGCTTTTCAATCTCATGTGTTTTAAAAGCCATTATTTAGTAACTATGTTATGAGCAACAATTAAATCCAACATACAACATCTCCATTTTTTGGTAGGTTAAGGTGGTCTGAAGTCTGTTTCTCTTTTTAAAGTTTAGTGTTCTTGGGTTTTTTTTTTTTTTTTTTTTTTTTGTTGTTGTTGTTGTTACTGCGGTAGACAAAGTATATTGAAAAGTGTTGGAGAAGTTTACTTGATTCTTCTCTTTTCAAAATAATTCAGTGCAATTGTAGTGCTAGGTTTATTTTGAATAGAATTATCAGCATTTTACCAGTTGGTTCTTTGTTCTTATTCTTGATGTCTCTAAACACAAGTAAAATCATTTATGGTCTCTCAAAATCTCTCATGACTTATTCTGTAACAATTACTATTTCAACTGACAATCTTGTATTCTTGAAGTGCTTTGGCTTGTTATTTCTTCCATTCATTTCTCAGGGTAGGACTTCTTTCTTCAATCTCCCAAACACACACTTTTTAAAATATGGAATTTATTCTATATTTATTCAAAATATATTATAGCCTACTACTCTTGTGTTACAGCATATAATCTCATCATTCCTCCCTAATAATTAAGAACCTCTACCAAAGTTTATATAAGATTACTGATTATTTATCATTTCAGCATTAAGTCATCTGTTCTGAAGTGTTCTTTAACCTTTGGAAAATTGACCAAATTTGTTCTTGGTTAATAATATCTTCTTTTTTGCTTCCCTATTTTCAAGCCTTAATTAATTAGTTCATTCATTCATTCAATTTTATTTTGAGTATAGTTGACACAGTGTTAGAATAGTTTCTGGTGTACAATTTAGGATTTGAGAGGTTTATACCTTATGCTGTGTTCACCCCAAGTGTAGGTACCGTCTGTCTTGTTACATGTTTTTATATCATCATTGACTGCATTTCTTTGCTCTTTTATTCTTGTGACTTACTCATTCTCTACCTGGAACCCTATATCTTGAGCTTCACTTGGCTTTTAAAAAATAGGCAACTAACTTTTAGTTCCTATTCTCTAAGACTGAACTTAAAAGAAAATATTTAATTTCCTCCCACAACACTTTAAAAACTTTTGTTTTACTTAAGCCACTTTGATTTTACTTGGATTTGTTTTCTCTTTCTAAATAAAGCAATAATAAATCACTACAGATCTTGATCAGTTCTTTGCTTCTTTTATGCCATGTCTCTACAATTCTTTCTTTTTTTTTTTTTATCTTTACTATTACTTAAGATTCTCCTGGCCCCTGCCCTTTCTCCCTCCTTTTCTTGTAAACACTCCTCCCTTGGGGGAAGCTGTGAAATTTTGGAGAGGTGACCCTCATCTCAACCCCCAGGGTTACAGCGTCTATTCACTAAAATTGCAGGCCTAAACTGATCAATACGTGGGATGGCCAATCCATCTGGCCAAGTTAATTAAATCAGATTGGTTCAGTTCATGTGAGCCATGGTACTTTTGGTCTTTATTTTGAAGTGGGGAGGAGAGGTGTAGGGAAAGAAGAGACTTCTGTGTTGCTTTCCTATAAGACATGGAACCGGTACAACCATTTTTCCTTCATGATACAAACTTACCTGATAATGTCAATAAACAGAAGAGGAGAAAGTTGAGGAGAGCTCAGAGAAATGGAGCAGGAGCAGGAAACTACTCATGAAGTTCACTATACTTTCAGATTTTATAATTATGTGAATTGTAAGCTAGTACATTCCTCTATTGTAATGTAATATTGGAATATACAATAGTATCTGTTACTTGCAATATGTCCTCATATATATAGGTTTAAAATAGATTTTCTGTTTATAAAATAATGCCAGCATATGGTACAGAACTTAAAAATAGAAAATGCTTTTATTGCAATTTTTTTATTTTACAAAATTTCAATCATGACAGTTTCCTTTTTTAAAAACATTTTTGAGCATATATTCATGATGTTAAATATTTTAAGATATTTCTAATGAATTTAAAATGCTCTATTGGATAGATAGGTCACAATGGTAGTTATCTATTGTTGGACATTTCTTAATTACAACTCAATTTGATACTGTGAGCTGTTAAGCTCCATCTTCTTTGGCCAAGGTTATAGTAATGTCAATTTTTTTAAAAGATTTTACTTATTCATGAGAGACACAGAAAGAGAGAGACAGAGACATGGGCAGAGGGAAAAGCAGGCTCCATGCAGGCAACCTGATGCGGGACTCGATCCTGGTACTCCAAGATCACGCCCTGAGCGGAAGGCAGATGTGCTTAACTGCTGAGTCACCCAGGCGTCCCAGTAATGTCAATTTTAAGTGACTCCTTACTTTTTTGTTTTTCCTTTTCTATGTACCTTTTTGTTGTTTGTTTTCCTGGAAAAGTAGAATAAATTTTATATCACGCTGATTTGTTCACATTAAGTATTATTTCGTTAAGTGCGTTTCTTGGATCAATCCTTTTTTTTATGATGCTCCAGTAAGAAATGATTGTTTATTTGAGAAACAGTGTATAATCCTATAGGCTTATAGTAAACATTAATAAAATAAGGATTTTAAAGAATCCTACTGAATCCTACAATGTCAAATCTCTTTTGCTTTCTTTATATTTTCACCTAAGGTATTTGACAGCAGGGTGGAGATGGGTCTTTTACTGAAAATATTCCTTCACTGTGTTTTACTATAACCTCATTGTCTTAATTTGCAGTGAAGAAATCCACATTTGCTATCAGGACTGTATTTTGAGTACTTTAAACGTTTAAGTGAACAATTATGGTTATATACTCACTCTGCTTTTACTGTAATCATTTAAACATTTCTTCCTGGTGTTTAGTTTCTCAGTAAATATCTTTATTTTTTAACCACAGAACTCTTAATTTTTAGCAACTATTTTATGACCTAGTTCGTGGTAATTTTAAGGAAAGGAGTCAAACTAGTAGATCTCACTGATTATCCTTGCAGTGATTTCCAAACACATAGCTTCTCCCACTCCCACAGCTTTCATTATTCCTGGAATTGAAATGATTGCAAGACTATCAGAATCATTTATTGTAATTTTATAAAATGACTGTCACAACTTACTCTCTTAGTAAGACCTGTTTCTGATGGTGAGTCATTTTATAAATGGGTCTTTGTTCTGCCCTCTTTCTTTTCATGAGTGCATACATTTTCTTTCCTGTATCTCATGTTCCTTTTATTTGCCTAAAATCCTTATTGGAGGAAAAAAAGCTTCTCACCAGTGAAAGAAATTCCATTTTTTCCCTACCCTCTACTTTGTATACTTCCATTTTCTTTTAGAAATAATAATTTCTTCTTTGTCAGGCCCTTACTTTAATCTTCTTATACTCAGCATATTCTTCTTATATGTTTTAAATCTATTTTAAACCTGTTTCACTTTCTCTATACTTAGTTCTCTTTCTTTCCTTCAGTCACTGCCTCAATTTATTTCAATATACTATACATCCTTTTTCCACTCATTTGTATTACGTTAGTTCTTACTCCTGTAAATATGTCAGATAAAAATATGTCTCATAAAATAACTTGGTAAATCTAGTCAAAGTATTGTCATCACCACATATCTTTAAATAAATTGTAGTAGGAAGAACACTAGACTTGGAACCAGAGAAACTGGTTTCTTTTTCCTTTTCCAATGTAATCTTATCATGTGGCCTTACTTGTCATATGAAGAAAACTGTCATATAAAGAAAAACTATAATGCTGCCTTATATGACTTTTTTCAAAATGATGAGATTAAAAATAAATAAAATGAGAATACACTTGAAATTACCTTGAAATTTAAAAAGAATACTCAATATGAATTTAAGGTAGTTGTTATATTGGTCAGATATCATTAGAAAGATTGGATGGCTTTTAATCCGCTGTCTTTAAGTGAAGACACAGAGTCTGAGCTGGAATTACCTAAAGTGTGTGTGTGTGGCGGGGCGGGGGGGGGGGTGGCATTTCAGATGGGAAATGTGCAGTAAGGAGGTATAAAATAAGATTAATTTGGATTATTACAAGTGATTAGTATGGCTAGAGTGTAGGATGTCAGTGAGGGAGCATCAGGAAATGGAAATATGATGGATGTGCTTGACTGTTTCATTAAATGTTATGGTTGATGATTTGACGATTGAAGATTGAAGTAGAGGAGTGACATGAAATTTATATTTCTAGAAGTTTATCTTGTTATTACTGTAGGTAACAGATGGGGGATGGGAGCTGAAGTTAGGGAGACTCTTGAGGAGGCTATTGGATTTAATGAAAGTCAGAACTGAGAACCTGAAGTAATGTGGATATAGAAAAGCAGATACAAAAGATGCTAGTGAGATGGAATCTATGGAACCTGCACTCTGATCAAATGTGGGTGGTAGAAGGGCGTTTACTAAAAGTAACAAGTTTATAATCATTCTAGGGTTTCTGGCTTAGATGGGTTCCCCGCCATTCACTGAGATAGAGACTAGAATGAATTTAAGGAAAAGGGATAAATTTGATTTTTGGAGTATTAAATTTTACATATCTATGGCATATCCAAGTGCAAATTCTTTGTTTTCAGTTGGATAAAAGGAGAGGATTTGGAACTTGTCTGTGTGGTAGTATACACACATATGATGAAATGATGCCCTGCATTTGGGTCAAATCACCTAGACACAGGGCCAGGTCTTTTTTTTAAACCATATTCTAAAAATCCACCCTTTGAGAAGTAATACATAGTTCCCTAGGAAAGGAGACACATGGCCCTTTGAGTCATGAGTCATATTCTTGGTCCTTGCAGTCAATCCGAAATCTGCGTCTTTTCTTCATAGTCTGTCATAAGGATCGCTTGGACATGTAATGTAAAGATACCGGCTCTTTAATTGTTCATATAACTTTACGTAAAACTTCAAACACTTTTTATTACTCTAAAACAATACTATCTAATCTAAAATTCTTTTTTTTTTAATTTTTATTTATTTATGATAGTCACACAGGGAGAGAGAGAGAGAGAGGCAGAGACACAGGCAGAGGGAGAAGCAGGCTCCATGCACCGGGAGCCTGACGTGGGATTCGATCCCGGGTTTCCAGGATCGCGCCCTGGGCCAAAGGCAGGCGCCAAACCGCTGCGCCACCCAGGGATCCCCTATCTAATCTAAATACATTTTTAATCTAATAGCGTTACAGTAATAGCAGTCATTATTTTTGTTTTTCTAACTTAGAGTTTAAATTGGTTATCAGATGCTTTCCATTAGTTTATTCTCGTGTAGTCTATCTGCTGACATTATAAATTCAGCTTGTCTTAGTAATGTACCTGAAAACCTCCTTTTAGTGTTTAATTGTAAAGCCAGTTATTTTAACTTATTTACTTAGCAGCTTTTTTGGGAACTTTAGTCTTTCTAGAAGAAATTATTGGTTCCTTCTGATTCCATTTCTTCTCTCCTCCTGGGTTATTTATTGGCCTTGATAAGTTATATGAGTACTTCTTTTAACTTCTCCTATATAGCATTGTATGGCATTGGCATTGTGGCCTGGCTTCTTGATTTACTCTTCTTTCAAGTTTCTCTGACCCAATTGCCCACTTTTCTCTTGTTCTTTCTGTCACTGGCAGTTTCATAACTAAGTTGCCTCCTTGCCATCAAGGAGGTTAGGTGGAGTGTGAACATAGGACTACAGGGACAGAATGAGTGCTTGCAGAACTGCAAGGCCACAGTGATGGATGGATATGACTCCTGTAGTTGCTCCCACAGACACTACTGTTGAGTAGCAATTGTCCTTCATATATGGCTTCTTCAAAATTCAAGGACTGTCAGCTGCTTATAATTTGTAGGCATACTCAAACATTTTTATGACTGCACCTAAATGTGAAGGAGGAGAAAGATACTGAATTGATTCCTACAGACCTTTAAAAGGAGTGTAGTTAAAATGTCAGTAGTAGTCTGGCTAAAGATAATAAAAAGTCTCCCTGGGTTTTTTTTTGTTTTGTTTTGTTTGGTTTGGTTTCGTTTTTTTTTTGTTTTTAAGACTCCTGATCGGGATCCCTGGGTGGTACAGCTGTTTGGCGCCTGCCTTTGGCCCAGGGCGCAATCCTGGGGACCTGGGATCGAATCCCACGTCGGGCTCCCGGTGCATGGAGCCTGCTTCTCCCTCTGCCTGTGTCTCTGCCTCTCTCTCTCTCTCTTTCTCTGTGTGACTATCTTAAAAAAAAAAAAAAAAAAAAAAAAGACTCCTGATCACAGTGTGCGATTTGTTTACAAGTAGCCAGTCATTTAGATTGCAAATACTAACTGCTGACTACTTCTTAAAGTTCTTTTAAAATTATTTCAAGAGTACTCAGAGATATCTGAGAATATCTTTTAGTTCACAGATAAATATACATTTTGAGATGCAGTAGAATGCCAGTGCAGGCAGTATGTATGAAATGAAGGCTGCAACTTTATAATTATTTATTGTACAGAGGCATTTTAGTGATATGCAGTATTTGGTTATGTTTTTATGCCAAGGAAAGAAGATAATTCCCAGCTGTTTAATTTGTATTTGAAACTTACACAGAAATCCACATGCTAGGAGGTTAATAGAATTACTGTTAGATTTTTCTAAATTGTAAATCAGATTTATATGAAAAAAATGGATAATGTTTTTCCCTTTTAATTTCTCTGACAGTAGCATTAAAAAAGTACCATTCCAAATCTTTATTTTAGTACAACTATTTTCCCAATTCCTTGGATTGTAACCTGTGGCAGTTCTCATAAGAATGTAAGGGGGTTTTGTTCTCTTTTTCCTCCGTTGCCCCTGGTAGTTGAGCTTTGATGTTAAGTCATTCTTTCAGTTATGGTTAAAATGAGACATGCATGGGTGATTTTCACTTAACTGCTCGCCTCCACACACACACACACACAAATGCCTCAGCATCACATCTAATCATGATTCATGCCTTATGCCAGACTCTTGCTGTCATCCTAGCATCAGCAGATGGTGGGACAGGACCCCTGGGGCAGTGTGCCCCAGCATTCTGGGGTTGAACATCTGGTAGCAATGGTCAGAAAAGGAAGGGTTTTTATATGGCAATTGAGTTCAGTTATTTTTTGTTTCTTCCAGGGGTAGGGGGATCAATTAATGGAAATTTGGTGTCCAGTTTTCAGGTAGTACTTTAAAAACTTATTTTTTAGCCAAGAAACAAAAGCAAATGTCACATTGCATTTTATAAATATGCTTGCCAAAAGGACAGCTCCTGTGTTTAAGTGCCACCATGGGTAGTTTATGTTTGTAATAATCTGAACTATAAGAAACATAGTAAAAAGCTACACACAGAAGGGGAGGTTTCCTCTATTCATGGGTAAATAAGTTTTCTGTTCTTAAAAAGAAAAATACACACACACATACACACCAGTGGATGCCAGGTAACACACATGTTGATTTGTTAGTGCCCAAAAATCTGAAGTTGCTATTTATGCTCTGTGATTAGGATGATAGTAACTTTAGACAAGTTTACTTCATCTTTCTGTGCTGTTTCTTCACCTAATAAATAAGGCTGTTTTAAAGAATCTTGAAGGGATCCCTGGGTGGCGCAGCGGTTTGGCGCCTGCCTTTGGCCCAGGGTGCGATCCTGGAGACCCGGGATCGAATCCCACGTCGGGCTCCAGTGCATGGAGCCTGCTTCTCCCTCTGCCTGTGTCTCTGCCTCTCTCTCTCTCTGTGACTATCATAAATAAATAAAAATTAAAAAAAAATTTAAAAAAATAAGAAAATAAAGAATCTTGAAAATATCTTTTTTATTATACTACATAAATATAAGAAACTAAAATAGTATTAGCTGTATGAAAATGTACTAGGCTTATGATAGTAGCAGGAAGTGCATGGGTGGAGTTTCAACCTTGGATAATCTTGGTTGTTTGATCTGTAGTACTAATGTCACAGGTGAGCAGCCACATATAACCAGTTGCAAATAACCTTTTTTTAAGGTAATAAATCAATGGAAGTATATTTTTCCATATAATTTTCTATTTCTTCAGACACTTCATAGTTCTAGCTTCTCCTGATGATGTTAAAAGAATATTAAGGTTCTTTAGCTCAGAATCCTGCATAGTCAAGGGTGCATCGAACAGTGGTTTTTTAATTTTTTTGACCAGACATATAATTAGAGATGCATTTTACATAGAGTAGTACATGGGCATACACATAGTTCAAACTAAAGTTGCTTTGTTTTACCTTACTATGGGCAAATTTTTTTCCTACTCTTTTATTGTAGCAGATGTTAATTCTGTTTCTGTCTTTAACAAATTACTGGTTCTTGTTCGCCAAGCCAGAATTCCTAAAGGACTGGGACCCACAATTTGAAGAACACTGTACTAAGTAATCAGCACTTACTATCAAGAGTCTAGGGCATAGACTCTCAAATTATTAAAAATGATTTTCCTAATTCTCTCTTGATCACATCAGCTCCCATTTACTTAACAAGCAGTCTGCAGAGTTCCCTCTTGTTTTTATGTATATCCAAAGGATGTAAAGGATACAAAGGACTGAATTTAAATTGGATTTAAGTTTTACTGAGCTTTATAACTCTATCTTTAAACACATGCCATTCCTCTTCATTGTTCAGAATCAAATAGTAATTTTAAATTTTATTTCCTTGAGTTTTTCTTTACTTCCATCATCATTCCAGTGTTTTATTGTCTTTTATTAGGTCATGCTTTCAATAGCAGGTACATGAGTGGCTTGATTTCATAGAAAGTATATTTGTATTTTAACAAAGAAGAGAAGAAAAGAAGTAGGGGACTTTTAAATTTCTATATCAACAAATAGAATTCTGAATACTATGGCCTCATTGCTGTTTACTATTTCTCTTCTTCATTAGTGGTCATTTGGATGAGTTCTATGAAAAACACAGTAGTCATTAGAACTTTATAATCTCCTCTGTATGATCCCATATAAAATGATGTTAGGTGGGTTTTTTTTGTTCATTTAACTGCTATTAAAAATTGCTATAGCTGGATGCCTAGGTGGCTCAGTGGTTGAGTGTCTGCCTTCAGCTCAGGGTGTGATCCTGGGACCCTGGGATCATGTCCCTCATCAGGATACCTGAAGGGAGCCTGCCTCTCCCTCTGCCTATTTTTCTGCCCCTTTCTGTGTGTCTCTCATGGATAAATAAATAAAATCTTTTTAAAAATTGCTATAGCATGTAGGAAACCATAGAAATCATATATATAATGATATGCCATTAAGAATTCAGAAGGGAAGTAGAACAAAAGTATTCCTAGTCTGAATAGACCAAGCTGGAACTAACATTAAAACGTAAATATGGTGTGCAAATGGTATATTCAGAAATTATTTCTTTATAATTTGACTTTAGATTGACAAAACATTGTATTATAAAGTGGTTTGTGCAAATAAAACCTCAAGATAAAAGCTACTTGTTGAATTGATGATTATAAGTATATTTATATAAATATACATACTTGAATGTATATTGAACTAATTTCTGTTATGGATAGTGCAAATTCTTGAAAATATTATTGTAGATAAAGTCAGTATTAGTGTTGAAGATTTTCGCTAAAGTTCTTTGTGTGTGTCTCTTTCAGATATGGAAACGAGTGAAAAAATCCAAGGAAGTGGAATACTTCAGCTGTTTGCAAGTCTGTTGATTCCACAGTCTTCCTGCACAGCCAAAGTAGCTAACATCATAGCAGAAGTAGCCAAAAATGGTGAGGTTTTCCTCAAGAGCTTTTCTGCTGGGAACATCTTCAGTTTTACACTTCACTTGTCAGTATGTTTTATTAATTTATGTTTTAATTTTGTAGATTAGACATTGTCCATTTCTATTTCTTTTCACTTTTTTTCCCATATAATTGTTGAAAATGACTATAGCTATAGTCATTCTGTTCATACATTTCCATTCCTTCGGAGTAGAATTAAAGAAAAGTGTTGCTAGTTCCTGCCACACCTGTGTCATGTATTATTTTGGTAAGAGGATTCTTGAGCTCACCATAGAGTCATTCATCTTCATTGTCACAGGAGAGCTCACCTTTTGCAGTGTATGTGTTGATTTGTATTATACCCAGGTAAACTTTCTCTCTCTCTCTCTCTTTTTTTTTTTTTTTGGTCTGGCCTCTTCTACTAACATTGGTACTTGACTGCAGCAATGCAGCTGGAATATATGTTCTGTTTTCTGCACCTACCTACGTGGGACATGTTTATTTCTTAAATCTCCATGTAAGAATACTATGGAAAAACAAAAATGTCAGCAAAGCTTAGATTATATAATAGCTAATCCATCCTATTAGAGATGGTTTCTATCCAGGGAGAGATTCTTTGGAAGAGTTGTATTTTAGCAGAAGTATTTGCACATGATTTTAATTTAGTTTGAGAAAGCCACTGGCTTCTTCTTTTTTTTTTTAATTTATTTATGATAGTCACAGAGAGAGAAAGAGAGGCAGAGACATAGGCAGAGGGAGAAGCAGGCTCCATGCACTGGGAGCCCAATGTGGGACTCGATCCCGGGTCTCCAGGATCGCACCCTGGGCCAAAGGCAGGCGCCAAACCACTGCGCCACCCAGGGATCCCCATATTTTAGACTTTAAAGAAGAAAAAGCCTAAAAAATTCTGGCTTCATTTGTATAATCAGTATGGTAGATGGCATTGTAAAGTACCGTATGTGGTGTTTTTGATCCAGTAAAACAACTTGCTCATGTGTGTTACCAAAGAAAAATTGAAGTGAAATTTTTTTTCATTTGTTTAGAGGTTCTCAAAATGTCTTTCAAATTCCAATGAAGTTCTGTATTGGTAAATTTTTTTTGGTCGCTAGATGAAAACTGGCCACCTATTGTTTGTATGTCATGTCTAAGCTACTGTAATTATAGTCACTGTGCTGTGCTTTGGATTAAGTTGGTCATAACTGTTGAGATTCCTAGTGGTTTGGGAATATTTAGTGTACTTCAAGAAGATTTGAGCTGCTCTGAATAGACAGTGGTGATTACCTTGAGATGACAAAGAACTCCTGAAGCAGGTCTAGTTTGAGAATGGAACACTTCTAGATGGTGTTTATTAACCTAGACCAACAGCTATCTGAATCTTCTTAGATGCAATATAACTTGAGTTGTAAGATCAGATGGTTCATTGTTCATTTTTAACTTCATGAGAATTACAATGTAGATTTCCAGAAATCAATTTTTTCTTTTCAAGCCTTTTCTCTTAAGAATGAGTCTATATACTAACTATAACATAGATTCAGAAATTTCAAATAGTAAATTTTTTGTGAAATGAATTGCCATTCCTCTCTGATCTTACTTAGTAATACCAGTCTTATAATACTTTGTCATAATTTCATGATAATTCTCCTGCTTTAATTTGCTGCCAGTTATACTCTAATAGATGACAGCTATGTTCTAAAGACATAATAGAATTTTTAGAATTTATACTTCTAATAAGAGGCTTGTTACAGGGATATCACTAACCTCTACTGATTAAAATAAATGGAATACATTTAAATAGTTATTTCTTGCTTAATCACCACATTGTTTTTGTAAGTGATTGGCTGAGAAAGTGAATTAGAATCTTCTTTTAAAAAAACATCTTCAGAAATGCAACATGACCCAACAAAGTGGTGTTAGAAGCTCAACCTCAGTCATTCTGTAAGAATTAGTTAGTTACTAGTATTATCTTTTTTAACAAAGGACAATCCTAAGTATAAATGAAAAATGTCTATTCAGCAAACTACATATAAAATTCACTGGTTCTCATGTATTCATATCCCATAGTTGTCATCATTTTTCTAAAGAAAAACATAAAAAGGTAAGAGTTAATAATTATAGGGAGGTTATTAGAGAAAATTCAAACTCTGAATATACTTTACTATGTAGTCTAACATTAAGATAGACTCTAACAGTGGTTTTATTTGGCTTATAGAGTTAAAAAAAAGTTTTTTTTTTAAAGATTTTATTTATTCATGAGAGACAGAGAGAGAGACAGAGAGAGAGAGAGGCAGAGACACAGACAGAAGGAGAAGCAGGCTCCATGTAGGGAGCTCAGCGTGGGACTGGATCCAGGGTCTCCAGGATCACACCCTGGGCTGCCCAAGTTAAGAAAAGTTCTAATAGATCTGGTTCATGTAGGCAGCTGCAAATGGGGAAAGTGTGTATATGTAAGGGTTTTAATGTTTGATAAGTCAATACATAAAAAGTGGATTTTATAAAAGGAAAAGTTTATTTTATGGTTTTCATCACAGTGCTGTACTTCATGATGATGCTGAATGAGTATGTAACTCAAGTAAGTTTGGGAAGTAAAAGCAAAAAAGGGAATACTGGATTTAGAAAGAAATAGAAATATTCTATTAAGCATTTATTGTTTCATGATAATCAAAGGAAAAAAATACTCCAGTAGAAATTAGCTTTATGTTAATAAATTGGGGTTAATATTGAGATAGAGTAATGCCTAGTCCTTATACCTCAACATTGAAATCCACTCATTATACAAAAAACAAAATTAATTTTATCTTCTATTGACACACATAGAAGTTTACAAATACTTAGTGGTTTCTGCCGTCTATTGCATATTGGCTTCCACTGACTTTGGTTTTTTTCATTCACTGTCATTTTGTACGCATCATATTTTCAGCCTTCCCCTGATAGTTCTTCCCTCACTCCCCAGGAACTTTTCAATTCTCTGGAGTTCAAATTACCACGAGAGGATCTGATTTTTTTTTTTTTTTTTAGTTCATTGCTATTGTCCTGTTTAGCAGATTTTTTGAACTAGAACATCTGATAGACTGTTGGCCAGCCTGTATATAGTCTGTCCTCAAGTCACAGTCCAACCAGCTATGATTAGGTAACAGGCTCATGTAGTATAAACTAGGGGTGTGTGCAGTGGGAACTCCTTTGGACAAGGATGACTGTCACAGCCATTCATTCTGTAGCCTTTGTAATACTATATATATCTAGTATTTTAAACATATTCCTTATAAATTCTTGGTGTATTTTTACATATATCCATCTAAAGTATGTAACTCATGTCTTTAAAACTAGCTAAAGAGGGCTGTACTCCTCAGCTAAAAAGTAAATTGGCTGAAAGGCAGAAGGTTTTAAAGATTTTATTTATTTATTTATGACAGACACAGAGAGGGGGCAGAGACATAGAGGGAGAAGCAGGATCCCTCCTGGGAGCCCCGTGCAGGACTCAATCCCAGGACCCAGGGATCACAACCCGAGCCAAAGGCAGATGCTTAACCACTGAGCCACCCAGGCATCCCAGGCAGAAGGTTTTAGAAAGGAGTTTACTTTAGTTTTTGACAGAGACTGTCAACAAAGAAAAATACAACCTCACTCATTTTGTGTACTTACTACATTAAGTATTTTATAGAGTTATAATGGTACTTTGGAACAGAATGTTCTCTTTAAATGGTAAGCCATCTTAAACATTTTAATAGGTATTTATTTATTAAGGGACATGATTATGTAAATTGTGGATATTTAGATTGTTAATTACGTATGTCTCTTATTTTCAGAATTTATGCGTATTCCATGTGTGGATGCTGGATTGATTTCACCATTGGTGCAGCTGCTAAATAGCAAAGACCAGGAAGTGCTACTTCAAACGGGCAGGGCTCTAGGAAACATATGTTACGATAGCCGTAAGTGTTGAAATATCAATGATACACTTAAAAACTTTTGTTTAAGAATTATGATTTTGAGGCTAATTTCACTTTTAGTGTTAGCACTGTTTCTAGGCTAAGACACTAACATGGGCTAATATTACTTAGCTCTGCTTCCTTAGCAGAACCATTGGAAATTTGGGCCATAGCATTCTTAACCAAGAAATTAAGGAAATTAATTCTTTTCCTCTGCTTTCACAAATAATACTTTCAGAGGAAAGTAAGTCAATTTCTAAGAAATCGGGGCTTTTAGTTTTAGAAAAAAAATGTATTATCTTTTCAGTTAGGTTTTAGTGAAGTTCTGTCTCTGAATGAGAATGCTATTGAACATAGTTTTTTAAAGTGTCTAAGTCTGTCCAAATAAATTTTTAATTACTTGCAATTCAATAAAACCATTCATAAAACCCATCATCTTCTCAAAAGCTAGATTGGTCTACTGCATTTGCATTGACTCCATTTCTATTTGTCATAATGTCACACTGTCATCCTCACCACTTTCTATAATACACTGCTCTGCCAGGTAGAGAGAAAGCAAGAACTTGGGTATGAATCTATTACAAAAATTTTACATTTTCTACGTCTCCTCTCCACATTTATATAAATAAAATACAGAAAAATCTTGAGTATATTCAGTGTAATTAGACTTATCCTGGATTTTCCTTAGATTTATATTTTCTGAGCCAAAAACACATATTTTAACATTTACCTTTAAAGTCTCTTAGGAATTTAGTTCTATTTATATAACTAGGATAATTTTTACTGTTTATTTTCCCCATTGATTTCATACACAAAAGACATAGCCCTTTTATAATAGGCAGTGCTTCAAAAAGTGATTTGTGCATTTAAGCCAGATAGAAAATAAGGTCATGAACATACTTATTTATAATATGAAAGAAAGAAGTAGAAAAAAAGACTGAAAAAAAAAAAAAGAAAAAGACTGAAAACTACAACTTTCAGTTATAATCTGTAGCATTAATGGTAAGGCTAGCCTCATTTATTCTCCTTTCCTTACTTTTTCTGGAACATTATATATTATGTCTGAGGATGTGGATGTCTTAATATGAATTTTAGTATATAGTTTCTAGTCCCTAATACTGATTATAAATTTATTTACTGTTCTTTCATTCCAATGCCTTTTATCCTAGGATATTAGCTTTATTTATAAAATTCTGGTACTTTATGTTTATAATTTTGCATTTTTATATTTAGGAAATTTTTTAAACATCATAGCTTATTATCATATTATATTAGCTTTCAAGGGTGAAATTATTTTAATCATAATTTTATATGATTAATTTTAACAATATATACTAAAAAAAATCTCTGCAGAGTGATAAAGATTGATGGCCTGTATTTGGGGAGCATTGATCATTGCTATTTTTATTCTTATCCTTCTGTGTATATTACTAGAATTTAAGCCTACCACAAATATTCTTTAATCCTTGTTCTGTTTAGTTATTCTTAAATTATGCATTGTTTAACCATAGGAAATACCTGTATTGAGTACTTTTGTCCTGGCGTTTCCCTTAGTTTTGGCACAATAGAAGAAACACAGTGATCTCTTGTCTCATATTGCTGTGATTTTTATGGGCACAGAGTAATTTTATTTCTGGTGTACTCTGAGGACCTTGAAGTTAGGGTAATAAGTGTGTAGTTAATAAGATTATTTTGATGAAACTGAAGTCCATTATCATAGTGTTTATTGCATCTATTTGCTCCATTCTTATGAGGTATACAGTGTAGAGTCTGCGGATGTGCTTTAGGCTATGAAGGTAATTTTTTTTGTTTCATTTATTTATAAACATATATAACCACTTCATTTTCATTTAATTCAATTTAAATTATAGTTAAGTGGGAAATTAAGCATAGAAAACACAGGGTATTTTTTATTATTGTAAAACTTATTTAAGGAAAATGAAGTTAGTAGTCTTAAGAACCAATACATATAAGGAGTGATTTATTAACCGTAAGTCATGTAGTAAAATGTGTTCATTGTGCCATGCTGTCTTGTGCATATAATTTCCATAAGGCTGTATGCTTTCTTATCCTTTTATTTGAAATTAAATCTCTGTGAACTCTGTGATTTTTTCAGACTAATTTTAAGAAAAGTACAGCACTTTTATTTGATTTATAAGAATGATATTTTATATCTGTAAATATGATGCTATGTGGTTGATTTGTGAATTTACTTGAAATGCATTTCTCATTTTATTTTATGACAATTGGGAGTTTGAATGAACCCAGAAATTAGATTTCTCTTTTTAAAATTATTCAATAACTTCTATTTTAATTAATTAACCTTCTTCCTTCTCAAGAATGTAATGGTTCATTTTTTAAAAGGAAGATTGAAAACTACACATGACAGCTTTATAAATACAAGGAATCTTTTTCTTATAAATAACATATGTTTTAAATTCACATTTGTGTTTTACCAAACTTACCTATTAGACTAATTACTTACATTTTATAGATGAACTCCAAATTGATAGTTTTTTAATTCAGTATTATTCAGAATGATACTAAGCATATGATAGACAGGAAAACCAATGTATGCAAAAAGCATAAAAGGCATTCACTATTAGAAATAAGAATTTGAGAAATATATGTATATTTTATGGATTTGTATTTTAACTCTTAAAAAGCAAAGCAGTTGCTAGCATATTTCAGTTAAGACAGTTTATTTGAAAGGAGGAGAGCTCCTGTAAAAGGAATTACACTTGCCATAAAATCTATGGAAGTCTTTTGAAAAAAGTAGGTCAGATTTCAGTTTTACCAGCTTTTACAGTACCCATTTTAGGAATTCTTCCCAATGGAAGGAAACTCTTACATAACATCAGGTAGCAGGCTGATACAACTGCTAAATGGGACAGAATGGGGCCTTGTTGCTTAGGAACTTTTTGAATTCTAGTCTCTCTCTTACATATAGAGATGAAAGAATCACTGAGTAAGAACCTTTTTCATTTAAAAAGCTTGGTCTTTTTTCTTTTCTTCCAAAGAGCCACCAAAGGTACTTCAGTTATGGATTTCTCTTTCGAAGTATCCAAACAGACTTCTGATATGAGCAACATTTAAAAGCTCTTTTGCTTTGAACTTCTCCAAATAACCCTTTTTATAAGAAGTTTGACATCCTTTAAATCAAAGATCAGAGAAAAATTGTTTTCAGTTTAGAAAGGAATCAGCCTAGCTGTGATGGGATACATTGGGGAATGTAATTTTAAATAAAGAGAAATACTATTAAATTTCAGAATTGCATACCTTCACCCTGTTTCGTTCTATGTTTCTCTCAAAGGTGAGATTAAAAAGAATGAGTTCTTTTTTCCTCCTTAGCTGCCCATCTCTGTAGTATTCCCTTCTTTCAGTGATTAGTTTTGTTTATATAGCTGTGTACATTTTAAATTGCTGATGTAGTTAAATGGTCTTTGGTATTAAAGAGTTTCATGTTAAATTCCGATGCTGTATTTATAAATTGTAAGAATAAGTTGATGATTGGAGACTGAGTTCTCTGTTTGCAGATGTTACTACTTGAGTTCAGGAAATAATTGATATTAGATATATTTGTTCAAAGTTATTTAGTAGGGACTAGAAGAAAATAATTAGACAAAATTAAGTATTTGTGCCCTTTTATATACCAGAAAAGATTAATACACAATACAAATTAATACCTATTAAAATTAAACAAAATGCCTCTTTACAGAAATAAAGTTAATGCTTATTATGTAATTAGTACTATTACTGGAAAGATACACACTTAGCGAACTACATAATATGCCATCTTACGTGATATAAAGAAAATTGGATTCATGCTCACTGATGAATAAATAAATATTCAAAATGAGGTGATAATCAGGCTTGCCAAAGCCAGTATTTATGAAGTGAAATATTGTTTATTTTATTGACTGTAAGTGTAACTGAAAAAGATACCAAATATATGCACAGATCTATATATATATATATATATATATATATATATATATATATTAGTGATTATAATATACTACCCTATTTTATGTAAAAAATGATTCATTGTTCTGGTTGCAAATGATAAAATATACTTAGCAATAATCTGTAATATTTTGTAATATAGGTAGGCTAGATAAGTGTGTATTAATATAATGCAGACATGCCTTGAAATTGCCTAAGTAAGCAAAGTATATTTGCAGCAGTTATATTTAACAGGCAGCTGTTTATATCTGGCATTTAAAATAACTGTTTATTTCAATGGTATAAATTAGGTTAGTATTTAATTATGTTATTAAAGGGTTCATACATTTACCCCACTTTTTTTCAATATTTTTCAGTATTCAGTTTTAGGGTAAAATAGAATTACCAACCAATAAGTATAAAAATCAGATTCTTCAACTTTTAACAGTTAATCCTTGTATATAAATGGGTTTATTGTCAAAGTATACCACGTATATAAGAGTAAAAAACTATATGCTACTGTTACTGTTAGAGATAGTAATTATGGCTATTACCAAATTAAAACACTTCATTAGGGGATCCCTGGGTGGCTCACCAGATTGGCGCCTGCCTTTGGCCCAGGGCGCGGTCCTGGGGTCCCGGGATCGAATCCCACATCGGGCTCCCAGCATGGAGCCTGCTTCTCCCTCTGCCTGTTTCTCTGCCTCTCTCTCTCTCTCTCTCTCTCTCATAAATAAATAATAAATAAATCTTTAAAAAAAATAAAACACTTCATTATAAAGATATACTGAATATACAGTTATAAATAGATGTTGTTTTGTAATAATATTATAAGCTCTAAAAAAATTTCATGCCATCAAAGACATCTCTACTAATATGCACAAAGGAACACAACTTGTTGACAAAGTACACACTAAATATGTGAATTATATTCAGAATTTAAAAAATAATGATAGGAGTAGTAATTGGAGCCATTTTTAGAAATTAAGCAAATAGTGCATTGCTTATAAGAGGAATATAGTTTATTTTAAAGTTAATGTAATTATAAATAAATGAGATTTTACTATGCCCCCTGGAAGGCAAATACTGCCGACTGATGGGATTTCCAGTTCTGCCATTTACTAAGTTGTCATTTAACTTTGTTGAATTTTAGTTTTCTCATTGGTAAAGTGGATTCATTGTGTGGATTAAATCAGGTTTATATATAGGTGTATTATATGAACTATGAACTGCTATACAAAGGAAATATGTAGGATTTATATATGATCATTTGTCTTCATTTGGGCTCTATAACAAAATACCGTACACTGGGTGGCTTAACCAACCAACATTTGTTTTTCATAGTTCTGGAAACGGAGAAATCCAACCAAGATCAAGGTGCCAGTAGATTTAGTATCCAGTGAGGACACTCTTCCTGGTTTGCACACAACTTTCTTCTCATTATATCCTCACATGGCAGAGAAGGAAGAAAGAGAAGAAGCAAATTCTCCTGTCTCATATAAAGGCACAAATTATGCCTTTATGATGGTTCTACCTCTATGACCTAGGTACTTCCTACTATCATCAATCACATCAGGGGTTAGGGTATAAACAAATGAATTTTGGAGGGACACAAACATTTAGTCCATACATTATTTCTAAAAGTGTGCTGTGATATGTACATATACTAGTAGTATACACAAGATATTTAAAATAAGGATTTAAAGACCAGAAGCCTTATAAAGACAGGCAAAGTTAAATCTACTAAGAATCAAGGATAATATATTTACCTTAACGGGCACTAATTTAATTTTAGCTTCTTGGCAGCCAGGGTGAAAAGACTTGTTATTCAAGCATTACTTGTTATGATAAGTAATTTTTATTTTATGTTAAGGATAAATACTCTCTTCAATCAAACAAAAACTGCTGAGATAAATACTAAAAGAGATTTATCATTAGGATATCATTAGTTCCCTAGATGATTCTGTACGTATCCCTCTTAAAATATGCAAAGGATACTGGCTGATACTAGTGACAGCATCTTCAATAATGCCTGTATAAAAATAGCCCAAATATTTTCCATATGATTGTTTCTTGTACCAAATCTTCAACACAATCCAAGAAATAATACTGAGCACTTTAAGTTTTAATTGGGCAATGTAGCCCAAATGTATTGTTTTTTAGTAAACAATTCAAGCATACAATTTAAAAATTTGAAGAAGCTTTGACTTGAATGTATTTTCTAGTTAATTTTAAACCAAAATACAGTTCTACTTTGTATTCATCTGCTCAATTTCTGTGTTATATAATAATATATACAAGTTTTATTTTCTAAGATAAAAAAATACGCTTATCTTTTATTTCGAAGCCTCTAATCAATTTTATAAAAATACGATTTGCATGAAAGTGAATATTTTAAAATACCATCTATTGATGGTGGTTACAGGAATTTATACATGTGATAAAATTGGTTGGAACCGTACATGCCCATACAAATACACAAGTGCATATGAAAACTGATGAAATCTGAACAAGGCCTGTAGGTTGTATCAGTGTCAGTTTCCTGGTTGAGATATTATATTAGAGTTATGTAAATGAGATCATTAGAATGAGCTGGCTGGAGAGAACCTCTAATTATTTCAAAATTAAAAGTTTAGAAAACCCCATGTATCCAGGAGGCATATATACCCTCTCTTCTATGGAGAATGACCTTGTTTCTTTCAACTCTACTTGAGGGATGGGGGGAAATACATATGTCATAAATATATGTGTGTGTGTGTGTGTGTGTGTGTGTGTGTATACACACTTACATACATAAACACATACATATAAAATTTTAAAATATGACCCTGGCAATAATTTTTTAACTGCATATATGCAATTAAAATGGAGGATACAATTACCTCTATTTTTTTTCTCCCTTCATATTTGACTTTCAGGAAAAAAAACAACAAAAAATTGACAGTCCCAAAATAAGATTTAGGGAGAGGGAATTTATACTTTCAGGGCTTTGATTAGAACTGGTAATTAACAAGTAATAACTTTACTAGCTTCTGCCACTGTGCAACCTATAGTGGTAGGTTAGACATTAACATTCCTAGTCTCATGAGAATTTCTGTGTTGGGCCACAAGCCTCTACTTCAGGTGAGATTCCTGATTAAGTCAGGATCAGCCTTTAAGTAGTTTATAATTTACCCTTATTCTAGAAAACTAATGCAAATAATGAGAGGGGGAAAAGGCTTTTGCTGATACTCACTTCTCATTGTCCAAGTGTGTCTCTAGTATTTAAGGAAATTGTAGTGTATCAAGGTAAGGAAGCATGTGTATCAATGTTAAAAAAACAAGGCACTATGTAACAAATGCTGTAGGAGGTTACATAATATAGGTCTAGAAGGGAACTCATTTGTGTTTGAGCTCTTCCAGTGGTATCCATGAAGAAGAAAGGATTTAATCTGCACAGCAGGATGTGGACCTGTGGAGAGAGGGTAAAAGGGTTTTTCGGAAGCACAGAAAAGCATTTTAAAAGGTAGATAACATAATGAAGAGCTGTATCTGGAACCCATATTGAGGAAGGGCTTGTATAATGGGGAGTATTTCAGCAAGAGAATGAAATGCTCACATTGATACCATAGACAAAATTATTTTGAAAGAGGTGTATAAGACAGGCAGTCATTCTTAACAAGAAGTGTGCATCTGAAACACTTAGGAACCTTTTTCAAAATACATTTTCTTAGCCATGCACTAGAACCAATAAATCAGCATCTAGCCATATGCTAGAACTGATAAATCAACCTATCAGATACATATTCTGCAAAAGCTCCCTAAATGATTCTGATGCACATTCCTACTTAAAAAATATTGGGCAGTGGACTAGATGAAGAATAACTACTGAGCAGGCTGTTTTTTTCTTTTTTTTTTTTTAAAGGTTTTTTATTTATTTATTTACGATAGTCACAGAGAGAGAGAGAGAGAGGCAGAGACACAGGCAGAGGGAGAAGCAGGCTCCATGCACCGGGAGCCCGATGTGGGATTCGATCCCGGGTCTCCAGGATCGCGCCCTGGGCCAAAGGCAGGCGCCGAACCGCTGCGCCACCCAGGGATCCCTGTTTTTTTCTTTTTAAGCTTGTGGAACAAATAAAAGAGAGACAGGAAGAAAGAGGGTGTGTGTGGAACCCAAGAAGATATCAGATAAGAAGAAAGGAGTCTCTGAGTCTAGAATTTGAATCAGGATAACACCAACAATAGAAATAGTGAGACCCCATCTGGTGGCTGTGTTTGGAGGTGTGTTGAACTTGAAGTGCTGTTGTCACATTCAGGTGACAGAACTTTGAGATTCATCCACTTACAAGTGATTGAGTGACCCAGTGATCATTGACCCATGACAGTAGAAGAAACTGTTTAAAGGAAAACAGCCACATTTAGGGTGTAGGAGAAATAGGGGAGCTTGTGAAGAAGAATTGAAAGATTTGAGGAAAATAAGTTTATTGCTATGGATTCCAAAGAGTTGGGTGGTAAAGTGTCAAGTACTGCCAGGAAAAAAATACTGAGTTTTGATGATTGGATAAAGAGAGATACATGTTTTAAAACATCTTTGAGTTTTGTGGAGAGAGGAGTCAAATTTCAAGGTCTATGGTAAGTAATGAAATGAAGGGAGAGTATTTCTAAGAGTTTAATGAGAAAGGAAGATATGAGGAGTTTGAAGGAAGGGCAGTACTGTTAGAGTGATATAGGGTAGTGGAGACAAGAACATATTTATTAGGCTAGGACCCTGTGGACAAGGACAGAGTAAATTTCTTAGAATAACTGATGAAGAAAGATCACTGATGAAAAAAGGTCACAGATGAAAAAAGAAATGAAACCATGAACCCAAGTAAATGGAGTTGGTATTAGAACAGAAAAGGACATTTCTACCATAATGAAGGCTGTCAGAAGATAAGTGAAGGTATAAAAAAATGTGAAGATGGTATTTAAAAATCTTAAGATAGTAAAGAGGACAATCAGAAGTGTGTTTCTAGCATGGCCTCCCATTTTCCCAGTAAAACAGAAGTCAAACCCATCAGTTAATAAAAGTGGCAAGGTAATAGTAGAAAACTTGTGGTGTGGGGGGAAGGTTCAGAATTCAGGTTATGGGGTATGTTATCAATAGTCATGAGGGTAGGGTTGTTTAAATAATCAAATGATAGTAGAGGTTTACTGTGATTAGACATCTCAGTTTTTGCATCTGTTTATTAATGTGAGTTGTGCGCTTAAAATGTATGTAGGCTAAGGAGTTATTTTGTACTTTTATGTGTGGACAGGAAAAAAACACAAAAATAACTTGAAATTGGAATTTCGGCTTCATAGAAGCAGAGACTTTGGATCTGAGTAGGAAGAGAAGTGAGGCAGAAAAGAGGAAGCCATTATAGTAGGCCAGGTGTGATGTGTAAATACTGACTGTAAGAGAATGAAATTAAAATGTGAAGTAAGATTAGATTGTTTATTATCAGTTTGGGTCTTGCAAAGTACTGCACTAGGCTTACTTAAGTAACCCCTTCAGGTAGTTTACACTTTGAGGAATTATGATCTTTCCATTATTATATTTGTCACATTCAAATCCCTCTTGTTTATTAAAATAGTATTTAAAAATCTAAGGTTCTATGAATTTTTACCTTAATAAAAATTGTAGGGCAAAGAGCACATTACTTAGCTACTTTTTCCCAGTACTTCATTAGTTTCCAACTACTGTGTTATAAAAAAATGATTGTTTCATTAAAAAGAGATGGAATAATCATTTCCATGTAGTTGTTACCAGTTTTACAGATATGAAAGTGGAGGCAGCATGTGAGGAAGTGTTGCACATGGCAAAAATATTAGATGATTTTCCTTGAGTTCAATAAGAAGTCATAAGGTTGCCAAATTAATCTTTTTATCCCTTGGATACCAGCTTTGCCTCTTGTCTCTGAGTCAAAGCCTGAATGGCTTTTGGAATTTTGCTTTTCTGACTAACAGGTCTTAGATGGGGAGGAGAGGAAGTCTAATTTATAAAGTTCTTCAAAAATAAGAGTATTGTTTGTTTTTGCGTAAATCTTCCCCTTCCCTTAACTTTTACTATGCTAATTTTACCTGTTAAAGATGAAGTTAAAGTTTAGATTCATCAAACATAAAATTTTCAGTCTGCTTAAAGAAACCTTGCTAACACATATTATTCTCTGTTCTGAGAAACTTTGCTGTTATCAGTTCGAGGTGATTTTAAATCATAACTATAAATATATTTCACACACATACACATACCTTTTCATAATCTAGCATAATTTCTTTTAAGTATGAAATATTCTGATACATAAGCCTCTTTTATATGTAAAATAATTGGAATAAAGTTTAATTTTGATCTTGAGCAGTTTCGACTTACAAAGTGAAACTATGAATTATTTATATTGTAACCTAAAGGCTATTCAGAAGTCATATTATGGAAATAATTGAGTTCCATAAATTATTTTATAATTTTCTTATAATCTATAGATACTCTGTCTTTTTGCTAGTAAAATGAGAATATAGAAATATAAAAATGGAGTAATTTCAGCAATTTCCTGAGCAAATGTATGGTGATTTATGGATGCTCAATTATAAAAAGTCTTTTTGAAGGAAGGAGAATTATCAAACAGTTTTTTTTTTTAAGATTTTATTTATTTATTCATGAGAGACACACAGAAAGAGGCAGAGACTAGGCAGAGGGAAAGCAAGCTCCTGGAGGGGAGCGCAATGCAGGACTCGATCCCGGGATCCCCGGATCACAACCTGAGCTGAAGACAGCCGCTCAACCACTGAGCAACCCAGGTGTCCCTATCAGTTTTGACTAATGTGAGAAATCTGTTGAGCTGTAGAAATTAATACAAGCATCATCAGACACACCAAAGCTGTGCCCATCAAATGCCATGTTGTGACCTAATTTTAAATTGCATCTGTGGAACTAGTGCTTTCCTCATGATCCTGCATATTATACATGTAAATATGTAAATATATTTGAAATTATCCTGCATAAAGACAAAATTTTTAAACCTTGAATATAATACTATGCCACAAAATTGCAAGCTTTATGCTTCTTTTTTGATGTATGAGTATTTAACAGTCATGGTAGATTTTTCTTCATGACTCATTTTTGTAATTTGACTGATGTAGTATTTACAGCTTTTACTTTGATATCTAATCTTTCATTCATTTTACCTGCACCTGGTTTATTTATAAGTTGACTTTTGAATTTAAAAAAGATATTGATGGGTTCACATTTTTCATTTGCATGCTTAAAACATATTTGAATAAACTAACAAAGATTGAACCTGTTGAACCATCCTTTTAATCAGCCTTCTATATGACATAGGAAAAATATATCTTTACTATGCAAAGTTAGAATTAGAAACATGCCTTTATGTTGCTGAAGACATGTATGTATGTTCCTGCCCATACAAAGTGTCAGTACCTACACCATGGATTATTTGATTTGAGTGTTTCTATTCAGTAGTGCTGATGAGTAAATCCCTGGAAATTCTTACTCTGTGTCTTTTTTTTTTTTTTTTTATCTATGATAGTCACACACACAGAGAGAGAGAGAGGCAGAGACACAGGCAGAGGGAGAAGCAGGCTCCATGCACCGGGAGCCCGACGCGGGACTCGATCCCGGGTCCCCAGGATCGCGCCCTGGGCCAAAGGCAGGCGCCAAACCGCTGCGCCACCCAGGGATCCCTCTTACTCTGTGTCTTTGTATTTTTTCGTACATGTATATGCACCAGGTAATGTAATCAACAAATAGTGATTGAGCCCACTGTGTTCAGGACACTGTGCCAGTGTAGAGGATTATAGGAGAAAATAAGAGCAAGAATTCCGTATCCTTGAGGGGCTTGCACAGGGGGAAATAAATAATAAGTAAATACTACAAAAAGAACATTTACAGATTGTAGTCATTGGTATCCAGGAAATAAACAAGATAATGGAAGAGAGAGTACTGGAAGGTGAAGAAAGATGTTATTTGAGCTGAGGTCTGAAAAATGAGAATGAACTATTTAAAGTGAAGAGGAAGAAAATTTCCTTTAGAAGTATAGCAGTTGCAAAGCCCTAAGTGAGGAAAGAACTCGGTATGTTTAAAGAACAGAAAAGAGCTCAAGATAAAGAGATGTGCTGTACAGGAAGAGTATTGGACAAAAGCGTGGGAGAAATAAGCAAGACCTAGATCATAGAGAATCTTGCGGATCATTCTAAAGTAATAAGAACTTACGAAAGGGGATCTCATTCAGATTTTAAAAATATCACCCTTGGAACTGCTAGGAAAATAGGTTGAGGAGAATGAAAGTGGGAATGGAGATGGAAGCATGGAGACTGATTTTAAGACTTTTGTAGTTGTTCAGGCAAGAGATAATGGTGACTTGGGTTAGTGTTACGGCAGTGAGGATGATGGAGGGCAACACAAGAATTCGAGAAGTATTTATAGTGATTGGATCAGAAATGAGAGTAAGAGAAATCAAGAGCAATATCTAGACTTGGGTTTTGAGCAGCTGGATAGAAGTTAGGGCAATTTACTGATATAGGAAAGAACAGAGTTTTATGTTATGTTTTTTCTGACCTTTCTTGTTATTACTGCTTGTTTTTTCTGGAGGCAGTAATAAATTTGAGTTCTTAATAGAGATATGTAAGATATTTTTTTATTTATGAAAAATAAATTTATTACATAACACCTTGTTTTTAACAATGTTCAATTTTTTAAAAAATTCATAATACTTATGTCATTCATGTAAATTAGTTTGATACAGTACATTCTATGTTATAGGGGTTTTTTTTCCCTCAAAAACTCTAAGGCTCTCCTGTTCTTTCTCCTTTGCTGAAGTAAGGGCACCCTAAACAACATACAAACAAGTTTTAAAAAAGAAAATTAGGGATCCCTGGGTGGCGCAGCGGTTTGGCGCCTGCCTTTGGCCCAGGGCGCGATCCTGGAGATCCGGGATCGAATCCCACGTCGGGCTACCGGTGCATGGGGCCTGCTTCTCCCTCTGCCTGTGTCTCTGCCTCTCTCTCTCTCTGTATGACTATCGTAAATAAAAAAAATAATAATAATAAAATAAAAAAAAATAAAAAAAAAAGAAAATTAACTGAACAAAATTTTAATAGCACTACACCCACCAGCTTTAAAATCAGGACAAAATATCTGAATTGGATGCTGCACCTTTCAGAGGAAGTTATCATTCATGCTTTTTTCATCTTAAAACATGCTCACTAATCAGCAACAGGAAAACAGTTGGGAAAATTCTGTATCTTTTTATTTGTATATATTTTGGGGATATACACTCAAAAGGTTTAAGTAATTTTTTGCAGTTAGCCAAAATGTACAGATTATACTTGGATAGAGGTGTAGATTCAAAGAACCAAGAGAATTAGAAAACTTAGGAAATAAAGCAACCTAGAATTTATAATTTTTTAAATAGAAGAGACTTTTAGAATTAAGTCTTCTAATCCACCCCTTCCAAATTTTACAGGTAAAGAAACTGAGAGTTCAAGTGACTTTTCAGAATACTGTTGAACATGTATTGTATTCAGAATACTGTTGACATGTAAAATCATGTCTCTGCTTCATTGTCAAAGTACTATATTGAGGAAGCTATCACTTTCATAAGTACATACTTCACTAAATACATTTATGCTTTAATATTAATGGTTTAGTTCTTAGAACTGCAGAATATGGGATATATTATAAATTCGGCAAATATGGGATATATTATAAATTCCTAATATTAGAAATAGGTTCTAAGAATTTTGTTATAAGCTAATCCTACACCTACATTTTGTTTAATCTGTTATAAATCACAAAATAAACCACCTAATTGAAAGAAGATCGAGCAGAACCAAATGATGAAGGAAAAGCTCTTTACATTTTTCCAAATTTGAAAACATTATAGAAAAAGTATATGTGTGTATAAACATGCTTTAGTATCGTATTTGATACATTATTTTTGTCATTTTCCATAATTGTAGAGCAGTCTATGAAATACTGACTTCCCTCTTTATTCACTGAGAAGTAAAACACATTGTGATTTGATCAGTATTCTTAATAAAACTAAGGAAAGCCAGATAGCAATCTGAGAGTTTTATTATTCTCAGTAAAATAATTAGACAAAAATAGGTATACCCTTCAAGTTTTATAAATATTTATTGCTTTGTACTATTCCTTTTGTGTATAAGGTATATAGGTGATAAAAATTAAAATATTGCCTTAACAATTGTCTTGAATAAACTCTTCCATTCCTAGGATGAAGAATGATAGGAATTTATACACATCTTACATATTTTTAACAAGTATTTTAAATTCCATTTTGTCCAGCTTTCACTGATTGATACATCCTTTTAAATTTGTCTAATTTATTGGTATTGTAAAGTGGGCTTTTCCATTTAGTAGCTCAATAGCATAAAATTTATTCTGCTACTGTGCTTTTAAATGAAGTAAGCTGAGGTTTTAAATAGCAAAACCTTAATAATGTATCAAACAAGCAGCCAACAAAGTTCCTTAGTGACCTGAAAAACCTTCTTAAAATAAGCAGTGATAAGAAGATGAAAGAACAGATTCTTTCAGTTGGGCAGCTTGTCATTTGAGTGAATACCAGGTGATTTTTTTTTCTCTTTATTCCACATAATATAGTATAGGTCAGTTAATAAGCATTTAATATATGTCATTTTTATCACCTAACCTTTATTAGATCAGCTTGGTATTATATTATGCTTTATAATAAAGAAAAGAAAGATATGGAGATATACCAAGTCACTTTTTCCAGATTGATATGTATTTTAAGAAGCCATAACTGAATGAAAATTATAGGCAATTTTTAAGAAGATTTTATTTATTTATTTATTTATGAGAGACACAGAGAGAGAGGCAGAGACATAGGCAGAGGGACAGGCAGGCTCCCGCAAGGAGCCCGATTCGGGACTTGATCCTGGATCCCGGGATCACACTCTGAGCCGAAGGCAGACGCTCAACAACTGAGCCACCCAGGCGTCCCTAGGCAATTTTTTAAAAAGTAATTTGATATTAAAATTGATTGACAATCAGGCCTTCTGGTGAAAATATTTAATGATTTCTGAGAGTGGGAGCAATGCTGTCATTCTTGCATGAAGATCTTGTTTTTGTTCTTCAGATTTCTGAATTGTCATGATATAATTTCTATCATTTCTAGAGGTTCTTCTTATCAATCCTATTTCTTTTAACCCTGATTTTTTGCTCATTTTGTGATTTGGATGATTATTCATTATAAAATTACTTAGGAAAGTTATGCATTAAAAGCAGTCTTGTAGAATGGGGCTGATGCTTCTCTGTAGTGGCCAAATTGATTTTGGAGGAGAAGCCCTATGCTTATCTAGTTATGAAGCAGCTAAAGTTTCAATTCAATTTGATGAAAGTGTCTCTTATATGCTCAAGAATATTTAATTGTCTTGGGCAGCCCGGATGGCTCAGTGGTTTAGCGCCACCTTCGGCCCAAGGTGTGATTCTGGAGACCTGGAATCGAGTCCCACGTCAGGCTCCCTGCATGGAGACTGCTTCTCCCTCTGCCTGTGTCTCTGCCTCTCTCTCTGTCTCTCTCTCTCTCTCTCTGTCTCTCATGAATAAATAAATAAGATCTTAAGAAAAAAAAGAATACTTAACTGTCTTGTCTTTTAATAATTTTAGTTTTTACAGTATTTGAAAATTTTTTAAATAAAACTTTTCAGTGGCATGTCACAATTTTCTTTTAAATAATAGTGTTCAGTAGTGATACATTCATAAATATCTACCATATGATTCAGCTATTCCATTCCTAGCTATTTACCCAGGTACTTGTACATTAGTATTCAGTGCAACTGTATTCACAGCCCCAACTAGAAACAACCCAAATGTTTAGGTAAATATAGGTAAATGCAGTAAAAAAAAAAAAAAAAAAAATATATATATATATATATATATATATATATATATATAGTGATATAGCCATACAGTGGAATACTTTTTAGCAGTAAACAGTAAACCACTTACATACCTGACACTATGAATGAATCTCCAAATCAACCTGAGCTAAAATAGAGTTAGCTGTGAAAAAATACATCCTGCTTTAATCTTTATATATAATATACATGTTTATATCAAATGCATATATGTATGTATATATATACACACACAATGCAAAATAATCTATAGTGACAGAAAACATTGGTTGTCTGGGGCCAGAGGTAGAGGGAAAGATGGCTTGCAAAGAGACTTGAGGAATCTTTTGATTGTGATGAAATTGATACATTGATTGTATTGGTGGTTTCTAGGGTATATAGAACTGTCAAAACTCATCAGTTATATATTTTAAAATCTATCTAGTTTATTTTACATAAATTTTTCTTAATAGAATTAATAAGAAAGGGAATCAGAATCTAAACACAAAAGTAGGGATCCCTGGGTGGCGCAGCGGTTTGGTGCCTGCCTTTGGCCCAGGGCGCGATTCTGGAGACCCCAGATCGAATCCCACATCGGGCTCCCGGTGCATGGAGCCTGCTTCTCCCTCTGCCTATGTCTCTGCCTCTCTCTCTCTCTCTCTCTCTCTGTGTGTGTGACTATCATAAAATAAAATAAAAATTTAAAAAAAAAATAAACACAAAAGTACACATTTTCTTTTTCCTTTTTATACACATAATAAACGTCTTGAAAGACATTCTGGAAAACATGACCATGGACTTTTTTCTGACCCTTTATTAAACCTAATTTATTTGTGCTTCCAGTATACTCTGAAAACTTAATTGTGTTTACTGGTTAAATGTTTTCCTTCACACCTTTTTCTCTATAACTATGAATTATTTTTATATTTCCAAAATCTAGCTGACGTTTATAAGATTCATAGGTACTCCCCTCCCCCAAAGTTTGATAAATAAAGTCAGGAGAATGAATGCTAATCTGGTCACAGGTTTTGAAAGACCTTGATCAAAGTGATTATGTCATTAGTCAGTATGTTAAGAACTATTACTTCTATTAAATAAGAACCAGATTACAGGTAAGCTAGAGAAAGCACTTTAATTTTACTGTATAACTCTTCTCATTATGAATTCATAATTTATAAGTGACTATATTTATGTTTATCATGGACATGAACATTTAATTTCTGTGAAGTTTTTTATATAAACCACCTTTCTCCTTTTTCCTCCTTCTATTCCTCCAGAAAATATATATATTCTCTGTGCTTCCATAGCACCCTGTAAAAAAGTGTATTGAAGCTTTTATTCTGTTTACTACTCTTGTCTTCCTCATGGGAATAAAAACTCTATGAAAACAAGGCCTTTCACCCATTTTGTAGTTGAATGTGCTAATCACTGTAGTTCTATCAGTTTTTATTCTGTAAATATTCAAGGTGTGTTTAGGATTGTTATGTCTTTTTAACGTTGTATAATGTCCTACTTCATCCCAGATAATACTGCTTGTTCTGTGTCTACTATGTCTGACCATATACACACAAATTTCCTATGATTAGTGTTTGCATAATATATCTTTTACCAGTACTTCATCAATTTGAATGTACTTATATTCAAAGTGATTTATTTGTAGATAATATAGTTGGGTCTTGCTTTTTTATCCAATCTGACTATCTCTACCTTTTAAGTGGGAGATTTAGACCACATGTAATAAAAGTGAATTTTGTGTGTTTGGCTTAGTTTGATGTCTTGCTAATTATTTTCTGATTTTTTGAACTCTTCTTATTCCTTTTTCCATATTTTTCCTGATTTCTTTTAGGAAAGTTGAGTAACCTTTATTTTTCCCATGTATTCCAATTAGTGATTTATTATACCTCTTTTTAAGTTTTAATTGGTTGCCCTGTGGTTTGCAATATATATCTTTAACTTATCACAGTTTACATTTAAATATTGTATCACATATAGTTTAATAACCTTACAACTGTGTGCTATTATTGTCATACATTTTGTTTTTATGTAGGTATCTCCCAACATATTGTTCTTTTTACTTGAGACAGTTAATTAAATTTAGGAGGAAACATTTTAATATTTACTTTCATTTTTATCACTTTCAGTTTTCTTCATTTTTTTTGGTAGATACAAATTTTGTTTTGTATTGTACACCTTTTGCCTGAAAAACTTTTACGAACTATTTTTTGCATAAAAGATTTTCTGTCAGTGAATTTTGTTTGAAAAATTTTTTATTTCACCTTAACTACTAAAATATATTTTCACCGGGTATAGAATCCTTGGTTGAAGATTTAAAAACAAGCAAACAAACGAACATTTTAAAGTACCATTTAGGTATTTTATAGATATCATTCCATTGTCTCCTAGTTTGAATAGATAAGAAGTCTACTGTTTTTTTAATTTTTGCTATTCCAAAAATATTTTTTTTACCTTCCCCCCTCCAGCCTGGCTGCCTAAGAGATTCTCTTTTTCTTTGATTTTTCAGCAGCTTGGCTATTTGGTGTGTGTTTTTATTGTTTGCTTTGTTTGAGCTTCCCTAAGCCTCATAGAATTGTGGCAGCATACCTTTCATTATTGAAAATTATTAGCCATTAACTCTTTAAGTATTTCTCCTACCCCATTCTCTATAACTTCTGGGATTCCAATTACACTTACATTAGACTGCTTCCTGTTTTCTTTGAGTTCTTAGATACTCTGGGTTTTCCCCTCACTCTCTTTGTTTCCTTGTGTTTTAGTTTTTATAATTTCTCTTGATTTACAGTTACTGAGTCTTTACTTGGTTTTGTTGAGTTTGCTGTTCAGGCTCTTGAAATAACTCTTCATCTTTAATATTGTGTTTTTCATTTGTAGCATCTCCATTTAACTCTTAAAGTCTTCATTTCTCTGCAGAATTCCAAATCTGTTCATGAATATTATTTACCTTTTCCATTAGACCTGTAAATATATTAATCATAATTAGTTCAAAGTCCTGTCTGATAATTCTAATATCTAGGTCACCCATGAGTCTCATTCTGCCAATTGGTTTATCTTTGGATATTGGGTTATTTTTTCCTCTCTCTTTTTTAAAAAAATTTTTATTTAAATTCCATTTATGAACATACCATATAACATCCAGTGCTCATCTCATGGTGTGCCTTCCTTAATGCCCATCACCCAGTTACCCGGTCCCCACCCAACCTCCCCTTCTGCAACCCTTTGTTTCCCAGAGTTAGGAGTCTCTCATGGTTTGTCTTCCTCTAATTTGTCCACAGTCAGTCTCCCCACCCCTTCCCTTGTGGTCTCTTTCACTATTTCTTATATTCCACATATGAGTGAAAGCATATAATTGTCTTTCTCCAATTGACTTATTTCACTCAGCATTATACCCTCCAGTTCCATCCACGTAAGTGTAAATGGTGGGAATTCGTCCTTTCTGGTGGCTGAGAAATAATCCATTGTGTATATATACCACATCTTCTTTATCCATTCATCTGTCAAAGAACATCCTGGCTCCTTCCACAGTTTGGCTATTGTAGACATTGCTGCTATGAACATTGGGAAGCAGGTGTCCTGTCTTTTCACTACATCTCTGTCTTTGGGATAAATACCCAGTAATGCAGTTGCTGAGTCCTAGGGTAGCTCTATTTTTAACTTTTAAGGAACCTCTACACTGTTTTCCAGAGTGGCTGTACCAGCTTGAGTTCCCAACAACATGCAAGAGTGTTCCTCTTTATCCACATCCTCACCAACATTTGTTGTTTTCTGTCTTGTTAATTTTAGCCATTCTCGTTGGAAAGTGGTATCTCATTGTGATTTTGATTTGTATTTCCCTGATGGCAAGTGATGTGGAGCATTTTTTCATGTGCTTGTTGGCCATGTGTAGGTCTTCTTTGGAGAAATGTCTGTTCATGTCTTCTGCCTACTTTGTGACTGGATTGTGTGTTTCTTAGGTGTTGAGTTTGGTAAGTTCTTTATAGATCTTGGATACTAGTCTTTTATCTGATATGTCATTTGCAAATATCTTCTCCCATTCTGTAGGTTGTCTTTTAGTTTTGTTGATTGTTTCCTTTGCTGTGCAAAACCTTTTTATCTTGAAGTCCCAATAATTCATTATTGCTTTTGTTTCCCTTGCCTTTATAAATGTGTCTTGCAAGAAGTTGCTGTGGCCAAGGTTGAAGAGGTTGTTGCCTGTGTTCTTCTCTAGTATTTTGACTGATTCTTGTCTCACATTTAGACCTTTCAACTATTTTGAGTTTATCTTTGTGTATGGTATAAGAAATTGATCTAGTTTCATTCTTCTGCATGTGGCTGTCCAATATTCCCAACACTATTTATTGAAGAGACTGTCTTTTTCATACTGGATATTCTTTCCTGCTTTGTCAAAAATGAGTCGACCGTAGAGTTGAGGGTCCATTTCTGGGTTTTCTGTTCTGTACCATTAATCTGTATGTCTGTTTTTGTGCCAGTGCTATACTGTTTTGATGATCATAGCTTTGTAATACAGCTTGAATTCAAGCATTGTGATGCCCCCAGCTTTGGTTTTCTTTTACAAAATTCCTCTGGCTATTTGGGTTTTCTCTGGTTCCGTACAAATCTCAGGATTATTTGTTCCAACTCTGTGAAGAAAGTCCATGGTATTTTGATAGGGATTGAATTGAATGTGTAGATTGCTCTGGGTGGCATAGACATTTTCACAATATTTATTCTTCCAATCCATGAGCATGGAATGTTTTTCCATATCTTTTTGTCTTCTTCAAATTCTTCCTTAAGTGTTCTGTAGTTTCTAGAGTGCAGATCGTTTACCTCTTTAGTTAGGTTTATTCCTAGGTATCTTATGGTTTGGGGTGCAATTGTAAATGGGATTGATTCCTTCATTTCTCTTTCTTCAGTCTCATTGTTAGTGTATAGAAATGCAACTGATTTCTGTGCATTGATTTTGTATCCTGCCACATTGCCGAATTGCTGTATGAGTTCTAGCAATCTTGGGATAGAGTCTTTTAGGTTTTCTATGTACAGTATCATGTCATCTGCAAAGAGGGAGAGTTTGACTTCCCTTTGCCAGTTTGAATGCCTTTTGTTTCCTTTTGACGTCTGATTGCTGAGGCTAGGACTTCTAGTATTATGTTGAACAACAGTGGTGAGAGTGGACATCCCTGTTGTGTTCCTGACCTTAGGGGAAAAGCACTCAGTTTTCCCCATTAATGATATTTGCTGTGGGCTTTTCATAAATGGCTTTATGATATTGAGGTATGTTCCTTCTATTCCTACACTTTGAAAAGTTTTAATCAGGAATGGATGCTATATTTTGTTAAATGCTTTCTCTGCATCTATTGAGAGGATCGTATGGTTCTTTTCTTTCCTTAGTCTGATCTATCACATTAATTGTTTTATAAACAATGTGTTGAACCACCCTTGCATCCCAGGAATAAATCCCACTTAGTTGTGTTTTATAATCCTCTTAATGTCCTGTTGGATCCTATTGACTAGTATCTTGGTGAAAATTTTTGCATCCATGTCATCAAGGATATTGGTCAGTAATTCTCCTTTTTAGTGGAGTCTTTGTCTGGTTTTGGAATCAAGGTAATGCTGGTGTCATAGAACAAGTTTGGAAGTTTTCTTTCCATTTCTATCCTTTGAAACAGCTTTAGTAGAATAGGTATTATTTCTTCTTTAAATGTTTGGTGAAACTCCCATGGCAAGCCATTTGTCCCTGGACTTTTTTTTTCTTGGGAAGGTTTTAATGACTGCTTTAATATCCTCGCTGGTTATTGGCATGTTTTCAGTTTTTGTAATTTGTAGGTTTCCAGGAATGCATCCATTTCTTCCAGATTGCTTAATTTGTTGGCATCCAGTTGCTTATAATGTTTTTTTGTTTCTTTTTTTGCTCATAATGTTTTTAAAATTGTTTGTTTTCCTTGGTATTGGTTGTGATCTCTCCTCTTTCATTCATGATTTTATCAATTTGAGTCTTTTTTCTTTTTAAAGTCTCAGTAGGGGTTTGTCTATCATAATAATTCTTTCAAAGAACCAGCGCTCTTTATCCTCCAAGTATTTGAGTTACTTTCCAAATTTCTTCTTGTGATTGAGTTCTAGTTTCAAAGCATTGTGGTCTGAAAATATGCAGAAAATAATCTCAATCTTTTGATATCAGTTGAGACCTGATTTGTGACCCAATATGTGGTCTATTCTGGAGAAAGTTCCATGTGCACTTGAGAAGAATGTATATTCTGTTGCATTAGGATGGAATGTTCTGTATATATCTGTAAAATCCCTTTGGTCCAATGTGTCATTCAGAGCCCTTGTTTCTTTGGTGATCTTCTGCTTATATCTGTCCTTTGCTGAGAGTGCTGTGTTGAAATCTTCTATTAATATATTATATATGTGTCTCTTTACTTTGGTTATTAATTGATATCATTGGCTGCTCTCACATTAGGAGCATAAATATTCATAACTGTTAGGTTTTGTTGTTGGATAGACCCTTTAAGTATGATATAGTCTTTCTTCATCTCTCAGTACAGTGTTTGGTTTAAACTAATTTATCTGATATTGAGGATTGCTACCCCAGCTTTCTTTTGATGTCCATTTGCATGGTACATGAGTTTCTTGTAGACAGCATATAGATGAGTCTTGCTTTTTTTATCCATTCTGATACCCTGTGTCTTTTGACTGGACTGGATCATTTAGCCCATTCATGTTTAGAGTAACTATTCAAAGATACGAATTTAATGTCCTAGTATTACATATACAGTCCCTGTTTCTGCAGGTTGTATCTTTGGGCTCCTTCTTTGCTTACAGGTTCCCCCCTAATATTTCTTGCAGAGCTAGTTTGGTGGTCACTTATTCTTTCAGTTTCTGCCTATCTTGGAAGCTCTTTATCTCTCCCATTCAGAATAACAGCCTTGCTGGATAAAGTATTCTTGGGTGCATGTTTTTCTCATTTAGTACCCTGAAAATATCATGCCAGTCCTTTCTAGCCTTCCAGGTTTCTGTGGATAGGTCTGCTGTTAATTTGATATTTCTCCTCATTTTAAGTTAGGAATCTCTTGTCTCAAGCTGCTTTTAGGATTTTCTCTTTATGTCTGAAATTTGCAAGCTTCACTATTACATGTCAGAGTGTTGATCCATTTTTGTTGGTTTTGGGGGAATCCTCTCCATCTCCTGGATATGAATGCCTGTTTCCTTCCCCAGATTAGGGAAGTTCTCAGCTATGCTTTGTTCAAACATTCTTTCTGGTCCTCTGTCTCTCCATAGCCTCTGGAATCCCAATAAGATGAATATTATTCTTTCTCAAATTATCACTTAATTCTCAGAGTCTCTCCTCGTGAGTTCTTGGTTGTTCTCTCTGTTCCTTAGCTTCCTTCCTTTCCATCGACTTGTCTTTGACGACACTCACTCTCTCTTCTGCCTCATTTACCCTAGCTATTAGAACATCCAGTTTAGACTGCATCTCAGGTAAAATATTTTAATTTTGGCCTGATTATATCTCATTTCTGTAGTAAGAGAATCTCTAGCGTGTCTTATGCTTTTTTCAAGAGTCACCAGTCATTCTGTAATTGTAGTCCTAAATTCTATCTCTGACATTTTACTTAAAGCCATATCCATTAGATGTGTGACATTAGATGTGTATTACTTCTGGTTCTTTCTTTTCTGGTGAATTCTTCCTTTTACCAGTCATTTTTTCCAGTGGAGAATGGCTGTATAAGTGAGCAGAGTCAAAAATATATCAACCCCGACCCAAGCAAAATACAACCAAGATAATTCCGAAGTGGTCAGTGACCAGAAAATTTTAAAAAAAGAAAAGAAAAGAAAATGAAAAACAAACTTTAAAAAATATTAACAATTTTAAAATTGGGGGGGTATGGTAGGAGAGAGAGAATATAGTCTTACAGAGTGGATGAAGACAGTGATCCTCTTGGTTCTGAGTGTATTTTGGTCTGTATGTTAGAAGGTACTAAATTCCAAATTCATACAAACAAGCAAATCTTATGTAATGAAACAACAGCAACAACAAAAATAAGAAAAAAGAGGTGGGTGGAATGGGAAGGAAGAGAGAATATAATCTCACGGAATGGACCAACATGGTGCTCCACTTGGTTCTGAGTGTATTTTGATCTGTATGTTAGAAGGTACTAAATTCCAAAATTATAAAACAAAAAACCCTAAACTTATATATGTACAAAAATTAAATTGAATACATTGAAAGGAAGCCAAAAATGAAGAATATATCTATGACATGTAATTGTAAAAATATAAAAGTAAAAAAGAAAAAAACTTAAAAATGAAGAGTACATAAAATATTGTAGTTAAGAAAATAGAAAAAATACTGGAAATTGTTACCTTGAAAGATAAATGGATCATAAGGAAAGAAACCTTGAGCTCCATATACTATTTTCCCTCAGTCCTAGAGCTTTCCAGTCTTGTTTGGTTAGTAGACTTGTCGTTCCCCTGTTCTCCCAGCTGGTCTTCTAGGGGAGGCACCTTCTATGCTGATTCTGATGTGTCTGTGCCTGGGCGGGTTGCCCACTCCCCCGTCCCCACCTCACCACCGCCAGGTAGCCGGGCTCAGTGTAAGCAATTTGCCCTATGATGTCTTTGTTCCCTGGAGACTGAGCCTCTCTTGAGTGTGAAAATAAAAAATAAATATAAATGGCAGCAGGCAGACCTCCAGCACCAGAGCCAAGTACTCCCAGAATGTACCAAACTGCAGACTCTTTGTGCCCACTGGCTCAGATCCTCCTAGGGGCAGGCATTAGGGCACTGATTTGTACAAATTGAAGGGCATCAGGGGGCTAGAGAGCTTTCAACAACTTGTGGGCTCACTGGCTCTGCCCCTCCCAGAGGAATAAGAGGATAGCCTGCCTCTATCCACTGCTGGGCCCTAGCTGGGGCAGAGGAGAACCTTCATCTCTGTAGTGCGTACCTGCTCCACCTTTCCCAGATGCTAGCAGAGGATTGCTGCATTCCAGTCCTTTGTAGGAATCCAGAGCTGACAATGGTCCCCTGATCCGACCACGGTTTATGGCACAAGTTGAGCTTTCTCCCAGGCTCACTGAGCTAAATCTGTTTCCTGCTCTAATGCTTGGGAACTTTGCTGGCTCAGGCACCCCTCTTCTTTCTGTGCCTCCAGGAATATTGAGATCTCACTGCCCCTCCTGTGATTCTGTCCTATTTCACTACTGAGCACTTGTCAGTCAGAGAAGACTCTCTCAGGAGTAGATTTCTAAAGGTCCTGATTATGTATCCCAAGGCTGTACTACTTTCCTGCAGCCTGCTTACAAAGGCTCCCTCCTGTCCCTGCCCCCTGTTTATCTTCCAGTATATCCCCTCCGTTTCTCTTCTTCCCACTCCTACCTTGCAAGAAGCAATCACTTTTCTATTTGTAGAGTTCCAGCTGTTCCTTCTTTACATCTTGGGTTAAATTAATAAGTGTCCAGGATGGTTTGAAAGTTACCTAGCTAAATTTGAGGAACCAGATGAAACAAGGACCCCTACTCGTCTGCCATCTTGCCTCCTCTCCCTTCCTCTCTTTTTAATACATCTCTTAATTTTTTTATTGAGTGCTGGGCATTGTATATAGAGAAATAGTAGATACTGAAATTAACAGTATTTAATCCCGAGGAATAAGCACACTTCCTTTTGTTTCAGGCAATTAGTATAGGGTAGAGATCCAGCCAATCTAGTCAGAAGTTGAGCTGGGTTCACATTTTGCAATTGCTAAATTTACTTCAGTGCTTCAGTACTTCAAACTCTTATCAATGGGCTCCTCTTCCTACATGCTTAGAGTAGGGATGCTTAATGTTCTTGCTTTCTCTTCAGCCTTTAACCATCTATGCATGCCTAAAGGTGGTATACATATACCATATGTGGTATGCACATACCACAAAGGGGTTCCCTCCATATTCCTATTCCTCTTCCAACAGTAGACTATGTTCACAAGCACCATAAAAAGCCTCCATCACTGTTACTGTTAGTCCACAGAGTAAAAGCCTATTTCTAAGCATTTTGATGGTAAGTGGGAAAAAAATTCAAGGACAATAGATTAAGTAATGAAGAAATGCTAATTTTCCTTTGATTGTGCCTGTGTCACAGTTTGCACATGTATACCGTTAATTAACTAATTAAATCCTATACTAATTATACTTGAGATATATTATTGTTAGTGATCTGAAAACCATAATTTCTATGAAATGTATAAAATTTGAATATGTAGTTAAGGCTCATTTTAAATGTCAAATACTTTTTTTTTTCTTAGTATGAAGCTTGAATATTCCACATTGTTTATGTGGAGAAGTATGAGTTTCCTAGGAATGTTATAATAAAATGCCAAAACTGCCCATTCGATCCTGGAACTCCAGGATCATTATTGTTTTAATGGCTTAAAACAATAGAAATTTATTGTTTTTTAGTTGTGGAGGTTATAAGTCCAAAATCAGGGTGTCAGCAGGGCTATACTCCCTCTGAAATTTGTATGCAAAGAGGCCTTTTTTTGCCTTTCCTAGCTTCTGAGGTCCTCAGGAGTTATTTGGCTTGTGACAGTAATCTCCAATCTCTTTTTCTGTCTTTACATACAGTCTTTTTGCCTTTGTGTTTTTATTTTTTCACATGGCATTCTCTCTGCATCTCTTTCTTCTTAAAAGGATATTAGCTATATTGCATTAAGGACCCACTCTATTCTTATCTTTTCTATTCACGTTTGCAGTGACCCTGTTTCCAAACAGGTCACATTCTGATGTACTAGGGGCTAGGACTTGAACATATATTTTGGGGGAACACAGTTTTACCCATAATAAGCAAGAATAACGTCTGTGTCTTAAAAGCACACTCCTAAATCAGTAACATTATCTCAAACAGATAAAAATACTAAACTACTAAATTTGACAGGCAAGCTAAGAATACACTTAGGAGTAACTCTGTGTAGTCAACTTATTTTAACTTTCTAGGAATTTTGATATTTGATTTCTTTTCAATTCAAGTAAACTTGAAAAAAAGCAACTAACCTTTTAAAAATTACATTTAATTTAAATGTAAAATGTTAAATGTAAATCATTTAAAATATTAATGAACTGTCCCATTTGCTGCTTATTTGGAGCATTATTTATATAGAATTCTGGCAAAGTTAGGCAATTCAATCATTTTCTTACTTAGTAATAGGATAGTATGCTATTGCTTCCACCTTTTTCAGAGCAGGAAACATATCAACAAGGTTAAGAGCCTTTCTTATGGTCAAACTTAACAAAACTTACATCATGGAAACCTTATTATAGTTACTTTATAAGTCATTACTTCAGTGATGTTACAGTTTCTCTAATATTAAAAACTTTGACTTTACCTTATTGAAATTCTTAAGTTAACATTTCAAATTTTAGGTAAAAAAGAAACCAGATTCCCACTCTCAATAACCAGGACTAGTCCTAGGATATCATTATTAAATATTCTTTGCATTCAGCTCCTCTGTGACCTTAGCTATGGCATGTCTACAGCTTTCTTTACTTGAAGAGTAAAAGTTTTACCTTATATTGAAAATAAATCTCTATTTTCTTATCCTTACTTAGCTATAAGGAGCTTAAATTACAATAGGGGATACTAAAAGTGTTTGGAAAACGACGCATATGCTCTTAGATCTAATAGTGGAGAGGGTGAAAAACTGAAGAAGATTGTGTTTGTTGTCTTCTGTTTTCTCTGTGGAGCAGGAAGTATGGTTTCTGTTAAGAATGCACATGTTGAGAAAGAGAGGGGCTTTAGAAAGTTGTGACTGGATGGGTCCTCATGGGTGATGTGACAGGGACATGTGAAAAGATGTTCACAGTTTGAGACTTTGTCCAATGCTTATGAGGCTTATAATTGTCAAAGTTTAAGAAAATATTGCGTAATTTGTTCATTTTTTGTGATGTTTCTACATATTGCTATTAAAAGCACATTCTCTAGGAGTTTTAGAAATGTTTCACCCTCAAAATGGATCTTAATGAATGGATTAGTGACTATAAATTTTGATACAAGTGTGAAACTTGTGTTATTTTACTGTGCCTCTTCAAGCTTTAAACCAATTTTATGTGGCATAGATTTTATCTATCAACTGCTCTCTGTTTAGTGTGGCTTTCAGACAGCTGTTGTGGTATATAGGTTAGTCTTAATATTTGGTACTCTAAAAAGATTTTTTTTTTAACCAAAGATACCAAAGAACTTTTCAGAAATCTCCAAAACTAGATTCTCAGTCAATACTAGACAGTGCTGTTGTCTTAATGAAATAAAGGGCAAAAGTATTTCATTATATCTTTTTTGTGTTTTTAATGAGGGAAAGTTGATTTAGAATTCAGATTTCCCAAGTTTTAATCCAGAATGCTGATATTTAATCATCATGATGTCTTTAAGCAAAGCCTGAGTTGAAAAAAGGGAAAAAGAAATAAGGTCTATAATTTATCTTCGTAATTCACTTACCATAATATTATCTCTAAAGTATATTTACAATATAAGTTATTTGTATTTATCTGCTCCATGCCTTAGTTTTCATTTTTGCTGTCAGTAACCTTAAGAAGCCTTTATAGCTTTATGTTCTGTTCCCACTTTTAATTATACCAAACACTCTAGCACTTACTGTGGTGTGTGTACAGCCTATGATCAGCCAGCATTGTTAATTAACACTTGCAGATCATTATATGCAGAACACTTTTATAGAAAACAGAGAGGGAGGTGGTGCACAAATCCATGACCCTTCAGAATGTTAAAGATGAACTCTTTACGCTACAATTTCTTTGAAAACATAAATGATTTAACGGTATCTCCATACATACATACTTTTCTTGTGTTTCTCAATATTAATTTGTAACAGAATTTAGATGTGATTTGATTTGTATGATCAGCTCTTACTGTTTCTCTCATGTCATCATTTTCTGAGGTGTGCATCATAGTCATCACCACAGTAACCATTCCTGATATCAAAAAGGATTATTTCTTCTGGTAGGAAGTAAGTTTGAGCAGATGGTTGCATAAGGAACCAAGATCTGTTGTTATACAAATAATTAGAGGATGGGAGGAAACTAATATCAATAATGTATGTAGGATAATTTTTAAAAAAGATTTTTAAATTTGTATTTCGTACTGAGAATTTCTGAGAAGAAATATGAAAAAGGTGATATTTAAATCACAAAAGTGGAAGCAGCATGAAAATAATAGACTTTTAAATTATTAAAAAAAATAATTTTAGGGCACCTGGGTGGCTCAGTGGTTGAGTGTCTGCCTTTGGCTCAGGTCAGAATCCCAGGGTCCTGGGATCAAGTCCCACATCAGGCTCCCAGCTAGTAGCCTGCTTCTCCCTCTGCCTATATTTCTGCCTCTCTCTCTCTCTCTGTGTCTCTCATGAATAAATAAATAGAATCTTTAAAACAATTTTAGGTAACATTTGCTATTGCAGATTATAGGCTTCTTTTACATCCAGCACCATGCTGCCTCCTCAATTTTTCTCCTTAGTCTTTTCAAAGATTTGATCCTTCTACTCTTTTGGAAATCTGGTGATGATAGAAATCTAAAGACAACATATTTGCTGATGTTATTATAAGGCTTTTCCATAAAGCATGAATATAAGAAAGTTCCAGAATTGTACCTATCTAGTCATATTATTATTATTATTTTAAATTTATTTACGATAGTCATACAGAGAGAGAGAGAGAGAGAGGCAGAGACACAGGCAGAGGGAGAAGCAGGCTCCATGCACCGGGAGCCCGACGTGGGATCCCGGGTCTCCAGGATCGCGCCCTGGGCCAAAGGCAGGTGCCAAACCGCTGCGCCACCCAGGGATCCCCTATCTAGTCATATTATTATTACATAGGCTTAATAGGCACTTTCTACTAACTACTTATCAGTCTTTCCATTTTTTTTTTGTTTCAAATTCTAACAGTTATGGATTTCAGCATTTATCTGCTTCTTTCTCTCCTTTCCTCCTTGAACTGTCATGGGTTTTGTTGTTTGTGTTTTTTTTTTTCATGTACATGCTGTATACATGATACTAAATTTATTACCTTATTAAATGTACAAAAAGGTGGATGGTCAACAAAGATCAGCTTTTTTATATTCTGGAATAGGTTCAGCCTTACCTATCAGATTGCCTAAACTTTAAAAATCATATAATACCCCAGACACCTGGGTGGTTCAGCGGTTGAGTGTCTGCCTTCGGCGCAGGGCATGATCCTGGGATCCAGGATCAAGTCCCACATCGGGCTCTTTTTGGGAAGCCTGCTTCTCCCTCTGCTTGTATCTCTGCCTCTCTCTCTCTGTGTCTCTTGTGTCTCTCATGAATAAATAAATAAAATATTTTAAAAAATCATATAATACCCAAGTAGAAATGGAGGGGTGATACAGTAGGAATGCATATGCTACTGGAGGGAATATACACTCGCATTGGGAACCCGTTTGTCATTACGGAGAAGGTAAAAGGTACATAAAATCAGTGAACCAACAGTATAATCTATTCTTTATAAAGAATAGCCCAAACCTAGGAACAGCCCAGGTAACACTCATCAAAAGAATAGGCAAATAATTGTGATGTGTTCATTTGATGAGTATTATACAACAGGAAGCATATAATAGAATGAGTTTCACAAACAATATTCAGTATAAGAAGATAGGCACAAAGGAATAAATATAACATGATTCCATTCAAATACAGTTCAAAAACAAACAAGGCTATAAACTATTCTATAACCATACTGGGTGTCTACTATGTACTGGGCATTTGTTGCCTACAACAGAGAAAGAGCCTACGGGGAAACACACAAATAAATCTGAAATGAGAATATATATATTTTAATGATTGAATTTAGTGGTTTAGTTTTATTCAGTATATATTCAATATGTATATTGAATATATATTTATAGTGAAATTAGAATATATATGTACTATAACACCTCACAATGATTGTATTTAGTGGTTTAGTTTTAGGTTCCTTCCTCAGCCATACTATATAACTTGTACCTGATATTAGAATACCAGCTTGGTAACCTTTTTGGTAACACTTTTTTCTCATTTGTGATACATAATAACCATGACACACAAGTTTTATTGCTTCCTGCTTTTGGCTACTGAAGAGTAATGGAAGTATACTATTTCTAGATTTATAGCTCTGCTCTTACCTACTGTGAAGAAATACCATAATTGTGCTGGAAGCTGCCTTCATATGACAAGTCATTAAAGAATGTAGCAGGGCCTAAAGAATTGATGGGCTGCACTTTCACTGGTGGCTGGATACCTCATAATTATGGAAAATTAAGATATAAATTATATTTGTAGAAGTGATAATGCTTCACGAGTCAGGAGTTACTTATTAGAAGATTTAAGAATCAGCCTACATTTCAGGAATATGAAATTTTAGGATAAGGGACCTTTATAAATTGTTTTTAAGTGAACCATAATAATATACATTTTAATATTGTAACATAAAGCTATAGAGCTACCTATGTTGTGGGAGAACAATTTATATGGACTTGTACAATGATAGATAATCAAATATGTATTGTAAATGATTTGTAAGATACCCTTAAATATATACTCTTTCATTGGTTTTGGTAGAGTAATAGAATACAGCATTGTCATTTATTGCTTTGCATCCTTAGATTCTTTAAAATACATTAATAAAGTTATCTTTAACCTTATTTTCCTGAATGACTTGACAGAAAAGGGTGGGGGCAGGTGTTGTGAAGGAAAGAACTGCATAAATATTCCTATAGTGAGGGTTAATATTTTTTTCAGCTTAGAGATCTATTTTCAAAGTTATCAAACAAGTATTTGTGAGGACCTGCTATATAAGGGGTGTGTGTGTGTGTGTGTGTGTGTACATACAATAAGAACTAATATATATTGTTTCATTGTCTAATATGATTCAGCAACAATTATAAAGCTATGACCTTAGTTTCAGATCTCTTATTAGAAAAATGAAAATCTTTCATTTACTAAATTCATAGCTGTAATTCCCTTGTGAGCCATTTCTTTTACTGATCCTTTATACTATGTTTCTGTAGTTGCACTGTCTAGTATAGTGGCCACTAGCCAGATTTGGTTATTAAACAATTGTGAAATATGGCTATTCTGAATTAACATGTAACTGTAAGTGTAAAGTACACTGAGATTTCAAAAATTTATCACAAAAGAAAAGACAGTTTAAAATATTTCATTAATAAGTTGTATATCGACTGCCTGTTGGGATGATGTTTTATTGGATTTAATAAAATAGATTATTAAAATTAATTTTTACTTATTTTTATGTTTTTCATGTGGCTACTAGTAAATTTAAATCACGTATGTGGCTCATACTTATGGCTCTCATATTTCTTTTATATGAGGAAAGTCAAATTTAGAAAGACAGATACTCCTTCTTTCATCTCTTTTCATTCCTATATTCAGGGGTTAGAAACTAGTCTAAAGCTCTTTACATATTCCAAGAGTTAATTGACATCTGTTCTATGTAATGTATTAATGTACATAACAGAAGGTATGTCGGACCATAATTTTGATCACTCTTTGTAATGTTGGTGTGTTCTAGAATGGAAGGAATAAGGAAAAATGAAAAACAAAATAGCAAGAATTGAGAAAAGGAACATGCTTATGGACTATAGAAATGCCATTAAAAAGACCCTTACTGTGATCTAGAATGACTCTGTGAGTCAGATGGGTTTTTTTTATAATAACTAACTTTAAAAAACACTGATCAACATATTTAGTTGTTTCCAAGCTGAGAAAATTTCTATAAAATATTAGTTCTTGTTTTTTTCTCTTATGCAGAATTGTCATTTATGAAAGAGGAGGTGAAAATTTTCACATGTGATACTCATACATTCCTAGGACACAGAGAAGTTCTTTAAGCTACAATAGATGCCAGTGAGAATAATCTTTTTTCTCTGAAAAAGTGATTGTCTCTTTTCCCCATCCCACAGCCATTTCCATGATTACTTGTTTTGTTTTGTTTTTCCAAAAAGACATATTTAATGCCCTGCCTAGGTTTATTTTCTACTTAAGGAATAACATTGTTGTTTTATATTTGAAATTGTAAGGTGGTACATTTCTTTTTTCTTTTATTTTTAATTTAACTCTTTGTTTTACAGATGAGGGCAGAAGTGCAGTTGACCAAGCAGGTGGTGCACAGATTGTAATTGACCATTTAAGGTCACTGTGCAGTATAACAGATCCCGCCAATGAGAAGCTCTTGACTGTCTTTTGTGGCATGCTGATGAACTATAGCAATGAGAATGGTAAACAAAATTGAAAACTTGCTTTATCTCTGGGGGAAAATTAAAAATCATCATTATTATAGTACAGACCAAAAATATTTAGAAAAATTATAAATAATTCATAAGTGGCATATAAAATTAATAATTAGCCAACATTAAATACAGTGTTTCAAAAATATAAAATGTTCTAATTTATTAAATGGGACAAGTTTTTGAAGGGTTACTCATGTTAATTAATACCAAAAACAAAAACAACATAATGATATGGTTTAATATTTCTCACTATGAACATTTTAGAAATAAAAAGTATTAAAATATCTTCATGCTTATTACTTTACATTAATACCTATATTAAAGCTATAGGTGTAGCTTTAAAACATAAACACTATATAAGTAATATCATTTAATCTATATATTAGATTTACTTGTCAGAATAGAAAAAATCTTTTAATAAAATCTGGCATTAGAAAAATAAAATTCAGAGTAATTGCAGTTTCTGATTTTAGAAATTTAATAAATACTTGCTATCAGAAGTTTCTTTTCTCTGTAAAACCTTCTTAGAACATAGCAACAAATGACATGTTAAAATTTTCAGATAACCTATATGGTTGTTAATTAAATGAACATAAAAACAGTGATGTGAAGTTTCACTATACTTTTAAATGTCACAAAAAAATGTATCATCTTATATGAGTTATGGCATGGATCAAACACTCAAAAATTCTGATAAGTTTCTAGACTGTAACACACATAAGGTCATTCTGTGGTTTGTTTTATAATGGCATCTTAAGCTGTAGTCTTTGACAGAGACATATTTTATTTGCATATTGAACATGTAATAATATTCTTTCTTGTGTTCTAGAAACACGTAGACCTTTAGGCATATCTTTCATTTTTTGCTTTTGGTAGTCATAAATCCAAAAAAAAATATTCTGAAAAAATAAAAATAAAGAAGATAAACATTAATGATAGTGGCTACTGACATTTGGCCTTGGTGTTAGTGACAACCACAAATGGTGAGGACTGTAGCCCTTGTCCCATTGAATGGGGAGAGCCACTACTCTCCTCTAGTTTATAGTTTCTATTTGACAGTTTGGCCAAATACTGCCATATCTTTTCATTTGGAGATGGTGTGGGAGGAATGAGCAAATCTAGTTTTTCCTATGATATCGGATTTTTAAATGTTGGATTACATGTGCTTTTTTTTTGGCACTGTACAAGCTAAGCTAAACTTAGAATGTGTCTTCAGGTCATATCCTGTATAGAGGATATGAGTATTAAACCTCTGAATTAGCATTTCCAAAAATAATAATAAGTATTTTTTATTTGCCAAATGGCCAGCCTATTAAACTCGAGCTAGTAACAAATGGTAGTCTTTCTAGGGTCAACTACCACTTTTTTTTTTTGCCTTGTGGTGGAACCATTTTTGAAGAGAAAATGAACAGGAGAAACAGAAATGAGACAGTCTGCATAATCTACAGAATGAATAGCTAGTTCCTAAATAATTGAAATTTAACCATAATACATATCTGAATTGCATTAAGAAATCATTGGCAAAAAAAAAAAAAAGAAAGAAAGAAAGAAATCATTGGCAAATTGTTCATGTTCATGCGGCATCAGCTTCATTTGGGACATCTTGGACACCCCATCTTCATTGGGTGTTCATTTGGAACACCTGAGAAAGTGGGACAGGTGCTAAGTGGGAGAATGGTTTAGAAAGATAAATGAAAGAAACTAGCCATGAAGTTATTATGGCAGCTTTGGGTACAAAAGAATTAGTCTTCTTATGGATTTAAACTCATTGTATTTTGAGGAAACCATTGTTAAAAAATCTGAACAAAAGCATATCAAATGACCTAATGGTCTTTAAAAATATCACTAATTCTAATCCAAAGGAGACTGCAGTTTCCTTTGAGTCCCTATAGTAGGATATCACAATGTGTAGACATGTGTATTGAGAAGGAAATTATTAACAAAATGCAGTCTGCAATTGAATTGCATAATATATTTCTTTCTTGAAGGGAAGACTTCTTTCCCCGGTGTGCAAGTATTCCCCCAAAATAACTTAAATAATTCAGAAACCTTGATGAACTTTTCTCAGAACATTATTGGAACAGAAGTGTTTTTGTTCCATTATTCCAAAACCTGCGATTTGATGAAGGTTTCAAAACTTATTAGATAAAATAGAAGTAAAGTTATCTTTAGTATTTTAAACAAACAGATGCCAGACATGTTAACTGTCTTCTTTTGTCTGCTTGCATTTACATTTGTCTGTCATGGGGATCATAGTTTGTGAAGTGATTCTTTTTCTCCATAATATTCTTTAACTTAAATTATATTCTTTTTCATTTTGTTTAATTATTGCATATTTGTTATTCTGTTGATTACTTACTCTTTTCTTTAAAATGTGTGTTTAAAGACTTGTCTACTTAAATACTAGGTATTTTTGCTAACTTCAGATCTTTTGATATTGGTTGTGTACCCCTAAATGAGTCACTGAGGAAAAAAAATAGAGCTTTGTGAAATTCAGGAAGCAGTTTTTATTAGCACTGGAATATGAAGTTCCTTTTTTACATGTTTTTACTATTGAGTTTCACTACATAAGCCACTAGTACTAACTGAGTAGAATAGTTGAGTGATAAATTGTTACTCTACCAGAAAAATTAACTGTGTTCTTAGCCCCAGTAACTTAAGCCTTATTCATTGGGAATTATTACTTTAGCTTTACAGATAATTTTTTTTAAATATAAAGATAAGGATATTTAAAAGTAAATTGACATCAGACTGAGACTTAAGATATCTTGATTCCTGTCCATCTGGGAGACAACTGACTGTGAGCATATCCATTTTTTAAATCCATTAAATACGGAATAAAAAAAAATTTCCTAACCAGATTATATATTGTGAAAATACGTACGTGGTAAAGGCATTTTTTTACCTTTTGATAAAGCTGTATAAAACTCAAGGTTCTTGAATTTAAAAATTTTTGAAACAGCTCAGGACTGTACAGTTTTAAACTATGAGCTAGCTGGATATATTCTTTTGTTTTCTTGTTGGTGAGACAATTAAAATTTTTTATGGCCAGACTGGCAGTATGTAATATCTGAATAGAGAAAGTTATAATTGCTTAGCTAGAAAAGTTGTATCTGTAATATTATACAAATAAAATCATGTCCAAAGAGAATAAGGCAAACTTTTATTTTCAGTAAAAATCATTTAAAATTTATTCTTTTGGGAAAAATTATACCTGTTTTTTACATGGCAGAAAAAGCACTCTTCAATTCTGTGGCTCTCCAAAATCATCTGAGTGTTTGATGGTTGTGGTTAGAGCAAAGCTTGTTGACAATTGGATATTCAGGGTGAGGAAATATGCTGAACTTCCTATATTGTCTTCATCTAGTTATTATCCTATCAATAAGAAACTGAGACCTATTATTGTAGATTATTTTTATCTCATTAGTTTCTTGGGTATCTTTTTTTCTAGCTTTGGTTACCCAATGTCAAAACATTCCAGTGAAGACTAAAAACTTCGTTCAGATCTATTTTCAAACATAACACCATTTTAGCCTGTAGCAGAAGTTTGGAAAATATTTCTTGACTTCTGGTTATTTACTATTGTCTAAAATTTTTTTATTAACAAAATTATACTTGGAAGAAAAGTGGGCTTTTGGAATGTATTTAATTAATTTAGAAACATTATAAACTCTTGCCCACTATATTAATTGATATTCCCTATTCATGTTCATGGTAGTAGCAGAAAGTGGCGATGAAAACATCCTGATAATAGTGCCAAAAATTTACTGTAGGTGATCCACAGACTTAAAAAATCTGCACATGTATACTTAAAAGTTGACTGCACCTTGAATGGAAACAAACCAGTAATCTAAAGCAAAGCACCAGAGTTATTTAACACCTTGTTTAGGTAGTCACTACTATTGGTAGTCACTATTTTTATTATCTTACATGTAATATGTAATAACCATGATGACCATAATAAATATCCCTTGGAAAACTCTGTAATTGAGAACTTAATTTTTTCCCCTAAAATGCATATGCTAGAAACATAAAATACAGGGAAAAGCCTATTATAATTCTTAAGAAAATTATCAGTGGAAAGCATTAAAGCTAGGACTAGTTATTTCTTTTACATAAACTATGCCATAAGAGAGAGAAGTAGAAGAAATAAACATGTATCATGAAGGGAAAAATCAGTTTCCTTTAAAATGATTAATGTAATATACATAATTTATGACTGGCTTCTTCATGTAACCTATGTTATATATGTGATATATGTATATATATGATATCAGTTTGAGGAATATGGCATATATTGGATATATAGGATATCAGTTTGAGAATATGAAATATGTGTATATATATCATAAAGATATATAAAGATATATATTTAAGTGTGTATATATATGATTTCTCAAATAGAGCTGATTTTTCTCTAATATCTTAATAACTCCCTGTTATAGAAAGATTAATTTCTATTTTTTTTTTTTGCGGCTCCTAAAATCTTTCTGGTATACTTTTATGATAATTCTCACATTTATTTGCTGCATAGACTCATGATATGGTTGAAGGGAGGTCGTCTGTGTGGGTTAGGAAATGCAACTGAAATGTATGAGTATGTTATTGGAGTCTAACAACTGAATTTAAGTATTCAGCCCAGTACATAAATTCAATTGTTTAAAACAGGCCTGTAAAGTATTTTCGCTCTAACTTAAAGATTATTTAGTATGTAATTAATTTTAGCTCTTACCTTCATTTCAATCAATAACATCAATTTCACAATTTTAACCATACTATTTATCCTAGTGACTTCAGTCCAGTAATTTGGCTTACTTGACTTTTCTTCATACTTAAAATAGGAAGAATAGAGATTAATAAGGAATAATCCTGATTAAAAAGCACTTTGGCCTGAGCTACTTGTTTATTTTTATGTCTTGGTATTACTTGGTAAGTAATACAAATAATTTTGGTAAGAAAGAATACTTCCTAGATATTAGATGTTTAGAAAATGATTTGCCTTGCATAAGTGAGAAACTATTTCCACAACTTATTTACTATGGGTACAACTAATTAATAGTTATATATAATTCCTAAATACTAAAAAAAAATTTGCCTAATTTTGAAGTAAAAAAATAAAACTATAAAATTTTATCTTTGTAATTTATTGTCTTTTCCTCATAATTATATTAATTTTACAGTATACCATTTCAGTGTATTTTCTGTTCATTTTTTTTTTCTGTTTATAAAGCTCTGGGAGATGTGCTTTTAAGTTTGCATCTTTTGAAGCCCAGTTTGTCAAATTAAAGTAGTCTAGTGTGTTAAACAAATTGTGTTAAAAGGTTTCTATTGTGCAGCTGAGTTTTAAAAATACATTGTGTAATTCTTTATTTACTGTTTTCTCTCTGTAAAAAATTTCTGAATTTTTACTGTGTGTCCAGCAGAGCATTTTAAATTACTCAACCAGATTGCACTCAAAAGTTCTGCTACAAATGTCATTTTAAGCAATTGTTTCACTGAACAATCAAGCAGCTAGTAGTTCTGTCTCTCCTGCTAACTGGTCTATTAAATTTGACCTATTAGACTAGCTTAGCTTTTCATCATAATTTTCTAATAAATTACTATAATCTGTTACTTCATGGATAAGCTAAGAACTTGGTTTTTAGTAGAAGTGTACAAAATGCACATTTGATTTAATTCCACACGGTCAAGTAGTGGCATTAATATTTAGCTTTGACCATTATAGAATGAACTTCTGAATGCAAGAATCTGAATATTTTAATTCTAAAAATCTGAAGAATTTTTTATCACAAAAAAAGAAATACTTGTTATAGTGTTTTCATTAGTGATTTAAAGTTTGGCATTATTTTACAGAAATAATACTTTCTTGGCGTTTTCAGCTTCCTAGATTGTCCTATAATTATAATGGTGCATTTAGCATTGTGATGCTAAAAAGATAACAAATTTTAACTGAGGGCAGTTGAGTAAGTAAATATGTTTGGGATTCCTCATTCTCTTAACATATTTTTTTCTTTCTTTGTGTCTGGATTGAAGATGATTAATCATAGATGTTATTTAGTATTATTCACAAGATTTTCCTCATAGTAAAAATTCGAGGTGACAGAGTTGGCTTTCTGGTTTTAACTCATCCTCACAAGATAGAAAGAATTCCCAATTTGGACTTCTTTTTGAAGAATTCATGGTCTGACTGAAACTAAGTAACTAAACATTAAAAACAGCTCCTAACATTTATTTTATGTTGTAAATTCTAAAGAGAATAAGTAATCTGATCTCTAGTATTCTGCTTTGATTTAATTTTTACATTTGTATAATTTTCACCATCATTAGTTATTGCCACATTTTAAATATTGCAATATAAACATACATTTACATTTCAGCTGACAGAATTTCAGTATATGAAGCACGTAGGGAGATTTTCTCTATACATGGAATGCTTTCCTCTATTTAAAGATGAATATTTATTTATTTATTTTTAAGATTTTATTTATTTATTCATGAGAGACACACACACAGAGAGAGAGAGAGGCAGAGACACAGGCAGAGGGAGAAGCAGGCCCTATGCTGGGAGCCCAACGTGGGACTCGATCCCAGGAACCTGGGATCACGCCCTGAGCCTAAGGCAGACCCTCAACTGCTGAACCACCCACGGGTCCCTAAAGATGAATGTTTAGATAGTAACAGTAAACTGAAAGGTCAGGCCTTGTTTTTGTTACTTATGTTACTACACCAGTTGAAATGTCATGGTATCAGGCACATGATTATTGACTATGTACAGGATTGTAGGTGCCAGAAAGGACGTGGAAGTATTTGGTGTTTAACCTCCCTAGAGCTAAGGCTAAAGCCAGAGATGAATAATGGATCTTGGCCACATATCAGTCCATCTTTAAAGTGGACTACTTAAAATAGCCATTTGGAGAGAAATTCAAGGCAGAGTAGTATTATATGTAAAATCATTTGTATAAAAATTAGTAATCCTATTTTCTAACTACAAGTAAAATTCAATAAAGACCAAACTGAAAAAAATAAATAAATAAAGACCAAACTGCCTATATTTTATTAAACAAAAGTATTTTAAGTAAATACTGTTGGAAAAATTGGAGATTGGTAAGAAATCAGAAATTTTTTGGTTATGTAGATGGCGTTGCAAAAAAGTTCTGTGTAATTTTAAAATGGAAAAGCTTAATGCAATATTTTAAGCCAGTGAATCCTGTAAACAAAGAATTCTTGTTTTTAAACATATATGTTTGTAAGATATACATGTTGTGATGTAAATTAACCTGGCATTCAGGTTAATTTGCTGTACAAAAATTTAGACTTGAATTTTTATCTATTATGGATATGGACTTTCTCTCAGCAATGCAATTTGAGAGCAGAGACAAGATATATTTCTCCCACTAAGAGCTGCTTAAGCAACAGCTGGCAGTAGTCCTCTTAAAAGAAAACAAAGTTTTAATCTTTAAAGGACCAGTTATTTCTGACATGAAAGCCTAGAATTTCCTTTAATCAGAATAGACATATCTGCAGAAATTTCCTTTGTAGCGGTATTCATTATAACAAGAGTTGATCTGTAGTAGTAATTTAACCTGAAGTGAGCCCAGGAGAAAAGAAATACCTACTAGCTTAAGACATAATCACTCTAGGTGTCTTTGAATTGAGAAGAGTATATGGGTAGGTCTCTTAAGATTAATAAAACATTTTTCCTTTCTCTTGTGATTTTGCTTTGGGGTTTTGTTCTTGCTGTTGTTTTACATTATACTACTAATTTTGTCATTATATCTAAAACTTTTACAAAAGGGAGATTTTGCTGTTTTAGAGACTTTTATTTTCAGAACTAGGAAAAAAAACGTTTGAATTCTTTTCTATTTTTTATTTAACTGTTAGAAAGCAAAAATTGTGTAAATATATTGTCTTAAACCTCTAGTATTCTCAGTGGTAATGAATCTTGATTCTCTCTCTTTTTTTTGTTCATTGAAATTACTGTTTGTCATTGAAATGTATCACCTGGGGCTTAAATTATAGGGATAATCTAGGTAGAGAACATGTAAGGTATGGTTTGTTTAAAGAGGCCTTTTAAAATAATTGATTTGAAGTTAATTTTAAATACATGTAAATATTTTTACTTTTATATTCTCAATAGTAGTTTTAGAATAAAAGTTCTCCACTTTCCTGACCAATCAACAAAAATATTAAGTAATAAGTATTTGGAAACTGTACCTGCACATGTGTATGCAAAGAGTTTTTAACCACAAATCACCCTCTTAGTAGCAGTAGAGTCCATTTACTTTTCACTATTTAATTCACTAAAACTTGTTTACATTTCTGTTTACTGTTTTATATCATTTTAAATTTTTGGAAGTATATATATGCCATTTGTCCAGAGCAATATTCTTTAGTCTCTATTATGCCCAAATAGTTTTTATTCAATTTGTATTATAATTCTTCATCAAGATTGATATTTGCTTGTGTTTGTTGTTTCAACTGTATATGATTCACTTAATTGTAGATTTTTTTATTCAAGCCTGTAAATAGGAGTATTGTACTGTCTATACTATGAATAGTATACATACCATATACACATATTAATGTAGAGACTATGTATTTTGAATTGTGTATTTTTTATTTACTCATAGTTTCATCAGTAAGTCCTATTTACTGATAAGGTTAATAATCTTATTGTCTCTAAGGGCCTTTTCTTATGAATAAGGTAAACATTTGTTGCAGTCTTCTTAAGAAACTTATTCTTTATAGTAATTGATCAACATAACTTCTTCAGTTGAGTTTCTGGGATTCTTTTCTGGACCTATAATCTATCTATACCAATGTTTTAAACATTAAACTTAAAACTCAGGGGGAAAAAGGTTCTTCAACTTAAGATCTTCTCTCCAGATCTCCATTCTTTGGAGTTTCCATGAGTGTGACCTGAAGAACTTGGAACCATTGAAATTCAAATGTAGGTAGGTAAGTGTTCACACCAGCGCATGCGTTGATTGCCTTATATCTCTTTGTATATGCATCTGTATTGCACCCCCTCAGTGCCTTTCTTCCTCTTCCTCCCCATAGATCATGTAGGGCCTGTGTCATCTTGGTATTTTGTAATTCTGTATTTTGGTCAGTATTTGTCTGTGATGTGTGTCAGGAGCAATCTTTAAAAGTCTTCAGACATTTATGACATTGTGCTGTCTAAAGACTGTCTTTCACACATAAGTGTTTGCTGTGTACGAGCCTGGGTTGCATTTTGTGAATTGTGTTTGTTGAGTTCTGATAAACATTCCCCTGGAGTTGCTGGTATTCATTGAAGGATGCAAAAATTCTCAGTCTTGCACCGTTTCACTTTTTCAATTCTAGGGAGTGTGAACTATTTCTGGTTCTAAGAATATCTTCCAGTTAATATTCTTATTTAAAAATCATATTCTTGATACCATTCATAATAACATGAGTATCACCTACTGTCCTTTGAAGTTTATTCGCAAGCTTTCTTTGGGCAATAAGAAAATGATTAAACTTAATAATTTACTTCTAGCAATAAGAATTAATACCAATTTATTTCACACAAAGAGGAGGATCCCTACTTAACCCCATCTGTCAAAAAAAAAACTACTGATAACATACCAAGTTGTAACTGAAATAGGCAAACAGGCCCAATCATGGAATATTCCCCTAGGCTTAAATAGAGTTTTTACTCAAATGAGCAAAATAAAATGTTCAGGTGCTTAATGTAATTTTGCTCAAAATACCTGAACACCAAAATTTAGGATTCCTACCATGCTTTTAATTTTTATTTCTTTTCCTGTTACCTCATCTGCCAAGCACATCATTGAATTTCAAAATCTCTATTCCATGTTCTGTTTTGTTTTGTTTGCCATCTCGTATAAAAGTTAGGTAATCCTTTGGCAGTGGTTCTTAAACTTTTGGTCTCAGGACTCTTTTAGAGTTAAAAATTGCTGAAGACTCTCTAAAATTTTTTCTTATAAATATAAGCTATAAAAAATATGGGCTGTATCTATCAGTATTTAGCACATTAGAAATTGGAGACAATATTAAAATTATTTGATATTGCATTTTAAAATAACTCACATTACCACATATCTTTATGAAAAATAAATTTTCAAAATTAAAAATATTGCTCAGGTGCCTGATTGGTTCAGTATGTAGAGCATGTGACTCTTGATTCTCAGGGTCTTGAGTTCAAGCCCCACGTTAGGTGTGGAACCTACTTAAAAAAATATTGCAAAATTAAAAAAAAATTACTGAGAATAGCATTTATTTTACTGTGAATGTGTGATAGGGAGGAATATGTTGATCACCAGCACAGTATGGTGCCGCTGACTGGGCTCATAATAAAGCCCCAGCAGTTTTACCCACCACTGTTTTTGGACCATTGTGTAAATGTCAGTACACTGAAAAAGGCATATAAAATCTTGGTATTTTTATGAAAGTAATTTTGATTTTTGTGATCCTCTGAAAGGGTTTTGGGGACCCCATTTTGAGAACCATTTGTTCTAGGATGCCTGGTTATCTTGAAATGAAAATTTGTATCAGTCTGAGTGAAGTTTTTTCCTTATCTGGGCCTTCATTATCCATAGAGAATGACTTGCCTGCAATTGGTATGAACAGACTTTAGAGTTATTTGAGTATAATTTTTGTTTTAGTTAGCCTCATAGAAATGAATATAAAAGAAAGCACTCAGGTGATCAAAAATGAGTATTTCCATTGGATGACTATATAATTTTTCTCTACTTGTGTGTGGTTTGTGTGTTGTATGTGAGTATACAATTAATTTGGCTCCTGGGTATCTTTAAAACATATTTTCCCGAAGCAGTGATTTTCATGAATTAGGGTGATTTACACCAGATGCCACTGAGCTATACTTCTTTCTCTCCTGATCTACCACAATTTCAAATATTACATGCTTCAATTTGTATGTGAAAGATTTTATGAAACTATGCAACATTTCCTAATTTTTTTGTCCCTCATTTCCCTGGAACCAAAATTCATGATACCTTAAAAGCAGTCCAGAAAAGTGGTAGAGATATCTGCCAAGTTAGGAGAATATGAAGAACATCATCTTCTAAATGGTATTCTCCTATTATTTCCTTCATAAAATTTGCTATTTATCTGATGTCCCTGGACTGTTGGATTTTTATAGTTTATACCAACAGTACTGAGGGGGTGTGTGATGCTTACATATATGCAGACATATAGTGGAGTTTGACTCACACTCAATGCATGCGCTAGTGCTCACGCTTACATACCTGAAATTTAATGATTCAACAGCTCTGCAATATTTGAAGAGGTAGTCAAAATGAGTAAATAAAGTTAAAAATACTGCTAAAGAATAAAGATCTGCAAAGGTGATCCAGTAATAAGGAATATACTGGTAAGTAATTAAAATAATTTCTGACTTCGAAAGCTTATTGGTGCATGATCATTACAAATACTATAACCATAATACAAGTATTCTGCCGATATAACACATAACACTATTCCTTATAACATAAGTAATTTGCTTATGAAATAATATAAATACTGTGAATCATTCAATTGCTGAATTGTATAGTAAGAAAAAATATTTAACATTAAAAGCATAAGAACAAATCATTTAGTTGAATATATTCTTTTATTTCTGTCTCCTTTTAGAAAGGTTTCATAATTCCATTGCAGAATTTGAAGTTGTTGTAGACTATTTGAATGCTAAACATAAACTTCCTTTTTCTCAGGCCTGTTTTCTTGTTTCGGTAGTAGCCCCCCCCCCCCCAACTGAACCAAATAGTATGCATAATTATCCACAGATCAGTTTTCAGGGTGATAAGCCTCTGTTGGCTAGCCCTTCATACTTTACTCTAGAAGCAGGCAAAATTGACTACAAAGACTGCCAGGCATATATAATCAACTGGAATGTGAGGCAGCTCAGTGTGCCTTCTTGCTCTTATCTGATAATCACCCAACTACCTCCTTATCTATTGGTTAAGAACTAGAAAGAGTGATGAAAGGATTAGTAGGTAAACTGTCAAGGTATGCAGTGCTCTAAGGAAAATCTGTTTGTAATAAACCTGACTTTTATCTTTAGATTTCCAATAGGTAACTTAAAAAAGAATTTGGAGAAAATTATTAGCTTGAAAATGGCATATAATTTTTAAAAGAAACAGAATTTTGAAAGCATTCCTGTTTTTTTGAATGAAACAGTTATTAATAGTAATAGTGTTTTGCATTGGCATGTGAGTGTTTATGTCTTACTTAGCTTATTCTAAGAGGCAGTATTTTTGATTTTCACTTGGTTTGTTTACCTTCAGCTTTGCTACAGGTATTCTATCATAATTGTTCATGAAGAACCATTGTGGATATCCAAGGCCTGTTACTTTAAAACTGATTAGCTTCTTAGAAAATGAAGGCAGGCAATGATGACAAAGCACATTGACCTCTGTCTTTACCTCTCAAGCCAAATTTTCCTCTTTATTAAGATGCTTGTTGCTATTATTAAAACTTTGAAAAGAAAAATACTTTAACATATTTTTTCCTTGTAAAAACTCCTTTCCTTCCTAGCAGTCATCGAAGAATACTCTGCTGCAAATAATCAAAATGATTTTTGTGTATTACATACTTTTTTCATTCCTTTTTATGAAGCAGCTGCTTTTAAGGGATTCTAAGATACTGTCTTCTCTTGGTCTTTATTAAATTTGTTTTTCTGTGCTTTTCATATACTCTGCTTTCCTATAATACAAATATTACTTTGACCTTTTCACTTTATGACCAGTGATAATATTTAATTATAGATTTTTATATCCTACTCTACAAAGGTATAAGGTCCTGTTATTTTTTTTAATTTATGTTTTGACTCTATTGTTTTCATTTCTAAATTTCTTTTAATCATTGAAAAGATTCAAAGTTCAACTCTTGTAAACTAATGTTTTAAGATTTTTCAGACAACTGTATGGATGGACTTAATCTTGTTTTACTGTAATTGAAATAGTATTGAGTTTGCAATAGGAAGAATAAGAGATGCTTTATTCTTACTAATGTCCATTTGGTACATAAACATCTTTGTTTGTTTTTTACAGATTCCCTTCAAGCTCAGCTTATCAATATGGGTGTTATACCTACCTTAGTGAAATTACTGGGCATCCATTGCCAAAATGCAGCTCTTACAGAAATGTGTCTTGTTGCATTTGGTAACTTAGCAGAACTTGGTAAGTCCTAGTCATGAACTGCAAATATAAATAACTTATTAATGTGCTTGCAATAAATTTTCCTTTAGGTGTTAACAACCTGAAGAACCATGTAGATTATTATTTTTTTAAGCATCGTAGATACTCTTTTCATTTTTTAAAAAGTAGATCCAATTATATGTTATAATTGATTTGTTTATAATTGGAGCTGCTTTGCTTCCCTCATTGTTTTATTTATCAAGGTTTAAAGTTTCCTCTTGTATATTATTTAATAGAGTTGAATATTTAAAATGATCTCCATTTAACTTTGGTATTCTTACAGAGAGATGGTCTTGATATCAAGTATCTATTTTCAGGACAAAAATAAAGGATTGTTAATTCATTACATTTTATATAAATTATCAGGTAAAAACCTATCAGACTAAGGTTTTTTCCCCCTCTTTTTACAAAAATCCCTAAAAATAGTAGAGGACCTTTTCATAAGAATTTATTTGTAGCAGCATTAGAAAATACTATGAGAAATCCTTGAAAATCAGAAGGCATGGATGCCTGGGTGGCTCAGCGGTTTAGTGCCTGCCTTTGGCCAGGGGCGTGATCCTGAAGTCCTGAGATCAAGTCCCACATCAGGCTCCCTGCATGGAGTCTGCTTCTCCCTCTGCCTATGTCTCTGCCCCTCTCTCTCTCTGTGTCTCTCATGAATAAATAAATAAAATCTTAAAAAAAAAAAGAAAGAAAGAAAAAATCAGAAGGCAGACAGAAACAGACCAATATTGGAAACACAGCCCACTCATACCAGAGAAGAGGACTAATGACTCCAGCACCCCTGTCTCTTGTCTCTATTTTATTTTTCTCTGTATCATTAATAGTATTCTCTCTTCTTTCTGACCTACCTTCCCATGATTTTTAATATAAAGTTACAACTCCTGGTCTGAATCTACCCCACAACCATGTTCATTATAAATTTTGTATTATGGGGACAGTGAAACCAAGTGACAGTCATAACTAAATAGCTAAAACAAACAAATTATTTATAAAGTGGGTATAATTAACAGAATTAAACAGAAGCACTAAAACTCTAGCCTTGGATTTTTGAGAGCTCACGTTCTTATATACTGCACATTAAAATCTTGATCTAAGTACTTTCTTTTGCTTTGACTTTAAATGTTTCAAATTTAAAGGAATAGAGATTATTTCTAAGAGCTAATTTTTAAAAGTTTTTTTTTAAGAACAATAACATTTAGATTGAATTTCTTTTCATGAGATAGGAACTATTTTTTGTAGTATAGTTGATGCACACTGTTAAAAGTCATTCTTATTCACTGGGGTCATCTGTTGGTATTTGAACGTCTTTGTCTTCTATCCTCCTCTACTTTTTTTTTTTCATACTATCTTATTATTTCCAACATTCATATAAGACCTAGAAAGAAAGAACATTCATTCATTGTTTTACAATGTTACATTGTTTGACAAGATACTGTTTTCCATTATTAAAATGGATTGTAGGAATTTGTGTTTGGTATACTTTGTAGAAATAAAACAGAAATCACATTGTAATTCCTGATGTCATAATCTCGATAACAGATACATAAACACCATTTAATGTGAGTTTCTTATGTTAAAGCATCAGGATTTGTTTGGGAGAGTGCATAGACCACTTCAATTCAGCCTCCTCTCCCTAGTCTGTATTTAAAGATGGATATACACCCAGTTAGTCCAATTTCATAGTCTGTTTCCAGCTGTTACTGCCTTTACCCCAGTTGGAGGATGAAAGGATAAAAGAGAAATAATCCCTTTACATACTAAAACTTCTAGAGTTTATATCATAAGTCTGTTATGTCCATGGAATAGATAGCTTATACATCAATACTGAAATTGAACATGTATGCCTCAGAATACTTTCCCTCTTTTCATTGTGGGCTTTATTGCCTACAAGTTAAGAAATCCACCTAGCATTATTATTATTGACATAGGTAAATATCAAGTTCCTGTCACAAACTTTTTAGTCAAAGTTTTTTAATAAAAATGTTAGACATTTTTGTAGTTTTGCTCACAAAAGATCTAGCTTAAAGACAAAACATAAAATAATTTAAGTGCAATGTATTATAGAATTGGGAATAAAGAAGGAAAATGCAGCTTTGCCTTTTTCTCTTGGAGTCTTAGTTTATGTGTACACATAATTTTTCTATATTCATAATTATAGTATGAATATAATTTTAAAGGTTTCATTCTTATCTGACATTATAGATTACGCAGAATGGCATTTTTTCCTTTTCAGTTGGCTCCAAAATCTTTTTTATTTTAAAGATTTTTTTTATTCATGAGAGACACAGAGGGGGGAGGGGCAGAGACACAGGCAAAGGGAGAAGCAGGTTCCATGCAGGAAGCCCAATGCAGGACTCGATCTCAGGTCTTCAGGATCGCACCTCGGGCTGAAGGCGGTGCTAAACCACTGAGCCATCGGGGTTGCCCTCCAAAATCTTTTATAAAGAAAATTTTCTGTTTAAAATATTAGGATTTTGGGGTAGAGATTTTAGAATAAAAACTTGCATTTAATTTCACTTCTTTCTGGAACCTAAAACTATAGTAAAGGGATTTTTTTTTAAAGGCTTAAATCCACAGGGAAATAGGAAAAGAAAAGAGAGGAGATGACACAAAAGCATTTTAGGACCTGGGAAGAAAGACAAGGAATAACTAAGTTAGCAAAACTTTGATATGTGAATCCTGGATTAGAAAGCCAAGAACTAACCAGTTTGCTCTTTGGAATCTTCAAAAGGATCAGAATTTGGTGATATTAAAATCTCATTCCCTTTCCATACTTTATTTATTTTTATTTATTTATCTATTTATTTTATTATATCCAAAATATTTATTGGGATAGTTTCTCACTCATCTTGATTCAGGATGCTTTTAGTGCTGCTTGCATTTGAAGGAGCATTGCTTTTCCTCCTATAGGCTGGCAGAGGACAGTGGAGCAGCCAACACACAAAACTACCCTTTGTGCATGGCTAAGACTGGTGATTTTGTAACAACCTGAGCACTTCACATCCATGGAGTAGGAGTTGAGGGTCTACACCAGGCACTTGTGCTTCCTCTTCTTTTCTGGGGCTGGTGGAAGAGGTCCTTCATAAGGGGCATGTTCTCGTGGAGAGGGCATTACTGCTAGAAAGCCCTTTTCCACACTTGATAGTAACTGTCCCTTCCACTTAAAGCAAAAGATTGTATGTATTCTCTAGAAATACTAAAAATAGAAAGTTTGTAGTCTAGGGACATCAGTCTAAGATGAAGTAACAGGTACCAGAGTACCATTCCAAAAATAGTGTAAGAGAAAATAGATACACTGATGCTGAGAACTCCAATGTTATTGTCCCATTTGTCCTGTAGAATGTAAAGATACTTAAACATAAAGGCACCTGAGTGGCTCAGTGGTTGAGCATCTGCATTTGGCTCAGGTTCTGATCCCAGGGTCCTGGGATTGAGCCCCGCATCGGGCTCCTTGCTCAGCCAGGAGCCTGCTTCTCCCTCTCTCTGCTGCTCTCCCTACTTGTGCTCTCTCTCCCTGTGTCAAATAAATAGATAAAATAAAAAAAATTTTAAAGGCCATCTGAAAACCCTTACAGATAATCTTGTAGTTAACAAGACCACTCATACTTACAGCTCCTAATCAGTTATTAAATCCCTTTTTTTTTAGTTTATTTTTTTCATCATGATGAGTATGCTCTTTAATTTTCCTCCCCTATTTGTCCCATCCACCTCCCCTCTGGTAACCATCAGCTTGTTCTCTATAGTTAAGAGTCTGTTTCTTGGTTTGTCTCTCTTTTCTTTTTTTTCCATTGCTTATTTGTTTAGATTCTTAAATTCCACATATGAGTATTTGTCTTTTTCTGACTCACTTCACTTAGTATAATACTCTCTAGTTCCATCTGTGTCATTGTAAATGGCAAGGTTTTATTCTCTTTCATGGCTAATATTCTATTGTAAATATATACCACTTCTTTATCCATTTATCTATTGATGGACACTTGGGCTGCTTCCATAGTTCAGCTGTTGTAAATAAGGCTGCAGTAAATATAGAGGTGAATGTATTTTATTGAATGAATATTTTTATATTTGGGGAGTAAATACGCAGTAATTCGGATTACTGAATTGTAGGGTAGTTTTAGGTTTAACTTTTGAGGAAACTCCATACTGTTTTTCACAATGGCTGTACCAATTTGCATCCTTACAAATAGTGCAGGAGGGTTCCCCTTTCTCCACATCCTCATCAACATTTGTTGTTTCTTGTGTTTTTTATTTTAGCCTTTCTAATTAGGTGTAAGGCAATCTTACTGTAGTTTTGATTTGCATTTCCCTAATGGTGAGTAATGTTGAGCATCTTTTCATATGTCTGTTGGTCATCTGTATTTCTTCTTTGGAGAAATATGTGTTTGTGTTTTCTGCTCATTTTTAATTGGATTATGTTTTTTGACTATTAAGTTGTACCAGTTCATTATATGTTTTGAATGCTATCTTTTAGTTTTGTTGATTGTTTCTTTTGCTGTGCAGAAGCTTTTTATTATGATGTAGTACCAATAGTTTACTTTTACTTTTATGTCTCTTGCCTCAGGAGACATTATTTAGTAAAATGTTGCTACAGCCAATGTCAGAGAGATTACTACTTGTGCTCTCTTCTAGGGTTTTTGTGGTTTCAGGTCTCACGTTTAGGTCTTTAATCAATTTTGAGTTTATTTTTGTGTATGGTGCAAGAAAGTGGTCCAGTTTCATTCTTTTGCATGTGGATATCCAGTTTTCCCAACATCATTTGTTGAAGAGACTGTCGTTTTCCTATTAGATATTCTTTGTCCTCTTGAAGATTTATTGACCATATAATCATGGGTTTATTTCTGGGTTTTCTGTTCTGTTCCATTGATCTATGTGTCTGTTTTTATGCTAGTACTATACTGTTTTAATTACTGCTTTGCAATGTAACTTGAAGTATGAGATTTTGATACCTCCAGTTGTTTTGACAACTATAAATGGGATTATTTTCTTATTTTCATTTTCTCCTGCCTCATTATTGGTGTATAGAAATGCAACAGATTTCTGTACATTGATTCTGTATCCTGCTACTTTACTGAATTCATTTATCACTCTAGTAGTTTTTTGGTGGAATCTTTAGGGTTGTCTGTGTATAATATCATGTCATCCGTAAATACTGAGAATTTTACTTCTTACCAATTTGGATGCCTTTTATCTCTTTATGTTGCCGAATTGCTGTGGCTAGGACTTCCGGTACTATGTTGAATAAAAATCTTGAGATTGGTATCCTTGACTTGATCCTGAAATTAGTGGAAAAGCTCTCAATTTTTCATCATTGAGGATGATGTTGGCTTGGGTGTTTCATATAAAGCCTTTATTATGTTGAGATATGTTCCCTCTAGAACTGCTTTGTTGAGGGTTTTTATAATGAATGGATATTTTATTTTGTCAAATGCTTTTTCTGCTTCTATTAAAATGATCGTATGGTTTTTATCCTTTCTTTTATTGATGTGACATGTCACATCGATTGTTTTGTAAATATTGAACTCCATTTATATCCTGGAATAACCCACTTGATTGTAGTGTATGATTTTTTTAATGCATTGTTGGATTCAGTTTGCTTATGTTTTGTTGAGAATTTTTGCACCTATATTTATGAGAGAGATTGACCTATAGTTCTCTTTCGTTGTAGTATCTTTATCTGGTTTTGGTATCAGGGTAATACTGACCTCCTACAATGAATTTGGAAGATTTCCTACCTCTTGTATTTCTTGGAATAGTTTGAGAAGAGTGGGTATTAACTTTTCTTTAAGTCTTTGATAGAAATCACCTGTGAAACCATCTGGTCCTGAACTTTTATTTTTTGCGAGTTTCTTGATTACTGATTCAGGTCCATTGCTGGTAATTGATCTGTTCAAATTTTCAGTTTTTTCTTACTTAGGTTTGGTAGGTTGTATATTTCTGGGAATGTATCTATTTCTTCTAAATTGTCCAATTTGTTGTTATTTGAGCTCTCTCTCTTTTTTTAATGAGTATTGCTAGAGGTTTATCAATTTTGTTGTTCTTTTCAAAGAACTACTTTCTGATTTGATTGATCTCTTCTACTGTTTTTCTTTTTTTTTTTTTGGTTTTTATATCATTTGTTTCTGTCTTAATCTTTATTACTTTCTTCATTTTGTTGCGTTTGGCTTTTGTTTGTTCTTTTTCTAGCTCCTTTAGGTGTAAAATGAGGTTGTTTATTTGAGATTTTTCTTGCTTCTTGAGGTAGGCCTATGTTGCTGTAAACTTCCCTCTTAGAACCATATTTGCTGCATCCCAAAGATTTTGAACCATTGTATTTTCATTTTTTTCATTTAATTTTTAATTTCTTCTTTGATTTTTCATAGACCCATTCATTATTTAGTAGCATGTTATTTTTTGACATCCATGTATTTGTGCTCTTTCCAGATTTCTTATTGTGGTTGATTTTTAATTTCATAGGATTGTGGTCAGTAAACATGCATGATGAGGCACCTGGGTGGCTCAGTCAAGTTAAGCATCTGCCTTCAGCCCAATCATGATCTTGGTGTCCCTGTTCAGCAGGTAGTCTGCTGCTCCTTCTCCCTCTCTCCCTACCCCTGCTCATACCTTCTCTCTCTCAAATAAATAAAATCTTAAAAAAAAAAAAGAAAGAAAGAAAAGGTGTAAGATGTGACTTTATTTTTTGTTGGTGTTGTTTTGTTTTGTTTTTAATTTACTGAGATTTGTTTTGTGGCCTAATATGTGTGTATTCTGGAAAATGTTCCATGTTCATTTGAATGTATATTCTGCTGTTTTAGGATGGAATGTTCCAAATTTGTCTGTTAAATCCCTGTGGTCCAATATGTCATTCAAAATCACTATTTCCTTATTGATTTTCTGTTTTGGTGATCTAGCCCTTAAGGTAAGTGGAGTATTTAAGTCCCCTGCTATGATTGTATTACTATTTATTTGTTTAAATTTGGTATTAACTCTTTTATGTATTTGAGTATTCTCATGTTGGGTGCATAAATATTCATAGTTGTTATATCTTTATTGTATATATCCATGTTGGATTGTCTCTTTTATTATTATTTAGTGTCCTTCTTTATCTCTTGTTACAGTCTATTCCAGCTTTCTTTTGGCATCCATTGCATGATAAATGTTTTTCCATCCCCCCACTTTCAATCTGCAGGTGTGTTTTGGTCTGAAATGCTGCTGAAATGCTCTTATGAGCAGCTTACAGATAGGTCTTATTTTTTTTTATCTACTCTGTCACCCTGTTCTTTTCATTTGCCTTCAAAGTAATTATTAATAGATTATTTATTTATTGCCATTTTGTTACTTGTTTTGTGGTTATTTCTATAGATTCTCTCTGATTCTTTGTTCTCTTTCATAGTTTATTGGGTTTTTAAAGTGATATACTTGGATTACTTTGTCTTTATTTTTTGCATATCGCTGGGTTTTGACTTGTGATTACCATTAGGTTTACATATAACATCTTCTGTGTATAGCAGTCTGTAATAAGTTGATGGTTAAGTTTGAGTCCATTCTTTACTTCTCTCCCCGACCACAATTTTAATATATGGTGTCATACTTTACATCCTTTTATTTTTATGAATCCCTTGATTGAGTTTTACAGAAATATTTATTTTTATTGCTTTTGTGTTTTTTATTTTTCTTACTCTCATTCATGGTCTTTCCTTCGTCACTCAGAGTCTCCATCAATATTTCTTGTAAGGTTAGTTGAGTGGTCATGCACTCTTTGTTTGAGAAACTTTTTTATCCCTCCTTCTATTCTGAATGATAGCCTTGATGGATAAAGTATTCTTGATTGCAGGTTTTTTTGTCTTTCAGAACTGTGAATATATTGTGCCTCTCTCTTCTGGCCTGCAAAGTTTCTGCTAAAAAATCCACTATTAGCCTAATGGAGTTTCCCTTGTATGTAACTATCTTCTCTTGCTGCTTTAAATCTTTTTTTTTCTTTATCACTACTTTTTGCCATTTTAATTACTGTGTTCCTTGGTGTGGACCTCCTTAGGTTGAATTTTTAGGGGGATCGTTGTGCCTCCTTGATCTAGATATCTATTTCCTTCCCCAGGTGAAGGAAGTTTTCAGCTAATTTTCTTAAATTTTCTGCCTCTTTATCTGTCCCTTGTTTTCTGAGATCCCTATAATGTAGATGTTAGTCTGAGTTCCCTAAGACTATTCTCAGTTTGCATAATTTTCTTCTCCTTTGTTCAGCTTGGTTACTTTCCATTGTCTTATCTTTCAGGTCATTAATTCATTTCTCTGCTTCTTCTAACCTGGTATTTATTCCATCAAGTGTATTTTTAATTTCATTTATTGTGTTTCTGATCTCTGATTAGTTCTTTTTCATCTCTGTGTTAAGGGTCTTACTGATGCCCTCCACTCTTTTCTCCAGTCCAGTGAGTATCTTTATGATCATTATCTTAAATTCTCTATCAGGCATACTTATATCGATTTTGCTTTGGTTTCTTGCTGTTGGTTTGATCTTGTTCTTTTGTTTGGTATATGTTTCTCTGTCTCATTTTGTCTGACTTTCTGTGTCTGTTTCTCTGTGTTAGGAAAGTCAGCTACTTCTCTTCCTCTTAACAATAGTAGTATTATGAAGAAGAATACAGTGTCCCCTGTTTCCCAGGGCCTGGCCCTTCAGAGACCATCTCTTATGTGGGTTGCATGTGCTCTGCTGTTGAGTCTTGGCTTCTTTTTCCTTTAGTGTAGCTGTCTGCAGAAGCTCTTGGTCTATTATATGCTACAAGGTATGCAGTGGTCTGCTTGCAAAACTAGACCTGCCCCTGCCAGGAACAAGGTCCCACAAAATGAGGTCAGGAGATATGATGTTGACAGGGTTTGCACTGGTCTTCTGCAGTGGGGGGCACAGCACTGGGACTGAGGTGAGTGTGACTGGGAAAGGTAGATCTGCCAAAGTGTATGGGATGGGTAAGGAGGGTTTAGTGCAACCAAGTTAGGTAAAGAATGTGGATACCAGGCTGGTTCCCACAGGTGACCATTGTTTATGCTGCCTGCTCCTTCTTTCTTGGAGGGATCTCCCTATGATCCTTGTCTCTCCTGGCTGTGCTCTAAGATGAGAAAATTACTTTCCCACCTGTCTCCACTTCCTATTACCTTCTGGGCTCTCCCAGAGCTGATCCCCTGATTTTTAAAATTCCAGGCTTTAAGAACTCACAAAATTTGGCCTATCTCGCTATCAAAGACAAATATTACAGAGATTCTTTCTCCCTGTTTATGGGCTCCTTGGTGTGAAGGTCTATTTTCTGCTCTTCTCTGCACCATTGGCTTCTTCCCCCACCATGAACAGCCACAGACGGGATCTTTGCCCTTCCTACCTTCTTTGATGTGGCCTCTTCCCTGCCTTTAATTGTAGAGTTTGTTCTGCCCAACTTCAGGTCATTTCCTGAGTTTTTTATGCTGATATGGGTATTATCTAGTTGTATCAATGGGACAAGGCAAAGTTAGGGCCTTCCTACTCTTTCTGGCCAACTTAAATCCCGATTTTTAATCAATATGCAGACAATTAGGTTAGGATAGCTTCTAACATGAAGGATAATGAAATAAATAAATTGAAACAAGCAATTTGGAGGAAACAGAAACTGTGAAGTTATAATAAAGATATTATTAAACATCAACATCTCAGAAAATTAATATCCTACATACCTTTCCTCTGGAAGCCACTTGAAGATGTGTTTTACCAAAACAAAGAATTTAAATTAAGAAAGAAGACTACATAGAAATCAGAAAAGAAGAGATCCAACAGGAAAACAAGAATTCCTAGTAGTATGGTGACATGAGAGCCCCAAATGGCCTGTTTGCAAAGAGCAACCAGTCCAGATTTGAACAAGTCAGAGGCTGCTGGAGTGAGAGTTGGGATAATTCTTGGAGGAGATGAAAGTGATTATCTAAATAAAGTGAGCTTAGTAAGAGAAGATCAGACAGCTGATCAATAGTTTATTAAAACAGTAATTACTGATATAACCAAAATTATGGTATAATTACATTGAGAAAATGGAGGGTATACAGAGAAGGAAAAGAAAAAAAGAAAGCTAAGGCCTAATTGTTTATATTGGAAAGTCAACCAAAGATACCTAAAACTGAAAAATCAAGAAGTGTCAATATAAATATGTTATTTAAAAATATGGAGGTGAGTACCAGTGACTTAGCTAAAAGAGCTTTATGTGCTTGGCTTCTAAGAAAGAAGAAATGGGAGAGGGAGACTGGGTTCTTCTGGTAATATAAGTATTAGAACTATCTCTTTAAACTCATGTATAATTTTGATAAAAATAACTTTAGAGAATGAGGGTTCTTGCTAAGGGTGTGTTTATCCATGACATTTGACCCAAATATAATGTCCAAATCATACTTCATGCTGCCTTTTCTCTGTATCCACCTGCAGATAAATACAGATCTTCTTCTTTAATATTTATATTACTCATAGTGCATTGTTCCTTGTGGTGGCAAGTGGTCTGAATTACTTAGCAGGAGTGATTTGGTTTTAGTTTATTAAGTGTTTGAAGGAGTAGAATATGGATTGGAAAAAAACACTATTTAAAAAAAAAGTATGAGAGCACAGAACTAGATAAACGTTGATGTCTATTTACTTCACCTATAATTTAATGTTCCTAAAATTCTTCCCATTTGAAGAATTGTCTGAAGCAAAGAAGCAATCAACAATGCTCAGGACTTAACTCATCCCTATTTATGTCAGACTCACCTTATAGGGTGAGATGTGCTGACATTTGTAGAATTTTATCTCTGAGGGTTTAGGTAGCTTATTGGAAAAGACATTCCACTCCTACTTCTTTTTTTATGGCACTAAGGATCATACAAGTTTTGGGGTAGATTTTCATCATTTGTGGCATAGATTTGATGCAGGCACCAAAAGCAGCATAACAAGAGAATGAATCAAAACTATGAAGCCATGTTAAGATTTGTGTTTCTCTTTTTTTCTTTTAAAGTTGAAATTGCAGTATTTTTTATTTGATAGCAATAGAGGTTTACTTGAAACTACAGAGCAGAACGTAACTCTTATATTTATTTAACTCTTCATTTAGTCACACATTCACTCAGTCAAGCATTATTTTGAACACCTGCTATATACTGGGCACTGTACTATACATGGTGTTTGTGGTAGTTAATACACACTGTCCTTGCCCTCAAGGAACTTAGGGTATAGTGGGTGAGATGGAATTTTTTTTTTTTTTATGATAGTCACAGCGAGAGAGAGAGAAAGAGAGGCAGAGACACAGGCAGAGGGAGAAGCAGGCTCCATGCACCGGGAGCCTGACGTGGGATTCGATCCCGGGTCCCCAGGATCGCGCCCTGGGCCAAAGGCAGGCGCCAAACCGCTGCGCCACCCAGGGATCCCGAGATGGAAAAATTTAAAGTAAATTTTACAAACAATCATATAATTATAAACCGTGATAATTGCTAGTATGTGAAAATAACAGAATGAGGTGGGGGACTAATTTAAATTAGAGGCATAAACTCTAGGTGGGATGAAGCATTTTCAGACAATCAGTATTTAAAGATATTTACTTCCTATATATAGTGTAGGTAGTATATTTGGAAGCTATTGGAGGATGCTTACACCAAATCAAAACAAATGAAAGCAGAAGGATATACATAATAGAATATCTAATACTGGAAGGAAAAGAACATATCTATCAATAGAATGATAAGAAATTCTAAGATGTCAGCTGTGCCCCCAAAACAGAGAGTAACAAATCCAGAATGGATTTGGTCAGAATTCTCTGATTTCTGGATAAATTATTAGGACATCTGAGGCAACAAAAGAACTTAAGATAACTGGATTCTGGTTGTATAGTGAAGGTAGGTTGGTAGAATTTGATAATTCATTGGAGATAAAGTTGGATGAGAACAAGTAAGCAATGACTGCTAGGTTTCTGCCTGCATAGATGGATAGATAAATTGTTCATTTACCAAGTAAAGGAAGTAAAGAAACTCTGGAGGAAGAATAGATTTTAGGTAATACCAAAAGTCCTAATTTTAGTCATTGAGTCTGGAAGCTAGAGGGGGATATTCAAATGGAGATGTCAGGTTGTCAGTTAAATAAGCTTGAAGTGCAGAGGAGGGCTAGAGATAATGATTGTATAAGTATCAACATATAGGTACTGTGTTGATGCTATGAAAGAGAACTAGATTGTCTGGGATGAGAATAAGGACCAAAAAGATAAGAAAGAAAAGGACCAAGTCCCAAGGCACTGGAATTTTTAGAGATCTGATAGAAAAGGAGGAGCAGGTAGGTCAAAACTAGTTTGAAGTGTGTTTAAAAGCACATGTGAGTTGAGAAAGTAGAGGCAGTGTACATTGATGGTGCTACCAAAAACTCGTTTCTGAAACTGAAGAGCAATTGGATGGTAATTAAAGAAAAATGAAGTAGAATATAGCTGTTTTTATTTTTTTAAATGATTAGAGAGAGCATCTGTGTTTGAGTTGGGGGGAAGGACAGAAGGAATCTTCAGGCAAACTCCCTGCTGAGCATAGAGCCTGATGGGGAGCTCCATCCCATGACCCATGAGATCGTGACCTGAGCTGAAACCAAAAGTTGGAGGTTCAACCAACTGAGCCACCCAGGCACCCCAAGAGAGTTGTTTTTAATATTGCTTTTTTGTGTGAGAAATATTAGAGGATAATTAAATGCTAATGATGGAGCTCTAGAGTGAAGAGTGATTGGAGATGCTGAAGAGGCAAGAGGGAGTGAGATCCCAAGTACATGTGAAGAATTGACCTTTAATAATAGGCATGTCAGGGCCAGTGCAAGAACATACCATCTTAATGATCTAAATAATGACAAGTCACCTTTACTTCAGCCGTGTAAAATGTAGTCTGTTATGAGCAATTTTTCTTCTTTGACTAAAAGCCTTGAAACTGTGAATTTATAACATAGTAATTTAATTGTTGCTATGGTTACCTATACATTACACTAGTGAACATTTTTTATAGCCTTGAATAAAACTAGGTTGGAATATTTCTTTAAAGCCATTTTTATTTTTTCAGGAAAATTTAAAATATATCTGATGGTTCTTATATTTGAAGAGTATTTGTATTTATCAGTAATGGTACAAAATGAGCATGTGTTGAAAGTAATAAAATACAATTTCTGCATTTAATTTTGTGTGTTTATTCTAAGATTTCCTCTTCTGTTTTGCAGAGTCAAGTAAAGAACAGTTTGCCAGTACGAACATTGCTGAAGAGCTAGTAAAACTCTTTAAGAAACAAATTGAACATGATAAAAGGGAAATGATTTTTGAAGTTCTTGCTCCACTGGCAGAAAATGGTGAGAAAATAAATGCACCTCTTGATTTGTTATCATGTATACTTTTTCCATTTTTCCTAATATTAGTTAATTGCCAGGTATTTAACTCAAAAAGCCTTCTTTGTTTTATTAATGACATGATGTTTTATTTTGGGTGCCTGTAACTTCAGCTATTATCTACTCTATATCTACATTTGCCAAAGCTACTTTCCAAGTTCCTTTTATTTTTTTTAAATATTCTTTTTTTTTTAATTTTTATTTATTTATTCATGAGAGACAGAGAGAAAGAGGCAAAGACACAGGCAGAGGGAGAAGCAGGCTCCGTGCAAGGAGCCTGATGTGGGACTCGAACCCAGGAATCTGGGATCACGCCCTGAGCCAAAGGCCAGCGCTCAACCACTGAGCCACTCAGGTGTCCCAGTTCCTTTGATTTTTAAGTTTTGGCAAAAACATTATTCTGTAGCTTATACATTTTTATGCCCTCCTGGCAAAGGCACCTGAGAGGCTGTATCTTTGTAGGGCAAAGGGACAGTGTGGACACTGGTAAACTATTCCTATCTTTGGTAAAAAGTCTTAAGGGATACACCATAGGAATAAGAATGAACCAGAGTAAATAATTTTTCAAATACAGTGTCTAGTACATAATCAGTAAGGACCAGATAAATGAGGAGATGAGACATTGGAAGCCAGAACCAGCACAAAGAACAGGCAACAGCAAATCGCCAGATACTGGAATTATTAGACATTGACTCAATATAGGTATGCTTATTATGTTCAAAGAGTTAAATGCAAGCTTGAAAATTTTAGAAGGAAATTAGAAACTATTAAAAGTGACATAGCAGATTTGAGGGAAAAAATTGAAAATTCCTGATTGAAAAAATACAACCCAAAATAAGACCCTAATGGATGAGTTTAACAGCAGATTAAATATAATCGTCTTAGAGAACAGTGAATTGGAAGTTAGATTGAAAGGAAGTCCAGAATGAAGTATAAAGACAAAGTACTCAATATACATAAAAATAGAATAAAAAGTACAGAGGATACAGTGAGAAGCTCTCACATTTTTTGGAGCTCCAAAAAGTGGTGGGGGAGGCAGAGGCAATATCTTTTAAAATTTTGTCAGAGAATTTAACAAATTATGAAAATAACAAATATTCAAAAACCCAAATGAATCTAAAACCTGATAAAAAGAAATCTACATCTAGATACATTATCTTGAAACCACAAGAAACCAATGACAAAAATCTTTTTTAAAAAGCTAGGAACAAAATAGATTATCTTAAATGAGTAACAGTTTGATGGTTAACCTTCCAGCCAAAAATGAAAGCTAGATGATAATGAGACATCTTCTATGTGCTGAAATAAAATAAATGCCAACCTAGAATTCTAAACCCAATGAAAACATCCTTCAAACTAAAGGTAAAATAAAGATATTTTCAGAGTAAAAACTGAGAAAGTTCACCACCAATTTTTAAGGTGCTTACTAAAGTAATTTTTAAAAACAATGTATAACTGCCAAACTAATAGATTTATGGAAAGATTTTTTTTTAAGTACACCTTAAATCCAAAAATAATAGAAGAGGGGATCCCTGGGTGGCTCAGTGGTTTAGTGCCCACCTTTGGCCCAGGGCGTGATCCTGGAGACCCAGGATCGAGTCCCACATTTTGCTCCCTGCATGGGGCCTGCTGCTCCCTCTGCCTGTGTCTCTGCCTCTCTCTCTCTCTCTGTGTCTCTCATGAATAAATAAATAAAATATTTTTAAAAAAATAACAGAAGAGAAGAGGAAAAAAAGGAACATGGAACAGGGGATACTAATAGGGTATACAAAGTATATTAGATTTAAGACATAATATTTCAGTAATTATATTAAATGTACTTGACCTACATGCTTTAATTAAAACACCTATTGTCAACTGAATTTTGAAAAATCAACTATACTTCTTAAAACATACTCATTAAATATAAGGAGATTTAAAAGATTGAGAATAAAATGATTTTTAAAAATAAATCACTCAGGGTGGCTCAGTCAGTTGAGCGTCTGACTCCTGATTCAGGTCAGGTCATGATCTTGGGTTTCTGAGATGAGCCCCATGTCAGGCTCCATGCTCAGTGGGTATTCTGCTTCTCTCCTCTTTCTACCCTGCCTCCCCAGCCCCTGCTTACATGTGTGCACACGTGTGCTCTCTCTCTCAATAAACCAGTCTTTATAAATCAATCATTCAAACTTAAAGAAGGCTGAGATGGTTATTTTTAATATCAGATAAAATAGAATTTAAGATGAAAAGACTCCATAGAGATAAGGTGACTTTATGGTGATGAAAGGTCTAATTCACCTGGAAGTTGTAATTACCCCAAAACATATGAAGCAGAAATACTCAGAACTGTGGAGGGTATATAAAACATGTATAGTCATAAAAAAGCTTTAACAAATTTCAAAGGATTGCAACCTTATGTAGTATGTTCTCTGACTTAACTGAATTGTCTAATAATTAAAAGATAACTAGGAAATCCATTTATATTTACATATTAAAAAATATACTTCCAGCACCTCAGAGGTCAAAGAAGAATCATGATGGAAATTAGAAAATATTCTTTTTTAAGATTTTATTAGAGAGAGCACTCATGCAAATGCACACATGAGTAGAGGGAGAGGGAGAGAATCTCAAGCAGACTCTGTGCTGAGCCTCTTGGGGCTTGATCTCACCACCCAATGATGATGACTTGATGATGAAACCAAGAGTTGGATGCTCAACCAGCTAAGCCACCCAGGTGCCCTGGAAATTAGAAGATTTTTCTAATAATGAAAATAGTACTATATCTCAAATCTTACGTGATGTAGGTAAAGCCACACTTAAAGGGAAGGAAATCTAAAGAGCTGAGATTAATAGAAAATACATAATGCAATATAAGCATATAATCACCAAAGTTGAGCCTGAAAGACTAAATAAAACTGGTAAATCCCTAGTAAGATTAATCAAGAAAAACTAACTTTATTCTGATAAAACAAAATAATTAAAAGATGATATGTTATTGGTACAAGGATGAGAAGGCCAGTAGAACAAAATACCCAAGAAACAAATGGATGCATTAATAGGTGCTTATTTTATTTGGAGAAAAAAAGTTGTCACTGCCAAACTGTGGAAAAAAGTCTTTTCAATAAACAGTGCTAGGAATATGGAAAAAAATACAGTTGAGGATACATATACACCCCCAATTCATACTGTATAAAAAAAGTTTAGCTAGATTATTAACCCAAATGGGAAAGTAAAAACCAGAAAGCATACCTTAAAAATATGATAGAAAGATAACGTCATGGCCTTGGAGTATGGAGTTTTCTGAGGTCACAAAAATCTCTAACCATAAAGGAAAAAGTCTGATAAATTTGGCTAAAACTTCCATTTTTAATTATGAAAGGTACCAAAAAACACATTAAGAGTGAAAAGCAGTCGGTTAAGTGTCTGCCTTTGTCTCAGGTCATGATCCCAGGGTCCTGGGATTGAGTCCCACATCAGGCTTCCTGCTCAGTGGAGAGCCTGCTTCTCCCTCTCCTGCCTGCCACTCCCCCTGCTTGTGTGTGCATGCATGCACTCTCTCTCTCTCTCAAATAAATAAAATCTTAAAAAAAAAAAAAGAGTGAAAGCAAGATAGATATTTACAACAGAGATAATCAACAGAATGTATATAATTTATAAAAACTCCCACAAATCATTAAGAAAAATGTAGAAAGCCAAGTGAGAAAATGCATAAAAGATTTTAAAAGGCACTTAACAAAAGATAAAATCCAAATAACTAATAAACACATGAAAATAGGCTTAACTCATTAAGCAGGATGCAAAATAAGACCTCAATAAAATACTATGATATGCCTATCAGAAGGTCAAGTAATACCAAATGTTGATGAGGGTGTGGAGCAGTGGAAACTCATTAAGTGCTGGTGGGTGTGTAAATTGGTGTAATTTGGAAAACAGTATCTATTGGGTTTGAGATTGTATTCTATCCAGCAGTTTTGCTCTTAGAATATACCCAGGTGTATATTCTGCAATGGCTCCTGGTGTACATGTTCACCAGGAGCCATTGCAGAAATGTTCTTAACTTTACTTACAATGATGAAAAATTAGAAACAACTCCTATCCATTAACAGAAGAATAAATAATGGTATATTCATATACTGGAAAAATTTACACTTATGAAAAGGAATGAAGACAACAATAAACCAATAGTGTAGATGAATCCTATAAACGTGAAATGAAAAAGCCAACTCTAAAAATATGTATTGTAAGATTCCATTTATATAAAGTTCAAAAAAGTAAAATTAAACTATAAGGAATGCTTATTTATTTGGCGAAACAATAAGGAAAAGTATGAATGTGATTACCATAAAATAAAAATCAGAGCAGTGATTTGAGACGGATAGAGGGAGGAATATGCGATAGGAAAAGGGACTGCACAGAGGAGCTTCCTGGGAGGTTGGCAATGAATTTCTTGATATAGATGGAGGTCATGGTTATTTACTTCATAATAATTGATTAAGCTAATAGGTACATTATGCATTTTTCTGCATTTGTAGCATTTTTTCCACCATTTAGAAAAGATTTTGAAATAGATACGTACATAAATATATATGTATGTGTTTATATATATGCATTCTTTTCACCATTTGGAAAAGATTTTAAAATATATGTATGTATGTGTACTTACCTATATATGCAAACGGTTATAAAGATAGATGTCCTTGGGCAGAATGATGCTGATGTATGCTGGGCTGTCTGCTTTGGCAGACTGCCTTGCTGATCCTCCTTAATAAGGCTACTTAAAGCCTCCCACATATATATGTGATTACAGTCAAACTGAGAGGAGAGATCTGTAAACTTTAATCTTGACACATTTTAAATTTTCTAAATGCTTTAGATCTATTATTTAGGCAGAAACTTGTTTTTCATCTCATTTGGTTGTTTGTCCAAATGAAATTTTTATTATGACCTTCTATCAGTTTTATACCAGAGAATTACCTGTAACCTTTCTCACAATATGTCAAAATAACAGTGTTTTTCTTATATCTGTTTTCTCCGTTACCACCTTCACTTTTGTTTTATAATTGTGCAGTAAATTGAATGATACCTTTGAAAACTTATTTCTGGACTATCCTTAGTATCATCCTTGGTTTTCCCTGTATGCAAAGGAGACATTAAAATTGGGAGTTGTATAATTCAAGGTTTTTAGGAATTTTAAGGTTTTTTCATCATGGCTTTCAGTTCTAGTCACCACACATTTCTAGCCCTAGCATTCTGTAACCAAGGAAACGCCCTACTTTTAGCATGGCACAGTGCAAGTGTACCTTTTAAAAAAATATTCCAGGTCGAATATTCTATGTATTCTGAGATAGTATTCTAAAGAATATCAGTAATCCTGGTGTTGGGGGGCTGGGGGGAGAAGCCTTGATTTTTATATCTTAAAATTACCTGAAAGAAAATGTCAACTATAAAAAAGATCTTTGTTTCTCCCAAGTAACAACCTAAAGCTGCCATTGCTATAGATGGGTACACATACAGCTTAGGGTAACCAATGACTAAAATAAAATCCAACTAAAAAATAAAATGTAATAATTTCTGTGTAGCACGTGTTTCTAAGGTCAGTTGATCTGCATTTATCTTAAGCAGTATAAAATATACTCAAAGCATTTAGGTGGACCAGTTTAGGTTAAAACACAAAGATGAAAGAGATATAATATCTATTATAATGGGGAAGACAGATATGGATATGAATATAAAATCTACAATGAATTAAGGTCCTTAATAAAATATTTACATTATTAGGGGTGTATAAACAAATAATTTGATAAGATTAGATCTTGCTCTGAGGAAAAATTTTAACAACATAATAAGGATATTAATTTTGCTGTTAAAGTGCCTTCACATTGCTGGTTATCTATCAGAAAGCTCAAAAGTTATTTTATTCTTTCAACTTTTAGTAAGAAAAATTAAAACCTATTCAGATATGGAGAGAATATAGTACAATGAACCACCATGTATCCATCACCCAAGAAAATTTCAAATTAATGAAAACCTGAAGCCCTTTTAAAAAACATGAGTTTTAAAGTTCAGAAAGTTGTAGATATACTGTCTTAGAAAAATCATATATATACAAATATGAATCCAAATATACTTAAAACATAGTTTGAAATTTACTAATAGCTCTTTACTTTTCAATAACTTTCTATTCAAACACCATTAGTGGATACATTTTAACTCTCTAAAACAGACATATGTGTTCTATTTTAAATGGTGTGAATATTCTATAGTATTTTAAACATGAGCATAATATGTAGAAGAAGAGTGTAGTGCTAGCATTTCCCTTTAAAGCTGAGAATCAGTTTAGGTGCTGCCAGACATTGTAAAAAGTGACCTAATTCCAAGTAAAAAAATAATGAAATGAAAGTATAGAATAGAAGCTGCACTGTTAGATCCTTTTGAAACTCAAATCTTTGAAGATACGTTATCTAAATCATGCATTTTCTTTATTTCTTATAATTCTTCATAATGGATTGCTTATAATAGAACTTTCATTTCAAGTTTTGGTTGTTTTGTTCACATATTGTTTAGATGCTATTAAACTACAGCTGGTTGAAGCAGGCCTGGTAGAGTGTCTACTAGAGATTGTTCAGCAGAAAGTGGATAGTGACAAAGAGGATGATATTGCTGAGCTCAAAACCGCTTCAGATCTAATGGTTTTACTACTTCTTGGAGGTGAGTTATAGTTTAAGTCAATCTAAGAACATGATTGTCAGATTTTTTAAAATGTATTGTCTCTTTTGTGAACACTATATATAATGGGCATTTTCTCATTTTTCTGCCTCATTTAACCCTGTTTGATGTGATGATTTTGAAACCTGAAATGCATCATGGAGAGAACTAGAGATAATGAACCTGGAAAAGAGGAGTCTTCACTATCTTGCAATATTTAAAGAGATATCATAGGACAGCTGTGGCACCAAAATAACGAAAGCTAGAGGGTACTTGGGACTTAGACTAGAAAAATCCTAAACTCTTTTCCCAGTCAGTACTAAAAGCTTATTATAAAAAGAGTCATTACTCTTCCATTTATGAATTATCATTTGTGAAGCACATAGTTATCCAGTTGGATATTCACATAGGAATATGGATTTGTTACTCTTAATTCTTTTCCCTCTTATCTGTTTCATTTACCTCCAGATGAATCCATGCAGAAATTATTTGAAGGAGGAAAAGGTAATGTGTTTCAAAGGGTGCTGTCCTGGATTCCATCAAATAACCACCAGCTACAGCTTGCTGGAGCATTGGCAATTGCAAATTTTGCCAGAAACGGTAAGCATATTATTTCACCCTTTTTAAATCAAATATTCTATGTTTTTTTATTTTTCTTTGCCATTACACATAGTAAAACTACAACAGTTCAAAAGTATAGGTAGTGTATCGCTACCTTAGTTTTTTAGAGATATGAAATATTTTGTGATTTTTTTAATATTTATTTATTTATTCATTCATTCATTCATTCATTCATTCATGAGAGACAAAAAGAGAGGGAGAGAGAGGCAGAGACATAGGCAGAGGGAGAAGCAGGCTCCAGGCAGGAAGCTGGATGTGGGATTTGATCCTGGGTCTCCAGGATCATGCCCCGGGCCAAAGGCAGCGCTAAACCGCTGAGCCGCCTGGGCTGCCTTGATTTTTCTTTTTTTAAAGTAAGCTCTTCTTCCCAGCATGGGGCTTGGACTCCCTACTCTGAGATCAAGATTCATATGCTTTACTGACTGAACCAGCCAGCTGCCCATACTTAGTGATTGTTATAACAAATTATGTATTTTGTGCTATTTAACTAAGTTCTAGTAGTATAAAGATCATGAACAGTGATCATGAAGTCCTTCTTTGAGTACTCTACACTTTATAGATCAGTAAATTTGAGTCCCATTCTAATACACAACTTAATCTGGGAGGGTATGCTCCCTTGTCTGGTGATTTTTTTATTTAATATTCTTCATAGGGTTATTGTGCCTTAGTTTATACCTTTATGCCTACAAAACTGAACTGTAAGTAATCCTCTGGTTTAGGGTAGAATATTTAATTTGGTTTAATAATACTTCCAAAGCACCAAACCTTCATGTTAATTTCTGAAGTCTGGGACTCCTGCTCTTCAATCTAGAAACTCATTCTTATACTGTGACTAGGAAATATGGGTTATTTTTGTTTTTAATTTTATTTTATTCCACTGTGAACTCTGTAACTGTATAATGGATATCTTATTCCCTCTTTACTCTTTTATTTTTGAGGATGATCATTCACTCCTTAATGATGTAATTAAGAATAGTAAAATATTGGTAACTGTTGAAGCTAAATGTGGAATAGTGAATGGTTCATTATAATACTCTCTCTGCTTTATTAATGTTTCAAAAATTGTTATTGAAAAATAATTTAAACATCAGCCCTGACTATATTTTGTTGTCACTATAACATTGGCAGAACTCAAGCATACTTCACTATAAGTCAAAACTATTACATTTTAAGTATATGGTTTCTACTTATCTTCTGATATATTATCAGATTGTATGCTAGAGATTTTTCTTGTCATGACTTCTTAGTAAAGAAAAAATAATTCATAAATATGGGAGAAATGGAATTCATTTTATTTCCTTGTAGCTCCATTTTCTCTAATGTAAGTCATAGATAGGCATCACTGTTATAAAATATTTATAGATATTTGTAAAGAAGAAAGAAAAAATGCTTTTGTTTCATTCAGATGGAAACTGTATCCATATGGTAGACAATGGAATTGTAGAAAAACTTATGGATTTACTGGACAGACATGTAGAAGATGGAAATGTAACTGTACAGCATGCAGCATTAAGTGCCCTCAGAAATCTGGCCATTCCAGGTAAGACTTAAGAATAGTAGGCAACTATGTAAGAAGTAAGATCTGTTGTTTAAGAAGGTATTTATTTTCTGTGTTTTGTAGACCTACTCTAACCAAGAAAAAAAAGTCTTCAAATTGTTTATATTTTTCTTACTAATAAATGGAGATCATATGTCAAAATAGGTTTTCTGAGACTACACAAACATAATCTTTGTATTTGTTCAGATGAAATATTTCTATTAATTACCTTTTGTGAATTAGATTTTCATCTTATTATATACTTAAGCTCTTTTAAGCATCTTCAGTTGAGCTAAGATAATGGCATCAATTAACAGAGTCCCCTAAAAGAATGACTTTCAGGGGTTTCTTTTTCCTCTATAAGCAGACATAATTCTTAAAAATAGCTTTAATGTGTCTTTGGATTAAAGGTGCTCTGAGCCATGAGGTAAAACTATTATTCTACTTTCTAAAAGTAAATTTCTGATTAGGTGAAATAGTATAACTGTATGAAGATACAATCTATAAGAAATCAGTTTGATTCATATAACAGATTAATATTTATTAATTTCTAGAACATCTATATTAATACAGCTGGGTCAAGGACAGAGGTAAAAAGAAACATTACTAAAGTTGAAGAATTGTGTTATTTTGTAAATAAGACAACAAGGTCAGATTTCCTTTACAAATTGTTAAGTATTTTGAGGATAGGTTTAAAAAGCCAGTATGTATGATTTTGTGTGTTATATTCCTATAAACAAACAGGATAATTATCCCCCATCCCCAGTCCTATTCTTTAAATAAATAGAAAAGTAACAAGACTGCTTTTATTTTTTTTTAAGATTTTATTTATTTATTCATGAGAGACAGAGAACCAGAGATATAGGCAAAGGGAGAAGCAGGCTCCCTGCAGAAAACCTGAGCCAAAGGCAGACACTCAAACACTGAGCCACCCAGGTGCCCCACAAGACTGCTTTTAAGTAGAAAAATGTAACATGAGGCCTTTAAAATAGTAAGACAGGGGCAGCCCGGGTGGCTCAGCATTTTAGCGCCGCTTTCAGCCCAGGGCCTGATCCTGGAGACCTGGGATCAAGTCCCACATCGGACTCCCTGCATGGAACCTGCTTCTCCCTCTGCCTGTGTCTTTGCTTCTCTTTCTCTGTATGTCTCTCATTAATAAATAAATAAAATCTTTAAAAATAATAATAATAAGACAATAAATGTGTATTGAATTGAATGACTATCATCAAGAATGCTAGTACCATTTTAACCATAGTCTCTCTTTCTCTCTCTCTAGTTGTAAATAAAGCAAAGATGCTATCAGCTGGAGTCACCGAGGCAGTTTTGAAATTCCTTAAGTCTGAAATGCCTCCGGTTCAGTTCAAACTTTTGGGAACATTAAGAATGTTAATAGATGCACAAGGTAAAAGAAATGCTTTCACAAGGTACATTTTTGGTATGATAGTCAGTGTGCCTTAGTTGAAAAAGACGTGTTTTTAGCTTTCAGAATTATGTAATCATAAAAATAAATGGCAAATAAGACAAAAAGAAATTGATTTTAGAACTCCATTAATTTCCATGCTTGTTATAATTGAATTTAAATGGAAATTATATTGTATCTCTATTGTACATTTAATCCTGGCTTTATGTTGATTTATTAGCAGTTCTAAAGTTTTTTTTTTTTTTTTCAGTTAAGGGTTTTTATGTTTTAGAGTTTCTTTTTTTTCCTTTTTTAAAAGATTTTATTTATTCATGAGACACATGGGCAGAGGGAGAAGTAGGCTCCATGCAGGGAGCCCAGTGTGGGACTCGATCCCGAGTCTCCAGGATCAGGCCCTGGGCCGAAGGCAGGTGCTAAACTGCTGAGCCACCCAGGAATCTCCTGTTTTAGAGTTTCATACCATTTTTACCTGGTCTTAAAAATCATGTTTTGGTATGCTAACATTCAAGATTTTTAAAAATTTGTTTTGGGAACAGAGAGTTCATTTTTTCTGTTTACAGAAATAACAGTGAAAACCACTCCTTTGAATGAATTGTGTTTGTTTACTTATTTCTGAATTCTAAACCTTTCTCTGTATTGATTTCTCAGAGTCCTTCTAATACCATTTGTTACAGTTTGCCAGAGTACTAGCAGACTACCAAGCTGAACTATAAGAATATAAAACTGTTCTGTATTTTTGCGTTTTGTATGAAAGTCTATAGCTTTGTAGAAAAAGCTAACTAGTCCATCAGATAGAGTATTTGCAGTTCTTGCTTAATCATTGTGTTGTGTTAGATAGATATATATACAATTTTCTTTCACACTCTTACATCTTTACCAGTTGTTTCCTTGGTTGCTTATCAGTGATTGTTTCCTGTGTGGTTTGACTTCTTTCCTATAGCAGAAGCTGCTGAACAACTGGGAAAGAATGTTAAATTAGTGGAGCGTTTGGTAGAATGGTGCGAAGCCAAAGATCATGCTGGTGTGATGGGGGAGTCCAACAGACTGCTATCTGCCCTCATTCGACACAGTAAATCAAAAGTAAGTTCCAGTGAAGACTCTTCACTAAAAAACATGCAAGTGGCCTTTTTGGAAACTCTGTATCATAGATCTCATATCATAAGCTTGCATTTTACATATTTATATATAAATACATTACAGATAGACCTCAGATATCATAGTTTCTGTTCCAGAGGGCTGTGATAAAGTAAAAATTGCAAAAAAAAAAAAAAAGGTGGGTCAAATGAATTTATTTCCTAATGCATATAAAAGTTGTGTTTATACTATACTATATTCTGTTAAGTGTACATTAACATTATGTCTAATAAAATAATTTGTATACCTTAATTAAAAAATACTTTGTGATCAGTGATGATGAATTAGTGAAAGCTCAGATGACAGCATTTTTTAGCAATAAAGTATTTGTTAACCATAGTAAATATAATAATGGAAAAGTTTGAAACTGTGGGAATTACCAAAATGTGATGCAGACAATGAAGTGAGCAAATGCTGTTGGGAAAATGGCACTGATGGACTTGCTTAATGTTGCACAAACCTTCAATCTGTTAAAAAAAAACAAAAAAACAAAACAAAAAAAAAACATAGTATCTGTGAAACACTGTAAAATGAGGCACAATCCTGAAAAAGTAATTGAAGATTGAGCTTTTGTATTTACTTCTATTGTATAATACTTAAGAGTAAGCTTTGGAATTGGATGAGTTCACATTTTATCTCTGCTACTTACCTGGTCAAGTTTTTCACATCTCAATGTATTAAACCAGGGTAATACCTACCTGAAATTAAGTGTTGTGAGAATAATTCAATGAGATCACATATACGAAGTGCTCAACTGGTACCTGGGACATAGTAAGCACTCAGTAAATGGAGTTGTTGTAGAGGTTGCAGGTGTTATTTTTACCACCACCCTTACTGTCAAACATCTATGTACTAGGCAATGACAAAGCTAGCTAATGATATTAAGAAATCAAATGACATCTAGATAGTATATGATGCTCTGAACTCACAAAGTTGGATGAAATCCATTCTCAGAGCAATGTCCAGCCTGTTATGTGTCTGACATGTGGTTGCTAACCTCTGTTAAGTGAATGAATACATGAATGAGCAAATGAACTGTTTTAAAGAGCACAGTGGTGGGAACCCAGGTCAGCAGGTTAGCAGCTGATTTAGTATCTATATTCTATACCTTTTATTTTACTATAACCTGTTTTCTAAAGTGAGCCTTTTGGCTATTTCACTTAGGTCCATGAGAAAATGCATCACAACTTCTTAACCAAATCTTGGAGCCAAAGCTTTTTCAGTTGGTATATAAAATTGAGATTTGAGGGTTTTAGGCTTTTCTTTTAATATTTATCACAGATTTCCCTGTCCCTCATCTCCCCCACCAAAAAATGGCTTTCAAGCACCCATTAAGCATCTATAGTCATGTAGGTGTTTTGAAAAGACAAGGGAAACAGGGCACTGCACCTTTCTAGGGGTGTGTGTGTGTGTATGTGTAACAAAAAACAATTTGAAATGATACAATTTGAATGATAATTATAATTTCATGGTCATATTATAACAATTGTATGTTTATAGTTCAGTACTATAGGCTTTTTTTTTTTTTTTGGTTTTGGTTTTGGTTTGTTTTTTTGCATATCTTCCCTATAATTAAGGTGTATACTGCTGCTAAGCAGCAATAGGAACCTTGATATGCATTCTTTAATGATCAGAACAGAAGGGGTGTTCCTTAGGTGAGCTCCAGATTAGAACTCTTAAATTTCACAAACATTAAAGTGGAATCAGTGGTTCCTTTTGAGAATCAAAGCAGTTCTCAGAATATGTTCTTTTGAATAATAACCCTAAGAAATATTCCACAAAGAGTAAAGGTTATATGATCAGATTAGTTAGGAAAGTAGTTCATGCTCTTTCCTTGCCTTTGGAATTCACAGCACACATTAGTACTACTCTAAAAAAAACTTCCTTAACTCTATTTAATCTACTGATTCCCAAACTATCTGACAATGGGGCTTTTTTACAGGTTGCATTTATTAAATACATTCCACTGGACATACTTTGGAAAATGCTGCTCTAGAATAAGCTTTTAAACACTAGGTACAAGTTAGTCACATTCCTGTAGATCCTTAGCCAACTGTTGTGAATTATAGTTCTCTCCTTGTGTTATTTTTAAACTTTGAAGATCCTACTCCTTTTAAAGTCACCCTGAATTCTGTCTTACAGTCCAACCCTCTGAAAGTCTGTGCTGACTCACAGCGTTTCACACTAGCTTAGTCATCAGCCATATACACTGCATTCCTGCACTTGTGCCAATAGGTAAATTCACATCTTCCCTCGAAAGAGTACCCTAGGCTAGGGCTTTTTAGCAATTAGCTGGACGTTCTGATTGTAGGTATCAAAAACAGAAAAGTACAGTTTGCTTCTACACTAGAATATAAAAACTGCCTCATGTCAAAACCACTTTTCTTAAGAGTAGAACATTCTTCAATTGCCAAGCTAAAAAATAGTTCAAACAAATTTATTTAGTCATTTGCTCATATATCTAACATTTAATTCCTATACTGAGAAGTAGTCTTTGATGGTACAAAGTTGAGAAAGAAAATTTTTGTTAGGTGATTCAGTGGCTATGTTATAAATTATCTTGAATTTAAGCCTATTTCAGACCATTACATTGTAGTCAACATTATAGAGTTTTCAACAAAATTTGTACCTGGATTATCTCAATTATTAATGGCAAAGTGACCATAAAAGCTGAACATGTGAGACTATTACATAGACAATTTGCCTTGGTTGTGTATGTTCCAAAATTTAGCTTTCCATAAGAAAACTCCTTGAGAAATAGGATTACAAAATAATACATCATTTAAAACTTTGTAAAGCATTATAATGTATGTCTAAAATTTTTGGAGATTTTACAGTTATATATAGGGTTTAGAAGGATTTCCCAGAAAAATGTCTTCCTGTGTATCTCTACAATTTAATAAATGAAATGGTTTCAGAAAAGTTAACTCTGGATTACTTGTAGATGTGTAATGGCTAAAATTATTTGTAATTCTCCAGATGAACCTTCCTCTGTGGAGTGGTGCTAATAACCTTTTACCTTTTTGTTTTAATATCTTGAAGTTTTCAATATAACTTTAAAATATATTCAGAGAGCCTCCATAGAGCACATTGTGACTGCCTATATATGGCACTGTCATGAATTCAGTACATATACTTTTGAATAGACAACAAATGGTTAAGAACAAGGAACTGATAGACTGTCTGGACTTGAATGTTGGTTGTTTTTTTTTTTATCACTTAATCACTGACTGGCCAAATTTCATAACTTAATCTGAGCTTCAGTTTCTTCTTCTGTTAACTACAGATAGTATCTAGCTAATAGGATTTTCTGTGAGGCTAAAAATATGCTAATATCTCTAAGCTTCCCAGTATAATGTCCAGTGTGTAGTTGTTGCTCCATAGGGGGTTGCTATGAATATCATTCTTTTTTGTCATAGAACAATGCTTCATTTGTCTTTTATTCCCCATTCTGTCAGGCAAAGCAACTCCATAGAGGAGCTATTCAACAAACATTTATTGAAATAAGAGGAGAGAGGGTGGGCATTTTAAAAAGCAATTCTCCAATACCTGTTCAAAAAAGTGAGATAGAGGGGCACCAAAAAATGGCTCAGTCAATTAAGCACCCGACTCTTAATTTTGGCTCAGGTCATGATTTCAGGGGTGTGAAATCAAACCCTGTGCCCAGCTCTGTACTCAGCGTGGAGTCTGCATGAGATTCTTTCTCTCCCTCATAGCTCCTTTACCATCTCATTTTATGAGAGAGCTATGCTTGAACTTACAGGGAGCTATTGGCTTCTGATACAGTTGCCTTCTTCATTCATTAACTGCTCCTCTACTACAGTGGACTCTCCAGGGTGAATCACAAAATAAAGGATGAAATGAGAGTTCAAGAACCTTCATTAGGTGACTACATATGTATCTATGAACCTCTTGTGGTCTTCTTTACTCAATAAGTTCCTTTGTGATTTTTATAAAATTCTTTACAAATTTTAAGTTTCAAATAAAATACCCACCAAGTAAGCAGTATACTAGGACGTTTTTTCTTCATTAGAAAAGGCTTTAAAGGACGGTTTCTCACTTACTAAAAGAGGTTAAGAGAGAGGCTTGTTAGATGCTAGAATACAGTCACCATAAAAACTTAGTACTGGGTTTGATCTCTAAATGCATTTGATCTCAAAGCAAAGATACTATCTATAAATAGTTTTCTTTAAAATTTAGAATTTAGCCACCTGGGTGTCTCAGTCCGTTAAGTGTCTGCCTTCAGCTCAGGTCATGATCCCAGGGTTCTGGGATCAAGCCCCCAAGTCAGGCATTCTGCTCAGCGGGGAGTCTGCTTCTCCCTCTCCCTTTGCCTGCCACTCCTCCTGCTTGTGCTCTCCTGTGTCTGTCAAATAAATAAATAAAATCTTTTTAAAAAAAATTATATAAGGTAGAAGCATAAAGGAAACCCTTTTTTGTGTATTTTCGCAAATTAATTGAAAAATATTTCTAATTACACTTAGTTTTTATACTACTGAAGCTAATGCAGACAGGCTACCTAACACCCAGCACTTAAATTATTAAAAGTAGTGAAAGAAAATTACTTTTAAAAATTCTGTAATTTAGACTTTCCTCTAAATCACACTTAATCCAAGAGTTTTTAGGCAACAAAACTGAGATTAAAACAAAAATGAATACTAGAAATAAATGTGACCATTTTTTTTAAAAATCTAACTTTAGCTGTATATTCTTACATGTGCTTTTCATGTAATAACTTTGTAATTATCATAAAAACCTATGATAACACATTATCCCAGCATTATAGATAAAGTAACTGAGACGCATAGAGGTTCAGTAATTTGTTTAGTCAGTGTTGGAACTGGGTTTTATTCAATCTGGAGCCCACTGTCTCCTCTGCCACTAAAGAGGACAGAGGTGTAGGTCCCATGAGAAATGAGGTAGATAATTTTGAGTTCTGCTCAAGTCCCTTTCAACAAAGGGGTAAGAGTTTAAAAACAAACAAAAGAACACTTTACCTAGATCATCTGGAGAACTACCTGTTGTTATAATAATAATTTGAAAGAAGGACTTTATTTTGTTATTCCAAATCTTACTCTCTTCTGTTCATTCCATAGTAAGTCAACATTTGGGGCAATCACACTTTTATTTTTTTGCCGGGTAGCTTCTGGGACTCTCTTCCTTGCTATGAACTGCAGTGGTCTTTTTCACTTAGGTAATTTAAGTTGTCATCTTTTGATGAATTTATTTAAAGCTAAAAGCTTTTCCTTTTCTTCTGTGAAGAAAAAAATTATGGTTAAATGTAATGATTCATACAGGACACTGTCAGCAAAGCACTCAACTTAACAATGAATTGACTGACTATAATGCTGTTTCTTTATGTTTAAAATTAAAGTTTATAAGCCTGTGATATTTATTTATTGTAGGATGTAATTAAAACCATTGTACAGAGTGGTGGCATCAAGCATCTAGTTACCATGGCAACTAGTGAACATGTAATAATGCAGAATGAAGCCCTTGTTGCTTTGGCACTAATAGCAGCTTTAGAGTTGGGTAAGTACCCCAGTGTCAAACTTATTTTCTCCTATTTTTATCTTGGATGAAATGAAGCACAGGAGTGGAATAGAAGTCAACAAAACCTTGACTGGAAGCATTTTGCCAGCATGTGTCTGCACCTATAGATTGATATATAGGAAATCATTTTCTATAGATTGCCATCTCAGCTTTTACTTTTGGTAACATTTTTAGGCCAATGCTTAACTCTTTTTAAAGTTCTGTCTCAAATGTTATTTCAAGTTATAGGCACTTAGTGAACACAAAACATTTCAGCAGGCCTCACAGAGAAATGAAACTATATTTAGAATACAACAGCAAGTTTAGAGTCTGCTACCCTTCCAGTGACCCGACCTTCTCTTCCATCTCTACTGCTGAGTCTCTCTCTTGCTTATCTCCTTCTGTCACCGTGGCTTCTCTTGCTTTATAGTATTGCCCTTATCCTAAATTCTTACCTTCTGTGTCATTCTTCTGTGTGTTTTACATTCAAAATTCCCCCAAAGCAGAGTTTAAATAATTCAGCTGGTGTCTTTCTAGCATATAGCATCCGTGTTGGTCAGAATTCTTGAGAAGCTAATTCATAGGCATCTAGCTTATAGATAGTAACCTTTGTCCCAGGAACCAGTCTCTGATATAGATAGCTGGGGACAGTCACACAGCCTGTGGTTAAGGCCTGAGGCTGCCTTATACAATGGAGGACTATAGACTTAGTAGGTTTGTCCTGTACAGTTCAAAGCTATTTAGGTAAATACTGTTAACGATCACCTGTTAATTCCCACTGATGATTTATGTCCATAATTCTCACACAGTGGCAACTGGACCCACCAACCCCTATTCCAAGAGAGAACCAAAAGATAAATATGGTCTGTCTTTCTCTAGTGTCACATTTACTCAGATTTTAGGTATGAGAGATTCAAATTTTTGTTGTCTTAAAGGGTTTTGAATTTTAAAACAATTTTTAAAAAAATCCTTGGTATGAGTAGGATGTAAAATTTTTCTGAACTTTAAAGATAAAAGACTTCAAGAACACATGCTTATTCTTACTGGTCTATAGTTAGAGATGCTTTGGAGGTCAGTTCAAGTCCTGGATTAGCCATGACATCACACATGGTTTGAATAGAGTCAGCTTACAAGTCCAGCCATCATGGGGAGCCAGGGGGGCAGCTATGATAAAGGGCAGAGTGTTGGTGAGGATATTGAATACCAAACTGGGTTCATGGACTGATTTTAAGTAGCTTAAAGTGATAAGGCAGTTTCAGAATATGCTTGATGACCCAGCCTGGGATGAATCTGGTTTTGTGCCAATATCTTCCAAACAAGTTATAATTTCATTAGCTTCCTGATATCTAAGCATTTGTCTCAGTCTGGTCACCTTACCATAGAATATATAAATTATGATACATACATTTTTGTTGTTGTTACCTAATATTTCCTAGGTTCCTTGACTTAAGATACAAAAATAAGTCCATACCATCTTTTTAATGCACAATATACTTTGAAAACCATATTTTTCCAATCTTGTTTCCTTAGACTATTTGATACTAAGGAATTAAATTTTTTTGTATGATAATAGTATTAAAGCAGCATTATTGAGAGTCTTTTCTTTTTAGATAATTGTAGATTCACATGCCGTTGTAAAAAATAATACAGTGATCCCTTGTATATTTTACCCAGTCTCTCCAATGGTAACATTTTGCAAAACTATAAATATTTCAACTGCTGATATAACTTAACAGTCTTATTCAGATTTCCCCAGTTTTACTTGTTCTCATTTGTGTATCTGTTTAGTTCTATACAGTTTTAGGATGTGTAGTGTGTGTATCAACCACCCCAGCCAAGATACTGAATAGTTTAACACCACAAGAATCTCTCCGTTTATAACCATAGTAGTCACCTACCTCCTCCCTCTACCCCTTACCTTGTTTCTCATCCCTGGAAACCACTAATCTGTCCTTCATTTCTAAAATGTTATATATGTGGAATCATACAGTATGTGGCCTTTGGGATTGGTTTTCTTAATTCAACATAGTTTCCAATTTGTTTTGTGTATCAATGGTTTTTTTTATTGCTGAATAGCATTCCATGGTATGTACATACCATAGTTTGTTTGACCATTCCTGTCAAAAAACATCTGGGCAGATTCTACTTTGGGGCTTTTAAAAATAAATAAATGCTATAAACATTCATGCGTAGGTTTTTATGTGAACATAAATTTTCATTTCTTTGGATAAATGCCTAGGAGTGCAGTTGCTGGGTTGTATGGTAACTATATGTTTAATTTTTAAAGAAACTCTCAAACTGCTTTCCAGAATGGCTATACCATTTTACATTCCCACCAGCACTGTATGAATGATCTAGTTTTTTCCACATTCTCATCAAATATTTGGTATTGTCACTGTTTTGAATTTTAACCACTCTGATAGCTGTGTAGGCATATCTCATTATGGTTTTTCCATTTTTCTAATGGAAAAATTAGAGCATATGAAAAGCATATGAAAAGATGTTCATCATTATTTGCCATCTGTATATATTCTTTGGTGAAATACCTATGGATTTTTTTTGCTCATTTTCTAATTTTTTAACGATTAAGTTGGAAATTCTTCATATATTCTAGAAGCTTTATAGTTTACATTTAAGTGGATAATCCACTTTGAATTAATATCTGTGTAAAATGTGTGATTTAGGGCATTTCTTTCTTTCTTCTTTCTTCTTCTTTCTTTCTTTCTTTCTTTCTTTCTTCTTTCTTTCTTTCTTCTTCTTTCTTCCTTCCTTCCTTCCTTCCTTCCTTCCTTCCTTCCTTCCTTCCTTCCTTCCTTCCTTCCTTCCTTCTGCTTTATTTTCTTTTCTATATTCTTTTCTTTTGTCTGAGGAAATGCCAGTACTGTTTGTTGAAGAGGCTATCTTCCCTGCATTGAATTGATTTTGTACCTTTATCAAAAATCGTTTGAACTTGGGACACCTGGGTGGCTCGGCAGTTGAGCATCTGCCTTTGGCTCAGGGCCTGATCCTGGATTCCCAGGATCGAGTCCCACATCAGGCTCTTTGCATGGAGGCTGCTTCTCCTCCCTCTGCCTGTGTCTCTGCCTCTCTTTCTATGTCTTTCATGAATAAATAAAATCTTTTAAAAAAATCATTTGAACATATATGTGTGGGTCTATTTCTGGGGTTCTCTGTCTCTACCAGTACCACACTCTCTTGATAACTGTGCTATGTAGTGAGCTTAAGCTTAACATCAGGTAAAAGAATTCCTCCTACTTTATTTCTTTTTTTATCAAGATTATTTACCTGCTCTAGGGCCTGTGGCTTTCCATATAAACTTTACTATAAACTTAAAGGTTTTCTACAGAAAATCCTCTGGGAATTCAACAGGAATTGCATTAAGAGTTTCATCTTTTAAAGATACATACTGAAATACATATGGAAGAAACTGTCATTTTTACAGTTTGCTCCAAAATAATTTGGGATGGGTGAGAGTAGGTGAATGAAAGTAGAGATAGATGAAACAAGATTGGCCATAGTTTTTGAAGATATTAGTAAATAGTGTATCATTATATAATCTTTTCTGCTTTTGTATATGTTTAAAATTTTTCATAATAAAGACTTTTTAATTGCCTGGTTAATATTAAAATATTCCCTTTAAGCTTAAACTAAATATCTGCTGAAATTTAACTCTACTTTTTTTTTTTAACAAGTCTGAATTTAATATTCTATCTCAAAGTCATCGTTATATATCAGCCCCTTTTGGAGAGTTTTATATGGTCAGTTTCTAGAAAAGGAATCAGTGTTTAGCCACATTGCACTGGGCTTATAAACAGACACAACTGATACTTTGTTTCCTATTCTAGGCACTGCTGAGAAAGATCTAGAAAGTGCTAAACTTGTACAGATTTTACACAGACTGCTGGAAGATGAAAGAAGTGCTCCTGAAATCAAATATAATTCCATGGTCCTGATTTGTGCTCTCATGGGATCTGGTAAGTATTTCTTCTATCATTTGAGGTCTATCAACATATGGTTGATGTTAAATATAAAATAATAGTAAATGGGGGCACCTGGGTGGCTCAGTTGGTTAAACTGCTGCCTTTGGTTTGGGTCATGATTCCAGGATTCTGGAATTGAGCCCTGCACTGGGCTCCTTGCTCAGTGGGAAGGCTGCCTGCCCCCCTCTCTCTCCATCTGCCTCTGCCCTCTCTTTCAAATAAATAAATAAAATCTTAAAATAGTAGTAAATGGTGGCTGTGGGTTTTAAAAGCATTAGAAATTATGGAGGATATAGGATTACTTTTACTTACAAATATTCCCAAAAGATTCTCACTATACTAATAAAAGTATCATGGGACACCTGGGGGGGCTCAGTCAGCTGAGCACTCAACTCTTGATTTTGGCTTGGGTCATGATCTCCAGGTGGTAAGATTGAGCCCTGCATCAGGCTCCATGCTCTGCACAGAGTCTGCTTAAGATTCGCTTTCTCCCTGCCCCTGCTTGCACACACTATCTCTAAAATAAAACTAAAAAATCTTAAATAGTATCATGTAGCAAATAGGCAAAAATCAATGTTAAAAAATTAATACATGTAAATCTCATTGACTCCAAAATATTTTATACAAAGAACAAGTTCTCATTTTGTGTATCATGAATTTAGCTAAGGAATTTGTTCAAGAAATCATTGGCATATTCTGGTATATGTTCCATGGATACTGAAAAGAATGTGTATTCTATTGTCATTGGGTGGAGTGTTCTTTAAATGTCAGTTAGATTCTTTTGGTTGTTGGTAGTGGAATTGAGTTTGCTATGTTCTTAGCAAACAGAATATATTGATATTCTGACTAATTGTTTTGTCAGTTGTTGAGACAGAGGTGTTGAAGTCTCCAACAATAATGGTGAAATTGTCTGTTTCTCCTTTTAGTTCTGTCAGTTTTTACTTCACATATTTGCAGGTCTTCTGGTAGATACATACACCCTTAGGATTGCTATTGTCTTCCTAGGGGATTGACCTATCATTATGTAATGTTCCTCTCTGTTCTGTTAATTTTTTTTCCTCTGAACTCTATTTGATATAAATATAGCTGCTTCTACTTTCTTTTATTTTTATTTTTTTAAGATCTTATTTATTTATTCATGAGAGACAGAGAGCGAGCGAGAGAGAGGCAGAGACACAGGCAGAGGTAGAAGCAGGCTCCATGCAGGGAGCTCGACGTGGGACTCGATCCCAGGACTCCAGGATCATGCCCCGGGCTGAAGGCAGATGCTAAACTGCCAAGCCACTCCGGGATCCCTCTACTTTCTTTTAAACATTCTTGGGATCTTCACCCACTCTTAGTTTCAGTCTACTTTAGCATTATACTTAAAATGTAGAGAGCACTTGTTAGGTCATGTACTTTAATCCACTCTGTCAATCTCTTTTAATTGGTGTCTTTAGACCATTTACATTTAATATAATGCCTGATGTTATGGCTTAAGTCTGCAGTTTCATTTTTTAATTTTCTGTTTCTCATTCCTGACTTCTTGTTGATTGCTTGAGCAATTATTCCCACTATCCTCCCTCATTTGTAATTTATCTCAGATATTTCCTCTATATACATTTAGAAACATATTAGACATTGTTACAATTTTTGTTTTCAGCCATCAATCATAATACAGAAAACTTGAAAGAAGGAAAGTCTATATTTATCTATCTACCACCTTTGCTTTATGTGTTGTTCTTCCTTCCTGATATTCCAAGATTCCTTTTTTCAAATACTCCCTTTCTGTTTAGAGAACTTTAGTCACTCTTTTGGTTAGGGTCTGCTAGTGACAAATTGTTTTCTGTTATTTTAGAATATCCAGGCTTCCCCTTCATTTGTGAAAAAATATTTTCTCTGGACATAGAATCCTGGGTTGACAGTAGTTCTTTTCTTTCAACAGTTGGAAAATGTGCCACTTTCTTTTGGAATTCCATGGTTTCTTAAGAGAAATCCAGTATTCCTATTTTTCCCCCTGTTGGTTAAGTGTCATTTCAAGATTTTTCTTCTTAATTTTTCAAGCTTGACTGTTATGTGTCTTGGCATGGACTTCTTTGGGTTTATCCTGTTTCAAGTATGAAGTATGTTCACCTTCTTGAGTATGTAGCTTATTTCTTTTGCTAAATTTGGAAAAAAAATTTTCAGGTACATTTCCAGCCCTGCCCTATGTCTCCTCTCTTTTCAGGTCTCTAATGGCATTGATGTGAGATCTTTAGTTATATCCCACAGGCTTCTGAGGTTTTGTTCATTTTTTTCAGATTTTCTCTCGTTCAAATTGGGTGATTCCTATTGTTTTGTCTTAAAGCTCACTGATTTCTTAGGTCCCCTCCATTCTGCTGTTGAGCCTATACACTACATTTTTATTTCAAGTACTATAGTTTTGAGTTCTAAAATTCCCATTTGCAGCTTCTTTATGTCTTGTTTCCTTGCTAAGACTGTTATTGAGGCATTTTTAAATGTAAAATATACATAAAATTTACGATTGTAACCATATTTATTTATTTCATTTTTTATAACCGTTTTTAAATGTACAGTTCAGTGGCAGAGTAGTACATTCACATTGCTGTACAACCATCACCACCTTTCTTTCTTCCCAAACTGAAACTCGGTACCCTTTAAAAAATAACTCCCCAATCACCCATTCTCCTAGCTTTTGGCAACCAGTATTCTATTTTCTGTCTGTAACTACTCTAGGTACCACGTATAAGTGGAATCACACAATATTCTTTTTTTGTGTGTCTTATTTCATTACCATAATGTCTGCAGGGCTCATCCATGTTTTAGCCTGCACCAAAATTGCATTCCTTCTTAAGTCTCATTGTACGTATATATCACATTTTGTTTATCCATTCATCTATCAATGGACCTTTGGGTTATTATAAATAATACCACTATGAAAATATGGGTACACAGTATTTTTTCAGTCCCTGCTTTTAGTCATTTTGGGTATATACACAGAAGTGAAATTGCTCTATCTTACAGTAATGGTTATATTTAATTTTTTGAGGAATCTCCATACTGTTTTCCACAGTGGTTACACCATATTACATTCCTACCAGCAATGCACATGGGTTCCAATTTCTCTAAATCCTTTTTTTTTTTTATTTCTATAATAGCCATCCTAATGAGTATGAGGTGTTATCTTATTTTGCTTTTGATTTCCATTTCCCTAATGGTCAGTGATGTCGGGGAGCTTTTCATGTGTTTGTTGCCCCCTTATATAGGTTCTTTGGGGAATGCGTATTCAAGTCCTTAGCCCATATGTTAATCAGGTTATTCTTTTGTTGAATTGAAAAGGTTTATATTTTTGGGATATTAATCCCTTAATAGATATATGATTTGCATTTATTTTCTCCTATTCTGTGGGTTGCCTTTTCAATCTATTGATAGTATCCTTTGGTACCCAGAAGTTTCTAATTTTTATGAAGTCCAATATCTCTCTTTCTCCTTTTGTTACCTGTGTTTTTGATACATATCCAAGATATCATTGCTAAATCCAATGTCATTAAGTTTTTCCTTTTAAGAGTCTTAGAGTTTTAGCTCTTAATTTTTGTATATAAGGGCTTATGGGGGATCCCTGGGTGGTGCAGTGGTTTAGCGCCTGCCTTTGGCCCAGGGCGCGGTCCTGGAGACCTGGGATCGAATCCCACATCGGGCTCCCGGTGCATGGAGCCTGCTTCTCCCTCTGCCTATGTCTCTGCCTCTCTCTCTCACTGTGTGCCTATCATAAATAAATAAAATTAAAAAAAAATTAAAGGGCTTATGGCTCTGTTTCACCAGCACCATTTGCTGAAAAAAATGTCCTTTCCTTATTGAATGGTCTTGACATCTTTTTTTTTTTAAGATTTTATTTATTCATGAGAGACACAGAGAGAAAGGCAGAAACACAGGCGAAGGGAGAAGCAGGCATCCTGTGGGGAGCCCAATGTGGACTCCATCCCGGGGCTGGATCATGCCCTGAGCTGAAGGCAGACGCTCACTGCTGAGCCACCCAGGTGTCCCATATGGTCTTGACATCTTTGTCAAAAATATTTTGACTGTATATATGGGCTGTTTTATTTCTTGATCTATAGCTTTGTCTTTATTTCAGCACAACACTGTTTTAATTGTTAAGCTTTAGAGTAGATTTTGAAATTAGAAAGTTTGAGACCTCCAACTTTGTTCATTTTTGAGATTGTTTTGAATATTCAGACTCTTCAGCTTCCATCTGAGTTTTAGGATGCATTTTTCTGTTTCTACTCAAAACATTATTTCTAGTTTTAGACCTCACCAACTTACTAAATATATCAGTTTGAGGAATGCTGATTGCATTAAGCTTATTAGATGTCAGTTTTCTCACTGAATGAAGTCTTGAGAGTCTTTTATTTTCCTGTAATTGAGGTTAAAGAGAGCAAGAAAGCCAAAAGGAGGAAGATCAGAAATCTAAAAGGGAAAGCTATTGTCACAGAAATTTGTTGAAGGGATATGAAGTATAACCTTTTCATTTACCAGAGAATTAATTTGAAACTGATCTAAAATTTCTAAGATTTTTTTTGTAAGTCATTGGACTTCATATTTGAACTGATGATAGGGTCAAGGAGTATATAACTGAAACTTGAGATTATACAAAGACCTGTGTTTCATTATAACTCATGACTCTAATCAAACTTAGACTACAACTTGACATTTGTCTGTCTATAAATATGGCAGGTAAAGTTCCCTTGATTTATTTTAATACATCTCTAATGAAGACATTTCTAGGCTACTATAGAATTGTTCCTAGTTTTATAACTTGGTATCATCCAAGTAAACGTTTTGGGTATATGTATTGTATAGTAAGATTTAGGTATATGATAGATTGTATAAGTAACATTAGAACAATTTAACAGATGAATTATCTGTTATCTTGGTTTTTGTCTTCCAGAATCTCTACACAAGGAAGTACAGGATTTGGCCTTTCTAGATGTTGTATCCAAACTTCGCAGTCATGAGAACAAAAGTGTTGCCCAACAGGCCTCTCTCACAGAGCAGAGACTTACTGTGGACAGCTGAGAACTGCCCCTCCCTGATACATGGCATCATCCCAGCTCTGATTTCCCCTTTGTCCTCCATCTTCTTCCATATCACTTGTGCATGCGTGTAATGTTCCAGTACCAATTGAAGAACTGCTGTAGGTACCTGCCCAATAAGATTTCTAAACCCATAGTTAGTGTAAACATGAATTTGTCAAAAACAAGTCTCCACCCATAACTGTTCTCTTGTATTCCTGTTGCTTGAGCTACATTAAGTAGAATGTGCATGTTGTAGTCCTATGATGATGTAAACTTGGTACTACATAATGACTTGCTCCTCACACTTGGTAAAACTACATAATAATGTACTGGTAAATTAGAAACAAACAAGAATGCAGCAGGATCTGTCTAGCTCTTAAAGATGGAATTGAATAGTAAAAATAGCTCCATTTTTTGGTGCTTGGGAAGCACAGTGACCAAAAAACTGTATGGCTGCTCATTCATTAGTCTTACCTACTAATGTCAAACCCATGGTACCTAGAGTTAAATAAAATCCAATGCTCTCACTCTTTACCCTATGGTTTCTCCTTCTTCCTAACTATGTAGACTCCTGAAATTGCCACAAACTTGGCAAGGCTTCCTTGTGGTTTTTAAATTTTTATTTAATTCGCTGTCATCCGTAGCTTAACATTGAAAATATTTGTGTTTTTCAGCATGAAACTAAAGGGTTGAAGAATCTGTGTTACACTAAGTACATATTTTGGGGGGTTTTTTGGCCTATATTTTAGAATCTGATATGTGTACATTTTGACATCAGCATTGTCCAACACTTGTCTTTAAATGTTCACTTGGCATTTGTTTTCAACTGAGAAATTGAGTATAGCTCATTGGAGGGTGGGTTGTAGAGGTTTTGTTGTGGGTTTTTTTTGTTTTTTTGTGGCAGTTTTTCATCAGAAGTTTCCTCTGTCCTAGTCCTTTTAAATCTTATATTAGAACTAGCAGGACATAGAAAAAAAAGATTAAGAAAGAAGTTTGTCTATACTAAAGAAAGGAAGCAGGTTATAAAAGCCATAGTTGCCAGTCTAGTTCATTCTGCAGATGGCCTCATACCAGTAGCTCTTAGAGTTTCCCACCTCCACTTGCCACAGAGAATTGCACTAGATCTCACAACTATCAGAAAAAAGTGACAATGCCAAGACTCAAGAGATGAGAAGACCCTCTTGGCGAAATATAGTGTACTCTTCACTGCCACTACCACCACCAAATGGGTTTTTAGAACTTTGAAACACAATCTTTGTAAATTAACCAAAAGATCCCTGTGACATACCTGTCTTGTCCCCATGCACAAGCTTGACAAATACTGGCTGAAAGGTATGATGGGCTCCATTACGGAAGGGCTGTAGGGCAGTAGAATGGGCCGCCCAGGGTGACAAGAGCTCTTTCCTCTCCAGTGGGAGATACTGCACATATCTATGGGGTGACTGAAGTTGGACTTTTGACTCTGAAACAGGTATAATTCAAGAAAATTAAAACCTCAGTGGAGGTAAAGAAACTGACTGATTATTCCCTTTGATGTCTAGGAAAGGGACTATTATTTTGAATGCTTATGCTACACTTACTGTAAGAATGGTATTGTTTACTATCTTCTTCTGGGCTGGATAGTGGACTATATTTTATTATAGGTTTTGAAAAACATCTGTAATGTTGAATAGGCTGTCCATATTATTAACTAAATAAATAAATAGTATATCAAACTGTAATGGCATCATTTGGTTTGTTTGTATATTTCACTTCTGTTTCCAGCTCCTAGAACAGTGATTGATTGTTCATTGTTGATGCTCAGTAAGTATTTGTTGATGAATTCCCGATTTTATAAACTTCCAGATCCCCTAAAATAATTCCAGATAGATTGGTAGAGAAATGACATTTAGATATTTGTCTGGCTTCAGAGAATCTTTTCAATAGGATCAGTCCTTATTGAAAAGCATCATATAGGGCAGCCCGGGTGGCTCAGCGGTTTAGCGCCACCTTCAGTCCAGGGCCTGATCCTGGGGTCCTGGAATCGAGTCCCCCATCAGGCTCCCTGCGTGGAGCCTGCTTCTCTCTCTGCCTGTGTCTCTGTCTCTGTCTCTGTCTCTCTCTCTCTCTCATGAATAAATAAATCTTTAAAAAAAAGAAAAAGAAAAAAGAAAAGCATCATATAGAAAACAGAACAGAGGCATCCAAAAATTATAGATTTCAGAGAAGCCATCATCTGGGCCAGCTACCAGCAATCAATTGATATGCTAGGAATTCCCATCTCCAACAAAACAAAGTGCATTTCTAATCACTTTTTTTTTTTTTGCAGAGAGACCAGAAGGCTATGCTCTTATGACAGATTAAGGCTATGCCTTAATCCCACCAAACTAGGTGATGTGCTGTTCTGCATGGCAGGAGGTGGGAGTCTACAAACAATACTAAATATCCGACTACTTGATCTGAGTTCTAGAGGCCACCTTTAAGTTAGTTTGCTACCCACTAAGAATGTATTCTGAGGGAGAGTGGGAGGAACCTCACAGCATAGCTTTAATTATCACTGTTTGTCAGGATTATAGCATAGCTGAAAAGCAAAAAGGCCAGGAATTGGGAGAAAGATGTCTGAGTGAAGTGCACTAAAATGCCTTCCCTCCCTTCTAAGAAGGAAGCCCATTCACTCCTTGGGATCTTGCTAACCACCCCACAGACTGTAATCTCATTGTGCTCAAAGCAAAATTAATCAATTAAATGCTGGCTCATAATCCAGTGTTTTCAACTTGATAAAACATGGCTTGTGTATATTACCTGATAACCATAGAGATCTAGACAAAATTTTTTAGCTCTAAAATGATTTTGTCTTAGGTGGAACAAAATGCAGTTCTTAGATATAACCATTTGTGGGAAATGTTCTGAGAAACCCTGCATGTGAAGATTTCAAAAAGAAATGCTCTTTGGTATCATTAGAAAGCTTATCATCTAATTCTGCTGAACATAAGGGATGAAGATGTTCATTACATAGGTAAGTATTCTCCCTTTGTATTCAGCTGTTAATAGAATCAGTAAGCTTGGGCAGCCCAGGTGGCTCAGCGGTTTAGCGCTGCCTTAAGCCCCAAGTGTGATCCTGGAGACCTGGGATCAAGTCCCACGTCCAGCTCCCTGCATGGAGCCTGCTTCTCCATCTGCCTAGGTCTCTGCCTCTCTCTTTGTGTGTCTCTCATGAATAAATAAATAAAATGTTTAAATAAAAATAGAATCAGTAAGCTTAAAAGTCTTAATTCTAGGAAGCCATAATATTTGAATTATGCAAGTGTCTATTAAAGAGTATTTAATGATATTTGGGATGAATCCTCGTAGCTGTAACCAGGAAAATTGAGGGTTATTTTTTTTTTCACAGATGTGCTTTCTTAATTTGCATACACACAATGCATAATTATATGCCATGTAGCTTCATAGATAGATGTTTTATAGGTATATCTGGCAAATGTGAGAACAATTTTAACTGTGATTAGTGAAAAGAATAAGGTCTTTAAATACTGTATGATCTGTAGTAATATCCTGGTTCTGTTTTGTACTGGCTGTGTGACCATGATAGAGTAACTTAAACTCTCTGGGCCTGTTTTCTCATCAATATGATGAGTTTAATAATCCCATTTCCCAGGTTTTTGTGGTAACTGAGACTTCTAGAGGTTGAAGGTAAGATTGGATGGACCTGTGATACCTGTGACATCTTATGGCCTATCCTCTCTTCCCCCTGGAGGATTCTTAGCTAAAGAAATTCAAAGAACAGCCAAATGGGAGATATTGTTTATTATCTTGTCTAGTGTCTAATAGTTTGAGGAGCACCCAGTTATTCTCAATGCAGAATGCATAACCCTTCTTCCTCCCCCTGAAACTATAACTGCCAGGTCTACAAAGTAGGCCTTGGATGTAGGTCTCCACTACAGTACTTCCTCTCCCTGTTCAGACCTATCAAGTGTGAACAACAGTAGTTCAACAATCTTAGCTTTTATTAATATACTAAGTCAATATAAATAGAGCTGTGATACTATGAGTTTTCCTCAACATAGAAACAAAACAGTCCATCTTACCATTTTCAATACTGCCCACCTTATCAGTGTGTGTGTGTGTGTATATATTTATATACATACCTGTTCATGTGTCTTTTTCTTAAATATAAACGCTGTGTGCTTTACATGAAGGCTTTTGGTAGCTGTACTCTGAAACCTGATAGAATCCATTTGTGATGGCCTATTTATCATTATGCTTGACTAGACAAGCAGACCCTTTATGTTGGAGGTTTCCAAGGGTAAGCTGTTTCTTCTATGTCATGAATGGTTGGCTACAATTTTTGAAGGAAAAAGGTGAGCCTTGCATGGAATTTATGTTCCTTTTCAAAATTTAACTAATTTCTTTTCTTCTTAGTGGACTTTCTAAAAATTCATTATTTCCTTTTTCTCACTTTGTTTCTTCCTAGAAAACAAACCAAAACTTTTTACCAAAATTTTTTACTGTGGCCACAGACATTTTAATCTAACAACATTTCAAAACTAGATAGTATATACCTATTTGTAATACGAGATAAATAGAAACTTAATATTCCCATAATTCATTTATATACTGATGCCTATGGTTCTCCTGACATTTGTTCTCTCAATCCCTGACTTTTCTACTGATGTCACATTTATCCGAAGAGAGATGTAGAGCCCCCCACTTACTGAGCAAAATGGAGGATCAAGATGATGTTATGAGCAGTGTCCTACTCTCAACAAGCAGTTTCACTGGTTTCTCTGGTCCCCAGCATTATCAGTGCAGCTTTCAAGGAGCAAAAATTGGAGCAAGCAAGGTGGCTAAAGCATGGAAATGGCTCAAAGATCTGTGGTTTTGCTGGTAAGGATGTGTGCAATTTCATTTTACTCTGTTTAGCCTAATAGAGTTAAAACCACATTCAGGTGGTGTATGGAGCTTAATTTTTAGTTGGTGTTGGTCACATATATAGAGAATTTTGTTTCAGGATTAGAGTTTCAGAAATTTAGCTACATTTGTTTATCTTCATCAAGGAAGTATAAAAGCCTAATCCTGTCATAGTTTGAAACCTGTTAGTTTTGGGTTGGGGATTTTTTTTTTTTTAAGGAAATAATTTTAAATCTTTATTAGGTTTCTGTTAAAAAAATGTTTAAAGCCTTAATAGAGACTTCTAAGTGTATGAACTTTAAATGTAATAGATCTTTTAAAAATATGTGTTATCTAGTTTCACATATAATTGAGACACATTACTTACTATTGCAATAATTACTTTGTTATTTATTTATTCCCAGGAATCCTGAAGAATCTTGAAGAAACTCTGCCTGTACCTTCAGATTACTGTCAAAAAATAAATTCCTCTGTGAATGCTCACTTTGAATTTTATAGCTATATCTAAAGTAGGCCTCCCTTTTACTAAAATAGTGTTTTTGTTCATTTTTAAAGGACTGCCATATAAATAGAGCCAAGTCTGTAGGGAAGCTGGCTTCGTCCCTGTCCTCACAGAGTCCATGCACTCAAATGAAAAACCCCTTCTCCTTTTAGGACATTTCACAAGACTCTTCCAAGGTCAGCATCACCCCCAGCACCAAGACCAGAGAAAGCCAGCTTTTGACCTTGTCTTCTTTTCCACTGGGACTATCCCACTTGAGATATTCCACTCAGCTTCTTGGTCCTCTGTCCCATCCCCATGTCTAGCATAGACACATCAGTTGAATACCTATAACTACACTGAACTTATGGATGAGGGAAAGGTTAAATCATACTCTAAGATAATAAAAAGGCATATTGGTTGCAACCCAACACTAGAAGATAAAGAGCTGCCCCAATCTGGATGGACAATGGGGAGGAAATATTACCCAGAGTACCTTTGATTTCAGACCCATCTCTGAAGGAATCCAAAATAGTCCCTAATTTCAGCTGGGGCCAACTATCCGTATACAATTCCTTCACCCCACCTTCCCTTTTTTAAGGTTCTAGAATGCAACCCACTCCCCCACCATGCCTTTTCTGCAATAATTTCCTTTTTCTTGCAGGTAAGGAAAGTAAGGGAGGAGGTGTTAATGACTCATTTTGCACTCTAACCCACACCACTCAACCCCAATGCCCAGAAGTTAGAGGAAGTGAGACAGCGGAGTGACCATTGAGCTTCATCATATCACATAGTACCAGTTAAATCCTGCTTCCTGCCTCTTGACCTCTTGTTCTCCTATCAGGGTAACTGTGAGATGCGGTGCCTTCCCCTGAACCATGAGAAGTGGGAGCAAGATGTGCAGTGACCTAAGAAAAGCATCCGAGGAAAAGATGTTACCTGTACATGAGTGTCTATAACTGGATCTGACAGTCCCTTACTCTATAAAATGCAGGCTTTGTCAAGCCTGTGACTAATGTCTAATGCAGAGTTCCAGAATGAGCTTCTGGCACGCTCTCCCACAGCAATTGCCCTGTGTGTGTCCGTACTATGCACAGTTGAAGTGCCCTGCCACATGGAGCCACCTTCTCTCCTTCCCACTTGCATAAGCGTTTGTTCACGTTACTAAGAAGTCTGTTTCACAAACCTCATTTTTAATAGTTGCATATTCTTCAATTATATAGGTGTACCATAATTTATTTAACCATTTTCCTATATTTGGGCACTTAAGACATATTCTAATTTTTGAAAAACAAACCAGATGCTAAGTCATGAGCATTTGCAGATGCTAGAGTAGTTCCTAAAAATTATGACTTGTCAGTCCCTCTACTTTCTACCTCTAATTCCCCTCACTTTCTCCTTCAGAGGTCCTTGTAGCCTCTTTGCCCCCTCCTGATTCCATTTGTCCTTCCATCACCTCCTGGACACCCTATGCTCCTGCTAAGCCCTCCCTAACATCCTAAGGGGACCCACTGCCCAGGAGAAGAGGGCCCACAAGAGTGGAGTGGCAGCACTTCCCTCCTGGGCATCCAGGCATGAAGTCAGTTACACCCACTTGGCATTGACCACCATTCCCTTACCAAATGTATCAGAGTGGACCTCCTAATAAGAGGCGGCACAGGACACACCCTTGAGTACCCACTGGGGCTAGTGTTCAGCTAATTGGAGTCTAATTGCCTCTTAGCACTGTCATCAACTGCTACCAGCACTTTTGCACCTCTCACCAAGCCTGTGAACCACCACTCTGATTTGTTCCAAGCTGATAAACACTCTCCAGGCACCACTCACATGGAGAGGGAATAGAGGGGTGGAGAGCCTCTTCTGGTACAAGAATCCTCATTTAACACTCCTTGGGAATCTATAACCAGGCTACCCATTTCTTCCTATAGACCAGGGAGGGCAAACTGGGAGTCCTCATACATCTTTGTTTCACATGGTATTTTGGGAAAAAAAAAAAAGGAGGGGAGGTAATAAGCTGCTGTAAACATTTAAAATTTGGATGATTTTGCACTAAAATCTAGTTCTGCCTTTTTTAATGGAGATCTGGTAACCAGAGACTCTCTATTCCAGGTGAGCAGCATGTGGCTCTGGCCCTCTTTGGATAGGGCATGCTTCTCGAGCCTACTAAAGTCCCCCAACCTGGTCCCCTTCCCCTGTTCCCCATAACTCCATAGCCCCTAGAAGTCTATATATCTGTGACCCTGTGGGGCCCTCATGTGCAGGTTGCTTCTGGAAGGGAAAGGGGAATGGATTTTTAGGGAGAAAGAAGCAGGACTACAGGAAATGCCATGGCTCATGGAGGTCCAAAAATCTGACCCAAGGGCATGTGCAGCTTGCACCGTTTTTATTTCCTCAAAGACTTGACATTCTGAGGGCTAGTGACAGCTGCAATCTAATTGACAAGTATTAGGTACTGGAAATACAGCTACAAGCCATGCCCAAGTCTGCACCCACTCCATCCTGCTAACAAGAGGGAACTGATGCTGACCTTTCTGTCCCCTCACAGGGCTGGCAGCACACTGTGGTGACTACAGAAATTAAAGAAGTCCCTTCTTAGCTTGGTCAGAAATGCATCCCTTCTCCTGAGAACAAAAATATACTACATCCCCTTCATCCCATGGAGTCAAGGGCTTTTACACAACAGGGGGACACTGCTAACCCAAAAAGAGAAAATACCCTGCTCCTAAATGTTTCATTGACATCATATACCAAAGGGGAGTATGTTCCCCATTGTGAGTAAGCGCGGAGTAAGTAAGCCCCAAAGGCTAAGTGATCCTCTGTGATTCAAATCACCAAGAATCACACAGACTGTGAGCTAAAATATGGCAATAGAGAGGAACGGTTGTCAAACCTTGTTTTCTCTAGATTAATCAACCCAGCACCAAAAATATGCCAGAGCTCCCCACATCTCTGCCATATTGGAAGATGAATATAATATCAATAAGAGACCCAAACAAACAAAATGTCTTCAGTTTCTGAGAAAATGAGGCAGAGCTTAGAAAAGAGAAAGAAATCAGTCACCACTTGGGACACAGACATGGTTCAAATGTTTACAAAGCCAGGATACATAGGAACAGTGGGCTTTGGCAAGGGTCAGATTGGTAGGACCAATAAAAAAAAAAAAAAGGCAAAAAGACAAAAAATTAAAAATTTAAGACTTTTTGTCTTTTAAATCAATATTGTGATTTATTTGCCCAATATCTAGCTCCTCATTCCATTTTAGCAGAACTCCAGTTTTATTCAGGGGGCCATTGTGCCAAGTTCAAAATACTCCAATTTCCCAGCTTTCTAAGCCTCACCTCCTTTTCTTTCTTTTCCCTGCCTCAAATGTTGATAATGGACCCCACAAATATAGCAGCCCTCTTGCAATCATGAGGTACAAACATGAAGATGAAGGCCTCTACACCAAGAACAGTGGAACAGAAAGTTGAAAAGAACATCGATCCTCAGCAGCATCAGTGAACTGGAGGAGCAGCGCTGTATTGAGGACTCACAGTAATACATGAGACACACACCTGCTGCTTAAACTCCTAGAGCAAGGTTTTCTGTTATTTGGAGCAGAATGAAATTTTGATTAGCAAGGCTAATCATTAAAGCATCAAAACCTCTGAGGACAAGTTGTTCTGCTCATAAGCCACAGCCACAGAACTCATTAAAACAAAGGATTAAAACAACTAGGGCTACCAGCTTTAATGCTCAAAGTTCAGAAAAACCCCCCAGACAGCCTGATTTGCTGATATAGCAGCTTTCCTCACTACACAAGTTTGCCGAATTCTTCCTATATACATCAGGTACCATGCTGGGATAGAATGAGAAGACAAAAAGAGAAATACCCTCTCTTAAATGTTTCATTGACATCATATACCAAAGGGGAGTATGTTCCCTGGGGAAAGGATGAGAAACATTAATCTATCAAACAAGACTGCTAACTGCATAAACAGAGTTACAGAGGTCTGTAGAGAGAGGCCACTGAGCATCCTGCAGCAGAGGATCCATATGAAAGGGTGGAGGCAAATATGGTGGGGAAAAATAGAGAAGACCAGAATGGGGACGGGGTTCTTAAGACATTTTAGCTTTTTATTATGTCCTAGAAAACCAAAAGCTTTTTTTTTAAAGATTTTTTTTAGGGTGGGTGTGTGGTGAGAGAGAAGAGAAATTTAAGTAGACTCCATGCTGAGTGTGGAGCTGGTCACAAGGCTCAATCTCAGAACTCTGAGATCATAACTTGAGCCAAAACCAAGAGTCGGATGCTTAACCTACTGTGCCACCCAGGTTACCCCGAAAAGCAAAAGTTTTTAAAGGGAGTTTCGAATATTTGCTTTTTGTTCTAGAACCAGAATTATTATTAATAGGACACACACACACACACACACACCAGCAGGAAAATTAGCCTATTTGGACAAGCAGGTGGCCATTTACTGCATCAATAACCCAGGATCATCATTCAACCTTCATCCTTTTTTGAGGCCACTAAGTTCTGACCCAGGGATCAATTATCACTTGCCAAGTAAACCACTGTACTTAGAGCAAGCGGACTCCCTGAGGTGTTCCACTCCAGATGTGGTCTAAGGTAAACATCTCCCAGAATGGTCAGAGAACTTTCTGCCACCCTAAACTACCTAGAATAGTCTGGACACATCTTCTGGTGATATCACCTGAATATCCTCACGCTTGCTCAGTCTTACTGGGCACAACCCCAGATACAATGATTGTCCACAGCATTGTCACCCTGATGGAAAGTCCAGACATCAGGAGACTCTTGCTGATGATTTAGAGCCTTTAGCTTCTAGAGAAGGCAAAGGGAGTGACTGCACCCATAATAAGCATATGGCCTTTCTCTTCAGCTTTCCATGTGTCTCCATGTAGCTTACAGCCTTTCCATGTGAGGACTCATGACTTCTTCTTGTCTGGGGAAAGGGTGGTTTCTCTCCCCACCCTCTGGACACCTGAAGGATGACCATCTAGTCCAGCACAAATACTCTTACTATTTGAACCTATACTCATGAAGATCTCAATTTGATCTGGCAATCCCACAAGAGTCTTCCTCAGTTTAATGTTGATCTCCCCTCCCAGCAACAAAGCTATTTCAAAAAAATGTTGGTTCAGGGATCCCTGGGTGGCGCAGTGGTTTGGCACCTGCCTTTGGCCCAGGGCGCGATCCTGGAGACCCGGGATCGAATCCCACGTCGGGCTCCCGGTGCATGGAGCCTGCTTATCCCTCTGCCTGTGTCTCTCTGCCTCTCTCTCTCTCTCTCTCTCTCTCTCTCTCTCTCTCTCTATCATAAATAAAAAAAAATGTTGGTTCCAAAATCCTTCAAACTTGGGAGAAACTCAGAATTCATTAGCAAAATAGTTTCTTCCAAGGCTTGATCCTCACCATATGTGCCTTTCCTATTTGATACTTAAATAGGATTGGAGGGTGGGGAGAGGAGGTGCCCTAGGAGGGCTGAACAAAGGCCTGAGCTCATTCAGAGTTGTCTGGCACTTGTCAGGGTCAGTCAATCTTTGAAAAAACCATCTTACAGGGGAGTGGAGACCTATTTTACAGAATGAAAGTCCATCCCGTAGGTGAGCATATACTCTCTACCCAGAAACAAAGTTATTCTCATCCTCTATTGACATGTTCAAAAAAGCAGCCTCATGAATGTCTAGGTCTTTGAGACATAGGAGTTAACAATGTAGGCCAAGTCCATGGAAAAAAGACAAAGTTCAAGGGAGTTCGAGTGTTATGAGTACTTTAAAAGGGAGTATTGGGGAGTCTGTCTTGGAGCAGAGAGAGGGTCCTGAATTCTGACTGAACCTCCCTGAGAAAGCCAATTTTTAGGTGAGGTCTAGGACATGCATAGAGCTTGGGGAAGAAGAGCGGTGTGACCCTTTTCATCCCATGGTGTAGGTACCACTATCTCCATCTTATAAGGGAAGGCACTGAAGGTGGGAGAGAAAGTAGTGAGTGTGTCCAAGGTTCCACCATGGGCAGTGACCAAGCTCTAAGTAGTATATACACAGTCTGTGACCTTCTTCCTTTACCACAAATGGGTTTCCTTTTTCTCATAAAAGCAACCTGAAGAGTTTTTACTGCGTGTAGATTGCACAATATTAAAAACAAGAAAATGGGTGCAAAATGGAGACACCAAACCAAGACAATTACAGTTTTGGCGTTACCCAGAAATGGAATCTTAAACCAGTCAGCCAGGAATTACCTAATCCCACGAGTGAGCTAATGTGCCCGACAGACTCCTGCCATCCTCTAAAGGACCTTCCCACAGCCAATCTGCATTTTGCTAATATAACTTCCTTGTTCCCACTCTTCTGCCACTAGAAGTCTTTCATTTTGTACAGCAACTCTGAGCTCCTTTCTATGCGCTAGAAAGACACTGCCCAGTTCTTCAACCTGAATCATTGAATAAAGTCAGCAAGATCTTTAAAACTCAGTTGACTTTTGTTTGTTTGTTTTTTAACAAAAGTATACTTTGGGCTTAGTGAGTGACCAGCCTCCTAGTCACAGAGACTGAGTCATTAAGGCATATATCCCAATGCCCAGTTTGACTCCAGTTCTTTCCATGACAAAGTCCATAAAGGAATCAACATCTCATGAAGGCTTCCCTTAGCATCCAAGTGAATGAGTAAGACCTGACTCTTCGTATCTGTTATATATTTTTTAAGATTTTATTTATTTATTTATTTATTTATTTATTTATTTATTTATTTATTTATTTATTTATTTATTTATTTATTTATGAGAGACACACAGAGAGAGAGGAAGAGACACAAGCAGAGGGAGAAGTAGGCTTCATGCAGGGAGCCCGACGTGGGACTCGATCCTGGGTCTCCAGGATCAGGCCCTGGCTGAAGGCAGTGCTAAACCGCTGAGCCACCTGGGCTGCCACTTCATATCTGTTTTAGTGCTCTCTCTCCCCTTGCTCATCCTAAAATTGAGTAGAACACTTAAAATACAGGTGGCTCAAAAGACACGTGTTGAGAGCCAGCATTAGCAATTGTTCGAGGAAGCAGAGTAACAAAAGCAATAGTAGAAATTAAATTAGGACTTGAAGCCAGAGTCCTGAGATGGTATTTCCTAAAAGTATGACATACCCTTGAGAGCCATTTTCTCATTCATGTTCTCACACTGAGCAGATGGTGGAGGAGGACCGCACTGCTCTGAACTTCTGATGTCTCGGTGGCAAATACCTCCATCACAACAGATTTGGGCAGTGAGGTAATTGGTGTTCTAATATTTTATTAGGTTAAGATAAATGCTAATTTGGAACAGATAAAAGGCATAATTTTCCTCTTTTGATTCTTAGGTGCAAATCCTGACAAAATTAACAATTTTTATTTTAAAATTTAAATGTCAATGATAAGGTATTGACTTTACGCAGCTTTAAATAAGGCTTAACTGTAGGTAACGCAAATTAGATGTGTCTAATACAAATTAGATGTGTCTAATACTCTGATACCGTCCTTCTACTATTAGGGGTCTATCAATTTGCTAAATATAAGAATTGTTTAAGAAAGGTGACTGCAGGGGCACCTTGGTGGCTCAGTGGTTGACTGTCTACCTTCAGCTCAGGTTGTGAACCTGAGGTCCTGGGATTGAGCCCCACATCAGGCTCCCTGCTCAGCCACGAGTCTGCTTCTCCCTCTGCCTGTATCTCTGCCTTTCTCTGTGTGTCTCTCATGAATAAATAAAATCTTAAAAAAATAAAAAGGACAGAAAGTTGGCTGCAACTTTATTTAGTTGGGAAGAGCCTAACTTTCCAATAGTGATGGTTGGTTGCTTAGTTTATCTACACCAGCATTTCTCAAACTTTTTGGCCTCTTACACTTAAGAATGGTTGAAGCCCCAAATAACTTAAGAATGGTTACACTTGGGCAGCCCTGGTGGCTCAGTGGTTTGGTGCCACCTTCAGCCCAGGGCCTGATCCTGGGAGACCAGGGATCAGGTCCCATGTCGGGCTCCCTGCATGGAGCCTGCTTCTCCCTCTGCCTGTGTCTCTGCCTCTCTCTCTCTGTGTCTCCCATGAATGAATAAATAAAATCTTAAAAAAAAAAAAAAGAATGGTTACACTTAAGAATGGTTGAGGCCCCAAATAACTGTGGTTTGTATGGGTTATTTCTACAAATATTTACTATACTAAAAATTAAAAGAGAAATGTTTAAAGAACAAAAATACTAAGTATACACTCCATTAGCTGTCGGAGTGCGGGCATCATCACCTCTTGCAGTCTCTGAAAATCTCCACTGTGCACTCTGGAAGGGTATTAAAGAGGAAATGTCAGAGTGTAATTATGAAATAGTGTTGACATAATGGACTCTTTGAGAGGGTCTTGGGAACCCCCCAAAACTGCCTGAACTTGTGCCTTCATATTGCCCTGATCTAAACAATAGAATACTATCTGACCCATAAAAATGTTTATTGTATAAGATATTAACCGATCATGAAAATGTTCTATTTTGAAGAAAGCAGACTATAAAACAGTATAAACAACACTAAACCATTTAAAACAAAAAAGTCATGGAAAGACATACACTAATTTGTGGGTCTATACCAGTTAGACCTTTAGATGTTAAAAATATGAAATATACACAAAAATAAAAATTATACTTTTCTGTTTTCCTGTGTTTCCTGCATTGAGCAGATTTTCCTCTTGTAATCAGTATAAGATACATTTGGCAAATAGACACATCCAGCCTATTTACTGTCACCCTGCGCTTTCCTTCCCAGGCCTGAAAATTTCAACTTAGTAGCTTTAGGAAAGATGTCACCTCTAGGTCAATGTCAATGATAAGGCATAAATTTTGCACTGCTGTAAATAAGGCCTACCGACTGATTGTCTTTGCCTCTCAAAGTGTGGTTTACAGATGACAGTAGTGTCATCTGGGGCCTGCTGGAACCAGGAACTCCACCCCCACTCAAGAGACCTGCTAAATCAGACCCAGGTGATTTAAGGGGACCCAGGTGATTCGTGTAACATGAAAATATGAGAAACCCTGACAGTACAGTAGGCACGAACTGGGAGCTTAAAAATGCATGATGGTGTTTTGGGCTTGTTTTTGTTTTGAGTTGATGGCGTCTGATGTTCCCAGGTGATTCTAATATGCATCTATTGCTGAGAACCTATTGCTTTCAGGCAGAGGTCTGGCTTCAACCTGAAAAAAACAAGACTGTCCACGTGCTTCGATGCAACGTCTCCACCACCACCACCACCACCACCCCCACCCCCACCGCTGCTGCTCCAACAACCTGCTGCTGATGCTCACCCTGCCAGCTCCCAGGTCATAAAATTTCACAGGGACGGTGGAACTGGACAGAGGAAACAATTGGTTTTCAAAACAAGGAGAAAATAAGGCATTTGCTGCTGCCCTACAGAGATCTAAGGCCATTTGATCTGTAAAGTTTCAGTGACTTCATGGGAGGGCACAGGTGTTGTGGCTATTATTTTATTTGCTCTCCACAAACTACTTTGACAATTTTGGCAAATTTTTGGACTGATTTTTAAAGTATTCTCATCAAAAGCCAGGTTTTCTGTGCCTGCAGACACTGTCCCGCTTTATCAAAAATCCTACTCTTCATTCAGACACCTCTTCATTCCAGAAGGATGGTGGCTACCGATCACTTCAGTCGCCCCCCCACCCCCACCTCCTCATTCAGCAAGTATGAGGCCCTGACACACGCCAGGGCCGGGGCCACTGTTCTAAGACTCTGTGTGCTTGACTTCCCCACTCCTGGGGCTTCCACACCTGCCCAGCAGCACTCACCTTCTGGCTCCTGCCCCGGGATGGCTTCCTCGGCTGGCTGGGGGCCCCAGTCAAGCGGGTCTTCCTCCATGACACCTTCTTCCACTGCCCTGTGTTCCTTCTTCCCATCTGGGCCAGCACCACTGTGGAAGATAGCCATTTAACTCGGGATGAAGTCTAGATTTTCCATGTGTTAGGGGTTTTTCTCCCCTTCAGTTTACATTTCCTCCAAACCCTATGCAGAGTGCTCAGCGCACAGTGCCTGGAACATAGGACACTTGGATAGACCCGCCTGTGACTGCGAGAGAGCGAGGACCCATTCGCTCCGGTCCCATCTTCTAGCGTGAGCCAGTGGGCTCATTTGGTTACAAAGCAACAAGACTTAAAGAAAGCACACATCATGGAAATACAGCTATTTTATTTATAAGGCTTTAATTGCCCTAACAAGTTATATTTAAGATCATTTACTTAAATAGACTGCAGGACCACCATCCTTAACCGTAATGTAATGGAGCATTCCCTAGGTTTATGTCCCCATGAAACATGTTGAGACTATTTTTGAGCCCAGAGAGAGCGCCCCAGGCCCTGTTCAGATGCGTCCATTTAAATAATAATGGGGGAGATCCCTGGGTGGCGCAGCGGTTTAGCGCCTGCCTTTGACCCGGGGCGCGATCCTGGAGACCCGGGATCGAGTCCCACGTCGGGCTCCCTGCGTGGAGCCTGCTTCTCTCTCTGCCTCTCTCTCTCTCTCTCTGTGTGTGACTATCATGAATAAATAAATAAAATATTTTAAATAAATAAATAAATAAATAAATAATAATGGGGAGGCCTCTGGCCCGAGCACCTACCCGCGGATCATTCTACCGGTGAAAACCAGCATGGGGACCTCAGGGCAGTCCTACCACTGCTACCCTGAAAACCAGCACTAGGCAATCAAACTGTATTTGTTCGCTAGGGCTGTAGTAACAAAGTACCCCAAAATCGGTGGCTTAAGCCACAGAAATTGTCTCACATCTGGAGTGTGAAAGTCCAATGGCATTGGCAGGATTGGTTGCTTCTGGAGGCTCTGAGGGAAAATCCACGCCATGCCTCCCTCCAAGCTGCTGGTGGCTTTCCGGCAGTCTTCGGCATTCCATGTCCACAGAGCAATCTGCCTCAGCGTGTATCCACGTCCAAATTCCCCCTTTTGATAAGACCCATCCTACTCTAGTATGACCTCATCTGACCAATTGCTCCTGCCACAACGCTATGTCCAGATAAGGTCACCTTCTGCTGTTTTGGAGTTAGGACTTCTGTATATGAATTTCTGAAAGGAAGTTTCAACCCCTGACAGACTCCTAAAACACGAGGTATGGGTGGTGATCCAGACCACCCCACACCCTACCAATCTTCTTTAAAATCAAACTTGCGGATTCTCAGATCAAAGCAAACCCCAGGTGATCCACATGGGGGCTTGCAGAGGAATATACAAGAGATGTCGTATTCAGTGCCTCAGGAGAACTGCCTGCTGGCAGACGAGCGGTTTTAGACAGCCACCACCTCTTCTATAACCATAACCGTGTCTGAGTCGTGGCGGCAAGGCAGGGCCCATCTACCACGTGCCGGCCCCCTGCCGTGGGGCGCTCTAACGTTAAAGTCCCAGAAGCAAGGTCAGGACATAGATGGTGAAGAGAGCCAAACACCCTGCGCTCTCACTTTCCAAAACAAGCTCTGTCATTTTCAGGAGTATGTAAAGGGAATGAAAGACCTGCCCAGCCGAGGCACACCAAATAGAGCCGCATAACCCTCAAGTTTCTTCTAAAGCACAAGTTCCTCTGAAGAGTCATCTCATTCCTGCAGTTACGATTCCCACTCCAGGCAGTTGTTTTACATGGTCACCACTAGGGGGCAGGCCATTAAAACGTACCTGTCAAACCATTTGTTCTGCAAAAGTTCATACACAAAGGTAAGCTCCGGATTTACAAGGTGGCTTTCTTCCACCTACAGTGCACAAGTCCACATCTGATGAGGAGCGACAACATGGGACGCACTGTCTTGTTTGCATGATGCTTCTTTCTTGGGAGTCTATTTTACACGGTGTGAAACCCATAAAGTGACCTGCACTTCCCTTAGGTTTTCTCCGGGTGGGAGTTCCTGGAAGGAAAGGAAAACATTGCACTGGCCAGGGCAGGTCGCAAGGCCTTTGGTTTGGGTTAATGGATAGCAGGAGTGGACGAACTCGGGCATCCTGCCACGGGTGCCCCGCTCATTAGGAGAACTACTCGGCATGAACAATCCCAAGGAAGCTGTATTTAATTCCTCACATTAAAAGAAGTCCTAAAAACTAGGACTGATATAATTTTATAAACTACCTTTGTCTCAAACTCCTCCAAAAAAGAGAGAAGGCAAAGGTAAGTCTAAGGATGGCTTCTCTCCTCTGCCCTCTACCCCCACCCAGATACATCTGCCTTATCTGTGGTCATACAGAGATTTTGTTATGTCACCAGGAAGCCCCAAATAGCGCCTTTCCAGGCAAACACTGCATTTTCCTTCTCCAAGACGAGGCTTAGCCCCATGACCTCACTGGAGAGTACTGGCTGCAAACCCCCTTTGGCTCGCATTTATGGAGAGGTTTCCGGTCCTTCTTTGGAGGTCCAAACAGGATTTCCCTGGAGAAATAGGGCTTCGCCGAATAAATGACAAAGAGAGCTGCGGAGGCACAGCCAGGTCACTGGGCTCGGGCTCCGCATTGTTCAGCTCACCAGCTTCCCAGGGCTCCTGTCCAAGCAAGCCCGAAACTGCAGAGGGACTTCAGGGAGCTGCAGGGTTGCTCCCCTCCTGCCCACGCTCCCCCCAACCCCCCACCCCTACCCCGCCATAGGGCACGAGTGAGAAAACATACTGCACAATAAGGCCAGGAGACACCTTCCAGAACCCCCTTGAAGGATGCCTGGGACCTGCAGCAGGAAGGCTGACAGGAAACAAAAGGATTTATTCCTTGGGAGAAGAAAGGAGGAACAAAACTTAAAGGGACCTCTCTTCTAAGTGCTGCATGATGCAAAATTCTACTGTAATTCGTGGGTTCATTTTTTAAAAGTGTGCTAGATATTTTTAAATCATGGAAGCAATGGTGTTTGTCATAACCAAACAACAGAGATAAAGAGAGACATAATCATCCTCCAGAGTCCACCTTCTAAAACGCAGAAGAAACTTCCTGTAAATTTTGAGTGTTCTCGACAAAGCATCCTTTCACTTCCGAGCATCTTTATTTTTCTTTGTTGGTTTTGCTGTGAGCAGGGAGGGCCACCTACCTCATATAGTAGATGATCTCTACAGAACAGCTAAGAAAACTCAGTAGGGATTGTTTTATATCCAACTGCCGCTGACAAATTTCTTTAAAGTCAAAATACTATTTTGGACTCAAATATCCAGGGAAATGAAGTAAAACGTTTCTCAAACAAATCTTGGGACATACTTGGGTCTTAGAATAGTATATGAACCTTACAATTTTGTTTTCATTTGATCTTGGAAAAAAAAAAGGCCCCTAACAGTTTTAAAGACAAGTCATTCTACAGGGATCATTCATAATGAAAGGACATTTATGTGGCACTTCTCAAATGTTTTTAAGATTCTTGTTCTCAGGATCTCCTAGAAATTTTCTTAGAAGAAAGATGTGGGTATCAAGATAATGAGTCCTAAATCTCACTGTGTATTAAATTTTTAATGACAGCTTCTTAACAACAATAGGCTCTGGCTCACCTGCTTCAAAACTGCTGGGGGTAAGGCCTGGTAATCTGCATTCTACATGGTCTCCAGTGATTGCGACCAGCAGACAGTGACCTCAAGGACAGAGATCTCCTACATACCCAGCTATCTGCTTCCAGCAGCACAAAGGTTCCTTTCCCTTTAGAGAACCCATCACGGCAATGCTTCTCACGCTGTGCCTCCAAGACACACAGCAACAGCATGACCTGGGAACTTGTTCAGAAATGCACATTCTCGTGCCACACCCCAGCCCTCCTAAATTAGAAATTCTGGGGGTGGAGCAAACACAGTAATCTGTTGCAACAAGCCCTCCGGTTGATTCCGATGCATGCTAAAGTCTGAGAACCACTGGATTAGAGAATTTTGCAATTCCAAGACAAGTAATGAAGAAAGACATAACTCCATGTAAGGTAGAACCAGTTTATTAATGACAGCCTTAATTACAACCACTCTCGAGTGTAAAAAATAAAGGGTGATTAATTAAAATTTAGAACTCACTTGGCCTTGCCATTTGGCCTTTCACTGGATGTGCCAAAGGGAGGGAATCTCGCCTGATTCTGCATCAACTGGTCGGATGGAGTTCACTGGAGAATGAGGTAATAAAAAAAGACAAGAGTGCCAACTGCAGGGCTCAAGTCTTCTCCATGTTGGAATGACATTACAGAATGACAACTGTGTGGGGGCAGAGATGACATAAAATCATCTTACAGTCAGAATATGGAATGAACATCTCTAACTATACAGAGACACAAAAACACACATGCAGCCACACACATACACCCACACTGTGGAGACAATTTTCAAAGAATTTTTGTCCTTTCTCCGAGCAGATTTAACACGTTCATCAGCCACAGCGATGCAACATGAGGCTAAAATAGAAAATCTTGCTCAATTTCCATACAGCGTGCTAGCTGGCTGCCCAGTTTTGTGTTGGCAAGTATGTCATCACCGCAAAATAGACCTGTGGTTTTCCCAGCATTCCACAGGCTAATATCTGCTCCCTGGGAGAGTGACATCCTGGGAGATACCAGTTGGTTTCAAATCTGGGGGCAAAATTCATCCCTCTCCACTCTAGTGGGGACAGGGGTGAGTGGCAGCACCTGGAAGTGGTTTCCCACCTTGGGTCACAGAACACTTGCCCCATCAATGCATTTCCTTCCAAAGTATTTGTGCTTTGTTACCATCCTGATGGTTAGTCTGCACTATGAGAACCGAAGGAGCTCTGGCCATGCACTTTTGTTGTTTAATAAAAGCAAACTAAAACGAAATAAGAAAGAGGAAAAAAAAATTAGAAGTTTTTTGATTGTGTCAACACTGTTTCAGAATTAGGTTCAAGTCCATTCAAAGAGAAGGCGGGGGGGCTACAGAATGAGGCCCCAGAGACTGATGGGGTAAAGGGATTGTTGAGTCCACGGAAGCATTTGCAGTGGCATGGCCGGTCCCCTCCCAGCCAGGGAGGACACGCCACACCTCTCAAGGCAGTGAACCTATGAAATAAATGCTGACAAATAATGCTTGTAAATGTTTGTAGGAAAGATGGCAGGAAAAGGAACTGGTAGATTGAGATTCACAGGTCATGCAGGGAGTTTATACCAAAAAATTAATATTCGAGCTGAGTAAGAAAACTCTTGAAGAGAAAGTGTATCCTAGCTCTCACTTTGGGGAGACAAAAACAGAAACACACACAAAAAAGCAGAACAAAACCCAGAATATTCCAGTTTCCAAAGAATCCAACAACCAGTTTGGTGGGCTGGGGTGAGGGGTATTAATTAATATCTCTTCATTAACCTCATTTTCTCCTTGAATTTCATTAATAAAGCTCAGGCCTACTTAGAACAACAATCTGTCCTGCTAAAACTCAGCATCATGAAGTGTTCCAAGGCCCTAACTCCACGCACATGGAATACAACCCCCTCTTCTAAGAGACACTGCGGGAGAGACCCGGTGAGCCCACTCACAGTACTCGTGGAATGCGATCACAAAATCTGAACCCAAAGACAAGCTGTTTCTTCTTGGGATGATGGTTGTCAACAGTTCCCTGAATGTACAGTGAAGGGGTGCCAAAAACCCCACAGCCCTCCCAGGTAAGCGGTTGAGTTTTAGAAAAGATGCGACTCCCCTTCAGGCCATGGAATAGAAAGTCCCTTCAAGGTGTGACGAAGAGCAAAAACTGCCTCTCCCAGCCCTCCAATTACTGAAGTAGAGAACAAGACTGCTTGTTCCACAAATTCAAGGACATCTGGGTCCCTCACGCTCCCTTTTTTTCTTTTTTGGTGAGTATCCAACCATCCAGAAATTCATGGCTACAGTAGAGATTCACGGCGCAACGACTTTCATACTGGTTATATTTTAATTCTGTCAGTGAGCAGCATTTGCCAGTGGTACCCGCCCCAAACCAAGTTCTTGGCAGCTCCATCCGGTGGGATTGCAGGATGCCTGTGATCAGGGTCCGTGCACCGTGGGTTGAGCTGGGCACGCCGGAGGGTCAGGAAGGCCGGGTCTCTCCAGTGTCTCACAGCAGTGTTGCAGGGCTCTACCAGCTAGCCCTGACAGCTTCAATATCACTAACCAAGTTCTGAGCCAGGCAGATCCCAAAAATCTGAGAAAGGAAGAAGAGAGTCAAACAGTGAAGCTCACTTGGCCAATGAAGTGAGCTTTCTTATCTTTGATATTTTAAATTGACATATAACTCATAGACTATAAAATATGTCCTCTTAAAGAATATACCTCAGTGATTTTTAGTATATTCAAAAGGATGTGCAACTATCACTGCTATCTAATTCCAGAACATTTCACTATGCTGAAAAGAAACTCTGTAGCCTTTAGCAGGAATTCCCATTCCCCCATCCCTGGCAACCACTAACCTACCTTCACTCTCTATGATTTGCCTATTTTGGACATTTCATATAAACGCAATCATGTAATATGTGGCCTTTTGTCTCAGTCTGCTTTCACACAGCAAAATGTTTTTGAGGTTCATCCATATAGTAGCTTGTACCAGTAGCACAATCCTTTTGATGGCTTGAATAATATTGTAGATTTATCTTCACCAGTTGAAGGACATTTACACTGTTTCCGCTTTTGGGCTATTATGAATAGTGCTGCTATGAATGTTCCCGTACAACTTCCTGGTGAACAGGTTTTTGATTCTTTTGGAAGTGGAACTGCTGGGTCCCACATGAACTCCATTTAAGTTTGAGGAAGTGCCAAATTCTTTTCCACAGTGACTACTGTTTTCATTCATCCTTGAGCAATGTACGATGATTCCCATTTCTCCACATTCTTGCCAACATTTGTTACTGTCTTCCTTTTTACGTATATCTATCCTAGTATGTGTGAAGTGCTAGGTCACTGTGGTTTTGATTTGAATTTCTCTAATATCTAATGATCAGCATCTCTCCATGTGCTTATTGGCTATTTATACTTTCTGTGGAGATATATCTAATTCAAATTCCTTGCCCATCTTTTCTTTGGGTTTGTCTTTTTATTGTTAACCTGCTCTTTATATATTCTAGACACTAGATCTCTCTCGACAAAATATTTGCAAATATTTTCTCTCATTTTGTGGGTTGTCTTTTCTCTTTCTTAATAGTATCCTTTTCAGCACAGAAGCTTATAAGTTCAGGTCTTTGATCTGTTTTGAGCTAATTTATATATATGGTGTGAGGTAGGGGACCAAATTCATTCTTTTCTGTATAGATATCCAGTTGGTCCAGCACCATTTGTTGAAAAGACTATTCTTTCCCCACTGACCGATCCTAGTTCCCTTTCAAAAATCAACAGACCGCAGATGTAGGCCTTATTTCTAACTTTCAATTCTATTGCACCGATCTGTATGTTCAGTGTTATGTACTACCTTGATCATTAGAGCTTTGTAATAAGTTTATAACTGGAAAGTGTGAATTCTCCATCTTTGTTCCTTTTTAAGATTGTTTTTTCTATTCTGGTCCCTTGCATTTCCACATGAACTTTAGGATAGATCTTGTCCATCTTTTGCAAAAAAAAAAAAAAGACAGTTGTAATTCTGATAGGGATTGGATTGAACCTGTAGATCAATTTGACGAGTACTGTCACCTTAACCATATTAAGTCTTCCAATTTATGAATGTGGAATGGTTTTCCATTTATTTCGATCTTTAATTTCTTTCAACCGCAATGCCCCATTTGCAATCCTCTAAGAAAAGTACTGTATCTTCACAAAATAAAAATCCTAGCTTTTGGGGCTGCTTAGGAGGGAAAATGGGTGCTTCCTCCCCTCACTTAGCACTTTGACAGGCGGTCCAGAGAGAAAAAGGGACACAGGATATCTGTGAAACTCTTAAAAAGTCTTAATCTTGCCAGTGGGATCTATCCGACCATTCCTACCTGCCCCACCTGTCACAGTGCAGTATTATTTTGCCCATGGAAACACTGGAATACCAGTAGGCAATTGCTGATCCAATTGATTTCTCCACTGTGAAAAGGAAAAAAGATTTCCTGAAGTATTTCAGGATAGTAGCATCTAAAATCAGGGCTTTAAATAAAATACAAACCAAATAGTTTAGGTCTGTTCCCCAGCCCTCCAAGTGTCTTAAAAACCGTGACATTAAGGTGATTAAGCAGAGCTCTTGTCATGGGGGAGGGTTCTCCCAGGGCATCATCTCCCTGTGACATCCATAAAGGAGCCTTGTCTTACCTGTAGCAATGCAATGCCTATGAAAATACCAGCCACGATGGTTAAATTGTCCTGCAACCACTTCTCAAACTGGGGCACACAGCCTTTTGTGTAGATTACAATCTGCTGGTCAACTTCCTTCACAAGGGAAGAGGAGAGCACAGCGTCACCATGCAAGTTCAAAAGCTCTTCCAACACCCTTTGTGCTAAGTGACAAGATGAGATTCCACTTACTGGTTTTTGCCTGGCATCGTAGCCACACTGAGTGTTGATGACATCTTCCTGGTAGAGAGAGAAAACAGAAAAGTGAAATTCACTCAATAGACAGGAAGCCTGCTGAAGACTTAGCAGATCAGCTCCATTAAGTGTCCTTCATAGAATGCATACTTGGGCATGCGGATGTCCTAGGCACTAGGCTAAATAAACACTTTGATTATCACAAGTAATTATTATAACAATCCTCAGAAGTAGGTATTAAAGTATGCCCTCTTTTCCAGAAGAAGAAAACTGAGGCTCAGGCAAGATAAGGATACCAAGCACGTTACTGACAATCTCAGGAAGCTTAAACTTAAAGGAGTGAGAAAACTGAGAGATAAAACTGTGGGGAAAGCGCACAATGACTATCTTCATTTATGGTCTTTTGGGGGAACTTCTACTTCTTAATCTATATACTTCTGTATCATTTAAATGGTTTTTCGATGAGAATGCATTACACTTTAATAATTAGAAACAAAACAGTGCCCTGACAACCTATCACATGGACAGATATCCTGACATCTCACAGGCCTCATCAGAAACATGGGTTCTCTCCTGTCTTAGGTTTGTTTATTTTTCCCCTCTGCAGGGTATAGGGTAGATTTTATTAGCTTGGCATTTATGGAATGAGAAATCTCTACCCAGAGTATCTGTAGTTGAAAGGGGAGGCATAATGCCTTCTGACACTCTTCATAATTCTTCTGACGGAATGTTAGCACATTCCGTCAGACAGCTGGAGCTGGAGACAGAGCAGTTTGTACCTGCTGGTCAGCGCAAGGCCACCTGAGTGGACACCCAGGGCTCTGTACTGAGCACTCTCCCGTCTTTTGGTCCTCTCTCAGAGGAAAGCAAGAAATGAGCCAGTGGGAAAGGTGGGTTTCCTGGCAAGGTCTCAGAGCTAGGAAGCACAGTCCTTTCAGATTCTTGGCCTCTTTCAGACCAAGAGTAACAGCTCAGAGACCCCTCTGAGGCCCCCAGAGGGCTACTGTTTCACCTCAAGACCATGGGCCCTTGAAAGAGCCCCACAACCTCCACCTTACATGGGGGAAATGGCCATTGAACTCATTAGCTCCCACTGGGCTCCGCCTGATTTCAGGAAGGGTGGTCTGGGGGTTGGGGAGGGGGGACTGCCCGGACTGATATCTCGGGAGGCCAAAGAGCGTGGAATAGACATGTGCAGAAGCATATTCTCGCACTTGTTACAACACTCACTCCTGGCTTTCTATTTATTTATTTTTTAAAGACTGAGCAAGCATGAGCATGGGGGAGCGGCAGAGGGAGAGGGAGAAGCAGACTCCCCACCGAGCAGGGAGCCAGACATGGGGCTGAATCCCAGGTCTGTGAGATCATGACCTGAGCCAAAGGCAGATGCTTAACCGACTGAGCCATCCAGGTGCCCCTCACTCCTGGCTTTTAACTGACAACAAGACACTTGCATTTTAAGCCATCCTACATACAGTGATATGATGTGACCCTAAATACAACCAAACCCATGGTGAAAGGGTTATGAGTGGGTTTAACGCTTTTTCTTTTCTTAAATAAAATACAAACTGCAGTTATCATCATCATCACAACCGAGAACCCAGACAGCTGCGGTCTTCCTACACAGGTAGGCTAGCCCTATCTTGCCTCAAACTCTTCTCCTATCCCTAATATTTTCCCCAGAAGCAAGTCAGGAAGCAAAGGGTCTCTGACCCCTAGTCAAAGCAGACAACTCTCACCTGGGCCCGTCCCTCTCACACAGAAGGAATAACAGGCACTTTAGGTAGTCTTTCGGGGTCTAAAGCTCAGTCTGTCCCTTGCTAGCAATGGGAACTCGGGCAAGTTACTGAAACTCCATGGGCCTCCATTTCACCCAAAGACGGAAGATGATGGTGGTACTGCCAACAGGAAGGTTCTGAATTTTATTGAGCCAACTCACAAGAAGGCTGAGAACAGAGACCAGCGTGCACTGCTAAATTAACATCAGCGATCATTACTCCTACTGGGGAGATCTGAGCCCTATGTCCCCGAGAGGAGCTACAATTAGGAATAAGCAGGTAAGGTTTCAAGAAAAGAATTGCTCTGCTCATTGCCCACCCAGCCCACATTCTCCGTGTGATGCCCAGAGCCGCCCAATGGTCAGCAGGCACTTACTGCCGGGTCTTTAGTACAGCAGGAGAATGGCACGCCGCATCGCTCTCGACTTGCGTTGGAATCTGTGCAATTGAAGTAAATATTTAGGTTCCAATCATCAGCTCCAAAAGCCCCACAGCACTGCCACTAGAGCAAACAGGAGAGAATTAGAACCTCTCGACCTGGAGGCGACCAGGCGCCTACGCTCACCACCGCCAAATGCCCGACGCCCAGCTCCTGCGAGCTCTAACCTCCTTTTCTGTCTCAGAAGTTAGTTTTAGACCAAACTAAACCGAAAGGGCCCCTAGAAAAGCTTCCAGAGTGACTAAGGCTCAAGATTTGTAAGGAGGTGCTAGCATCTGATTTAAAGGACTGATGAGACCTGTGGTGTTAGGTGGGGGAAGGGCAGACAGAGCAGGGGTTGTACGGCAGGCTCAGTCAGAACAAGGTCTGCCTGGCGTGGGTGCAGGCAGGAACATTCTAGAAAGATAAACAAGACACTAAACCGTGGTAGTGTCTGCAGGAGGCAACTGGGGTTGTGGGTGGGAGAGCTAGAGGCTTACTTTTTAAAAATTTGGGTCTCTACAGCCTAAATGGTTTTACAGAAAATCCTTTTTATTGAGGTATAACTGACCTATAATAAAGTGACGTTTAAAGTGTACAATTTTCTAAGATTTGACATATGCATACATCGCGAAACTGTGATCACCACCGTCAAGACAGTGAACACACTCATTACCCCCAAGAGTTCTAAAGGCTTCCTTTTCATTAGGTATCTGTTACTGCTCTGAGTTTCTTCTAAGAGCACGCATTTGCATTTTCAACTTAAAAAATCCCATCATCTAACCAAAATATATCTAATATGAGCTGTTCAAGTCAGCGAGTCTCAAAAGGGTCGGTTCAAGGGCTGCTTGTTCCAGAAGCCCCTTCGTCACCCCCTGCTGGACTAGCTCTGCCTCCGACTTAGGTAAACATCAAGCCCTGACCATTTTAAGGCTTTTGGGACCAATAGCCACTGCAAAGCATTGCACTCCATGACAGCAAAAGAAAATCACATGAAACAGCATTTCCACATAAAGCAGACAGCATTTCGAGAGAACGTGGATACACGTGTTCTTCCGACTCATCTGGTCCTCCGAGGCCGTGGGCTGTGGATCTCAGGGTTTGCCTACGAAGCTTCATCAGGTCTGTCATGCCAACTAGTCAGCAATGCTACTTGGCAGGGCGCGCGCCTGCATCCTTTGTGACCTAACAGAACAGTGAGGTCCGCTGCGGAGGTGACCGGGCTTCATCTCACACCTGAGCTGCAGCACATTCCAGAAGTCACTGACGCCACTCCACTCGACAAAACCAGAGCAACCCAGCTCCCTCCTGAGCACCTAAGGAGGCCGGGCTCCCTATGGCGAGTGCTGATGCAGCCGTCTCCTGCCTTCATTAGAGGGGCCCCCAGCTCGCCCCGGAAAGCCGTCCAAGGGAGGGACAGCCAGTGGTCTGTGGGCTCCCGTCTGCCCTCCGGTCCTGCTGCGGACACTTCTGTCCCAGACAGCGCTGTCCGGGTCTGCTCAGCTTCTCCAGTGTCTCAGGGCATGCAAATAAAGACCTTAACACCTGAGGACAGTAACGCCTTTGGCCTAATATAAAACCGCATGCAGCTTATTAGAGTGCCCTAACGTCTGCACAAGTTAAGCAGTAGCTTCCATATTACTACTGGGGAAATAGGTCAGGTTTCTGTTAGCCCATGGTCACCTAGCTAATTAGATCTGGGCACTAGATCTGTATTTCTGACCGCTTGTTTATACCATTTTGCATTCTGAGACAAACAGGACATCTGCTGCTTCATTTGCATGACAGAGGACATCACCTAGTAGGGTCAGAAACCTGGAGGCTCTGCCGAGCAGATTCTCCACTTGTTAGAAGCCACCAGGGCTTGGAAGTTTCTCAACTTTTGGTTGTGTGGAACCGCGTGGGCTATAATAATATTTGGACAGGCATATTTTAGGAACTTTGTGGACAAATTATCTATTGCTAAGTATATCATTATGAGCCATGAAGTGTGGAGGCTGACCAGAAAGAGGGCAGGCAAGCAGCAAGAAAGAATCCACATAAAACACCAAATAAAAAGTTATACCTGTAGCAAAACAATATTCTTCAGATGCCAATGGGAAACAGCAACTGTGATTATCTTATTGCTCAAGAGGTTTTCTTTGTCCCGTGGACTTAGTAGAAATTGAGATAAGTGAAAAAATAAGACACTGCCACTTAGGCTACAAATCATGTAAGCCATAAAGCGGGTTAGAAAATAATGAATACACAAGTAAACCAACAACAACAAAACATGTGGCAAAGTCAGACGTAGGTTCCAGTTGGCACAAGCAGAAGCCAGGAGTAACGTTCACTGGGGTCATTCCTTGAGAAGGCTTTCAACTTAAAAATAAACTAAGTTTAAACTTACATATTCCTGTGTGAAGTCTATGAGGTTCTGCAAATCAATGTCATCTCTGTACGCCCTGATGTTGTTGTTTATAAAGAAATACAGCTGGTCTTTGATCCAGTCTTTGAAAACAAATGCCAGAACCCCAGCAGTGAGCTCCAGGAAGAAAATAATTCCCAGGAACACAGAAAACTAAGACAAAAGACACACAGAGAACAGTTAAAAGGGTTATTTTGATCATATATAGTCAAATGGTTCCTTCTTAAAAGGTTTATAATTACATTGGGTTGTTACACATGTCCAAAGCAGATAATCTTCGGTTTCTTAAGATACATCAGTAGAATATTACACTCCAAGAAAGGATTTTTAAAAAACGTTCATAATCACATTTTAGGGGCTCTGGTGGTCCATTCGGTAATTAAACAACAAAGCCTAAATGCAAACATGGGTAATAGGAATTTCTCATTAGACTCACATTAAGGCCTAATGAGTTCCTCCGGATTCATGCACTGCCACGCTCTTGAACAATGACCTGCCCCTACCTCTAGTAAGCTCTCGTAATGTCGAAAGAGAAACCATCCCAGTATTTTAAGATAGACTGTCATTTGTTACTACGGCCTTGATTCTGTATGCAACACATTCCTCTATCAGATTCAGACATTGCTTTAATCCCCTTTTGCACCTTCTTTATGAAGTAAAACAGCAGATGGATTCATCTTAGATGAAGAGGTCAAAGAGGAAGTTTGTGTGTGTCTGTGTGTGGGGTGACTATAACAGGAAAATCATTTTCCATCATGAAATCCGGGTTGAAAGCTTTCTTAGGTAACTTGCTTACCTTTCTTTGTAAATACCAGGCTTGGAAGATTTTAAATAAAATCAACCCACAGCTGAAGGAAGATTTCTGGCTGATATAGACAGCAAGAATTTACACAGGAAGGCTGGGGACCACAGGTAATGTGGTGACTGCCCATAAATCTGGAGAAATCTCCCTTTCATCTCAAAGACTCAGAAGAGCCCCACCTCGGTTATACCAAAGTACCGTTCACGCCCATGGTTCTTTCCACTTCCTCTCACCCCCACACTTTTACTCTTTCCTGACTTTTGTGCTGAAACAGATTATGAGAAATTAAGGTGTGAGGGAGCATGCAGGTTTCTGGTGGTAAGGACAGACAGGGGGCCATCGGGGCCACCGTGGCTGAGGAGGCAGAGGGGCTAAAGCTGTGTCTGCTGTTTCTATGCTCCGCAAGCACACATCAAAGGGCCAACTGAGAGAAAAACATGCTGTGGGAGTGCTTCAAAGGAAACTGCAGAGTTACTTATTAAAACAAAAAAAAAAGACAAAAGATGCAAATTCCTCCAGCAACCATCTGAAGGACCCATAATAGATCAGGCCCTAGATTTGGTGGGCTTTGCAGAAACAAGGAGTGAGGAGTAATCCTGCCTCCAAAGACCTAACAGTCTTATGTGCTGTGGGGGTGGGGATAGGGGTGAGGGTAGTTGGGGGGGGGGCATTGCACAGGGGACATCCACATATTGGACGGTGTTTATCCAGGGTGCCAAGTGCTGTTCTGGGAGGGTGGACATGAGGGGAGGGGTAGAAGAAAGAAAGAAGTGCCTGGCAAAGTCTAGGACCCCAAGGTTCAGGCTCTAAATCTAGATCCTCTAGAACTCAACCCTTCAGGCTCCATAGATCTCCTGGTTATCTGTCCTTGATGAATTCAATAGAACTACCATCTAAACTATCATCAGTGGTGCCAATAATTTCAAGTAAGATTTCCTTAATCTAGAAAAAAAGACGGGAAAAAAAACTTTTACTGAATGCCTACCCCATAGTATAAAACAACTCCCCTCCCTTTATTAGGTACAGAAATACAATAGTTATCACTATTGTATTGAGAAAAATCACAGCTAGCTCACATGCATGTGCACACAAAATACCATGACAGACATCATGCAAGATTTTTTATTAGATTTTTGTTCGCATCACCATAAAAGTTAAGGCAAGTTCACTTTCCAGTTACCCCAGTAGAATTTCTCTTAATGCTCTATGATATAGATTTATCCAAAATTGAGTTCAAATTAAATTTGTATCGAATATTTGGCAGAAACCTGTATGCCCTGGCCCCCATGGACCTCATTTCCCCCATTTCCAAAGGGAATTACTCGTGGGCTTCATCTCAGGGCCTCAGTTGACCAGGAAGCTCTATTTCCATTTCACATGATCTTAGCTCTCAGATTTGCCCTCAGCAAATCTCCTAGCCTTGCAGTATCAGATGTCTGAGGCTGTTAAAGGCATGTTGACATTCGCTTCCTACTTATTGCATAGCTCCTACTCAAAGAATATTCTGGGCCAGTTTTTACTGTTTACACTACATAGAGAAGCCATTTTGAGTATTATCCATGATTTTTAAAAGCCAAGAAACAATACAAGTTTCTTCTTCTTCTTTTTTTTTTTTTAAGATTTATTTATTCATGAGAGACACAGAGAGAGGCAGAGACGTAGGCAGGGGGAGAAGCAGACTCCATGCAGGGAGCCCGACGTGGGACTCGATCCCGGGACTCCAGGATCATGCCTCGGGCTGAAGGCAGGTGCTAAACCACTGAGCCACCCAGGGATTCCCCTACAAGTTTCTTCATTTCCAACATGGGACCTTATAAATTAAGGTGCCAATTTAGAAAAATGTATCTATTTCTGCCTGTTAACTCTCGTATCTTCAACTACAAATACGATAGCTATGTTAAAGGACTACTCCTGTAAATATATTCAAGTAAATCACATTAACGGGGATCCCATATTTGGGGGCTTGGAGGCTAAAACTCATAAAACAGTGGCAAATGGTGAGTATTATCTGGGGCCGATGAGGCTACAAAAAAGCTGAGTGAGGTGAGCCCACGCATTTAGAAGGATATCACGTCAAAAAGACTGGCAGGTTGGCAGATTAGGATCAAGAGCAAAGCTCTCCTGGGGACTCCACAGGTCTCTGATTAGGTGGGCAATGAAGTAACTGTGTGTGTGTGTGTGTGTGTGTGTGTGTGTGTGTGTGTGTGTGTGTATAAAAGGAAGATAAGGCATAAGGCAAATGGAGTGTTGGGAAACCAGCTGCTCCCACCACAGACCAATGAAACATAGAAGAGAGACCCAACTGCTCATTCAATCATACAGAGAACCAAGTATCCCTCAGTTTTCTCTGTTAGCAGAGAGTCATGTAAACTTGTAGGTTAAACATATGAACTTTCAGGTTTGAGTCCCCAAAACCTCATCTGCACTAGAGCTGCCCAAATTCAAAATGGGCTACCCTGGGTAGGGTATGGTGAGTCTGCTCTCTTTACAAATATTCAAGAGAAATGCCAGAGGACAATGTGGAAGAAATGCTGGGGAAGAGAGTCCCATACTACGTGGCTGTTGGGACTGGTGCTGGTATGTGCTCTTGTCTTCAATGCAAGTGTCCCTGGATGATGTTGGGTATGATCCTATGAACAAGTAATACCACATTAATCAAGTTGTCTAGAAATCCTACCATCTTTCCTCACCACAGGAAGGTGGATTTTTTTTCCCCATCCTTTCTCTATTTTTGGAAAGGAGAGTGGACACTGTTGCACAGAGAACATCAACACAGACACCCATCGGAAGGCCAAGCTCCAGACTGACAGGCATATTCAGCTGACCTCTGGCTACACGTATCAAACCTGTTTCGCACACATACATGTAAGCATATGCCACTTTGTTCTCCTTTGAAAGGAATCTCCAAAGGAAAGCCTTTCACTTCTCATTTTTTACTGTAATTACTTACGTGCCCCTTGTAAAACTCCTCCTCAAAAATATTCATGCTAACAGTGATCACACCAAACACCCTGCAAGGGATTTAAAAATTATGCCGATCATACAGAAGGAGCTCTGTGCTGGCAGAGAAGGAGGAAGATGTGCCTCTTACTGTCTCTCCATATTCACTGAAACGTATTGCTTAATAGATTTCATCTGAACAGGCCACAGCCACTGTGCTTAGGTCTGGTTTTTTCTAAACCAACTATATGAACAGCTCCCTGCCAACTATGAGCTTAAAAGAGGAAAAAGAACTTAAAAGAAGAGAACTATACCTACACCTACCTTAATCTAAAGGTATTTTAGGGACTGGAATGCAAAGTCCTGATATACATGTACAAAATCTCCATGGATGGCATGGGTTGGGCATGGTACTTACATTATTTAGGAAGCATGGAGGGGCAGGTAGGAGGAGATCTAGAGAATTCTCCTGAAAGGAAAGTGTTAGCTGGGCCATATTTTTACTGTGTCTTTGGTAGAACCACCTTGCCTATAGATAGGGTGTTCTCCTGCGGTAAGACAGGAGCTTGGCCCTGAGCCTGATGGCAGAATGTGATACTCACAAACTTGAGAAGGAACGTGTTTTCCCGTAGTGCTCCGATGCACCCTGCGAATCCCAAAATGAACATCACTCCTCCCACCACCAGGAAGAGCCAAACTGGGTCAAAGCCGCCGAGATCAGTGATGGAAGAGATGTTGGACAGAACTCCCTGGGGACAGAAAAGCACACACAACAGGACACCAGGATGTAGGGTCAGTTTTTCAACATACAAGGATCATTACAATGGTCTTTTCCCTCCATGCAAAGAAAAACTTCAGAGTAAAACTGATTGGGTGTGATTAATACTCAGGAAACACTGCAAAAAATAAAATAAAATAAAACCCCCAAACCCTTACTTTCTATCCAAGGTCTAGATGGGTTCTTATTTTTGGCAAAGGAATGACCCCAAGAAACTGTCATCAGACCCCTGGATGGAGAAGATGTGGATGTTACCTTTGTTTTCTATGTCCCAAATATAAGTGGTTATGAGTAAAAAACAGTGTGTAAGGAAAACATACTTCCTAATGCCAAGGAAGAGGGGTCATCTTTAAGTCCCCAGGGCCTGCAGATGTCAGACAAGTGCCTGTTTCAAGCCTGTAGCATTTCTTAGGAAAGAAGGGTACGGTTAGATGCTGAAGGCGAACACAGAGGCCAGTCCCAGCCACAAGCTCCTAAAAGTTTTTCAGGGAAAAACCCATGCCTCAGAATCCACCCTTGAGCTTCACAGGAGACCCTACCAGGCTCATATTCCCAAAGTCCACTTCAGTGGTTTATGCTGATGGCTGTCTTACATGGACTTCTTAAGGGTATTACATTACCACCTTTTTTTTTTTTTTTTTTTTTAAGAATTGAGATTTAAAATGATCCACAAATCCAAATCCAAATCGATTCCCTGGCTTCCCACCTTTTATTCTCCTGCCAAAGGAACCCAGAGTGCTTTCATTTCTCTATGAACACACTATTTTTTTTTTTTTTACAAAAAGGATTTCTCCTTCAACCATGATGCTATATCAAACACCATCTAGAACCTATGTTAGAAACTGTAAGATTCTTTTTCCCTCTAAACTGCAAGGTACATATTTGCTACTCAATCCGATAGAGAAAGACTACTGTTATTTTGAAACTGTGAATGTACTGGAGGAGTCTTAAGTACCCAATATCATCAACATTTTTTCTTCTCTTACTAAATTTGTTTTGAACTCCCAAAATATCCCAGAGTATCATGGTATAGCTTGCTGTGGAGTCTTAAATAATTTGTTTCAAAGCCCTCCCAGCAACCTGAAAGAACAAAAAGTATTTATCTGATTTTATACTTTAAGGAAAATGGAACTCAGAGAGCCTGGGTGGCTTGCTGAAGAGTCACACAGCTATTTACTGAGTTTTTTGAACCAAAACAGAATGTCCACTTCAGTGTTTTTTCCCTACCAAGTGGGAGCCATGTATTTGCTTCCCAGCACTTCCCAGTCACCGTGGATCAACACCTGAGTTTAGAAGTTTTAAGTTTTAATCCATTTTAAGGTTGTAGGATCATTCCAACAAAAACATCTTTTGTTTGTTGGGTTTTTGTTTCTTTGGGGGGGGCATTAACGTAAGAACAGTAATAGGATATTAATAATAGAACACGTATGAGAAATAAAGGACTCTTAAAACATACAATTTAAACCTTACAGGAAAGGCCAAAGGTTTAAATAAAGTCACAGACGAAGGGTTGAGAGATTAGGAAAGCAGTTAGGAATGTAGGGCGTAGTCACTACTTCTGAGGTGACATCACGAATGCAACCACACCCTTCATAAGACTTCTTGGACCAATGGTTTGCTCCAGTCTTGTGTTTCTTAGATTTCCAAGCTCTGAATCATGAATACTCTGGGGAGGGGATGTGCGCTTTGGGGTAGGGGGAGAACACAGAAATACTGTTACCAATTCTCCACCTACACAGATGATACTAAGAAAAAAATTGCCAGAAAAGTCACACAAAATCCAAGCAAGAGTGGTGAGGGTCCAGCGTTGGGAGGAAATCAACCTCTCCCCTGTGGAAGGCCTCAACACAGGTGTTATTACTTAAAGTCTTAATATCTTGGACTTGCTCAGCCAGGGGAAAAGATGATTTTGGACGGGTACATGATAACATTCTTAACATTTAAAAAGTTAACTATGAGAGCAGGACACTCAATTGCCTTGGCACCAAAAAGAGGCAGCAGAGGTGGAAGTGACAGGAAGAGATGCTGGTTCGGTGACAAGGAGGCTTTCTGATACCAGCAGATATCCAGCAATGGATCAGAGAAGACTTCTTTCTGCTCATGGGAAAGCCACAGCTATGAACCTCTGCCAGTTGTGTAGTAGGAGGGATTCCCAAAGTGGAGGGGACACTGGGACTTAATGACCTTTAGGCTCCTTCCAACTTTAAGACCATTCTATGATTTCACCCATTTTTAATGGGTTTTTGTGACTCACACTCAAGTCTGAGCAAAGATCAGATTGTTCCCACTCTTCCATGCTCTATGGCTATACACAAAGAGGTCATGGAGTAAAGGGACAATTATCTGGGCAACTCTGGCAAAACAAGTCAGCCAACCAACATGCACACCTGTGTCTCAAACACCGAGCTACAACACCAAAAGGCTACAAAAAAAATATGATCTTAACTGTCAGTAGATTCCTGGATCATCTGTCCTCCCTGGATTTAATTTGGAGGATGAGTACTGGCTTCTCAGACAAACTTATTTTCATACTTTTACTCTGTCCAGCCTACAGGGGCAGTTTTAAGTGAGAGGCCTCCAACTGTTTCCATGGAAACATCAATCATTTGCGGGGCCTTGCTGGCCTGCAGATTCTACTTTTAATCTTAAATTTTGGCAAAAGGCAGGGCTGGAGACAGATACTGAGTGTTTCGGGGAAATGATATTCTGCAAAGCATGAAAAAGACTAAGACGAGCTGTATTTTTAATGGATTCAGAACATACACAGTTCATTATCAGCTGAGAACTAACTCAAGTCTTAAAGCACCAAGTGTGGAAGTCAATGCCCGGTTTCATTTTCCTCGGGATTGGAATTACTCACCTACATGGAGATGAACAAAACACTGCACTCTTTCACCTCTACCAGGCTCCCCAGTAGCCACTGAAATGCAGTCTTACTGCTTCCGACTACACAGAGAGATTAGAGAGGGGCCAAACTTAATCCTGGCAGCAAAGATTCTAAGATTACAAAAATGATGGGGAGCTGACGGTTCGGCCTTCTGTTGTCTTAGAGACAGGGTCTCTCATTGGACTTCTTAATTTTGTTAAGCTCAATGTGACAAATGAGTAAGAAGTGCTAGAACATGCCTGCTGAAGAATTATCATTAAAGCTTGTAGTTGACAAGAAGCCGGAAGAAAAAAATACAAGCTCTAAGATTGCAGTTAAGTCAGCCAAGTAATTTAAAATAGATGTTCCGATTCGTGGTAAATCCTCAGGAATGCACAAGAACAACAGCAGCAGACACCTAGTCTTCTGGGAACCTGTGGGCACCACCTTCTTCTTTGGAAAATAGCACTTTCCCCTTCTTCTAAGGATTCCTTCTCCCCCAAATGCACTTCCTGTGCCCCTTTGAGTCGCCAGTTCTCACATGACCTCACTGCCCTAATGACAGTTGAGTAGTCAATGAATTGCCTTCCTGAGACTCCAGGGATTTAAAAGAGGCATCTCCCTCCTGTGGCTGAAGTTATAAAAGGCCAAAATTCAGAGCCACATGCAATAGGTTTTTTTTCCACCAAGCGGAGAAATTCAGTCTGCAGTGAGAAACAGAAAGCCAAGCTTAGGAAGAAACAAAGAATAAGGGTAGGGAGGGAAAATCCTGTCAGCATTATAATCCCTGGCCTGACAGTCAGTTCTGCGAATCACTCCAAAATCCTTGGAATACACCGCAGTTGACTGCACAAGGGGGCTCCACGGGGGTCTGCATTTGCATCTGAGTTGTCCTGCACCTGACAATAGCTTTGAATAAACTAGGAGTTTAGGGCAGTATGTGTGTATATACACACAGGCGCAGAACACACGAACACACACACACACACACACACACACACACACACACACACACGACCAAAACTGGAAGTTCACTTTCTGCTGGAAAAAAAGTTCTGGGGGTGGGATGAAGAGCAGAAAAGGGGCAGAGGTAAAATGTTGGACTTAATATGGTCCCTTTATTCAGCTGTCTGGTACTTGCAGTTAACGGAGCAGTTAAGCCAGTGTGAACAGTCTTCTTTCAAGTTGAGTTGCCATCAACTCAGCATCGTTAGTGAAATGAGTTCTGGATGGAACTTTTAGGTGGTTCATCTCTGTCACTGACAAATACTACATGATCTAAGCTCCAATTCTCCAAATTCTCTTTGGACTTAAATATCAACTTTTTCAGAACTCAAACTTACTGAAAAACATAAATACAAAATGTCATTTGGCTACTCTCTTCTGTCCCCAGAACTGCTGCTTATGTGAGAAGTACACACACACACAGCCTGCTATTTGCATCCCACAAATAAGTTCTTGTACTTGTCCTATGAGGATCCTGCAGGCAGAGCCCTGGGAGCTCAGGCTGCTAAGGGTACTGGACTTCACGCATAATGTCAGCAAATAGCATCCTACGAAGCCGAATCTAATTGTAATGAAAATAAATGGATGAGAACTAGAGCAATTAGCCACATGTATTTATTCCTTTATCCATTTGTCTGGATTGAAATGAAAATGGTATTCTGAACAGTAGCAGTGGAGAAAGAGAGAGTCAGAATAAGAAAGCCAGAGACCAGAGAGTACAGGTCACAAGAAAAATATATTCTTTATTATCAATAAGATTATACTGATAGAAACTGGTTTGTAAGAGTTCTTCACAGACATACTATATATTCCTGTATCCACAGTCCAATGCCCCTCGGCCAGCTTCCCCAGATCTACAGCTGGTGCTGCAGCAGAGGCAGAAACAAATTGTCCGTGATGCAAAGTGCTGCTCTAAAGGCAAAGTGAGTACCAGCCAACTAAAAAAGTTGAGAAAAACAAATATATTCAGCAAATTAGCTATTCCACAAATTGGCTTTTGGACAACTAGCTCTTGGCATATCAATTCAGAGCCATTAAGAGATGATCCTCCAGTGAAAATAGGAGATTTCCATGATCTACTAGGGCCCTAGATAGTATCTCTCTGAATTTCGCAAGGAGACAAGTATGTGTCTAAAAAGAAATAAGATAGGTTCATAGAACATGTCTGAAGCAATTAACATACAGAAGCTTAGAGGCCAACAAACAAAAAATGTATCAATGTGCATCCACCATGGTAAAAGGGAGACTCTGATATTCGAGTCACTTAAACAAGGCTGCTCTATCTAGAGCATGGCAGGGAGCATTCATCTTGCACTGTACTCAAGCCCCCCCCCCCCCCCGCCCCAACTCACTTACAATTTCCCCTGAAATCCTACAACACTGCAAGAGGGTAGCCTGGATAGTGCTAGACGCAGGGCAACAAGACAGGGCATAATACAGATGTCTTGCCCCCAATCCTAGTTCTACTACCTACTCCCTGTGTGATCTTGGGCAAGTTAGCAAACCTGCCTAAAACTCAATTTCCACATGAGTGAGATAGTACCCTACATCATAAGGATGAAGGAAATAATTCAAGTAAATCCACACACTATGCTAAGTGCTTGGCACAAAATAAGAATTCAATGAAAATTTATCACCCTCCTCATCACCACTATTACATGAGACCAAAAGGAAGACATCAGGTGCTACTGAAGCACACAGGAGAGGTGTCTAACTGCAACTAGAGAGGAATCTATTTTGCTCGGGTACGTGTGCTGTGTCCGGCCCTCTGAAGGAAAGCCATGACCATGATGGTCGCGCCTAATGGAGGTGCCGCTGACTGGCCAATCAGATCTTCTCTGCTGGGGAATGGGAAATCACCTAAAGACACTCCAAGTAAAGGCGGAAGAAAGAGGCCATGAGTAAGCAAAAGCCAGGAGTGGGGAGAAGCTAACAGTACACAGAGGTAGTGCAGTGGAGGAAAGAGCAGTGAGAAGAAGTCAGCAGCGGTGAGCACGCTCGGCAGTCGACAGCCATGCTGCCAAGATGGTGGCAACCCAAACCAGGAAAAGCAGGCCTCTGCTGCCAAGGAGCCAGCCGGGCACACTGGCCTTCGGAGATTCACTGCTTCTGAGTAGCCTTCCAGATCCCTCCCTCCCTGGGCAGGGGGGTAGATCTCATCGTCCAGTGGTTTGATGAACACTGATTCAGCAAGAATGTGAAAAATTGGCCCACCTTCCCTCCGACCTCCTTCTCCTCAGCACCTCATTCATTCAACTACCTCTGAAATTAAAGCAGCTTCTCACCCATGGCTCTGCAGTAAGGGAATATGTTCTGAGCATAAGTATTTCTTCTTGGAAAAGATTTCTATGCACGTGCAGAAATGAAAAGGCAAACAAAGCTCCAGAAGGGTTTCAAACCAATAAACCTCAGGAGTGTCTGTGGTTTTTTTCCACCACCAGCTCCGAGAGTCCTCTGTGTGCCACCTGGCAAGTTTCAGTTTCTTCTCTCTCAACCCACACAGAAAAGAAATGCAAAAATAGCATTAATAAGCCCCTAAGGTCTGGGACTCTTCTGCTTTGGCATATACAAGCACATTCCTTCCAACTGCTGGATGAGAAACAAAGAGGCAGGCATATGGAATGTGCACCCCCAGCCAGGCCAGATGGACCCCTTTGAGATTTATGGGACTGGGTCCTGATTCACCCACCCCTCCATAAACCAAACCTGACTGGGGTGGAACTTGCAGCAGCTTTTCTAGTGTAAAACAAAGAGAAGCATTTCCCTACTTGAGAAAGGATGACAAGACAGGACATTCTCAAAAAAATGAGCTCCTGAGACAGGGGGGTGGGGTGGGGTGGGGGTGCTGGAGAGCTGGAGATGCAGCTTTCAGCAATGTCCACAGCAAGACCAAGCTGAAAACACAAGGCTGCAGGGAAACCTACTCCTTCAACACTCACCAGAGATCCCCAAAGAACATTACAAAGCTAAGCCACTCTGCAAACCCCAAAACATCCATTTGCCTAAGGAACTGTGGCAGAGTCCAGAGAGAGGAGTTGGAAGGTGAAGGAACAAGAGCCCACTGGGACCCGAGTTGTCTAGGGAGATGCACAGTTGCGGGGGCAGCCAGACTCAGGGCCTGGCGAAGAGATGCACAGTTAAAGGAAGGCCAAGCTGTGCTAAAGGCATGTGGTTTCTTCGTTTTTCCTTCTCAAAAAAAAAAAAAAAAAAAAAGTCATTGGTGAGACTTAAGTAATCTCTTCTTACAGATAAAAAATGGTCATGACCACAGGGCACGTGGGTGGCTCAGTCGTTTTAGTATCCGACTCTTGATTTTGGCTCAGGTCATGATCTCACGGTTCTGAGATTGAGCCCGATGGGGCTCCCCGCTCAGTGAGGAGTCTGCTTGAGATTCTCTCTCTCCCTGTGCCACCCTCTGCTCTCTCACAGGTGCTCATGTACACACTCTCTCTAAAAATAAATAAAATCTTTTAAAAAAAAATGGCCATGACCTGGTTTGGGGAGAGGAAGAGGAGAAGAGGCAGTCATCTTTCAGGCCTCCATAAAATCTTGCAATCAAGCAGTTGGCAGGGTGGCCAGCTATGCCAAGTCCCATCCACTGGTATCACTCACCAGCCAGAAATGCCACTCTGACGTGAGCGACTGCCTCTCTGAACATGGAAACAAAGCCATGTGCCAAAGTGTCACTTTTCAGAAATCCAGCATCTTCCCAGGCCACTCCCCAGATGCTTTCATGTGCATGTTCTGACAATGGAATACATACCCAGGAACAGTCTTAAGTATGAAGTTTAAGCTGAAATATGTAATAGAGGCTCTGACTGTGGTGTCTCCCCTAAAGTAATGTGAAAAAAACAAGCAAACAGCCTAGTGATAGGTGATCACTGTATTATTCTAGGGCCCCAGAGATATAAATCATTCAGTTGTTGAGCAAAGACTTTCCACGGGGATTACCTGAGAGGTGACAGGTACTGTATGTGTCATGGGTATTCAGAGTGAAGGCACAGTGATACCATCAGGAGCTAGTCTAGTGGGGAGGGGCGTGCAGGTAAGTAGCGCACTGGGCAGGAGTAGCAGTGGGCGCTATGGGAGCACAGAGGGAAGGGGCCGAAGGAGACGTCAGCAAGGGCAGAGAAAGTTACAGGATCTGGCTCATGGAGAGGTCTATATGGGAGCGTAACAGGTGGGAAGAGGAGACTAACGGGGCGGCGGGGGCGGAGCTGGTTTGAATCTGAGGGCGTTCTGAACAGAGGAAGGCCCAGGTCATTTGTGCACTTAGAGAGCTCACAACCTGGGCAGCAGGTAGGTGTTATGGAAGCAGCTGGTAGGCTCTGTGGTGATCCCAGGGGGCTACCCTGAAAGCTAGAACAAAAGGGATATAAGAGCCACACTAGTGAGCCCACTCTGTGCCTGGCCCTGGGTACCTAGAGGAACTCACGTCACAAAGACCTACCAGGTAGGACCACCGGCCACAGCAGGAAATAGACACGGAGACGGAGAACCTGCCAGCTCACCAAGTGAGAAAGTGACAGAGCAGGGTTTCGAGCCCAGGCTAACTGATCCCAGAGTGGCCTACTGCCTACCTGCCCCCATGATGCTCTACTTTCTGGAAAAAGCAAGCAGCAGTGGGCAAGATTTTTATTTTCACTATAACATCATACATCTGTTTCTAAAGTTTAAGAAAGATATGTAACATGATGTTAGAATAATATTCTTGCCCTGGACTTCCCTGATCACTATCTGAGAACCAATGTGAGTAGGAGACAGACACCTCTCCCGGCGCCGCCGCCCCCCCCCCCATGTCACACACACACTCACAGGCAAAGAAGAACTTCTTTTTCTGGCACACCTCAGCAAAATCAAGCGGATATAAAGTAGCTTAAGGGAGAGGTGAGTGAGAGAATTTCCTTTCTCTAGAGAAAAGTGGTTGCTGTGCTGTGCCCCATCTCTCCCCCGCAGCTTGCTTTGTACCTTAAACCTAGCCTGGAGTTTCTTTCTTTTTTCTTTCCTTTCTTTCCTTCTTTCTTTCTTTCTTTTTGAGATTTTATTTATTTACTCGTGAGACACACACAGAGAGGCAGAGACACAGGCAGAGGGAGAAGCAGGCTCCCTGCGGGGAGCCCGATGTGGGAGTCATCCCAGGACCCTGGGTTCACGCCCTCGAGCAGAAGGCAGACGGGCTCAACCACTGAGCCACCAACGTGCCCCCCACTAGAGAGGAGATTCAAGGGCACTACGGGGGGAGCTCTGGGACACGGTAATTAGGGCCAGACTGCCCACGAAGGCACCTGTGAGCTTGGCTTGGACTCCCGCCCTAGAAACCTGGGGAGAGAGGAGGGCTGTAGGGCAGGCAGGCGAGGGCTGTTGGTGGTGGTACCGGCCTCACACCCAGACAAGTGCGACCAGGGAGAGGCAGCTTGGGGTGAGAGCAGGAAACCCCAGAAGGCAGAGTGCAGAGGAGCACAGGCTGAGGAAGACGGCTAGGTCTGAGCAGGGGAACAAGGCAGCCACCTACGAGAGAGAGAGAGAGCAGCCAAACCCAAGGGAACTACCAGACACACAGACTCAGCAGGGAAGCTTCAAAAAGACCCAGATATCCCCTTCACCACTGCCAGGTCCCAAGAGCAAGGCCCACCCCCACTTCAGATCTGGCAGGAAGTGGGCAGAGAAGCACCTGTGGGGTGAAGCACCTGTGAGTGGGGGAGGGGTGGCAGGCAGAAGAAGGGGCCTCACCCTGCTCCCCTCCTCAGGGGCCCAGGCAGATGGAGCTAGGCGAGGAGAACCCTGGAACACAAGACAGGTTTGGAATTTCTGATTACCATCCAACTCATCCGGGCCTGGACCAGTGGCTCAAAACGAGAGTAGGCCTATGGCATCTGAGAGTGAACAACATTGACCCACCTAAATTCTCATTCCTGAGAAATCCCTCTGAAAAAAGTTTACATAGACAAGCAAAAAGAAACGAATTTTTTATATATCTCATGTGTTTGTTGAACTTACTGGTTGTAACACACGAGGCTCACATGCTAACTTTGGAGGTACTGAGCAAGAAAGAGCTGTTTGGTTCTCAGAATTTTGGCTACAACAGAAAACTCGAGAGAATTACTTGGATGACAGAGACAGAGAGAGAGATGCCAACAAACTTACTACATTTTGGTCAGTAAAATGCTATCTTCAAAGGAGGATTTTCAGCATCTCAGAAACATCTCCTTAAAGTTGTTTCAAAGCCAAAGTGCACACTTTTCTGTTCCAGTTATCTGGAGAACCACCTCTACCTACCGCCTCCCTCTGCTATGGAAACTTGACCGCCACCATTATGAACGGCCTGAACCACTGTATCTCACGGTCTCAGATTTTCCTTCCCAGGAACATTGGAGCAGTTTTTCCAAGGTAAGACTTGGAAAACAATCTTGTCAATGACTGTGGCAAGAAGCAACTGGAAGGTTCTGAAGTGAGGCTTAAAGCAAGACAGTGATCAGGGGAAAGCCTCCAGGAGAAAGAATCCTCTTTGTCCAACCCCAGGAAAGCCAGAGGGAAAAGCAGGCCAGAGCTCTTCTAATTCCCCTTCCCCTGCTGGCTCAGGACTGTCACCAATTATCCTTCCAGCCCACTCCCTACTGGAGTGGAGCCGAGCCAGGTGAGCCCTGAGAGGGAGGGAGGGGTGGGATGGGGTCTCGAGGAGAGAGGCCAGACTTCCAGTGTAACCTCTCTGGGCCTCAGTTTCCCCACTTCTGAAAGAACAGGTCATCCTTTTCTTAAAGTTTAACCGTAGGGATCCACAGATCACAGAAGTGAAAACGAAACCCCCTGATGAAGAACTATTTTTTCCTGTGCAGTCTTTACAGTATTTAAAGCTCCTCTGCATTTTCTCATTCATTTGCTCACCAACATCTTCTCGACATCTGTGGTGTGGGCAGCACGCAGCTGGAACTGAGTGTAAAAGGGCCCAGAAGACAGGTTCCTGCCTGCAAGGGGCTTTCAGGCCCAACAAGCCAGCTGGCCCAGCTGGCTAGCACCAGGGTTGGGGGGGCAGGACCAGCCATGGCGCTTGGACTCACCTTACAGGCCAGTGATCGACACTCTTCCTGCTCTGAAAAGCGCAGTCTCCCCCTGACCCTTGACAACCTTGCTGGCAGCACCCTCACTTGTGACTGCCAGTGACATGTCACTCTGCCTCTCACCCTGACCTGAACACTAAGTAATCAGCATAAATGTTGGGCAAGATGGAAAAGGAAAGGTACCCCTCATTTTTCCATGCAACGGGACGATCATATATAGATTCCTATTTTTATGGCAGAAAGAAACGGTTATCTTCTTTCCCGACAGGCAGAATTAACAGATTTGTTGTTTGTAACACTGTACCACTATCAAATCAGACATCAGAACCACAGGTAATTCTACTTGCTTTTTAAGAGCTGTCGACATCGCACGCGTATGAGAGATCTGAAGCAACTTCACACCTCTCTAACTGAACGCGGCAGGCCACAAAATAGCCACGGTTTAAAAGAATGCTTTCATCATTCATTTGTTCATTCACTGTTTTATAAGCAATATTTTTTGAACACCAACTATGTGCTAGTCAATGTTCTAGGTACTGGAGTGTAGCAGGAAACAGAAGTCTTTGCTCTCACAGAGCTGCTTTTTTTTGTGGGGAGGGAGAGCAATGCACTTACTCGCTGGTGTGAAAGTGCTAAATCCTATGAAAACAGGGAGGAGAAAAACACGGGGAAAGGGGAAGAGAGGGCTGGGGGTGAAGTGACAGTGGTCACTTTAAATAAGCCAGGAAGGCCTGTGGACAGAGGTGACATGTGAGCAGAGATCAGAAAGTAAAGAAAAAACGCCAAAGGGGACGACAGCGTTACCAGGCAGGGGAAGAGCAAGTGCAAAGGGCCCAGGCAGGAGGTAGCGGTGGGGGGAGATATGTTTGAGATTTTGGAGAAACAGCAACTCGGTCAGTGGGGGGCTACAGCAGCAGGGAAGGACACGGGGCGGAACGTGAGGTCCCAGACGTAATGGGGGCACCATCTATGGTGTGGAATGAGATGATAAGCTCATTGAGTTCAATGGAAGGTTTGGAGCAGACAAGTGATAGGATCTGTCTTACTTTTCTTTCTCTTAATTTAAATATAGTTGGCATAAAATACTATGGTAGTTTCAGGTATACAACATAGTAATTCATCATTATATACATTACAAAATAATCACCAAAAAAGTCTAGGGACCATCTGTCATCATAAAAAAATTATTATAATACTATTGACGATATGCCCCATGCTGTCCTTTCCATCCCTGTGACTAATTTTATAACTGGAAGTTTGTGCCTCTTGATGCCCTTCACCTATCTCACTCATCGCCCAATTCCTAACCCTCTAGCCACTGTTTTGTTCTGTTGGTTAGGAGTCTGTTTTATTTTCTTAGATTCCATATATAAGTGAAATCATATGGCATTTGTCTTTCTCTGACTTACTTCACTTAGTAGAACACCCTCTAGGTTCATCCATGTCACAAATGGTAAGATTTCGTTCATTTTTTTTTTACAGTTGAGTTAATGTTCCACTATATAATACATACATCAGTTCTTCTTTATCCTTTCATCTGTCACTGGACACTTAGGTTGTTTCCATATTCTTGACACTGTGAATAATGCTGCAGTGAACATAGGGCTGTGCATATATTTTTGTATTAGTGTTTCTGTTTTCTTGGATAAATACTCAGAAGTGGAATTGCTAGGTCATACAGTATTTCTATTTAATTCTTTGAGGAAGCTCTGTACTGTTTTCTATAATGGCTGCACCAATTTATATTCCCACCAGCAAGGCACAGGGGGTCCCTTTTTTCCACATCCTCACCAACACTTGTTATTTCTTGTCTTTTTGATACTAGCCATTCTATCTTACATTTTTAAAGATCACTCTGGCTACTTCATGGAGATGTGCCTGGGGTAGGAGCAGGGGAAAAAGAGCCAAGGCAGGGAAATCACTGAGTGTTTCCACATGAATGCAGGCAAGGTGTGGGAGCAGCTTAGATAAGGGTCTAGATCAGGAGGCAATGGGAAGAAATGAGATTCCCCACATATTCTCAAGGCAGAGTTGACAGTGTTTGCCAAGGGCCTGAATGTGGGTGAGAATAAAAGGAGAAAGAATGTCATGAATACCTGAGCCAAGTGGAAGGAAAGAGTTGCCATTTACTGCATTTGGGAAGAGCAGGTTTGAGGAGGGGAATTGGGAATGTTGCTTTGGATTAAGTTTCAGAAGTCATCAGACATTCAGATGGAGATGTTGGGTAAGCTACTGGTCATACAAGATTGGAGTTCAGATAAGGTCTGCATCAAATATCTAAATTTGGAAGTCATTAGAGACAGGTGCCTTTGAAGCCCCAAGTTTGGATGAGATCTCCTAAAAGCCTGAGTAAAAACCAAGAAGAGGTCTCAGGACCAACTTGGGGCAAAGGAGTATGAGAAGGCATTGCTGGTGGGGGTCAAAAAACTGGGAATGTGGGATATCTTGGAAGCCAAGTGAGGAGACCATTTCTAGAAGGGGGAAATGATAAATCATGCCTTAGTACTCGCTTTACAGAGTTTCTGAGTTTCTGGATGAGAGAGTGATGTGCTCTAGGACCTAGTATGGGTTCAGTAAGAATGTATCAGGTTCAACTAAATTACCAGGCTGGTTAATTAGACAAACAGGGAAGGATACAGTCTGTCTACAAAAACAAGCAGCAGAAAAACAGTCTGGTGTAATGACAAGTAGATGGATTAGAAACTGCTTGACTGATGACACCCAAGGGCACATATAAGTGAATCAGTGTCAAACCTAAAGGAAATTTCCAGTGACATGTCATTGGGCTCTGTCCTTGACTAACTCAAGATATCAGTGGCTTTTATCAGTGATAACTAAACTTGACTGCAGTCAGAACAATCTAGGAGGTGTGTGAAAATAGAGCATCCCCCCCAGTGTCCACCCAGACCTACTGAATCAGAAATTCCCTGGATGAGCACGAGGGGGTGGGCAGCAAGGAGCTGAGGAAGACCTGAGTTAGAAGAAAGAATTGAAGGAGAAGCTTGATTCAAATGTACAGCTGAAACCAAGCTCAGGGGGATAGAGAATATGCTGGAAGACAGCTGGGTAAATGAAGTCTTGCATTTGATTCCAAAAACTCAGCCAGACATGAGGTGGAAAGGGTAAACTTAGCTGGATCTGAGACCAACTTGGGAGTCTCAGTGATCAACAGTGGAATTTCAAGCTGCACGGACAAGAGATGAGAGGAGAAGGGATATGACCCAGCCATGCCCTCTCTGGCCCTGAAAGCACCCTCTTGACAGTACCAGGGACACACTAGAGAGAGGTCAGAGGAGCAAGACCAAGATGGTCAAGGGACTCCCCCCAGAGGGAAGCCAATGCTTAGCTGGAAAAGTCAGAAGACCAGGCCTCCACCCTGAACACCTTCAGGGCTGCTCTATGGGATCCCACAGGGTTGATCTACCATCACTAAGTAAAAACTAGTAGGACAGGATTCTTCTTTGGTAGAAGGAAGGTCTTTCCAACACTAAGAGTAACCCAGGTTACTCTTAGTGTAACCCAAAGAGACAGAAGTGGTGAGTATTTTGCCACAGAAATTGTTAAACTTATATATGCCCCAAATTAGCATTTATTACAATGTATTACTTTATGCACATATATGTATGTGTGCATATATATGTGTGTGTGTATACATATATATACACATACACACACACATACACACATATATATGTATGTGTATATACATACACACCCTGCCTAGTCTGTAAATTCCCTGAGGAATTACAGCCCCAGAGTCCAGCACGAGCCCTGTCCCGTGCTATGTGCTCAATAACTGCTATTTGAAAGAGTAAGTTGATAATGGCTGGATGCTACTAAGCCTGTTATAGAGGTGATTCATGCTACAAATTGTTAATGCTCCTTCTAAAACAGCTGATCCTATGATTTCTGAAAAACTGCACACAAACCAGTTTTCCCTGTAGACACAGTCATCCTTTGTATCTGCAGAGTCAATTCAGAATTTAGAATAAAATGGATTATTTATTATGTCTAAAAGTAAATGGTAATATTAGCCCTAGGTTTAAGGCTCAGCCTGGTATTATGTATGTATGGTGGGGGGCGGGGATTGATCTTTGTCTTGAATATTTCTGTACTCCACATAAAAACGTGTAAAGTCTAATCTATTAAGGAAATCTGATCCTTCAAGCTGTACCCAGTTTGGAGATTATCCAACTCTAGGAGTTCCTTCAAGGAAATGTCACCATATCCCTACTGGGAGGAATTTACTGATTCACAGGCTGGTGTTATTGGCCCAGGAGAAGCATGCTGCCCACTTGCCTTTGGCCAAATTCTGGTTCACCCCAGAACTTCATCCCATCAGAGGCCTGGTCCAGCTGAGATGTTAACCCAAAGGGCTTGGACAGAGTAGCCTTTGCAGTCACCAAGGGGATCAATGCAGATCATATCTTCCTTCAGAGACCGCAGAACAAAATGAATTCTCTGGTCTGTGGATCAAAGCCTGAACTCTCCTAAAATCTGAGACAGTTTCCAAAGCCATCATTCTGCTCCTCCCAAGTAGAAGCAGCCGTGCTATAGTCATGTGTCCAGGGGAAAGAGCTCTGTACACAAGAAGTATTTACTTTGTACTGGCACTTCTTGGGACCACCTCACTTAATCCTCACAACAATCCTGGCAGTGAGATTACCGTCTCCCCATTGTGCAAATGGGGAAAGGGCATCTCAGAGAAGTTAACATAGTAGCCCAGAGGGACCAGCATTTGACCTCAGGTCTCTTCAGCCCAAAACTGTGCTCTTATTACATACAACAACCAGAGCACTCTTAAACCAAAAGCCAGATACTTTAAAAACAAAAAAAACAAAAAGCCAGATCAGGACACCTCCTTATCAAAATTCAGAATGCTCTGGTGACTTCCTCCATCCAAACTTCTGCAAGGCTCTGCCTGTTCTGGCCTCTGCCTGTCTGTCTTGCCCCATCTCCTCCTCCTTCTTAATATGGATATTTTTTAAAAAATTTTATTTATTTATGATAGTCACAGAGAGAGAGAGAGAGAGGCAGAGACACAGGCAGAGAGAAGCAAGCTCCACGCACCGGGAGCCCGACGTGGGACTCGACCCCGGGCCTCCAGGATCGCGCCCTGGGCCAAAGGCAGGCACCAAACCACTGCGCCACCCAGGGATCCCCTCTCCTCCTCCTTCTTGCCCTTGCTCTGTCCCTTCCAGTGCTACCGGCCTACTTCCTGTTTCTTGAAATCCCCAAGTCCCTGCCTCATAGCCACCACACTGGCTATTCCCTCTGCCTGGAATGTTATTCCCCTAATGCCCTGCAGATCCCTCCTACTTCCTCCCGGTCTCTGCTCCAATGCCACCTCCACAGTGAGACCATCCCCAAATACTCTTCTCTAAAAGAGACCCTTTCTCCTACCATTCTCTAACTATACCTGATCTTTCTCAGCAGCATGTACCAGTATCTGAATGCAGATGGCATTTTTTCTTTGGCGGGGAGGGGGCGAGTCAAGGGGAATGGGGTCAGTAGAAAGGGGTCCTGAGAAGAAAGGTCAGAGGGAGGAGGTCATGGGGAGCGGAAGCTTAACAGGAGAGGGCAGCCCAGCAGTGTGGCTTGGTGACCACTCATGGTGTCACCTCGGGTTCCATGGCTCCACATTATGGGTGCTGGTTCTGCAGGGATGGGGACTGTCCCAGGGTCCCCGCTTAGCACCCACTCTGCATCTAGTCTCTTAAGATACCCTAGAAGTAGGAGTGTGAAGGGCAAAGAGAAGAAGAGAGCCTGCAGACTGCCATGGGGAAGATTGCCACCCCGCCCCCATCCCACCTTCCCACTGGCCTATGGCTGCCCAGGTGGGTTTCTTCCCTGTGCACCCCATCCAACCCCATTGCACCTTCTCTGGGACCTGGATTTATTGTTCACCCCTCTTCTTGAATTTACTTCTTGGAAAATACCTTTCCCCAGAGTCCATCTGTGTCAAGCACTGTTCAAGATGCTGAGGACATGTCACGAAAGGTCTGCTGATAGGAAACAGCATAGGACATGGACATGATCCAAAGTGGGGAGGTGGGTGGTCAGGTAGGTTCCACACAAGGTCATCTGAGCCAGACATGGAACAGAGGGAGCAAAGCTTGGTGATAGCTAGGCAAAGAGCACTCAGAGCAGAGGGAGGCAAATGTCCCCTGAGACTCCTGGGGGGGGGGGGGGGATGAAGTCTACAACAGGGCCAGTGAGGGCAGACATACAGAAGCCATCAGGTAGGGAAAAGATCTCAGTGTTAGGCCCAGAGCCCAAAGGGAATCATATAAGCTTTATGTTTTACAGCGAGCTATGGAAAATCAGCTGGCTGGAGCAGAGGAGTGAAATTATCTGACATACACATCTTAAAGAAGCCCGTTGAGGTAGCGGTGGGACCAGTATGAGTCCACTGCAGTTAGACCTCCAGGTGGCCAGCATGTAGCACCCAGGGTTGTAGGAGAAGTCCTCGGCTAGTTCACTGCTTACCATCAGGGCCCCACTGGGGCACGGACTCTACATCATTCATTGCTGTGTCCCCATGCCTGAGAGCAGGGGGCAGACATGTGGCCACAGAGCCCCAAAGTGGGCTGCCACACGTCCTTTACCCTCTGCTACCTCCGGTCAAGTCACTTCAGCTCTCCAGGAAACTTTCCACTGACGGGCAGCGGACTTGACGGAGAAGGGACTGCTACTTCACCCCCGCCCAAAGACCGCATCACCCCCTTGCTCTGATATTTGTGTGACGCTGCCAGCTTTAGAATTTTGTGATTTTTATCAGAGAAGAGACATTTGGGGCAACTGAGGAAACAAGAACATAATTATATTTCACAAAGAGAAACATTACCAATGGTCTGTTTATCGCTACAACAGACAATCAGTTCATTTAATGCCTTCCAACATCTTTTCAAATCAGTCAGAAATGGACTCTTATTAAGGGAGAGTTACAAAAAGCTGCGTTATCTGGCATTAACCAATCCGAAGGCTTCTGAAAGTCACATTTCTGAGATTCCACCAATATAAACGTACAAGTCTACAAGGGGACCGGGCAGACACTAATCATAATCCAAAAGGTGACCAGTTTTCGACATCAGTTTCCAGAGATGAAACTATGTCTGTTTGGGGAACTTGTCCCCCTTTATCACTGCTCTGCCTCAGAATGTTGCTGGCAGGGGGTTTGTTTTCTGTAAAACATTTTACATTCTGTAGAAGTATTTTGTAAATAAACAGAAGGTGGTTTACTTTGAAAACTCAGGCTTTACTTTTTGAGTTTTATCTGATGCAGTCTGAACTTTTTTTTTTTACTTGCAGAAATTCCTACTGGCATCTGAGGGGCTTTTGTTTGCTGGACTTTCTTAGTTTTTCTCTAATACACAGAACATCTCACAGAAACTCTTGGCTTCAGGCCATAGTTAAGGTCACAGAAAGAAATACCAAAGGGATAACAGACAGGTCTTCTGGGAAAACTGAAGCTAACCTTTGTGTTTGCAAGTTTTCAGGCATCCGCACACTCCCTCAACTCCCCAAGGTGGGAGATAAAATGCTGTAGATGATTCTGCTCCCAGAGAAGGTAGAAAAGAGGAGTTCATGTTAATTTTTGAATTCCAGTGTAGTTTTTGAATTCCAGTGCTTGGCCTCATTAGAATTTGTAAAGAAACAATTAAAGGGTACAGATGGGAAGGAAGCCAGAGAAGAAGACACAAGGCAGTGAGGTCATGAGCATGTTGTTTAGAGCATAAACTGTCCACTGTATCTTCACCATAGACTAGAATATGTCACTCCATATTTCCACGATATTTCCTGGATACTGTGGAAATATTTCCGGGAAATATTGTATATTGTATTTGTTCATAAAGACATAAACATTATATATTGTATTTGATCATAGATTTTGAACATTCCTAAATACTTTTATTCAGCAGACAAGCATTCACATTCTTTAGTATTAACATGAAGTTTATCTGATATTCAAACATGAATTATATCCAGCTTCCTTCATACAACATGCTAATAGCTTATTACATAATACTCATACTGAAAAATCATCTTTATGGCTTGAAAAATCTTCCAAAGGGCTAAAAGAGACAGAGAGAAGGCTACAGGTGATTTAGTGATATTTATGAGCATTATTGAAATTCTTGTGCCAGAGTGAGGAAATTGTCCACAAAAATACATATCTACAGCTAACTGATAAAATTTCAACAGACGTTCTCTGTTATGCATATGTATTGTTACTTTTGTAATTATTTTGATATAAAGGCTTATTTAAGCTTCATTCCTAAAGAGCCTTTGAAATATGACTTATCAGGGATCCCTGGGTGGCTCAGTGGTTTGGCGCCTGCCTTTGGCCCAAGGCGTGATCCTGGAGTCCCGGGATCGAGTCCCACGTCATGCTCCTGGCATGGAGCCTGCTTCTCCCTCTGCCTGTCTCTCTCTCTCTCTCTCTCTCTCACCCTCTCTCTATCATGAATAAATAAATAAAACCTTAAAAAAAAAGAAATATGACTTATCTTCAAAGAACACTTACTTTCATTAAAGAACCATGTTTCTTAATACTCTGTAGTTGTCAGAAGAAAAGGAGACAACATGTAGCATAATGTGCAGCCTCTAAACAACCAAAATGTGTGCATTTTCATAATATTCAACTTACTTTTTCATTCCACGCCCACAGTCCGATTCCAAGAAATGCTATTCCCAAAAACTGAAAGAAAAAAGAAAAAGGGGTGTTAAGTAAAAGAGTAAATCCATGTTTTTACTGATACAAATAAGAAAGTTTGAAACCAATTCTTTTGTCACTTTATCTGGCTGAGAAATAGTATTGTCATAACAGCCCTTAACAGAAAAAGAAACACCATGATCATCTTGATTAAAATTAAGCATTAAGAAGGGTTGAGTGAAGACAACATGCTATACATATTCAACGGAATATTACTCAACCTAGGAAAAGAAGGAAATCCTTTCATTAGCAACAACATGGATGAACCTGGAGGGTATTATGCCAAGTAAAATAAACTAGACAGAGGAGATAAACAACACAGTATCATTTACATGTGGAATTGAAATAAATAAATTCAACTCCTAGAAACAAAGTAAAAAAGTGGTTGCCAGAGGCTGGGGGGGTGGGGATAGAAAAAGGTTAGTAAAAGGGTACAAGCTTAAGATGAATAAGGTCTGAGGATCTAATGTAAACATGGTGACTACAATTGGTAACACTATATTGGTAAAACTGAATTTCTGCTAAAAGAACGGAAATGATGTTACACACAGGAAGGTAACTATGTGAGGTGATACATGTTAACTCAGGGTGGGGAATTCCTTCACAACGTATATGCATATCAAATCATCATGTGCTACTCTTTAAATATGATTTCATTTGTCAATTATATCTCAATAAAGCAGAAAATACAAATTTTTAAACTTTTTTAAAAAGAAGGGTTGGAGACATGTAGGTGCTTCAAAGTCATTGATATTAAGAATAAAAATTAGAACCTTGAGTAAAATCGAAGTTATTAATAATGTTTAATGCTGCCTTTCAGTGTAAGAGAGGACACAGCACCTGCCCCCATAAATCCAAGCCCAGTGTTCACTAAAAAATGAATGTAAAAGAGCCAGTGATTCTCTCCACACCATCAGGCCGTGACAATTGGTCCAGGTCCAATACAGCACGCGGAAGGCCTCAACACACTCCTTACCACTTCTTCAAAAGGTAACATGAATCTTAGCAAGTCCAATGTGACCCAAAGAAAAGTCCTGGATTCTTCCATTTTTCAGAAACTTAAATAACTTCTATCGTACTTTAGGGGGCTTCCACGGCTTGGTCTGTTCTCATCTCAGCGCCATAACTTCACATACAAACACCACAGTGAGATAAAGGAGAACCCAACACAGAGCTGCCTCTTACACAATCACACACCCCAGAGTGCTGCCCAGTAGCTTGAGTGGAGGTGTTGAGTGGGGACGGGGGACCAAGCAGTACCCAGGGGGATTCTCCATTTTAGTTGGTTGTCATTGTCACATGCTCTTAGATACTCATCTTTCCCCCCCACATCTTAACATGTCTGAAGTTGGGACAGGTCTTAAAAATCGATAGTATCTCAGTTTTTTCCCTTTGACTTTACCTAAAATAACAGCATGTCTTGTAATCTGGGCGTCACATGTTTGATGACACATTGTACAGGGCTGTCTACCCACAAAGAGCTAAGTGGTCAGGACCAGGTGTAACTGGCCATGAAGAAAGACACATCTTATTCTTCATCTTCATTACCAATAGCAACTCTGAATTTCCTTCCCAAATGCTGAAGTGAAGAGAGCGGGCAGGTTAACGAGCAGTTTCCATCTGATGGCAGCAGTGCACCCTGTTTATTTTACTAACATCTTGATTAAGTTAAATGTCAGGAAAGCTGTCCACTGAGAAGGGCGCGCAGAGAAAACAAGCGTGAGGGTGATTATTCTTTGCAGTTTTGGGGAAATCTGAGAGCTGTCTACCTGGCAAGGTCTTCATTCACAGCAGGGGGTTGCTGACACTTTGTGCGCATTGGCTTATCAATCCTAGGAGGACTGGGGGAAAGAGCAGGAGCACAGGGGAAAGGCAGGACTGAAAAACCAGCCAGCTGACTGCCCAGAAAATCTGGTTGTGTTTTTTAGAAGCAGAATTTCCGAAATCTCCCGCCAGTTATCAGACTGTGTAATGAGATAACAGGCAATACCTTTTGAACCCCTATCACAAAAGCTCCAGCATGTCCTTGATTTGGCAAAAAACAGAAGACCCCCTTCCTTTCCCTCTTGCTCTTAGAGGTTTGAAAAGGTTTTAGAAAAAGCTGTTGTTTTGAACATCCCTACAGAAAACTATGATCTGCCTCTCTACGGCCCTGGTCAGGGTGCTGTGTCACTCTATCGTTTTGATGGAAAATGACAAATGCACCAGTCCCCAAAATGACTCCAAGATACTTGGGACTCTATAGTACAAAAACAGAGCAATTCAGCATGTGAATTTCCTATGTTCAGGTCCTAGGCACAGAAGGGTAACAAGTGACAAGTGCATACACAGCATCCCATCAAACCTCGAAATCAGAGTGCTTGGCTTCACAACTACTGATGTGAAACTTATCTCAGTGAAATGCCTCACCTTCTAACAACTAAAACTCTTCATGCACAAATGTTCAACCATTTTCGCCAACGCTGTACTTAATGACCGTCACCACAAGCAATGGGTAGGGTGTCGTGGCAGAGAACATCACGGCCAGCTGTTCCTCTTGAGTGAACACATTCCTGCTGAGGGCTCCTGCCTAATTGCTAACATTTATCCCTTCTCATTACTGGCCAGGCACCGTGCTTAGAGCTTTGTATATGCAGTGTCTCTTTGAGGCTTCTCAACAGTTGTATTTTGGAATAGGCACTGTTACGAACCCAATTTTAAGAAAGGGAAGAATGAGGCTCACAGAGTTTCATTTGTTTAGAAGCACATAGCTACTGAGTGAAGCAGCAGAGAGGAACCAAGAGAAGATCAGTAACATCAACATACACATTCTTACCGGTCCTTAGAAATTCCCATTTCCCCCCATGAGACAGAAAGTGCAAGCATGTAGGTTAGAATGATGTGTGATATGAGGACATCATATATTCCCCCCGCAGCAAGCAAAGTGGACTCTGAAGAGCTAAAAACACTGAGAACCTTGCCTTCGCATAAGGATTGGGTGTAGATCAGAAATTCCCGTATGCGTGTGGGCAATGGAGTGGCATAGAAGAACAGAGAAATACAACTTTCTCCTCTTTGTAGGAAGCTCTGCTCTCTTCTGTGCACTCTGAAAACTCTTCTTTGCAAATCATATAAACAGACTGGAAACCTTTGATTTTCCACAGAGAGGAAAGGAAGAAAAAAATCAGAATTTAAAGAAGACTTACGGACAATTTCCTCTACCATCTTGCTCTAATACTTCCTGCTTTAACTGTGACTTTCCAAACAAGTTTTAAGAATTTGAAGAAAAAACACTGACTGTGAAGTCAAGGAAAGCACTCGGTACCTAAGTAAGCAAGCCATGCGCGGGGCCAGGGCCTCAAGTGCGCATACCTTCCTTGCTACATCACTAGCAAACGTCCTCCCAATTACTCGCAGCCCATATGTTTTGTTTTAAAATCAAGTTGTTCCAGCTTCAAATAATTAAACAGAAAAGAGCCAAAAAACAGAGACAGGCACGCAGCACTTGAGGCATGCTGTGTTTCCCCTTTCCCACCTCCAGAAGAAAAGTTGACTGTAAACCACCAAACTGACCTCATTCTGAAACCTTGAGGCCAACTTCCAGGAAATGGGAAGAACACTCAAGGTCAACTCTTCATTCCTTTGAAAGAGGAAAAAAAAAAAAAAAAACCCAACAGATCAGAGGCCTCTCCCCACATGGCAATATATGCAAACATGCAGTACAAATTTTTGACCGCCCAATTTTTAAGGTTTTAAAACGAGTAATGGTAATTTTGCCAATATTTGTTAAATGCTAAGTATGAACTAGGTACTGTGTTTTCTAGGAACTCACTAAGACAGCGTTGTCTGATACAGCAGCCACTAGCTATTGAGCATTCCAAATGTGGCTAGTGCACACTGAGCTGTGCTAGTACATGTAAACATACATTGGATTTTAAATGAAAAGAATGGAAAATCCTCATCACTAGTTATTTTATTGATTATATATTGAAATTATAAACTTGGAATATTCTGAATTAGACAGAATATATAGATAAGGAAAGAGCCCTTAGAAACCTGTGTTGCTCAGGAGATCGGACTCCTCAGCCCAAGCTCAAAGTGTTTTAGTACTTTCCTGGAAGGCTTGTCCTAAGACTCAAAATCGCCCCTTTAATTTCTTGACATCCAAGGCAAAGGTGTGTATTCCTGACTGGAATTGAGAATGGCACTAGGTGGAAACAGAGTGGCATGCTGACAGAAGCTGGGCATGGGATGAATAGAAAGCCAGCAGAGCTGACACTCAGGAAAATGGCCCTAGGGTTGATTATGGTAACGGGGCGTCTCTGCAGGAGGGACACATCTGCCCCCTTTTGGGGACCATGAACAGAAGATCTTCCGCCAGCTGTTGCTTCAGTTCCAACTAGCTGAGCCTCCAACATCCTGGAAGTAGAAGAGTAACCTGTTCTAACTGGTATGAGATAACTTCAGAAGCCACTCATCCATCCATCTACAATCTTCAGATATTCTTGAGTTCTTACTTTATGCTAGGTACTTTTCTCTTGTGATAAATACAGATACCGTCCTTGCCCCCAGTGAGTATACAGTCCAGTGAGAGAGAGATTTTAATCAAATAAAACATAAAAGACAAAATTGCCCTTGGTGGTTCTATAGAGGAAAAGAAACTAAGGCCAATACAGACGAAAGAGGAAGATCTGACCCACATTGCAGTCCACGAGGGTTTTCATATGTAAGAGATGTAGGAACCAGGGTCTGAAAGATGAGAAATTGTTAAACTGGCAAAGACAGAGAGGAAGAGTGCTTCAGGCAGCAGAAAGAGGATGAGAGAGGAGGCTCTGTGGTGAGAGGAACACAGCATGGATAAAGGTCTAAATGGTGACTGGTATGACTGGTGTGTGAAGAATAGGGGAAAAGTGCAAGTCTGTCATTAGAGACATGAGCATGGACCAGCCCATGCAGGGCCCCAAGAGGCAATTAAGAAGTTCAGCCATTACACTAAGAGGGACAGGAAGCCGCTAAGCATCATCTGTGCGTAGTGATCTGGGATGGGGCAAGGACACAGGCCTTTATCAGATTTAGTCACGCAGACAATACCTGATCATGTCCTGTATGGAAATGTGAGGAAAAAAGATGGAATTGAGACTATTTAGAAGTAAAACTGACATTTTTCAGTGATGGCTTGATATGGTGGGGAGAAAGGGCAAAGGTGAAGGGGAGAGAGAGAGAGGGCGTTAAGGATAACTCCTGTTTCTGGCACCTTCTATGTGGAGACCATGGCTCTTGAAAATCCATCTTATGTCCTCTCTAACAGAAATAAATCTCAGGTGCCAATTTCATAACTAGCTTAAGATCTAGTGGCATTTCTGAAGGACAGCTTTCTTTTATGGCATTTTGGCCGCTATCTGAATTCTCTTGAGAGCATATTTCAGCTTATATACTTAAACAAATAAGTTATTTAACTTCTATACACACATGCCTACCCCGACACACACACACTTTTGTTCATAAAAGGAAGCAGTTATTTATGTACAGGTGTACATTAAAGGTCACAGTCAACTCTTAAATGGACATTTTCAATCCTCTTTGCTTTAAAAAACAATTACGTCAATGGCATCTGCCCAGCAACCCATGAACAGACTCAAAATAACGACACAGCAAGGTAAACATGACAGAGGAAAATAAAGATCAGGGCAATCTTCTCACCCAAATGAAATGAGAGCCTCAAAAATATTATCCTAAATAACAATGGAAGGAATTGTTCTTCCTTCAACATTCTGATGGAGTTATAAAAAAAATTTTAAGCTCTGCCTGAATAAACAGGAGAGATTCATTGAAAACATTTGGCACAGAAGAGAGGAAAAGAGTGCCTTCAGGAAAAAAAAATGCATTTTCCTTAAACTACAACACAGGTACTTTTTAGTACATGTTTTCTGACACTGCAGTGTGACCAACACCCAGTTCTGGCAGGGACGGGTGGGCGGAGCAGTCCCCACAAGGGTGCTAAGTACCTACGTTAACAAAACACACGTTGTCTTTATACAGCAGGGGCTGAGTTTAGGAAGAAAAAGCCTTTGGGCATAATTCTTGCCACGTCAAAGAAGTAAGGACAGGCTGCTAGCAAAGTCAATACACAGAAAGTCAATCCCAATTTTGCCACCAGGTCCCCGTGTCCCATCTGGTGCATCCAAACTGTCCAGAATGCTCAGGATGAGATGGCATGACAGATAAAGCTCAAACCTGTAAACAGGACATTCCCCATCTGAGCTGGGGTCACCCTCTCTCACGTTGCTGGGCCCGAATGGCCTCCACGTAACCCGAATACACACACACACACAGCCTGCTGAGCCCCGCTTCGTGCTCCATGGTCCTGCCATCTCAGGAAAGGCTCTTCGTTCCTTCAACACATATTTTTTGAGCATCTACTACGAGCTAGGCAGGTACTCTAGGGGTTCTGGATAAATCAGGAAACAAAACAGACAAAAGTGCCTGCTCTTACAGGGCTGACATTCTAACTACACAGGGAGGTTAAGGTGATAAAAAGAAAAATAAGTGAGAAGAGTCTATAGAATTTTAAAAGAGAAGAAGCCCTGTGGGAAAGGAGGGCAGCATAAAGAGACTAAAGTGGGGCTCAAGGTGGAACGAGGTGTTAGAGTATTAAAATAGAGCAGCCAAGGCAGGTGTCCAATAAGAAAGCTGCACATAAGAAAATACATAAAGATGAAGGAGTTGGCTGGTAGATATGGGGGGGAGTGGGGTGTGGAGAGACTGCTAGCAAAGCAGCAGCTTGGCTGGGCCCTGTGGCAGAAGTAATAGGAGCCAGGTGGGGTGAAGCTCTGGAGGCCCTGTGATGACTGGGATCTCCTCTGGGAGATAAAGAACCACTTGAGGGTTTCCTGACTTCCTAGAGCCTCATGCTTCTCATTTATCTAATGGAGATAACAAGAACACCTAAGGAAATGCACAAAATGACTATGGGGTCAACGTGATCATGTGAGACTGGGTGGCGTCCCAAGAGCCAATGGCAGCACCTGCTGTGGTACCTGGTGCGTATTAGCACCTCCCCCTTCCTCACACATTTCTCAGCCTGCCTCCTCTGCCCAGACATACTGCAGATCCAGATGAAGCCCGGCCTCCTCCAAGTATGAGAAAGCCTCATCATTCACAGTGATCAGAAGCCCCTCTCTTTTGAACTTCTGCACTGCCCGCCACGTGGACCCTTCTTTGCCATTCACCCACACAGGGGACTGTAATGGGGTGACATAATCTGTGCTCCGGCAGCAGAAGTGATGTGGGCTGTGTTAACCAGATCACAGGTGCTGGTGAAGAGGGCAGCAGCACTGCCCTCCAATTAATGCTCTCCCTCCCCTGATACCGGCTGGAGGCTCCTTCTGGGAACAACATATCCAAGCATGCCTGTGCATTTAAAAGAAACTAAGAAACTCTAGTCAGAATACTGACATCATGCTTCATTTCAAATCTTTTTTTATCTTAGCAGTCTGACTCAGGAATTTGGGGTACAATCGGACCCAGAATTTAAAAGCCTACTAATTTTGAAATCCCATGCTTAAATAGGTTTCTTCCCATCAGGGCTTCTTGTTGCATCTTCCCTCTCCCTAACTTTATCACTCTTTTTGTATTACATCCTTTGTAAAAGGGTTTTGGTTTCATTGTGCCCATGTTTAAAAATAGAATTATTTTGCAAGAATGTGGAATGTAAATTATAACCAGTATTGAGGTGGGGGCTAGCTTCTCAATGTACCCCCTCCCAATGTACCCACAGGATGGGCCCCTGCATCCATGTTCATGAAGGTGGGTTCACTCCCACTCTACCCTCTCTAGACTGATGAGTAGACCGAGGTGGGACATGTGGCTCAGGAAAAGTCAATCCATCAAATACTAGGTTAAGACAGAGTCCCTCTTCCCCAGGAATCAGGTACCAAACACAGTGATTTTTGTCAGCCCAAGTCTCCCTGATTCTAGAACAGACGGGGTATGGTGGAAAAAGTATCACATGTAGAGAAGAGGGGAGAGACCGGGGTAACTTCCGCTCCTGACCACTCTCTGCTCCTTATCACCAGGAGCCCTGGCTGCACTTCCTGACCCCAGGTTCCAAGCAGGGCCCTGGGTCCTTGTTATACATCTCCCCACTCCCATCTCAGCCCAAGCTACTTTGGGGGCTTTCTGTTACTTGTAACCAAAAGAGTCCTAAAACAATAAATAAGAGACCAGATTAATATCCTTCATGCTAACGTGTGCAGAACAGGCATGAGGATGATGGTGCTCTGGAGACTAATAAAGATGAGGCGGAGGGATTGTTCCTTTCCAAATAACTGAGTAGAAGCTCTAGTGGTGCTGAACTACTGGGGAAAGTTGCTGTCACCTGGTGTGAGAAGGAACACATAATTCAGCTACCCATCCCCATGAAAGAAAGAGCTGTTCTCTGCTTGCTTGTTGGAGCAGAAGGCTATGGTTAGAGCACAAGAAACGGTTCTCAAAGCAATACCAGGGCAGAGCCTGAAAGGAGGGTAAGAGGGAGCAGGAGAGGAGCCTCTCCTGTGGTTCATATGTTCTCTCCTCTGTTTTCCCAGAAAGACTGCTCTCTGCCTTTGAACTTGTACGGCACCGAGAGAAGGCCAGAGCAGCCCCTCGAAGACATGTCTACAATCCAGGGACAATCTTGTTCGGAAATTCCTTTGTTAAAGTCTGGAACTTAGCATCTTGGCAAGAACTAGTAATGTGAGCTGGGAAGGGAGGGCTATGCAGGCAATAAAACCTATATTCTTCTTGGAAATTATGCAGGCAATGCAGGCACTTAGAAAGGAACGTGAGGGATTAAGCTACACAATTCTGAAACAGGGAGGCTGAAAATTTACAGCTCACTAATCTTTGTCTCAGTAAAAGCAAGGCTTACATTGCCTGGGCTCTTCCATCTGTAACCCCCTGATTAGATAAAACCAAGGCTAAGAACAGACGAGAGAGATGTTCTCAAGGCTGAGGAGGACTGAGGGATAACCCAAGTATTTCCAACCATAGGCATGAGAAGTGAAGTTATCTACAGACAAACATCGGCCTTGGTGGGAATAAGCTCCTGCTGTTTGTATTAAACAGCCAAGCTGCGCAGCTCGAGCTAACGTCAGCTTTGAAAGTTTAATACTCTGAGATGTGTACTGTGTGGTGGTGAAACATCTTCAGGTTTTAAACAACATCTTGGGCAAGATTTAAAGGTTAATGCAAATGAAACTTAAAATAGGATTATTCTTTTTTTAAAGCGCAAGTCGAATTATATAATTCATTTATGAAGTACCTTCAACATACCCCGGGTGCTGTGCTAGGTGCGAGGCATAGAAAGGTGGAAAACATAACCGAGGATCTCTTTTCTTAAGGAGCTAAAAGCTGAGGGGCAGTGGGTGGGAAACAAACAAGTGAACCACACCAGGCACAGGGAACCAGGCAATGGAGCCTTCCCAGGCATATGTTGCCATGGAAACACAGGCGGGGCTAGGGGATCACCAAGGGGTCAGAGGAAGCTTCCTAGGAAGGGACACTTGAACTGTGTTCTAGAAGAAAGGAGACAGGAAGACCACCTCCGGCAGGAGCGGCCTGTGCAAAAGCATTGAAGCCTGAAAGACCATGTTCTTCAGCGTTGGCAAGAGCTTCCAGGGCTGAAGCAGGGACGGTCAGGCCAGGCCCTGGCAGGCAGGGCTCCTCCTCATGTGGGTCTCGATCCAGCAGCACCCAAAAACTTGCTAGAAATGCAATTAGCAGGTGGCCCCAGACCTACTGCATCAGGGACTCTAGGGGTGCGGCCCAGCAAGCCCTGTTTTAACAAGCCCTCCAGGTAACCGTGACACATAGTATAAAGTTTGAGAACCTTTGGGATGGAGGTTGCTAAGCAGGGGCCCAGTCCCCACAGGCTGTCTTGGGGGAACTGAGGCACCACCAAGCTTTGTGAAGCCAACCAAGGGTCTTAGCAGAAATAGTGACAGGATCAGATTGCATTTTAGAAAAAAGCATTCTTGTATAGCACAGAGAACAGACTCAAGGGAGGTAAGACTGCAGATGGTGACACAAATTGAAAGACTATTGCAGTAATCCTGGTGACAAGGACACCAGCCCCAAAGGCAAAGGCAGTGGCAAGGGGATGAATACAGAAGAGATTAAGGGGAAGACTCTACGGGACATTGTGACAGGAAGCTGAGGATGTTAATGTTAAGACTATGGTTCTTGGGATCCCTGGGTGGCGCAGTGGTTTGGCACCGGCCTTTGGCCCAGGGCGCAATCCTGGAGACCCGGGATCGAATCCCACGTCGGGCTCCCGGTGCGTGGAGCCTGCTTCTCCCTCTGCCTGTGTCTCTGCCTCTCTCTCTGTGTGTGTGTGTGACTATCATTAAAAAAAAAAAAAAAAAAAGACTATGGTTCTTTGAATCACAATGCCTGGGTTTGAAACCTAAACGTGTAACCCTGGGCAAGTCACTTACCCACCCTAGTCCTCAATGTCCAGATCTAGAAAAGGGGGATATTCGTTTCTATGAAAACAACCTCCATAGAAGCAGGGGGTTTTGTCTCTTTAGTTCATTCTGCAGCTCCCAAACTTAACACAATGTGTGCCTCACTGTGGATCTTAAAAATCTGTCAAATGAACAAGGGAATTACTTGCAGGAGATGGAGAAAAGAATTTAAGAAAATGTCCAGGGTTCTAACTTAAGCTAGAAGGCTATAGCATCGAGTTTGAAGTTAGGAACACTAGGAAGGAAGCAAGATCAATTTTAGGGTTCACTTTCAAGCACTCATCTGAAAATGTCCTGGCACATACACAGGAGGACCAAGCGGCCGGTCAGCAAGGTCACTCTAAGGAGAACTTAGGTTAGACTTGAACAAATAATTAACCTCTCGGTTCTCTATTTCTTCCTCCCTACAGAATACAGAGAATAGCCATATCTGTCTCATAGGGTCTCTGGATGAGACCTATGACTGAATAGGAGATGATGTACCCAAGGTGCTTCACAAAGTGCCTGGCTCATAGAACAAGCTCGGTAAGTGTTGTGGTTATCGCTGAGGCCATATAAAGAGTTTGTACAGGAGAGAGCCAAGGCATCGTCCTAGAGAACCCTAAGATTTATGGGAAGGTACACAGAAGGAACTCAAAAGGGAGATGGCAAAGAAGGAGACAGAGGGAGAGCAGGAATTAAGAAAGAGGCATCACCAAAGCCCGCAGAGGGAGAATCCATCACCTGTACTTATACATAAGTCTTTTGCCAGAGAAAGGCTAAAACAGTGGAAACTGCTCATGTTTAATTAAATGGAAAATACAACTTAAAACAACAAGAAAGGATTACAGAAAGTAACTGTCCTTATTTCAAACTCGTTTCCTGACTCTGGACACCACCGGCACTATCACCAGACTATCCCTTGTGCCTGGTGTGGCTGGGCATGCCCCCAAGATTAGTTAGGAGGTTTTGGCATCGACCACAGAGGAACCTGGGACTGGTCTGGGGTCACTTCTATGATGGCCAGTAACTTCCTTCGCCTTATGTAGAAGACCCAAGGGAACAGGCAATGTGCTTCAAAGACCAATAGACTGGGTGTCAGGAAACTCCAGATTTCGTGCCAACCGGGATGTTAACTAGCTGTGTAAATCTGGTCATGTAACTGAACAACAGTCTCCTCAAGTGTAAATGGAGAATAATACTACCACCTGCCCTAGCTACATAGGACTGTGGTGATTCAACACAAAGGAAGGCATTTTGAAAAGGAGATGCCATGTAGATACTTAATGTAATGAAAATATCACATTTTATCCATCTGTTAAAACCATAGGATAAGTTACACGCTGTAGCTTCTCACCATGTCATTTGGTGCCTATGCAGCCCTCAAGGATCAGCACACACCAATCATCCATGGAATCTGTGCTTATTTGGTATGTTACCAGAATATTGTGTTAGGAGAAAATTTCCTCAAGTTTTTGCTCTTCTTATGGATGGGGGAGGAACTGACTGTAACAAATGACTCACTTGTAATTCCAGACTATCTTCAAGGAAATCTGTATAACAGACAGCCCTGGAAGACAGAGATAGTGTTTCCTTACAGAGATCCTGCAAAGTTTTTGGCAGGCTTACTGACAAGTATAAAAGTGTTGGGTTCCCTAAACTCAGGATCCTCTCCTGTAACACAGCTCATTATGTAAACAGTGGCCAACTGGCCTCCTCTGCATCACCCTATGGAAACTGGGGCTCAGGAAAGGAGTATGTAAAATACTGATACTCTGGCTACTAGTAGTGCTGTGATTAATAAAGTCCTAGATCTCTGACTTAGGAGTCTGGTGTTTCCGTCAGCATCCATGACACTGTGGCAAAGTAACTTGTTAGCTGGCAGGTAGGGCAACATCTCAGATCCCTCACAGTTCTTGGCATTCGGTGCTCTTGTTTTACAGAAGAGAGGTTAGAGTTTCCCTCTCACCCAAAAGACTGTTGTCCAGCACCATGTCTCACTGGTCTGCCGGACTGGAAGTCAGCTCCAAGAAGGCAGAGGCAATGGTACTTTTTCCCCCTTTTTAACCTAATGCAAAATACTCTGTCTGCATAGCTGGAGGTTTTAAAATCTTGTTGTTTCTCCTGTCTTGCCAATATAATCTACTTTCTTTTCTAAGAAACACAATGACACTTCTACATTTTCTGGGGAAAAAGTCACTGTTACTAAACAGATGTCTTTAGTCAATGTATAACTCTTTAAGTATTCCCATTTGACTATAAATACTAAAAACACTCCTAAGAAATTACTGCATATTTCAGGTTAATTTTAGTAAACACTCAACCTTAGTTAGAAATACTTGTTAAAGAACACCAGAAGAAGGGAACTGCAGTTCTTTTGACATTACACAGAATGAGCAGAATGATAGTGCCCAACCTATCCATCCCCATGGAATGCGCATGCAAACACACACACACCTCATTTAGGCAAAGTCACTATAGGAAACTATGCAGAGCACACTACTCCTTGTCAGAATTCAGAATGTTTCTTTAAAATAAAATCTTACTGATAACATTAGTAACATAGGCACCCAAGAAATCATCTCTGAAAACCTCAAGTTCATATTAAAATGAAAACTCAATTTTCTCCCAGTGGGCCTTTTGAAATGCTAAAATTTGAGAAACATGCTTCCTCCTAGAAATGCTATGTAGCCTTCTGAATAGCTATCACGGAAGTTAAAATTCTGATCAAATCGAGCAAGAACATTTTACATTTCCATACTCATGCTTAAAATCCCCTTAATATTTTTTATTGGGTTGACGTCATCTTTTTGATGCTTTATATTCAATCAAAACCTAAAACATCTTGGAAGATGAATGCAGGATACATGGAGCACACCCAGGAGATCCAAATCCATTGATTATCATGTGAAAGAAGGCCTAGAGGCAATTAGTCCTTTGTTGTGAATGACAAATAAACCTCCACATAAAATGTTCTATGCACTGAGGCATCTTTGATCAGTCTTACTGGCTCAATGACTCACAAAGGATGGGGAGGGAGAATGTCTGAAAACAAAAGGGCAGGACTGAAGGCACCATTTAGTTATTTATTCTGTATGTTCAGCTCAGTTTTTCCTCTTTCCAACTTTTCATGACACTATAAAAAGAAATGGAATGGATTCTTTTCAACCAAGAACATCAGTGCTGCATACTAAGGAGAAAAGTACTGGCTTCACACAGAACCCATATAAACCACTAAATATCAACCTGTTCTCTCTAGTTAGGTATTTTTAACAAGGGAAATGGGTTTTGACAAATCACTCTTTTATATAACAGTTTATTACCCAGACTCTTGGAAATTAATTTACATATAAGACGAGCTGCAGCCAAACCATTCACAGCTTCAGGATGGAAGGCTGGGTTCTCAACAGGCACTGCTTTGGAAATGATCCATGTATGTGCTCTCTGGAATTTTCCTCTTCTATTAGAATTGTCTGGAAGTGTCTTAAGATGAAAAACAGCGTGAGTGATTTATGAATAAGCTGTACCTATTTCCTCTGGCTTAAAGATGCCCACAACTTTTTGTTCTCTGAACAAAGGTGCATATTAAAATGAAGACATGAAACAATGTCCTAGAGATCAACGTGCTTCTAAAATGATTCATTCAGATGAATGTAAAACTCCAATATGGAAACAGGAATTGTATATTTAAAGACTAAGACCACGATATTTTCCTCAAGCTAAAAGGGACCAAATGAATCATGAATAGTAAGACAATCCAATGAGCACACCCTGTGGCCACAAACCATGGCTCAAATCTGGGCCCCAGCGTGTACTGGATGTGACCCTAGACAAGTTGACAGACTCTCAATTTTCTTTCCTATAAATGGAGGCAGTAATAGCATCCACACAGGACTGACATGAGAACTAATAAGTTAAAGTCTGTGTTTTGTACATAGCATGGACTCAGTAAACACACTATTGTTGCAATTTAAAATATCATGGAAAAAAGTACCATCTAGGTTGGCTTTTCAGATAAGGCAATTATCATATCATCTGTGCATTATTTATTTAATCCAGCAGATTTTTATCAGAACCAAAATCGTATATACCATGGGAAAAAAGATTACAAAGAGGATTTTAAATCTTCCTCCCCCCACCCACCCTTGTGCAAGGAACTTTTCATTCTCCATATACGATTTCATTTAAAGTTGCTTTAACCAGAGAGGGTCACCATGGGAAAGTAAACCACTGACAGCATATATTAGGTTCACATTAATTTACAGAGGTAGCATAATGCTTATGAAAAGTAAGCTGGCTGGAAGCCCACAGTTTGCCCTTGAGCCTCAGCCAGCAGGGAAGTTTCATGCCATGTGATTAGTGAATGAGGAGACCCTGGGTGATTAATTAGTGCTCCATGCCAATCCTATCAGATGGGCTGTGAGCCAGTAATATAAAGTAAGCCACTTGATTTTAACTTCCTCATCTCAAAACTGACTTCCATGTGAACATGACTTTGTCAAGCACTTTAAATATCGAAGGAAGTTTTTCTCCAAATCTCCTTTGAGACAAATCCTGCTTCCTTGGACACACATTTTAGCTCTGCTAAAAGGCAGACTGGATGGGAGAGACTCTAAATCAGGAAGTGTGTCTGCAAATTTTCTGAGCACCAAATTAAGCTAAATTCACTTCATGAGTCCCCATAAGTGTTTGGTGCTCAAAAGAGAAAAAAAAAATTGCCTATGCATGAACAGATTTTCTATAGAAACCTAAAGGTCCATCAGTCTCTTTAAAAAGAAAGTCATTATAAAAACTGTGCATCCGTAACTTTAACTGGATTTTATTATGCTGTTATCAGTGTGTTTTCTTAACATCTAATGAAGCAAGCAGCAACGAGTCATTTGTTTTTAAGTATATGATTTCCCAGATATTTCTGAAATGTATTTTATCTATCACTGTCCCAAGACTGATGTTGCGGTGTCTAGGTTTGTTCGTTTACTTTACTGCAGATATCAGTTCTCTAGTATCTATTACCATTTCAGTCAAGCTTCTGAAATTAGATTTAAAAGAGAAAGAAATAACTTTCCTAAATTAAATCAGTTCCTTTAAATGAGATCGACCTTTGGGTAGATAATTTGTGTAAACACAAATTGGGTCCTGCACTTCTCTAAATCTCATCATTAGTCAGGATCTCCAAACTGGGCTCCAAATGTGAAAGAAAGGGTTTAGTTACCAACATTCTATCCTGCTCTCTATGGTATTTTTTTCCTTACAGAAGAAAGGCTCCACACGAGCAATACTGTGTATAACTCCCCTCACATCTAGGGTCTACAGAGCAGTGGGCACACACGGAAACCTATCTAAAAACATCTGGTGTTATAAAATAACAGATCTCCTGGGCTAAAATCATTATGGGTTCCATGCTGCAAAGGTTCAAGGGTTCAAGATCCCAGGCTGTGCTTCAGCAGGGAGGAGGCAGTTACTATCTTGGCTCACATATCGTAGGAACTGAAAGAAGCCTCTGAGATCCAGTCATGTCAGGAAAAGGGAAATGGAGAATCTGTATTTAGAAGCTGGAATTACAATCCCAACCTAATAGCATTCTTTTCCAGATACCCAAGGAATCTGAGGCAGCCCAACTGATAAAACCGCCAATCTAGGCAGCAGTCACAGCAGGAAGCTCCCCACCCCCACACATGCACTGATTTTATGGCTTTCAAAGGTCAGCATCCAAGACACCACATGATTTCTTAACAAACCCTCAGAGGGCTTCAGTGGGGAGGACCCCCACTACCTACCAGCACAGGTTGATAAACGACCATGGGGACCAAGCCCGATGGCACTTACAATCTAGTCACAGAAATGTTATAAATCAATAATTAACATAAAAGCCAATTTGCGGTAAATGCCATCAATGAGATTGAGAAAAATGATAAGTTCAGAGAAGGTCACAAGATGCCAAGATGAGGGAAGATTTCCTGGGAGGGTATGGGTCTTGAGGGAAGAGTAGAATTTCAAGAAATGGAGATGAAGAGCCTTTCCAGATCAGTGTTTTTCAACCAGGTCTGAAAACCTGCTGGTAGCAGTTTAATGGGTCAAGACCAGAATTTCCTTCCTCAATGAAACAGAACAGGATGTATTTCATGAGGTGAGATGAAGGTTTCAAGAAATTTGTCTCATATGTAAAATATATGTCAGAGAATCTGGCTCAGTCAGTTAAGCATCTGCCTTTCAGCTCAGGTCATGATCCCAGGTCCTGGGATTGAGCCCAAAATTGGGTTCTCCACTCCATGAGGGGTCTGCTTCTCCCTCTCCCTGCTGCTCCCTCTACTTGTATGCTCGCACATGTTCTCTATAATAAATAAAATCTTTAAAAATTAAAACAAAATATATGTCACACTGAGGGTCTTGGTCAAAAGTTTGAAAACCATTGCTTTATTTTATTTTATGGAAAAGAGAGTGAAGTTGTCTATCTGGCTGGAAATGAACAACTCAGTTATTAGGTTATTACAGGTCAGACTGTGGAGGGTCTAGAATGTGGTATCCAAGGATTTGGGGGTACCTGGCTGGCTCAGTTGGTAAAAGCATGTGACTCTTGATCTCTGGGTCATGAGTTCAAGGTCACATTGGGTGTGGAGTCTGCTTAATTTTTTTTTTATTAAAAAGAATTTTAATTTTACACTTGTAGGTACAGAGAAGTCATTACAGGTTTTCAGCTTTTTTGACTTTATTTTTAGTTTTACGGACACCTACTGTGCTTAGCATCCCACACATGATCTCGCCTAATTGCAACAATCACCCTTTGAAGTGGGTATTATTATTTCCACCATAGAGGAGGAAGTGAGAATCAGACAGATTATATAACTGGCCCATAAAATGAAGCCAGGTCTTTTGACTTCAAAGCTTATAATGTTTAAAAAGAAACAAAACAAAATTTTGAAATGATCAGAGCTGAGCTTTAGGAATATTAATCTTGCACCTTCAAACGGCTAAACTGAAGAGACTAGACAACTACATTATTAGAGGGGTTTCTTTTGATCACTCAATTTCAGAATTTAAGAGCAATTTAAATACACTCCAAATCCTAGGCAAAAATCACACCAAACCAACAGTTAAAACTGCTCTTTCTTAATGACCCTAAAAAAGATTTGAGTGAAGGTTCTTATTTCTCAATAGCTACATTAGTATCCCTTTTACTTCATTCTGCAGCAATGAAGTTAATGACTGTTATCACTTGCAAAAGGCTTTGAAGAAAATATGAAAATAGGTACACTTGCTGAGGTCTGCCTAAAGCAGTAGTGCTAACATAAAAGGAGTAACCTACTGCTTTCCTCAGATACTCCCTCCAGCCCTCCTGTTCCCACACCCAGACACTCCGTCTGATCCTACCTACCTCGGGGAGCCAGTGTGAGGGCTAATGGTGTGATTTGTGAAGAGCCCAGAGCTCCCAGAGAAAGCAAGCCTGGAGGAAGCTCAGATATTATCACTGGGGGGCTGAGAACATGCCAACACTAGACTTCCTAATATAAAAACGTGAAAAAGAAACAACGGCAAGATAGAATAATGGTGTGCCTAATTTAAGGGGGAAAAAATAAGAATTTGCAAGTTACTATGTCTGATGAATAGAAGATGAAAGATAGAACCTCATTAGCAATGAAAAAGAAACATCTTCCCCCTTTCTGCTAAAAGCACAGAAGAATCAAAGAAGCTCCTCCACAGAGCCAAAATGACCCAATCAACCACCTAACACAGAAACCAGGAGGGTAAAAATGTTCCTCTGCCCAGTGTGCGAGTTGGACAGAGAAATGTGTGCTGAGTATCCAGCAAGTTGGAAAAATCAGCTGGGCACAGGACTCTTCTCTGCACACACCGAATCATCTAGTCTGGACTTCTCAACTGACACAGGAACCCTCTTTAAAATAAAATATTCGCAGACTCTCAGTGTGGACTTTTTGTTATTAAAATATCTTTAAATGTGCAGAAACAGAAAACTGGTACAAAATCCCAAATACATTTACAGATCAACTACCAACAGTATCAAACCAACAAAACTCAAACTAACCACAATAATTAAATGTAACAGATGATGTTTTTTGCTGCCACTAAAACACTGATGTGGCATCCAGCCTGGTTCTATATTTAATCTGTTTTGGTATTTTGACTTTCATAAATGTTTACACAGAGAACATTTGTTTACGTAAGAATGTTCTACAAAACAGCAAAAAACCTAGAGGCCAGATTGGGATGATCAGACTTCATACTTAACCCAAAGTCAGCCAATTATGATGAGGTGTCACATGATAACTCTACACGGCTCTCTTATTTGCTTCAGAGGTAGCAATGCAGCATCACTGAAATTTACGATTTTTTTTCCAGCTTCGCAGAGTATAATTAATAAAAATTGTATATATTTAATGTGTATAGCGTGATGTTTTTAATATAATACATTGTAATGACTGCCACAGCCAAGCTAATTAACATATCCATCACTTCACAGGGTTAGCAATGTGGGTGTACCGAGAACATTTAAGATCTACTCTTAGCAAATTTCAAGTACACCATTAATTTACAGTCAATGTGCTGTATATTAGATCTCTAGGACTCATTCATCCTGCATAACTGAAAGTTTGTACCCTCTGAACAACATCTCCCCATTTCCCTCATCCCCTTAGCCCCTTGCAACCACCATTCTACTCTCTGCTTTTAGTTCGACCTTTTTCAGATTCTATATATAAATGAGACCATGCATTAAATGGGTGACTAATCCAACCACTGCTGAAGTGAGAAACATTTTTTCCATTGTGAAACTATATGCTTATTAGCAATGAACTATATTGCAAGGCACACATATGAGGGCTAGACTGCCCCCATCCTGCTGGGAACAGGAGCATGGTACTCACGGTACCCAACTTAGTATGGCCATACTGCCAATGGATTCTCATCGATCTCCATCTTCCCAGTTACCCTGGAGGAAAATGTACGTTACCCACATGTAGTAGATGAGGAAACAGCTCAGCCAAGTGACTTACCCAAGGTCACACAAATTGATAGCAGTGGAGCCAAGATGCAAAACCAGGAAACCTTACTCCAGACCCCAAGCTCACAACCACAAATGCCTCTTGACCACTATAATCACCATGTGACCCACATCCATGAGCTGAGAATACACACACAGATGCAGGCACTGCCCTTACAGCCAAGCACTCACTTATAATGTGGTTGAGGACATGATCTGGAAGATGCTAATATTTTTAACTGCCTACCTCCACTTGGTTATTCTGCATTCAACTAAGACAGGTGCACTCAAAGATCAAAAAGACATCAGGCAATCCCTGGGTGGCTCAGCGGTTTAGCACCTGCCTTTGGCTCAGGGCGTGATCCTGGAGACTAGGGATCGAGTCCCACATATTGGGCTCCCTGCATGGAGCCCCTCTCCTCTGCCTGTGCCTCTGCACCTCTCTCTCTCTGTCTCTAATGAATAAATAAAAAATCATTATAAAAAAAAAAAAGACATCAGAGACCTTCCCTGGGAACCAGGATGGCCTACTCTAGAGCTTGAAAATGATTATAATTACAAGGCACATGGGTGACTCAGTCAGTTAAGCATCTGACTCTTGGTTTTGGCTCTGGTTGTGATCTCAGGGTCATGAGATTGAGCCCCATGTCAGGCTCCACACTCACCGTGGAGTCTGCTTGAGACTCTCTCTCCCTCTGCCCCTCCCCATCCTACTCGCTCACACTCTCTCAAATATATAAATCTTTTTTTTAAAGATTTTATTTATTTATTCATGAGAGACAGAGAGAGAGAGAGAGAGAGAGAGAGAGAGAGAGGCAGAGACACAGGCAGAGGGAGAAGCAGGCTCCATGCAGGGAGCCCAACATGGGACTCAATCCCGGGTCTCCAGGATCAGGCCCTGGGCTGAAGCAGCGCTAAACTGCTGAGCTACCTGGGCTGCCCTCAAATACATAAATATTAAAAAAAAAAAATTGATTACAATTACTTCAACAGAGTAAAAAAAACTGCGAGATGCAGGCAGTGAGTTTAAAAATGATATGCTTGGGGGATCCCTGGGTGGCGCAGCGGTTCGGCGCCTGCCTTTGGCCCAGGGCACGATCCTGGAGACCTGGGATCGAATCCCATGTCAGGCTCCCGGCGCATGGAGCCTGCTTCTCCCTCTGTGTCTCTGCCTCTCTCTCTCTCTCTCTCTCTGTGACTATCATAAATAAAAAAAAAATGAAAAAAAAATGATATGCTTGTTATAAGTTAAAAACACAAAACAAAAAAAGAGCTAACATTTATCCGAGTCCTTGAGACAGATCGGGGATAGTCAGGAACTTCACTTGTATCATATTTCATTGAAGTCTCAGAACTCTCAGAGGTGAACACTATTAACTTCATCACTTTGCAAGGATAGAAATTGGGCTTAAAAGACAGAAGTGACCAGTCCCAGAGCAGGCGGCCAAGCATCCAGCTCCAGAATGGCAACACGCTGCGACCCGACCTCTGGGAGTGGACCTGCCGGCAAGATCCTCGTCACTTCACTCCTCCCCAGAACTTGGGACTTCTGCCACCGGTTTAATCTGTAACCTACTTGTCCTATCTGGTTGGCTGAGACATCTTATCCGGTCAGAAAAACATAGATCTGTAATAATTCAGAACCTTTTGGCTTTGAGACCAAGAACTACTGCGACCTTAAGAATCACAATGGAAGACCAGGAAGGTTTTCAGAGTGTTCCAGCAGAGAGATCTCCTCGGTTCTAGGAACGTAAAACCCAGCTGTGGTCAGAAAGCCGGACCAACACTTGCGGCCGCCACCCCAGACCATCAGTTCGTCAAGGCTGGCGTCGGGCCTCACCTGTGGGGCTGCGGGAGAACCGCCCCAAGGCTCCGCAAGCCTCAGGCACGCCCCCCCCCCCCCCCCCCCCCCCCCCCCCGCTAACCCTCACTGACCAGGCAACGCGGTGGGTGTGTGCTGCCAGGAGGCGACAAGGCCCCCGGGAGCCTGGGGCAGAAGACAGTGCCCACGTAGACAGGCCTCAGGAGCCTAAGAAGGAAAGTGCCCCTGACACTGAGAGGCAGTGATACTAGACACTTCGTGCCGGTCACCAGCAGGAGCCAGGAACCACACGTACCTACTGTCTGGTGACAATTCTCATCACCCCGTGAAGTATGCAATGCTATGCCCTTTGTACAAATGAGGAAACTGAGGCTCAGGGGTGACAGCGTTCTAGGAAGCAGTTTGAGGCCAGCGCCTAGCCCCACAGCGGTCTCCACGTTGCCAGATGTACCCCCCACTCCATCTGCTCTCAGGCTACAGAAGCGGAACAGAGAGCGCACGGGCAGCGGATTTGGGAAGAAAGGAACGGCGCTAATCTGAGGAAGGGATACGTAGCACCAACAAAGATTTTACAGGCCATCCAGGTCTTTTCATTTACAGAGTAAACTAGAGACATTAGATTCACATGGGATGACACAGCTTTTATAGTTTAACTAGGAATTACTAAACCCTTACTATGTACCAGAATGGGCTCTGGTACCTTTAAATACATTATCTAATTTAATCCTCGCTGCAATCCCATTAGGCAGGTAGCCCATTTCACAGGCAAGGAAGCTGAGGCCTAGAGATTATGCAATTGACGAAAGATCTTACAGCTGCCAAACTCCTTGTTCCCCCCCCCTTCCCCACCAAGTGAGCCACTGAACAAACCAAACTTCAGGTCTCAGGTACTCTCTCTCTCTCTCTGCTAGGAGGTGGCAAGAACCCACATGGAGGTCTGCAACAAGCCTAGCTGTGGCTTCTGCAGTCTGACGCCCTGTTTTCGCTCCCTTTTCTCTCTGGCACTGCCCACCATGGAGGGAGGTTGAGGTTTAATGTCTCCTGTGCTCTGAGCCGGTTTGGCTGGATTCCAGCTGACAGCAGGACTAAGTACAGCCGCCTGTAAGGAGTTCGGCTCTATGCCCTGCAATCAGGACCCCAGGTTGTGTCTCTGTCTGGCACAGCCTTTTCTAAAACATGAGCAGCAATGGGGGAAACATGTTTATGGGAAGGCTCTCAGGGGCCACATCTGGACCCAGCAGAGGAAACCGACTTCTAAGGCCACAGACCTCAAGGCCTGAAAGGAAAGATGTAGAAAGGGCTCTGGAGTCAACTGCCAGTTATGAAGTTGCTCCATTTTCAAAACAATGACTTGGTACACTTGGCCTCTCAGAGTCCAACCAAAGAAGAGTAGTTACTTCATGGCTGCCTGGCCTGCTCTCTATACTTGACCACCAACTGATCTGGCTGGGGATGGAGAAATCCAGGGGTCTCCTCTGGTTGAGGGAGGCTGGGTGGAGAGGCCACATCAGTTCATTGCATTGGTGCTTTAGTCTGCCAGAGGGTCCCTGAGACGGAGAGGGGGCCGAGGACCACTCGGCTGACCAGAAGCCAAATGCGGGCCATTTCCCCAACAGCTAAGGTTCACATCCATGTGATCGCTGCAACTTGCAGTTCCAAGCCAGCAGGAAAATGTTAGGTTCAAGCCTCTTTAGGATAACACAGTTTCTCCCCATTGCTTGGCATGCACAAATTACCACTCAATGAAATATCCCCTATTGTTGAATGCATGACATAGGAACTCCTTCAAAAATAATGTTATACTTTGTATCAGTTCATGTTGAAACATTTATCAACATGTCTTATTGACTGCCTTTGCAGGAATTTATTCAAATTTATTCCATTTTGAAAAAAAAATTTATTCCATTTCGTTGTTTGTCTGGTGCCAGTTTTTACCTATAAATTTCTTTTGGCTGTATGTACAAAGGAATTCACTCAAATTTGATTATTATAGTTTGCTTTCACATTACCATTATTCACCAAAATACTATACAGGTATGTGTGGTTTTTTTTAAAAAGCTCTACAATGTGATATAAAAATCTCACTTGTTTATAAATGTGTTATATTACCACGTACCCATGAATTTCTTAAACTGTATGACTTAATAGCTGGGAAGGGGCTGTAGAATATTGCTTATCTGGATGTCAGGATTTCCTACTGGATCTCAATATATTGTTTTTGCATAAACAAAATTCTCCCCCCCTCAAAAAAAAAAAAGCTCTTTTAAGTTCCTTTCAATACTTTTATGATTGACATATTTATATCTTTTTCATCAAATAATTACTTGTAAAAACTGGAATGTCTCTTACATATCTCTGCTTCTTACATTGCATCCAAAACAGCAGAGTGAAGGGATCCAGGAACCATGTGCCTTCTCCCAAGTTACAGCCTGGAATGAATCCTAAGCTCCTCATCCCATCTCATGTTCCCACAATCACAAATGACCTCAAAAACATGGCACATCCAGATCTTTCTATCCATTCTTTTGCCATTACTCCTCTCATCCCCAAACCATATACATGTCGATATGATAGACTGGAATAAAAGTAGGAAGTTCCTCCAGGAGTGGAGAGGCGATGACAGTTTATTGACCATTCATCCCTGAATACTGTGTTCCCTTCAATTTTATTTTTTCTTGGTGATCTTTGTATTTTGTAATACTCCAGTATTTGTAATTTGTAAACTTCAGTGGGAGGCAGGGGAGGAGTACAAACTTATGTTATTCAAGCTAACAAAATTTTAACTTAAACTATGGCAGGCAGCCTTCAAGATGGCCTTCAATGGGGCCTTCCCCACTTCCTGGTATTCACATTCTTGTGCAATCCCCTCCTACAATATTGTACCTGGAGTAGTTATATGACCAACAAAATTCAACTGGAGTGATGGAATGCCATTTCTTAAACTAGCTTATAAAAGATTCTGGCTTCTATCCTGCTGGCTCTCTAGTGTAAGTGCTCTCAGAACAGCATGGTGCTGAAGGAAGCATGTTGTGAGCAACCCTATGGAGAGGCTCATGTGGCAAGAACTGAAGCCTCCTGCCAACATCCACATGATTAAGTTTAAAAGTAGATCCTCTCACCCCATTCAAATTTCCAAATAACTACAATCTCAACTTGCAGCTTGACCTCAACCTCATGAAGAGAACTACCCAGCTAGGCTACTCTTAGATTTTGGACTCCTCATGCACATGAGGTAACAAAAGTTTGTTGCTTTAGGCTGCTAAGTTTTGGGGTAATTTGTTACACAGCTGTAGATAACTAATATATACAGGCTTTCATATTCTTATGTGAGCTTTCTTCAGCTATAAAAGTTTCTATTATAAACATGAATTACTTTTTATAAACAGAAATATAAAGCAATGTTTTAAGAAGCTTTATCCTGTAAAAGATTATAGTAAGTGTGACTTCCTGGCCAAAGATGAAATGGGCTGTCTAATGTGGTGAGTTCCCTCTGTCTTATGGCTCTTAATTCCTGGGCTGAAAAGCATCTAAAACAGGCATAGATAATGGCAAGCTGAAAGAAATTCCTCCAACCCTGAGATTCAACCAATGTTCAAACACCCCCAGCAGTCTCTCTTCTTTTCTCCCCTCAGGTAGGCTTAAAAATATCCATCCAAGATGGAATTTCATTCACAAAATGTAAAGATTATTCAAAATACTATGATCAATTGTTTCTGTTGCTGAGGACTACAGAAGGATATAAACTAAAGAGAGATTTAGGATTAGCTTCAGGATGATTAGCCAAACAAACCAAAAACACCTGTGAAACAACTGTGCACGGTGAACAATTACCCTTCCCTGTGAGGAGGTGGCATGAGTTGGCACAAAGACCATGGGCCTCAGCTTAAGCAAAACTGGGTTCACACCCAGGTTCCATTTCATTCTGGCTGCGTGATTTTGGATAAATGACTTGACCTCTCTGAAATTCAGCTTCCTTATCTGTAAAAGAGTGGAGATACCATCACCTACCTTGTATGCACTCAGCTGGACTCATTCCTTCCTTCTCAAGATAGGATGGATAAAGCCACATCACTAGACCCTTCCAGGCCCAAGATTTTCTGAACCAAGTCTTGCACTGGCTTGAGATAGAGACGGATTCAAAAACACTGAGGTGTTCACATCTACCAACGCTCTGTCTCTCTTGGCAAACTCAGAGAATCTCATTTCCTAAATGTTTCTTTCAGGAACATTATATCCTGGCAGTGCATCATTTTCTTCTGGAAGAAAATGTAGAGTAAGCCAGGAAACTAAATCTTATGAAGAATATGCCATTAACTAGTTGGGTGCTTGTAAAGCAAATCATCTCACACAAATCATCTCACACCTTGGTTATCCTGTCAGGTATGTTAGAGAGCATTTCTACCTCTAAAAACCTAGATTCTAATTTTAGGGTGCTTGGAAAAGGTTTCAGAAGTCTGTATCTATTTAAGGGACAGACATCTCTATAAAGTTGTGCTCTCACTTGTTCTTTCTCCCACTCAATTTACTGTCATGTAAAATGCTCTCATTCCCTTTGCAAAATATATTGACTAAACCCTAAGGCAGGTTGAATGCTGGCAGCTGGCAGGCTACTCTTAGGCAAATCTCTTGGTGCCCATTTTCCTCATCTGTGAAAAAGAAATAATAGTACCTTACCTGATAGGGTTATAGTGGAGATTAAGTCAATGTATGTAAAGAGCTTAGAACACATAGCAAGTCCCATATAAGTGTCAGCTTCTGGTGGTCAGTGCCAACACACCTGCTCACATTTTGTTCCCACCAACAGAGCTGTGTGCTTATGCCAGGTGGGCCATGTTTCCTTTCAAGCATTTTTGCACCAATTGTATTTACTTTGCATTTATACTACCCATGCATCATGTAAAAGCAATTAGATATGAATGCCAAAAAAAAGTCACTTCTGTAAAAAATGAATTAAATGCCTTGGAAAGTAAAGACTCAGCAAAGGCAAACAGCAGAAAAAAAAAGTCTGCTATTGAATTAGGTGTGGGAGAGACAACTGTAAAAGGCTGGAAAAATTCTGGAAAGATCCTGAACATAGATTACTTTGCAAGTATTGTTAAACTCTAGATCCACCTTAAAGAAAAGTAAATGTCAGATGTAGTCAACAAGTTGTGGGTGATGTTTATATAAGATCCTTAAGTCAGTGGATCCTTCCTCAAAGAAAAGGGCCTGGGCCAACATCAAAACATTTTGAGTACTCAAAATTTTCCAGCAAGTCACAGCACTCTGGCAGAAGAATATCAAGGTCTCCATATGCACAGCCAGGAAAAAACAAAATGCTAATCAGCATGTTGCTGAAAAATGTTTTAATTTAAAATTAAATGTCTAAAACATGAGTCATTTTTCATGTATCACCATTATAATAGATTCTTCAAGTTAACTAATTACCAGTCCCAATTTAGTGCGACAATAGGGCTTCACCTCTGTGTGCACATGTGTTTTCACGCAATGGATGTACTCAGTGGGGTTGCAAAGCTCATTAGATAATGCATGTAAATCACACCCATTCCTTGTCTGCTATTTTATATACTTATCTAACATATGTACATACAGATATAAATTTGCATATAAAAACTGAGACTGTAAGAAGGGTTTTTAAATGGTTTTCAGGGAATTTCCCAATTTTGCCCCCAAGATAATACATACTTTGGAGTGAATCCATCCATGCCTTTGTCTAGATTTCACTACATTTGGTTTATCCATCCTATACAGTTATAAAATATTAGAGCACAGTAATGGGCTTAAAAATAAAGTAGTTCAAAAAATGGGCAAAGGACTTGAATACACATTTCTCCAAAGAAGATACGTGAATGGCCAATAGGCATATGAAAAGGTGCTCAGCATCAACAATCATTAGGGAAACGCAAAACAAAACTACAATGAGAAACCACCTCATATCCGCTAGGAGGTCTACTATCAAAAACTCATAAAACAAGTTTTGGCCAGGTTGTGGAGAAATTGGAAAGCTTGTGCACTGCTGCTAGGAATGTAAAATGGTACTGCTGCTGTGAAAACAGCGTGGAGGTTCCTCAAAAAGTTAAAAATAGAATCACCATATGACCCAGCAATTTCACTTCTGGGTATATACCCAAAAGAACTGAAAGTTGGGTTTCAAAAAGATATTTGTTCTCATGTTTACCGCAGCATTTATTTACAATAGCTAAAACACGGACACAAGCTAAATGTCCATCAGTGGATGGACAAGCAAAACATAGTATATACATACAACGGAACATCATGCATATTTAAAAGGGAAGGAAAGTCCTACAACATGGATGAACTTTGAGGGCATTATGCTAAGGGAAATTAGCCACAAAAAGAAAAACATGGTATGATTCCACTTATATGAGGTACATAAAAGAGTCAAAATCATAAAGACACAAAGTATAATGGTGGTTGCCACAGGCTAGGGGGAGGGGAGGATAGGAAGTTGTCTAATGAGTACCAAGTGCCAAGTTTTTAAAAATATATATTTTATTTATTTGAGAGACAGAGGTAGTGAGAGAGAGAGAGAGAGAGAGAGAGAGAGAAACACGAGTGGAAAGGAGAAGGAGAAGCAGGCTCCCTCCTTAGCAGGGAGCCCAATGCAGGGCTCGATCCCAAGACCTTGGGATCATGATCTGAGCCAAAAGCAGACTGAGCCACACAGGCACCCCCTGGGTGTCAGTTTTACAAGATGAAAAGAACTTTGGCCATGTGCCTGGGTGGCTCAGTCGGTTAAGCATCTGCCTTCAGCTCAGGTCATGAACCCAGAGTCACAGGATGGAGGCACACATTGGGCTCCTTGCTCAATGGGGAGCCTGCTTCTCCCTCTGCCCCTCACCCCACTCATGCACTCTCAAATAAAACAAAACAAAATAAAAAAAAACAATAAATAAAAATAAAATTATGGGAATGATGGTACTGATGTCTGCACAAGAATGTAAATATCTTTAACGCCACTGAACCATATACTTAAAAATGGTTAAGACGATAAATTGTATGTGTATCTGAATACAATTTTAAAAAAATAAAGGAGTGCTTACCTTATTTCTAATTTACTTAGTGGACTGCAGATGAAAGGCTCCAGGGTGTGCCCTCAACTCCGCTGGCTCCAGACCCACAATTCTCTTAAGACACCCTGGCAGGTACAATTCACCATCTGAAGCCCCTACTGAAACCAGAGTGCCCACTGTCTCTTGCCCCATCTGTATGTGTGTGCATGCACAAGCACATGTAGTGGGAAAGTCCTGGTCTGTCCTATAACCCAGACACCCAGCCTCATGGAATTTAATCCTCACTCATAGCCAGAGGTTGAAAAGGGTGCTACATAATACAGTTAGGACCTTCAGACTGCCCAGACCACAAAAATGAAAGGGAATCACCACTAAGAAGGTGGGGTGTCACATCTTTGTATCTGATTGTTTAGAATGAAGGCAACAGGTGCTAAAAGCTTGGGAAAGCAGATGAGAGGAGGATGCATAAAATAAGAGGACTTTTTCTTTTTTAAGATCTTATTTATTTATTCATGAGAGACGGGGGGGTGGGGGCAGACACACAGGCAGAGGGAGATGCAGGCTCCATGCAGGGAGCCCGACGTGGGACTCGATCCTGGGTCTCCAGGATCAGGCCCTGGGCTGAAGGCAGCACTAAACCGCCGAGCCACCCAGGCTGCCCCAAGGAGGACTTTTTTTCTTTTTTTAAAGACTTTCAGAGGAGAGAGTGCCCCTGCACATGAGGTTGAGGGGGGCCTGCAGGAGGAACAGAGGGAGAGAGACAAGCAGACTCCCCACTGAGCACAGAGTTCAACACAAAGGGCTCAATCCCATGACCGGAGCCAAAATCAAGAGTCGAAGATTTAACTGACTGAGCCATCCAGGTGCCCCAAGAGAAGGAAAGGATTTTTAAGAAATATTTTATTTATTTATTCATGAGAGACACAGAGAGAGAGGCCGAGACATAGGCAGAGGCAGAAGCAGACTCCTTGTGGGGAGCCCAATGTTGGACTCGATCCTGGGACCCCAGGATCACGACCTGAGCCAAAGGCAGATGCTCAATCACTGAGCCACCCAGGTGCCCTAGGGAAGGACTTTTAAATAGCAACAAAAGGATGGGGTGACTGAAAACCTTTTTCTCAGCAGTGATCAGAAAAGCATGGTAGATCTTCAAATACATCTATATTGTAAGAGTGAAAATGAGATGTAGTTTGTACTGAAGTAGATGTAGTTTGACACTGAAGTACCTAAGTGTTAACACTATTCTTTTGATTATTCAAAGACAATATCTTATGTGGGAAAGTCCCATGTTCTGAGAAGGAATGGTGGTGGAAGAGCATAGTGGACACCTGCTATGACTTCCCTGTACAAATCCCTTCCCCTCCTCCCCACAAGGGCGTTGAGTGGAGCTGAGCCCACGGTGTAGGTGCTCCTGCCTCCTTTGGCTCAGCAACTGAGGGGGCAGAGGGTCAGGAAGGAGGACAAGCATCCATCAGAGACAATGCCCCTTAGATGTAGAACTAAGTTGGAACTACCAGAGAAGAGGCTTTCTCTTTCTGCTCCTGAGATATGAAATTAGAGCAGCTGGTAGCTGTTTCTGCCACTGCTTGGAGCAAGCCTGCCTGAAAATAAACCAACAGGGAAAGGCAGAGCAAGAAATGAAGGGACAGACACTGCTGATATCGTCAGAGCAGCTGGATGTGGCTAGTGCCTAAAGCAATACCCCTAGACTTTTCCATTATGTGAATCAATAATTTCATGTTTTTGCTTAAGCCAGTTTGATTGGGGTTTCTGTCACTTGTAATTGAAATTTGCCCTGAATAATGCAAGGTGTAAATGGCTGCACTATATTGTGCCCATTTCACCATACTACTTACGATCCACATTTGGATCATAGAGTTTATCCTTACACACACTCTTCATGGGCTCACTATAAATTATTCCAAGGGCAGAAGGAAAAAGCAATCCAATTGGGGACACATGTAAATATTAAGATACAATATTAACATTCATAGCAAATATTCCTTAAACATTATTATGTGCTTAACACTAAATGTTTTATAGGACTCAACCCTCACAACATTTTAAGTATTACTATCTCTATATTAAATATAGAGAAACTAGCTCAGAGAAGTTAAGAGACTTGCCTAGCACCAGAGACAAAGAGTGGTGACACAGAGCCAAGACTGAACCGGAACATTTGCTCTTCACTGCTATGCCCTACCGCCTCCAAAAGATCACAGTGCTACTAACAACATGCAACTTAGTTCTGCTGTGCCACACAAAGAGGTTCAGCTGTTCTGTGGTGCCCTGAGCCATCCCTCACTACGGTGGTACAAAAGACACTATGCCACACAGTACTCCTTGGAGAGGCGACTTTCCAACTGCAGGTTGGAACCTGCATCATCATGACCATCAGCGAGTCATGAAAACTAATTTAATGAATGCAGACCAGCAACATTTTCCCCCAAGGAACAGAAAATATAGTATCAGATTCTGTAGTGTATATTGTACAGGTAAATATTGCTTTGTGAAACCTTTTTAGTTATACATATAAATGCACTGACAAATGTATATACTGGGTCATGATGTAAAATACGTCTCACTGTAGATCATGTAGGTCACTGTTGGTAAAGTTTTAAGGCCACTAAGGCAGAGCAAAGGGTTCTGTGCATGCTGGCTGTGAAATCACCCAAACCAGGAGTCACAAGGTCAGGGGGTGGAGAGAGAGACAGACATTAACACCAAATGGCCTCAAGAGTTGGGGTTCAATTAAAACTAACACACCCAATTCATTTTCATGAGTCAGTCCTTTAAAGCAATCCATTTGACTCCCAAGAACTCTCTTTCCCTAACTAAATACTAGGGACTACAAATCCTTTCACCAAACGGACAATATCTGATGTTTATGTAGTAATTCAAAACTGAAAACAGTAAAGCCAATGATATGACTGCAGAATGGGCTGTGTGTAGGCTAATGAGGCTCACGCAGCTAAGAGCACTGGAGCCAGAGCTCTGGGCAGCACCCCCGGCATAAGGCTGAAGTTGAAACTCACTGGGACAACTTGAATTGGGGAGAAGGGGGCAATCAAAATGGACAAGTAGAGCAGCAGCCCGGACAGGATTAAAATAAACCTCAGGCTCACTCACTCTCCCTCTCTGCTTTTCTCAGGGAGCTCCCAGTGTAAAGCAGCACACAGAGATGCCAATGGGTTTAACATCGGAGACTAAACTTCCACCAAGGCTTCCTGGCTTCCCCCCTCACCCAGGGAAGAAATACGTCCTAAACTTTTATTAAACTGTTGTCATAAATTGCTTCCGAGAGCAGAGTAACATATTTTATCACTTGCCCTTTATTTCCAAATGGCAAGAGGGGAGCCTGTGCCCGCTTCAAAGCACGGAGCCAAAATCAGCTGGCAGCACGTTTCCAGGCATTAACCATCGAACTGGCAGCACTGTGGAAGCCCATTTTATTATAGGCTCATCCATAATAGATTTTGTTTGAAGCCTGGACAGACTGAATTCGATAACCTGAGTTACCAATTCATCGTAAAGCTTAATTGCCTTTGTGTCCCTCCAAAGGTGCATCACTACTCCTTTTGCTTCTCCAACACACAATATGTTGTTTAGCCTCATGAAGTCTGCAACAATTTCTTGTCAGAAGATATTTTTATCAGTGGTTCTGATCCTTTTGTGGATTCAGGATCTCCATTTGAGCATCTAATGAAAGATGGGCCCCTCTCTCAAGAAAAATGTGCACAGATGTACAGATGTATGTGCCCACAAGCTCACACACACAATTTTGCTAGATTCTTAGGGGCCCCACAGACATTGAAAAAGTCCTCTATGGTCTCTTAGAAAGTATACGAAACACAGGTTAATATTTTCAGTTTTAAATTCTATTACAAAAAATAATAATAATAAAAAAAATAAATTCTATTACCTTTTATGGTATTCAACATATTTGTAGAAAAAAAAACACCAAAAAATCCTCCAGCTTATGGTGTTAAATGATTTCTTACACAAAATACACACCAAAACAAAACAAAATCATGATGTCAACATTACCTACTTAATTCTTTTACACATCACAAATGGCCAAGTGATTAAGTATTTAGCATCAGTTTATGTAGGACCACTGCTAAAAGGGATCTAAAAAAAAAGAAAAAGGTGAAAGGCTCAGTCCCTCATCTTAACAAAACTAATATACTGAAGCACTGGTGGGGAAAAAAGAAGTCCATAGACAGAGATATGCTAAATCTTATGGTCCCAGCTAAAGGCATAAAGAATTAGACTTGATTCTTCATTGATTTCATAGTGAATATCCAGGGGTTTTTCTGCTTGTTCAGAGTCTGCTTCCCTTCTTCTGATTACATCATCTTCATTGGGGCAATACGCTGGTGAGGTAGGAGGGATGTGACCCAACCTGGTAAGCAAAACATTTCATCTACCACCATGACTGCTTTTGGAATAACAAATGCTCACAGCTAATCCAATGAGACCCAATAGTGAGACGACTACTTGAGTATTTGGAAAGAGAAACTCTCATTTGCTAGTAATTAAAAAGGTAGGAAAGGTGGCCCCCAAGAATTGCTGGGGGCCATCTTAAAACCATATGGGGATCCCCTGAGAATGAAGTCAACCCAAGAGAAGGAAAAGTCAAGAAACAGATTCCTATGACATGATTTGGTCACTGGCTATAGCTGTGGTTGAAGCTCTTTTCAAGTATATGAGCTAATAAACCCCAACTTCACAAACTGCATTGATTACACAGTAAATTTGAGTTCTGTATTTCTCCAGCCTTTCCCTGTAACTAGTTCACTTTCCAAGGAGTGCCTGGAATTTACTAGGTTGTCACACAATGTGAAAGATTTAAAATGATGAATGAGGGGCACCTTGGAGGCTCAGTGGTTGAGCACCTGCCTTAGGCTCAGGTCGTGATCCTGGGGTCCTGGAATCAAGTCCCACATTGGGCTCCCCGCAAGGAACTTGCTTCTCCCTCTGCCTATGTCTCTGCCTCTTATGAATATTTGTCTCTTATGAATAAACAAATATTTAAAGAAATAAAAAATTTAAAAAATAAATAAAATGATGAATGACTCATTCATTTACTGTTACTTTACTTGATGCCACTATAACAATGCCACAGTTAGCAAAACAATGGCCATTATTTAAAGGTATGGATTTTCAACATTTCCTTTAATGTGTATTTATATTAAAAACTCTTATGAGCTAAAAGCTTAAAATGGAACAGTAAGCAAAATGTACTGCTAAATAACATCACTAGTGTAAAATTATCTGATTTGTTGTCCAAATGTATTAGAGTAAATTAAATAAAAGCTAAAGCCAGTAGGATAGCATTTTAGGGCTAAATGCTAAATCTCCAAGGGGAGGGGGATTAAAGTCCAGGCTAAAACACTAAAATGCATCTTAAAGGAAGTGAAAACAATACATGAAGTACTAGACAGTTTAAAAATTACTATCCCTAGGTGGCGGTATTACAGAAAATTAGAACGAAAAGAATCGTGCATCATTACCAAATTGATGACCATCCAGATCATATTATCTTGATGATGGAAAAAGAATGAGTTTTTAAAAAGATAACAGGATACAGATTGAAAATAACATGCTTCTCTTTCAAAATGTTGTAAGAAGGGATTCATTTCATTAGGAAGTTATTCATATGCTCTCACTAAAAGAAACTTCACATGGCAAAAAAGGCATTTATATATTTTTGGGTAGGTTTCCAGGAAGTTTCTTGGGATCAGCAGATCAGAGGGTCAAAACGACTAACCATCAGTTTGGGCCAAACCAAATTTCAGACTTCAGCTAGTTCTTCTCCAAAAGTCTCCCAAAGAAAATGTCAAAATCATTTCTGGTGATGTGCCAAATGCTAACAAGTAACAAGGTCTTATAATCAACAACTTTTTTTCAAAGTGTAAGTTTAATTCTATCTTATACTTGATCCCATCAAAAGTAAAATTTTCCTTACAATATAAAAAGAAACATCTCATCCCAATTCCCCAAAAGGATATAAAATATCTAGTTACGTAACAGCCTTTCAACTTTTTAGCTGTGTTTTTAGAAAATTTGAAACTCATCTTGATTTGAAACATGAGCCTTCTGATTCCAAAAGCCCTGCTATGATTTAGTGAGGTTCAGTGTCTTACTTTGTGTGTTCACAGCATGAACCACTATGGAGAAAGCTTATTAAAAAGTTCAAATTTCACATTACAAATCCATAATCTAATGTACTAATTATATTCATTCAGTTACTGCACATCCATAAATGTCATTGTATACAATAATCATTAAAATTCACTGTGGAATAATAACTTTAAAATCTCATCTTGAACACAAAGCTATTTGAAATTACTATATTATCTTTAATTTCTAGCTTAAATTTATTTCTAGCTTAAATTTGGTAAAATGGCCCTGCAGGCTTCTTATAAAAGCAGCTAACTATAATGAGGCAACAAACCCTAAAATATTCCATTACCACAGAAAATATAAACTCTATTAACATGCATAAATTCTGAAAGAAAACAAAAGTTTCAGCGTGGACCTAAAGGACAGATGCACAAATATGAGAATCCTCTAAAAGGACAATTATTGTTTTCTAAAGAGAAGTTTTTTAGAAAATAGATATTTGTCCTATTTACTAAATAATCCCATATGTATGTTCATGGTGAGGGTTGGAGGTGGGGGGGGGGATACAAATTATGAAATCTCATAGAAAAATACCATGTGTGCTGCTAGATGGTTACAAAAGACACAGCCTATAAAAACTACAAGTTTCCCCAAAGCAAGATCCTAAAATGCAATTAGACCATAAACTCAAGGGACTAACAATGTGGGTGAGATCTAGCTTCTGGGAGCCCTAAAACAATGCTTCCCAATGGTACTGGAGAGGTTCAGGTTGTTGTTTTGTTTTTTTAATCTGGATGCTGGCTACACAGGTATGTTCGATTTGTGATAATCCACCCATATGAGCAACTTTTCTGTAGGCACATGATGCTCCATGACTCACTGGAGTCTCCATATTTTTCCCTACCACCTCTTCAATTTCACCTCACATCATTCCCTCTAGTCATCCAAGACTACTTTCTACTCTCTAACCACACTAAGCAATTTTCCACCTCAACCACCATGCTAACTGAATTTCTTCCTTCTCCTCTGTGAGAGGACGGGTTATTGTCATCAGTCAGGGGCTCACTTCAGAGGACACTCCTTCAGAGAAGTCTTTTCTGCTCACCCTTGCTAGTGTTTACTACATCACTTGATTTCCCCCTTCACCTTCCCACATCCTGAAATTCTCTTAATTATATCTGTAGTCATTTTTCAACTGTTTCCCTTACTAGAATGTACACTTCATGAGAATAGAGACCATATTTATCTGCCGATGTTTCCCAGCACATCTTGCACTTCATAAGTGTTCGGAAGCAAACTGGCTGAATGAGTAAATAACGCCTCACCTTGAAAATTCTTTGCCAAGTACTATAATACACAGATTTTTAAAAAATAAAGTAGTTAAACCTTGGGAAGTAGTTTGTATTGAGACAATTAAAATTCTATTTTCAGACTGCTTTCATGTACCTTGCTTGATTCACCACCACTACCAGCCCCATCACAATGTTGATGACAAAACAATACACTAACAGCTTCTCAGCATTCTCACCTACCCTTCTGAAGAAAAAAGATCTACCACACCAATAGGTGTTATTAAGTATAAAAGCAATCTTATTAATTTTTTTTTCTTCCTGTGAAAACGCTGGAAAATCACTTCAGGCATTTGCACTCTTGTGCAAGCACACACACTCACCCTCCCTCTCTAGCACGACTAGCTCTCCAGCACTGGACTGGTATCTCCACCTACAGCCCAACCCACTGGGGAACTTCATAATCCTTCCACACAGCCTTGGCCTGAGATGCAGAGAAATTTCATGCCAAATTTGTGGGTGGGAAAGTCAATTCTATCCTTCCTGCAGAAGGATATACAGGCAATTATTACACAACTTTAGGATGACCCATGCCTTCCTGTCTCAGGAAGCTCCTGGAGGCTCCCTAATTGCCTCATTCATCAGTACAGTGGGTTTTAAACTTGCCCAGATGATGGAACACCTGGAAGCGGAGATGCCCATTGAGGAAAAACATGAAATTCTGAAATACTTATTATGAACAATTTTTCTGGCAGAAAGGGCAGGATATGAGTGCCATGTAAAACCACAGGCTAAACGTGTGTGTTCAAAATAATACAGAGACAGTTCTTGACCTATTGTGAGTTCTTCTGTTAATTGTCTTTTGCTACTCATTCCTTCACTCACATCTGCTAATGCTCACTGGCAGGATGTGGTAGCTGGTGCCAAAAGCTTCAGAAAGGTTGACAGGAGAAAAATTTGAAACTGAAAAATTATTTCTATTAACCCATTTTTTTCTTCTGTGGCTAGGGATAGGCCATTATTCATGTTTAGCAATAAAACTGCTGGATTGAAAAAAAAAAAAAAAACCTGCTGGGTTGGAGGAGTGAGTGCAAGCACTACTGTAAGGGAAGTCTTCTCCTAAAGTCCCATTATTATTGCTCTTGGCCAAAGGTAAGGAAAAGACATTTCTTCATCACATATATATAAAATCTTGAAAACTATTTCTAACCTATATATATGTAAAGGTTATATATATAACCTTTATACCTATATTTATATATATAAAACCTTTAAATCTATATATATATATAACCTTTAAACCTATATTTATTTATTTTTTTTTCTTTTTAAATTATGCTTCAAGTTTTTATTTAAATTCTAGTTAGTTAACAGGTAGTGTAATACTGGTTTCAGGAGTAGAATTTAGTGATTTGTCACTTACATACAACACCCAGTGCTCATCACAACCATCCACCCATTTACCCAATCCCCCTACCCCTCTCCTTCCAACAGCCCTGTTTGTTCTCTATAGGTAATGGTAATATTGTTCTGATTTGGCCTTCCTTTTTTTTTTTTTTTTTTTTATAAATTAATTTTTATTGGTGTTCAATTTACCAACATACAGAATAACACCCAGTGCTCATCCCGTCAAGTGTCCCCCTCCGTGCTTTATATATATATAACCAATATATACATGTAAAGGAGGAAGTATATATATATTAATATATATATATCAAGAAATTTTCAATTCTCACCAAGTTGATAATTATTGAAAAGTAACTGAATGGCTATTTTTAGATAATAAATTTATTTAAAATTATACCAATATTCTGAAAGAACCAAAAAAGCAGAATGATCCCTACCACCACATTGTATTATAATGTGCACAAATGTCAAATATGAAGTAACCTTCAAGTTGACTACACAGAAAATCTTTAATTATATACTCTTGTTGGGGGTGACAAGATCAAAGCCAATCAATAGACATGGAAAGAATGTCTTTGGTAGTAATGCCCTTAAAATACATAAAGATGTTAAAATAGTTTTATCATAATAGCACTTTTCTAAACAGAGTACACACTTGACAGTAACATAAACAGTACAAACAGGTCTGTGGTCTCCAAAAATGTCACTAATGCAACTGAAGCAGAAAAAACGCACAAACAGGATTAAATCTTGACACAGAAAAAACAGAGGGCAGCATCTGGAACTTCTGGCATGCTGCTATGGACAAACACTGGCAGGGGTACAAATTCTGATCAAGGCTGGGTGGCTTCAATTTGCGAAGCTTACTTTTCCTTCTTAGTTAGAATAAAATGTCCTTCAGGACTAGTTTGTAGATAACTGTAATGAATATGACAGCAACCACTCTACCATACAAGTCGTGTTTCAAGTCACACACTTAGAAATATGTTTGAACATTCCAAGTCATATACTCTACCCTCAATAGAGAAGGGGCATAACTCCCCATGCCTGAACTTTGGGCTGTGCATAGTGACCTCCTTCCAAAGACCATTAGTGTGGGAGAAGCAGGATGGGGAGTGACTTGACAGTGGAGAAATCTGACAGACCCTCCATCAGCCAGGTGGCCATGCCCAGTATCAACAATATAAATCATCTTGATAAAAGTAGGTAGCCCTGATAGAACAAAAATGGCACTTTACTTCTGTGGTCTTCCCCCACAAAACCAATAACCCTAGTTTCTTGAGAAAAATATCAGACAAATCCTACTTGAGAAGCTTTGACAAAATACTTGAACAGTACATCTCAAAACTGTCAAGGTCATCAAAAAAAAAAAAAAAGTCTGAGAAACTCTCACAGACAAGAGAAGCCTAGAAATCATTTTGATTAAATGTAAGGCGGTATCCTGCATGAGAACATGGACTAGAGGGGTACCTGGGTGGCTCAGCGGTTGAGCATCTGCCTTTGGCTCAGGGCGAGATCCCAGGGTCCTGGTATCCAGTCCCGCATCGGGTTCCCCACCACCTGCTTCTCCCTCTGCCTATGTCTCTGCCTCTCTCTCTGTGTGTCTCCCATGAATAAATTTTTTAAAAATTAAAAAAAAAAACATGGAATAGAAAAGGACACTAGGGGAAAATGAGGAAATTTGAATAAAGTACAGAGTTCAGTTAATAATAATGTATTGAGATCAATTCATCAATTGGAACAAAATGGAAAAAAATAATATATATAAATATATATTTATTAATATAAATATATAATATATTTATAATATATTTATTATATTATTTATATTTATTATTATGTTATTTATTGTTAACTTATATTAACATATAAGCTGTTAAGACGGGAAACTGAGTGTCAGGTAAAAAGGGACTGTGTATTATCTTTGAAACTTTTTTATAAATCTAAAACTCAAAAATATTTTAATAACTTTGAGTTTGATATCTGTTTCTATGTACACACAGACAACGTAGAAATGTGCTGACAAAAGTTCTGTCCATCTTTACAATTTGTTTTCCATCTTTACAATTTGTTTTCATTGTTGTTCCGATGTTGGTGTTGTAGGCTGAACTAAAACAAAAGAGATTCTAACAGTATCAGCCCCAAAAAACAAGTCTAAAATGAGCTCATTCTTGTCTACACCCCTCTCAGGTAGCAATAGTACCTCCTATGCTATTAAATTTGACCAGCATCACCTTACTTCTTGTACAATGTAAATCCAAAGCCCCTGAGAAAAATTCCCCAAAGTGTTTTCTACTGACGGCCAGTTCCACCAAGTCCCTACAAAGAACAGTCAAGAGTGTGGGTACATGTTAAGCTAGCTCGGTGCCACAATCCCTTGGCCAGCTTAGGAATGCCAAGGTAAAACAGGTTCCCTTATGGCTGAACTTCTTAAATGTGCACAGTGATGAGGATATTTTACATCATTTCCCAAACTTCTCTGACCAGAAAACTGTATGAGGGTGTGTGTGTATTGGGAGTGGGGGGGTACATCTCCAGAGACAGGTTTCACGGCACAATTTTGGGAAACCAGCTCTTAATGCAGTGGTCAAGCATCCAGAGGTAAGGGATGTGCCATCTCCTATAAAAGCCTTCTCTGGCAACCCCACCCCCTTCCCTGCAGCACCCAGGACTCAATTTCTGTGACACAGTGAATCTATTCATCCCCTAGTATTCACCATTACATATTTTTTAGTTAGTGAAGCAGACAGATTTCAACCTTTATGTTTTTCTATCTAAGCTTGTAATTAAAAAGAGTGTGTGTGTGTGCATGTGCGCGCGGTGTGTGTGTGTGTGTGTGTGTGTGTGTGTATGATGAGGGTTATTAGAACATGTGCTTTCATCTGACAGGAAGAAAAAGTTTCCAGAGTATATTTTCTCATTGCTATGCAGCCCCTGCAGATATGATTATAAACTTTAATTTGAAAGGAAGAATGATAGTACTTTGGAGATCTTTCTTCAGAAATTGTGAGTCAGTCACTGCAGATAAGAACAGAATCTTTCTCAGCAGGCAATCAGGACCCAAAGTTCCTGTCTAAGCTGATCTTCTGATGACTTCATAAAAAACAGATGAAGAGGTATGAACAGTAATACAGAGAAAAAATTAAAATTTTCTATTTAAATTTATTTATTCTTTTCTCAATTTCTTTACTAAATAGAATGATTTTTTAAGTTTATTTATTTGAGAGAGAGCAAGCACAAGCAGGGGGAGCTGCAGAGGATGAAGGAGAGACAGGCTGAGTAGGGAGCCCAATGACCTGGGGGCTTGATTCCAGGACCCTAGGGAGCTGAAGGTGAACCCTTAATCAACTGAGCCACCTAGGCGCCCCTAAAATGGAATTATTTTATTTTTAAAAAATCAAATATATTGAGATGTGAGGTTTGCATGGCACTCCAAAATATCAGATTTAATAAATGTTGAAAGGGGTCACCTCCCTTCCCAGGAGCCCCACCATAGTTATAAGTAGTAGCTTATACTGTAATGTATCAGTCATCCCATATGGCTAAAGAAGTAAGGGTTTTATTTACCAAGACTTTTTAGTCAGCTATGTCCCTGAGTAGGACACAGGAACCCACTTTAGAATCCTCTTTGGGGTTGGGGCTATTTTACTGATCACTCAAATACCAACTTTAAAACACAGCAGTTTGAAATAAGGCTAACGATAAATGAAAGGTATGTTTGTCTCAAAGAACTGAGAATAAAAAAAAAAAATCTTTAAAAAAAAAAAAAAAACGAGGGTGTGGGGGGGTGCCTGGGTGGCTCAGTCAGTTAAGTGCCTGACTCTTGGTCTTAGTTCACTCGGGTCATGATCTCAGGGTTATGAGATTGAGTCCCAAGTTGGGGTCTGCACTGGGCGTGGAACCTGATTAAGATTTCCTCTCCTTAAAGCAATCTAAAAAATATTTTTTCTCTCTCTAAAATTTCACGCTGGTAGACTACTCCAATTTTTAAAAGCCACTGAAAAAATTAAAAGCATTTCAAATTCTACTGGAATATAAGACTAGATAACTAAAAACCTAAAAAAAAAAAAAAAGCTTAAAAAACTAATTTTTAATGAAATTAGCAATTAAAACGCATGTTTTACATTGCCCCTGGATCTCAATCTCCATGCTGGCAAATTTAAGTCCAGACCGACCAAGTGCCAGACTAAGATGAAACAGAAAGCTTTAAAAGTTGCAGAGAAGCGAGGGTAAGTGGCCTGTGCACTGCTGCTGTGTGTGTGTCCCCACACGTGTGCACAGGTAACCTTAGGGATCCATCCACTCCCTCTGCTCAGGCTCCTGTTTAACATATGGAGAATGTTTCAAAGTGCTTTTAAAGGTTTGGTAGGGTTTTTTGTTGTTTTTTGTTTGTATTTACCCCCCCCCCCATCCCTACCCCTGTCATCCAAACACTCCAGGAAGGCAGTTTCTCAATTCTGATATTTAGTTTTAGCTTTTCCTAGCTTCCCTTGAGCCTTCCATGTTGCTGACCACCTATTCACACTTACCAAGTCCCAAAGAGTGAAGTCATTGGAAATCCAACGTGGGCAAGTGGATCAGACTGTGAACAGGCCTGACTCTGAGAAACAGCTAGGTTTTTCAGGCTGTTATTTGGACACAAATTGAAAATTTCCAATCCTTGTCCTCAGCAGCAGAGCATAAGCGAGGACAAGAGTCCCCACCTACCCTGTGCTGAGTCTCCATAGGTCTTCTCCTTTAAACTCCCAGTGCCCTGTGGGGTAGGTCCTGTTAACGTCCTCACTTGGATAAGGATGACACAGAATTGGCGATGAGAAAAAACTCCATCAAAGAGTAAGTAGCAGAGCAGAATTCTAACCCAAGCCTCTTTGCCTCAAACCTGTACTCTTTCTGGCTTATATGTTTCCTTTCCTGAACACAATGCAGCAACATACAGATGCAAACAAGCGCTTCAAAAAAGCCAAGAGCATCAACAGACAGTAAGACAATGTCCCTCCTACATCTCCTGCCACAAAAAGGCATTGCTGTTTTGGTAGGATTTCTATTAGGCTACACTCTGCCTTCCCAGCCTGTCAGATCTGGAAATCATAAAGAATAACTGTACACATAATATGTACAAATGGCAAAACATGACCAGATATTCAAAATGAATGTTGCTGGCATTAACAACCTAATAGGGCGATGCTATAATGAGGGGGAAAGTTTTTAAATCTATCCTTATTTATCTCCGTCCTTAACCAGAAAGGAAGAAAAATTTATAAATATGAGTAAAAGTACGATAATAAAGAATTGAGTAGGAGTTCACAAGAGAATTTAGACATTTATATATGCTAAATTATTATATACACACCATTTTCTTGAACACTTGAAGCTTTTTTTTTTACCATCATTAGATACGGATTTTGCTTGAATTACTTTAAAAATCACTAGTAAAAAAAATACTTCAAACATGATTAAGTACATTCTAAAAGCTCTTCTGTATGCGCAAAAACCGTACCTATAGACAAGCCAGAGCTATGTTCTTTGGTCCCCATATCCTCAGACAGAAACTGAACGTTCAAGTGCTCTTTAAATTAAGGCTAAATTTTCACAATTGGTAGAAAGTTGAAACTTAAGCCAACCAACTGGTATAGCCAACAAAACACCAACATGCATTTTCGTTATTTTTTCCTCCACACAGAATGCCTTGATGGACTGCACTGAGCTGTTTTTACTCCCTGCTTCTGAGACGTCCTTTCCCTGAAGAACTTCCACCAGCACACAACCAAACACTTCAAAGACGAGCATACCCTTAAAATTAATTTTAATCTTTTCCTAATCCATAACATCTTAAGGTGGAAAAAGCTATTTTTTGCAAACAGATACGCATTTCCATACGTCTCCAAGAAGATTCTAAATTCTAATCAGATTTAGTCCAACGCTGCTTAATGACTATGGATTCCACCCAGACAACAAGACACACTTTTAATTTACCATTTGGTGACAAATGCCTCTTTATTCAAGTGTCCCCCCGACTGGTGGTATTATTAGCAATGAAGAGAGTGACTTAGAGGCAGACTTTTTCAAAGGCTGAGGCAGAGCAGGGTAGATTTTCATCCAAGTTTTCCCCATAATCTGCAAAATCTTTCACATCAATTATCACAATCTCCTAAAACTGAGTAACATATTCTCTACAGGGAGATTTTCTAAGTACGCTGTTAATGAATTTTTTTACCCTCCACAAACATACATTTATATGTTTCTAAATGCTAAGTACAAGAGAATGAAGCTGAAAGAGATACCAAATAGAACATATAGGAAGGCAGGGGCCCATACCTTCCTCGCCATGTGCCTTCAGTGCCTGCCTCACACAGGGCACTGCTCACCAAATATTTACTGAAACGTGAAAGACAAACCCTTGCCTTCAAGGAGTTCATAATCCTTGAAGTGCCAGGCACTATTCCAACCTCTGTACACAGAGCAGTAAGCAAAAGCAACCTTGTGTCCTCTTGGCACTTACATTAGGGGTGGGCGGGGAGAGATGAGGAGGTGAGATCGGGAGACAAAAACCATAGAGGAGCAACTGGGGTACTTAAGGGAAAAAAAGCAGCGTAATAAGGGGAGGGGGAGTTTTTCTAGATTGGGTCACCTTATACTTGGAAGACTTTCCGAGGAGATTGAGATTTAAATGAAATGGGGGAATAAGTCATAAAAGTATTTTGGGTGAAAGTACTCTAAACAAAGATAACTTATACGTGAGCAACTAATAATAACACAGTTTGCAACCACTATAACAGGGCATGTTGGCTGGGCTTGCTAGCTGTGTACCAGAACTGCACTGGGCACCCAGCAAGACCACACGTTTAGCTGCCCTTGCAGTTTGGGGTGGTCTTGTGACTTGTCTTTATCAGTGGAATGTAAAAGAAGTGTTATGTGTCACTCCTGAGGCAAACCTTTCAGAAGCAGGCATGTCTGCTCCATGCCCTCTTTTCCTCCCTTCCACATACAGTGAAGCACAATGAGGTCAGCAGAGCCACATGGGAGGGGCCTGGGTCCCTCAATCCTGCTGCCACGGGGCAGCTGGCCACTGGCCAAGCACACAGTGAGGCAGGAACAAAATGCTCTCCATTTTCATATCCCTAGAGCCTGCCACAACTCCTGGCCAGTAGTAGGTACTAAGTATTGATCAAATATTAATTGAATAGATGCTACCAAAATAGTGAAAAAAGCAATTCGTTCTGTTAAAGGGCAATCAAGGAAATGAATTAGCCAGAGTTCACAATAAGGACATTTTTAAGAACAGAATGAGTGGCTCCTAAGGGATGGGAGGGGTATAGAGGCAGATATTGTTGGCAGAGGAAAGAGCATGAGCAGACAGAGGAATATTAGATATGGACAAGATCCAGAAAAGTGTCCATCCTTGTATACCTTTCATTCAATAAATGTTTATTAAGCAACTACTAAGTGCTAGGCAAGTATGCTTAAGGTGTCGGGGCACAAAGCCTAGGAAGGCAAGGCCCAACTCCAGGGGAGTACTGAAGTTCAGGATGCAAAGAGGACTTTAAAAAGGAGGAGTGCTAACTCTGCTAGAGACTTAGAGACTGTGACCTTGTAGCTGAGTCCTGAAATTCCAGCAGACGTGGTCCAGGCAGATGAGCCGTGGGTGGGCATCCTAGAGGAAGAAGGCGAGCAAAGGCTTAAATAGCTCAATGTTCTAGAGATAAGTTCGAGGAGGGCAAGGACCTGGTTTGTTTGGTTTTTGTTTGTTTGTTTGTTTTTTTAAGATTTATTTATTCATGAGAGACACAGAGAGAAAGACAGAGATATAGGCAGAGAGAGAAGCAGGCTTCCTGCAGGGAGCCCAACGCGGGACTTGATCCCAGGACCCCGGGATCATGACCTAAGTCAAAGGCAGACACTCAACCACTGAGCCACCCAGGTGCCCCAAGAAATTGGTTTTATTCATTGCTGAATCTCCAAGGGCCTGGAACAGGGCCTGCACTCAGCACATTGGGAATGCCCGAAGATTTGGGGTGGGAGGTAAGGTTAGAAATAAGGCTGCAGAGGAGGCAGGAATGAGAAAGGAGAAGGAATCAGAGAGTCCTGATGGGGACAACTTCAGATTTGCATTTTATAAGAGCACTCTAGTTGAAAGGGGCATGAAGGAGTGATGACCCCAGAGAAGAGGCGCCTTAAGAGATGTCTGCAAGGGCCCAGGCCTCAGACGATAGGAGACTAACACTGAAATAAGAGGGGAGTGGGGGGTAAATAACAGGATTCAGGAACTATATGGGGAGCACTCAGAGGCTTGTGATTTTACATATCTAGAAAAAAAGAGTCTAAGAGGACTTAAATACAAAGAAAAGCAGCTTTGGAGAAAAACAGCAGTAATCCAATTTTGCATCTGTTCCACTGGGGATGCTTGAGGGTTTTCCAAGAGGAAATGTCCAAAAGACAGTTGGACATGCAGGCACAATGCTCCAGAAAAAGTTCTGGTCTAAGGTCAAAAACGGGAGAATCAGCGGCATTCAGGTGATAGCCAATGTCTTGGGAATAAAGAAAATTGTCCAAACACGGCCACCACTGCTATACAAGTTGTACACTGCACAACTTCCAGAGCTCTAGTGGCTCTGGGTCGCTGCAGTTTTGTACAACTGCCACGTCACTTCTCTGGTAGATACCTGTAATGAAACCAGAGGGAAGGGCATCTTTTTCTAATTCAGCAAAGTTATTGCATAGATGAGCAACAGGTTTGCCAAAAGAGCTCCTCCAAAACAAGCAGAGGTGAGAGGAAGGAAAGAGAAGAAAAAGGGAGAAGGCATGTGAGGGAGAAAAAGGACAAAGCAAACCTCTGTTAGGCATCATTTCAAAACTGTTCTATACCCTCTCAGTGAAGGTCACAATTTTACTAAGCCCTACACCTCTCCTAGTCTCAACAATTCCATTGCTACAGGGAATATCAGGAGTTTCCTGCAAAGTTCTCCCCCTGCTCTCTCATGAAGATCTCAGGGGTCTTCCTTTGGCTTCATGTTCCAGGGCTCTGTTTTCTTTGTAAAATGTTGCTGGAGATGATGAAACCCCCCTACACCTACAGGGTCACCCAGACACAGACAACAGTTCTCCCCCTGCCTTCAAGCATTCGGAGACTAGGATAAAAATAACTTCAGGGCATTTTTTTAAAAAAGATTCATTACTTATTTGTTTGTGAGAGAAAGCTAGAGACCGAACATGAGTGGAGTGGGAGGGGCAGCAGAAGAGAGAAGAGCAGGCTCTCCAATGAGCAGGGAGCCTGCTTGGGGCTCGATCCCGGGACCCCCAAGATCATGACCTGAGCCAAAGGCAGACACTTAACTGACTGAGCCACTCAGGCACCCCTTCAAGGCACTCTCAAATGGCTTTTCCAAAACTAGAAATAAACATAAAAACCGAAGCCCTATAATGGCACAGAATGCGGAGTTTCTGCAGCAAGGTGCACACAGTATCAAACCAGTGGTTCTGAAACGGGGCTGACTGTCAAATGTCCTTTGGGGGAGAAGCACGATGTGCAGAGACATCTCTGGTTGTCACAACACAGGAGGTGGAGATCTACTGGCATCCAGTGGGTGGAGTCAGGGATGCTGCTAAACAGCTTACTGGGCACAGGACAGCCCCTGCTTTGAATTAGCTGGCCCCAAACCTGGTGGTGTGAAGGCTGATGAAAACTAGTATTAAACTATCAGCTTTCTGAGGCCTAGGACCAATAAGTACTTCTTGGTCCAGGCAGATGCTCAAAAACGTTTATGACAAAATTAAAAGGAAGACAGTTATCACACCATATTGAAGCAACAGGCAACAATTTCACTTATTTTTTTTTTCCTTCTGTCACTGCCGCCTCCCTTCTAGGCTTTTCAAACAACCAAAAAGTCAAAAGAAGTGTCAGAAGCCCAGTCGGTTGAGTGACTGACTCTTGATTTTGGCTCAGGTACGTGATCCCAGGGTCCTGGGATGGGGGCTGCATTGGCTCAGTACAGAGTCTACTTGAGCTTCTCGCCCTCTGCTCATCACCTCCACCCTTGTGTGTTCTCTCAAATAAATAAATACTTTTTTTTTTAAAAGAAGTATTAGAAGCCTAAATGATATATACAGTTTACGTGTTGTTTGAGAAAACAAATCCTAGCCATTCTATCAAATTCTTAATTTCTGCCCCCCAAAATAAAATCTTTGAAAAGAATTATGCCGTTGTATGTAAAATTTCATTATTATTTTCCGAGTCACATAAATAAAAATAACAGTCTACTATGAAACACAAAAGCACTTCTTGACCATTGTTCTACATATTGAGAAATGCAATTCTGGCAGTTAATTTAGATGAATGAAAAAACAAATGGAATGAATGAAATAAAAGCAGAAGGTAAATATAGGTCATCTAAGTTAATCTCACTCTGAGCCCTTTTATCCATTACTAATGACTGCTTCTCACACCTAACCTCAATAGCCAGCCATTCATTTCTTTTCTCAAAACTAAACGAGGGTAAATAACATTCACACATTTTGTAAAGGGGCATCTGATTTAACTTCCACCATTTGCTTGGATCCTGACACGAAAATTGACTGTGTTCCTAATGTTTAAGGTTCTACTTTAATTTCTACTGTAACTAGATGAGAAAGCACAAGAATTTCTTCTTTAAAAAACCCTGGACAAACCTGTTCCTGCCCTTCCTGGAAAGGGAGACAGGATATGGCTATCCCAAACCAGCCCCCTTCAGTAACTGAAGCCTTTTCGGCCCCCAATGTTAAGACAATGGCTCCCTTAAGCGTCAGATGCCCTGGGAGTGCTACAACCGCTGAATGAATTTTCATGGAACATAAATCATTTTCCCCTCTACCTGCCACTTACAAACCTGCTTCTCATGAACCTTAGACCCTGCACAATATGGCTCGTCATGTCCTTTGTGACAGCCAGGAACAAGGGACTGTTTGCATAAGTAGATAAAGGGCATTTTTCCTTTTGACACTTGGGTTTTTTCCTCCCCTTGTGCAATGAGATTTTTTTTTTATTAAAATCACAGGAACATTCAATTCTTACATGCCAACTAAATTTTAAAATGCTTATATGTTTTTTTTAAGATTTTATTTATTTTTTTCATGAGGGACAGAGAGAGAGACAGAGACATAGGCAGAGGGAGAAGCAGGTTCCATGCAGGGAGCCCAAAGCAGTACTCAACCCCAGGACCCCGGGATCACGACCTGAGCCCAAGGGAGACGTTCAACCACTGAGCCACCCAGGTGCCCCTATTTGCATGTTTCTAATGACTGTTGAGCATTTTAATAGGATTTTAGATACATATTTATTTGATTACTTCCTGATAGAATCTCCATGTGGATCGGATCTCTTGCTCTTCTACTTTTGCATGAGAACTTTCGATCAACTTTTCATCTCATTTCAGGGGTCTCTGAGGATTGCAGAGGATACAGATACACAGTAGACCCCTCCATTTACTGGTTGAGAAATTTTCCCCATATATGGATTACCCAAATTCACTTAATCCTCTTGGAATGGAACTGTTGAAAATACTGTTGTTGAGGTGACATTCATATACATCCAACCCCACTGCTCTGTGCTAGATTCAGTCTGCTTTCAAGTAGGGAAGTTACAAACTTCCTACAGGAGCTGAAGTTGCCAGCTTTTTTGCAGCCTTTACTGTAAGCTGCTAAGGACACAGGGGCTGTTTGAAAGCCACACAAGCAACATCTCTGCGGAGTAAATCACAGCTGCCAATGGTCAGCCTAGGGGCTTGTGTTCCCTCCTTCTCCACCAGCCCAGAACACATGCCCCACCTGTGCACCCAACTCAGGCATAAACGGATGCCATCGTCACGTGGTCCAATCACAAAAAACAACAACCAAAAAACACTTCTGTGAGCCAGGTCGTGCCAGGGGCTCTCTAGGCGTGAACTCGTGAAGTCATGTAGTACAAGCCTGGAAAAAAGCCAAGTGAGGGATGCGTGGGTGGCTCAGCGGTTGGTCTGCCTTTGGCTCAGGGCGTGATCCTGGAGACCCAGGATCGAGTCCTGCATCGGGCTCCCTGCGTGGGGCCTGCTTCTCCCTCTGCCTGTGTCTCTCGTGAATAAATAAAAATTAAAAAAAAAAGCCATGTGAGCAATTTAGAAGCCACGGAGAAATGCAAGGGAAAGTCCTCTGGCTTTAGTGAGAAGAGAAAGAAATAGGCAGAGAGCAGCTTGGACACATTTGGATGAGAAAGGGGAGGAGAGGTGGCAACAGCTGTCTGCTAGGTCTGTTTTAGGAAAATAGCAGAAAAAGTTTCCCTTACTCGGACTCCCGAGGTTATAGGAGTGCTCACAAGCCAGGCTAATAATTCTAAACTCTTTCTAGGGTCAGGAGAAGCCAGCAACATTGAACAGAACTGAAGCAGAACAAGAGTTATGCGTGTGCTGATGGTGTTGAAAACAAAGTGAAGCCCAGCATTTTCTGGAAGTGGCGGGAAATCAGTCTATGACTTTGGCACATAAACCCTGAGGTTTTCTTTTTTCCCTCCTGGGGGGGTGGGGTGGGGAGGGAAGCATCAGCCTAAGCAAGTCTCCCAGGAAAACAAAACAAAAAACAAACATCTATTAAATGAAAAGACCTTTGCATCAGAAAAAGATGGCAGTAGGGATGTATGCTGACAACCTCGAGAGGAATGCCAAAGGCTAGAGCCAAAACATGTGATTCCAATGTCAGGCTAGAGCCCAGCTGGAGCAGCCATGGGAAAGAAAGATACCATACAGCGGAGAAGCCGAGGGCCAGCGCCGAGTGAAGTGGGTGACAAATTGGTGCTAAGGCACCACAGCAGCGGGCTTGTTTCCTCCCGCCCGAGGACGTAAGCTGTAAGAGGCTTTCACCCTGGAAGCCTGCGTGCTGGGGAGGCAGGCAGGAGCACAGAGGCAGCCGAGCTTCACTGTCACCGCCAGCGCAGCAGGGCGAACACGACCCAACCCGAGCTGCCGCCCCCGGGACAGGTGGGTGCGTGCCCCGGGGCAGAGGCAGAGCGTGCACGCCAGGGGACTCAGAATCCAACCCAGCACGTCATCCCCCAGGCCAACGAACGTGCCTTGGCCTGGAGAGGAGGAACCAAACACTGCGGCCGATTGTCGCAGAAACAGCTGTGCTGCAGCTGACCCGACCAAGTGCAGGGACGCCGGCACGACGTCTTCAAGAGGGTGCAGGCTCCTGAGCACGGCAGAAACAAAGCTGCCCCTGGCGGCTTGCTGGCCAATACTTGCAAAGGGCACACTCAATAAATGATTGCATCGCAGCTTCAATCTCCTCCTCCCACCCCCACAGGAAAATCCATCCACCGGAACTGACCGAATTTCTTGCAACCGGTTAGGCCTCGCAGGATATATACAGAAGAATGAAATTCTCTCTCTGCCCTCAAGGGGCTTATTGTCATCCAAGCCGAGTGATTTTTTTTCCAAATTGTGTGTAGCCTTCCATGGTGGAAAGTCAAAATCAATCGAATGGGTCAATATCAGCACGGTCTTTCACAACATGCACATAGATAGGAGACCAGGAGACAGAGTAGTGGAACTTCTGAATCAAATATGTATGTTCACTACTACCAAGTCATGATGTTCTCATGTATTCCTTATTGTGGGTCAAAGTAAAAATAAGTTTGAAAGTTGCTGATCTATTGAGGAAAACAGTAACACCCAGCCATTTACAAAGAACTTTCACACATGCTATTTTATGGAATAATCCAGAAACACCATGAGGGAATAGTCATTGTTATGCCTCCTTTTCCAGCGACTCAGAGAGGTTAGTTGACTTGTTTGAGGCAACACAGCACAGCCTGAATATAACCCCAGCTGGGAGTGACCCTGGTACATCCTTGAGTACCACAGGAGTTCAGGGATACTAGTGAGCAAAGAGGGCTGCAGAGGAAAAGGAGAGGAGAAGGGGTACAGACTGAAAGAGGCCTGGAAAGGAGGGCAGCTCTTAGCTAGGAGGAAAGGGTAGAGATGCAGAAATGAGCTGGACCATTTGGGGGGTGAGTGGAGAATGCAGCATCACATAGCGGAGGGCACCGGAAGCCGAGAGCAGGTTGGACAGATTCTAATAGCCTTTAACAGACCAGAGACTTTGGAGGCACAAACACTGACCTCTCTGAACTTTATTTTCCTCATCTGTAAGACGCGAGAGATAACAGTATCTACTTCAAAGCAGACCAAGTGAAATAATGCATGTAAAGTGTTTATTTTTTTTAATTTTTTATTTATTTATGATAGTCACACAGAATGAGAGAGAGAGAGGCAGAGACATAGGCAGAGGGAGAAGCAGGCTTCATGCACCGGGAGCCCGACGTGGGATTCGATCCTGGGTCTCCAGGATCGCGCCCCGGGCCAAAGACAGGCGCCAAACCGCTGCGCCACCCAGGGATCCCATGTAAAGTGTTTATAAAAAGCTCAGCGTAAGCTAGCTTAAAGAAAGTCACCTAACGGACGCCTGGGTGGCTCAGCGGTTGAGCCTCTGCCTTTGGCTCAGGGCACAAAGGGCTTCTCCCTCTGCCTATGTCTCTGCCTCTCTCTCTGTGTCTCTGACTCTCTCTGTGTCTCTCATGAATAAATAAACTCTTAAAAAAAAAAAGTCACCTCACCCATGCACAGTCTTGCACCAATAAATAAATGAAAACACATCATTTTACTTGGCCCTGACAACAATCCTATGAGATAGACCAGACAAATTCTGGGGGCTCAGAAAACCCCAGCAGAGACCTAAGAGGACTTATACTGGGGGCTTCTGCTCTGATAGGAAGAGGGTAGAAAATAAGGCTGGAGAGCTCAGGCAGGCTGACAGAGGACCTCAAAGACTAGGCAAAGAAATGTAGACTTCCATCAATAAAAGTCAGGGAGGATAAAAGGATTTGGAAAAAAAAAAAAACTACAGGATGGGGAGGAGGTGTTAACTAATAGGGAGGCTCTGAAATTAGGAAAATCATACTGCTCTCAGAACTAAATTTTTCAAGTCAGGATGGGCAAAGACATCCCAGAGAAACAACTAAGCATTACAAAACTGAAAGTATTAAATCTAGGGGCAAGCATGTCTGTCAGATGGGGCCTGGTAAGAAAGCCATGGCAGCCTGGCCCCTGAGAGCAGTAGGAAGAAGGGAGCCAAAGGCAGCATCCTGAGACCTCCTGGCCAAGTCAGCCCTGCTGCAGAGCAGGAGGCAGGCAGCTGAAGTTGGTTCCTTTTGGGTGTTCCCACTGGCAGGCCTCCTGACCGTGAAATGGATGCCTTGGACTTAACCTGATGCCATCTGACACTTAACTTCTCTTTGTTTTTATTCCATACTGGCCAACTAAGCATCTGATAATGATTTGGCTCCCCATGCAGGCCTGGCTACAGGAAGAGAATGTGTGCTGGTTGTTCCCACACTAGAATCCCAGGCCATGAAAGGGAAATAGAAGCAGTTCCATTCTCGGTTTAAGTCAGTAGGCTGGCAATCTGGCTTTATATATCCACTTCCTGAACCCAGCCAACGTGATGGAGAGATGAACTCTTGTTAAAGCTCATCAAATCCACTTCTGAGCCTACACAGCTGGGGGCCCTCAAGAACCAAGGATGTCCGCTAGAATGCACTGCTCCACAAAACCTCCTGGGAAAACTCACTTTGCTACCTGCAGGGTGACTGGGAAGCAAGGGGGCCTCGTGCCAACAAAGCTAGCTTAAAAGACACAGAAGATAGGGAACCAAAAAGAAACTAGATGAGAGGCAAGAGGAATGCGGAAGGGGGGGAAAAAAAGGAAATTACAAAAGAAACAAAAAGGGGCAAAAAAGATGCAAAGAGGACTCTGAGATTTTCAATTTCAGGGACTCCCCATCTCTAAAACACAAACATGAATTTGGCTTGAGACGTTTATTTGTGATGACACATAGTAACTACGTGCAAGCCAATGACTGATTGGGACCAGAAAGGTATTCATTACACTGCTGGTCACCTTTTTCGCTTCAACTAAAGTTTATTGAGTATTGACAATATGCTGGATATCTCTCCACCAGCCACCGGGAGCCCTGTCTTCAAAAAGCTTAGTCTAGTGGCGTCAAAAGGCAGGTTAATTTGCTATTTTAGTAAATATGGGTGGTACAATGGGAACATCTAAAATAATGAACACCACGGGGAAGAGAACTAAACTTTTCAGCCAAAAGAGCTAAATCATTTTTAAAGAATCAAAGTTATTTTTTCACCTTGTTGATTTTAAATCAAATATAAACCATATCTTTCTTTCATTCTATACGTGGTCAAAATAAATAGCAAGAGGACTAGAAAATGTGCTCTTTGCTGAGAGATTGCAGCAACATGTCTAGAAAACTCTCAATAATAAAATAAAGGCAGATGCCAGATCTATGACAGCCCATGAAAAGGCAAACATCTAATATCCAGGCCAAAAACCAAACCCTTACGTAACGCATTGCCTGCCTACGTAAAGACCACACACTCATCTGGTTTCATCATCCGGTACAAAATTACCAAACTGCGACTCATATTAATTTAATTTTCTACTCACTGAAAATTGAAGAGATCACAAAATCTCAGGGCTGGTAAGAAAGGCAAAATTAGGAAGGCAATCGCAAGATACTGTTATCTTGCAACCCAATAGGCTTTTCCAGAAAAGTAATAATCTCAAGTGCATAAACCAAAGAAAATATTCTAGGGCCACTCAAAAATGGAAATCTTGGAAAGGCAAGGATCTTTCTCAATTACCATGACAGGGTCAATGGAGGTACAGAGGAAAACACAGAGCTAGGAGCATGAATGATCGACATAAAAAAAAAATGCAGAGATATCAAAAAGCAGATACAGACACAGAGCTCAAGATACATCCTGCCTACACTTTTTCTCCCTCATCCCCAACTTCCACTCTAGCCTTAGTATAATGTACAAGCTGTGTTTGCAGAAAAGTAAGACGAGAAGACTGAGGAAAAAACGTTTCCATTACACCTTCCATAGAGTAAGTCTTCTACACTGCATTTGTCCTGGTAGACTGCTCTTTTTGAGGGATTTCTGATTGTTCCACTAGCCAACACTGAGGCACACTATAGGAAGCTGCCCTAAAAATTCTTATTTACTATAGGGACTGTACTACGTTCCATGACTTCTCTAAGCAATATTATGTACTTTGTAGCATGAGGCTGTGTTTCACTTTTGCACTGGCTGATAGGAAACTTAGAAAATATTTGCTCACTTTCAGAAGCTCAGCTGCCTACCAGGTTTTTAAAAAACCTTATTTTTGATCCCTTATTTTCCATTCACACATTCTCCTAGTTAAAAACAAAAAAAGTAGAATAATGTTAACAGCAAATAATGCCATAGCCTAGCTATATATCCTCTACCTTACAATTCCTTAAAACCAAGTATTTTTAAAATATATATTAAATTTTATATATTCAGATATATTAAATTTTGGTTTTGGAAAAATTAGGGTATGAAGAGATGGGTGGGTGGAGGAGTCAACTGAAGAAGGTGTGAAGAAGTAGAGCAATTATCTCATTTCCATAGTGGCTTTTCAACCTTATCCTGGAAAAAGGGCACAGACGATGGCAAATGGCTAGAGATATGCTAGGTGGGACTTGGTTACCCTGGGCTGCAATCTAGAGATTCCCATCTTAAAAACAGTTTTAGCCATGATCTGTGATAAAGCAGCAAAACAAAAACTAATATTTCACTGTAGTAGACAGGCTACGATCCACAGCAGCAGCTTGTTCATACCCCTAATTTGCCTGCTTATAAGCATATGTAAATCTTGAATGCAAATTTCAGCCCTTTACAGGATCAGAAGGAAAAAACACATGTATGACAAAACACAATACAGTGTCCGAACTAGCTGAGAGCCAGGGTAGCTTAGCAGAGGGAGGGACACAGAGGGACAGGGTTTTGAGGAAGCATCGACAGAAAGCCAGCTTTCTCCTTGCTCACCCTTGACCAGGTCAATGCACTTTCATCGTACCCCGCATCTCTTTCTCTCTACCACTCTTAAGTTTACAACCCTCTTCCCACAGAACCAAGTGAAACCGGCTAGTTTGGAGGAAGTACCCAGGTGAAACCTGACAGTACCTGGGAAGGCCCAAAAACCAGGCCTCCCAGGGCCTACAGCCAGCCACGATGGACCAAACCCTGGGTAGTGGGAGTTCCTGTAGCTTACTCAGACCCCACCTGTTCACTTTCCTCACTCCAACGAGTTCTAGTGGGCTGGATTACCTGGCTTTCAAACCAGAGGCTTATTATAAAGCAACAAATAAGAAGTGACGCAAGGGGCTGGCCCCAAGCTACACTGACAAAAGTTAAAGCCGAGAGTCGAGGACACTCAAGGGCATGTGAAGAAACTGGCCCCACCCAGAAGTCTGTGGCCACTGATGGAGGGGAGACAGCCTGCTGCCTGGGGGTGGGCAGATGTGGTGACAGGTGGGCAGGCCCCGGGCTGCCAGGGGGACAGTGTGTGCTGTGCTAGAGGCCAGCAAACTCCTGGGAGCACCAAGAATTGTCACGGACAACAAGGCTTCCCACAGAATGTGTCAGCTATTTTTCACATTTATGATGTTAGTATGATCAAAACATTAATAAAAGTACTATTAAACTTACAAAAATTGTCTAATAAAATTCCATTCTATCAGAGAAGCAAAAATACATCCATGTACTATAATGATGGATATGTATCATTATACATTTGTCCAAATCTACCAAGTAGACAACACCAAGAGTAAACCCTAAGGTAAACTATAGACTTTGGGCATTACAATGTACCCGTGTAGATTTATCTCCACCATTCTAGTGAGTACCGTTGATAATGGGGGACCACATACATGTGTGAGAGCAGGGGGTGTATGTGAAATCTACATACCGTCCTCTCAATTTTACTGTAAACCTAAAACTGCTCTAAATATAAAGTCTTTAAAAATAATAAGAAATAAATAAAATTTAAAACAAAATACATCTATCCTGTAGGGTTTGGGAAATCTGACAGTGTAAAAAAGAGGGTCCTTGTGCTTAAAAAGATTAGGAACTACCAATATATCAGAGATAAGCCTTAAAGTCAGACATCTGGATTTAAATCATAGCTGCTTTGCTCAGTTGAGCATCCATAAAATGGGCATGAAACCCTCTGCCTCATAGGAGTTCATGAAGGAAGGAGTCCAGGGCAGTGACTAATTCCCTTGGTGTATTAGTTTGTTCATACATTTAACAAACAAGTAAGCATCACCAGGCACTGTGGACACAACAATGAACCTCCAAGATTTGCACTGTTAGGGATGGGATAGTCCAGTGGGGGACCCAGAGAAGAAAGACCTCAACACCACACTGGGCCAGATCCTAGAACTATTGAGCACGGAAGCAATGCATGAGACGGACAGATGATCAGAATACGAACTAGACAGCACCAAACCGATGTTGCAGGGGCATAATTCACAGTTATGAAAACTCAAGGCGTTTTAACTCATCAATTACTTCCTTCAGCAAGTATGTAAATACTGCCGTGTGCCTGAACTGTTGCAGGGGCCAGGGTCACGGCACAGAACAGACCAAAACCCCTGCCTTCACAAAGCTTACATTTGGGGAAGGAGATGTAATATCATAAACAGGTAAGAACTTATGTCAGAGAACTGAGAACTGTAAACTCAAGTCAGGGAGAAGGAGATGGGATGAGCTGGGTGGATGAGAGGGAGTCCTGAGCTAGCAGACTGAAAAGCAAGTGGGATGGCTCGGCGGTGGAAGCTGCCTGGCACGTTCATCTCAATAGCTTATTTATGTTCCCAACCTTATGTTTCCAAAGGGCAAGGAATACTTCAGAAAGAAGTCCGTTCAAAGCAATGAGAAGAAAAATGGTGATGTTTAACAGGGGAAACCCTCAGCCCTCCCGAAAGTCAGCTGCCCAAAATCATGCTCCCTTCACATAAGCCAGGGCTTTGTGGTACTCCCTCTTTGAGCTCTTGCCTCCCTTTTTGCTTTTAGCCACGAAAATGAATATGGAGTTGAAAAGAAGTTGTAAATATACTTCCCTCATGTAGCACCTTCTCCCCATCCACCTGGAACATGTTTACCTCATATGACAATAAACAGTCCAGATTGTCTAACTCCTGAGAAAGAGCCATGTCACAATCACAGCGATTTGTTTAAAGAATCTTGCCCACTGCATAATTAGCCCATAGGTCACCATCTGTCTCTAAGTCCTCATAAAACTAACCATATGTTGTTTTCATCAAGGACTGAACTGAAGTAACATACACTCTGCCCCAAGAAAAATACTACAAATCCATCTTTTCAATGGTGGAGGGGCTATGTGGTGTTGGGAACACATACTTCTCCATTATCATGTTTTTTAAATTTAATTTTCCCCCCATGACCATCGTTTATTATAAAAGTGAACCCTGATCCTCATGGTGGGCTGATAGGTAGGATTTCTGGTAGGGAGCGTGGGCAACAAGACCTCCAAACTCCTTGGGATTTGCAACGACAGGGATCAGCTACCAGCGGGGTCCAGTCATAATGGATAAGGATGTCTCTACTTTCCTTGGAAGCCTCATCCATGTACTTCTGGTAATAAGCCACCAGGGCTTTAGGGATGGACTGTATAAATCTGGGCCATGCAACCACAACCCTTCATGCGGACTCAGATGTCCAACCTAGCAAATTGCTCCTTGCCCAAAGCAGAACAGGTTCCAGCAGCTTGTGATGCAGCATACAAAGCTCACTATCCTGGGGGGCAGCCTGTTCACCTTGATGAGGTCACTGCTCCCTATGCAGCCAACTTCTTGCAGCCAAGACGTGCATGGACTGCAGAGGGCCTGTGGATCCCATGGCTGCAAGTGTAGATGCGAGTTCCTTACCATACTGAACCCAACCAGAAAGGCCCATTTTTAATTTTAAAATTTTTTATTTGGTTCTGTTCATGCTTTGTGCATGGCTGCCAACTCAAACAACTCTAATAATTTCTAGAAATTTCTGAAGGGGTTCTTCCAGGAGAGCTTGAGTAAATAAGCTCAGAGACCCAGAATTTTAGTTCTTTTCTATGGTTTGACCTAATGGTATGAACACAAATGCACACAAATACATCTTATAAACAATTCTTCCTATCTATTGTCTACTGCATTTTATAATTCCAAGTCATCAAATACCAACTTTGCAATCAGAGTAACTATTTTAAAGTAGATAAATGAATTTAAACTGTTGTTTCAAACCATACAAAAATAGTCACCTAGGGTGCTTGGGTGGCACAGTTAAGTGTCCGACTCTTCATTTCCACTCAGGTCATGATCTCAGGGTCATGAAATCAAGCCCCCAGGTTGGTCTCTGCACTGTGCACAGAGTGTGCTTCAGATTCTCTCCCTCTTCCTCCCCGCTCTGCTACTCCCCCATCTTGCTCACATACTCTAATAAATAAAATCTTTAAGGCATCTAATACTATTTTGATTTGAGAGCAAGAATTCTCAAACTATCTTCTCCTCATATTACCCACCAATGACTAAACAATCAGAATAAGCAGCAGCACAAAATGTTCTAGATTTTAGTCTGGTTTAGTTTATTTTTTAAGCAAATTATGAATAAAAATTATCCCAAAAAATGTGTCTACAGTTTAAAATTACATGGCAAAGAACACTAAGGCATTTAGACAACTCAAGAATATTAGAATCTCATGGTGGAAGCGGGTCATTAACACTGCTAAAAAGCAGAGAGACCAGCTCTTCATCAACTCACTTCCTTTAGGGCATTACAAAATTAATCTGACCCGTGGTTTAGAGAGTCAAGAATAAACTATATTTACAAAACTGGCCACAATTCCATCATTTAAAAAATGGCCAAGAATTTCCTACAAGGCTATCGACTTGATGTGGTCTGGGAAAGTATTTGTTGAGCTAAATTGGTACAAAGAGAAATTTTAACTTTCTAGATCTGACTCATTAATCCTTAAGTTAACCCTTGTCACCAAAATAATCAAGCTCTCAAACCTTTAAAGGTCTAGCACTACGAAACTTGAGTTGCATCTATTTTTTCTAAACTTACCAACTATTAATGATTGGCAGTGTTCCTCCCTCATGGATGAGAAATTTTGTTAAAGGCTATTTTCTGTTCTCCACCAAAAGCATTTACTTTATATACACGCATGTAACAGAAGCCAAATCCTTATGAGATTTTAAAGTATTCCTCAGAGATCTCAAGCATTCTCCCAGAGACTTCTTTAACTTAAGGGATTTTAGGACTAGGTCTTACAATGGACTAGGTCTTCCTCAACTTACAATGGGGTTACATCCCAACAAGCCCATGGTAAGTTGAAAATATCCTAAGTTGAAAATGAATATACCTAACCTACCAAACATCCTAGCTTAGCCTAGCCTACTTTACATGCACTCAGAATGCTTACATTAGCCTATCAATTGGCAAGATCATCTAACAGAAAGCCCATTCTATAATAAAGTATTGACTATCTTGTGCAAATTACTGAATACTGTGCTGAAAGTGAAAAACAGAGTGTTCTAAGTATATTGGTTGTTTATCCTCAGGACTGTGTGGCTGCCTGGGAGGTATAGCTGCTGCCACTGCCCAGCATCACGAGAATATTGTACCACATATAACTAATCTGGTAAAGGTCCAAATTCAAAATCTGAAATATGGGTTCTACTATATGTATATTGCTTTTGTACCATTATAAAGCCGAAAGATCGTAAGTTGACCTATCCTAAATCAAGGGACCATCTGTATTTACAGTCTCACAGGGACACAGTAATCCTTAGCACAAGCTGGTACATCATGTACCCTACTGAGATTTCTCCCCCTCTTTCAATGGCAATGGCCTAGTGAGACAATTAAAAGAAACAGTAGTGTGATCGAAGGACACAGAGACAGCTTCCCATCCTGGCTCTGCCTCATACCTTACTTTCAGCCCTGTTTCACCTTCTCTAAAATAATAAAGCCACCTCCAACCCAGGGTAACTATGAATATTATGTGAAAGCATGAAGGGTGCTTAACAAGCATGAAGGGTGCTGAATCCACAATGGACACACAATAAATGACAACCGTACCAAACAAGTTAGAGATGGTCCTGCCCAACCAAAGCCTACTTTTTATAATCCAGTGAAAACAGTCTTTTCCCACTTTCTTCTTTATTTAAATCCATCCAAATAAGAAAATATGATGAAGATTAAGAGCTGGATGAAGCGGGCAGGAGCTGGAGTGTATACAGAGGCTAAGAGGTGCAAGCACAGCAGACACTGGGATACCGAGTGCCAAGTGGTGATGAACAAATCTGCTTTCCAAAGCCACAGAGATGCAGAGCTTACAAAATCCTCTTTTCAAAGAATATCTAGTGACATAGAGGAAAGCTCACTATGTAGTGGCAAATTGAAAAAAATGAAGCACAACTATAAAATACATTGTGTATATATAAATATTTGGAAAAATGTAAAATTACTTTAAAATACATAAATTAACAGGGGCAAGCACTTCTCTCTCTCTCTCTCTCTCTCTCTCTCTCTCTCTCTCATTTATATACAGGTTTTCAGGATTTGGGGGAATGATCTGAACATGTAGTATATCTATAACTGGGGGGAGCGGGGGTTGTAGAATATAATGGGGGAAGAGCAAGCCTGTACTGTCTCTTTCCCACTGACACAAAGAAATGCTAATCTTTCCACTCTAAGCTCTTCAACATACATATGACCTAAACTGTAAGTTTTCTTCTTCAGAATGAAAAGGAGGCTCAGGAGATAATATCCAAGCTCTTTTACATCTCTAATTAATGAAAAAAAAAAATCTTATGGTTTAAATTTTTTTCTAAATAATCAGTACCTTACATAATATTCTATGAACTTCTTCCTCTTTCATTAGAAACTACAGTACAATATCCTGAATACTGTGTCCAAAGCCATGCCCATCCATCTTCCTTAAAAGAAAAAAAAAATAGCTATTTCCTTTCTCTGAAGGCCTAGAGTATTCTCTCATCTTCTGGATATTCACATGATCTTTAAGAAGATAAACAGTACTTCCTCCCACACTCCATTTATGTGCACACATCTACTTTCCTATCTTATTAAAACTTCAAATTATTTAACTCAAAAATCAACCCGTAATGCCACAAATCTTATTTACAGCTGTACTGTCAAGTTCGCAATATCCATATACTTTGCCTTTTTTAAAAAGAAGGAAAAAACAACAGTTGCACATCAACCAAATTATATTACCTGAATATGTTGATTACCTTTGATTATCTAGACATTCTGACTCAAAAGATGTCATGACTAATAAAGATTTTTTTCTAGTATAAACTTAACTATTGCTTTTTATTATGTCCTCTCTCCTCACAGTAATGGAGAGTAAAAATGGTTTTCTATCCTGCTTTAAGATAAAAACCAAAATCTAAAACTAAATTATAAAAAAATTCAACTTCTTTCTCTTCTATGAACAGAAAAGAAGCAATGTCACCTTCGCTTATCAATCACAATGCTCATGCATCATATTTAAGGGCTGTGAAGTACAGTACCTGGTGGGTTTGTTGGGTTTTTTTTTTGTATATTTTTTTTATTGGAGTTCAATTTGCCAACATATAGTATAACACCCAGTGCTCATCCCATCAAGTGCCCCTCTCAGTGCCCGTCACCCAGTCACCCCATCCCCTTGCCCACCTCCCTCTCTAGTACCTGGCGTTTCTCATCCAGAAGTCACTGATGTACTGAATTTAAAAAGTTTACTGCCCTTAAAATTTTCTAACAAGTGGGCCAACCCGAATCCTTAATTTTCCACTCTGAAACTTCAAGTCTCTCATCATATGGCTTCTCCTACCTGAGCATCTCTCTGCTGGTGTAAAATACACTCCTTCCCCTCATAGTATTGTTCCAAAATTGACTTCCAAATGCATCAAATGATGACCTACTATCATGCAAGTGGTGTGATTTACCAACATCATTTTTTTAAAGATTTTATTTGAGAGAGAGAGAGCATGAGCAGGGGGAGAGAAAGATGGAGAGGGAGAGGCAGACCCTCACTGAGCAGGGAGCCCAATGGATATGGGGCTCAATCCCAGGACCTCAGGATCATGACCTGAGCCAAAGGCAGAGGCTCAACCACTGAGCCACTCAGGTGTCCCTGATTTGCCAACATCTTTAACCCAAGTTATGGTACTTGGGTCCATTGATTTCAGGCTGGTAATGTACCCACTCACACTGGTTCACATCTGACAAGAGTGTCAAGGACAACAGACAGCAGAAATGAGGAAGCACCAATGAAAATGGGACCAGCCAGGAGAAAGAAGAGCAATAAGGTTATGCAGCCTTCAGGAGCACTGGCTCCAGAGCTGAACTGTTTCTCAAATCCAATTCTACTATTCACTGGCTCCATCACGCTAGGTGACTTCACCTCTTTGTGAATCTGTTCCCAGAGCTAGAAATGGAGATACTCATAGTGCTAAGTCTTCAGGGGTCTGTTATGATAAAAAGATAATCAAAGAAAGTAAGTAGTTGAAGTCCTCAGTTCAATGCCTGCCACATGACAGTAAATATTAGCTAGTTCCACAGACCTGTTTGCCAATTGGGGAACTAAGAACGCCCTGAGAGATCCAAGATTATTAATTACACCTTCTAGAGGAGCTGCCCACATCACGTCAGATCATAAGATTCAACACACATCCTGGTTTTTGGCACTTATTAATTCTGGAGAGCTAATTAGAAAATGAAATTTATTTTAGGAAAGAAATGCAAACAGCTATGGGGAACTAATCAATTATGCAAAGCTGTCTGGTCAGAAGGCAGTCCCAAGTCTTGTTGATCCTCCACCTGAGGCATGAACTTGGAACATGAGTTGAAAAACCCATCACCTTGATCCCTGAAGAGCCAACCCACCTGTGAAAAAGTTCACTCACCATCCCCCTACATGCTTATACTCAAAGAGAAAATAATACCAGAATTAAATTTGGTTTAGCTACTCAGAGACAAATTTCTCTCCCAGCTCTTTCCTGAACAATAAGCCCAGGTTTTTCCCTTCTTTCCCCCAGTATTTATTAGCATTTATAATATGCCAAACCCTGCGCTGGGCTGGGGGGGTGGGGGGGATAGGATGCAAACAAAACAGTCACAGTCCCTTCCCGTTTTGAAAGCTGAGAATAGTCTGTCCTTTATTTAGAAAAATCAGGCCTGCTGGATTTGAGACTTTTGAAATTCACTGCAGAGGAATGTGAAGTTATGTACCATAGACCAGACCAATGGGCTCTAGGATGAGATGAGCAGTGAGAAAGAGGTCCTCCGGGCATAATGCACCTGAAAGAGTGAACAAAACCACACATCTGCCCATACCGTAATATTTTTCCAATTCATGCCTTTGTCCCATTAGACTATGGTAGAAACAGCAAATTACTAGAGTACCACTCTCTTAGGGGGCCAGAGCCATCTCCTTCCTTCCAGGTCCAGCACACCTCTCTACTCCTCCTCCAGTCCTTTCTGGCCATCTCAAGAGTCCTCTCCTCTAACTTGAGCCAAGGACTGCCCCCAAGGGACACCTCCCCACACCACACCATCTAAAACTTCTAGAGAGAGGAAGGATGGTCTATTTTTCACCTGCATACTCCCAGTGACCATTGCCCTGTGTTCTCTAGAACCTAATAAATATCCCTGGTGTGATTACAAATGTCCAAGATATAGGGAAATGTGGGGTGGAGAAATTGGGGGGAAGGCAGCTTTCTTCCACATAAAGCTGCTCAGCGGCCACCCCCAGGTCCTTAGAGAGGGCAACGTCGGCTGCCACAAAATGTCTATACCAGTATCCCATGCCCAGTGAGCCCAAACTGGCCCTGCCCCCTCGGTGCTCCCAGCTTCATCTTGGCATCCTCCAGGATCCTCACGTGTTTTCCTCTTCCAGAATCAGAACCTCCATAACCTCAGTTGGAGGAAGAAAAACTAAGTTCTCAACCTCCACGAACCTACGCCCCAGTACAGCATTCCAAGAGCCAAGAGCAAGTGGAATCTCTGGAGCCCTAAACTAATGAATGACCTGAGAAAGAGTTAATATCACAACCCATGCAGCTATGCAGAAAGGGTTCATGGCTCTGATTTAAAAGGGAGTGCACACAAGAGCACAAGCTGAGGGCACCTGGGTGGCTCAGTGATTGAGCATCTACCTTTGGCTCAGGTTGTGATCTGGGGTCCCAGGATCAAGGCCCACTTCTCCCTCTGCCTGTGTCTCTGCCTCTCCTGAGTAAATAAATAAAATCTTAAAAAAAAAATGTGCAAACTGAGTAAATGAATGTTTAACCAAAGGCCAGAGCTCCATTTTCCGTTAAACTTGATTATTTTTTAACATTCCTTTGAAATTACATTGTTATTAGTTTTCCCACTAAAAGTGCAAGATAACAATAAAGACAGGAAAATTGCACTGTAAGAATGTACTTCAACATTAAGGCTTCCACACACAGCTATCACTCTGTCACCAACATGGCTTTCCAAGACTTTCTCTACTCCTAGCCACCTCATGCAGCACTAAGAGGGCATGTTGGCTTATCTATAGAAAGCAAAAGCTCCCAGGTTGTTTATTCAAGTCAGGTCTCCATAAACAATATAAAGGACAGACATGAAAAGTTTTTTAAAAATTATTGCATTACAATTACGTGACATTTTATGTGAGAATATATGTGAAATTTTTCACACACTTGTATTTATATGCCAGATTAGGTGTTTAAAAAAATATTTTAGATACACAAAAGGATGTTTAAATCACCCTATAAAAGAATGTATATGCATAGATGATGATTGCCTAAGATATCTGCTCTGACATTTTCATATTACACAACAGCATTTTTTTCCATTAGTGATTCTCTGCAGGTTTCATCTATTTAAAAAAAAAAAAAAGCACTTTCATACCTATTTGCCTAGAGAAAATAGAAATACTAGGTGAAACAGAATTGTTCCTCTAGGAAAAATAAGCTCTTGCCCATCACAATTGTGAACATACACGTTTAGATGAAGGTTTTACACACAGAGGTCTGACCAACTATTATAGGTGGTAACCACCCATTCCCATTAGCTGGTGTGGATGGGGGCTGATTAAGCTGGCTGCAAAGACTAGCCTATCCGAGCCCACGAAACAGTCCATGGAGACATCTCCTGACCCACACTGTTCAGTTCTAGTGAGGCCAAGCTGTCTGACCTCTTTTACCCTGACACAAGCTGGAAAGATTTTGAAGGTATAACTACCCGAGGCTCAGACTTCCAGGTTAGGCTCAGTGCTCCATCTACACTTGCTTCCTCAACAGTCCAGCACACAGCACAACTATTCAACCTAGAGAAGGCTGCCCAGAGAAAAGTCAAGGAGAGAAGGAGGATGGACACCAGCTCACTAAGATGATGGCCATAAAAGCCAACATGAATCATGAGTAACACCGGAACACAAATAATCGAAAGAAAACTAGAAGTCATGTCTAATTCACATGTGAACAAATTGAGTTACTTGATTTTAAAGCCAAGCCACAGAATTTTGAATAACATGAAAGTCTATTTTTCCATTAAGAATGAGAAACCTGCCACTTTAGAATATTTACAACATCAGCCACATGCAGACAGAATAGAGCGAGTTTCCTCTCTGCTGGGAGGAGCCCTGAAGAAGTACATACCTTGTTCCCAGAGTTTTGCCCAACTGTAATTTCTGTAGAAAACAAGAGATTCCGGCTCGATCTCCACTCTCTCCTCTTTATTGCCTCTTCTCGAATCCCTCCTATGTGGGTCAAAGTTAATGACTTCAATCTGGAAGCACAGGCTGACCATTAGAAACCCCAGAAGCAATAAAAGGGGTAAGAAAAATTAACTGGAACAATTTGTTGGCCCTGAGAGGCCCACCATGCTCTCCTATAAAAACAAGTACTCATTTTCAGGAACTCCTCCTGATTTGGCTTTCATTTTCTAAGATTTGTGTAGAACAAATGATGACCAAAAAGATTATTTTAATAACAAAATAACAAAAACATGAAGTTACAGAGATGGGAAAACCTTTCTGAGAACATAGCAAAGCCCAGTTGAGTGCTGGTGGCTTGGATGGAACATCATTCTTAATCCCAAACTGCTTACAGAGAAAAAGTAGGTCCCCCTCAGAATTCCATACTTCCTAATCCATTTTACCTGGATAACCCAGTTGACCATCACTAGCAGATGTGGACACGTGTGAGTAGGGTCAGGAAAGCTCAACATCACCATCAGGGAGGAGTTCCATGCCTCAGCACTTTCTACATTCCCCCGTCTTGTAAGCGACTCCTTTTTTATTCCTTGTGCCTTTATCTCAATCTTTGATGCTAATCCCTCTGCGTAGGGTATTAATTACTCTGTCACAATTACATTACTCCACAAACAAGGACAACACGATACAACAAAGTCCAAAATGGATTAACTCTGTATTTATTTTATTAACAATTTAATATATCATAATTATATCATTAGCATATACTTTCCAGGGCATTAAAAAAGGAAAAAGTAATTCTTTCCCTTTGCCTTCAGCTCCACCAACTTTTTTTTTTTTTTTCAAAAAAGCACTAGAAATATTTCCAAGTAACCTGTGCAGTCAGTAGTCTGCCTGTAAATGTGATCTTTGCCTAAGAGACCCACAGCATGAAACCAAATTACACTATTTTTCACAAGACCAAATAGACCTTGAGGTCACTTAGGGACTTGGTAGGGAGAGACTCAGGTGTTAAGCAGGATGTCTGGCCCTGAGAGATTACCACTAGTAATCTGGTTCAAATTGTGATGCTGTCTGGGACCAAATTCATGCAAACCTGCAAGGAAAAAAAAAAATCGATACACACCACATATGCAGTAACAAAGAAAATGAGATGGAGAAGCGTGCAGAAGAGATTTGTTTTCAGTTTTGATAGCAGGTGCAGGATGGCATTCCCACACATTGACTTGCCACACACAGATGTGACTGGAAGCCCCATCAACAAACCCACAGAGATCTCTACACTAAGCTTAAAATCACAAGTCTTGGGGCAAACAATGCTGCAGAACAATTTTTTTCAGGAGTTCCTCAAGCTCCTTGTAAAGTCCAAATTATATTCCCACTAGCTTATTTTCCGCATCACTAAAATTCAAAGATGAATTCACACTATATTCTTTATCAATGCCTCCCCAGTATTAATCCTACCTTGAACAGCACAGGTTTGAACTACATGGGTCCGCTTAGAGGTAGATTTTTTTCCCTAATACACTCCAGTACTGTAAATACATTTTGTCTTATGATTTTCTTAACATTTTTCTCTAGTTTACCTTATTATAAGAACACAGTATGTAACACATACGTATATGTTACAAAATATGTGTTAATCACCTATTTATGTCATTAGTAAAGCTTCATAGGCTATTAGTAGTTAACTGTTGACTTTCCCAAAACTTATATGTGAATTTCTGACTGCATGGATGGTCAGTGCCCCTAACCTCTGAGCTGTTCAACAGCCAACTGTATGTTGTAATTAATGTGTCCCCCTTGTTAAACTGCAAGGTCCCTGAAGGCAGGGATTACATTGGCTTGATCTCTAGCAAAGCACTAGTGACTAGAATGAAGAAAAGTGTACATGGTAGCATGGTATCCACAAGAGTTGGAAAATAACTACCATTAGTTGTGAATTCCTACGTGAGACAAAAACGAAACAATCCTTGGTATCTACAAAGAGGAGGAGCAGAACTGTGTACATCTAGAACACAAAATGTTGTATTCATCAAGAAGTCACCCACTCTCCACCTCCACCACACCCCTCCAACCCTACCCTAAATTCAATTTATCAACTGAAATAATACAAAGTGGGTTGGAAGTCAAAGCTATGTTATGTGACTCTTTTCACTTCTACTTCACTTTACCACTTCGGTCTCAATTTCCATTTTTATTCTTCACACATCAGTATAATCTTCCTTCATTCTGTCTCCACAGAGATGGCATTTGAATGATTAAAAGGAGGAAGAAAATTAGCCCCATGGTCCTGACAAATTTTCAACTTAAAGTGTTGTGTGAAGGCAAGAGCTGGTAGGGCTCAGACAGCAGGGAGTCCCGATTAAGCTCCCTCACATGACCACAGGACCTTGTCGGTGCTGCTGGTCCTCATAGCTCCAGTGTTCTCATCAGCGATGTGGAAATATGTAAGCAAACCATCACCCTCATGCGGTTAAGAGGAGTAAGTGGGAGAATCATGTAAAGCATCTCATGGGGAGCCTGGGTTATGGCAGGTATTTTGTAAACTGCGCCTGCTAGGATTCACAACTTCGCCACTCCCTGCTTCCAACCAACTCCTACTGCACAGTCAATGGTTTCTGGGTATTTATATGCACACAGACTCTGGAACCTGCCATAGCTGGTGCCAGCTCCCTCTCTGCCCCCAGGCCCACCTTCTAATCTCAAGACATCCCCTGAGCCAAAGGCCACAGGCCCCACTACACCCTGTGGCACCAAGAGCTTGTTTTGAGGAAAATGAGTGGAGAGACCTTCCAGAGACTTCCAGAATTATTCTTACTATAATAAGGACACTTGAACTACTGCCATCTTATGAAAGAGTTATTCCATCCTTAACATTATATATAAGCAGTCAAAATGCTCATCTCTTTTTATTTAAAACTTTCTGGTTACTGAGCAAGCATATACACCTAAGTATTACTGAGAACAGAGAATGTGTATAATACTTAACTCTGCTTCCCAAGCACCATCATACTGCATAAGCACCTAATACAAGTTCAACAACTGTTGAATAGATGACTGAATGAACAAATAACTAGCAGGTAGGAAAACATATTTACAAATGAGGAGCAAATACAGATAGGTACTTGCAAAGATAGAGCCAGTTCCTACTTTTACCCACAGGTTTGCCAGGCCAAAAGCATGACCAGAATCCTGTACCGTACTGAAAAAACTAGCTCCTAAATAAAAGTCTCTTTTCAAAAATTCTGTGACTGCCCTATGCTAACTTGTCCCTGTCCCAAGTTTTCTTTTCTTTTCTTTTCTTTTTTTAAGATTTTATTTATTTATTCGAGAGAGAGGCAGAGACACAGGCAGAGGGAGAAAGGGAGCCCGATGTGCACTGGATCCTGGGACCCAGGATCACACCCTGAGCAGAAGGCAGACATTCAACTGTTGAGCCACGCAGGCATCCCCCTGTCCAAAGTTTTCAAGAGGAAAAGCTTAAAAGACATTTGCCTCCTCGTGCCTTAGGACCATCGCCCCTGCAAAGCATGATAAACTGGACTTTATAGAGAAGATGGAGATACCAAGGGAATCATGTTAGGGCACATCTTCGACAATTTATCTTCAGAGCACTCAAGGTCCCAGATTCGATCTGCTTCATTCTATTAACAAATACCAACAGAGAAGAGATCTAAAACTTGAGGTCACAGTATCTCCTCCTCCCACAATTTCCCAAACAAACTGACTGGTGGCCAGCTTCAAGAGAATAGCATTCTCACACTTCCTTCACTGACCTTTCCTCAGATAGAGGTCTGAGTAAAAGGGATTTCTTTAGGTCAGGACTGATGTTCAAAGATTCAGCACTAGACCTGGAGTCAAGAAATTGGATTTTTAGTCCAGACTGTGCCCAAAACCAGATGTGTGCCCTGGGTGATTTATTTTACTTCTCTGGACACCAATCTCAAATGTGAGATGAGGCACCATAGAAGAAGATCCTGAAGGTTCCTTGCCGCTCCACAACACGTAGACTGCATATGCAGCTTAAAAGACGAGCCAATTTTGCTTTCTGGCCACTGACTAAATCCTATTTTTAAATCCTATTTCTCAGTCTCCTGAAAAAGTTGGCCTGACAAAATAACACACCACGAAACAATCTGGAAGAATCAGTGCTATTAAACAAAGCAGTGAGCATCGAGACTCCATAATGGCACGTCTGGAATCCAGTGTCCTCCACTGCTAGCTGACCCTTCCGACACCAGGGTAGCCAAATGTATCGGGGAAAGTTTCTCTTTAAAGGCAATCTTGAGTTAGAAGATGCTGTACTACTATTTTCTTTTAAAATTGAGGTAAAACTGCTTCCAAATTCATTTAAAAGTACTATTCTGGAACTATTACTGGAAGAGTAAATCTGTTGTATTTTTCCTCCTCCCCCTCTCTTTTCTACTAACCACTGAAGACCTTGAAAAAATCCAACATTTTCCTCATTTCCCTATTAACTGCCTTCTCAGATCTGCAGCAGGCCTCATGCAATTTCTGAGCCAGGGCATCGTTTCCAAGGTAACAAAGGAAGGGGAGGGAGGGGACATACAGATAAGTCTAACCCATCTAATATGCAGATGAACTAGGTCACTCCGACGGATTTCACTGATAGGCAAAAAGAGAGATTAAAGCCTTCTATTCTTTCTTCTCCATTTTATATTATGGGGAATTGATTTGGGGCTTTTACAACAGACCCAACGATTCCCCTTTGGCAATGTGGTTTCCAAAACACAAAAGTCCAAAGAGAGTTTGTTACAGTTAATCAAGCGAAAAGCAGCTTCTGTTGAGAAAGTCTAAACGGAGAAAGGAAAGGGGGTCCTGGAGCACTGAATCTAATTCTAGACACTTGTTTTTGCAGTTCCCTTACAGATAACAAACAATGGCACAGCACAGGCAGAGTTGCCAACCCTTCACACAAGCGGTCAGAATCCCCGTTCTGATCTTCCCACCAAGCCAGCGGCACGCACAAGAAGCTCACAGTTCCCCAGTTGGAGGAGTGACTTTGGCTCCCCAACGGGAAAGGGGAGCCAAGGAGGTGGTGCTGTCCTGCCCCTGGACAAAGGCAGGGAATTGAATGTGCTGGCAGTGGGGAGGCAGAGGGGGCCAAAAGCCAAGGGTGAGGGGCCGAGGGAGGGCGGCTTTCCCCAGCGCCGGATGCGTATCCTCCGAGGGACGGCCCGCAGGCCCGCTGCCACCGCACAGGCCAAGGCCGCTTCCCGCGTCCTGCAAGAAACTGAAGAAAGCCTAAGGGAGTGGGGGGATGGGGATGGGTCATTCTGGAGACTGTGGGGACAAAAGAGATTCTCTGGAGGGACGCAGGCAGAGCCGAAGAAACGTTTGTGTGCATCAGCAATCCGATTAGACAGCCCTGCTTGGCAAAGGCAGGGCCAGGCTCCCCAGAGCCACGGAACCCTGGCGCACCAGGACACCGGGATTTCTAGCCTTCTCGGTTGCAAACAAAGACCCATTGTGTTTCCGCAGGCAGCCATGCTGCCAATTTGTCTCACACCTTCCAAAGAGGCCTAATTATTAGTCTCTTCCTCCGCTGTCTGCCTTTTTTTCTCAGCTCAATGAGGAGCAAACATGTATTACACTACTCTAGAGGAGGGGACTAGTGTGGGGGAGATGCAAGCAAGTCCTCCCGTTCAGACCCCGGTGAGGCGACGCATACTTGCCACCTCCACACAGAACGTGGCACACGGACCCAGGTCCACAAAGCCCGACACTTCTAAGTTTTCTAATAATAATTGGTCCTTGGGACACCTGGGTGGCTCAGCGGTTGAGCATCTGTCTTCAGCTCAGGGCGTGATCCCAGAGTCCAGGGATCGAGTCCCACATCAGGCTCCCCTCAAGGAGCCTGCTTCTCCCTGTGCCTGTGTCTCTGCCTCTCAGGAATAAATAAAATCTTTAAAATTAATAATAATAATAATAATAATAATAATAATAATAATAGGTCCCTTTGGCATTTCTCTGAAGGCATTCCCTACACTTCCCACCCCGTCCTCTTGAGTTCTTACATGAAACCCAGGGCCAGCCGTCCCCCTGCCAAGCCCAGGCCTGTGTGGTCTATTCTGCCGCCTGGATGTTCTGTGTCCCACTTTTGAGAGCCCTTTCAATTTTCCCACTTTGTAAAAATGGTCGGGTCTCAGAAAGTTAAAAAGGAATTTTTTTTTAATTTTTTAATTTATTTATTCAGGATAGACACAGAGAGAGTGAGAGAGAGAGAGGCAGACACACAGGAGGAGGGAGAAGCAGGCTCCATGCTGGGAGCCCCATGTGGGACTCGATCCTGGATCTCCAGGATCACGCCCCGGGCCAAAGACAGGCGCCAAACCGCTGAGCCACACAGAGATCCTCTTAAAAAGGAATTAATTTTATCACGGTCTGCAGGATGACAAAGTAAAAGAAAAAGAGGCATTAGGCCTCCAAGACTTTTAAATGAGCCAACTGTGCCAATGTCACATGAACACGGTGACCAGTAACAGAGGCTGCAGAGGATCACAGAAATCTGTTTTTACCATATGTCTCACCAAGCAAAGAAAGGGCAGTACTGGGTGCTAACTTCAATTTGTTTTTTTAAAGTTAACAACTCTTTTCTGTTCCTGAGTCTATCACATCTGAAAAAAAAAAGGGAGGGATTTTAAAACTATCGTTGCCTATTTTCTAGAGAATCTCTTCTCCCATAGATCCTTCCACTTATTTTCATGGTTTGTAAAAACTTCCCAGTATTCCCATTATTCCCAATTCTTGAAACTAAAGGGCCAAGATACGAAGACAAAACAACAGAAAAAAGAAGCCAAAGAAATTTCAGTTATGATATTCATAGAGATAAACTGGCCCTGTAGCATATGGATCTGTCATTACAGAGCTCCATGAAAGGGAAATATAAGCCTTCCAATCACTTGTGTGCTGCTCCAGTCCCATTGGAGAAACATTTGAAGACTGCAAATGTCGTTTCTCCAGCATGAGCACTGAAATAAGGTCACCAAGTTTACATTTAATAACATATTTGTAGAGTGCTTTGTTTTTTAAGGTGTTGTCGTTGACGACGTGTCATTATAAATGTCACTTTTTTTTTTTTAATAAAATCCCTAGAAGGCTGGCTGGAAAAGAGCTACTAATACATTCTACAGATGAGAATAGTGAGGTCCATTATCGGTATGAGGTCTAGAAAATGATAGGGCTGAAGGGTGGTGGCTCCAGGACTAGACTCCACCCCCTATATCCCCATGGTGGGTTTGTTCAGCAAGACCTCCCAGCTCGATGCTTTCCAAAGGGAAGAAAGTCCACCCTGGGCTGGTCAATGCTGGAAACAAAGGAGACCTACTTAATCTTTAATACCAGAAGACAACTGTAGGCCATCACATTTTGTGAACTACTGCACAGCGAACACTCGTCAGCAAATTGAGGCAGGTGTATTTTTGGATTGTACTATTTCTTATGGGTGAACTAATCCCTCCAATCCAAGACCAATCCTGGCCAGGAAGTACCACAGAAGCCCCAGCCCTTGCATGTGAGTATTTAACAGCCAGATCACTACTGACTTGGAGAAGAAGCCGGAAATATTCCCAGGACTTTCGGGAAAGCCTCTGATGAGGGCTCCAACAGACAAAGAAGAGAGAGAAAGAGAGAGAGGGCAATTACTAGAGAACTTAATTCCCTATAAACACCAATTTGGAGTAATTGACAAGAGGGTGAGGGGTGCCTTTCTTTCGTCCTTAGCAGGATTTCTTTACCTCAGCTGGCTAATTGTTTCCGTTCTGCAATCGCCTAGACCCACAATTGGGTACTCGCATGCCATCCACATCCAGACTACCAGAATTAGGCTCAGAACAGAAACACCAAGGATGTAATTAAGTTTTTACAAACACTTTACCATGGCCCAAAAATGTTCGTTACCTGTGGTAAGTGTGTTTTCTCTGACCAAAGCGTAAAAACATGGAAGCAAAATATCTATCAGGTGTTGCGGTGTCAGGAGAAGCGTAGCAAGGAACTGTTGCCACAGAGGGTGATTGCTTCTTTTTCCCCCTTCTCTTTTTCCTTTAAGAATCTGTCGAGTTATTTCAATAGCACATCAAGTTCCATTTACACAGTCACACCTCTCTCCTGTGATGCAGTCACAGGTAACAAGCCTCCGACACCAGATTGATTCTTGGTAGCCCAGCCCGCTGTATGCACTTCCAGTCACATCCCTATACATGGGGAAGGCCAGGCACACAACAGACCAGGAGAGAAAGGTACACCAACTCCATTGCAAAAAGAGCCACGCGCATGGTCACAAACTCCTCTAACCTCATTCTCATCGGGGAAGCATTCTGTAAAATGGATACTGTGCCACCAGACAGTCATATGTCATATGGACCAGAGCCAAGAAGCTGCCCAATAAAGGACATCAACTCCTGTTTAACTAAAGTGCCAATTGTGCCAGGCACAATGCCAGATGTCACCACCTCTTTCACCTCATCCAATTTTCCAACAGAACACTGTGGATATCTCCATTTTACAGATGAGGAAACAGAGGCCCAAAAGAAGAATTTACTTGCTGAAAGTCAAGTAGTGTCACAACTTGAACAGGAGTCAAACTCCAAGTCTAGTGCCATTTCTACCCCATGACCTGAACCAGGGCCCTCAAGGGTAATAAAGTGGTTGCTGGAGCCAAGTTACCAGTATTAAGGAAGAGGAGGTATCTTGAAGAAGGCTTTGAACAGGAGAGGAACTCTAGAGGTCACAAACAGCATGGCAACCCAGGTGAACTTGGTCTTGGGCCCCAACATGCCATCTAAGATGAAGGGGCTAGCCCCGCCTGAAAAGTGAACAACCACTTCAACTCACGTTTTACATACAAAATATACAAGATACTGATTTCCTCAGACATTTAATTCCCTTTAATTTGGGCCCCATCAAATTTAGGTTTACCTTGACAAGATAATAGCTATGAAATTTTGAGATCTTAAACTCAGAGTTCTTCAAATAGCTGACTCTCCAAATAAACACCCATTAGCACAGGAACCTGAGAAGGCAAAAAGGAACACACATTTTGGTAATCCAGTGAACCTCACATATCTGCGTCTGCCTCAAGTGGGGAATCTGCTTCCCTGGTTTTTTGCTTCACTGACAGCCCATTAGAAATCAGCAGCGTGGCTATTAGGCCCCTCCTGTATGTTAAGTGTTTTCTCTTAATTTCTGGTAAATGATAGTCTGTTTTGCTAAGTTCAAAGGCAGGAGCAACAGGGACTGAAGAGTTATTTGATATATATATATATATATATATATATATATATATATATATATATATATATATATATATAAATAGACAAGAGGAAAATGTACTAGAAAGTAGTGCTGTTCTGCTGTTATTTATACCGTTTACTCCTTAAACAATAAGAGTGGCTAAGTTTGCCAAAGATCTACAGGAAAATCCTGTTAAAACATACACTTAAAAAGTCCCCAAAAGCCTTCTGAAATTAGTAGATAATCCAAAATTCCACTTTAAAAGAATCAAAGTGGATCAATAATGAAAGTGCTGATAATCGCCAATTTTGTACAAATTACAGTAAGGTTATTTGTTTTTTTTTTTTAAATTTGGAAAGCAACATTTTCTATAGAAATGGTCGTAATTAGTAGTAATGTTTCCAAGAAATGCCACATGTCTTTACTTTTTAAACAGGAATGCAAAAAAAAAAAATCAACCCCGATCTATAATTTACTTAAATTATACTCTGAATGTACAGTTAGCGGACAACTATATATACATGTAATCCCACAATCAAGATATAGAACATTCCCACCCTTCCCTCAAAATCCCTTAATCTCCCCCATGCCAAGCCCCAGACAACTACTGATCTGCTTATGTAAATACTACTAGTCCTGCCTGTTCCAAAACTTCACACAAATGGTTCATACAGTATGTAATCTTTTGTGTCACACTTCTGACTCAGCATGATGTTTCTGCGACTCATGCATGTTGTATATATATCCATACTCGGGTCCTTTTTGTTGCTGAGCAGTATTCCTCTGTATAAACTATACCACAAGTGGTTTAACCATTCACTGGCTGATGAACACCTAGGTATTTTCAGTTTTTGGCTATTATGAATAAGGCTGGTATAAAAGCTCACGCACAAGTCTTTATTATGTAAACACGTTTTAATTATCTTTGGTAGCTGCTAAATGATTTTTCCACACTATTGTACCATTTGACACTGCAATTAATGGTAAAGTTTAGAAACTGACCCACAAATGTCTTTTCAATCTGCTGTTTGCCTGATACTATCATCATTAAGCTGATAAAAAGGAGGACTATAAGAGGTGGTATAAGAGAATGGTATAAGAGGTGGTATAAGAGAATTTCCTCCCCATTTTTTTAAAGATTTTATTTATATATTCATGAAAGACACAGGCAGAAACATAGGCAGAGGGAGAGGAAGGCTCCCTGCAGGGAGCCTGATGTGGGACTCAATCCCAGGACCCTGGGATCATAATCTGAGCCAAAGGCAGACACTCAACCACTGAGCCACCCAGGTGCTCTATCTCCACATTTTGCTACAGGCAAAACTAGAAACACTCTGCCCATCTCAAAATTTCTTTCTGACAAAGCCCCATCTATGCACTTCTCCCTCCACTCCCATTTCCATAGTGTCAGTCTCCAAAGCTACATTCCTCTCCTCTCCCCCTACAAATCAAAACTTCTGCACCTGTTTAATTGCTCATGTTTAAGGAAGGCAATCTGATTAAATGGACCTTTTGCATGAAAGACTGGTAACCCCCTTAAATGAAGATGTTCCAACAGAGGTTACAAAGATAGCAGTTTTTATAATCCTACAATACTGCTCTTATTCCAAATAAGGCCCTAATATGTAGGACATATGGAGCAAGGCAATAAAGTGAAATGATGAGAGGTGGGTATAAGAGGTAAGGCAGGGGAAGATTTTTTTATTTTAGGATGAGAAGTTCACAGGCTAGACAGGCCAAGTCATATTCTCTGTCCCCCAAAGTTATTTTTCAGTTTCTTTCCTTCTTCTATACCTCTGAACTCACAAATTCTCAAAAAGTCTCATGTTCTTTTTACATTAGAACCCATAGACTGCACCCTACCAGGCACTTTGCTAAAGTATCTCCCAGCCACGCAGTTCACCTCACATGCTTTCATGAGGTTGACAAAGGACGTTTGCCATGAGCCTATCATAAAAGATCAGATTTCACAAATTCGAACAAAGCAATGTTGCTATCAAAATACGCCTGTTAATAGATAAACCATTATTAGCCAGCTCACACTAGGGCATGGAAGACAGAGACAATCCACGCCCTCGATACATCCATGTGCTGCTGTGGTTTCCGTCTTCTGTCTCCTCTCTCACGAACAGTTATCCAGAGAGCTCATCGATCAGCTGGGCAACGAGCAAAACACTTCCGGCCTATGCAACCACCTCCAAGTTCTAGTGGAACAAACACTTTCAAGTGGATCAGAAATGTTTCAATTAAACAATACGGAGTGAATGTACCATAAGAGTCCAGTTTGCTTCGGTGGACTGGCCCTGGGGCAAGTGACAGACCCAGCTCTCCCTCCCGGTGGAAAGGACAAACTGGCATGCACGCGGCTTTCTCTTTCTCGAGACTTCTTATTCCCCTGCTACTTACTCCGGAGCTGGAGACCAGCACCAGCCGTGAGAGAGGAGAAAAGTCACAACACTCTTCTCATCACTGCTGAGCCATGCAGACTCTAAGGCAGCCCAATCCTAATGGGCACTTGAGAAACAATTACTTTCTTGAATCTCTGGAATTACTTGGTCATTTTGAACTACCGCCCTGATCACCTGCCATTTCCTCTTCCCTGTCTGATGCTCACTTAACCTTTGGAGCTGGATGAAAATGGGGTGAGGTGAGATGAAAAAAAGAGTATTCGCACTTTCAATCATCCAGCACTGCAGTAAGATCCTGATGCTCTATAAGCACCAAGGGGGGCTGCAGCACTGGGGCAACTCCTGACCGTCACTGCAGAAATGAGGCCCAAACTCCACTCATACAAGGACTCTCTCCATCACCAATTGCTCATGCTTCACCTACGTTCTACTCTTTTTTTTTTTTTTAGATTCTATTTATTTATTCATGAGAGAGACAGAACAGGCAGAGGGAGAAGCAGGTTCCCTGCTTCCGTGGGGAGCCCGATGTGGGACTCCATCTCAGAACCCAGGGATCACGCCCTGAGCCGAAGGCAGATGCTCAACCACTGAGCCACCCAGGCAAACCCTATGTTCTATTCTTGATAAACAAACAAAGGTTATGTTAGCCAATTTCTGGGCTTCATAAAGACTTCTTCCCACAAATTGAATTCTCTGTAATGCTAAGCAGATTCTTACACTGAAAACCATTCTAACATCTCCTCATCAAAAAAATGCCAGAGTTGCTGCATCTCTGACACCATGCCATTCTGGAATTGATGAACTCAGATGAATCGGCAATGAACTGGCTTATAAAATAGCTAACATGACATGGGATGTATTAATAAAAATAAGGCATGTAGGGACTATGAAGTCATCTCCCTGCCATAACCTAAGCAGTAGTGGGACTTGTACTTGAATGCCATATGCAGCCTGAGGTTCCAATTTTCAAGATATGGGAACAAACTGGAACCAGCCCTGGAGGCTTATATTTAGAGAAATAGGTGTTCCCAAATGTGTAAAAAAAAAAAAAAAAAGTTTTACAACTATCCTTGAAATCCAAAAGAAGAGAAATGGGAAAGAGAATATTTACTGAGCATATACTATGTTCTTAGTACCCTTGACCCTTGAACAATATGGACTTTAACTGCATGGCTCCACTCATACATGGATTTTCTTCCCCCCAATAAATACAGTACGGTACTCTACTCTTCCTTATGATTTTCTTGCAGCATTTTCTTTTTCTTACCTTACTTTATTATAAGAATACAATACATAGTACATATAACATACAACATACCTGTTAATTGCCATTTATGGTATCAGTAAGGCTTCTGGTCAACAGTAGGCTATTAGTAGTTAAGTTTTGGGGGAGTCAAAAGTTATATGCAGACTTTTGACTGTGGGGGAGGGTGTCAGTGCCCCCAACCCCTACATTGTTCCAACTGTACACTTCATAGGACTCTTCACTTAATCTCTAACACAACCCTAAAACTAGGTTTCATGCCTTTTGTACAAATTTGGAAAACAAGACTAAAATATATGAAGCAGTCTATTCCAGAAACATCCAGCTAGCATTCCTGAATCCTTCTGTCCCTATAGGTTATTACTTATGCTTCTCTCTCCCTTTCTCTGGGTGTTTTTTTCCTTTTGGTTAAAACAAAGAACTATTTCAGAAAGTCTGATGGCCTACTGACATCATCACAAACCCTAAGGTATGAAAGAGTCAAACATTTTAATATAACCTTGAAGCAATAACTGGATTATCAGCATGTCAGAGAAGAAATATGCCAATTATCAAGCAACAACTTGGCTAACATTTAATGGTGGGAGTGCTAAATAATTCAATGCAAAGAATGTTGCACCACAATTCCAAAGTTGGTGCCAGAACTAATCTGTGGACAATGCCACCAACACACAATTGCAGCAGGTAAGAAGGTCAGAGACAGATGTCTGGCCTTCTACCACCTCCCATGCATGGCAGCTGCTACCCCCTGAGCCCTCCTGCAGAAAATCTCTTCAATCTTTGACCCAAAGAATGCCCAGAGGACAGTAAGCATACAATTTTTAAGCAAAATATTCTGTAGATACTGCAGTTCATTTAAAATGCCTTGTATTTATTTGCACAACCTTTAATTAGGTCAGCCCCAGACTGTCAGTCCCTCAGAATATTTCATCTTGGGAATAACCATAGGAGGAGCCATTTTTAATGACTTCTAAACAGTCTGAAACTGGAGATACACATGTGGCTATTTAAAATTCGTCCATTTTGAATTACGTGTGTTTTTGGTACTATATCACAGCTGTCTATCCAGGATTGCTCAGGAAAACCATGGGCAACCATGAAATATGCATTTCCCTGTAGCTCCTCTCTGCTGTGTGGACTTGATGCAATTGGCTTCATCAGAAGCAACTGCAACTCTACCCCCAGAATGCAGTGTGTGCTCTGGTTACCTGATGTGGGGGTCTGGCTGAAATCACCGTCTATCATCTCTGTCCATGACATTTTTATGCATCCAGCATATTTCTCCCAAAGGGCAGCTGAACAGCATATCTTTGTACAGCAGTTTCAACTGCTCTGGGCAATCACGACCATTGAAAATTATGCACATCACAACAGCCTGTATCTTACATCCAAACAACCTAAACATGCTCTCCGAATCAAAGGAAAAATCTACTGAACTATTTTCGTGTGATGCAGTCGCAAATGGGCCAAAAGAAGCCTGATTTTATTTTTGCAGATTACCCGTACCTTGAAACAGTCCTTGTTACATAAAGCAACTCATCAAATCCAATTCTAGCTTTACCCCATTCTATAAGGTCCACGCTCGGATTTGTAGTTGCAAAAGAAAATAGGACAAACATAAAACACTTAGACCACAAAACCCTTCCAAAGCATTATTAGACTCTCTTCACAAACTACTCAAGGAAGATAAGGAAACATCTGTCTGCACCACGTACTATTTCTGGATAACACTGTAAGAGAGATCTAGTTTTAAAGAATTATCTATATACCTATGCCAGCGTTTAAACATTTTCCACTGCCCGTCTTATTCTCTACCTTTCCCTCCAGATCAAATATTATTATCCAGGAAATCGATTTTGAAGTATTTCTGTATTGGGATACTTCTTTTCAGTTTTCCAAAACAGCATAATGGCTATTATTAGCAACGGCCCAAGTGGGAAGGTTTACACAACCATTGAACACATATGAAAAGAAATGAGGAATTGAAATAAAAAGTCTTTTCTACTCCCGAATTTTTATGACTACTTTTTTAATGAAGAAGAACAGAAAAGGAAAGCTTGGTAAGGAAATGTAATTTGATTCTAAAGAGGCTTTACTAGGAATCTCATTCCAAATTAAAAAAATACATTTTCATCTTTATGAGGCATTTATGAATAGTCCTGAAGTGAATGTGCTTCACAAGAAGATAATTTTTTTTTTCATAAAGTGGCAAGGTGTAGATGGACCACAGCAAAGCACCTTCCTGCAGCTCAGCTCCCGAAGATGAGAGGGCCCTCCATCCCAAAAGAAATTCTACGCAGGATCCTGAATTACCATAGAAGAAAATCATCACTGATGCAGGGCAGTCCTCAAGGAAAGCACACCATCACCCTCCTTACTACCCGTGTTCTGGGTGTAATCTCATATTGTCGGCTATTACAATTCCTGGCAGCTAAAACAACCAAGTTCTCAAAAGATGGGGGAGAAAGCTCAGAGAACCACATGCTGGGATCCCATTAGCTAAGTATCCCACACAAAGACTTGCCCTAAAAAACAACTGTTGAAATAGAAAGCAGTCACAAGCAAAGCATTTCCATATGTTTGGTAAAAGTGCAGAGCATGGCACATACATGGAGACACGCCATAAAATCTTAGACATTAACCCCTTACCTACTGAAGTAATTTAATTTCCTTAAAGAATTCCAAGAAAGAAAGAAAAGAGAGAAGGAATTCTAATACTCACCATGTTTCCTCCTTCTCTATGTGGTTTTGACCATTCATTTGTATTTTATCAGTCCTATCATCTACACATACATTTTCTTACAATTTTCCTTAAATACTTACTGTCTGTGATTGGATTGCGTAGTTTAAGAAACACTGTAAGGTCTTAAAGGTAATATGCGTTGTACCTAGTGTTTTATTTTTTAAGAAATCAAAGAAGTTTAACTTTGGAGACCTATTCATTATAGCATAACATGCTAGACATAAGCTGCTGGAGTGTGAATTGAAGGACCAAAAAGCAAAACAAAACAAAACACCCTATTTCAATTCACAGGATTCTCAACTACATTATGCAGTCACTCACCCCTCCCCCATCACACACAAACATACCTGTGATACGAATCCTTTGCTTCCTTTTAAAGTCAGTTGAAGCCCTATAAGATTTAGATTTTTAAAAGCCATGGAACTTCTCCCCTAGAAAAAATGGACACCCTCACATACACATACAATGTTTAACACATAACTTTGAGGCCTTCACAAACTCATCTGGGTTCCTTCTTCCACAGAGATTGTGGGGACAAGGATAGTCTCCACTGCAGGCAGCCACATGGAGTGGCTGTATTCAATCTGCCCATCAGGGTAGCTGCACACGGGGCTACAGGCTTCTGACCTGCCTCCCCACGCACCCACCCCACACCCCCACTGCGCCTTTGTCTGTCCCCAGTGAATTGCCACCTAGAGGAACAGTCTTCTGTGACAGTGCAGATCCCGATCCTGGTGAGTGACAGTGAGAGAATGAAGCCCAGGCCTCCTGACTCTAATGAAAACTCTTGGGATTTTCACCATCTCCAGTATTAAGTGGCAGCATGCCTCCTCTGGGGGGGATAGGAGGGGGGGGCACAGGGAGGGAGGGATAGGTAGATAGATAGATAAATAAATATATATACATACTTATGTGTGTGTGTTATATATAATACTTTCCCACTGTTACAGGGAAAATAAATGCAGTGCCTTATTTTCATCCACAAAAAAATTCACATGGTGCTCTATCATCAGTCTCTCCCCCTAATATTTCTCTGATTTGCCTTTGAGGACTTCTCCCACTAACTCCAAAATCTTAGTATTCACCCTCAAAAATACATATTTGTGTCTTCTTTTCCCCACCACTCCCCTTAAATTCTTTTATTGCTCCCCCAGATAAAGTTGTGGTTATCAATAAATGGTATTTATTTCTGTTTACTGAGCAAGGCATCTCTTATTATGGACCAAGGCTTACATCACTCCCTTAAGACTTAAATTTACACAGTTTTATGTAGCAAATTAGGATTAAACTAAGAAATCATGGGATCCCTGGGTGGCGCAGCGGTTTGGCGCTTGCCTTTGGCCCAGGGCATCTCCGGGATCGAGTCCCACGACGGGCTCCCGGTGCATGGAGCCTGCTTCTCCCTCTGCCTGTGTCTCTGCCTCTCTCTCTCTCACTGTGTGACTATCATAAATAAATAAAAAAAATTTTAAAAAAAAAAAAAAGAAATCACAATGACAATGGCCTAGAGCATAGTTTAAGAAAAGGGGTGAGAGAGAGAAAAGGCAAAAGAACAAAATAAAAACCCACAAACGCCAAAATAGTCCACTAGGATCAAGATTTTCAATCCCACTTATATAACATCAAATTCAACTGAAAGATACTAATTTAAAAGAGAAAGAAAAGATGATATTGCCACCCAAGCCTTATCCATAACTAACTCAAAATTACTGGGGTAGGATCTGAATATTGGATTTTTCAAAGCTCTGTGTTAGTCCATTGAGGGGTCAGAGTAGAGAAACATCCATTCCAGGCCACTCTAAGTGATGTGAGCACAGCAGGGAGAGTCAGAGCAAAAGCAGAGGTGATGGCGAGAATGAAGGGAAAACCAGATGTGTCCCTTTTTGCTGGTCCCCCCAAGGAGACATATTCACCCAAGGAGGTGTTTGCAGGGAATCCATTCTCTGAGCAATACTGGTGATACTCAACAGCCCATGTAGCACAGGGGACAGGAGTGGGGCAGTGAAGGAAGCTCCTCTTGTGCATGGCCCCCAAACCAGTCTCCATCCCTCTTGGGGTCTGGGTACAGACCGACTCTATCCAAATTTTCTTTGGACTCATGGGTGTGTTAAAGGACAGGCTTCTAGGAGCTTGTTCAGCACCACCACCTCTCATGTTCAGAGGATTCCTAATGCCCCAAACTCCATGGATGGGCAGGGCAGAATTTGTCCCCTACCTTAATGGGGCTGGAGGTCTCTACCTGGTTAAAGGCCTGGTGAGATAGAACTGAGCCTGAGGGAGAGAGAGCATGACAACCAGCTAGAGCCTAAGGGTTCTGAGCAGAAAGGGAGCACAGAGTAAATCAGAGGCTAACTGGTTTCTGTGGCTGCATGAGCACCTTGCCCTCAAGTAACAAGCATGAGGGCTCCGCATCCAACACAAATGAGCTAACAGAATTTGCCATCATTAGTCCTGCTGCTGTACAGGAAATGCCCTAAGCCTACACAATCCTCTCCTGCTTCAGCTCCACTTAGTGGCTTTTAAATAGCAAAAATCTTTCTTCTAAAACCTAATGACAGGTCAGTCAACTTCCTTCTTGTTTAGGGTTCAAAGTGAGCTGCAAAAGTGGACCTTCAGCCTGAGCTGACTCACCGAGGCAGTCTCAACAGGTACCAACCATAACTGGATACGAAGACATTCCAGCAAAGACCAAACGAAGTGGACCCAAGAAGCACATTCAAACACGTGCAAAAAAAACAAAAACAAAAAACAAAAAAACAAAAACAAAAAAAAAAAAAAACACCACCACCAGCAACAACAAAACAACATAAAAAGAGTCCGATTAATTTAGTTACAGTAAAATCATAAAATGTTCTGGAGTAGCCTTTCACCATCCATCTTTATTAGCTAACCACTCATTTAATGTCGCCACACACACCCAAATGTTGTGACTAGAAGGGATGGTGACTAAGGTGGAAGAACATACCCTGGCATCTTCCCATTGCTCCTCTGTTCTCCTACTTTTAACCAGCTATGTAGAAACTACACTTCCCAGGCTCCCTTAAAGCTGTGTAACTTCCTATGACTATAACTGATAGGACTTGAAGGGATGTATCAATTTCAAGGTCACCTTGTTAAAGATATAGCTACTCACACCACTGGCTGAGACACGGTGACAAGGGGAACCACCTGGCCAGGGGTGAAAGAAGGCATTGCCTCCCCTTAGCCCTTACTACTCACCTCTGAATTATGATCTGAGGACCACTGTACTCAAGGGTGTTATCACAGGAGACTACTCCACACTAATTCCAGAAGGAAGCAGAGAACCCATTTTCTAGCCCTGACTCAAACATTTAATTTGTTTCGGGCAAGCCACTTAACCTTCCCCTTCTACAGTTTCCTCCTTTATAAATTGAGGATAAAGTACACTTGCTCAATCTTATTAATAACAAGTATCAAATGTAATATCAAAGTACAAATGCCTTGGAAAGTTACGTGAGGCAGCCTCTGTGAATGAATAGGATGTAAGTGCAATGCACATAGTTGTGGAAAGTACTGCCCCAGAATGAAACTAGGTTTGAGTTATACCAGAATACTACTATTTTTGATAAGCTAAAATGTCAGTTCATTACCATATTTCATAAAATATTTCATATTTTAAATGTTTCAAATGCTTACAAATAGGATTTGTATGCACAGACATTAACACACCCATTAAAACTAGTAACCAAGATAAACCTTAAGCCAGACTCACCAAAAAAAGGACTCAAACAAACTCAAATGAAAGAGGAGAAATCAGAACTGACACCACAGAAATACAAAGGACTATAAGAATGTTATGAAAAGTTATATGCCAAAAATTGGACAAATGGTTAAATTCTTAAACACACGATCTCCCAAATCTGAATCAGGAAGAAATGGAAACTTTTAACACACTGATTACTAGCAATGAAACGGAATCAATAATCAAAAAACTCCCAAAAAACAAAAGTCCAGGACCAGAGGGCTTCACAGATGAATTCTACCAAACATTTAAAGAAAAGTTAGTACTTATTCTTTCCAAACTATTCCAAAACATAGAAGGAAAACTTCCAAATTCATTCTGCGAGGCCAGCATTACCCTGTTACTAAAACCAAAGATGCTAACAAAAAATGAGAACTACAGGCTAATATCTCTGATGAACACAGACACAAAATTCCTCAACAAAATATTAGCAAACTAGATCCAACCATACATTTTAAAAAATTATTCATCACAACCAAGTGGGTTTTATTCCTGGAATGCAAGAGCAGTTCAACATTCACAAATCAAGCAGTGTGATACATCACATCAACAAGAGAAAGGATAAAAACCCAATGATCATTTCAATAGATGCAGGAAGGCACCTGACAAATTACAACATCCATTCATGATAAAAACCCTCAAAGTGGGTTTGCAGGGAACATACCTCAACATAATAAAAGCCATAACTGGAGGAAAATTAATAAGAGAAAAAAGAAATAAAAGTGAAAACAAAATAAAAAAAATAAGTACATATGAAAAACCCACAGCTAACATCCTACTCAATGGGGAAAAATAGAGCTTTTCCCCTACGATCAGAAACAAGACAAGGTTGTCCAATCTCACCACTTTTATTCAACATACTAGTGGAAGTCCTCCAGCAGCAATCAGACAAGAAATAAAAGGCATCCAAATTGATAAAGAAGAAATAAAACTTTATTTTCAGAGGATATTATATGTTGAAAACTCTAAAGACTCCTCCAAAACACTACTAGAATAAATGAATTCAATAAGGTCACAGGATACAAAATCAACATACAGAAATCCATTCCATTTCTATACACTAACAATGAAGCAGCAGAAAGAAAAATTAACAATCCCATTTACAATTGTACCAAAAATAAAATACCTAGAAATAAAATTAACCAAGGTGGTAAAAGACCTGCACTCTGAAAACTATAAGACACTGATGAAGGAAACTGAAGATTAAACAAACAAAAAGATATTCCATGCTCATGGATTGGCAGAACAAATACTGTTGAAATGTCCATATTACCCAAAGCAATCTACAGATTTAATGCAATCCCTATCAAAATACCAGCAGCATTTTTCACACATCTAGAACAAACAATCCTAAAATTTGTATGGAACCACAAAAGACCCCAAATAGCCAAAGTAATCTTGAAAAAGAACAAAACTGGAAGTATCACAATCCCAGATACCAAGATATAGTACAAAGCTGTAGTCATCAAAAGATGAAGATACTAGCACAAAAACAAACACATAGATCAATAGAACAGACTAGAGAACTCAGAAAAACCCACGATTATACGGTCAATCTTTAGAAAAGAAAGAATAGACAATGGGAAGACATCAACGATGGTGCAGGATAGCCACATGCAAAAGAATGAAACAGGACCACTTTCCTACCATATACAAGAGTAAATTCAAAATGGATTAAAGACCTAAATGTAAGACTGGAAACCAAAAAATCCTAGAAGAAAGCAAAGGTAGTAATTTCTCTGACATTGGCCATAACAACATTTTTCTAGAAATGTCTCCGAAGAGAAACAAATACAAAATTAAACTATTGGGACTGCATCAAAATAAAAAGCTTCCACACACCAAAGGAAACAACAACAAAAAAAAGACCATGTACTGAATGGGAGAAGATATTTGCAAATACCATATCCAATAGGGAGTTAATATCCAAGATACATACAGAACTTATACAACAGCAAAAATCCAAATGATCCAATTAAAAATGGGCAGATGACATGAACAGACATTTCTCCAAAGAAGGCATACAGATGGCCAACAGACACATGAAAAGATGCTCAACATCACTCATCATCAGGGAAATGCAAAATCAAAACCACAATGAGGTATCACCTCACACATGTCAGACTGGTGAAAATCAACACCACAAGAAACAACAGGTGTTGGCAAGGATGTAGAGAAAAAAGGAACCCTCCAGCACTGTTGTCGGGAATGCAAACTGGTGCAGCCACTACGGAAAACAGTATGGAGGTCCCACAAAAAATTAAAAATAGAATTACCATATGATCCAGTAATTCCACTACTAAATATTTACCCAAGGAGCACAAAAACACTAATTTTTGTACCTTTATGTTTACTGCAGCATTATTTATAGTAGCCAAGATATGGAAGCAATCCAATTGTCCCCAAATAGATGAATAGATTGAAAAGAGGTAGTATATTGGGGAACCTGGGTGGCTCAATGGTTAAGTGTCTGCCTTTGGCTCAGGCCGTGATCCCAGGGTCCTGGGATCAATTACCTCTGCCTATGTCTTGGCATCTCAGCCTCTCTGTGTCTCTCGTGAATAAATAAATAAAATCTTAAAAAAAAAAAAGAGGTAGTATATTAAAAAGAAGTAGTATATTACTCAGCTATTATATATATATATATTATATATATATAATATATATATATAATATATATAATGGAAAATTACTCCACCATAAAAAAGAATCAGATCTTGACATTTGCAACAACATGGATGGATCTAGAAGATATCATGCTAAATGAAATTAGAGAAAGAAAACACCATATGATTTCAGTCATATAAGGAATTTAAGAAACAAAACAAAGTGGGGGGAAAAGAGATGAATCAAGAAACAGACTCTTAACTCTAGAGAACAAGTTGATGGTTATCAGAGGAGAGGTAGGTGGAGGATGGAGGAAATAGGTGACGGGATGAACGGCATGCTTACCACAAAAAGCACTGAGTAATGTATACCATTACTGAATCACTGTATTGTACACTTGAGACTAATGTAACACTATGTTAACTATACGGAAATTAAAATTTTAAAAATAAAATAAAAACTAGTAACCAGGAGAGACAAGGATGGCAGCTCCATGTGATGCAGAGGACTAAACATGCTTCCAATCACATCTCACCAGGTAAGAGCAGGATGTTCCTGAGCAGGGATGCAGGACCCAGAGCCTACTGAGGTTTCTCTCAGGCATGGCCACGGCCAGCCCTTATGGAACCCATAGAGGATCTGAGAAATGGGCTCGGCTTCCTCAGTTGCTTTATGAGAAATAAAAAAAGAACATACCCCTCTTCCAAGCTGATGCCTCTCCATAGCCTTGGAGGTTGGAGAGTGGCATACATTTCAGTGGATTCAGCCTCCTTTTGTCCCTAAGTCAGCAGCCATTGTGCTGAAAAACACATTACAACTGCAGACAGGGCAATGTCTCAAACTTAAAGAACAAAAGGCATTATCATCAATAATGCAGTTGTACCTAATACTTCCTGGGTTTCCTAATTCTGGAGAGAAACCAATACCTGTCAATAAACCCACCAGAATTCCTTCACTGGAAACGGAGATATATTCTATTCCAAAGGATAGCTAAGTAAATTCTCTATCCCATCTCCCTTCCATGGAAGAGGAGGGAGGGAGGGAGGGAGGGAGGGAGGGAGGGAGGGAGGGAGGGAGGGAGGGGAGGGAGGGAGGGAACGAACCACAAGTGAGCTGCAAGCAGCAAGCATTACAGAGACAGGTTAGGTGAAGGCTTTCAGCCCAGTACTCCAAGCAGGGGACAACACTGAATGAATGAAAAGGCTAGAAAACAATGGCCAAGCATTAAGGGATTTACAAGAACAATGATGCATCCTTCAATTATATTCTTTTGCTTAAACTAATCTTTCAGTTTTTGTAATGTTCAAGTGAAATGCATTTACAACTCCCAAAACTAAGCCAACAGAAACCCTAGAATTAGCTTAACGGACCTAAACAGTGAAGCTGATGTAACTGGCAAGGACCCCTTTGTCTTTAGAGAGACATTTAAATGTGTGCTGGGGTGATCATTCCACCATATATCTCAAATCATGTAGTACACCTGAAACTAATGTTATAAGTCAATTATATCTCAATTTTTTCTAAAGGATGAGAGATCCTTGTGGTAACGAAACTGTTCTATATTTTGACTATTGTGATACATGAACCAACATATGATATAACTGCATAGAAATACACTACACACACAGCTGCATGCACACACAAGTAATACTGGTAAAATCTGAATAAACTTAGTGGACTACATCAATGTGAGTTTCCTGGTTGTGATATTACGCTGTAATTTTGCAAGATGTTGCCACTGGAAGAAGCCAGGTGAAGGGTACACAGGATCTCTCTGTATTATTTCTTACAACTGCAGTTGAATCTACAATTATCTCAAAATAAAAGTTTAATTAAAATAGCAATAATAGGAGTGCCTAGGTGGCTCAGTCGCTTAAGCATCTGACTCTTGATTTCGGCTCAGGTCATGATCTAGGGGCCATGGGATTGAGCACTGAGCCGGGCTCAGCACAGAGTCTGCTTCAGATCCTCTTAAAAGAATTTGTAATAAAAGAGCAATAATAATAAAGGGCAACACAGGCAGGTCACCTGGTAAGCACAATCCTATGGGAATGTAGAAGAGACACAGCATGACCTTCCATCAGCTCTCCAGGAGCATACTCCTCTCTCACTTCCCACTCCCCAGGGAGCCTCTTCCCTCTTCAGGACCTTCCAATACACTGCCCCGCCCCCCAACAGTTCCCCTGCCTGAAATACTCTCTTCACTCAGCTAGTCTTCTCCATTCTTCGGTTTCCAGTTGCAGCATCACTTCCCCCAGAGAGGCTTGTCCTCCCACCTACACTGGGCTCTTGGTGCAGAGGCTCTTCCAATGCCCCGTTTTGTTTCTCTCTCAGCCGCACTTTATGCAATTTACACATTTCTTTTTCCTGCAGTATTTATGTACTTATTTCCTGGCTCCCTCCTAGATGTAAATACCAGGATGTCAAGAACCATTTCTGTTTTGTTCACCATTTTATACCCAGCTCAGTGACAATCACCAAGCTGGGTCTGCATTTACTGAAGGAACTCAGGAGAAGGTAACATCAGAGATGTTACAATCAAAACCACAGTGATGGCCTCATGCTGGAGAATAAGGCAAACAGCTCCAGGCTGAGCCCGGCATCTGCACTTCCCTAAGTTCCACAGCTGATTGAGATGTACAGTGTCCTATCGAGAGGAGCACTAACCTGACATTTTCCTGGCAAAATAACATACTGAAATACCAAGTCAATCCTCTATATGAAAGAAGTCTGAAGAAAACCGTAAAGTGGTGCCTTAATTACTGATAAGCACTTTGTCCATAAAGCAGCAGGCTTACAAATGGTGCCTATGCTCTCATGGTATTTCCAGATACTTGGATATCCTGGGCAGGTTTTATTAGGGTTATTTATGGTATGGTCAGAGTTTCAACAACCACATCAGAAAGGGATTTTGTGAGTGAACAGGAATCCATACCCACTAAGCTAGTTTAACAGTTGCAACCATCTTTCACATAATCCTGTGTTCTCTAATAATGCAAATGTAGTCTTTGCAAGACACCAAGGTCCAAAATCCCTTCCTTCATAATGCAACTGAGTCCCAGACTGCTTACTTCAAGGTCTGCTAACACACCAATCTTTCCCCATACAATTTTCTAGTCCCTATTGTGGATATCAAAGCTTTAGCCAAATGACAACAAACCTGATGATTGAAGCAACCCAGTCCTCTCTTGGTGGTAGTTACAGCATAAATTATTAAAGGCTGATAATGAGAAATAGGGGAGGGGGTCAGGTGGGAAAGGCAGGTCTATGAATTTTAAATGCCTGGTCACTGTCACTACTTAATGTCAGTTTTTCATTTTAGAGTTCCCCCCAAGAACGACTCACACTGCATTTTCATTGTTTTCCAATGTGATCCCTCCCTCAGCACTGCCAATTATCACTTCCAGCCTTTACCTAGCTGCCTAGATGGCCCCTTGCATATCTTTATCCTCTCCTTACTTCTGGGACTGCTCTTCTTATAGAGCTGTTCGCTGTGAAATATTAGCAAAACAACTGTCAATGGCCTCAATTGTTTCATTTTTAAGAAAGTATTTTAGCAGTGGCTTGATATCTCAAAACACAAGTGAGTTTTACAGTGTTTGGTTTTCAAAAGCCACTTGGCATCGTTCACCTATAGTTTACAAGAGTAAATGCAGAGAAGTGAGTTGAGCTGCCTAAGACCTAGGGTATCTCCGGACTCAATCAGAGCTCTGCTGAGGGTCCCATTCTTTAGTCTTCCTAGCCAGACTCTCACGGTCTCCATCTTCAATTCCGATCTCCAACCTCGATCTCATCGTTAAGTCCACGCCACCCACAGCACTTCCTAAGGAAAAGGCCCTAGGCTGTTCCCAGTACCAAGGAGACAGTTTTCCAGCTCAGGTGGTGGCCCCACTCACAGCTGAGTGAGTAGGAGTGAGCCCATGATCCAGGAGAGCCAATGCAAAGACGGGTCAGCAGGGCCTTTGAGAGGTCGAGAAGGCTTGAGCCCCCCTCAACTGCAACATTCCCAGTTAGGTTAATAAAGAATTGACAGGATATTTTAATACCTACATTGAACAAATTCACATTTCTAACACCCAAACACTTATGACTAATTATGCTCTTCATGAGACAGTTACAAGATTTATAAAACATATTAATTCATGGTGCATACAGGGAGAATCTCCTTAATGAGAAACAAATTTAAATTTGGATGATGAATGCCATCTTCTTTCAATCTTGCCAGTTCGTCTCTGTGATGGAATGTATAAGTTCATGTGCAGATAACACTAGGGGAACCAAAAAAAAAAAAAAACACTAGGGGAACCAGGTGATGCCCTTCCTGCACGTGAGGCCCACACCAAACGGCCTTGCAGTCAACCACCTCCACCATCCCCCCTACATCACACGCACTATGCCCTCTGGCCAATGAGAGAAGACAAAAAATTTAATCAGAAGTTCTACTTAACAAAGATGATGACAATTAGCAAGACACATAATAAGTCACCCAGCTGGTTTAGAGCGGAGCTAATAGTCACAAACTCCTGCTGGCAACATCCCCAATCTAGATCTTGGATCCAGAAAAACCTATCAACGTAGTGCCTGTGACGCCTGGCCATGGGACTGTCTGCCTCCTTAGATATGGATTCTCCCCTCTCTTGTCACCTGTAACCTAACAGCAACCCTGCTACAATGTTTCTGTGCCTTGGGACCAGGAGAGCCTAGTGTCATGCTTTCCTAAAAATTCTTGAGAGGCTCCCCCCGTACAAGATATAACCAAGCCTGAAAATCTCAGGCATTAAACAATACAATATTTTTCTACTTCACTTAGCAAACTGCCCCCACCCTCCATGGTTTTCATGGCACTTCATTTCTAACAGTTCTGCTCTCAACCACTCAGCTTCTCTCTTCACTGAGAAAGTCTAGCATTTAATTCATTATTTCCAGATTCTCAGATGCAGAGATTTTTTTTTTTAAAGATTGTATTTATTTATTCATGAGAGACACAGAGAGAGAGAGGGGCAGAGACACAGGCAGAGGGAGAAGCAGGCTCCATGCAGGGAGCCCGACGTGGGACTCGATCCTGGGTCTCCAGGATCAGGCCCTGGGCTGAAGGCAGCGCTAGACCGCTGAGCCACCCGGGCTGCCCTAGAGGTTTCTTAATAGTATTTTTAGGGAAAATAAAAACACGACCTTAAATACACACATTTATTCTTCAATCCACTGGAATTCCAAACATATTTAAGATTTATTTATTTCACAGAAAGAGAGAGTGCATGTGCTGGCAAGCGTGAACAGAGGAGGAGGGATAGTGGTGCAGTATGGGGAGAAGTAAGCTCCCTGCTGAGTGAAGAGCCTGACCTGGGGCTCCATCCCAGAATCCTGGGATCACGACCTGAGCCAAAGGCAGACACTTAACCACCTAACCAACTGAGTCATCCAGGTACCTCACACACACATGTTTTTAAGAGTTAGTGTCTTAAAGAAAATAAGGTAAATGGTAATATAAGGTCTATTTCAATTAGGAAGAACCAATGGGGGGAGCACCTGGGTGGCTCAGTCGATTAAGTGTCTGCCCTTGGGGTCATGATCCCAGGGTCCTGGGATCGCATCAGGCTCCCTGCTCAGCCAGGAGGCTGCTTCCGGGCTCCCCTCCCACTCCCCCTGCTTGTGCTCTCATATGAATAGATGATAGATAGATAGATAGATAGATAGATAGATAGATAGATAGATAGATAGATAGATAGATAGAATCTTAGAAAAAGAAAGAAGCTATGGAATTAAGGCAGAAACAGTCCTAGGAAACATATAGGGCATTTGGCAGCTATGGGGAGTTAAGAAGTAGAACAATGAGAACCAAAAGGAAGCAAGACAAAGATGTGGTAACTCACTTCCGAGAATGTACAATGTCTAGAGGATGTTTCCAATTTTTCCCCCAGAGTTCTGCCTTAAATTTTATACAAACACTAGGAAGGTGTGCGAGGCCTATCTGGATGCACTTTTCCCCCACAATGCTTCCTTAGTTCCATATTAACCCAACCTGCTCAGCTCTTGCCTCTCTTGCATTCCATCAAATCTGCATCATTCTTCAGAATCATACCTCTGCTTTCCTCTTAAAAAGTTGAGCCCGCAGAGACAAATGAATTGTTGGAGAAGAGATAGGAAGTGACCTCTCATGAAAAACATTTCTAGGACCTGAGCCCAGCTCCTGAGAAACTACCCATGTCTACACAAACCATACCAAAGAGGAAGACCAAAGCTCTTGGAGTTTGTTCTACCTTGAAATAATTCTTCTGAATATGGGTAACTTGGCATTTCAGAACCTACCAAGGTCAGAGGAGAGGTAATGTGAGGCCATCTTTACCTCAAGTCACTCTGACAAATGCTAATAAAGAAACCAGCTGGACCAGATGCCCAAAAGGCAGGAAAGAGGTCACAGTGAACAGGGCACAGCCTCGGCCCTCACAGGGTCTAGCAGCACAGTCTCAGACAAGTGGTGAAACCTTTCTGAGTCTCAATCTCCTCCTCTCAACCTGAAAGGGTTGACAAGATGGCCTCTATTGCCATTGCAAGAATACGCTTCTATCATTTAATGCCATGTGTCCTATATGTCACCTCCCCAACAGCAACTGCAACCAGTATTGTCCCAACAACAAATGGGATGAGATCATTTCCAGGCTGCAAGAAAAATAAAATCTGGATCCCTCCCTCCATAAAGTGACACTTTGATTTCCAAATTCTTAAGTACTACATATGGAGGAACACCACCTAAATATTTAAAAAAAAGAAGTTAAGAGCAAAAGAAACGGTTTATGTTTCACTCTAAGAAGTAAATTTGTGGAGTCCACTATTCAAAGAAGCAAATATCAAAATATATGAAGATACATACATATTGTAATAGCGATGTAGCAGGACAGATGGCAGCTACCCTTGTGGTGAATCCAGCATAATGTATAAACTTGTCAAATCTCTAAGTCATACACCCATAACTAATGTAATGTTGGGTGTCAACTAGACTCAAAGAACTACACACACACACACACACACACACACACACGTGTATATGTATATAGGTATATATGTGTATATATATGTGTATATTTGAGGATACATAAAAGGATTTAATTAGAGTTGGATGTTAAAGATCATCTCATAACATCATCCAGTCTGGCCTCTTCATAGATAAGAAAAACTAAGCACAGAGAGATTAAGTAATTTGCCCAAAGACACCCAGCTAGTAAGAGGCAGGCCAAATACATTTTTAAACACAGCCAAAAATGATTTAATTATTCCAAAAAGGTATCAGAGGAGGTTAGCAAATTCTGGGATAAGCTCCTAGTCTTTGGAAGCTAATGTCAAAGCGAACAGCCAAGCCCTCCCACACAGCATTGCTTACTGCTCTCACACCCAAACCGGAAAGCCAGGCTGACCGGTACAAGAGGCACAGATCTTTGGCTCCCACATTCACTCATTTTCATCCATGGCAAAGGTGGCACAAGCCCCATGAGGCACGGTAGCTGACACCCCTTCCAATACAGGCCAACAGCCGCACAAGGGACACGACCTCAGATTCCGGGCCAGGTTCCCCACCTCATTGTCATTATTGCACCACACACAGTCGCTTCACCAAACCATGGGAAGCCAATGCTGCCAGGGCTGCCCACCAGCCAAGCTGCAGCAGCTGCCCCAAAGATATCACCCTAGGACCTCACTTCCTGTTCTGGCAATCGAGCCCATATCCGTGCCAGTTTAGGGTCTGGCCCATCGTTTTCAAAGCTTAGAGCTGGACAGGCCCCAGATAGCCAAGAAACCATCTGTTACAAAATCCTCCCTCCCCCAACTTCACTTTGCGACAGACCACAGATCTGCCATTGTCCCTGGTTACACGAGCAGCAACTAGCAAGAGCCTTCTGAACTGAGGGGTCCTTCCAGAGGCCCCGCCATGCTGACCCTTGTCCAGAAATGGGGAGCCACCACAGTTAAAGCTCACATCTTAAAATCAGCATGTCTCTTATTCTAACAGCCTTACTGATGGTAGATGGTAGATGGTAGAAAAATACATTTAACTTATTTTTTAAAGATTTTATTTATTGGAAGGAGGGAGGGAAGGAGAGAGGGGGAGAGGGGAGAGGGGGAAAAAAACGCGTGCATAGAGTAAGAGGAAGAAGCAGACTCCCCACTGAGCAGGGAGCCAGACACAGGTCTCGATCCCAGGACTCTGGGATTATGATGTGAGCCAAAGGCAGACACTTAACCGCTTGAGCCATCCAGGCCCCAAAGACATTCAACTTTCTAAAGTCCCAGAATTTCAAACCATTTCTCCTTCTGAATTTCTATTCATTCTTTAACAGACACTTTTCAAAGCAAAAGCCACAAGTATTAAAGACAAGGTAGGAACCATCACACTATAATAACCTACAAACATCCCAAACTTGAAACAGCATAAACTTACTTTCCAATTAAGAGCAAAATCAGAATAAGATCAAGCACTCTTTGAAAGCCATTCCAATATTACTATACTTAAATTCCAAGTAAACCCCAAGCAGTTACATTTGCATGATAATAGTCATAATAACTAACACTGATTGAGCATTCACTATGTGCCAGACGGTACTAGGATCTTTATATGTATGATCTCACTAAATTCTTCTAACAGCTCTATTATTATCTCCTCCCTCCTCCCCCTTTAAGTGAAAGAGGCATATGGAGGGTAACTAACTTGCCTAAGGTCATAGCAATAAAAAGTGGCAGGGTCAAGGTTCAAAACCTAGGTCCGTGGGACTCCAAAGCCAGTGTTTTCAACACTACCATCCCACACTGCTTTGGGTCTTTGGTATGTAGAGGCAAAAACTAAATAAAATTGCATTTTAATTTACTGAACTACATCCCTCTGCATTTTAAGAGGTTCTGTGTAAACAACTGCCCTGAAAATGTACAGGCAAGGAAGGGAAATTGGCATTCTGCTGCCAAGTCTGTAGCACAAATGTCAAGCAGCTATGCAGGAGTCCGAGGAGCAACTGAACCATGTGCCTGGCAAGGTTATATGTGTGTCTGTCTTGACTTGAAATTTTTCAAAGGAATAAGGAGTCAAGGAGATGGAAAGGAGAATCTCATTCTAAATTCTGTCAAGCATGTTAAATAAATATGATCAGCCCCACACAGCTCTGATAAACTCAGTCTGTTAAAAATAAACCAGATCCCTTACTACCCTTCCTTTCTTCACCCAACAGGCACAGCAAGCCATGGGCACGCACACACACCTTATTAGTATTAGCCTATTTAAAACTTAAATTTTTAATTCTGTTTATTCCCTTGTGGGGAATTCATTCAGCAAACATTTGGCTTCACTTATACTTATGTTGCTATGTTTTACTGCAGGCGTCAAGAGGACTTTCTCATGGGTATCAGCTCTCAGATGACTCCGGCACGATCAATAGTCACAAGGCAGCCAGATTTATTGCCAAACAACTGAGATCATGAGGATGAAACAATACAGCCACGGATCACTGGGCTTATTTGGTAGTGGTCGTGCTTGGATCGGACGTACAAGCTCATGATTTTTAGGGCATAAGTGAATACCTTTCCTTACTGTGTCTTTTCTAACTCCTCACAGTCAATTTCCATTTTGTAGTCTTACCAAGTACCTATTATGTGCCAGCTACTGTATTAGATGCTGGGAATATCATGGTGAGCAAAGTAAGCTCATCATCTAGTTGGAAAGATGGAAATTAATCCAATAATAACACAGAGGAGTGATTAACAGCAGGGGGACACTCTGAAGGAACATAGATTGAGGAGTATTGTGGTTATTTTTAAACCCAGCCACAAATTCTGGCATTCCTCCCATTGAGAGGTGAGGTCTAGGTGCCCCCTTGTGAATCTGGGTGGGCCACAGCAGCTTCAACCATTAGAATATGGAATGGAAACGAGGCTGTGGACTGCCAGAGCTAGGTCATAAGAGGCCACACAGCTTCTTCTTTTTATTTGCCAGAATACCCACTCTTGGAGCCTCACACTGTCCTGTAACAAGTCTGACTATCCTGAGGTTGTGCTGCTGTGAGGAAGTCTAAGCCACATCAAGGAACCATGGGTAGCAGCACTGGTCAACAGTCCCAGCAGAACCCAGTCTTTGGGTCATCCCAGTCCAGGCACCAGACACAGGAGTGGAGATGCTCCCAGAAGATTCCAGCCCCACGCTGTTGAGATCTTCCCTGCCAAAGCTCCAGACATTACAGAGAAAGAGATCACCATCAGCGTATCTGAATTCCTGAGCCGCAGAATCCAAGAGCATGACAGATGGCTGTTGTTTAACATCAGGAAGTTGAGGAGTGCTGAGGCACACAGCAGTAGATGACCACATCAGGGGTAGTGTATAGGAGAGAGGAGGCAGCCTTATACCGCAAGTCCCGCGTGAAAGGAACACTGGAATGGAGGTCAGAACAAATGGAAAGAAGGGGATGGCAAAAATAAAAAAAAAAATAATAAAAAGGAATAAAAGCAACTCCTAGGCACAGGCCCTGCGGTCAGAGGGAGCATGGCTGGCACAGGAAGAAAGCCAGCTGGCCAGGACCCAGAGTAAGAGAAGAGGAAAGGCCGAGGAGAGAGGCGAGGCCCAGACTGTTCAGGGCTTTGGTCTCTTACTCGACAGCAGTCAGAAGCTCCCTAAAGGTTTTTTGGTTTGGATTTTTTTCTTCTAATTAAGGTAAAATTCACAGAACATACAAGTTTACTGTTATGGATTAAATTTGGTCCCTGAAAAATTCAAATGAAGTCAAAACCAGTACCTCAAAACGGGACTTTATTTGGAAAAAGGGCTGTAATAGACGTAATTAGTTATGATAATTAAGGTGAGCCCTAATCCAATAAGGACTGTGTCCTTATAATAAGGGGAAATCTGGACACTGACACGTACATAGGAAGAACGTCACATGAAGATGAAGGCAGAGCTGGAGTGATGAGTCTATGAGCTAGGGAAGGCCACAGATCACCAGCAATCCAGCAGAAGCTAGGAGAGAAGCCTGGAACCCCTCCACATCCTCAGAGGGAAACAACTTTGCCAGCACATGGGTCTCAGACTTGTGGTCTCCAGAACCAGGGGACAAGATGTTTCTCCATTTTACATCACTGAGTTTGTGGTACTTTGTTATAGCAGCCCTAAGAAACTAATATAGTCACCATTTCAAACTGTACAATTCAGTGATTTTTAGCATCTTCAAAATATAGTAATGATCACCACTATCTAATTCTAAAACACTTTCATAAATCAAAAGGAAATACTGTTTCCTTCTCCTCCCAGTCCTGGCAACCATTAATCTGCTAGGAATTTGCCTATGCTGGGCATCATATAATCTGAATATACAACATGTGGACTTCTGTGTCTTGCTTCTTTTACTTTATATAATGTTTTCAAGAGTCATTCATGTTACAGAATGCATCAGTTCTTCACTCCCCTATATAATAGCTGTATGTATACATTGTATTATATGTATACATCATTTTATTTACCCATTCATACCTTGGACATTTGTTTTGACTTGTGGTCTATTATGAATATCATTGCTATTGAACATTCCTGGATACATTTTGTAGGAACATTTGTTTTCTATTCTCTTGGGCATATACCTAGGAGTGGAATTGCTGGGTCATACAGTAACTCTAGGTTTAATTTTTTGAGGAACGGCCAGAGTGTCTTCCACAGTGGCTATACCATTTCCATTCATATCAGCAAGGTCTGAGGGTTCCCTGGAAAGTTTCAAGCAGGTGGAATTGTGCTTTGTACAGAATTGTGCTTTGAAAATAAAATAGGAACCAGCTTTTGTGAAAGAATAGGAGTTTGTTTGGGACAGATGGGTTTGACATGCCTTCAAAACATTCAGGTGGAAACAACAGGTGGGAGAGGCTTGGAAAAGCAGGTCAGTTCTGGAGTTAAAAATGGAGACTCAGGGGGTGTCTGGATGGCTCAGTGGGTTAAGCCTCTGTCTTTGGCTCAGGTCATGATCTCCAGATCCTGGGATCGAGTCCTACATCAGGCATCTTGCTCAGCAGGGAGCCTGCTTCTCTCTCCCTCTGCCCCTCCCCACTGCTCGTTCTCTAATAAGTAAATAAAATCTTAAAAAGAAAAAAAACTACAAAAAACTGTAGACTCCGCAGCCACATATGGATGACATTCCTCAAGAAAAAGTACAGAGTACAGAGAAAAAGAAGTTTTGGCTCCTTTCAGGAGCTCCAAAAAATGAACGGTGGGCTAGAGGATAGGAGGCTGCAAAAAAAGGAGCACCATAAGTAACAAAATAATAAAACAGGTGGAATAAGAAGAGGAAGGTGACAAAGCCAAGAGACTTGACAAAATTATAACAGAAATCTGAAAAGGGTCTAAATTCTGACACTTTAATAAAGAAGATAAGCATAGCTTTACTTCCTTCTACACTTCTTTTTTGGAAGAGAGATGGGGTAGGTAGTACATGGCAAAACTTTTAGGCTCTCAGTCTTATCTGTAAGAAGTTAAACTCCTCGACCTTGTATCAGAACTAGTGAATAAGTGCTTTTCAGTCTGGACATCAAACCTAACTAATAACTTAAAATAGACCTCGTGAGGGAGCCGTGTGGAAAGAATCTGGTTATGTACTTAACAAGTTCCTATTGTTCCATCAAAGCGTCTGGAAGCCAGGGAAGACAGTTGGACACCACTTCAAAGCATCCCTAAGAAATCAACAGTGATGAAAGCAAGGGAATAATCGTTCCTCTGTACACCCTCCCTGCCGACAAGTAGATATTTAATTACAGAGGCAAGTCAAAAGAGGAGCATCCTAAGAATAAACCTATAATAATATCTTCTGTCCCATTTCAAAATTATAGTTTATTTTGTTCCTCAAGAGCCGTAGTTTCAGAGATTATAAAACTCTCTTTGCATATCAATCAAGAGTGTAGCTAATCCTTTCAGGCGTACATTTACGAGGAATTAAATTTTAACTTTGTAATTAGGTGAGTAAAAGACTGGGGGTTAAATAAGCATCTTTAGTGGAGCACAGAAGGCCAGTCTCCCTCAGGCCAAGCCCCTCCTTGGATACAGACCCATGCCCTTGGTTAGCCTAATCCTACTAAATTTTAATACAAGATAGGGAAATGTAAAATTACATTACACTGAATTACTTTATTTGAATATCATACACACACACACAATCCCATATTCACTCTATATTCACATCCTTTGAATGATTTAACTTTGTCAATTGACAGAAGAGGTCTCCCAGAGTGAGTTTGGAAATTAGATCTTTAAGGTAAGTGTATGTCAGGCAGAAATGCAATTGACACTAGGACCCTAAAAGATATCTTCTTTTGCTTCATATGAAAACTATGAAATTGGTTCCAGTTACATTACCAAATTCATCATATTGGAAAAAGTAATAAAATCATTATATTCACTACAATCAGGCACATATGCCGGTATTTGTGCCTGCTATTTCACATATGTTATTCCAAAGGTATTATTATCCCTGTTTTACACACAAAGGTCCAGAGGTACAAAGGCTCCAAATCTTACCCCTAGTGAGACAGAACTGAAATACAAACTTTCTTTCCTTTGAACTGCAATGCTAGGACTGCTTCTACCATACTATGCCTTCACAGACTAGGCAAATTTTTAGAACCTTATTGCTAAGTACAGATGTAACTGCTGCATAACAATGAGAAAGTCAGAAATGAAAGATGGTGATCTCCCAAAGGAAAAAATTTCACTTCGTACTTAACAAGTAACATTTTATGACTAAGTTCTACTAGAAGTTATTTGATTTACTTTAGTTTTCAGTTATTGAGGAGGTATAAAATTTGTAGATATGGGAAGTAATAAGACAGCAAATGTTCTCAGATGCTACTTCCCCACAGTACATAAGGAAAAGTTCTCTCGAAGCCCCTGGTTCTAAGAATCAGTTTGATCATGGTACTTGGAGAGACTAGAAGAGCAGTAACTCATGCTAATTAGTACTTAATGGGGTAGAGCCACAAACATTAACTTAATCATTAATTCTCACCACATGTCCCTGAAGCAAGCATGAGCATCCCTCTTTTATAAGAAGGGGGTGGGGGAGCTAATGTTACATAAGTGATGGCAACCAACTTCCAGAATGTGCTGGTCATAAATAAAAAGGACCAACACTATACTTAAGACTTGAAACTCTTTGTATAAACAGAGGCACGAGTGAGCATATTTCTAGACATGACCAATAACTATACTCATCCCAAACAGCAATCACTGAAAATGTATAGTATTCCAGAAAGCAAAACATGGTTTGAAAGCACTGCAATATAACAGTAACAATAAAATTTGGAGGGGGAGGGGGCAAAACGCCAGTAATTGCTGAATCCTTTATAATATGCCAGACCCCATTCTCAGTACCTTGTGGTCATTAATTTTCCAACCTCACAATGACCTTGTGAGGTTGGTACTAGGATTTCCCACCTCTGTGGAAACTGAAGCAACATGAGTTACCCCGATAGTTCAGAGCAGGATTTGAAACCAGTCTGGCTCCGAAGTCTGTGCTCCTGACCATGACATCACAAACAAGGCACAACTTCTGCTTGTTCAACCCAATGTGACCCATGCATGACTAAATTTAATTCACCAAGGAGAAGAGACAAGTCCCTTAGTGCTTTACACTTAGCTCTGCTTCCAGGACTCCTTCTGACATACATCCCATGGACCTCTGGTACAATACAATGCCAAGCCAGATCTAGTCCACTCTTGCTCTCAAATACCCATCTGTATCTAAAATACTCATTCATATCTTTCGTGGCTTCATCCAACCTACTCTTTAAATCCAATTTCTTCTTGAATACAGTTAATAGCTTCTTTGTGAATGAATCCTACTGGTACCATTTATTCATTCCTTCTGAACCCACATGCTTAGAGGCAGGAAAGTAGCATGTCAGTATTGTGTTTATTTTACAAAACACACTTCTCTTTTAAAAAATATTCTTGCCTAGTTAGATCTTTATGCACTAAATCAGTTGTAAGAGAAAATTCATACTACTAGATTTTTAGAAGTTGAATAATATGTAAGAAACCAAGCAAGAAGAGTAAGAAACGGGATCCCTGGGTGGCGCAGTGGTTTGGCACCTGCCTTTGGCCCAGGGCGCGATCCTGGAGACCCGGGATCGAATCCCATGTCGGGGTCCCGGTGCATGGAGCCTGCTTCTCCCTCTGCCTGTGTCCCTGCCTCTCTCTCTCTCTCTCTCTCTCTCTCTCTCTCTCTGTGACTATCATAAATAAATAAAAATTAAAAAAAAAAGAAGAGTAAGAAACACTTCATACCTGAGTTACCTTTAAAGTATTTTCCATAAACCAATTATTCACTCATTCCAAACTCACTTGTTACTGTATCAACCTGTGGTTTAAGGACCACTCACCTGAGGATCGCTTGGGGGGAGAGGGGTAGATGTTAACAGTACAGGTGAGACTTAATGGATTCAAGTTTCTAAGTAAAAAGCTGTGCATTGCTCACAAAGAGCCCACATAAGTCTTATGGATCCTAAAGTATGAGAACCACTAAGTCACTTCCATGTGCCATAGAGAACAAAACTATACAAAAGGACTTTCCACATTCCCTTAATCTGTCTTCCTGTTTCTACCCTTCTTGCTATCCCCACATACCTGCTATTCCCTACATAATAGGGGGTTCCTTCTCAGGCGTAAGTCAGATCCTGTCACTTCTCTGCTCAAAACTCTCCAAAGTCTTCTCATGACCCTCGTGGCCATAAGCCCTGATTGATCCCCTGCTTCACTTTTCCTATCACTCTCCCCTTGGCTCCAACCACCATGCTGCCTTCTCCCCACACCCAGCCCATCTGAGGCACAGCCTTGGTACCCTCTAGGCTCCCTCCTCCTGGACTGCACGCCTTCAGCTATCAGCATGGCCTTTACCTCACTTTTTTGTGAGTCTTGCTCCAGAATCACCCTCATGGGAAGCCTCCCATGGCCACCCTAATGGCCACCCTACCAAGAACCATCATACCTGCCCCACTCTCTTCCACCAGATTTTTTTTTAAAGAACTATTTTTTTATTTTTATTTATTTATGATAGTCACAGAGAGAGAGAGAGAGGCAGAGACACAGGCAGAGGGAGAAGCAGGCTCCACGCACCGGGAGCCCGACGTGGGATTCGATCCCGGGTCTCCGGGATCGCGCCCTGGGCCAAAGGCAGGCGCTAAACCGCTGCACCATCCAGGGATCCCTCTTCCACCAGATTTTGTCCTCTTTAGCACCTATCACTATCTGACATACTTGCTAGTTTATTTTTCTAAGATTTTATTTATTTATTCATGAGAGACACGGAGAGAGAGAGAGAGGCAGAGACACAGGCAGAGGGAATAGCAGGCTCCATGCATACGTGGGACTCAATCCCGGGTCTCCAGGATCACACCCTGGGCTGAAGACAGCGCTAAACCAATGAGCCACCGGGCTACCCGCTAGTTTATTTATTTATCTTGTAAGTGGTATGTCACCCTCACTAAAATGTAAGCTTCACAAAAGCAGGGATTTTTTTTAAATCCATTGTATTCTTAAATGTATCCCCATTTAGCACAAAGAAACCATACTTACTGATTGAATATACTAAATACTCAAATAAACGTATTAATGGAGTGCTGTAAAAATCTAAAGGAAGGAGCCACCAATTCCTGGTAGGCACAGCCCATCTCTCCTCACAGACATTTGCAGGAGGAATACAGAACATCCTCAAAGAAAAGGAAGGATGTTCTATGTAACTGGCCTGCAAAAGGTCCACATCCTGAAAGCTAAGAATGAGGAACTCTTCCAGGTTGAAGGAGGCTAGAAAGATGTAAAGGACATAATTGGGAAAACTGGAGAAACTCGAAGGGAGCCTTAAAGTGAAGGTATGTAGAAGTTCATTTTCAGTCTTCTTAAAACTTTCATACAAGATTGAAATTGTTCCAAGAGCAGCAGCAAAGGGTGCTCAGGAAACCCAGAAGAAACGGAATTATATGAGTAAATGTAATGCATTCAATAATCTGTTAATGAAAACACAATGCATAAAGGAAGGAGAAAAAGGACTATTTCTTCCAAATGTTTCTATCCCCTTGTTCCCCTACTCCTCCAAAAAAAACTTTGGGCCTGTGTCATCTTGGCTTAGCATCAGCCCCAACCAATATGGTCATTTTTCTTTAAGTGTCACAAAAATAAACCCCTGGATTACAGTGGAAACACAGCATGCAGCAGGACATTTGTCTGTATCAACTCTGTAGCAAATGACATCTCTTTCTCTCCCTACAGAGTAGAAGCTTGAGCCTCATGAATTGCTGTAACTCAAAGCATACTTTTTACATAAAAATAATGATAGCGTTGGAAATAGAAAAAGTAAATCTTTGGACCAGATTGCTGTTGTGAGCCAAAGAGAAGGATTGAATATAAAACAAGGCAGAAAAAAAATGAAACAGAAACAGCACTAGGTTATAAAGAAACAGATTGACATAGATTTTTTTGAAACTGGAAGATACAGGCAACATGCCTAGAATTTAGATACTAGTATTAAGGACCAAACACTCTTCCAAGTGTCTACAGCTCCCCTGACAGGTCAAATCTCATTACAACAAACACCACAGCCATAAGAATCTGAGTAACCCAAAGCAGGCCTTGCTCATGAACTCAGGCAATATACAATATCTAACCGTGTTCTCCATTTTAAACACAGAAGAACGAACATGCAAAACAAATACACCGAGTGATTACTGGCTGTACAAGGACTCACATCAGAAGGCCCACATCTTCCACAATAAGGCATAAGGCTATTTTTTAGATACAGAAAAGAAACAAAACTAGCTTACACACAACTTTTCAGGTATACATCTATGTACTATACAACCAAATAGGCACACAAAAGCAGGAATTTAATGCCACAGCAGGAGAGTGTAAGGATGGATGCAAAAGCTCCTTCCAAGGTCCCCTATTCTCCTTTGTATGTGGGGTCCACCATGCTCTCCAGTACTGCTTTAATTTAAATTTTCTTCCTAAATATTGAAGTCAGGAAATTTTTCATTTAAAGAATGTGTTGATCCAACTGAAAAAATGGTTCTATCTGGCAACCCATGCCACATATTCTCTGGTCAGTCATCAACTGGAGGAAAGCAGCTCCCCACACAGAGGGCAGAAGCACAGCTGACCCCTTACCCTACTCCTTATCACTCCCTACTGCATTCCCACCTCCAACCCTCAATGGCTTTCTTACTACCTCGTCCCTCAAAGCACAAGCATCTGCAGCCCCAGCTTCGAAAAAACAACAGAACAGCCAGCTTGCTAGGATACCAAAACTGAGCTATAGGTTACACATTCTGCTCTAGTAAGAAGACTTCAGAGAGAAAGCATATTATTATGTATAAATCACATTCACATTTTTCCAAAAGCCTTCTCACCAGTATCACTTGGTAAAGAGGCAAAGTCTATCATTTTTAAGATTTATCGAGAGACAGCATGAGCTGGGGCAGGCAGAGGGAGCAACAGACCCCCCACCGAGCAGGGTGGTCCACATAGGGCTCAATCCCAGGACCCTGGGATCATGACCTGAGCCAAAGGCCAATGCTTAACAACTGAGCCACCCAGGAACCCCTCATTAATCCATTCTTTTTTTTTTTTTTAAGATTTTATTTATTTATTTGAGGGAAAGCACGCAAGAGCCCGGGAGGTGGGGGGCGGGGGGGGGGGCAGAGGGAAAGGGAGAAGCAGACTGACTCCCCACTGAGCAGGAAGCCTGACAATGCAAGGCTTGATCCCAGGACCCTGAGACCATGACTTGAGCTGAAGACAGAAACTTAACCAACTGAGCCACACAGGTGCCCCAAGTTCATCATTTTTAACTGAAGCCACTTTCCTCTGGGAACAGGAATGCTTTGGAAGTCTCTTAGCTTATCAAAACATGATGTTATTTGTTTTAGAAGCCTTCTAAAGGAGTTCAAAACTTATCATAGTCATGTATATTTTTCCACAATTTAAAAAACACAAAAAGCTAGCAATCATAAACATACACAATCTATAATGGAAACAGTAAACATAATTGCCCTAAACCACCAAAAGAATAATTTACAAATTTCCCAATCTTCCAGGTACATACTATATATAATCGGGATATTTCTGGGAACCTGGGTGGCTCAGTTGGTTAAGCACCTGCCTTTGGTTCAGATTATGATCCCAGGATCCTGCAATTGAGTCCCATATCAGGCGCCCTGCTCCATGGGGAGCCTGCTTCTCCCTCTCCCTCTGCCTGTTGCTCCCTCTGCTCATGCTCTCTCATGCTTATTCTGTCAAATAAATAAATAAAATCTTTAAGAAAAAAAAAAAAAGAATATCTCCAGTCCCAGAGGGACTATTTGTGGTCACATGACCATGCCCATCGTCAAGTCACACACTTCTCCATGCCTCAACGTTCTCATTAGTAAAGGGTGAAGAATGGCAGCACAGATACTGCATGTGGTCACTGGGAGGATTAAATAAATTCATACAAGCATATGAATAGCATATGCACTTAAAACAGTGCCCGACCACATAAGTGTTTCTTTTTAATTCTTACCTTGCAATCACTACTGCTGAGCCTTGCATTACCGGAGACACTGACCTAAACCACCAATAAGTTATGTTTTCCTGTCAGATACATCATCTCTAGTCTGGTTTGCAGAGTGAAATGCTGTCTATCTTACAGTTTTCCACTCAAAGCACATTCCATTACTATCAATTTAAGTTGCTGCCAAATCTCAAAAGTCATTAATAAAAGTGGTGATTTCTCAAACGGTTTATGGTCAACCACTCTAAGAAGTACTTAATAGAAAAGAATTAGCTCTAAGCCAGTATCCAAGAGATAGAGATTTATCAAAAACAATTATAGAGTTTAAAGAATAAAATCCCCAGTGCAGAGTAAAAACACAGCATTCAAAAACTCAGTACAGGAAAAAAGGCTCCCAAAGGAGGAGCCTGCTAGTGAATGAATGAATGAATGAATGCCAAATTGATGAAATGCTACTGACCAGACACGTGCTTTCCTAAAAACAAAACCATGAAACAAATAAAGCAAAACACACCACTCTGTTTATACCTGAGTCATGACTGAACCATCTTGTCATACTTAAAGAGCCAGGTAATAAGGACATTAAAAATCCTCAACTAGCGGGGTGCCTGGGTGGCTTAGTCAGTTAAATGTCTGCCTTCGGCTCAGGTCATGATCCCAGGGTCCTAGGATCAAGCCCTGTGTCGGGCTTCCTGCTCAGTGGGGAGTCTGCTTCTCCCTCTCCCTTTGCCCCTCACCTGGCTCATGCTTTCTCGAGTGCTTTTTCTCTCTTAAATAAATAAAATCTGGGATCCCTGGGTGGCGTAGCGGTTTAGCGCCTGCCTTTAGCCCAGGGCACGATCCTGGAGACCTGGGATCGAATCCCACGTCAGGCTCCCGGTGCATGGGGCCTGCTTCTCCCTCTGCCTATGTCTCTGCCTCTCTCTGTCTCTCTGTGTGACTATCATAAATAAATAAAAATTTAAAAAAAAAAACAATAAATAAAATCTTAACAACAACAAAAAAAAAAAACCACCTCAACTAGCCTACATGCTTGCTGTAAGCACCAGCTGCCACTGTGCTTGATGTGGATTGAGTGGTTTCCACCCTCATTGAGCTTAAAATCTAGTTGGGGAACAAAACAGAGATCCATGAACTGGTAACCTCTGAGTATCAACTATAGGAGTTCAAAGAGAGGTGCACTCCAGGTAGGCTGCAAGCGCCCTCCACATAAAAAGGAACAGGATAAAGACAAAGGAGAAGGACCGCAGAGAATCAGCACTGAAGCTATCCCAGTCCACAGGGCTATATAGCAGAATGCATCATATAGGCTCAGCTCTGCATTCTAGCAAGTTGGAGGAGGGTTTTTTCTTATTGTTGGGGGGAGGGTGGGGGTGGGGGGGGGAAATATAGCAAGTGTTTTTCTGCTCAGCCAATCCCTAAACCTTGAAAACACAGAGCCACTTCACCTCTGACACATGCCCTGACCACTCCAGCCTCGGCTTACACACCACTTCCCTTTGGTGTATTTATAAATAAGTCTGTCTTCCACTGTTCTGAGAGCTCCTAAAATCCAAAAATTATCTGAACCCATCCATACTACAGCTCCAGGCCTGCATGCTCAGTCAGCAGGCTCAGTCAGCACTGAAAAAGGGAGGACCTGGGAGCCAGCAGCAGAACTGTATAAATACAGCCCAGAAACCAAGGCCACGTGCCAACTGGAAAAGGCATAGCGAGGCTTCCCTTGGCACTGGTGCTGCCCGGCAGGAGGGACAGCCTCTGTCCTCAAGGAACTCAGAGTCCACTTAGGTCACAGAAAGTATCCTAAGAAAGCATTTTAAGTGCTCTTTTAAGGCAGTCATTGATCACTGGGAATTTGAAGATGTCCTTGCCTTAACAGAAGGTACAGTGCTTTTTAAAGGCCCTGCAGGGTGAAGGACTTCAGACAACGTACCACTGGCACTCAGCACACATCACGCACAAGAGTTCACTGGGTCATACCAAGGAAGGGAAGTAACTTACTCATAAATCTCAAACGCTCCCTCTTTTGCTCACCGGCTGAGAAACTGCCATCTGGAAGGCTTAGCAGATGAAAGGCATTATCACAGTTCTGCTGGAATATTTCTGGTAGGCAGAGAACACAAGATGCCAGAACTTTAAATTAAAAAAAAAAAAAAAATCACATAATTGTGATTACCTCATTTCACCTTTCTTACTAGCCAACCTAAATGCGGCCTATCGTGATATTTAATTATTAGAGCAATCTCACAAAATGCTTTGCTGAATCACTGGACTAGCAAAATCTCTATGAGGTTTGCACATCTCCCACAATCTATTGCTCTGGCCTAAGCCGACTTGGCAAGCAAAGTGAATACCCCTTGCACACAACCTGCAAAACAAAAGATGGCAGAAAAGCTAGAAAGGCAGCACTAAATTTCACAGAGCCCACCGCCAGAATCCACTAGAACATTCCAGAAGCGAGAGGCTTTAACATGCATCATCCCTCCCAGACTGTGGGTGAATGTGCCGTGTAGGAAATGAACATATCTGCACTCAGCAAACACAAGACGGTCACTCACCTTGTTATCTGGCCATCTCTCTGACTGCCTGGGCCTCAGCAAGTCTCCCTCAGCTTCCTGACCCTGCAGGGCCAACATGAAGGAATCCAGTGCTTCAGGGCTCAGCACAACCATGGCACAGAAGCCAGCCTGGGGGGGGGGGGGGGCTTTCCCGGGTGTGGTTTTGAGACCTCAGGCTATGAGATTTGATAAAAATTATCTTCAGACTAGTGTCGCAAAAAGCCCTTTACCCCTGAAGGGACTACTAATTTGAAAGTGTCTTGCAAAGCATTATTCTTGCTGGGTTCTTCAGAGCCTTCCCTGAGGCAGGTGCCTGTAGGTGCCACATTGGAGAAGAGGAAACTGAGTCTCTGAGAGCCTGTGCCAGGATGGGCCTTCCAAAGAGCCTCCTTGTGTTGCATTTTAGATTTTTATCTATTTATTTACTTTTTTGTAAGTCAACAAGATCACTTGGCACTGTCCGCATCATTCCTTTGAGTCTGTGGACGGGTCAGGAAACTGAGGCAGATTATCTCAGTGCTTCCCATCAGGTACCCAACAAACACACTGCCACCTGGGGACGAGGTTATGTTAGAATGAGGACAGCAAGGACCATCATGTCTGCTGGCCCAACAAGGTGAAAATATCCTCAACCCTTCCAATTAAGTTTGTCACCCTCTGACCAGAAGAAGTACCTACCTGTGGTGACCTGTGTTTTGTTTCTTTAACACCCTTGACACCTCCCACTAGCATATTCTAAAATCTCTGGTGCCCAAGGGAATATAACCTCTTCAAAATGTCTTAAAAAAAAAACAAAAATGAATGTCTACCACCCTGCACTGGGACCCTGACCACTGAACCATTTACCTGAGTGATTCACCATCCTTCAGTTTTAAATAGGACCACCATGTACACTGTTATCCGAGAGAAATGATTTTCCAAGTGAACGGGGACACTATTAGGACATGGGGACTGCAAGTATAAAGCAGGACTGCTTTGGAAAGCCAAGCCCTATGTAGGGGCTAAACCCCCTACCCAGGGACTGAGGCTACCACCAAGGTCATATTCAAGGCATAGGCCGGCCCCTGGAAGCTGACTGGCTAATGTGAACACAATCAAGTAATCACCTAAAGAAACAACAATGACCTAACCGAATTATGGTGGGTACTCAGAAGTCCTGGGTAGTAGGAAAGAATATTCCAACTTTCAACCTGATTTGGGGGTAGCATATGTAAAGGGTCTGAAGTAGGAAAGATTCCTTGAAGAAAAGAAAGGCGGGGGGGGGGGGGGCAGAGAGGGGGGGAGGAGAAGAGGGAAGAGGGGAGGAGGGAGGGGGAGGAGAGGGAGAGGGGAAAAGGGAAGGGGAGGGGAAGGGGGAGAGGGAGAGGAAGGATGGGGAGGAGAAGAAGGTAAGGCCGCAAAGTGGGCCCTAGAGAAAGAGAAGATAATGGGGAAAATTTTAGGCTGGAGCAAGGACAGCAGGAATCCGTGGAGGGCACACACAGCATGGGAGTGTCACAATCAGACAGACATGAGACAAGACCTCTCTGGCTCAGGGTAGAGGACAACAGGGAAGGCAGGAGGCAGAGCCAGCAGGCAGCCAGTGCCATCAGGAGGGTGAAGGCTCGCGCCAGGGCAACGGTCGTGTAGACAGACTAATGAGGGCAGATGTGAAAGAGATTGGGAGGTTAACATCTGAAGACCCTGGTGATGGGTCAGAAAGCTGCCAACATTCTGGCTCAGCCGGGGGGGGGGGGGGGGGGGGGGGGAGTAGGGTAGAAAAAAGGGCCTGAACATTAGATAGCCAGAGCCAGTTCCTTATAGGACCCTAAAGCTTGCCCTAAACTTGCCCTGTAATCCTGTTCACACAGCCTCAAAAATCTCTTGCAATGTAAGGTCAAAATGAAATGCAAAACTACCTTGCCAGTTTTCCCTCACCCACAAGTCAATGAATCCTTCAACAGCCTAAACCAGGCACATTCACCTAAACAATTTAATCATCTCAGTGTTTGCCATGACCTCTTCAATTATATCACCCAATGATACAAGTGAAGATGAAGTTGTGAGAGTTCTGAGTGATAAATGGAGTCGGCCTTTCAACCATAGAGATGGTTTTTAAATCGCAAATCATTTCTAGGATTGAAAATCTGTAAAATCACTTCTGATCCCCATTTACTTCTTCACTTTGATTAAAATGATTATTGGTTGGAGCGCCTGCATGGCTCAGTTGGTGTCCAACTCTTGATTTTGGCTCAGGTCATGATGTCAGGGTCATGAGATGGAGCCCTGTGTTGGGCTCCATGCTGAGAGCGGAGTCTGCTGGAGATTCTCTCTCTCTCTCTGCCCCTTCCCACCTGTTCACATGCATGCTCTCTCTCTTAAAAAAAAAAAAAGATTGGTAGTCACCCTTTGAGATAATCTAATCAATATATTGAAAGGCATCATTTGGATTACAATAGCTATGCCACCCCATACTACTACTGGGTTTTCATGAAATATACCACACATAAAAACAGAAGTGTCCAACCTCTTCTATGTCAAGCCAAAAATTCTTGTGCACTTAAGTAAAAATGCTCACAGTAAAAATTCCTAACAACTTATTTTTTATCATACCCTCTGGTTTGCAAGGTTTTTTATTTTTTTTTCCAGTGACCTCGACAGCACATGCAGGCAAATACTACTCAAATATCAAGATCTGTCACAAAAGCTCAAGTGGTAGGGAGTAACAGAGCCCCTCCATGGTGCTATCTCTAAAGAAATAGGTACAAAGGACCTTTTGCCTTGTCCTACATAGGCCACCAAAGGAAAACCGGGGCCAAAGTCTGGGTTATAGTGTTATCAAGTTTCATTACCTAAGAATGTCACATCCTCAGATTTTCTAGAAGTTTCTATTTCAAATACTGTCAGCTGACATGTATATGTACTTTTTCTTTTGAATAATTTTATTATTTTAAATAAAACCAATTCATTAAATGCAGTTTAATGTGGATGCTAAAAATGTTAGGTACAATAGAAGTCTATAAATGAGGGGGGGGATCCATCATTAGATGCTTGTCCCAATTTTCAAACACAGATAGCCACCACCCCTCTTGCCTAGCTAGACATACCTGAACTCACTCAAAAAGTGGTCCCAGGAAAAATATCCAGGAAACACAAAGGAGGAATCTGCAGCTCTGGGAGGCAAGAGGATCCTAGATAAGCAAAATGGTGTCAGAGATAAGTCTCTTCAGATGAAGATCCAAAGAGAGGTGAAGAGAATGAAAGGATAAAAAGGATTATAAACCTTAGCTGGAGGAGGTGAGAGAGGAGACAAAAGATGCCCATTCTTTGGAAACCCCTGTAGGTTTGAGCCCAAAAGTCTGGACAATAAGCTGCTTAGGACTTCCTCCACAGCCTCACTTGCTAACCCTTCAGGGAGAGAGGCGCAAGAGATAGGGCACGGGCAGAGAGAAAGCCAAGTATAGTGATAAGCATTTTTCCATTACCCCAAACCACCACTGCCAGCCCCCCACTCCTGCACTAGCTCCTCTTTCCACATCAGAGAAGGGGCACAGCAGGGAGGATTTATCCGCATTTGGCTAGTGGTTTACTGTTAACTAAGCACACTCACATTTTCTTACTTAGTCATTCATGCATTCAGAACAATTTATGGAATGCCTTCTGGGAGCCAGGCCCTATCAAGACCTGGGATGAAACCCCACTATTCAGGTCCTGTCTCACAAGGACTTCACAAACCCATGAGAAATGGCCCCCTCAACTGAAATCAGCATCAGAGAAGGCCAACGGGGCAAGTGCTGGATACAGGTGCAATTCCAACACCATTAATGCCTGCATGAGGGAGGGTTACTGACCAATGTCTATCTTCTGACCATTGTCCAAAATGGTTCAAATGGTAAACCTAGCCAGATAGAATATCCATAGGATTTGGTGGCCTGTAAGACCCACAATTTAATAGCCAGCTTGTATTTTAAGCATTTAAACCCACCTTTGATTTACCCTTTAGAAAATAATTTGCTGTGAATCAAAGAGCATCAGGTGGAAAACAAGCTGTTAAAAAGGGAGAAAAAAAAAAAAAAGACTACAAAACAAAACAGATTGCCCAGAGTCACTTAAACTGAAAAAGGCAGAGTGCCATGCCAGTACTCTAGCTAAGAACACTCCACAGCCCCCCTCTATAGACACCATCAAACTGGCTGGAAGAAAAAGATATAAATGCCTTCTTTTCAGTATTATAATATTATAATATATTTTGGCGTACTTTTGATGATTGCTTAAATATTTCTGAAGATATATATAGAATACATGCTAAAGGATTAAACAGCTAATTGGAGTACACCTAAATAATGGGGTGGGGGTAGAGGCAGTTTAGCAGAGTTCCTAACCGCTTTAATTCTGGCACCAACTCTTTTTTTTTTTTTAAGATTAATTTATTGTTTGAGCATGAGCGAGCTGATTATGGGGGGGTGGGTGGGCAGAGGGAGAGAGAATCTCAAGCAGACTCCCTGCTGAGCTAGGAGGCCACTGCAGGGCTCCATCTCAAGACCCTGAGATCATGACCTGAGCCAAAAATCAAAAGTGGGACACTGAACCAACTGAGCCATCCAGGCACTCTGGCAACAACTCTTAAAAGAAGAATTACAACAGCACCAGAAACAGCTCATCAGGCCCTGAGTAAGTGTTTTGCCCTCATGACCTCCTCTTTATTCTTTACAACTTTCTGTGCTAGATGCTGTATCTTTGGAAGATGGACAGAAATGGTAGAAAAGGTCATTTAAAGCAGAGGTGAGTGCAAAGTTAGTCAGAAAACTTGAGTTCATGATTCACTACTCCCCAGGCCCCAATTCCCACAAGGGGATGGGAAGCAGACCAGTGACACCTGCATACACAACATATTATGTCACAGCGCAGAGGGAACTGAACTTGGGGAAGCTGAGTAGTTCATAATGATCAACTATCTCTACCCCTTTGCTCCATACAAGTGGCTAGAGAACAGTATATGAATCGTGGAAAGGGAGAAATAGGCAAGGTCCCTATAATGGAGCCTGCCTTTAATCCTGTCCTAATTAAGAGCCAATCAAATATTTAAAGCACAGCAATGTGGCACAATCCGATTTGCCACTAGAGAAACATCCCTGCAGCAGAATGGGGAGAATCTGGTATCGGGGAAGCTAGGGGGTACTACGACACTGCACATGGGAAACAGCAAGGACCTGAACCACGGCAGCGATAGGTGGCAGAGAAGCAGCAGAGCGTACAAACATCCATTGATCAAGTTAAGACTTGCAGGGTCCAAGACTGTAACCCACCAATCAGCTAACAAGTTAGCCTACCACAGTTTCACGGGTACTGGCAGGAGACCTAAAGTCTTGGGTCAGAGACCAAGGATGGTTTCTTACTCATAGCAGGAGCAGTAGCCACAGTATCTGCCCTTGTGCCAGTTCCCTGAGGAACACTTCCTACAGGACAATGCAAAGAGGGCTCATACGGTGAACTGGACCACAAGGCCCCTGAACTTAGGAAACCCAGGTATTTTTTGTCACAGGAATTTAATTACCAAGGCTTTTCACTATACAAACCTCCTTAAAAAGAGCCCGGGACAAAGGCAGTCCGTGCCTCCACTCATAAGATGTGCACAAGAAACATGGGACATCTACGGAGAAGGGTTTCTCAACATACTCACTTTACTTATGAGGCAACAAAGCCTCAAAAAGCTTCAAATGAGCCAGGACAACAAAGCTAGAGATTTCAAGTGGGATTCAAATCCTCACCTGATGATGCCAAGTCCCAAGCATTCCACTTTTTAAAGTCCCTTTACATAAAACATAGGGACTTCTGCTTGGGGAGAGGGTCATAGGAGTGATAGAGAAGTCCTCTGGGCTTTCCCAGAGGTTGTCAGCAGGCCTGGGTAGGGAATAAGGAACACATGTGGGGCTGGTAACTCCACCTAGCTATAAGGATGCTAGACGTTCTCCTTGTGCTATAGCCCCCAAAGCTCGAGCGGCAGAACAGAACCAGTGTGTCGCAGAAGGGCAACAGCAGTATGTCTTTATGCAGTGGGAAGAGTTCTACTCCCAAGTCTTTTTTACAAAAATGCATCCAGAACACTGAAGTTAAGTTTGTATGTTAATACCTAGTTTTTACTTCCTAAAATTACTTGCAGAGGTATGCAATAATCTTCCATACAAAAAATTATCTCTATTAATCTGTGCATTTAAACCAGCAAACACTGTGCATGTGTGTATCCAAAGATGTAATTAAAAGAAAGTAACTGTATTAAAAAAAAAACCCAAAAAAAAATTGGTTGCCAGCCTCTTCATTTTGGTAATATCTTTGAATCGTGAATCACGTGTAAGAACAATCACTTCACAAACAAGGTTAATTATCCTGAACGTGAGTGAGTGATTAAGCTTACTCACTAACATAAGCAAACAAATGGTTTACTTGTCCAGTAACAGAGGTTCAGCATCCCAGTTTTGGTCTCCCTGGGCCCAGGGAGGACCAACTGGAGAGTAGACCCCAGTCTGAGGTTTCTCAGCCAAGTTCCACAAGGTTCCAAGGCACCTAAGCTGTCCTTGTCAGATAGAGGAATCCTCTCCTTGGCAGGGAGCTCCCAACTCCCCACAAGAAGCCCCCCGGGCCCGCCCCCACTACCAACATCACCACCACCAGATTCCTCAAGGGCTGAAAGACACAGGTGGTACTTATCACACTAAGCAGAAATGTCTGAGCCCATTCAACTTAAAAGGATCACTCACTTTATATGCCACTTATTAAACCTTCGGATGATTCCCCCAATGCACACAAGACTCTACACGGTACAACTCTGGGAAACATCTTGCACATCCCAAGGAGTTGTGCAGTCCACAACCTGTGTAGCTATATATGGCAGTCCTCTGGGATGGGGCAGGGGTCACTCCCACCAATAATTCCCCATTAAAATCCACTTCCTGATCCATATACTTTTTTTACTTAATCAGGAATCCTTAGATTTTGGTAGTCATCATGGATCTCACTTTGATGGCTTCTGACAGTTAATAATTTTCACATATCATTAAACGAATAAAAAAATACTTAGAATTTGGTCGATTAAATGCCAATAAGATTCACACTGGAAACAACAGAAGTGAGGTGTCAATATCTTTTCTCATATTTGAGCCCTGAGAGTCCTTTCTCTATGTGGAATCTTAGTATCAGGCCTAATTACCATAGAGACATATTCTTTTCATGGAGGAAAGAACAAATATATATTGCAGATAACAAGTAAATACGCTTTTACAGGTCTTTTACGAAGAAAAACAACATCGTTCTAAACAAATATTCCTCTTGCCTTTTATCAACTGCATGACTGCTAATTATGAACACTCTCTAAATTGTATAAACCAGCTTAGAGGTGATCTCGGGGTTACTTTCCAATAGGTTGATTAACTGCTTGAGAAACAATTCATTCCACAAATATAACAAGCAAACAGAAATTTTCTTCCCTCGTCCAATTCAGCAGAGCCAGGATGTTTCTGAGATGGGCTCTTCCTGCTCCTTCTTTGCTCTGGCCCACTGCCTTGGCCTGGACTTCCCTAGGTTTCTCCTTCCAGATGTCTTCCTAGGGTCCTAACACTGTGGGCACTCCTCTTACTACCACCAATACCTCTGGGTTTTGCTGCTCCTTACTCTCAAGATCAACCTCTTGCATAGGTCAGTTTACATCTTACCTGACTCAGGATACAACAATTCTTGGCAAAGATGCCTCAGTCTCCCTTGGTTCCCTGGAGATGCACAGGCCAGTGGCCTGAATAGGAAGAACAGGAGAAGCTCTGATAAGGTCAGAAGCTCTGAGGAGCCACCTCCCACCATTATCCTAACCACACTAGGTGTAGGCGGGGCCCAGGAGATTAAGTTCTAAACAGGACACAGCTGAATATATTTAACTGGAGAAGCAGTCAACTTACACAAAACACACCTATGCCTAGCCATATTTACTTTTACCCTACTTACAAGACAATAAATTAACCTGTTACTGTCTCTGGAAGCTGGAAGGACACACGAGACACCGGGTCCGGGACAAAGGACTATTCCTCACAGTCCAGCAGAGAGCCTGAGCATCATGTTTGTGTCTGTTCTCCCCATCCTGAAGTCCAAGGTGGGCGGTGCTGAGGGGCCCAGATGGAAGTTGCACATGGTGCTTTAAGCCTACACCACAGCTGAGGACCTGTGCATTAGGGAACCTGCTGCTTTATAAAAAGCAGTAAGTGAGATTGCCCTTTATTCCAGGGAGAGACATTACCTCATCCTTCAAGACCGCTCGCTGCTAACACCACTCTAAGAAATGGGCCAGATAAAGAGCATTCTTGGCACACCCAGCAAGACATGTAGAAGCCCAAGAAACATGTGGAAGAGTGTCTCCTGACAACCTATGTATATTCGTACATTTAGATGACTGTCTTTATGGAGTTCATGGTCCCAGAACCTCCACATGAACCCCCACTACACTTACGGCATGGATTACAACAGCAGCAGCATAGGCCCCTCACTGGAAAGGCACTCAGAAACACCCCCTCCAATTTAATCGCGTAGTCGAACAGCACAGTCTGGGACTCCCCCTCCCCCCCCCCCCCCGCAAGCACATCTTAACCTCAAGACAACACCACCTTTGCTTCCTCTTCCTCCTTTCTTTCACCTCTGCCACCTTTCGAAGTTTTCTATGCTTAGAAATCTTAATCATAGGAAACAAACTGAGGGTTTCTAGAGGGAAAGTGGGTCGGGGGATGGGGTAACTGGGTGATGGGCATTAAGGAGGACATGTGATGTAATGAGCACTGGGTGTTATGTAAGACTGCTGAGTTACTCACCTTTACCTCCGAAACCAATACATGTTAATTGAATTTAAATTAAAAAAAAAAAACAAATTTGAAAATTAAAAAATGAACAAGAAACCAAAAAAATAATGGACAGAGTAGAAGCTGGTCTCAATCTGGGCAAAACTTCAGTTCTAGAAATCTTCATCCATAGAGTTGAAAGTCACTTATGATAGTTCAGAAAATGAAAAACAGTGAGAAAAAATTCCATTTGGCAAATGTTCACACTCTGAAAGGCACTAACTTTGGGAAGGAAGGCAACTTTCTTCTTGCCAGACTTATACTTTTTACATCCCATACAGTGAAAACACAATTTAAAAAGCCAGATTCCTTAAAGTTCAACAGCCCATAAACACCATTTGCAACAAAAATTTGTATGTAAGTAAATAATGAATCCAATTAGAAAATTTGTAATTACTATCAAAATAAGTAATATATTAAGAAACATGTTCATAAACCTACCTATTTGTACATAACAAGCCTTTGCAGAGGACCCAGATGGATGCTTATTTTGTTCCTAACGAAAATTATTTTAGATTTAACTAATTCATTTCAATTAATAATTGTTGGATAGCTAAAATACATACTTTTCTAGACATACATTTTATGCCTTTAACATGCCTGTAACACCTCTCTACATGTTATTTTATTAGAACTGTAATGTTCGGGACCCCTGGGTGGCACAGCGGTTTAGCGCCTGCCTTTGGCCCAGGGCGCGATCCTGAAGACCCGGGATCGAATCCCACGTCGGGCTCCCGGTGCATGGAGCCTGCTTCTCCATCTGCCTGTGTCTCTGCCTCTCTCTCTCTCTCTCTCTCTCTCTCTCTCTCTCTCTCTGACTATCGTAAATAAATAAAAATTTAAAAAAAAAGAACTGTAATGTTCTGCACATACTACCATAAAAAAAGAAAAAAACCCTAGGTAGGTCTATGCCCTCAAAATGGCCCTCTAGGCACGACATGAGAAATGCTGGCATTTGTGATATAGAAACAGAGGGTTGATCAGGTCATGCCAGGAGTGGGCCTACTGGACAGCTGCAGCTAACCAGGAAAGGAAATTAGGGTCCAGGAGATACGGAAATGGAGCGAGCAGCTGTCCTGGCTAGAAACCCTTAGAAAGATCCAGTTGCCAAAGGAAAGCATGGAGGTACAATCTCCCGCAGTGGGTGAAGGACAAAAGGAAACAAAGAAAATGTTGCCATGAGTGAGAAGTTGTATTACAAAGAGTACATCTCCCTAACAAGGACAGCAGAGGCTCCTGGACATCACCAGCTTTCCCAGGTGATAATGAACCAAAAGCCTGCACCTGTCCTGAATTTTCCTCTATCCCTGCCGTATTTGATTACAATGCCCATGCTCACTGAGTGCTTGCCCTTCTCAGAGCTGCATGCATCACCTTGGTGAACCTTCACCATTATTCTAAGGGTAAACTCACTTTTTGCCCAAAAGGAACAGTTCAGTGATGGAGTAAATGTTGAGTCACACAGCTCGGAGGTGTCAAGGCCAGTATTTGAACCCACTGAGTCTCACTCTTAACCACGACCTTAGGTATGACAGTATTCTCTGTCTATCCTGGGGATGGGAGAGGAAAAAGCTAAATTATAAAGAATCAATGTCCCATTTTTTTAGATCATGTGAGACTATCTGGAGCTAACAGTGCAAAACAAAATAAATTCCATGGGTATCCGCATGCAGTACAGAAAAAAACAAATAGGACCTACATGAATTCATAAAGGCAATCACCACAGAATCTTCAAACACCTAAGAGCTTATTTAAGTGAAAAATGAACAATATTAGAGATGACAAAGAATTTCAAATAATACCTATGCCATCAAGCTTAATCTATTCAATATGCAACTTTATGTGCAAATTAATTGAAAGGCTTTGTGTTTCTGCTAACTTAGAAGCCACATATGGAATCCATATGAAGCCAACTTTTTGAGTCTGCTCATTCCAAAGAGTAAGAGTAATACATAATAAATAACCTGAATACTTACTTAAGATAAACAAGGTTGATGTTAATCAGAATGACTGCACCAAAAACAGCTTAGAAGAACCAAATGGAATCAAAGAACTTGCACTTGAAAATGAGGCGATTCTAACGTGCACACAGCGTGCAGACAGCACAAGCCGACACGGCCTTCATCCTAGGTGAATCCTAAATGCCCTCCCCATCGTCCTCAGCAAGATGCAAAATCCACAAGGACTCTCCTTGTCCCCTCTACACACTGTCCCCATGCAGCGCGGCGGAGGCTGGCCAAGCCCACCGAGTCACGGGGCTCCAGAGACCACAGCTGTTCCCTATTTTATAACCTGGGGGCTCTGCTTAAAATCTTGGTTGGGGAAGGGAAAAAAAGGATTCTGCTATTAGGAGGGGTGAAACAGAAGAGAAGTAAGAACTTTCAAGGTCCCTTTCAACACAGAAGCACTAAGATGATAAAATTAGGACCACAAAAGACCAGCAAAAGGACAGCTCCCATACCTAGGCACTAAAAGACCCACCAAAGAACACTGGATTCATATTTACACAGCTGAAAATAATTCCAACCTTCTGTCTTCAGCAGGATAAGCTTTTTAAGGAGTGAGAAAGAGATTCACCTTCACTCAAAGCAAACAGCACTGTCTTCGCAATTCTGAAATTAAATTCACAGAAAGAAGGGGGGCAAGGTGGGCAATATTCAATAGAAAGCTCACAATTTTAAAAAAAAAAACTGCATTTTGAAAGGTTCTTAGCAATAATTAGTGATCTGTTGGTGCCTCCAATTAAGATGCAGTAGTTTTATAGTTCAAAGAGTTCATTTTCTAGTCTTCACCAAAGAACCAAAAATACAATCATAACCTTTTTTCTTCTGTTTCTGTCATAGAGACTAAAACCGATCTGTTTTTTTATTTTTAACTTAAATTTTTAGTTTGCATATTTTCACCATACTGTCATAAAAGAAATTTTAGTTTACTGTAAATAAAATTGGAGGTCATATGGTCATTTAGGTTGCTTTTCTTTCTCCAAAGAAAGCATATACCTACTTACAAAAAAGAAAATCCAAGGATCTAGATCAATATTTAATATTCATAAGTGATATATATTGATAACATATTGATATATGTTGATATTTTAAAATCCAAGTATATTGATATTTAAAATGGAATATATGTATTTCATGAAATATAAAATATTTCTATCCCCTTTTTAGTGACACCAATCCTATCATTTTTAAAATACTGATTTTGTGTCTTAAAAAAAAGGGGGCAAAACATGATTTTCCAACTTTTATGCAATTGTTTCAAATCCTCACTGGAAAGTAACTTCAAACCTCTCAAAGTATACAGTAAGAACATTAGGGATTATTAAATCTTGCAGACTCAGGAAAAAAATGAAAATGCCACATATAATCATATCATCTAGCCACCTCTTCATTCAATTTATTCTTTCCAAAAGCAATAGACAAAGCTAAAAGAACCAGTACCAAATAAACACTATCTTCCCTAGGATTCCACTTATGAGATTAAAAAAAAAAAAAAACCCACCAGGTAGCGTTTCTCACATGAATGCCATGTGGGCAGGTGCTGTGCACCTTTGGATAAACAGGGCATCCGCAATAAAACTGGTGCTCAGAAAGTTTCCAGCTATATTTTTCTGTCTACATAAAGGTCATGTTGAAAACATTTAAAAGCAAAGAGAGTGAGTTTGGGGGTTTTTGTTTTTCAGTTACTTAACACTATAACTCTTTGATTTAAAAATGCAGGGTTTCTCAAATGCCTAAAGCAGATCTATTGATTTTTTTTTTTTTTGGTTGTGTGGAATTGATGTTTATTCACAAGATATTTGTACTGTATGTTGGAACACTCATTCTAAATGTGATCCTGAGGGGGGGAAAGGCAGAAGAAATGCTTAAGAGCTATTGACAGGAAAGCACATTTTTTTCTTTACAAAGTTAAGTAACTGAGGTTTGCTAAATTTAGATCCTGATAAGTGATTACAACTGAATCTCAAAAATATTTTTTTGTTTCTTTGTTTTGGGGTGTGTGTTCACTGCCCTCAGGGTATTTGATTAAGAGTCTCCATTTTTAACATAACCGAACCGAAAGAGAGGATTACTGGGATTGAGGTGAATTTCTTTTCCTTCAAAAAAATGTATATTAGTGTTGCTGTATTGTTTTTACAGTAGAAAAGTATAAAGAAAGTGCCCTTTTCTTAAAAATGCATCAAATGGACTCATTCCCAATTGAACATAATCAATAATAACTCAGAGGAAGAGGAGACAGAGATGTCGAAGGGACCCACTGCGCAAGATTTCTTCTGTTTTTAAGGTTAACTTCCTACTAGTCTGAGATCCAATTTTCTCAAGCATTTTCCTTTTTCTACCTAAGACAGAACTACTCATTGGTTCTTGAGTTAGCAACTTCTCTGCAATGGGGTGGGCCTCTCTTTTTTCCCTGAGAAGAAACAGAACGTAGAGTAGGCCAAACTTTCAACACATCTTCCCAACCACTTACCTCCGGAGATCAATCCATCTCACTAATAGGCTGGAGCTTACAAATGCATGCCTTCCTTCAAATTACTTAAAAGCAGTGCTCCCCAAAGTGAGATTCCCTGGTGACCTGGGGTGCCAGAGGAGACCATTTTCGAATCCGGCATTAAATAATCTTGAATAAGAAAGTCATTTCCTTTTCAACTCTCTTTTAATCCTCTAGTCTAGTTAAGGAGAAAGTCTCCATTTGATGCCAGGATGTCGAACACTTTGTACACTTGTTAACCTCCACTGTGACAAAGGAAAATAAGCTTCTGACTCAGGCCTGCCAGCAGGCACCAATCACTACCTAGAAGTTAATAAGCCATATTATTGTCATTGTATGCATCTGAATAACGATATTTTTCAAGTGTTTTTTTTTTTAATAAATGTATTTAAGGTTTAAAATGGAATCAATTTAAAAGAAAAGAATCAGTTTGCAATGGTCTGGATCCTTGCAACTCAAAATGAGATCAGTGGACCAGCCACAGTGGCCTCACCTGTGAGCTTGTTAAAGTGCCAGAACTTTGGCCTCATACCTACTGAATCAGAATCTGCATGCATTCATGCATACATTCATTCATTCGAGAGAGAAAGGGCACATTTTGCACACAAGCAAGCAGCGGGAGAGGCAGAGGGACAAGCAGACTCCACGCTGAGCATGGAGCCAGATGCAGGGTGCAGGGCTCAATCTTAGGACCCTGAGATCATGAGCTGAGCCAAACCAAGAGTTAAAGGCTTAACAGACTGAGCCATCCAGGCAACACCCCGCCCCCATATCTGCATTTCAAACAAGATTCCCCATGTGAACTGCGTGCACATTTAAATTAGAGAAACTCTACAGTAACTCAGGAGTTTATCTAAAACCATGCAGGCAGTTTGAAGATGACTGAACTTTGAGGTTTGCTGTTTGGACTATCAGGTGGCCATACTCCATGGCCTCTGGGAAATTGGCAGGCACAGGTCAGAAGGACAAGAGGATAACTTCAGTGTCCACCAAAGGGAAGTCATAAATCATCAATGGATCATGAGATCAAGGAGAAAAGTGAAACCAATAGTGTTGCGCATGTTGTAGGTAGGCTAAAATTACCTTAAGTGTGCTCCTATAATATCCTGTCATGCTACCATTGATCTTTCTTACCAGTGAATCCTATAGTAAAAATTCTACTTACCCTCCCTTTCATTCCTCCTCCTCCGCCCTTCAAGGGCTGGAGGATTTCTGTACACCTTCTGCATAAGAATGAGTGACAAGGCTCTTTACACCTATTAAAGTAGCATGCCCTGGCCTTTTCTCCCAGAGTTGAGCCCAATTAGAAGATTATGCTCAGATATTAGGACAGCCTGCCTGGGTCTTCTGTGTCGGGTGACATTACTGGAGGCCAAGAGCACAGCTCCAGATGCCTCCCATTACTGCCCCAGAGACAAAGCCACAGACTCACTCGTTCACCAAGATGGGTGGCCCACTTATTTAGTCAATGATCAGGTAGTTCAGGCCAAAATTCTACTTCTGCATCAAGGACACCTTCACAATCTACAGAATTTGTCTGCAATACAGAGTAAAACAATGACCAAAATATTCAGGACTTGTGATGCCAAAAAAGCTAAAAATATATAGGTGCAGCCATCGAGATATTCCCACAATATCTGGATTCAACAGATGTTAATAAAATGGTTTTATTTCCATCAGGTGTTAGGCCTAACACCAGAGCTCAACATCAGAAACTCAACTTCCCAGCACAAAACACTAAGACACGACCTATCGTTTTTGCAAAGAAGATGGAAAGGGAATCTAAATGGGTAAAGAAAAAGGGGAAAATTAACAACAAACAATAGATGCAAATTCATGGTCTGGTATCCACGATAAGAATTACATGCCATTCATTATAATGAAAAGAACACTGTGAATATTGTTAGATCTTTTTTTCCCTTTAGTTATTTTGAGAATGCACTTATGTAGGCAGAACATTACAGAGAACAAAAAAATATATGTTACCATGTAAGATTACTTTAATGGTTCTGAAAGAAGTTAAGAAAAAAACAACCAAAAAAAAAATTATGGGTGTTGAGGAAAATAGAGTAGTATTCCAAGCAGTTGATACATATTAACTCCTCTAATCCTCATGACTCCAAGACAAATGTTAGGTCTTAATACCAGTATTAATAACATTAATTAATACTAAGAATGCCATCTTGCAGGGCACCTGGGTGGCTCAGTGGTTGAGCATCTGCCTTCAGCTCCAGGTCATGATCTTGGGGTCCTGGGATCAAGTCCCACATCAGGTTCCCCACAGGGATCCTGCTTCTCCCTCTGCCTGCCTCTCTCTCTCTCTCTCTCTCTCTCTCTCTCTCTCTCTCATGGATAAATAAAATCTTAAAAAAAAAAAAAAAAGAATTCCATCTTGCAGATGAGGAGGAAATTGAACTGCAAGGTTGCTAAATAACCTAAGGTCAACGCCTGGGAAGAGAGCTGGCTAAAAATCAAACACACTTGAAGTCCAAGCTTCTTAACACCAGACTCGTCTGCCCACTTCCCAACACGGCACTAGAACGCCCAAGTCAGGATGCACCTGGATCATCATTCTCTAAGACGGACACAAATAAAGACTTTTTCTAAATTCTAAATTTCTAAATTAACTGATGGAGTCTTCATCAGTTAAAGGGCTGGGCCATTTTCATAGGACTGACTATACCTCAAAACAGGAGGATGAACTTTTGGCATTAATTGCTTCAACAGTGATTAGAACTACTTACTTGGCAGAATTAAGTTTTAAGGCTGCTTAGGGGAAAATATTAACAGCTGGGGGAAATTTTTGTTGGAAGCAAAACATTATACTTTGAGAAATGCTTAAGTCAAGTATTCCCCCTTTTATTAGGACTACTTAATGAAGTACAAAGCATTAAAATAGCTGGCCTGAATATTTATTAGAGCACCAGCTGTTCCCTCCAGATTTTTAGAAATTCAACACTTAGTGCCAAGTATAATTTAGGAAAAAATCTCAACAAGTAAAAGAGCCCTATCTCTTATAATACTTATCTAAATAGTAAATATAGCTGGAAGAGGTATAGATTATCACTTGGCCTTTTCAGTGAGGGGAGCCACAGTGCTTTGCCATTCACTTCCAAAGACTACTTTGTTATTGAGGTTGGTGATTACATTCCTTAAAAATTATACCTTGCATTTCAGAATTAATGATATTTTATGTACATACAGATACTATCAGTGCTAACCACAGAGTTCATACACCATTCAGGTCTTTTTCTTTTTCTCCCCCCCCCCCCCCCCGCCTCTTTAGAAGTGATGTGATAACTATGCCCCAGTAAAACATTTCAGAGAAATAACTTAGAATTTATTTTCAAGTTTTCTTTCTTTCAAAAGACTTCTACTTTAAGAGCCCAGCCATAATCAAATGCCTAATTTTTTAAAATGGGATAGGAGAAAAGAAGTACTTAAGAAAATAAAAGGAAAATTCACTATGCAATCTCTGAATATTCTGCACTCAACCTTCTCTTTCTAAAGTAAACTGACAAATACCAGGCTTGGGTAGGAATCCTGCGTTGCTATACTGTCAGCCCTTTGGGATACTGCTGCCCATCTGGATATAGGAGAAATGTTCCTGCCATGGAATTACAGTGGGGCAGTCAATAAAACTGCCACAGAGATACAGAAAGCAACTCTGCTTTCCCCCACTCTCAAATGAGGATACTCAGGGCTGGGGACACAGGAGAAAGCCCCAGGAAAGGGAGGTTGAAAGGAAGAGCATCTTGGCCAGGGAGGCTGATTTCTGAAGGGGAGGACAGGTCACTATCTGGCATCTGTGGTTAGACCCAGTTCACTACCCTAAAGCGTGCAGGACAGCAGGGGCAAAAGAACAAAATGTCTATTTCTTCACTGTTCCTGTCAAGTAAATAACTAGCTTCTATCCTTATAAGATGCTAATTTTTAGCATACTAATTGCAGCACAAGAGGTTCTGTTTAGTGGAAATTTTCTCATTTTGTTTTTAGGACTTTCAGATTTAAAAATAACTGGCATTTTTGGATTAATAAAAAACTCCATGAAGGATAAAATAGGCCACATTATATTTTTCTCATAAGCAATGAACAGTAGCTTCATGTGCTGGTGAAATCACTTTGGTCAGAGCTCTACGCTACCCACTCCCAGCTCTCCCAAGTGTCCCCTCCAGAAAGCAATGGGAAGAGATGCCACACCCTGTCAAGAAAAGCAAACCAGAGCCTCTCAGAGTCAGCTGAGCATCAGAGTCACCGGCAGAGATTTAAAAACACAAAACACAAACACAAAAAAAAACCCACAAAAAAAACCCCACAATACCAGGGCTCCATCCAGGATCTACTGAAGCAGATCCCCTGGTGGGAAGACTAAAATTTCCTAACAACTTAGGAATTAGGCTGCTATATCTATAAAGAGGTGAAATATCAACAAATCTTACAGAAGTCACTCTAGTTAGTGAAAGGGACTTTCTGGGCATGAAGAAATTCACATATAGGAGGAGGACCCATACAAGGAATAATTTTGTTAAAACATGCCTTGACCATCAAGATTCAAAAACACCTGAAGGCTAGAATGGTGGTTTTCAATTGTCTTTTGGAGCAGTGGACCCCCTTTTTCAAGCCAAACCCTTTATGGTATCCCAAAATATCAAACCAAATGGCTGAGTCCTCAGTGGGAGAAGAGAGGTCACAGACACTCGCAGTCAGTCCAGGCACACCTCAAGGAAGCCTTGGGCTGCTGATACCACAGTTTAAAAACCACTGGACCAGAATAAGACATGTAAATGGGATAAATATATAGAACTATATCTAAATTCAAATAATTACCTGGAGGGTTAGGGCTTCTGATTAGCACCTAGCCTAGGAAGATGGGTTTAACAGAAGTTCACCCGACAAAGAAGTGAAGGTTTCATTTCACTAGAAATTCACTTTGAGCCAGCTGTGTTCTCTGGCTTCCAGGAGAAGCCTGTGCAGTTTAGCTTAGGTTAATAACTCCTATTTGTATTGACAGATTTACCTTTTACGAAGCACCTGCACTTGCATGTTCTCATTTAATACTAGATAACAACTCTGTGAGATATTGGAATTATTTTCCTCCTATTTTAGATAAGCAACTGAAGGGACGCCTGGGTGGTTCAGTGGTTGAGTGTCTGCCTTTGGCTCAGGTCATGATCCCAGGGTCCTGGGATCGAGTCCCACATCAGGCTTCCTGAAGGGAGCCTGCTTCTCCCTCTACCTCTCTGTGTGTCTCTCATGAATGAATGAATGAATGAATGAATGAATGAATATATAAATAAAATCTTTAAAAAAAAAAAAAAGATAAGCAACTGAAGAAACAACCTGTGAGAGATTTCTCAAAGACAAATCCAGTCAGTAGCAGAGGCTTCTACCTCTAGGTCCAACATGGCCTAGAGACTTAAGAGGACGTTCAAGTGTAACAGCCCACTGCTCTCTGGAAGAGTGGAAGGGTGTGTGAAGAGTGCATTCCATTCTGGTTGCTAAATTAATAGAAATGTGTCCAAATGGGACCACAGGCAAGAGTATCACAACTAGGGCAAAGAACAACCTGGAAATCATACATGAAGAATACATGAAGGAACTAAGTAAGAGCTTTTAAAGATAGAAAATAGAAGGTTTTAGAATGACATAATACCTATTTAAACAATGAGGGTCTACAGAAAAGGAAGAAAAATCTTGTTTTGTATCACACGAGTGTTACCTGAGGCCTTCCCCTTCTCCTTCCTGAAAACTTCTGCCCTAAAGCCATTAATGGGGGCAAAGCAAGGTAGCCCTTCATGCAAGGACATGTATGGGGAGGGACTGGAAGCCTAGAGCAGGGTATCAGAGCCTGATGAGAGTGAGAAGGGTGTTCGTATTGAGGTGCGGGTTTGTGAGATTCTCGTTGCAGCATCAGCAGGTAAGGAGGGCAACTGTGTGAGGGACAGGAGCAACTGTACAAGACTGGCTACCTATGAGGAGGATTTATCAAGTAGGTAAACTGTTAAGAACAACAGGAGCCAGGAATCTCATGTCAAAGAAAATATTTATAAATAAAGGAAAGGAAAAACCAAGAATAAACCTTGTGGTACCAAATAGGGATTTGTGGTATCACTCAACTCATGGTTTCAAAATATAACTAAACACAGAAATGCATACGGAATGTGTATATATGCACATATATGTATACACAGATACATATTCCATAGTTCTGTCCACTAAGAGTTCCCAGGGTGGTGATACCCTTATGGCAATGAGCACACTTACCAACCAGATCTTGGCTTCTAAATACCATTCGCCACTCAAAGCAACTAGGGCTCCTTGGAGAAATGGCCGATACAAAAGATCACATCAGTAAATTATAAGATGAGCTTGGACCATCTTGTTCCGCCAGAAAGCAAAGAAGTGCTAAAGAATGATGGGAGTTAACAGGCACAGGAGACAGCATGAAAAGACCATCCCTGCCCGCCAAACCAGGACTAACTAGAACATCCAAGTCAGGAGGGCAACAGTTTAACAAACATATTGGAAAAAAGGAAACAATAAATTCTTACTGCTGTAAATAAATTAATAGATTGAAAATCTGATGAGGATTGGGCTATTTACATTGTTTCAAAGTAACCTATCACACAATATGTACCAATTTCAGAAGGAAAAAGAGTAACTTTATGATTGGAGCAGCTTGGCAGACAACACTTTAACCAAGTGACCACCATCAGTACTAGGACAAACAGAAATCAGTGCCATCTGATGGGATGCAATGAGGTAGATGTAGCACCATTTCTGTCATTTTCCTGTCAAAGATGCACAGTCGGAATCTAAGAATGAGAAAATGGAAGATACACCCAAATTGGAGAACATTATACAAAATAACTGGTTTATAATCTTGCAATGTGTCAAGATCTTGACAGAGAAGGACTAGAGGAGATAACTAAATACAGTGTGTGTTCTGTGCTGGATTCTTGGCTTTACAAGACATGATTGGAACACCTGGGAGACTTGAAAAAAGACCTAAGGTTTGGATGATGGTAATGTATCAGTGGTAACTTCCTGGCTTTGATGGCTGTCCGGTGGCTCTCTAGGAGACTATCCTAGTTTACAGGAAATATACACTGAAGTGTTGGCATGATAGGCATCACCCCAGGAACTTTTTCTCAAATGATTCAGGGTAAAAACAAATTATATACCACGTGCGATTTTTCTGCATTTGAGATAGTTTCAAAATAAAGATTAAAAACCAACAACAGTAAATTAGGAGAATGGAAGTTACAGGGAAGTAGATTACATCTACTTGGAGGACAAATGAAACATGAACGATTAAAGTGGTCCAAAAACAGATCCATGCTTCAACCTGTTGGCAGAATGTCACAGAGAAAATATTTCGCTGAATAGGAAGTTAGAGGATATGATGCTTAGGTACTTTCCAGTGATTTCGTAATTCATTCATTCAACAAATACTTGTTAAATACCTACTATGTTTCAATGCTAGACACGGCTTCTGAAAATGATGGAGACAGTCCCTGCAGCTGAGGCCCTTATAATCCAGTGAAGTATAACGATGCAGAAGTCAGAAATGTGAGGCAGTGTTACATATGGAAAGAAGCATGTGTCATTACTCCACTGTCTTTAATAATCCAATTTTTCATTTATGAATTTTTCAATAGACTACAGAGTTTATTATATGATCATATTCCTTAACATTTTCATCCTAACTCTTTGTGCTAGTGGGTGGTGTTAATTGAGGCATATGCAAAAACCTTATCACTTTTCAATTATGAACAGATGTAAGTGACTTACTTGATGTTTTATTTTAAAATGAAAAGCATCTTCTAAAATAAGTTTCAAAGGAGAAGCTAGGGCTATCGTTACTAGAGGAGACTTAATATTCCAAAAGTGAACCCTGACATGTTCTTCAACAGCTGAAAAGTCACTCCATATGCCTGCGCTCCAATTTTTTCATCTGTCACGAAGATGTCATAATATGCTTGTAAGACACTTTGAGATGCTTAGAAGAAAGAGATCATAATTATAAAGCTTTGTTGAAATACAGGTTGCTCTCACCTTTTGCCAGGGACTAACTATTATTGTGGACATATTAAGACAGAGTGATCCATCTAAATGAGCTCACTTTGGCAATTTGATGGTGAGTGGAACATCGTTTGGTTTTTCAACTTTCCCCCCTTGGCTTCATTTCAATCTTCCAACATATCATCAAGTGTGAATACTTCAGTGTGTTCTCACTGCCCCAAGTGTGGGCAGCCAGACCAAGCAAGTCCAGTATTCAATTATTTTCCCCACTGAGATCTGTACACCTTTCTTACACTTTCCCACATGACACTTTCATAACCATATTTAGCTTTCTCCCTACCACTCCCTGTAATTCAAAAGGCAATTTAGACTCCCATATGGTTGCCATCGAAGCTAACAGATGTCTAGCAAATTAAAACAAAAATTATGACTTATAAACTGCTGATGTATCGTCATTCCAGAACATCTTACAATTTATAGTGAATCATAAGATAAGGCTTCCTACTTGATGCCCCCCCAAGGTTCCCTAAATCTCTCTCCTCTCTGAGTCTGAGCCCTGTGAAAACAAATTAGCTACAACATTCTGCCATCAACCCAGGATAAACCTCCCCTTAAAGACACAATGTAATATTTGAAAGCACATCAAAGAGAAATTTGGCCTCAAGTATCCAAGGCTGTTCTAATTGTATTGTGAGGAGAAGAGAAACAAGGTGGTTTTCCCAAATCATTCTTGGTTTTCCCAAAGTCATTCAAGGTTTCCAGTGATCCATGGGTTTTTTTTCTAATAAGTGACAATTAAACTTACTGAATCCACTTGCTTCATCTCCTTGGCAGGTCTTAAGGGCATTATCATTATTCGGCAGTAACAATGCCAAACTACCAGGCTAAAGTATTCCAGAAATTCTGTAGTACAAGATGGAAGTAGTACAGTCTTAAGACAATAACAACAATGGTATTCACCATCTGCTAAATATAAAGACAGTGTATTGGGTAATATCTCATTGAACCCTTGGAACTACAATTCCATTAGATAATGTTATCCTTCCTTTATAAACAAGAAATTATGGCTCAGCGCAGAAGGTATGTTCCAAAGATGGCCACAACCTGCACAGCCTTGACATCTGTCCATCAAAAGGTGGAATTTCTTTCTCCACTCCCTTAAAATTGAGCAGGCTCTACGTGTGCTTTAATGAGTAAAATAGATGGAAATGACACTGGGCCAGTTCTGGGTGTAGCCTGAACTGGCTGGAACCTTCTTCCAGTCTCAGAAACAGGAAGAAGCCACATGTAGGTGCTCCAACCAACAACCCTGGCTGAACTCAAAGCAAGCATCAACTGCCAGTCATGCGAGTACACCATTTTGGGCATCTTACCCCAGTGAGCCTTCAGACAATTCCAGGCCCAGCCACATCTCACTGCAACTGCCCAAGAGACCCCAAATGCAATTGCCCAGATAGGCCTGGTCAAATCTCATACCTGTGCGATATAAGAAAGTTTTGTTTTAAACGACTAAGTGTGGGGGTTGATTGTTATATAGCAACAAATCAATACCAGAATCAGATCAATTTGCTCACCTACGAACTGTTAAGAATTAGAACCAAAAGCCAAGAGTTTAGAGCAAAACATCTATTAATGGTGGGTTACATGATGTGGGGGTTCATACCCAAAAGAAGTGACTTTAAAACAAAACTCCCTACCCACCTCAAAGCAGACTAAGTGTTTTCCAAGAAATGTCCTAGTGTGGTGACACCCTCAATAAAACCAATTCCCTTCTGGCTTGAGTTCTTCCAATGTTAAATGGGGAAAATAAGATTTTCCCCACCACCCTGTGATAACTAATGAGAAAGGAATCTGTACAAGATGTTGACTTTGTTACTCAGAATATCATTACAATTGTTATATAAAAGGATTCATATTTTGCACACCAAACTGTAACTCTAATAATAAAAATATATTTAATGACTCACACGACTACATTTGAGAGTCACAGTGGGGACAGGGAAGAATGCATACTATACCAGGGAATGAACAAGCCAAGAAGAAATTAGGAAAAGATGTGGGGAGTTTGTGTTTGTGTGTGTGTGTGTGTGTGTGTGTGTGTGTCTTATGAAAAGATCTCTGAAGAAAAAAAAAGAAAATTGATCTTCAGACAAGTCTCTGTAACAGAAAAAAGTCTATAATTTAACAAGTGTCCCAATATATGCTATTTTCATTATACATAGTGTCTGTCTCTTGTTTTTTCTTCCCTAGCTTATTGGAACTTGACAGACACCTTTTATGTCGGAACTAGAAAGAATCTTACAACTCATCCAACTCCTTCATTTTAAAAGCTGAGAAACTGAGGCCAAGGACAGTTAACTGGCTAGCAACAGGTCAAACTACTCATTAGCAAGAGAACCCAATTTGCAGTGCTGGTGCTACCATATGTTCAGTTTTATTTTATCAGAACTATACCTCCAAATGTCCTCAATGTATTTCAAATTTATTCTAGCACCTCACAGTCTGACAATGAAAGATTAGGAAACCATGCTCTTTGTTATCAATCTCTTCTTCATAACTGTTTAAGAGTAGGATTGAGTCCGCTGTTTCTGGCAGTAACTGGAGGATGGTGACCCTGTATTGGGCAGAGATGTGCAACTTTACAGCAGCAGGCTGTCAAGTGACTGACCTCAGCTCTTCAGTCACTAACATCTTAGTCTAAATTACGTTAATTGAATGTCATGGTAACCTTCCTGCTGATCAAACCATGGTACTGATAAACTGGGAGATTTAAATATGGGGTAGTTTTGAAGCAGACAGAATAGGAGAGGTATGGAGGGCATCAGGGTGCAAGGCATTAGCCATAGAAAGGAGGGAGAAGTTGTGCAGAAAGCAGATAGGACAAGGGCCTTGGAGCAAACACTTCTCTATTTAACAATCCTGCCTAGGGCAGCTTGTTTAGTTCCATAGCCTAGGTCTCCTATCAGCCTTCGCATAAAACTCCTCCCAAGAGTCGAAGACCTTCAAAATCAGACAAGATGCAGCTCCATTCCAGAACTCTCCCTGCAAGCATTCCACGATTCTTTCGCACTCTCCACAGTTCTAATGGTTTTGCCACAACCTAATCCACAGAAAATACTAAATTTTCCTCTGTACACTGTACAAAATTACACCAAACTGTCAGGGAAACAGGCCCAAATCCCTTTATTTCTTTTCCACCTCCTGCTATGAAACTGCATAGAAAGCTCCTGGGTGCTTTTTGTTGCCTGGTAGCTGAAATATGCAACTTTTGGAAGTGTTCGCATAGAATCAAGAGGCCTGGACTCACTGCCTCAAAAAGGTCCAGTCTCAGCCAAGCAGTACCTGACTCTCAAAGTCACAAAGTTTCAAGTTCCAATGAAATCAAAACACCTCATTCAGAAATGTGACTACCCACCACTTTTCAACATTTCCAGCAAAGGTGAAAACAGAGAAGCAAAGGAAGAAAGAAATTTCTTCTTCCTATAATTGCAGCAGTGTATGATTGCAGGAAGGGGGTGACCACTCACAGGAATCAGATACAATCTCTGGCAAAAACAAAAAACAAACCTGCCTGTGAATGACTAGATACTTTGATTTATGTTCTCCACCCCCTCCCATTCTCTTTATGAGTCTTGAGGACAGATGACATGCTGACACACAAAGTGGTCTCCAAACCTTTCCATTTCCCTTTGCAAAACATGCAAACCAACGCAAGATACTTGAACAGAAAATAGAGGAAAAATTTAAAATATCTTGGTAAATGTGTGTAGGAAAATATATAAAAAGCTGTATTGATAATTATCCTCACAGATGTATATGTTTGCAAGAAATGGCTAAAATTAAAGGAGAAGCAAAAATAAACACACCCTGTGTTCAAGCGGCTGTGGATTATTACTGATCCCACTGTTGGATTATTGTTTATCTCATACTGAACCTACACTGAATAGCAACTTGGAGAACACCCCCAGACAACCACCATCTTTACTTTCCACTGGTAGGGGGGTGCCCATTAAGGAAGAGGAGGGGATGGGATTGGGGGGGGGGTTGGAATAACACAGTCTTTGAACCAATGTTTTCCCCCTTGCCCTAGTGAACTCTTTGTCTGGTTGCTGAACACGTTTGTGAGATCAAGGAAAAGAATCCAAACAAAACAAAAGAGTAGGCATCCCAGACTAATTACAATAGGTGCCCAGCACACTGTGGTGCCAGCAAAGCCAGAGCACGGTTTGAATCTCGCGTTCAAGCATTTGCTCTCTCCGTACCCCCAATAAAACATGTCTCACACATCCTCTTTGCATTTCTCCAAGCTTTCCCCAAAAAACGGCCCGCTCTGTTGTCACTCCTTAGAAAGGGATGTGAGGCACGAACATACTGAAACATGTTGACGGTGACTTGTTATTATCCTGACAATAATGTATACCTGGAAATAAAACCCGCCGCCCCCCACGCCCACTGGCCAGTCCATTATGCAAAAGGAGCGCTTCCCAGCTGAAGGGGAAGAGCTCGCAGGAAGCGTTATTTGCGTGCACATTACAGAACCATATACCACCGCATCTGCATCCTACACAAAGCCCGAGATGGTGCAAGAAGATACGCGCTGAGCCGAGCATGGCACAGACCAGCCGCGGCAACGCGGAGCCAAGCCCGCGTCCAATCAGATCCCTGCGAGAAGGTGGACCTCGGGGTCGGCTCGGCCCGATGAGCCTTCCCTATTATGACACCGCGCTCTGCCCAACATCCACATCCCACCGGGAGCAAATCTAATTCGTGTGGTTGCTCATTTCTCAAACTGCCGAGCCCTTCCTTTCATCTGCATCCCTGCTCCTCGTCCCTTAAAAAGCCACCCCAAGGCCTGAGTGCCCCCCCCCTCCGGCTCCGTATCCTTGTAGCCGCTCCACTCCCAGAGGGGGTGAGAGGTTTCTGTCTCCGACGCGCGAGCTGCAAAGGCGGAAGGCAAACGCCTCCCCGAGCTCGGGCAAGCGCCCGAGGGGCTGCGAAAAGTAAAAGCAGCAGGCAACGTGCGGGGGAAATCGTCAGGATCCAACGGCCACGAGAGTTGAAAGCCCAGAAGCGCTCCAACTTACCCAAAATATGACATTGAAGCCAAATATGAAATATTTGATGCAACAACTGACTTCAGGACCCTTGTAGTGCTTCCCGGACATCCTCTGGGTTCATGAAGACACTTGCCCCGGCAGCCCGAGTTTGGAGCCCCGGAGCACCGTCGCTCAGAGCAGCCCCGGGGGCGGGGGGGGGGGGGGGGACAGGGGGCCGGGGACGCGGGTCGGGGACGCAGGTCCGGGACCGACCGACCGACCGCGGGGGAGCCGCTCCCGCACCTCCAGCCCCTGCGCGTCGAGGCCGCCGGAGCCGGGGTGGCCGCGAGCCGGCGGGGAAGCGGCGCGCTGCAAGCCCCGAGCCTCGCCGCAGCTGGCCCCGAGCCCAAGGCGAGAGCCCGCGTCCGTCCGCCCGGCGATTGTCCGTCCGTCGGTCTCCGAGCTTCGGGCAAACGCGGCCGCAGCAGATGCTGCTGGAGACGCTCCTCGCCCGCCCCTCGCGCGCGCCCTCCCGCCGCTCGCTCCGCCCCCCCGCTCGCTCCGCCCGCCCGGCGCGCCAGTCCTCCGCCCGCAGCTCCGCCCGCCGCCCGCCCGCAGCTCCGCCCGCCCGCAGCTCCGCCCGCCCGCAGCTCCGCCCGCCGCCCCGGCCTCGGCGAGGCGCGCGCGCTCCCGGGCGGCCGCGGCACCACGTCGCCGGAGTGACCCGGCTCGACGCGCGGCGCGTCCGTCTCCACCGCCCGCTGCGGCAGACGCCGTCCGGGGGACGCGGGGGGACGGCTGGGTGAGTGCGGAGCCCGCGAGCCGCTCGCCCCTCGCCCCTCGGACGAGCCCCTCCTCCACCGCGGGACGGGGCTGCAGCGGAAGGCGCCGGGCCCCTGAGCCGGAGCGGAAAGGGGGCGCAGACTTCGCGGGGAGCAAAGGGGTAGGGTAGGGTGTGCGGGAGGGGAGGAAAAAAGAGATGGGGGGTGGGGGTGGGGTGGGGGGGCATTGGGAGGGCTGCAGAGGAACGTCTCCGGAATCCAAGTGTGGCTCCAACCCAACCCCCCCACACACACCTGCCGGAAAATACGCCTCATCCCAGAATGCGGACGAGGGAAGGAGCGGTGGCTCGGAGGAGCCCGGCCCGGATGCGATCCTCGCCCGCGGGTCTGGCGCAGTAACGCAGAGTCGGGCAGCACATGCGCCCGGAGACGGAACCGTGCCCAAGGCCTTGACTGGTTCCTCACTCTCAGAAGCAATTCAGAAGTTCCGGGATGTCTTTTGGGAAATCCGAATTGGTATTATTGGTTATAAACCATTAAGCTTTTGACCTCTAGGGGAGGATGGAACGAGTGGCTGGAAACTTTTGGAGCGCTCCCTGAGAAGGTGTGCCCCTAAGTTGCATATCCAGCCTCCGCCTCGAGCATTCATGGGTGCTGGCGAGCGGGCACCAGTAGTCCATGAAAGAAGAAGGAGCGCTCAGAACTGTTTGTGACGTCTTTGGGGAGGGTTTTTTGTTTTCTGGTTTTTTTTTTTTTCCCAGGGTTCAAAACGCTGGAAAGAGCTGAGGTCAGGAAAATTTTCCAGCACCACCGTGTAACCTGTACTGGACATAGAAATCTGCATGTTTCCTAAGCTCCCCCAGATGATACTCAGTACACTTATGCTTGAGAACCTTTTGCATAGGATTTCTCTGGTTAACCACCTTAGTTTTCTCAAAAATAGGCTTAGCTAGTGGACAACCTATAATCCAGCTTTGAAGGGGTGAGAAGTTACCTGTGAGAAGTAAACCACCACCCATTGGGATAGGCTTGACCTTGAGAGGGATTGAGGCTACACTGAGGTCACCAAGAACCCACAAAGGTGGGAGGGTCACGAGATCCTCTCCATTCAGTAGGACAGAACTATGATACTGGCTAACAGTGACTTCCGCCCTCTGGATGATAGAACCCTCCCTCCCCCAAAAGTGCCCTTCACCGAGCAACCCCGGTGATTCAGCGGTTTAGCGCCGCCTTCAGCCCCGGGTGGGATCCTGGAGACCCGGGATCCAGTCCCATGTCAGGCTCCATGCAGGGAGGGTTCTTCTCCTTCTGCCTGTGTCACTGCCTCTCTCTCTCTCTCTCTCTCTCTCTCTCTCTCTCTCTCTCTCTCATGAATAAATAAAATCTTAAAAAAAAAAGTGCCCTCCACCTACCCAAAGCACACAGAACACTAGCCACCAATCTAATAGGCTTCAAACGTAAGGTCTGCCTTCAACCTCAGATTCCCTACTAACAGGAAAGCACTGACAAGCTTTACCTAAACCTATTCCTGCGGTATGGTAACTCTATATCTAAATAGATTTCTGGATAAGTCAGAGGAAGGGTCTGTCTTAAGTGAGATGACACAATTCAGAAGAGGACTGGAAATTAGATCCAGTTGATGACTAAGTTGATCCCTAAGCAGGATTTATCTTTGAAATAAAAATCAACAGAGAAGATAAAGTTCAGATAACTCATCAGTAATGGGGGAGGTGGGGAGGGTCTAGGTGAATTCTCATTTAATATGTCAAAAGTAAGTCCTTGGAGGAATTACGAGTTACACACAGTAACAGAAGAAAACAGTATCTGTTAAACCTCTAGCTAGAAGTACTTCTCAGTGTAGAAACAATAGAAGCAAGTGATATGGATATGATTGACCTTACCAGTAATCAAAGAAATAGATCTTAAATCAATGATAAGGGACACCTGGGTGGCTCAGCAGTAGAGCATCTGCCTTTGGCTCAGGGCATGATCCTAGGGTCTGGGGTCGAGTCCCGCATTGGGCTCCTTGGGCGAAGCCTGCTTCTCCCTCTGCCTGTGTCTCTGCCTCTCTCTGTGTGTCTCTCATGAATAAATAAAATCTTTTTTAAAAATCAATGATAAAGGCATAAAGATAATGAGCACTGGCTTCCTCGTTCATTGCTGGTGACCTTACGAAGGGATACCATCCCCTTGGAAAGCATTTTGGCTGTGTGTTCCAGGTCAGGGTGCACCTACGTTTTGACTCAGCAGTCCCACTTCTGGGAACCTAGCCAAAGAAATACTCCAAAATATGGAGAAAGTTATATACTGCAATTTGTACACCATACCATTATTTATGGTATGGCCACAGCTTAAAGATCCTGGAGTGGAGACCATACCCATGTCCTTGTAGTAACCTGGACCACAATGTCACTTCAAGTTTCTCTGCTTGTAAAAAAAAAAAAAAAAAAAGTTTCTCTGCTTGTGTCATTCTTGCCTCTACCTGAAGTGCTCTCCACGCATTTGGGCTGTGAGCTGACGCCTCTTACTTAACCTGAACACTGCTTTTTTAACTGCAGTATAGTCAACATACAGTGTTATAGTAGTTTCAGGTGTATAGTATAGTGATTCAACACTTCACACCTTACTTGGTGCTCATCCTGGAAGTATGCTCTTCATCCCCTTCTCCTGTTTCACCTACCCAGCGTTTTTCGGGGTTCCTTCTTTTGTTTCCTCACATGTCCCCTAGTCTTCCATTTTGCACTGGGAAACTACATGTTAATTGTTTCCCTGCTTGTCTCCTCCACTCTGCTGTGACTCCTGCGAGGGTGTGGCCCAACTCCTTTTAATCTTAGCAGCGCTAGCGCCTTGGTAATGTGGCAGGTGCTTGATAAATATTTTTTAAACAAGTGGATGAATCATTTACTCAAACCTTTTACAGCCATTAAGGATGATAATTATAAAGAGTATGTGGCAATGTGAATACATTATAATGCTAAATTTTAAGGGCACTAGATATGGAATTATCTCAAAGTAATGTTATGTGATAAATGTGCAAGACAGCAGGCACAGTAGGCTACTAGCTTGTAAAAAAAAACATGTTGGCAAAGGAGACTGGAAGATTTGTATATACACGTATTTTCTTGATAATGGGTAGGTTATCTACAGAAGAAAATAAAAGAAAAAAAAAGAAAAACTGCTAATAGAGGTTTGGGGTGGGTTTGGAGAGCACACTGGAAAAAACAAAAGATATGATAGAGAAAGAGACCTGCTTTATTTTTTGATACACTCTTTTGTTTTTTAAATGTGTACCATGTACATAACTGTTTTGAAAAACAAACCACTCTATGAAATTTTATGTAGTTATATGAAATAAGTTGGGAGTTAATTCTCACCAAGTAATAACAGTTGCGGTTGTGTGGTTGTGGGTGATTTTGTTTTCACATTTCTGGTTTCCATTTTTTTTTAATGTGGTCATACTGCTTTTACAATTACAAAGATAAAAGTATAAATAAAGATGAGACAACTAAGTAATCCTTGTATTTATTTCATCACAACTTCTTAATGTCTCAATAAATTTTTATCTGTCTTAAAAGAAGGAGAATAGTTTGCTCCCTGGAGACTGCTATAGCCATCTCCCCTGTAATTCTGAAGTTGAAAAATGGCTAATAAGTTTAATTACTGAAGAGTTAATCAGCCTCTCAAATGGCAGTGAGAACGGGTAAAGCATGTTCTTCTGATAGTTACACAGCTGAACAGCAAGATATGACAACAGCATTTTACCGGATTTAAGACACCAGATTTAATGAGCTTGTCTGTATCTGTTTTGCTTTTCTGCCCACCTTTCTGCCTCCTTCCTCTCTATTTTACTCTTTGCTTCTCCAGTCGTTTCTTTTCCTTCCATGCAAGCAGCGCTGCTGGTTACCTCTCCTCCCCCTTCACCTTCTCCCTCTCAGAACCCGACTAATGTTCCAGTGTCCCCCCTCTTTTTAACAGCCATATACTCTGGGAAGACCAGACCCCTCATGGGACTCCAAGGACCGTCTTGACCTTCTAAGCCAAAGTTGGCTCTCGCCAAGTGCTTGGTTCAGAAATGAGCTGTGACACAATTCTGGCCAATGAGACAGGAGGAAAATCTGCTGAGGGGTTCTCACGTCTAAGAGATGGTATTTTTTTGGCCTTGGATTTCACTGTGTTTGGATACAACACCTGGATCACGTAGAGCCTGACTGTAAATAGACCACACAAGGAGGGCAGAGTAAGAAAAACCGAAGAGAACCTAGGCCTTCATGACATTATTGCATGCTGACTTAAGTCTACCTCAGGACTTCCTGTCAGAGAAGACACTTGCTTGGTTAGGCACCGTGAGGGGAGTTTTCAGTTTCAGGCAGCTGAAAGTATTTTGACTTTAACAGTCTCCTCTGAGCTTTTCCCATGCCCTTTGATTTTCTCCTCTTGAATCATCTCTAGCCTTTCCATGTGTCCCTCAGTAACATGCATTTTCTGTATTTCCCTCCCCTCCTCTCTCTTCTCTTCCCCAACTGTTCCTGTCTCTCTTAAATAATACACGCCATACCTTCAGCGCACTGTCTGGCACCGTCAGCGTGGCTCACACCCATCCCTTTCTCAACCACAAAGCACTTCCCCACCTCCAGCCATGTTTGTACTTCACAGTGGACAGGACTGTGTGGGTCCAGCGCAGCCAGCCTGAGAGTCTGTCTCACTTGAGGGGATTCAGTAACAAAAGGATCCCTTCAAGTGGCTGAAATGGTGGTGTTTTCAGGAGAGTTGGAGGGCCTGCGTTTCCAGGAGGAAGCCAAAGTCTCTCTCTCTCTCTTCTCTTTCTCTCTCTCTCTCCAGAAAGAGGAAGGAAGCATAAATTCTGAGAGAAACAGCAGCAGTCTCTGACAGCGTGGGCCGTACGATTGGTTGTGTGCTTTGTCCTCTGAAAGGCTTCCAGCCCCACCAAAGGCTTTCTACTTCTGGATTTCAAGTGAGCCTTGTCTCTGATGTTTATGAGATTTTTCTGTAGAATCCTTCCAACTCATTCCATTTTGGCTTTGGCTACTTTGAAATGGGCACCTCACATTTGCAAATCAAAGAGCCTTGATTAGATAATGGGTCATCCCACCACAAATCCATTGGGAAATGAGGTCAACTTAAAATATTTTTTTAATTAGTGAAAACGAATAAAGGGAAAGGAGAGAAAATGAGTGAAAATATCAATGAGGGTGACAAAACATGAGAGACACCTAACTCTGGGAAATGAACAAAGGGTGGTGGAAGGGGAGGTGGGCAGGAGGTTGGGGTGACTGGGTGATAGGCACTGAGGGGGGAACTTGGTGGGATGAGCACTGGGTGTTATACTATATGTTGGCAAATTGAACTCCATAAAAAAAATTTTTAATTTTTTTAATGAGCCATAATATAAAATTAAAGTGTATCCTCATGATAAGATATTGTGCCCTCTGCTTTTAGTTGAAAAGCAAGTAAATTAAAATGTTATATTTTTCTGTGAACAATTGCACCCCCAGGACAAGTACTAGCCCCACACCCCCTCTAACCCAAACCCATGCGTACTGTACCGTTAAAGAAGATGAGCTTTCAGAATCTCAAGGAGATGGGAAAAGAAAGTACATTTGTCTCAAAAATATGATTAAATAAGTGTATGTAGAACAAAATTCTTTCACTTTTTGAAATCAATTATAACTGCTTGTACAGTAAGATTCTATCTTTTACAAAATATGACAGAACCAGCACCAATTTTATTCTACTTTCTTTTCAACATACCACCTCAATTTCCTTCTGCTTTGAAAGTAGTCAGCTAAGGATGAATCAAGGTGCCAGGCCCTTCCTTCACCTTAGCAAGTATGAGGAAGCTACCCTTTGTGATACTGAGCAGAGGAACAAAAATATAAAAAACCACCCGGAGTTCAAGGACATAAACCCTTCAGACCTTCTGGATCCTCTTGGTTCTCCCACCCTTCCTCAGTTCCCATAGCCAGTTTCTTTCTTTCCAGTAAAAGTTCTTTTTGATTAAATCAGACCATGCTTATTTCTATGGCTTAGACCAAAAAAGCCTTAATAACACTATGCAAACTCCTAAAACTGAACTTTTCAGAGAAAAATGTCAACTTCGATGTCAAAAATAACCTATTCTCATTATACAATGTTGAGAAAACACAAAAAATTTTTTAAAGAATCACCCATGACAACGTTTCCAAGGAAAACGTCAGTATTTTGACATATTTTCTTCATCAATAATTATTTTTATCTGGTTTATCTCATTCAACAGAGAAAAAATGCAAACCTTTATATCTTCCACTTCCACTGCCCAAAAATAGTGCCAAGAAATCCTCTCTCAGAACAGAGGCAAGGCCATCTCAATTTCCAGGCTGTGGTTATCCGTCAAGATGCTAACCTCATAGCCCCCTATCTCTAGCCCTTGAATGTTTTCCTTTTTTACCACCTATTATTCTGTGTTTCCATTCTTATAAGGCAAACATGCCCACATGTTCCCTTACATTCCTAAGTCACTCTCAGCTCCAAAGGATCTCAAAAGACCATTCCCATCACACAAACCAACCCCACACTTCCACCCATCACCAGAACGAATTACTTTGCAGTTAAGCATAATTCCACTCCTTATGAAATCTTCCCCCATTTAAACGCTAGGCATGCATATCCAGTAATTGCCCTCTTTCACCACTCAGGTTTTTTTCACTTCTAAAAACTTTGCTTCTTTTCAGTGACTCTATAATGGGTGGAACATTGAACTTCATGTTCAGAAGCAGGGAATAGATACTAGCAGATTCCCCCCAATATCTATTTAGGTTTTACTATACAGAACCAATTGATTCAACCACAAATATTTATTGAGCACATCTCCTGTTAAAAGTGCACCTGGAAGAAATAGACCAACAGAAGTAAGAACTCAGGTCAGAGTCGATTAAATGCCAGAACTCCAACAAAGTGCAATATGCATACAGACCATGAATACAAACCTCTTCCAGATCTATTTTTTCTTTCCCTTTTCTTTTTTGTAATAGTAGCACTAAGATAAAATTGTTAGGAACGAAAACTAGTTATGTTAATCAAGACCTGAATGTCTTCTATCTGAATCATTTATTTGAATGAGGTCACAACTATGATTGAATAAGTTTTAAAGTCATACTTAACTACATGGTATAGCTACTATGGAAAACAGTTTGGCAGCTCCTCAAAGCATTAAACAGGATTACCATATGATTCAGCAATTCTATTCCTAGGTGTACATATATATACCCAAACAAATTGAAAGCAGGGGCCCAAACAGATATTTGTATACTAATGCTCATAGCAACCCAATAGCCAAAAGGTGAAAATAAACCAAGTGTCCATAAACAGATAAGTGGATAAACAAATGTGGTATAAACATTCCGTGGAATATTATTCAGACTTACAAATGAATGACATCCTGATACATGCTACAACATGGATGAACCTTGAAAATATTATGCTAAGTGAAATAAGCCAGATACAAAAGGGCATATTTGATTCATGATTCCACTTATATGAAGTACCTAGGATGGGCAAAATCATGGGGACAGGACATAGACAGAGGTTACCAGAACTGAAGGGCAGGGGAGTGGGGAATTATTGTTAATATTTTTTTAATTTTTATTTATTTATGATAGTCACACAGGGAGAGAGAGAGAGAGGCAGAGACATAGGCAGAGGGAGAAGCAGGCTCCATGCACCGGGAGCCCGACGTGGGATTCGATCCCGGGTCTCCAGGACCGCGCCCTGGGCCAAAGGCAGGCGCCAAACCGCTGCGCCACCCAGGGATCCCGGAATTATTGTTTAGTAGGTAGAGTTTCTGTATGGGATGATGAAAAAGTTTTGGAAATGGATAGTGGTAATGGTTGCACAGATTACTTAATGCCACCATGCTGTACACTTAAAAATGGTAAAATAGTAAACCTTATGTTATATATATTTTACCATAATAAAAAAGTCTACACTTAAATAAACTGAGAAATAGTTCAACAAATAGAAAGGATAAGTTGCTCTCACAAGTCTAAATATGTTCAAAATTAAATGTCCATCATATGCATTCTAAGGCTATGTTATGTGTGTCCTCACTTTAAGAAATCTAACAGAAGTGTAAAAATTAAGAGGCAACTGCATATAAAAGTATCTACTTTACAAAGCAATTTACCCAAGTATACCTTTAAATAAGGAGCTTCCTTAGTTAACCTGAGAGCAGAAACACTCTGTGGTAGAAGTATCAGAAGCTGGGGTCCCTCTCTTGTGCACAATCTCAGACCGGATACCAACCACCTGTATATCTTTCTGTATAACTCTGGCCCCTCTCAAGTGTCCTGCAAGAATCCAATACACGTGAGGTGAGTTAGGGATGTGTGGTTGAGAGCATAGCTATCTTCTAAGCTGAAAACCTGAGTTTTCATTTCACTAGTTCAGCTTACCTTCTCTTTCTTTTTTTTTTTAGAGGGAAAGAGTGAGTGGGCATGAACACACGCATGGTGTGGGGAAGAGGGGCAGAGAGAGAGGGAGAGAGAGAATCTCAAGCAGACTCTCCACTGAGCGTGGAGCCCTATGCAGGGCTCCATCTCATGACCCCAAGGCCATGACCTGGACCAAATCCAAAGTCAGAAGCTGAAACCACTAAGCCACCAGGGTGCCCCAAAAGCTACCTTTTCTATTAGACTATAGATTTGTTGAAGGCAGAATCAAGTTCCCTGTGCAGGATATTGCCAGGCCAGTATTCCACATGTGCTGGCTGCATAATAGTATTTCCTGAATAAGTAAACAAATGACTTAATAACTGTAGTAAAAATGGCCATGGAAGGTCAAACAAAAACAGCTATAAAACAGCTCTGAAATTCTAATATGTAGGAGATCTTACTTGAGTCATAAAGTTCAGGTGACACATACAATCTTAGAGAAATACTCCTCAAAGCATAGAGAGAAAAATCTGTGTTCAAGTCTAACCCATCTTCTCTTACAAAAGAGATATCTTTTCTACTGTGTTTGTAACTCTACTGTGTACCCAAATGTACCACATTCACTAGGTTCACAATAAATACTATTGACAAAATGAATGACAAGGCAAAAAATAGCTTGCAATACTTTTCATTTTTTACAAGTGTGGAAAGCATATTAAACCATCTGCTGATTAAAAATATGCGTGTTTTGACTTGCATATGAATGAAATTAACATACATAAATCCAGCATCTTCACATCACTAGATTCACAGCCACAGCCAATGTAATTTTCCATGTTTCTTCAAATTCATCAATTTCAGAGTGACATAATTAAGTTATTAGGCATAAAATACACAGCAATGATATATAACTAAAAGCTAACTTTTGTTTAATTTTCAATTCAATGATTGTTTATCCTCTAAAAATAAAAACAGCATAAGATTGTTGAAAATCTAAAATTTTATGTTCAAAGTTGCTCTACAAATACCTAATATCACCATGGAAAATGAAAACTTGAGGTACAGAACAGGAACCACTATCCCTCAGTATGTTGAGCTCTAGCACCTTGCTGCCTATATACCCCCCAAAACAACTTGCCAACTTCAGTTTCCACCTGCTCCCCTGGCCCATCACCACCTTCTTCTCTCCAATACCCTGTCTGGAACAGGGAAGATGTTCCGTAAAGTAGAGGATCAACCTTGTACAGTGTTACACTAATGGCCAGGCCTGGGAGGAAGGACACACCCAAACTACAGACCTAGGCAGACTGAATGCCAAGTCTGGGCCAAGCCAATGAAGACAGGGTCAGTCACTGTTACAAGGGATGCCTGTCCCTTCCTCTTAACCCATCAGTCCCTCAGTATTCACCACTGTCTGAGTCACATCCCGGAGCCAGGTGGAATCTCCAGCATCTTGCTGTTGATCTACCTCTGGCACTATAAACCTGCCACCGTGTAAAACACCCAGCACCGTGGTCATTGGGTCCTCCCAGGACTGCTGGCACTGAGCCATTGAGAACAGTAGAAGTCTTTCTACAGTCGTGTTTTCTAGCATTGTCAGGTAATACGAATCGTCTAGGGCTGTTGATCTAGATACAGATTTCCAAGCCCTTTCCCTAGATAATCATATTTAGGGGATCTATTTGAGGTCCAGAAATCTGAATTTTTAACAAGTGCCTAGGTGATGCTCTTCACCAGGGAGTTTTGGGAAATACTGAGTTCAGTACACTCTTCAAAGTGTCCCTTGAGGGGATCCCTGGGTGGCTCAGCGGTTTAGTACCTGCCTTTGGCCTGGGGTGTGATCCTGGAGTCCCAGGATCAAATCCCAGGATCAAATCCCAGGATCGAGTCCCAGGATCAAGTCTCACATCAGGCTCCCTACATGGAACCTACTTCTCCCTCTGCCTGTGTCTCTGCCTCTCTCTCTCTCTCTCTCTCTCTCTGTGTCTCTCATGAATAAATATTTTTTTTAATCTTGCTAAAAAAAAAAAGTGTCCCTTGAACCTTCTAGTTTCGGGGGTGGGGGTAAGGGTGCATGTGCTGCCCTGTATGGAGTCAAGCCTTGTCTTGAATAACAAAGGGATAATGAAGATGTGTTTCCTTTGTACACTGAATAGTCTTTGTAAATCCAAGGCACACTGTCATTATCATGATTATACATCTTTAGCCACAGCCTCCAGGACAATATGCAAAGCTGAGATGAGCTTCTTCTCAACACACGGCTAAATGATCAGCCACAGTCCCTGAGGTCCTAGAAGTTGGAGAACATGCAGAGTGGCCAAAGGCAGAGGAGAAAGGGAAGAGGAGGAGTAAAGGCTGGAATCAGGAAATTAATATATATGTATTTCAATCCACAGCTGCTTTGGCTGCTGATCTAAATCAAAGGAAGAAGGGAGATTGAGGGAGAAAATGTAAACAGCATGAATTTTTCAGATATTAAAAACTGAATGTTAGCTGAATTATTTATTTATTGAACTTCCAATTTATTTTTCAGGACTACTATGTGAATAAATGTGAGTTGGACTCTGAAAGCCATCTAGGTACTGAGGTAAGCACCTACAATGCGGGGCCATGCAAAGTAGGGGGCCTGTGAATTGTAGTCATCTACATGAGGTTTGCCACAACTGGGGACAGGATTCCATTCTGTCAGTTTTGCTGCTGACTTACCATAAATTAAAGATGGATGTAGTTAGAGCACAGTCTCCCCCATGGACACAAAGTCCAGGCCCTTCCTTACAATGTTGATGAAGAAAATTTGCAATGATGCCAGAAATGAAAGATATGCATAGTCTTGTAGGGAGCTGGGAGATAATTTAGAGACAACAACCACTCTCTTTCTGAGACTTGAATAAGAAGTTGTGAGTTACATAGTAGCCTGCAGAATCACATGGCATTAAGAAAAGGAAAAGCTCGCCCCAAGTCTCTTTTAAAGATGCATTCGATCTTCTGTGATTGAGTATGTTCCTGCATACTAATGGAGAAGTGGACTGGCTTTTCCTGATCCCATCTAGAATCATGATGATACAACCAAATATTAGCAACTCAACTCAGCAAACATGCACTGTACAAATAAATTGCCTGAGTGAGTAGAGCAGTTAAATCACCTAGATGCAGTTGTTTGGGAAGAACCCTTCAAGTTTCTGGATACATTTTAAAAGCTACAGGAATTCAAGGTTAACTCTCCTCAGGTCAGAAATATATCTTAGCCCTTTAGAAGTTGTAGCTTCTTCCATTGTGACAAACATTCCCGAGGCGCTGGGTGGCAACCCGGAGATGGCTTTGGGATAATTAGGAAGTATATTAGATGCCAAATATGCCCCCAAAGCAGCCCCTTTGCCAGTCACATAAAATATGCAAAAGACATTTAACAATTCTCATTTTCAATTACAATTCCTTAGGTCTCATTCCTTTTTCCTCAGATTTGTCTGAGGAAAAAAAAAAAAAAAACATTTGTCCATGCTCATCCCGCTGATAAAATTTCAATCACTGAAACTTTCCCTTTAAAACTAACAAGGTTTGGGATCCCTGGGTGGCGCAGCGGTTTGGCGCCTGCCTTTGGCCCAGGGCGCGATTCTGGAGACCCGAGATCGAATCCCACATCGGGCTCCCGGTGCATGGAAACTGCTTCTGTCTCTGCCTCTCTCTCTCTCTCTCTCTCTCCTCTCTCTCTCGTGTGTGTGACTATCATAAAATAAATAAAAATTAAAAAAAAAAAAACTAACAAGGTTTTTTATCTCCCTGAGTTAGCCAGATAACGATTGCACAGGCCACTCCGTTCCGAACCACCAGAGAGAGTTGAAACTGGAGCAGCTGGGATAAATGAGATCCCCGTAGATAAACCACATGGTTCAGGGCAGTCAGGAGGTGCAGCCTCTTCCCTCACTTAACCTTGTACCAAAGCTGCTGTGGGTAATTTGATTCCCTGCACGCTTTTCTCTGTTGGAATGGAAGGTGAGGTTTTAGGCAGATGTTAGCCAGGGAGGCAACACCGTGGAAAGGAAAGGAAAACTGTGTTAGGGAATAGGGCATCTACCCTAAATCATCTGCCACCTTCTCTCAGTTACTTGGCTACTGAAAAACCTTAGCTTCCTTACCTCGAAGGGCAGAGTTGAGACTGAACGTGTGGGATAGAGATCTTGATGTGAAGAACTTCCTGAAGTTCCTGCTGGAGGCAAATGGGAGAGTAAGTAGGTTCCAGGCTGTAGTTGTCTCTAAACGCTATTACTTTTATCAGTTTGCACATTGGGGTTTCACGCAGGATTTCATTTTCTGCAGTGTATCCCATATGAAAGTAAGTTTGCAACCCCCTAAACAAAAACAATGGTTTACTTTCAGTTCTCACACTCTTTGATTCTTTATTGTTCAATAATAAGAGCGTTAGATTCCTGCTAATGTATTAACTAGATATTGATAGAATCTGCAAAATGAAGAGATGCTTTGATGGATGTGAAAGTAGAAATTTACAGAGAAACCCCGAGGGTGCATCTCTCCCCCAGGTTAGGAATGAGAGCCACATCATTCTTTCTTCCTCCTTTCTCACAGCAAACTTTTACCCCTGCCCCAGTGGCGCTCAGCTCTGGCTGCCCAACAGAATCATCTATGCAACTATTAAATTATGCAGGACTCTGGGCTTCACGTCTGGGGATTCTGAGTCAACAGATATGAGGATGGAGCTTTTTTAGCTATTCCTGTTTTGTGGTGTGTGTGTGTGTGTGTGTGCATGTTTCTGTGTATAAGGATCCATAGGTGACTTTGAGGTGTAACTAGGATTGAGAATCTCTGCTTGGCTTCAGGTCTCCAACCTTTCCTAAGACTGTTCTCATAAAAGACATTAATGAACTCCCCAAAGTCAGTTATCATTTTTAGGCAGATGATTCCAAATCAAACTCTCTAGAAACAACCAACTTCTATCTGAGTGTCTCCTCAGCTTTTTGCCCACTAGCCTGCCTTGCCCCCATTACCACTCCATCTATTAGGAGCAAAGTCCTTCCAATGCCTTAGGCTCTCAGTGACTCAAAGGCATCTCTGATCCTGCCACTCCCTGTGTGGCCAGCATCCTATCTGCACCAACCTAAGAAACCTACCCCTGTATCTGATCTTTAGCCACGTCCCAGCTTTCCATTCCTACTGCCACACTTCAAATCAGGCTCCCTTTATTTCTTGTCTATATTGTTTATAGCCACATATGGAGGTCTCATTCTCCCATCTTTGATCTATGCTAACCCTTTGTTTAAAAAACTACAAATAACTAACCCCATAGCCTACCTTTTCAAAAAAAAACAGAAACAACAACAACAAAAAAAAACCCCTTCATCTATCTTTTAAGTTCAACAATAGAAACCCAATCTAAGTTTCCAGCCTGATCTTGGATTACACAGCAGCACAAACACAATCCGCCAACCAAAGAGCATTGTTCTTTCTTTTGTAAACATGTCCTAGACTTTCCTAATTATGTGCCCTTAGGGTGCTCTCAGTCTACAAGACCCTCCTTCCCGTGCTATGCTACCTCCTTCCTAAAGGCTCTCTCCAGAATTCTCCAAGTGAATCTGAAGCATAAGGAAAAACACTGTGCTTGACCCTTTTTCATGGTAATCATTATATCCTGTCTTGTGATGTGGTTATCTATGGCTATATCTCATCCCCTTTACAGAACTGTCACTTCTTTCAGGCCCTGCCCTGTGAGCCTTGTAGCAGTTTAGAGAGTGAACTTTGGAACCAGAAAAAGCCCTGTATTTAAATTCCAGCTCTGCCACCCAACAGCCGCTTGAGCTGGTTCAAATTATTTAACCCTTCTCTGCTTTAGTTTCCCAATCTGTAAAATGGGAATATTAATATCCAGTTTCCAGGATTAGCATGACAACTGAATGAGATAATGCATATATAAGGTGCCCGACACAAAAAAAGGCTCTCAATAAATGGTGGTTCCCATTAATAAATGTTGAATGGAGGCCCCACAGGCTTTTATCTATAATGGAGGGTGATATCCTGCTAACCCAGCTTGATGGTAAACTTCCTTTTTGGATACTTGCCACCCAGTCCTTTTTACTCATTAGGAAGATGTCAAGGTATTTTTGGGACAAGCTCTGAAGCAAAGAAGTCTCTATTATCTATTGGTCAGTAATAATAAAGTTTGGAAAAACAAAACAAAACAAAACAAAACAAAAAAATAATAAAGTTTGGTAGTAACAGTGAAATAGGTAGAAAGGAAAGGGGGAAAAAGGCAGCAAGAAAACCCTGAATTAAAATATCCAGCAATGTACAGACAGATAAAATGCCTACAACTTTGCAAATTAAATATCTAGCTACATTACATAGTAATGGAAAAAGCCACAGGAGATTAGAAATCATTAAATAATAGGAGAGCTATTAGTATAATACATCAAATTGTTATGCCAAATACACAAAAAATATAATTGCTTCTATGTACAATGCATTTCATAAGATTCAACACCAATCCTAATAGCATTATTTTAAGAGTAGAGATAGAAAAAAATATTTTCTTAATATAAGAACAAGTATAAGATTAAAACCAATAGCCAGCATTATATTCAATGGTAAAACATTAGTGATATCTCCATTAAAAATATGTACAAAATAAGGAATATTATTTAATATTTTCCTGAAAGTTATAACCAATGCAATAAGACATGATACAAAATTAAAAGTATATTATTAATAATGAAGACATAAAATGATGTTTATTTTGAGATAAGTCATTCCACAACTATAAGTCCAAAGAAATAAGTTCCTTGAAAGTTATAACCAATGCAATATGACATGATACAAAATTAAAGGTATATTATTAATAATGAAGACATAAAATGATGTTTTTGAGATAAGTCATTACTCAACTATAAGTCCAAAGAAATATTTTTTTAACTAAAGACTTTCTTCTTTCTTTCTTTCTTTCTTTCTTTCTTTCTTTCTCTCTTTCTTTCTTTCTTCTTTTTTCTTTTCTTTCAGAGAGAAAAAGAGAGTGCATATAGGTGGGGGAGAGGGGCAAAAGGAGAGGGAGAAGCAGGCTCTGCACTGAGCAGGGAGCGTGATGCCAGGCTCCATCCCAAGACTCTGGGATCACAACCTGGGCCAAAGGCAAATGCTTAAGAGACTGAGCCACCCAGGTGCCCCAAAGAAATAATTTAAAAATTGATTAAACACAGGGGATGAATGTAAGATAAACAGGAATCAAAAGCGATCCAATATAATTGAAATAATCAGTCGGAAACTTTTAAAAGTCATATTTATATGTCGTTCTTTTTAAGATTTTGTTTATTTATTTGAGAGAGAGAAAGTGCTCACATGTGCAAGAGCACAGGCAGGGGCAGCACAAGAGTGGCAGGGAGCAGGAGAGGGAGAAGCCGACTTCCCGCTGAGCAGGGAGCCTAATGTGGGGCTCGATCCCAGGACCCTAAGCTCATAACCAACTAAGACACCCAGGTGCCCCTTTTTATATGTAGTTCTAAAAAAGATTTGAGATGGTTGTGGAAAACAAAAAATACAGAGAGCCCATACATAGTAACATACAACAAAAAAATATAAAATGTCTTAGAAGTAGCCTTAATACATAATATCTTTCATCTATTCAAAGAAAAGAGCAAAATTTTATTGAGATATATTTACTAGAGCTTGAGAAAATGGAAAAGTATATTGTGTTCCTGGACACAAGGACATTGTACTAGTATTTAAATATTTTCAAAATTATATAGATTTAATCAAGACACTCAACAAGTATTTATCAAGCATTTACCATATGCCTAGCAAAATTTTAGGCCCGGGGATAACCATGCAGGGAATGAATAACACAGACTCTGTGCACATGGTGTTTAGATTCTTATGGAGCTGACGCATCCAATAAAGCCTTACTATAACATAATGTCAGGTAATATGTGCATTGAATAAAAGTAGAACAGAGCTAAGAGACGGAATGAAAGGAGGATAATGTTTAGAATAGAGTGGTCAGGAAAGGCCTTTGAGGAAGTAACATATGAACAAGGAGTTGAATAAAGTATAGTAGAGAGCCATGTGGCTGCCTGAAGGAATAGTGTTTCTTGCGAGGGAATAGTGAATGCAAAGACCCAGACATGAAACCATGCTTGATATCTACCAGGAACAATAAGCAATTTGATGTTGTTGAAACAGAGCAAGCTAAGTGAAAACTGGTAGGGGATGAGGACAGAGGTAAGTGGGACAGATCTTCTAGGGCCTTGTGGGCCATATAAGCTCTGGGTTTTGTCCTAAGCCTGATGGTAGCCGTTGGAAAATTTTTATCAGGTGAGGATGTGATTTAATTACATTAAAAACATTTTTGTCTGGCCTCAGTGCTGAGAATACATAGGGTAGAAATGAGAGGGAAATAGTAAGAGCAGTTAGATGGCTATTTCAATAATTCAGGCTGGAAAAAAAAAACAGGCTTGTGCTGGGGTTATAGGGGCAGGGGAATCAGAAATAGACTCCATATCCATTTGGAGATAGACAAAAGGTTTGCTGATGGGTTGGTAAGGGGTCAGAGAAAGAGAGGAATCAAGGCTGGTCCCTAAGTTTTTGTCTTGAAGCAACTTGTTGGATCATAGTGTTAATTCCTGAGATGGCAGAGACTGCAGGGAAGGAGCAGGAGCTGAGAATTGAAATCAAGAGCTGTGTTTTGAACATATTAACTTGAAATGTCTATTGGACTCCAAGTGGAGATGTTGAATAGGCAGTTGTTATGAATCTGAGACTTAGGCGCACTTCTCGGGCCACCAGCAGATGGGTGGACCATAAAGCTGGCAGGTTGGATGAGGGCATCTGTGGAGAGAATACACACAGAGGAATGTCGAGGGGTCGCTAACATTTAGAGTTTGGGACAAGGAAGAAAATCCAGCAGAGAAGACTGGAAGGAGGCAACTAGTAAAATAGAGGAGAAACTTGGAGAGTTTAGAGTTTCAGAAGCCAAATAAATAGTTTAACTCTTATCAAAATATCAGTGATTTGTTTTTATTGATGAAAAAAATCATTCTAAAACATACCTGAAAAGTTTAATGCACATTCAGGATAATGGACCATCCCACTACACACTTCTTTTGTAATAACTGATACAGACATGATATTTTTATGACTTTGTAAATGAAAATGAACCTCTCTATATATATAATCTGTAGAATTCCTCCATCTCTTTACTGGCATACTTGTTTCAGCCACCTTGCTAGTATTCTTGTAGCAAGGTAACAAAATGTAGCCCACGACCGAGAAAATTTTGCCTAGGAAATTTTGCCTTTTTTTTTAAGTAGGCTCTGTGGAACCCAACACGGGACCTAAACCCATGACCCTGAGGTCAAGACCAGAGCTGAGATCAAGAGTCAGCTACTTAACTGACTGAGCCACCCAGGCACCCAGGAAATTTTGCTTTTGATGCTCCCAAATTGGTTCTATTTCATATATGTATCTATTATGCCATAAGAAAGTATATTAAACCATTGGGCAGTGATGAATTTTTTTAAGATTTTATTTATTTATTTGAGAGAGGGAGATTATGAGCAGAGGGGAAGGGCAGAGGGAGAAGCAGACTCCCCGCTGAGCAGAGAACCCAGCCCAATGTGGAACTCGATCCCAGGACCCCAGGATCATGACCTGAGCTGAAAGCAGATGTTTAACAGACTGAGCCATCCAGGCACCTGATGAATTATTTAATAAATGATACTGTGACAAGTGTCTAAAAAAATGAAAAGTAAATTGATTTCTTCATTCCACACATGAAAATAAATTCTAGGTTGATTAAAATGTTAAATATTTAAAATTCCAGAAATAGAAACATTTAAAGAAAATAGACATTTATTTATAAAACTTCTACAAGGGGGAAGATTTCCTAAGCTTAGAAATAACAGAAGAAATTATAAAGCAAAGATTAGCAGATTTGAATCTATAGAAATGAAAATTCTACGCATAAAAAGCCAAGAGATAAATATTAAAATGAAAAATGTTTTCAATAAAGTATATTTTATGCAAAAGAGCTCATGCAAATGGATATGAAAACCCAAAAGGCCCCAGTCGTAACTGGCCAATAGAATACTCGTAAAAGAGCTCATTACCCAAAAGAGAAAATCCAGCTGGTCAGCTCATATGCAAGAGTGTTGATTCTTGATAATAATCAAAGAAATAACACAACAAACTGTTATAATTTTTCAGCAATACTACTATTAACTAAAGATTTGTTTTTAAAAATCGCAATATACAGGAGTGTCTGGGTGGCTCAGTTGATTAAGCATCTGCCTGAGATGGAGCCCCCAGTCAGGCTCTCTGCTGAGCGGGGAGCCTACTTCTCCCTCTCCCTCTACAGCTCCTCCTGCTCATGCTCTCTCTCACTCTCTCAAATAAATAAATAAGATCTTAAAAAAAAAATAAAAATCATAATATACAGTCAGGAAGAGTTGAGTAAGGAGGGTCTTCTTTTATGCTGCTATACATTTATTTGAATTTGTACCAAGATCCTTTAAAAAAAAAAAAAAAAAGGTCCTCAGTGGGTGACCCAGCATCTCCACTTACAGACTATCTTAAAGAAATAATCCTTATTTGGAGAAAAATTGTTATTTAAATAAATAAATAATATGATTATTTATAATCGTCTTTAAATAGAAATAATATAAATATTTCTTTGTAGATATATATAATATTTATATAATATAAATAATACTTTGCAGATATAGTGGACTTGCAATAGTTAAATTAGAAAACAGCCTTCCTTGGGAAAGCCAGAAATAAGTCTTAATGTTACAAAGGAAGCTTCACCGTGCACATATTTCTGTCCAGTGGGGATCTCTTTGTAGCACTGACCTCAATCAGTAAGTTACTCTGTCCACCAAAAGGAGAATTTCTCCGCCATCCTTACAATGTGGGCAGAACAGAGAGGCTGCTGACCTAGGAACACACAAAACCCAGAATAAAAAAACAGAGAATGCCAGGGGCAGCCAATTAAAAGGGAGGTGCCTCTGATAAGAAATAAGCAGCAGTAGGCATCTTCACAGAGCTTCTGGAAGGAAAACAAAGTCTCCTTTGTGATGAAATTGATAAAGACTATTATTTTGGTCAAACTCAAAGCAATCAGGCTTTCTGCTGAGAAATAAAGGTCACAATAAAAGAAAATCACATTCCTGCAAATACTGGTATAGAAAAAGAAGTTGAAAAGCATCAACAGAATTCAGGTAACACCCAAAGGAGAAGAATCTAGACGAGACTAGAGATTGCCCACTTAGTGACATTTCAAGCATATTCATTTATTCACTCTTTCACTAATTTATTAGTTGATTCACTATATATTTATTGGCCAGCAAATACACGCCAGCCACTGAACAAGCATTGGAGGTTACCTTAGTGAAAAAGACAAAGCTCTGCTTTCATTTAACGTAAAAGCAAGCATTGGAACAAGAATACCATAAGTTGTTATTTAAGTTCAAATGTGGTAAGTACTAACCAAAAAAGTCTTGAAATCTGTGAGAGTCAATGACAAGAGGACCTAACCTAACTCAGAGCATCGGAGAATCTTGCTTTGGTTTCTGTGAGACTTCAAATTGTAAATGAAATTGGAAAAGTGAGAAAGACTTAGCTAGGGTAAGGATGTTTACCAATTCCTTAGTGCAGAAAGAATTGGAAAGCTTGTTTGGGGTTTACTGAATATATAATACACATGTTTTCTATACAGTTAAGTATAATTATAGTTTCTGTTCAATTGCATGAATCCCATCATATTCAACAAATTTTATTATTTTTATAAAGATCTAAATTCTTCTTTTGAACAGATTTTCAGGCTGGGCAAACCCTTTCCATCTATTTAGTCAAGATTCTGGTATTTAGGGATCCCTGGGTGGCGCAGCGGTTTGGCGCCTGCCTTTGGCCCAGGGCGCGATCCTGGAGACCCAGGATCGAATCCCACATCGGGCTCCCAGTGCATGGAGCCTGCTTCTCCCTCTGCCTGTGTCTCTGCGCCTCTCTCTCTCTCTCTGTGACTATCATAAATAAATAAAAATTAAAAAAAAAAGATTCTGGTATTTAGCAACATTTCTGTCTGGGTATTCTGATCATCACCAAACAATACCCATTTAGTATAGGCATTTCAAGGTCATGGTTTCACATAAAACAAGGAGATGTGTTGAATGCCTATTATGTGCTAAGCTCTATTTTTTGTACCTGAAGTTCCTGTGGTGAAGAGAACAGATAAGATCCTGACCTTACAGAGTTTACATTCCAGTATTAACTTAGATTTTATGTTCTTAATGTTCTAATTAACATTCCCAATGGCAATATATAGGAATGGTCACTTTACTGTGTTCTCATCAGCACCAGGTGTTTTGGTTGCTTGTTTGTATAATGAAGAAAAGGACAAAAAAATTAAGGTACCATTATGGATTGAATTGTGTCCCCCTACCCCCCAAGTAACATGTTAAAGTCTTTATCCCTGCTACCTCCTTGTTTGGAAGAAGTTTTTTTTTTTTGAAGAGGTAATTAGTAAGGATGAGGTCATGAGGAGGGCCGTAATTCAGCAGAACTGGTGTCCTTATAAAAAGGGAAAATTGGGGTACAAAGACACACACAGGAAGAGCACTATGTGAACAGGAGGTGGAGATCGGGGTTATGCAGCTACAAGACGAGGAACACCAAGGACTGCCAGCAAACCACTAGGAGCTAGGAGTGAGGCAGGGAACAGATTGTCCCTCATAGCCCTCAGCCGGAGCAAACCTGCCAAAACACTGATGTCAGACATCCAACCTCCAGAACTATGCAACAATATATTTCTGTTGTTTAAATCACCCATTCCATGGTACTTTGTTACGACAGCCTGAGCAAACTCACACAGGCATGTTTCTTACTTTGGGTTTCCCTGAAAGCAGACTTTGAGAAACGGACTTGGGTGGTCTTTCATGTTTCTTTGACCCTGTGCTCAGGATGTGAACCTTGCTCTCAGACATATCACAGTGTTTTGTTAGTTTGTTTTCTCTTATTTTCCCAGTGGGTTTACATACAAAAGATAGTAGAATAAACCAAAGGCCTTCAATGAACAATAAATGTCTCCCCACAGATTGCCAAACTTGGGTAATCAATGATTAGAACTGGATGTAGGAGTGGATGTAGGTTTTGTGGGGCCTGAAGTTTATTTAATCTTCTCTAAGAGTAAAATTATAAATACAAGATTAGGAATAAAAGTTCGTGTTTACTTACAATGAAAAGAAATGAAAACATTCTAAATATAAGATGATAAATACAACAAATGTCCCTAAATCTAGAAATAGATAACATTCTTGTTTTTTTCATTATTTCACATCCCTTTATGATGCCTTTTTTCTTATATAATTTGGCTGCATATTTTTTGATCACCTCTTCACACCACATCAATTTTGTAGCATGGCTTTCTACAGAGAGAAAAGAAAATTAGTTGTCTTCCTCTAGCATGGTCGGTTAAAATTCATGTTTCATTATTGATAGATGGGATGCATAAAACATGTAACTTCACACATGCATCACATGCATGTTCTTGCTGCCACAGAATTCTAAGCCAGAAAGATGGGAATTCTACTAAAATCTATTTTAGATGATTTCCATAAAAATATATTTGGAGTTTATAATTGTATATAAGGTATCATCAAGTATATCCCTGACAGGAGAGAATTTCTGCCTTGATGAGGCATTGATGATAACTGAATCCTCTGCTTATGTTTTTACACATCCGATGCTTGGAGGAATTTTACTCAGAGTTGCTTTTGGCTCTGATCATTACAAACCTTGTTTCTACCTACTTCCCACATACTTTCAGTGCTAGGTGTTACAGGACGCGGTCTTATCCTGACCTGACCCCTGACCCTGGTCTTTGAAGTCATAATGCCTGATAAGTTGGCTTAAGCAGGAAAAGCACCTGGAGTATTTTCTGTACTGGATCAGTCAGTAGTAGCTTACTATATAAGGAAGCGACCGCAGCCCTCACAAATATATCCCACTAAATCACAACTTAATGTGCCCCCAACCCAATTTCCCTTAACCAGATCCCCGAAACAGTAACACCATCAGCAGTGGGGTAATAGATAGGAAATCATAGTGGAAAGAGAGTGGCTTAACCAATTACAAGGAAAGTATTTTGCTTGTGTAAAGTTCACAGAAATCTAGAACTGTGTGAACAGGTCAGGATCCCTCCCCGGGCCCCAGAAGATGTCCATGCACGAGAGGACTCCTCCATGAGAGAGGCCTTGAAGCTTAAGTTTTGTTTGCTTCACAGTAAACCTGCCTTTCACAAGGTGAAATGAATGATCTAAGCTTCATCACAGGTATGTTCTTTAGATATTTAATTTTTGATCATTTGTACTTTGGCAGCAGGGAATAAAGTTTAGACAATCTGTTTGGGGCAATGGCAGGCTGCGATAAAATGGAGAGAATGTGGGCAAATGAGAAAAGGATCATTACAAGAGTTGGAAAGTGGTAGTGTACATGGAAATAATAAGCTATGAATGCAAAATATGAGCCCTTTCTCTTTTATATCCACTATAAAGGATAGATGATGCTCTTCAAAGACAAGATAATGTCAACCTGATTTACTTAACTGAGGGAGTCAGAGAACTTGATTTTGTTCAATCCAGAGAGGTCTGTGCTATAAGGACCTATTTATCCACTGACAGTTAATTTGAGCTATTACTTTGTACCTTATTTTCATGTGGGCCTCAGACCGCTTTATACTTTATAATGGAAAGTACACAAGGTTTGCTTTTAGCAACAGCAGTAAAAAATTGGAAAATGGCTAAGTCTGTATTTGTCATAATGATGATAATGATAATATTAGTCTGTGGGCCCACTGAATTGTTTGGTTGGTATTCTCTGGTCCAACTAAATCAATGTTAAGGTAAGAAGAGCCCTTGACTATTTGGTAAATTTCTTTATAACAAAGGGAATGCTTTTTGATTAATAATTAAATTGTACTATAGATCTTCAGTTAAGGGAAAGGCACAAAGAAAAATTTCAAAGACACTAACATGCAATCTATTTTTTCAGTGATTATAAAAACAAAGAAACAATCTAATAAATCAATAAAAGTAACAAGGATTTTAACGGGTTTTGACTTTGGTCTAAGAAGCTAGAGATTACTTAGATGTGCTTCGTAACCAAGAAATATCCTGGTCCAGGTTTAACCACAGAGCTACCGGGTAGAAGGATGTGCTGACAAAGGAGTCAGATTCTCTAAATGCCTTGATTTTTTTTCTCTCCCATATTAATCTTCTCCTGCTGTTGCAATAAACTACCACTAACTTGTGGCTTTAAACAGTAAGATGGGTTATCTCTACAGCTCTGAAGTCAGAAGTCCCATCTGGGTCTCACTGGGCTAATGTCAAGGTGTCAGCAGAGCTGTTTTCCTTTCTGATGGTTCTAGGGAAGAATTCTTTTCCTTGCCTTTTCCAGATTCTAGGGGCTACCCTAGAACATTCCTTGGTTCATGGCCACTTTTCTCCATCTTTAAGGCCAGTATTGCAACATTTCTTACACAGGCACATCACTTTCCAACCACAGCTAGTAAAGATTCTTCTACTTTTCAGGGCTCACGTGATTAGATTGGGCCCACCTGGATAACCTTTTGTGATAACATGGATGGACCTACAGAGTATCATGCTAAATGAAGTCAGACTGAGAAAGACAAACAATTTCACTCATGCATAGAATCTAAAAAAACGCAACGAATGAGTAAACCAAGAAAAAGCATGATCAGATCTGTAAATACAGGGAACAAACTGATAGTTGCCAGAGTTGGGGTGGGATGGGAAAAATGGGTGAAGGGGAGCAGGAGCTACAAGCTTCCACTCACAGAATGAATAGGTCACCAGGATAAAAAGTACCTCATAGGAAATATACTCAGTGATATTCTAATAGGGTTGCACGGTGACAGATGGTACTACACTTGTGGTGAGCATAGCATAATGCACAGAGAAATTGAATCACTACGTTGTACACCAAAAACTAATGTGACATTGTGTGTCAACTACACCCAAATAAGAAATTAAAAAAAAAAAAAAAGAACGTTGAGGATTGTATTTTGTATGAGCTGAGTAGCTATCTAGCCTGCACATGAGACCATGAGATAAAATATTATTTCTTTGGCTACTATTTGTCTTGGCTTGATTTGAACTGTTGATTATACAATAAAGCCAAAGGGCATCAAAGTCCGTTACCAGATTCCTGTGTAGTCCATTTCCCTTCATTGCTACTTTGTCATTTCATGCTTTCCTGATTTTGCCCAAATATTTGCAATTTGGGTGGGGACCACAGCTTACTAGTCAACCCCAAATTCTTTTGCCTATATGCTATTATTCAACTTGCAAGTAAGTAAACTTGGGTCTAACAAAGTTCCTTTGAACTTTACAAATCAAAGAAAACTGACTCTAACATCTAAAGCAGCACCATGTGTGTGGAGAGAGAGACGCCCATCACAGCTGCAAGTTAGAGATCCAACCGAGACCTTCGGCAGCCTGTCACCTATTGACTAGAGATCTTTGATTTGGGAAAAAGATGTTTTTTTATATCGATGCTGGCCTCTGCTATGTAATCCTTCCTTTTTAGGCTTTGCCATTAAAACTATTTACAATCAAGACACGAACCTCTCACTTGTCCTTCCTTTGATTTGTTTGGTGAATTGTTCCCCACTGGTACTATACCACAATTGAGACTGTTCTTTGTTCACTTCAATGGCGGCTGAGTAAATGAATGCATGAACAAATGAGACAATGTTGTGTGGTAGGTGAACCCAGGCCTATTGAATATTGGCTTCATCAGCCTCAGTTTCCTCATCTAGAAAATGTAGATAATAATATCAACCCCATAAATGTATTGTAGGAATTTGAGATAATATATGTAAAATCCCTGAAACACAGAAACTGGCAGTAAATCTCTCTCAATAGGAATCATTACCCAGTGTTTTGCTCTTTGGGGATTACACAGCTAACCCTCAATAATCCACATGTGGGTTATTCTCCTTGCAAATTAGCTCCAGCAAAATTTTGAAAGTAAGTAGATTTTCCCACGAACTCCTCATTTACTCTTGGCTGACTTCCCACCACCAATCTAGTGTGTTTATAGAATGCAAACAATTTAATATTAAGCTATGTATTACATTAGTAGAAAGGTAAATCTGCGGCCACAAATGGGATACATTAAAAAACCAAACATTTATGACATTTGGATTCTCTAACTTGCAGCTACTTGCCAAGATTGCTGAACAAGCCAGATGTAACAATTTTAATTTTATTGTGTTACATAGGGGGACTGGATAGCTGGCTAAATAATTGTATGGTTTTGTAAATTTATTTATTTATTTATTTTTACTTAACACTCTTACATCATGTCTATGTATGAACACCAGTATTAATTTTCCCAAAACAGCTTTTCTGACATTTAAAATGTTTGCTGTCACTGGCTCAGTTGGGATCATCAGATCAGTCATGTCTGACTTCAATCCTTTTCCTGGGCCTCTGGAGAGGAGAGCTAATGTAATCATGGCTTGCTGATGAGTTATCAGCCATTCCATGGAGCTGAATCCTATAGATTAATAATGGAGAAATAGCAAGGTTAAAGCCATAGGGAAAAGGCTAAACTGTAAATACGTGGGGATGGTTAATAACAGTGGTAAAAGTTTGAAAATGAGGTTATTAGGTTATAGTATAGAAGTGTAAGGCATCGCAATTCTAAACCAAGTTAAAGGTATTGCACTTGTAATGTTATCAGACGGTAGGGGATAAGGATTTGAAAAGAAAGGGGAAAAAATGACACCTAAGTATTCCTGGTGTTTATAGAGGAAGAAGAAAAAAAATGAATAGAAGGAACCAGAGGCCAAAGAACCTTCACAGAGAAGAGCAGGCCTATGTGTCTGCATCATACACTAACCCCACATGCTCCCATGTTGGTTGGCTCCAACACCTGGAGGGGAAGGTGCCTGGCATATGCTTTTTTTCCTTTTCTTCTATTCTGTAATGACTTTATCGAGATAAAATTCATATACTATGGAAGTCACCCATCTAAAGAATACAATTCAATGGTTTTTGGTGTATTCACAGGTATGTGCAGCTATCACCATAGTCTATTTTAGAACATTTTCATTGCATCACAAGGAAACTTTGCACCTAGTAGCTATGACCACCCCCCATCCCCACCTTTGTCTTCCTGTTCCTCCTCCATCCCTATGCAGCCACTGATCTACTTTCAATCTCTATAGATTTGCCTATTCTACACATTTCATATAAATGAAATCATATAATGTGGTGTTTTGTGTCTGGCTTATTTTACTTAGCATAGTGTTTCCCAGATTCATGTATGCTATACCATGTGTCAGTACATCATTCCTTTCTATGGCCTAATAATATTCCATTATATAGGTATACCACATTTGCTGATCCATTCATCAATAGATGAACATTGGGGTTATTTCTAGTTTTGGGCCATTATGAATATTAGGAGTAAACATTCATGTGTAAGTTTTTTATGTGGACTTAGATTTTCATTTCACTTGTGTACATGCCTAAGAGTGGAATTCCTGGGTCAGATGGTAACTAAGGAATTGCCAGGTTGTTTTCCACAGCAACTGCACCATTTTACATTCCCCTAGCAGCAACTGTACAAGGTCTCTCCACAGCCTTGCCTGCCGTCCACTGTCATCTGGTTTTAGATGGTTTCTTCTATGTGACAAAAGAAGTGAAATGAAAATATCAGATTTGCATTTTGAACAAAAGAGCCCACTATTATTAGTATTCTAAGAAAAGCTTCTTTTTTATTTCATGGTTCTACTACAAATATGAGTTGACGTTTCTCAACATGTACAATAATAATTTGGATGGTGAAGGGAAAATTGAATGTTCTCTACAAAATATGTAAAAAATAGTTCCTACATTATCATTTAAATAATAAACAGCCCAAAGTATGCCTCACTCCTCTCCAACCACCAACTGGCAAACTCTTACTCATCTTTTGGAACACTGGACACCTTCCCCAAGTCATTGGCTTAAGTTAGGTCACCTTGGGGTGAAGCTCCCATGGCACTTCTACTTCCTCTGACACAACATGCCTCAGACTTTATTCTCATTTAGATAAATATCTGTCTTGTCCTCTAGTCTATAAAGTACTGGGGCAAAGTGACCTTGGCTATCCTCCCCACAATATCCCCAGCATCTAGCATATGTGTGTTGTGTACTCTCTAAATATTTGCCAAATGAAGGAGCAAGGAAAGTTTTACACTAACATTTTCCTGCTTATTAACTTACTTACTAACTTTTCCCAGCTTACTTACTTTGCAGTGAGTGTGTATAAATGAGGCTTACCCATGGAATTTGCTTTGTTTGAATACAAAACGTCTAAGCCGCATCTTAGTTTTTTGACATGCTCCAAGAGCAGGCTTCTTTTGCCAGCAAATTCCACTCTGAATCAGCTAACGCTAAGGTATGTTCAATATTTGTCTAAAAACTATCCTAATCTTCCCCAACAGAGGCCAGAGTGTAGCTGAAACAGCTCTTCTGACATTTGGGAAGCTCTGATTCTGTCAGTCATTTTCTGTTCTTTATCATGGTTTTTCAAAGGAAAAAGCTGTTTTCCTGTGTGTGAGGACATTCTCTCCTATCTAATAATGCTCAATTGTCTTTCTATTCCATTAGTGTGTGGGAAACCACCTGTCCAATTGAGATCAGAGCTGTGGATGTCAAAGTGTCTCATTTTATATAGACATGCAGCTGTCAGATCAGAGATCAAAGGCTTGCCTTTAATGAAAACAAGTAATTTTCCCCAATATGACTGTAGAATTTATACAAATACAGTTATCTGGATCAAATGATTGACACTTGTACTTCTTGAGCTCCCAACATTTTATTAATTTTTTCGAATTTTTTTGAGCTCCCATCATTTTACCAATGAGTTCATCTTCCAAATAAAAGGACACAGAAAACATCCCAACCACTCCCTTCCTTTCCAATCCAGCTCTTTCTACTGTGGTCTCTATAAAAGAGGTTTCATAATGGGTGTCCTATGGGTCATGCTTGAGAGATATGTTTTACTTAACTAATAGTTGGGTAGCTTCAGGTCACAGCTCATATGACACTCCTCCAGACCACTCCCTGATCCCTTAGAGGACACCGACATCTCCTTTAGTAAGACTCAACACTGGTGTAATCATTTGCATAGCATTCACCACCTACCAGGCACTATTCTAAGTGAGTTTTATATATACCAACTCATTTAATCTTCCCACAATTCTCTCTGTTTTTTAAATATTTTATTTATTCATTCATGAGAGACACACAGAGAGAGGCAGAGACATAGGCAGGAGGAAGAAGAAGGCTCCCCTCTGGGAGCCCGATGTGGGACTCGATCCTAGGACCCTAGGATCACAACCTGAGCCAAAGGCAGACGCTCAACTGCTGAGCCACCCAGGTGTCCCATCTTCCCACAATTCAATCAGATTATTCCAGTTTACAGATGATAAAATGGAGGCATTTGAGCCCAAGCAGTCTGATTCAAGGTCTGTGTGCCTAAATAGCCACTTAAATGCCTATTTATCAGTAACTCCCAACCCCAACCTTTCCCCTTGAGCCCATCCCCCCCACACACAAACCATTAGATAATGGGCTGTAAGAGGACAGGGTCACATCTACCTTGTCCTCGCTATTCCCTAACCCCATACCCAGCACCTGGCACAGAGTAGCTATATTGATGAATAAACTCTGAGTTCCTAGGAACAGACAAAGGAAATTTGGGAACCAATAATTTATACCTGAGCCCTTGAACTGACGAGACTTTGCACAAGTCAAGGGATGCAACTCCTGAGTAGCTCACCTTGTGTAGCCAGACAGAGCTTGCCATGTTTCATGCAAGGCCAAGTTCTAAAGTTCAATAGTGCAAAAGTTTCAGAACAGGTTGCAACCTCCTCGGGAAGCAGGAGACAACCAAACTCCATATCTGGTGCAAATGCTCTGATGCCTGCTCTGACCCTGGCCATTGAGTGGCAACCAGGAATGACCGTAAGAACGTATCAACTTCTCATAATAAAAGAGCTGATGTCTCTGAAGCCCTTCAACAGTCTTCCAGAAACTCTGTGCTGTGAGTTCAAGTCCTCACAATTCTTCAAGGAAACTTTTCTGTCAAGATTTGAGATCAGGAGGGAAACCTCCATGAGGGCAGCATTGTGTCGCCAGCACCTAGAACAGCTTGGAGTAACACAGAGCGGGTGCTAAATAAATGCTTGTCTAGTGAACTTTGTGGATGAGGATGCTGAGGCTCAGCAAGTTCAGGCGGCATAGCCATCACCACACAGCTGGTCAGCGGTACACTGCGGATTTCGGTTATGTAAGGCTCTCTGGGGCTAAGTCATGCTTTTCTCACATTCCACACTGACTCTGTGTAATTCTCATTCCCAAGAAACTGCTCAGTAGCATTAGGGTCTTGAGGGTTCAGGGGTGAGGACCACCTAGGATGGCCAGGGCCCAAAACATGGCTCTTACAAGTCCAGTCATATTTCAGTGGCTTGGGCCAGCTGTGGATTTGGAGAATCTCAGAAGTTCTTCCATCTGAAAGCAGATCGGGGTCATGGAAGTGGAGAAACTGTTTGGAGGAGCTAGTGACTCCCCTCCCCCACTGTTTCTCAGGCCTGTCTCTTCCCTTTATTGTCACTGTTTGCAAAAAAAATTAAAAGTCAGAAAGGCTCTTTTTGCATTCTCTTTTTCCTGAACGTTCATGTCAGCAGGTTCTCTTCTTTTCCTGAACGTTCGTGAGCCACTGATGTCCTCTGTTAAATGCACTGCTTTCAGGGCTGACTTTCAGGCTGGATTAAAAGATATACGGTCCTGTACAAGCATTAACTTGTGGCCGTGCCCTGCATTTTTAAAGGCGCAGAGAGCTGCTGAAGTATGAAATGACATATCTTTCACAAATGACTGATCTCATTTCACTCTAAAAACTCTGGACTCATTATTTATGTGGAGGACCTATCTCCTCATTAGAAATCTTGGAGAGAAATTTCCAACCTCACCCTTATAGTTACATATTTTTGAGATTCTATTTCTGTTACTCACAAAAAAAAATTTGCAAGCAGAGTATTATGGATATGCTCTGAAAGAAGATGAACTATTCCAATGAGTTATGGAATTGGTACTATCAGATATGAGTTGATCTATCTCCTTGCCTATTATGTCCTTTCTTCTTTGGTATGTCTGTCTGTGAGGCTAATATTGGGTATGGAAGCCTGCTAACATATGATTCGGTTGGCCTTGGCTCTCAATTTACAAACTGAAAAATTTGTAGCAGCTCCGTTCAGAAAACATGTGCCTATGTAAGAAACTGATCGTGTTGGACTTATATATTCCTGAGTGAGACAGATGGTCACTGTATAGCACAATTTGAGGTTCACAGTAAAAAGAAACTACCTAAATTTTAATACTGTTAGGGTCAGATTTGCTACCTTAGCTCTTATGGTGTTAATCTGAGACTTAAGAAGTAAGTAAAATCAAATGTAGAGTAGCCCAGACAGAGGAGACAGTATCCTGAAATGGAAACTGCACAGCATTTAGAATCTTAGCTCTGCCATTACTCATTGTGTGTCCTTCGCCAAATCGCTCACCCTCTCTGAGCCTCACTGAGTGGCTCATTTCTAAAATAAGTTTAATGGTATTCCCTTCATAGCTTGTGGCAAGGATGAAATGAGACAATATTAGTGAAAGCACTGGTTTCTCCTTCCTACCTCTCTTATCCTGGGGCTGTAAGCTCACCTGAGCCTGCCCAAGACTTCACCTGGTGATGCCACCACAGTTGTGTCCCACCGTTAGCTCTCCTTGCCTTTCTCTTGTCCTTTGGCATTTTACAGTGTGTGGTTCCCTCTTAATATTCTTGAGCAATCTTGTGTTTGCCAGTCAAATTATGGGTAGAAAATGAATATGCACGGGACGCCTGGGTGGCTCAGTGGTTGAGCATCTGCCTTCGGCTCAGGTCATGAACCCAGGGTCCTGGGATTGAGTCCCACATCAGGCTCCCTGTAGGGAGCTTCTCCCTCTGCATGTGTCTCTGCCTCTCTCTGTGTCTCTCTCATTAATAAATAAATAAAATCTTTAAAAAAAAAGAAAGAAAAAAATGAATACCTACCATTGAGGAGTATAAATGTGGGGAGGGAGGATGATATGCCCATCACCACATGTGTGGTGCACTGTGCACATGTTAATGTTTTAAGACAGCCTCCAACCCACTGAGAAGCTTGGGGAGCCTTGACATTTTACCTCTTCAGCCTATGATGAGTCATCAACCAAAAGCAACAGCCTCAGGCCCCCAACCTAGAAATGCAGGGATGTGGGATGGAATGGCACAGAAGTTAAGGGCTTGGGCTCTGGACTGCCCACTCAGGAATCCCGCTCTGTGTTTGTCCACCATGGGACCGTGGACTTTACCTATGTCTCAGCCACCTCATAGATGAAATTGGAATATAAATAATACTTTCTTGTTAAGTAATTAGTGTTACTATTTGTTACGGACTAGATGTTTGTGTCCCCTCCCCAAAACCATATGTTAAAATCCTAACCCTCAATGTGATGTATTAGGAGGTGGGGCCTTTGAGGCATGATTGGAGCATGAAGGCAGAGCCCTTGTGAATAGGATTAGCGTGCTCATTAAGAAACCCTGGAAAGCTCTCCTGCTCCTTCTACCAAAATGAGAAGACAGCTATTAGCCAAGAAAAAGACCTTCACCGGGCACTACTAAATCTGCTGGCATCTTGATGTTGGACTTCCCAACCTCTAGAACCATGTTATGTAAGCCACCCAGTCTACAGTATTTATGTTGAAGCAGCCCCAACTAAGACAGCATCAGTATTATTTGAGCTTCTCAGTCTTGGGAAATGAACTCATTCAGAACAGATTCTACTGGTTATAAGGAACAGAAGCCACTCAAGTAAGGGCAAGTGAAAGAAGGTTTTGAAGAGATAGAAGAGAATCCCAGGGAAATGTAGTATGAGAAGTATTGCCAAGCCTCATGGGAACTGGAAAGTCATCTTTCTGTCTCTGTCCCTACATGAGTATGTGCACACACACCCACATACACACACGCACAGAAAGACACAGAGAGGTTTTCTTTGTTGTTTGTCTTTGCCTTTGGCCCATCTCCACACAGCACATCAGCATCTTCTCCTTCTCACGGCCTCTGCTTCCCCATACTACTTCAGCTTCTATGTAGCATCAGCCTGAGAAGGGCTGGCTGTGCTCCTGACCCTACCGGGCCTCTGGCAATGCCCCCATGGGCACTGCATTTCCTAGTTCTAGAGAGGAGATGGCTGAATTCTAGAGAGGAGATGGCTGAATTCTGGTTAGTTTATGGATTGGTTTGGGGTGGTTCAGATATGGTGTCCCTGGTGCAATCAGCTGTGAGTGTGGGTCACGTGGTTCTAGAATCACTGTGTCCCAGGCATGAGCACAGTAGGCTCATTAAGCTAGAAGAATGAGTTATACCTTAAATACTTCATCATACAATCTTACTTCAACTGTAAAAACTATTACATTTCAATTTTCATAGGAAAAAAATTTCAATAATATATTACTCATTTTTCCATGTTTTATATGTTTTTTTCCTGATAAAAGAAATACATACATATTTTATAACTTCTACAGAATACACAAAAAAGAAATTAAAAATATAAATGAACCTTGATCTTCCTACCTAGGAATTAACCTGGTTAAATTTTTATATATTTCTTCTTTTTTTTCTCTAGTGATCTTTTCATGGTTGTGGTTATGTCATAATCATTATTTTTGTAACATGGTTTTTCTTGGTTTGAGTTCTCCTGAAACACATTCTGAAATACAGATGTAGGAGAACATACTTCATTTTTAAAATGACTTCCGGAAATACCAGTAAGAAAGTAGGGAAGAGATACAGGGAAGGGAAATGTTCCAGTTACTGGGTAACAGGTTACTCCTTAATGGTATAAACTAACAATCCTTTTATTTTGCATAAAATTTTGTGCATCAGGAATTGGGGGCGGGGGTGCTCAGCTCTGAGATCTGAGCCTGCAGGCATCTGAGGGTCCTGCTGGTTGGGATGTTCCAGATGGCCCATTCCCATGGCTAAGGGTCTACAAGGAACTCAGTCGGGACGGTTGACCAGAGCATCTGCATGTGGACTCTCCAGTACAGCTGCCTCTGTGTAGTCAGACTTCTTACCTGGTGTCTGGTTTCTCCAATAGTGAGAGTCCAAGAAAACCAGACAGAAGCTAGGCCTTTTATGCTCTAGCCTTGGAAATCATTTAGTTTCCATTCTGCCATATTCTTTGAGTCAAGGCTGGCCCAAGCCCCCAAGGGAAGGGGACATAGACCTTACCACTTAATGGGAGGAATGCCAAAGAATTTGGGGCCTTTCAAAAAATCACCACAGGAAGGAAGTAGATAGATTGTATATAATTAATCCAACTGGCATTCTGTAGCAAGGGAGCTGAGTTTTACTGGGGAACTCTTGGAAACTGTAGAAAACATCTCAAAATTGTCCCCAAGGAAGGCTGAGGAAGCTGAAGTATTTAACCATCCACTTCCCGTTAGTAATTGGTTGGGCTGGGAATTTGGGGAGTGAGTAAGAATTCCCCTAGGAATTGACAGGCATTCCTTTAAGCCCTGACTTCTAGCATGTTTCCTGGTCAGGGGAAAGCCTCTGGCAGAGAGTTTCACGTGACCACAGCAAGCAGCCTCTCAGGAACAGAGAGATCTGTGCAGAGATGAATGCCACAGGGTTCTGAGGAAGGTGCCAACCATATCTCCTACAGCATGGCTTACACATTTATCCTTGTCATTAAATAATCTTTGTGACAACTTCAATGGTTACATGGATAGTTTGTTGTTTAATTAACATTATCTTCAGCATAAAGCAGAAGGCTGAGGGAAAAAAAAAATCACACCACTGTGTCAATGAATGTCAATACATGTTCTCTACCTTTAGACCACCAATTTCTCATCCTTCTGATCTTATTAGTTGACTCCCTCTCTACACCAAACTTTCACCTCTCTCCTCATGATCCCTTTTAATTTGCATCGCTTTACTTTCAGCGGGTGACCTAGTCTTTTTCAGTAACAAATGGAAGTCATCAGAAATGACTAACCTCAACTCTGGGCTTTCCTACCCACCCATTGTTCTACATTGAATCCGTTTCTCATTCCCTTTGTTCCAACCTCCTTGAATGTTAGACCAGCTCTCATTCTCCCCTTTTCCACCTGGCACTAACCCCCACCTGAGGTCTTCCCGCCTCCTCTTCCATCTTATCTGATTATCTCTCAACCTCTCTGTTCCTCCCTGCCTTCCTACAGCCGCAGCCAGTGCTTTCTTTGGGCTCAACTAACATGCCCCTGCCCCTCCAGCATCTATCATCTCTTTCTTCACTTCCCATCCATTCCACAATCCATGGCATTTGAGTCTCCACCCCTGCCACTCTCCCCAAACTGTGCTTGCCATGGTCAATCACCAATGGCCAACTCTGGGGGATGAGCTTTAGTTCCTGGCCCTTAGACTCCTGCTGCACTTGAGTCCACCAATAGCTCTCCTCTTGCTTAAAGCCCTCTGTCCTCCTTACTTCATGACTCTGTCCTCTCCTGACTAACCACACTTTATGAACATTTCTTCTCTCTCTCTTTTGTTAGCCACCTTCCCTTGGCTAGACTGAAATACTACCATTGCCTATCTGTTGCTAGCTTTCAGTGTACACTTCTTTCCTAGGTGATCTTATCCTCTTTCATGGCCCCAATTAGAAGTCTGCAATCCCTTATCTGAAACCCTTAAGGCCAAATGGCTTCAGACTTCCAAATTTTTCAGATTTTGGGAAGGTAATAAGGAGCATATACTGGAGATTATATACTGATCCCAGAAGAGTCTGGGACAGCACCTTGTAGTCGAACACATGAATATCTCTGTAACGAAACACAGAAATATTCACACTAAATGGGATTTTTACAGGTGTTATAAATAGTTCTCATGTATGTTCAGGTCAGGTTTTGGTGTCAGAAGAGATCAGGTCAGGTTTTGTCACTAAATGAATTTTTAAAAGACTTCTGGGTTTTAGTTTTTTTGTTTTGTTTTGTTTTAATTTGGAAATTGCCCTTAAGGGATTGTACCATCTATGTGCTGCCATAACTTTCAAGTCTATTTCTATGCCACAGCTCTGTCTGGAGCTTTAGGCTTAGCTGACCAAAAGCCTGCTAGATACCTCTACCTAGAGGTCTTACAGACATACCATGCTAAACTCATCAGAAACAGAGTATGGTCCCTCTGTCGAAGGTCTGGTCCCTTGAGAAACAGACACTGAAACAGCCATCTGTGTGCAGGGAATTTCCTGGGGAGTGCTCTAGGGAACAGCACCTGGAAGACATGGAGAGAAGTTGAAGCATTTCACAGACACAACAAAGGTCTCTCAGCTGGTCTTCAGAGAGCTCTGGGGCTGAAATGGTCTTCCAGAGTTCTTTCTGAATTGAGAAAAGGAGTTTAGCTTTTGTGCCCTTTAATCAACCCATCAATGAATGAAGGCTGCCCCTGGCAAGGGGCCGTAACCTCAAGCAAAGTGGCTCCCTTGGGCCAGAGGGGACTCAGCTGCGAGCCCTCTGCTGCCATTACTCCTGGAGGCTGCGGGGATGATGGCTTCTGTCTTGAAAGCTGTGCACCATAGTATTCACAGGAAGCCGTCTTCCCGTTTCTGAGTCTGCCAGCCACTCAGGCACCCAATTTAATAGCTTCTAGTCACCCTGGACTCATCTCCATTCCTTACAGCTTCCACATCCAGTAACTCACCATGTTCTGCCAATTTAGCCTCCTAAATGTAGTTCTAAAATCTGCCTCATCCTCTCCACTTTATGTTCAATGTCCTAATTCAGACTCACACCATCTCTTTCTTGCCTGGTTTATGGCAACTGCCACTACCTGTTTTCCTTTCTTCATTCTTTTCCCAATTACATCCGTCTTCTGTATATGCCACAGAGTGAACTATCCCAAACTCCAATCTGGACAGGCATTCCACTCTAGAAATCTTCCAATGGTTCACCACTGCCTACAGGATATACCCCAAGTTCTTCCACCTGTTATACAAAATCCTCTGGGATCCAGTTCCTGTCTAGCTTCCTCAGTCCCCATCCTGACACTTATTATGTGGTATCCCCTGAACCACAACTCATTTTCCTCTTGCCTTCTACACCACTTCTTGTCTCCATGCTTTTGCTCATGTTGTCCTCTTTGTCTGGATGCCCTCCACCCCCCTCAGCTCATCCTTTAATACTTGACTCAGTTATCATTTGCTTGGGGTACCTTCTCTAACTCCCTATCCCCAGTCCTGGTTGTATGCATCTTCTTTGTGCATTTATAATACATCTTCTACTGCACTCAGCACCATTAACATTTGAGCTGTTGCTGCTTTCTGAAAATCAGGACAGTAGTCTCATCTTTTCACCCCTCTCTACCTGGCACAGAGCCAGGGACATAATAGGCTCTCATTAAAGCTTGTTGAATGAATCAATATAAGGTTATAATATAGTGTTTAGTAGTGTTTCATGTGTACGAGGCACTATGGTAAGGGATTTGTATACATCTTCTCATTTTATCCTTAAACAATTTTATGAGAAAAGTACCTTTATTCCCATTTTCCTGAAGAAACTGAGGCTCTGAGGGCTTAAGCAACCTGCTCAAAGTCATACTGTTAGTAGGTGGCAGAGCTGGAATTTGAATCCAAGTATGCCTCACCCCAGAACGTGAGTTCTTAACCACTGTGCCTACAGCTTCCAGGAGCCCAAGAACATCATCTTCACAGCCCTGAAGCCGCAAAGGCTCTTGGGAAGACACCTAGTAACCCAAGGCTTAGAAGTCAGCGTTTGATCCAAAGTTCAGAGCATACTGTTTTCCCCACATTAAACTTCAATGGTCTCCTACTGAACATTGAATAAGATCCCAGATCTGAAAAATGGCTCATCAGCACCTGAACAACATGTCCCCATGCCTTTCACCATATTCGTGTCCTCCTGCTGCACTGTTCTGGTCACACTGTCATGCCCTCCACAACTTGAACACTCCAAAGTCTTTCTAGACTCAAGTTCCTCACACATCCTTTGCCCCTGTCCTTTTGCTCATGTCTATACTCTTCCTTTCCACTTAGCTATCACCCACTTATCTCACTTAAACGTTACGCCTTCATAAAAGGATTTTTGAAGTAGGTCCCCATTAGTATCTTGCCTTATCTCCTTATTTCCTTCACAGCATTCATCACGATTTGCAAGTATTTTATTTCCTGTTTATTTCTTTCTGCTCTTTCCCCTAGAATTATAAGCCCATTAGAGTAGGGTCAGTTTGTGGTGATCTGGCACCTAAAACAGTGAATGGTTAAATAGGTGTTAAATAAATATTTGTTCACAGTTTTATACCTAGAGAATAGCTATTATTTAAAACAACAACACAGAGAAAATAAGTGTTTGTGAGGATGTGGAGAAATTGGGACCCTTCTGCACTGCTAGGTGGTAGGAAAGTAAAATGGTACAGCTGCTGTGGAAAATAATACGACGGTTCCTCAAAACATTTTAAATAGGATTACCATATAATCCAGCAATTCTGCTTCTGGGTATATTTGCAAAGGAGTTGAAAGCAGAGGCTTAAAGGGCTATGTGGACATCCATATTCATAGCATCATTATTTGGAAGAGCCAAAAAGGAGGAGAAACCTAAATGTCCACAGACAAATGAATGGATAAACAAAATGTGGTATATACATAAAATGGAATATTATTCAGCCTTAAAAAGGAGGAAGTTCTGAAACGTGTCACAAGAGATGAATTTTGAGGAAATTTTGCTCAGTGAAATAAGACCATCAAAAAAAGACAAATACTGTATGGTTCCACTTATATGAGATACTAACAATAGTTAAATTCAGAGATAGAAAGTTGGACAGTTGTTCCCAGGAGCTGGAGTTGGAGGCAATAGTAGGGAGTTATTGTTTAATGGCCACAGGATTTCAGTTTGGCAAGATGAAAAGAGTTCTGTGGATGGATGGTGGTGATGTGATGGCCGCACAACAGGGTGAAAGTACTTAATGCCACTGAGCAGTATGCTTAAACATAGTTAAGATGGTACATTTTCTGTTGTGTGTATTTTGCTATAATTAAAAGAAAGAAAAAAAGAAGGAAGGAAGGAAGGAAGGAAGGAAGGAAGGAAGGAAGGAAGAAAGAAGAAGAAAGAAAGAAAAATGAAGAAAGAAAGAAAAAGGAAAAGGCTGTATATCTGTTTAGTAGTACTCTTGATCTGGCTCATGGTCCAGTACCCTCTTATTTACATGTGCTGGCTCCTATCAGAATACATGCTATTAATTAAGCATTACAGAAGAGAAAATCTCTTTTCTCAGATGAGGAAATCTAAGACATATCATAAAGGGATAACACTGACTTTAGAAACATAAGAAACTTTCAGGGTTTACTAAAATCCCTATCTTCTTTATCAATCAGGGTGAAGATCCAGTTAAACAGGCAGGCTGCCCTTATTGCCCTGGGTGGTTGAGGGTCAGGGGAGGGAGCTGTCACTGGAATCTTCATTATACCACACCTCATTCTAAAAGTGAAAGCACTCAGGCTCAAAGAATGACTTTCTTAAGGTCACCTCGTGATAGATATGGGACCGCCATGGAATTTATGACCTAATAAACCTTCTACCCACGCATCAGTAAGAAAAGAAAAAATTAATCTACGTCCGGGAAAATCTGCCACAAACAGAACATCTAAAGAAAGTTTTGTTATAAAAAGAGGATGATATGGCCAGCTTCCACAGAATTAACATTCATCAGGAGCTTTTGTGCTATGAACTTTGCAAGTCTGACTCATCACATGTTACAAAGAAAACAATTCTAAGATCATGAGTTTTCTTCCTGCTTTTGTCCTAATGATCATCAGAGTTTATGGGACACTTAGAAGCTGAAGCAGAGTTTTAAAGTATAAATGTTTAGTTAAATAAAATAACAAAGAAAATTGTTTTTAAAAAAAGATGCTTAGAATTGCATCCTCAAACATTTTTTTTAAATTAAGAGACTTGGAGACAACGTTATAGACTCCCAGAAGTTCACAAGATGGAACTTCAAAAAATTAAACACAAAATACTGAAACTTCAGGGGAATAAAGCAAGAATGGTGCTCCTCCCTCCCCACCACTAGGATATAATGCAGAATAGCATAGTAACTAAGAATCTAAGTTCAAGAATCAAAATTCTTGGGTTCAAACCTGGCCTCATCACTTCTTAGCTGTGAAAAATTGGGCAATTGACCTCACCTGTCTTTCTAAGTTATAGTTTTCCCATTTGTGACATGGGAATAATTGTACCTACTTCATCAGGTTGTTGCAAGAACTGTATAAAAGAATATATACAGAATACTTATCACATTGCCTCTCTGGTAAATACCAGGTGCTCAAAAAATGCTAGCTAGTAATATTATGGCATAATTTATTCTTTTTACCACCAGAGGTGGTTATAAAGCCATACTAAATGACTAATTTCTCCCAGTCGTTCTGACTGACATTGCCTATTGATCTGTTGACACCAACTGAAGTCTGAGTATTATGACAATGTACAATTATAATGTTGCATGTTAGGTGAAAAACAGTGAATGGTCATGCTTAATTTGATAAAGGAGCAGGAGGAGGAGGGATAAGAGAAAGAAACAGAAGAGGAGAGGTGGAAGGAGAGGAAGGAGCCCAAAGGTGGATCTTTCTAGGGGTGAGGAAGACAGGATGTGTCAGTCTGCCACCATAGTGATCCTGGGATCCACAGCTGGCTACATACTGGAACAAGGAAAAAAAAAATCAACGGAAACCAGTTTCAATGATTAATACATATAGGATATTATCCTACTAAGGATGCCAACATTCAGGAAAGGATTTCCTTGAGGGATCAGTTACCACCTTCTGTCTGAAATTCACATGAGGGAGGGGCTTCCTCTGACTCCACCTCTTAATTTGGCTGCTTCATTTGGTGGACACAACAGTTTGGTCTGGTCTGTGACCATCAGGGTGAGGACTACCCCAGGTCTCTAGGAAACTCCTACTTAATTCTCCTTCGAATACCAGCTCCCATGGATACCTCCCCCATGTGCATAAGCCAGAGACTGAAGGATATGGAAATAGCCCAAGACTGGCCCTTATCATCAAAGAATTTGCAGTCTTGAGGTGCATGTGGAATTGTTTACATATTATTATACAATTGGCAGATTTCTCTCTGGTCAAGTGTGTTCACACAAACAGAAGAGTTAAAAAACAAACCACTCCCACTATTCTTCCCAAAGAAGAAAGTGTACTATTTACATCACTTATGGCAGTAGCAGAAAAGCAGGATGAGGAAAACCAAGCCTTTGATGTGCATGTCCTGGAATTAAAATTAAGTTGTCCCAGTTTGATATGCCCATCATTAGCTACATTTAGAAACAGCCTGCATTTTGCTGGCAGTAAAATTGGCTTTAAGTGTTTCAGTTTCTTATTTGGGGACAGCCTTCTGAGGCCCCTTCTGCTTCCCTGTGGGGAGGTGGGAAGAATTTTCCCACTGGTCATGGTTTCCTTTACTTTATTCGAGAAATAAACAAAAGCAAATCTTGCTCATACCATCAAGTTTCCAGTTTCCTAATTCCTCTGGCTGAGGTTTGAACCAATTCTCTAGGTTCTATTTCCTTCTTCGCCTCCCCTTTCTGTGCCACCAATGTTGCTACTTCTAACAGTCTGTTATAATTATGAAAGTTTTGTCAACTTTTCTGGTAGATTTCTTGGATTTCTTGTGGTTCTTGTGTGGAAAGGATTCTGCATGTGAGATTAACTTGCGTATGTAGTATGTTCCTTATGGGAAACAACTTAATAACCTCTCTTTGAAGAACATCATATTCAGAAACAGAAACCTAAAAAATCTGAGTTCTAGTATATTCCAGGATTGGTGATCTAAGCAGGAATTGATAAACTGTCAGGACAATACGTGTTTACTTGACAGATTCTTTTGCTAATCTAGAAATTTTCCAAATTGGAGGATTTGATAATTAATTCTTTTACAAGAATACTACATATAGGGGTGCTTGGGTGGCTCAGTGTTTGAGTGTCTGCCTTTGGCTCAGGTCGTGATACTGGGGTCCTGGGATTGAGTCCTGCAACAGGTTCCCCGTGGGGAGTCTGCTTCTCCCTCTGCCTATGTCTCTGCCTCTGTGTGTGTGTGTGTCCTCATGAATAAATAAATAAAATCTTTAAAAAAAAGGAATACTGCATATAATGAGTATTTAATATTAGATTCTATGTTGCTTTAAGTTATAGCTTATGTGCTGTGTAGCTACTAGTAAAATAAAAGGCAAGTGGTTTAAATTAAGTTCACCATTATTCTGTAAAATAAGTTAAAAATATATCCTGAAAAATCAGAAGGTCAAGTCTAGTCATATTAGTAATTGACTGCAACGGGAAGATAATAGAGATGTGCTAACATCATAAAGAGAGGTGATCTGAACCTCATGTTTTACAAAGGGAGGAAAAGAAATCATGTACTCATTAAGTGCTTACTATATGACCACACATGGATGAGTTCTTTACATGTGCTGTTTTATATGATATTCTCAAAATGTTGCGAGACTTCCATTACCATGACCTGTTTATGTAAGAAGAAATGGAGAGGTTAAAGAATTTACCCACAGCTACATGGCTGGAAAATGATGAAGCTGGGATCCTTACCATTCAGATTCCTTAAGTATATCTTTTTGCCACTAAACCATCAGAGATATAGGTATATAAAGTAATTTGGTTTTCCTTATATTAAAATTTACTGTGCACACCTGTTAGAATGGTCAAAATCTGGAGCACTGAAAATACCAAATACAGGCAAGGCTGTGGAGCAACAGAAACCCTAATTCACTGCTGGTGGGGATACAAAACAGTAATGTCACTTTGCAAGACAGTTTGGTAGTTTCTTACACAATCAAACATGCTCTTCTCCCATGATCCAGCAATCATGCTCTTTGGTATTAATTCAAAGGAATTGAAGACTATGTCCACACAAAAACTTGCACATAGTTGCTTACAGCAGCTTTCTTTTTTTTTTATTTTTTTTTTATAAATTAATTTTTATTGGTGTTCAATTTACCAACATACAGAATAACACCCAGTGCTCATCCCGTCAAGTGTCCCCCTCCGTGCCCGTCACCCATTCACCCCCACCCCCCGCCCTCCTCCCCTTCCACCACCCCTAGTTCATTTCCCAGAGTTAGAAGTCTTTATGTTCTGTGTCCCTTTCTGATATCTCCCACACATTTCTTCTCCCTTCCCTTATATTCCCCTTCACTATTATTCATATTCCCCAAATGAGTGAGAACATACACTGTTTGTCCTTCTCCGATTGACTTACTTCACTCAGCATAATACCCTCCAGTTCCATCCATGTTGAAGCAAATGGTGGGTATTTGTCGTTTCTAATGGCTGAGTAATATTCCACTGTATACATAAACCACATCTTCTTTATCCATTCATCTTTCGATGGACACCGAGGCTCCTTCCACAGTTTGGCTATTGTGGACATGGCTGCTAGAAACATCGGGGTGCAGGTGCCCCGGCGTTTCATTGCATCTGAATCTTCGGGGTAAATCCCTAACAGTGCAATTGCTGGGTCGTAGGGCAGGTCTATTTTTAATTCTTTGAGGAACCTCCACACAGTTTTCCAGAGTGGCTGCACCAGTTCACATTCCCACCAACAGTGTAAGAGGGTTCCCTTTTCTCCGCATCCTCTCCAACATTTGTTGTTTCCTGCCTTGTTACTTTTCCCCATTCTCACTGGTGTGAGGTGGTATCTCATTGTGGTTTTGATTTGTATTTCCCTGATGGCAAGTGATGCAGAGCATTTTCTCATGTGCATGTTGGCCATGTCTATGTCTTCCTCTGTGAGATTTCTCTTCATGTCTTTTTTACAGCAGCTTTCTTTGTAATTGCCAAAACTTGGAAGCAACCAAGGTGTCCTTCAGTAGGCAAATGGACAAATATACTGTGGTACATCCAGACAATGGAATATTACTCAGCACTTATAAGAAATGAACTACCAAGCCATGAAGACATGAAGGAAACTTAAATGCATGCTACTTACTGAAAGAAGCCAATCTGAAAAGGCTACTCCATATTCTAGTGCCAATGCCAATGCAGGGGTGAGGATGTCTTCCCCACACCAAAAAGCATTTCTCCGATACTAGCTGGGTGTCTTCCAGCTCAACCCAATTCTGACACCATTTATCTAAAGATAGCATCAGTTCCCACGGGTTAAGGGCTCAGTCCTTCAAGACTGCTCTCCCTGCCACACACACACTTCAGATACCAGTTGCAAGTCTAGGTTGTCCCCTATACTTCTGGCCAACTGACTGGATTAGAGGTTCCAAAACTCCCTTCCTTGGGGCTGTTAATTTGCAGTAGCAGCTCACAGAACTCAGAGAAACCTTTTACTTAATAGATTGCTGGTTTATCATAAAAGGATATAATTTGAGAACATCTAGACATAAAAGGTACATAAGAGAAGCTGTGGGTAAGGGGACTCGAATTTTTCATGCCCTCAGAGTTTGTCACTCTTCCAGCACCTCCACAAATTCACCAACCTGGAAGCTCTCTAAAGCCCATCTTTTGGGTTTTTATTGAAGTTTCATTACTTAGGCACTACTGATTAAATCATTGGCCATTGGGGATTGAACTCAATCTCCAGACCCCTCGCCTCTCTCATGGGGAGTGGGGCTGAAAGTTCCAACTCTAATGCCAGAGTTGGTTCCTCTGGCAACCAGCCCCCATCCTTTTGATACATACTTTTGGTACAGTCCAAAAGTCAACTCATTAACATATCAAAAGACACCTTTGTTGCTCTCACCACTTTGGAAATTCCTAGGGTTTTAAGATCTCTGCCAGAAACTGGAGGAAGACCAAATATATGTTTCTTATTACAAATCACAATATCACAGCTACATACTATATCATTCCCACTACATGGCATTCTGCAAAAGGTGAACTATGGAAATAGTAAAAAGATCTTTGGTTGCCAGGAGTTGGGAGTGGAGAGGGATAATTGGGTGGAGCATAGATTTTTAGGGCAGTGAAATTATTCTGTGTGATACCACAATGATGGGTACATGTCATTGTACATTTGTCCAAACCTATAGAATGTACCCCAAGAGTGCTAATGCAAACTGCAGAGTTTGGGTAATAATGATGTGTCAGTATAGGTTCATCAACTGTAACAAATGTACCCCTCTGGTGGGGGATGTTGATAACAGGAGAAGTTATGTATGTGTAGGGTCAGGGTATATGAGAAACTTCTGTATCTTCCCCTTAATTCTGCTATGAACCTAAAACTGCTTTGAAAATTGTCTTAATAAGAAAATTGCTCTCTTATTGGATAACGGACAGCTCAGTGTCAAAATGGGTAGGTTTTATTACCTTGAAGGACTACAGAACTCATTTTAAGATTCTATTATTAGTGTGCATACAAGTAGAAAAGAAAGTATCTATTGTTTATTCTTCATTGAAGAATTCTAGCCCTGTGCTCTCAATGTAATGGGTGGTTATGAATGAATGAAATCTAAATAGTGTCTCTGTTTAGATTATTATTCCCAGATCTGAGTGCAAATATATTAAAAGAAATACTATATTTATGGTTGTCATTATTTATGAAGTTTATTGGTCAATTAGGTTATGAAAATTTCATTGTATGGGATCCCTGGGTGGCGCAGCGGTTTGGCGCCTGTCTTTGGCCCAGGGCGCGATCCTGGAGACCCGGGATCGAATCCCACGTCGGCCTCCCGGTGCATGGAGCCTGCTTCTCCCTCTGCCTGTGTCTCTGCCTCTCTCTCTCTCTCTGTGACTATCATAAGTAAATAAAAAAAAAAGTTTGAAAATATCATTGTAACTCACATTGATGCTCCCTTTTAGAACAGAGCCATATTAAAGATGTGGCTTTGGGAGCTGCTTCATGTCCATGGAAGCTGTGTGACTTTGGAGAAGTCATTTAACACTTCTGAACCTTAGCATCTTCATTAGTAAAATGGACACAATTCCTTATGATCCTATAAATAAGAAAGCTGGGTAGATGATGATGATGATGATGATGATGATGATGATTTTGTCTTTTCATCATCAAAAACATTTGTTTTGATAAAGTCTATCATAAATAAGTCAGTAGAGGTTCCACTCAGGCACAAATGCATCTGCAAAGATCCCTGTGCCATACAAGCAGTGAACATCTGATTGATAAGCCATTTCTTATCCTAGTCAAAGCATACACCTTGCATGTTTTTTCTATTCATTGATTGCTTCCAAATCCAGATGATCAGATAGTCCTTAATTTCCCAGGTAGGCTCAAAACAGTTGGTTCACACATTTCAGGATCTGTATTCCTCTTAAATTCCAAGTAAATCACATGATGAAGGAAACCCAGCAGGTGGTAAACTGGCTGCCCTTGAAGATGCCCTTGAACTGTGGCTGGAGCACCTGCTTAGTCTTCTAGCTCAGCTTCCGCGTAGCAATGGCTAGGACGGCACAGTGGGCAATAGATGGTTTTTGATATCCATCTGGTAGGATCTGTGCTATAAAAGTGTCAGCTCCTTAATACATGATATGTCCCATCCTACTGCCCAACCTGTTCTTTCATATGCCCCGTTTCTACAGTCCGTGGGCTCCAGCCAGACTACGGCTGTGTTCACTGACCTTCAACCACACTCAGCATTTCTACTCCAGGCCTCTCCCCCTAGAATGCCCTTGCCACAGCCACTTGTCAGCTCTCTAAGAACACCATGTTTCTTCGGGCCAAGGCTATGCCTTGCCCCACATCTAGCACATAGCCTGGTATGTAATATGAGCTCAACAAATATTTTTCTTTTCAGTTTTTTTAAAATTTGTTTGTGAGACAGAATCAGCATGAGGAGGGCAGAGGGAGCTGAAGAAGTACTCCTCACCAAGCAGGGAGCCCAACATGGGCTCATTCGCAGGACCCTGGGATTATGACCTGAGCCGAAGGTAGATGATTAACTGACTGAGCCATCTAGGCACTCCTCAACAGATGTTTTTTGAGTAAAACAAAATTAACAAAAAAAGAGAAACATAGTGAATGGAGGAGAAGATGCCAATGTCACCTGCTGGTGCCCAAATGTGATGCTTCCCTACTTGGTGATGCCAGCCCCTTCCACACATACATTACATGTTGTCTTTTTGAATAGTTATTAAACCAAAGGAGTATCTTGAAATCCTGACTATTCAGAACTCGGTGTCTATGGAAATTCTTAAGAATACATCTGCAGGAATACTCTGTGCAAACAGAGTTTCCCCAAGAGTTCAGGCACAGGCCACCAAATCTGTGGGTCTAGAATGTATGTCTAACCCCATGTATGCATTTGCTGATTAGCCACTGTGTGTGGGACACCACCCTAGGCTGCTAGCTACTATCTATTTAACCCATCATGGTGCTAGGGAAATAGTATCACTCATGTAACCCCAGGGAGGTAGGTATCAATATCTACATTTTAGAAATCACTGAATTGGGTGTCATGGAAGGTAACTCAGTTGTACAAGATCCTACATGGTTAAGTGGCAGAGTAGGGTTTGAACCCAGGCTTTTCAGGTTCCAAACTCATCTACCTTACTTCAGGAGGATGACTTTGCAATATAACTGAAGAAACTATTCTCAAGAAACAATCACAGATCATGATGATATATGACAAAGTGCTAATTTTAAGCACCAATGAAAGTTGCTGATTTCTGCTAGTTCTCTAAAGCAGTGACTGTGATGAACTCACCCACATCTGAAAACAAATCAATGATGAGTAGTAAAGTGTGTATTTTTGGCCAAATCCTATGCAAGTTGCCTTTAGATAGATCAAACAAACAGGTCTTACAGTTATCTGTGAAATAGGTATTATCATCAATACACTTAATTTACAGAAAAAGGAAACTGGCATTAATACTGATAATATAATTAGAGGCATGTTGGCATGTTTTTCAAAACGTGGTTCAAAATGTGGCTACAGGGACCCCTGGGTGGCGCAGCGGTTTGGCACCTGCCTTTGGCCCAGGGCGCGATCCTGGAGACCCGGGATCGAATCCCACGTCGGGCTCCTGGTGCATGGAGCCTGCTTCTCCCTCTGCCTATGTCTCTGCCTCTCTCTCTCTCTCTCTCTCTCTGTGTGTGTGTGACTATCATAAATAAATAAAAAATAAAATAAATGTTTTAAAAAAAAAGCAGTTTTCTTCTCAAAAAAAAATTGTGGCTACAACTTTTGGGATAGGCTCTTCCCATAAGCTTGCTACAATAGGAAGGTATTAGTTGGAGTCATGGTGTCCATCATCACTCCCATTTGGTGACAATGGACCAGAGAATGAAGCCAATATAGTGAAAAGCTTGGTAGATACATAGGAAGGGACTGGCCCCTGGTGATGTTTGAACCTCTGAGTGTAGCTGTGCCTGAAGCTAGGCCTCCTTTTGCATTTGTCCTGATTTGCTTAATTTGGTATGAACTAGTTTTTTGCCACTTCAAATGAAACAGTAACTGATGTAGCTATCACATGCTAGGGGCTTACTCTGTGCCAGGCTTTTCAAGTATATTAGAATATAAACCTTATGGGGCACCAGAGTGGCTCAGCAGTTGAGCATCTGCTTTTGGCTCAGGTCGTGATCTCAGGATCTTGGATGGAGTCCCACATCAGGCTCCCTGCGGAGAGCCTGCTTCTCCCTCTTCCTATGTCTCTGCCCCCCTCCCCCGCCCCGTGTGTCTCTCATGGATAAACTAAATCTTTAAAAGAAAAAAAAGAATATAAACCTCATGATGTCAGAGATTAACTTCATTTTTATCCTTAGCACTTGCTACCACTCACTATACTACATAATTTGTGATTAAATTGGCTTGCATATATCCCTATTCCCCATAGAAGGTAAGCCCCTTCTGAATGTCTGTCTCATTTATTCCTTCATGTCTGGCTCTGAGTGCAAAGCCTCACGGGCTTTCTTAGATTGCTGAGGATTTCTGGGCAGAGTGACCTGACAGGATCTGCTGTTTTGACAAAGTTACTCTGTGTTGAGGAGTGAACAAAGGGGAGCATGAAGAGAGGAGAAGGGAAAGTAATTTGGAGGCAATGCAATATCCAGGTTGGAAAGATGGCAGCTTGAGCCCAGGTAGTAGCAGGTGACATGGGAAAGTGGTCTGATTCTGGATGTATTTAGAAGTAAAATCATCAAGATTTGGTGAGAAATTAGATACGGAGATGGAACAAAAGGGAAGAATCGAAGATAACTTCAGGGATTTCACTTCATTGTGCAGACATCTCTGTCTCCTCTATAAGTTGATTTAAGGGTAATCACATTTTCCTTGCCAGTCATTGATTTCGGGATCAGCATGTGCCCCTCATTATAGCCAATAGGAAATGACAAGTTAGCTCCTGAGCTTCTCCATGAAGGAACAACAGAAAGAGAGTCACCCTCTTTTTGCTCTGGATATAGCTGCTCCTGGATGTGATGCCTGGAACAGGTACCCCATCTTACTATCAGCCTGCAGATTAAGCCTGGGGATGGGTAGGGCTGAGAGATGGGAAACATCAGCATCCCTAGGGACATCAGTGAGCCACTGAGTCAACAAAGTCTCAGTCTGAACTTCCTCACAATGAGATATTATATTCCTGTTCTGAAGGACAATTTGAGTCAGGATTTCTGTTGCTTACAACCTAAAACATCCTGATCCAAGACCCTCTTTTGTAGGTTTTACAGATTATCCTTTTTAGAATGAAGTACCAAAAATTTAGAAATGTTTCCAGTGTGTCCAAAACAATATATCTTACATTATAACACTCTTGGCTAGTGGAAAAAGATACGGTGGGAGGAAAAAGCCTGGATAGGAAACCAACCCCACAGTTATAGTAGGAAACAAATTATATGTACATTGATTTATGACATGAAAGGAAACAAATCAGTTGAGGAATTGTGAGCGCAGAGCTATGGTGCCCTAGAGCAGCGTTTTTCCAACTGCAATTTGTGTGATCTGCTGGTAGGTCACATAAACAACTTAGTGAGTCTAGACTAGCATTTTAAAAAATGGAATAGAACAAGTAGAATAGGGTAGAAGAGTAGAATAGAACAGAACAGAATAGAAAATATTAGAGTACATAATAAGAATTATTATCTTGTTGAAATTTTGTTTCAGTTACATATTTTGACAGGTGTCTACTGAGTCATCATGTAAAATATTTGCCTTATGGTGGGTCATGGCCAAAAGGATTTGAGAACTACTGTCTAAGAATGAACTGAGACACTGATCAGCCCTCTTTACACACAACACTCAAAATCCTAGTACTGACTGGTCAATTTGCTCTAAATATACAAACTACACCTAAGACTTTTTCTAATGAAAAATATTCTCACTGGGGCACCTGGGTGGCTCAGCAGTTGAGCATCTGCCTTTGGCTCAGGTTGTGATCTGGGGTTCTGGGATTGAGTACTACATCAGGCTCTCTGCAGGGAGCCAGCTTCTCCCTCTGCCTATGTCTCTGCCTCTCTCTGTGTGTGTCTTTCATGAATAAAAAAATAAAATCTTAAAAAAAGAAAAATATTCTCATCATGTGACTATACTAACATGTTTCTTCTCAAATTAATATGGTGCCCCAGTTACAGGGAAGCAGGAACACATCTGGGTCACCCAGCTGAGCCCCTGTGAGTTCCCTGGGTTTCAGACTGATCTGCTCTGTGGAGCTTGCTCTTGTGTTCTTTCCCCAGAGTCTCCCTGAACACCATCTTTGGTTTCTGTCTAATTCTTGCTTCTTATGCTGACACTGGAGGGGGAGGCAAAAGAGATTTATTTCCATAGCATTATTGGTGAAAGTGCCCTCAAAGTGGTGTAGATTCATATTATTATTTTTTTTAATTTTTATTTATTTATGATAGTCACACACAGAGAGAGAAAGAGGCAGAGACACAGGCAGAGGGAGAAGCAGGCTCCATGCACCGGGAGCCCAACGTGGGACTCGATCCCAGGTCTCCAGGATCGCGCCCTGGGCCAGAGGCAGGCGCTAAACCGCTGCACCGCCCAGGGATCCCTAGATTCATATTAAAGCTCAATATTTTTTAATTCCAAGGAGATTAAAAGTTGTTCCACAAATTTCAATTTCCAGGGCAATTAGAGGTTCATGAGGAGTCCCATCATGGAGCATGTATTCCTGTCAAGCAGCCCACTTATTCCAAACGTTTTTAGAAATCATACCAACCCATGATCTGAAAGGTTTGATAAGTTAAAGAGTCTGTGTTCCGTGCTGATGGACAAATGCACTAGCCTCCTGTCCTTCAGGAGACAAGTCTGTATGCTTCTCAGAGGTCCTTACATCTCAGAAATTGAATCCATACTGCCAGCAGCTGGGGCTTGAAATACACACTTCTATTGACTTTTCCTCATTCTGTGTCCCAGCTTCCATTTTCCTTCCCTCCTGCTCTTTGGGATAACCTCCCCAGAAGAACCCTGCATCCAAATCCTTGGGCAGCACTCTGCTTTTAGGGGAACTAAAAGATAATCTAAACTAAACAGAATCTAAGTGACTTAAGGAAAAACACATCTAAAGAAATTATTTCATGAACTCAAACAAAGCCTTCGCCATATGATATACAGAAATGTTTTTAAAAGAACAGGAAGGGATTAAGTAATAGGGAGTGGTCCTTGGGAGTCACTCTTGGAAGAACATAAGAAACTGAGTTGGAAACTTAGAAATCAGTAGCAAAATTTAGCAATCTTACAGACAGAGGCTGGTTGTCTCTGAACCCATTTCTTATCTACCCACTCAGGAGCTGAAAAGGTCCCAAAGGGGATGGGCAGCAGTTGAGAACAGTGAAAATGTACCCCAGGGATACCCCCACACCCAACCTTCTCTGCGGAGAGATCCTGGCACATGCTAGCTACCTTGTTATACTAATACTAGATTATATCTCCAGGTAAAACAGGGGAACTGAGAATGTGAAAGTCTATTCTGGGGAACAGTCTTTCTCAAAAATAGACATCCAAAAGAAAAAAAGAGGGGAAAAAGCAGAAAAATACATGATTTTAAAATTGTATAAACATGACATTGCTTTGCTTTAGAAAAATCTTCACAAATTATAAGAAATTCAGAAGGCAAGTGAATTAATAAAAGCTCTAAGGTACAAAAATATATTTTAGTGTCAAAACTCAGGATCATTTTCAAATAGTCACAGAAATACACTTTGCTTTACCAAACCAATGCTTTAAAAAGCTCCTTAGGTAAATTGGCCTGGTAAAAAGTTAAAAACAAATGATAATGTGTGGTGTTGATTATTTTTCAATTAATGAATGCCTAAAATAGTATGTTATTGGGAACATTTAAAATACCTTCCTTGCTTCCCTTTATATTACTTGGAAAGCAAAAAATAATTTTTGAGTGGCAAATCCTTGTTCAACCTTCTTTTAGAATATCACAAATGATGCTTTAGTGATGCCTGGATAAATGGCATGCTCCCTCCCTGACAAGTACTGACAAAGTATGACATCCAAAGGCTGAGAACCTACAATTTTTTCTATATTTAACAGTGGTCAGACCCTTATTAGTGTTGATTCAGGTTTTAGTTTCTAAATTTCGAGAGAGCTGTACAAGAGTTGGCCAAGATCCAAAGAGAAGCAACGGAAACCATTAAAACAATGGAAAAGAAGATCCACTAGAAAAAAATTAAAAACATTGAACTGGCTTTGCCTTGAAAATTGCAGACAAGGACTGATTTAATAACTTTCTTCGAGAACAGGATGGTTTATTTGGAGGAGGATGCTAGCTGGCTTTTTTCCATCTCTATAAGAGATGAAAACCAGACAAAATTGGATTAGAATGCAACCAGAGAGTTTCTTTGACCTAAGGCAGGACTCAGCTGCAAAGGTGATTAAGCTCTGTCATTACCATCACTGGAGTGCTTTGAAAATATGTTCAACAACCATTAGCTATGGGTAGTTTAGGCAACTCGCTGGAGAAGGAAAAGCCTTTCAACTCTGTGTTTCCATGTATTTGAAATCTCAAATGCCAGGTTAAAAGGGTTAGTCAGAGTAAAGGGGAGACCAGATTTCCCACACTTGGGAACAGGATCACCAAGTATATCATCTTTCATTCTGAAACTGGAAAGACTCAACATCTAATGAATGATATTAGCCATATGCTAAAGTAATGCAACTCTAAGAGATGACATATATTACAAATGTAACCAGTCTTTCCCAAGTTTCATAAAGGAATTCATGGAAATCGTGTTGAATCAGATTGAAGAGAAACTGTGATTTAATAATATTCATTTCACATCTATTGAACACCTGCTATGTGTCCAGCAGTGTGCCAAGCACAGGATTGCAAGTCAAACATGACATGGTCACTGCCCCCTGGCAGTTTACAATCTGGTGAAGAGAAAGATATGTTACAAGCTAATCCTACATTAGGGAGAAGCACAGGGTGCTGTGGGAGCACCTGAATGACACCCCTCCTCCACAAGGGGTGTTCTGAGAAGGCTTCCTGAGAAGAGGCCCTGATGAGCTTTGGAAATAGAGTAGGTATAAAATTGGTACAGGAGGAATTTCTTACAGAGAAGAAAATGGGTGCTAAAGGAGGACTAATAATAGAAGAATACCAAGAATGAGTATGTGCCAGGCACTGTATCAGTGCTTAATCAGCATGATTCTACTTAATCATCATGATCTCCCTCATTTATTCACTTGCAGACATTTGAGCATCTGCTGTGTTCCAGGAACTGTGCATACAATGATGAGTGGAAGAAAAACAGATTCTGCTCTCCTCGAGCCTGGCCCAATAATCAAACAGTCATGGAAGATGGATGGAAAATAAAAGGAAAGTTGTTAATTACAATATTTGTAATTTCCTTCACTCTTTCAACCTTCAAAGAGAATTCTGCCTTTGTCTTCTAAGCTTTTCTGATCTCACTCCCTCTGCATGATGCCAACAAGAATTTTTTCTTTGTCAGCTGAGTTCCTGAGCTGTCGTGATGCCAAATCTAATTAACGGGGAAAGAGCAACTAGACTTTAGAATTAAGGACAAGCAACAGTTTGTGCAAAAAAAAAAAAAAAAAAAAAAAAAGAGGGAGACATAAATTATTAAAAATAAAATTAAAATGTTTAAACTATTGCTTTTTATAACTTTCATTGACTACCTTATGATATCTCAGGAGCAGTTCAATGCACCTTGCTAACATCATTGCTTATAGTTCTCCCCCAAACATTGGGAGAGGTTTGACTGTATCCCTACTTTACATACATGAAAACTGAGACATAGAAGTTAAAGTAAACTGCAGTAGGTCACAGAGTTCATAAGGGGTGCAGCCAGAATTCAAAACCAGTGGTGTGACCCCAGAGCACACGGCGGCAGCAGGAGAGAAGGTTCTTGGGCTCTAATACAAAGTGTGATTGAGAGCAAAAGGAAGGGCAAAATGGATGTTCCAAAGTGGAGTGTAGATCATTAACTGGATTCCCTTGATATTCTCTGGCTGATTTTAGCAGTAAATGGAATTGCTTTTAATTATTCACCTCATGTCTCTGAGAGTGACCCTGTGCTGGGACGGGTCTCATGGACCAGTTTTAATGTGGGACATGGAATACAGGACTGCAAACCATGCTGTACTTTGAGGAAAAATATAGAGAACTCTAAGAGCAAAGGCAAAGGCCTGTGATCTGGCCTATGGGGTCGGAAAAGCTCTCCTGAGGAAGTCAAGTCTGAGCCTAATTAGGTGACTAAGTGATGGGTGAACTCCAGGCAGAGAGAAGAGTGTGTGCAAAGGCACTGAGGTAAGGATAGAGAAGGACTTTGAGGAAGTGAAAGAAGATATGGAGCTGGCGCACCAAGAGTGAGAGGGAGATAGTCTGGTGAGGTAGGCAGAGAGACAGATCATGGAAACACTGAATGAGGGCCAGGTTTGGGGGGTGTTTATTCAGATTCCTCTGTCATGAATGTGAATCTGTCTTCAGAAATAAGGATGCGTCTACGGCCATGCCACCCTGAACACGCCTGATCTCGTCAGAAATAAGGATGCTCCTTTCCTCCAGGTATAGGTAGAGCACCTCCCACATGATAGTCTTATGACTTGCTTTGGGAGAAGGTAAGAAAGTCTTTCCTACACCTGCCATTTCTCAAATTCCCTCAGCTTAAAATATTCCATGTGCCAAGGTGCCATATTTTGGGGTATTGCATCCTGAACTTCAGCAATAGGGATTCCAGAGCCAGGCTGAATCCCACCCAGCTCCATCCCAGGTTTGAAGCCCAGCACCATTTCTCATTAGTTATGTGCCTTTGGGAGAGTGACTCATTTCTTTGTGCCTCAGTTTTTCTGATCCAGTAAATAAGCTAATAATACTTAATACATATATAGGGTTATATGAGGATCAAGTAAATTAACATAAGAATATCTGCTGTTACTATCACCAGATGAGTTCATAGATGGAGATTTTTTTTTCTTTTCTTTTCCCTTTCCTTTTTTTTCTTTTAAGTAGGCTCCATGCCCAATGTGGAGCCCAACATAGGGCTCAAAACGGAGCTTGAACTCACAAGGGTGAGATCAAGACCTGAACTGAGGTCAAGAATCAGACACTCAACCAACTGAGCCACCCAGGAGCCCCTGTATAAGCAAGATTTTATAGTGGGGGAGATAGATAGGTGAAGGAAGAAGCAGTATTCAAAAAGGGTGAATGTGGGTAGGTGAAGGATGCTCAGAAAACTACTGGTTTTCCAGTTTGGCTGAGGCAGAGGGTACATGTTAAGAACAGAAGATGTAGGGGCACCTGAGTGGCTCAGCAGTTGCTCAGTTTGTGATCCTGGGGTGCTGAGATCAAGTCCCATATCAGGCTTCCCTGCAGGGAGCCTGCTTCTCACTCTGCCTATGTTTCTGCCTCTCTCTGTGTGTGTCTCTCATGAATAAACAGTAAAATCTTTAAAAAAAAAAAAAAAAATAGAAGACATAGAAGTGAGATTTTTTTCATATAAGATGCTCACCACAGGAGCGTCTACTTAATTCCAGGGACCATGGAGAACTTCTGAAGGTTTTTGAACAGGTATATAATAAGACTAGGGTTGTATATTGGGAAAAGTAATTTGGCAGCCACATAGTGTGAATTATCGTGAGAAAGACTGATTTTGCACTCACTGAGAAACGTTGCTAGAAATTTTTTTAAGTAGACTTTCATACTGGCAAGCAAATATATTGAGCAGCTGACAAAATATGCTGGTCTATTTGACAGTCATGCCTCTCTGGGTAAATTAATGTAATCTGTGGTTCACAAGTCAGTCAATCCATCTATCCATCAATTGACTTGCTTATTACTTTAAAATGCATTTCCTGTTAGATGGCTCTAAGAACACTTACAAACGCATGCAAATACAGTAGTTACATAAATCAGAAATAAAAATCAAAAACTATATAGGGGAAATGGAAAGGTAATTATCTAGAGTAAAGATCTAGAATAAGATGGTAAATGCAACTGATCATTACATTAGCTCTAGCTTGCTAAAAGCCCAGGCATAAAGGAAATCTAGAAAGAGAACTGTGTAGTTCTTAATGCCTAATGAAGGAAATTTATTAATTTTTTTTAGGTAAGATAGCCTTTTCTTCCTGGAGTCAAACAGAAAATTTGCATATACTTTCTAATGAAGTCCAGTTTTTAGATAATGAAAAATCAAACTTCACAATCATTTCACACTTGTTGGCATGAGTGGTCCCTCAGAGCCTGGTAATTCCCCTGAATTGATAGAGAGGATTTTCTGAATTTACAAAATCACAGATTAGAAAAGAAGTATGTCATAAACTTGACATACATATAGATGCCCCAGGTGGAGTAGCAATGGGAAGACTATATTTTGTCTGTCACAGAGGATGAAGTCCAGGAGGTGTCATCACCATAAAAATGGGCTGGCTAACTTTCTATTAGAGAAGTAGGTTATTTCAACTTAGTTTTTAAATATGAGCTACTTTAACATATAGAAAAGTACAGAAAATAACAAAAGAATATCCTTATTTCCACTACCAATATTTAGCAAGTACTTCTATATTTTCATGTTTGAATCTTTTTTTTTTTTTTTTTTTTTTTAAGAAATAAAGCTTCAGGGCAGCCTGGGTGGCTCAGCGGTTTAGTGCTGCCTTCGCCCCAGGGCCTGATCCTGGAGACCCGGATCGCGTCCCACATTGGGCTCCCTGCATGGGGCCTGCTTCTCCCTCTGCCTGTGTCTCTGCCTCTCTCTCTCTCTCTCTCTCTCTCTCTCTCTGTGTGTGTGTGTGTCTCTCATGAATAAATAAAATCTTAAAAAAAAAAAGATGTAGGGGCAAAAGAAATAAAGCTTCAGAGAGAGTTGAAGTCTCTTTTTTCACTCTGGTTACAGTTGGCTCCTTATTTCACTAGAGTCAACCAGCAACATGAGTTGGTATGTATCCTTCCCATCTCTGTCTTTCCAGTTTTACTGTAGAGATTATGTATTTATAAACAATACATGATATTTTTTTTAAAGAAATTGGTGATTTGAGCACACACAAACTGTGCCTTTCCTTTTTTTTTTTTTTAATTTTTATTTATTTATGATAGTCACAGAGAGAGAGAGAGGCAGAGACACAGGCAGAGGGAGAAGCAGGCTCCATGCACCGGGAGCCCGATGTGGGATTCGATCCGGGGTCTCCAGGATCGCGCCCTGGGCCAAAGGCAGGCGCCAAACCGCTGCGCCACCCAGGGATCCCAACAATACATGATATTGATTGGAATCAAACTGTGGGAATTATTCTGCAACATTATTATCCATTAGTATGTCTTTGAGATTTAGTCAGCAATATCTAAATATAATTGTAGTCCATTCTGTATTCTGTTCTGGGGAAAAAAAACCTGATATGCAATATATGTAAACCTGACACCCAATTAATATACATACAAGTTGTTTCCAATTTTTCATTATTATAAATAATGCTGCACTGAACATCCTTATACATGTCTCCTTCAGTACCCATGCAAGTTTCTCTTGGGAAGATTCTTTCTTATTTTTTTTTTAAGATTTTATGTATTTATTCATGAGAGACACAAAGAGGCAGAGACAAAGAGGGAGAAGCAGACCCCCTGTAGGGAACCTGATGCAGCACTTGATCCCAGGACCCCGGGATCATGACCTAAACCAAAGGCAGACACTCAAGCACTGAGCCACACAGGTGACCCCACTCTTGGGAATATTCTTAGAAATGGAGTTGCTGGATCCATGAGGTATGAATATCTTAACACTTTATTAAATAGGGTCAAATTGCAGTCTCTTCAATAAATGGTGCTGGGAAAATTGGACAGCCACATGCAGAAGAATGAGACTAGACCATTCTCTTACACCATCCACAAAGATAAACTCAAAATGGATGAAAGATCTAAATGTGAGACAAGATTCCATCAAAATCCTAGAGGAGAACAAAGGCAACACCCTTTTTGAACTTGGCCATAGCAACTTCTTGCAAGATACATCTACGAAGGCAAGGGAAACAAAAGCAAAAATGAACAATTGGGACTTAATCAAGATAAAAAGCTTCTGCACAGTAGAAGAAACAGTCAACAAAACTAAAAGACAACCTACGGAATGGGAGAAGATATTTGCAAATGACAGATCAGATAAAGGGCTAGTATCCAAGATCTATAAAGAAAGTATTAAACTCAACAGCAAAGAAACAAACAATCCAATCATAAAATGGGCAAAAGACATGAAGAGAAATCTCACAGAGGAAGACATAGACATGGCCAACAAGCACATGAGAAAATTCTCCGCATCACTTGCCATCAGAGAAATACAAATCAAAACCACAATGAGATACCACCTCACAGCAGTGAGAATGGGGAAAATTAACAAGGCAGGAAACAACAAATGTTGGAGAGGATGTGGAGAAAAGGGAACACTCTTGCACTGTTGGTGGGAATGTGAACTGGTGCAGCCACTCTGGAAAACTGTGTGGAGGTTCCTCAAAGAGTTAAAAATAGACCTGCCCTACGACCCAGCAATTGCTCTGTTGGGGATTTACCCCAAAGATACAGATGCAGTGAAACGGCAGGACACCTGCACCCCGATGTTTCTAGCAGCAATGTCCACAATAGCCAAACTGTGGAAGGAGCCTCGGTGTCCATCAAAAGATGAATGGATAAAGAAGACGTGGTTTATGTATACAATGGAATATTACTCAGCCATTAGAAACAACAAATACCCACCTTTTGCTTTGATGTGGATGGACCTGGAGGGTATGATGCTGAGTGATGTAAGTCAATCGGAGAAGGACACACATTATATGGTCTCATTTATTTGGGGAATATAAAAAATAGCGAAAGGGAATAAAGGTGAAAGGAAAGAAAATGAGCAGGAAATATCAGTGAGGGAGACAGAACATGAGAGACTCCTAACTCTGGGAAACGGACAAGGGGTGGTGGAAAGGGAGGTGGGCGGGGGTTGGGGTGACTGGGTGACGGGCACTGAGGGGGGCACTTGATGGGATGAGCACTGGGTGTTATGCTATATGTTGGCAAATTGAACTCCAATAATAATAATTTTTAAAAAACCAAATGGGGGTTCTCACATATGGCATTAAAAAAAATTGCTCTCTGAACTGGCTGAACTAGTTTATACCACCACCAGTCAACTATCAGAAAACTATTTTATCCTAAGACATGGTATTAGCATACTTTTTTTTATATATAAAAAAGATGTGTGAAATGGTAGTTCATTGTTTGGATTTATAGGATTACTGGTAAATAATCTTATCTCATCAGATGTTTATTGGACATTCAGATATACCCTTTTGTGAATTGCCTTAATGAATCTTTTACCCACTTTGATAATTGCTCATTTCTTTTCCTACCCTTTTGTATGAGTGCCTTCTTATATATAGTAGTCTTTTTTAAAAAATATTTTATTTATTTATTCATGAGAGACACAGAGAGAGAAAGGCAGAGACACAGGCAGAGGGAGAAGAAGCAGCTTCCCTGCAGGGAGCCTGATGTGGGACTCAATCCCTGGACCCCAGGATCGAGCCCTGGGCCAGAGGCAAGCTCTAAACCGCTGAGCCACCCAGGGATCCCCTATAGTAGTCTTTTTGTAATTTGCTTTTGTATATGTGCTGCCGAAGAGAGCACTGTAATTTGCTTTTGAATTATATAAACTTTAAATAAGGTTTCCTGTCCGTGATTTGTTTTAAAAAATATTGGTGGTTAACTTCGGTCAAAAGAAGTTTTAAATGATACCACTCTGAAATCTAATATAAGATAAAACTCACCAAAATGATGTGTATTTCCCACTTTTTGTTGGATAAAAACAATTCTCTTTTTGCTAATTTCATTACTCTTGAAAGAATGACTCAAGTTTGGAATGACCCTTAGAATAGGTGAGGCAAAAGAAAGAAACCTGCCTTCAGAAATACTGTACACACAGCAGCCTGCAGGAGGGGTCTATTGGGCTTAAGTATATGGTGATTTAAAGTCTTATCATCATGAAAAGGAATTGCTGAAAAATACATCCTCAGACACTGAAGAAGGCTTGAAGCTTTTTTCAGATTATATTATACTCTAGAGAACAGGAAAAAAAATTGTGTCTTTGAAAGTTTATAAACCAAGTTACAAGGACATAAATTTCTTTTTTTGTGGGAGTTTGCATTTACCTATCCTTAATAACAGAATGTGTCATACAGCCAAGGTGCATTTACATCCCCTTGTGACTGTACCCTGTCAGTACCTCTGTTTAACTTCCAGTGACTAGTACCACTGAATTCACTCCTCTAAGATACTTTCCATCTCTTTTCACCAAGTCAGATACCTTGATAGAAAAAAATGACCTAAATAATAAAAATTACAAAACCCCCAGAAATAAAGTTAGCAAGAAGTGGAGAGAAATTCTGTGGTCCTACACAAGGACAGTTATTATTGAAAAGATATTGTGTCCCCAAATTTATCTATATGCTTAACATAATTACCAATAAAATACCAATAAAATGAACTGGTAAGAATAGCCCATAAAACTCTAAAAACAAGAATAATAAAATAAAACTGCCTGGCCAGATCTTTAAATATGCAAAACTGGTGCCAAAATGCAAAGTCCAAAAGCATGTGAATTATTAAATGATAATTTAATAATTATCAGCTTGAAAGGGATAGGCAATTCAATATATGATGTGAATAACCATTCAACCAATATAAAGTTAGATCACTACAGAGGTGCTTGGCTGGCTCAGTGAATAGAGCATGTGAGACTCCTGAGCTCAGGGTAGAGAGTTTAAGCCCTACATTGGGCATACTACTTCACATCATATGCTAGAATAAATTCCAGGTGAATTAAAGGATTAATTGTAAAAAAGAAAAAAGAATTATGCCATACAATTATCAAAAGAATATAGAGATGTTTATTTTATCTATTCTTGGGAGTATAGATGGCTTAAGAAAAACAGAGTACATAATAGAAAAAAATCAATAGAAATGACTACAAAGTTTCTTTTTGGTCATAATGATGATGATGATGATAATGATAGAGTTGAAGGGAAAATTGCCATTTTATCTTTATCTTTAATATGCAAAGAAGTCTTCTGTTTAAAAGGATGCCTACTGGGGTGCCTGGGTAGCTCAGTCTGTTTAGTGTCCAACTCTTGATTTTAGCTTGGGTCATGATCTCAGGTCATGGGATTGAGCCCCATGTCAAGTAGAGCTCCACACTGGGAGTAGACCCTGCTTAAGATTCTGTTTCCTGGGAATCCCTGGGTGGCTCAGTGGTTTAGCGCCTGCCTTCCATGCAGGGCATGATCCTGGAGACCCAGGATCCAGTCCCACATCAGGCTCCCTGCACGGAGCCTGCTTCTCCCTCTGCCTGTGTCTCTGCCTCTCTCTCTCTCTCTGTCTCTCATGAATAAATAAATAAAATCTTAAAAAAAAAAAAAAGATTCTGTTTCCTTCTCCCTCTGCCCCTCCCCCCACATTGCACTTTCCTCTCAAAATAATAAAATAAAATAAAATAAAATACCTACTGAAGTTATTATTCAACCTACTGAAGGTTGACTGAGTTGTAATGTGGGAAGAGGAAGGGGAAAACATTCACTTTTTACTTTGCACATTTTAAAAAAGAAGAAAATATGGTGGGATTATGGACCATTTTTACTTTTCTTTCTCTGTGTTTTCTAGATTTTAAATTTTTTCTAATAAGCACACACTACTATTTTGGTTATCAGCAGAAAAACCATCTTTTTAAAGTAACTCTAAAGCATTAAAGTAGGCTAAAGGCTAAAGTAACTTTAAGAAAGTAATACTCTCAAAAAATCAATTTTAAAGAGCAAGTCATCCCAACTGAAAAATAGGCAAAGGACCTGAGTATAATAAAGCAGCTCATAAAAGAAGTAAAAATGGCCAATAGGCATAATGAATTATATTTAATTTCTCTAGTAATCAAAGAAATACAAATTAAAACAATCCTGAGATATCACAGCGGTTTGTGAAATTGGCAAGGTTTAAAGAGAAAGATAATATGCAGAGCTGGTAAGGGTTTGAGGAAACGTGTGCTGGGGCAGTACTGGTAGGAATACAAATTTGTACCGTGGTTCCAAAAGTAATTTATTGAATAGATCAAAAGTCTGAAAAGGTGCTACCCTTGACCCCCAAACTTCATCTTCAGCAATTTTTCTGAAGAAATAAACAAGAGTACAAAGAATATTAAAGTATTGTTTGCCCTGAAAACTGGAAACTGCTCAAAGTTCCATCACAAGGGAAAGGTTAAATAAATGACGGCAAATCTACAAAAAAAACGGAATCCCATGCAATCCTCAAATAGTTATGTAAATCTACATTTATTCAAATGGAAAGATGTCCACAAAATACCGGGGAAGACAGGTTTTAAACAGAATTTATAATGCAATCACATTTTTAAAAGTGTGTGTGTGTGTGTGTGTGTGTGTGTGTGTGTACAAAAGCAGAGAAAAAACTCCGGAAAGAAATGCCACCTCTCTGCAATTTTTAAGGTACTTCCATCAGGATGGTGGAATTACAGGTGATATTGTGGGGGGTTTTATCCCTGTAATTTCCTTTATTTGATTTTTAATTTTTTCAGCAAGCATATATTAGTTTATACTCAGAAAACCCCCCACCATCTATGATGCACATCCTATCTTCTGGGGTGTCCCAGATTCTACTCTTGTTTGCCAGACATGTGTCTATTGGTACTGATTCAGACAGACCTGTGATGTAATTCAAGCCCCTACACTGATGACATGAATACCTTTGGTTAAGTCTTAATCTCTTTAACGTTCAGTGAACTTCTCTGTGGTTTAGAGATAGGAAACTGTGTCAAAGAGTTATTAGAGATGCCAATGAGGTGCTAAAAACACACAGGCCGCCCTAACTTCTGTGAAGCCCAGGAAGGAATATAAACGAGTCCTCATGTCATACGTTAAATAAAATGCACTATTACTCTTCATAGGTATACCTTCCTATATCAAGGATGCCCTCCTAATGACAAAAGTGAAATTTTGGTATATATAATCGATAAATTATTATATAATTATTCCATAAAATGTATTTTTCTTGCCTTAATTTCATGATTTCTACAACAGTGACCACTTCATCTGTTGTTGTAAAGAAGATTTTTACTTAAGTCATGTGCTATTGACAGCAAATACCTGATGAGTTAAAATTAAAATGTAATTTTATTCAGTGTGCACAATTTGCATATATTATCATTTTAAAGAGGACTAACAAAAATTTTTAAAATTTAATATAACTTTAATTTATACTTTTAAAAAGTTATTTTTCGTCTAAGGTATTTTAAAGTAGATATACAAATCATCACAAATGACTAACAGTCTTAAAAACGTATGTAAATATAGCTGAATTATGATTTTTTAAATTTAATTCAATCATACTAAACAAACACTTTTATAAAAACAAAACCATTTGTAATCCTAGTACCAAATATCCATCAAGTTGCCAATGTAAGAATTAGTATCTTACTGAGATAGGAAAAATGAAGGACTCCATAAAAATCTGCTTTCTGTTCCTCTTCCTGCTAGGATCCATACCCCTAGGCTACATATGCCTCAAAGAACAAATAATGTATGTCCTCTTTGTAAAGGACAAGGAGTTAACGATTTCTTTTTCTTTTTTTTTTTTTAGGATTTTATTTATTTATTCATGAGAGACAGACAGAGAGAGAGAGAAGCAGAGACACAGGCAGAGGGAGAAGCAGGCTCCATGCAGGGCCCTGACGTGGGACTCGATTCCGGGTCTCCAGGATCAGGTCCTGGGCAGAAGGCAGGCGCTAAACCGCTGGGCCACCCAGGGATCCCTAAGGATTTCTTTAGAGTCCTCCAGCACAAGAGATAACATCTAAGGAAGGACTGGGCAAGAATTACCCAGGAAGCCATCATGTGCCTATTCTAGACTACCTGTTCTGGCCGTCTCAATGCCTATACCCTCTGGCTCCAAAGAATAAGTGACTTAGGAAGGACATCTGAATCTTTGTCCTTGTTCTTACTGGATGCCCTGTTCCTGGATGCCTGAGAGGACACGTACACCAGACCACAATCCTCAATAAAAACCCCAGACACCGAGCAAAGATGAAACTCTTCCTATTTTCCCGTGTCTCCCAGACGCTCTGTCAGTACCTGCAATCTCTCTGTATCTTCGATAAACTTTGCTCTCCCTTCCTGCTAGAGTTAGATTTCTATCCTGTGCATAGCCAAGGGCCCTCTTGGTTCTTCCTGTGGGACCTCCTCTAGGTCCTCTAACCCCACCTGTCTGCATCATTACTTTCATTCTTGCTGTACCTACTGTTAGGAGTTGGTTGGACGGTTACATAGTCAGGGCCAGGGCTTCCAACAAGAAAATAGAGTCAGGACAGCTAAAATAAAAGAACACTAACATCCTGTTTTGCAGCTTAGGACCACACTAGCACTGTTTTTGCAGCCTTTGCACAAATGACTTCTGCAAAACGTCCTAAAATAAGACAAACCATAAAGCATCTGTCACTATCACATGCAAGGAGCAGGTGAGACCTAAGCCCCCAGATGTCCGCAAAAAAGACCATGAGCACAGAGACATTAACCTAACAGGTAGACAGATAGTGACCAAAGCCCTGATTGGCAGGCTCGGCACACCTCGATTGCTTTAGTTCAACAAAGGAGCTCATAAAACCCCTAAACTTAGAAACTTGAGGGGTAACCCCGTCAGCGCCCCGCGCCCCCAACTCTGAGAGCCTGATGCTCTTGCTCACCACTCTTCTGTGGTCCACCTCTTCATTCTTCCAGGCCCCAGGACTAAGCCTGAGGACCCTAAAGGCAGAGAATTCCTGCAACCCCAAGACCACAGGTCCTTCAAAGCTTTGGTCTCAAGACTCCTTCAAGCGACTCAAAATTATTGAGGACTCGGAAAAGACTTTGTCTATGTGGGTAACTTCCATCAATATGTACAGGTTAGAATTCACCCCCGGGAAGTTTTTGTTTTATTTTCAGCCTCCAAACCGTTTATTTCTGGGTGGGGCGCAGGGCGCGAGCAGGGCACGGGCAGGTGGTGGCGACGCGGCCCGCCCGCAAGGTTCACCGGTTCGGGCCTCGACCTCGGGCCTCGGGCCTCGGGCCTCGGGCCTTGGGCCGGCGGCAGGAACGCACCGCAGACCCTTGCTCCGTGGCAGCCCCGGAGCCTCAGTTAATTCTGGGCGGTGATTAAAACACAAGCACACATCGCAGATTCCGTCAGCTCTCAGAGCAATGACAGCCTTACGTGTCTTGCAAACTCCAGAAAACTCCACTGCACGCTTGAGAAAGCGTGAGAATGAGAAAGGCAAATCACATTTTAGCAATTTCAGGGGAAAAAAAAAAAGTTTGACCCCCCCTCCCCCACAGACCCGCAAAGAGTCTGTGGGACTTCGGGGGTGCCCAGAACCACTGATCTAGAACAACAGACCACAAATTTAAGAGTAAAATGTCTGATGTTGCGACATGGTCCTTGGTCCTCATTGACACTTGCAAAATTGCGACTCTGTGAACGCCTTTGCATCGATGAATTGGAATCTGAAGAGAAGCAAGAAAAGGGGCACTTAACCGTTACTGTTAAATGATACTTCATTACACAAGGATCTCTTGCACTAGCGCTATCTAAATAGGAAAGCTTAGACAAGTTCATTTGTCTTCTGCTTAAGTACCTCTTCCACTTGGGGGGGGGGGCTCGTGGCGTTGGTTCCTAGAGCAGAGCCAGCCTCACTGCCAGGTTCTGAGCGTGACTTCTGGGGTCTTCTCAGCCCTAGACAGTGACTATTAGTATCTTTTAACTCGAAATTCAGTTCTAGTCAGGAGTTCCCCTTCCTTTGTGTGTGTGTGTGTGTTTTACCTCTCCTCTTTCTGATGGCTTTCCTAAATTCCAGGGTGGGATGGGGTGGAAACGGGATACTGAGTGGGTTCATTAGGGGAGGAAAGTGGGCCACTCTGGATCCTGCTAGAGTAGCTTCCCCATCTCCCACCTCAGCTAACCCGGGCCAGCCTTATTCTGGACCCACACAACCCATACACCTGGCTCCTGGAAACAGTGAGAGCCCATCTCCATGTGGGGTCTGATGCTGCTCCCACTCAGTCCCTTGGAGCTGACGATGCCACCGAGACAACAGCAGTGACCTTCTCCCATCGCTGGCATGCCCTCCTAGCCCACGCCTGCTGCTGCTTGGTCCTTCACTCGCACTTGCTCCCGCTCCCGGCCCCCCTCAGCTAACTTTCTTACCTGCAAAATCTTCTGGATTCCCTTCCAGCCACTTGGATGTTATCAGAAACTTGGGGGCAGTCTTTGGCTGCCTCCTGCTTCCATCCTCCATGCCTCTGTCCCGTTGGCCTTCCCCACACAGCGCTCAGACTCTGCTCACGGTTCATTTCAGACCCCAAGCCCTCCGAGTTCTTTATTGGGGTTGGTGGCAGGGCTGCTGAGGCACCTGTTCTGTCTTCACACCCAGTTTGAACACCAGAGCCCTCAGCGTTTGCCCCCCAAAACTAAGGTTGCTTTTCTCTATCTCTCTAGTCTGTTTCTCACAAGTCCCCAGTGAGCAAATGCAAGCCCCTTGTCTGAGTCTGATGGGAGAGTGGTCCAGGGAACTAACCTTCCTATTCCTTATTCACTAGGTTTTGTGCTTTTTTTCTATTTCCTTTTCTTCTTCCTTTTTTTTTTTAATATATAAAGGTAATTTGTTGGACATTCGACTAATTATTACTTATTTGTGAAGGTAGATCAACAAAGGATCTTTTTCCAAAGGATCCCTTGTGGTTTGGGGCACAGTCGTTAGGGTCACTGTAACTATTCTGCTCCCCTGACAGGCCCACAAGGAACAAGACCCACGAGAAGTAGGACTCCTGCCCACAGAGCTGCATGCAGCCACCTGCAGGGCCGCAGGGCTTGTAGCTTTAAGAAGGCCCGCCATGGCCAAGATTTTAAGCCAAGTCTCTCTTCCATCCGGTCTCCCCACAATGCTTCCTGCCTTCCTCATCCCAGGCACCTTGCAGTTGTTCCCAGCAGACTTAGCTACTTTCCCTAAGGTTTTTTCCAAGGGGCCTCTTATGTGTGCACCCTCCTAGCTTTCACACTGAGGATTACTTCAAAGTCTCCGCAGGCCTGGGAAGGGAAGAATGACAATAAAAGAAATCCCAACTGGAAAAAGGTTTGCTTTGGCAGCTGCTTGATTGTTCTGTAGGTGGGAGGCGCCTGCTCCAACCTCTGCAGCCCACTTGCCCTAACAGCCCATTACAGATGTTTTCTTTTGGTCTGGTTTCGTCCTGCCCCTCCTGGGCCTCTGAGCCTCTACTTCTAGCAGGCTTATGTAAATTTCCACAAGACCTTGGCCCACTCCTGTCTCCTTGGATCCCTTCATCTGTTGCCAACACAAGATTCTTCTAATCTTACTCTGAGCCACACTTGGGAGAGGAGAGGCTCAAACACTCAGAAGGTAGGGCCCTTTGCTGTTTAGTTCCATGATTTATTTTAAGGTCACTGGGCTTAACAGGAGTGAGTGGCTGAATGAACAATTTGTCAGAAAGCCTGCCCCATCGTGTGCTCAGAGCACACTCGTGAGCCTCAACCAAAATCCTGAATGTGAAAGGGAGTATGATTACTGCTTTGTGCAGGGGATGCAATTTTTTTCCAAAAATTAAAGTATCCTGCAAACCAAACCAATCTCTGACTGCCTTAACCCCACTGATCACCAGCTTGGGACCCCTAACTTACCTGAATGAGGAATTCTCAACCCTGTTGAAATAATTCTGACCTTCATTGGCAAAGTTAGTTTATTTTAAATGCTTTTGAAAAGGCCTGAACCAGAAAGCCCAAACCAATCTACACATAAGTGTGTAAGTATCTGCTTAGATGTCCATAGAGGTGTCTGTCCTTCGAGTAAACTTAGAGATCTGGCTAAGTTAAATATTGAGCTGTTCTCTTGATGATATAGGACCTCAAACTTTCTTATTTCTCTGTAGAACATGCAGTAAACTGCTGACTAGGTGACTCAATTGCTGTTGCTACTATCAAATGGTTTTCGTGTAGTGAAATCTTGGTATACCCATTGTTCTTTCTGTTTCTGTCCAGAGGCTGCTTATGCCTCCTGGAAGGATCCCTAGGCTTGCCTTCCAGGGCTCCTGCCTTTGCCTTTCCCCACTGACTCACTTACACCAGGAGAGGTCAGGGCAGCTGGACAAACACCAAGTACCCAAGTTAAAGCAACAAAAGCTTTTCCTAGGCCCTCCGCTTATTGATGATAAGAAATTATTTCCTTAACAAAAAACAATCCTGGGGATCTCTGGGTGGCTCAGCGGTTTAGTGCCGCCTTTGGCCCAGGGCGTGGTCCTGGAGTCCCAGGATAGAGTCCCGCATCGGGCTCCCTGCGTGGAGCCTGCTTCTCCCTCTGCCTGTGTCTCTGCCTCTCTCTCTGTCTCTCATGAATAAATAAATAAAATCTTTAAAAACAAAACAAAACACAATCCTGTAGAGCTTAAGCTACCTACTAAAAATGCCTCCGCCTGATATAATTTGAGAACAAAACTTGGAATATAGCTTTCTTTCTTTTTTTTTTTTTTGGAATATAGCTTTCTGTAGATTGCTCTGAATTGATTAGGGAGTGAGTTGTTCTAGTCTTGTGTTTTGTTCACACTGAACTAATTCAGAAAGTAACAGAGCAATAAATGAGCCATGTGAAGTCTTACCCATGCAGAGTTAGATCGGGACATGGGCTGCTGGGACAATTTCCAAGAGCCCCAATCTGTTGAAGGTGTGTGTGTGTGTGTGTGTGTGTGCGCGCGCGTGCACGCAAAACAAAAACAAAACAAAACACTAGAAATGTAATGAGTGGTTGAAAATTGTACTCACCAAACTCCTCTCAGGGAAAGTGTTGTATATAGTTCAAAGGCATAAAGGTCTTGTATAGCCACTTGGGCTGCGAATTAGAGCCTCTAAGAGACATCTTTGAATAAAAATAGTTGGTCAACTAGCTACATTCTAGGGAAGATAAGTGCAATTAATTACGAAGCTTTTGCTTTCCTTAGTGAGGTATGGCCAGAGCAGGGATGCTGGGTCAATAGAAGAGGTGCTGAGTCCTGCTGTCCATGGCCTCCTGCTCTCCCCACCTGCCAGAGCACTTGGCATCTGTCTCAAACACGGAATGGAAAAGTCCAGAGTATTTTTAAACATTAGCTTGAAAGAGTGCCAACATATGAGCTTGTCGGGAAGCCAACACATCTGGCCAAGCCGCTGGACCTCAGGAATTTGCCGTCTTGAAAATTTGACTGGTTTATACTGTGAAGATAGTATTGTTCTAGGTGATTCGAGTGTGTTGTGGTTTCAGATCTACCCCTTGGGGAATCGGTGGTAGGTAGGCAGATCTCAAAGCAATTCTGTACGTTAGGCATAAAAGAGGAAGCAGGACATCTGTGCTGTCACTCAGACAGTTTCCACTAGCCATGAATCCAAAGTCATTAAACTCCCTACTTCTGTTACCCTAGGCATCATTCATTCTGACCAAGACCCACCTGACACAAGTTGGTTCCACAGTCTCTGGGCCCTGTAATGGAAGCTCCCATCAGTAGAAATTAGGAAGGCAGGTCACTATGAGCAAAAGCACAGAGTGGAGAAGAAACGGCCCAGAGAATGAAATCTTTTCTCATGGCAGCTGGGCCAGGGATAAGATGCTTTGCAGAGAGCTTAAATGGGATTGACCTCCTCTGTGCCCAGTTCTTTGGTTGAGGTCCCTCAACCTAGAGAATAGCCCAGAAGCCCTACTGAATCTGTCTTTCCAACACATTCAAGTCAGAACTCATGTCTTCTGCCCCATGTCATTTGCCATTCCTACTTCCCAAGCACATAACTCAGCTAATTACAGCTGTAATCTATTATTTCTGCATCTATTCCATTAACATGGATGTGTTACTTGTTTGCCCTCTCTCCCCAGGACTTCCTTCTGAAAGCACAGGCTCAGAGCAGAGCTCCAAGCACAATGACAGAGTGCTAGAAGTTTCTATTCATGACAAACATGATCTTGTGATCCTCTGCCTCCCCACAACCAACTCCAGGCCCCTGAGCAATGAAGGGATCCTTTTTGGTTTTGCTCAGATTTTTCACTAAAATGAAAAAGCAAATTCAGCATAATACAGTTGTTCTTTGTTTAGACAATAGGAAACACATTTTGCCAAAACCGAAATGGAAATTCTGGAGTCAATCTTACATACTTTTAAAATAAGGGAGTGTACATATGCCTACGCTTGTGTGTGTGTGGTTTGTCCTCAATTAGTGTCACTAACTGCTCAGATGTTCTTGAACACCAGATAAATATAAGAGAAATTATCTTGATTTGATCTGCATATGGGGTTGGAATTATTAAGTCTGGAGAAGTGTGAGGGACGATAGCCCAAAGGAAGTCATCATTAAGTAGTAAGTTAAAAAAAAAAAATGAAAGGAAAAAGAGAAAGAAAGAAAAGTTTAAATTGCTACATGAGAGATTTTTATATTAATGAAAATCATTAAATAGTGGAATAGATTACATCAAGAGAGGATATGGAAACCTCTCTAAGCGTCTAAAGCAAAGTTTGTCCATTTCTAGATGTTTAGCACTGGTCCTAATGGAAGGAAGGAATATCATCCCCTCTATTTTCAGCTGAAGAAAAAAATCTCAATACTGGTTTTGTTAACTTTAATCTAGTTATCTGCAATGCATTTGTAACCAAGTGCAAACTGATTCTACTAGAAGATAATATATTATTTATGAAGAAAGCTAGTGTAGACTAGTACAGAAAAAAGAATTTTAAAATATATGTGTCACTTTTGTGTAATCATTAAACTGGGATCACATCTTTTAAAAACCAATCACATCAAAGAAAAATTGGGAGAAAACTACTTCTCAGCATCTTTTAAATATTTGAACATAATTCTCTACATTTTTAAACTAATATCTCTTTCATCCCTTCATTTCTAGTCTTTGGCCATGCTCCATAGAAACAGACGTGGCAGTGATTCCAACCTCTGCCATGTCATGAAGCGTTTATCTTCTCTGCTTCACCTGTACATTAAAAGCAAAGACCTATCAGGACACCTGGGTGGCTCAGCAGTTGAGCGTCTGCCTTCGGCCCAGGGCATGATCCTAGGGTGCCTGGATCGGGTCCCACATTGGGCTCCCTGCATGCAGCCTGCTTCTCTCTTTGCATGTGTCTCTGCCTCTCTGTGTGTGTGTCTCTCATGAATAAATAAATAAAATCTTTTTTTTTTTAAAAAAGCAGAGACCTATCAGAAACAGACTCGAGTATTCTTAAGTATTTAGTATACAATAAAAGTAGATTGTTTGGTAATGAACTTGGGAAAATGGTTTGGCAATTAAAAAAATGGATGTTAGATCCATATTTCAAAATATAAACCAAAATAAATTCCAAACGAATTAAATGTCTAAAATAAGACCGTAATAGATTTGGCCAGTCAATCCTTGGATAGGGAAACCTATTATAAACAAAACACCAAAGATGGAAAAATGTTATAGAAAAGATTAGAAGAGCGGTGCCTGGGTGGGCCAGTTAGTTAAGCATCTGTCTTCAGCTCAGGTCATGATCTCAGAGTCCTGGGATCAAGCTCCCTACGCTGGGTTCCCTGCTCAGTGGGGAGTCTGCTTCTCCCTCTGCCTCTGCCCACCGCAACCCCTGCTTGTGCTTCTCTCTCTTTTTCTCCCTCTCAAAAAATATATAAAATATTTAAAAAGAAAAAAGAGGAAAAAAGAAAAAAGAGGGATGCCTGGGTGGCTCAGTGGTTGAGTGCCTGCCTTCATGCTCGGGGTGTGATCCTGGGGTCCCGGGATGGAGTCCCGCATCGGGCTCCCTCATGGAGCCTGCTTCTCCCTCTGCCATGTCAATGCCTCTCTCTGTGTGTCTCCCATGAATAAATAAATAAAATCTTAAAAAAAATAAAAAATAAATAAAAAGAAAGAAGATTAATAGAGATTCACAATGTAAATGTTAAAAATGTTTGTTGGTTAAACATGCACACACAAAGTAAAAGATAAATGATGTGCTGAAAAAATCTTTGTTACATGTGTAAAACAATGGTTGTTATTGCTAAAATATAACATCTTTCAAATTAATAAGAAAAGGAGGAATTCACCAATAGGAAAATAGACAAAGGATATAAAAGAACAATTAGAGAAAAAAAGGCCAAGGATGAATAAAAATATGAAAAAACTGTTCAGCCTCACTATTCATTTAAAAATAAGAAAAAAATTATAAATAATTCAGCGAGCTACCATTTTCAAACCAAACACATTGACTTATATTGAAAATAATAATAATAAAAAAGAAACATATGACAGTGGCAAGAATAGGGCAAGATTGGCACTCGTTTATCCAAGTCATGGGAGGGAAGTGTGTTCCTTTAGATTAGATTTCTACAGGCTGAAACACTAGTTGTTAAAAATTACGTTGTGATACTAGTTGTAAAAAAGAACCATTCTGCAGATGAATACTTGTTGGCATGAATAAATGTCCAAACTGTTGCTTAGGCTAAAAATTAGATGTGAGCTATGACACTACTCAATACATTCTTTTTTTTTTTTTTTTTTTTTACTCAATACATTCTTGTGTGTGTAATGAAACATGCACAACGAAAGGTTTTCTCCGAGTGCGACTATGGTTTTCTGTTTCTCTTATTTTTTACTGCTGTTTTCTGAAATCCTGTCTGTATTGTGCCTATCATATGAGAAAGAAAAGATCATTTTTAATAGTTGTAAAAAGGAACAAAGTCATCCTAATCTATTGATACTGATGGCCCCATAATTATTTGGGGCTCTAAATTTCAAACAGCTTTGAAATCAAAGGTAAATCCTTGAGGTGACAGTGGAGCCCCTGCTTTTTTCTCTAAGCTCTGTTACCTCTGACCCTCTTTCCAGGATGTGTGGACGATTATCCTGGGGCCCATGTGCCAAGTGCTGGGCCAGAAGGAGAGCTGAGGTCTTCACCAGTCAGAGAAAGGAGGTGGATAAAGACTTTCGCACAGCAATGAATAATTGCGCTATCTTAGGCTTCTACATTTTAGAAGCTGTGTGTATAAGATGTATGTCTGCCTACAGAACCTTCCATATTGTGGCAACTGATGAATTATTAAAGAGACAGTTAATTAATAGAAGTCGTACTGCCAGTTGCAAGAAAAATATGGGATGAGAAACTAAATCAACAAAGAAACGTTTATTACTTGTAAAGAAACTGTAATTACTCAAACTCAAGATATACATCAACGTTTAGAGGAGATTCCTCAGGCAAGAAAGTAAGAAAATAGCTCATTCTTTTCCTCCCCCCCCCTTTTTTTTAGGTTTTCCTAGCAGATATTTTTAATTAGTAACTTCATCTGACAGAAAACAAGCATTTTCTTGTTTGTTTGTAATGGTCAGGAGGTTGCAGTTTTCTATCTTATCATCGTGGTAAAAAGGATTACCTAGAGCCACTTGCAAAGATATACTGTTATGTGACCTTGATTTGTAGGGGACCAGAGTACAATGAATAAAGAATAAACACAGGATGTTTTCTTCACTCTGAATTGTTTAGTGTTAAAATAGCACCCTGAGTAATAGCAGCTGGTGCCACAGGGATACACATTTATATTGTGCCCCTTTCTCCAGTCCATGGGAAATCTGTGTGCAACCAAAGGAAGTCTAGACCTGGGTACTCTCCTCTTTGCTAGGTACTAGCGGTAGCTGGGGCAGAGTCCCGACGAGTGTTGAATGGGACTCTTGAGATTAGGGTTAACATTTTCCAGCATACATTGCCTACATATACATGTAATATACATATATTACAGTCATAGTAACAACTTGAATTTGTTTAAGGAGGCAGCATGTGAAAAAAAAAAAGATTGGAATTTCTGGAATTAGACTTGGTTCAAACCCTTGCTTTGTTTCTTAGTAGAGATGTGACCGTAATCCCAATGACTTTCAGCCTCCTTGGTTATAAAACTGGAATCAAACTATGTATGACAAAATATGCATAAGGTATGTAGAGTTTTGCAATGTGTCTTCAAATACGTTATCTCATTTGATCTTTGCAATTATTCCATAAGAAAGATATTATTATCCCTCATTTACAATTGAAACTGAGGCTCAGAAATTGCAATGCCTTGTCCTAAATCACATAGGATAAGGACACGTGTTTTTGGATTCATAGTCCCGTGCTCTTTCCATAAAAACACACAGAATATATTCTAACCGACTGGCAAGAGAGAAAGTGGGTTAAAAGGAAGATGGGTAAAATGCAGCTGCTTGTCAGCAGCCCAAACCGTGTTCCCACTGTTGACTCAGGTTGGTAGGTCCCCTCTGTGGGGTCCATTACTCATCTCCCCGCCCCAGCAGCAGTGCCCTGGAGGCATCCTCATAAGTAGCCCAGGGAAAAGGAGTAGATAGCTGGCTCTGCATAACACTCCTGCAACTGCTTGACCCCCACAAGTCAGCCCTGGGGGTGAGCTGAGAAAGTGGCAGGCAGGCGGCAGAGGATGCTGTCCTTGTGATCGCAGCCAGCTTGTGAAGGTAGCCAGGCCTCTGCATATACAAACTCAAGCTAAACTGGACAAATCAGTTCAGATGATTCGGACTCCACATATAGGAAGAGGATTTTACACATCGGAACTCATAAAATCGTATGAGTAGCAAATGTTCTCAATTAACTCGTGTTACAAAAACTGAGGTTTCAATCTGAGCTACTATGAAAGTTCAACATAGGAAGAGATAATTCTATGAAACTCATTTTGCCTTTTGCACTCCTGGGTAGTTTCACAACTCGAGTCTGGATCACTAGCTCATTTTATTACCTGTGGGGTCTTTTCACTCTCCGTTGGGTCCTTTCCCTGCCAAACTCTGTCTGGTTATAATTTGGGACCTTTGAGAAACATGAAATTTATGATGTGGGGTTTTTCTAGTTATAGAATGCAATGCTCTCAATTTCATTAAAAAAAACTGTTTCAAAATAACATTAGGGCACAAATTTTGTGATGTGTGACCACATTCATGTTGAATTTGTCTCAGGGTCAAGTGTCCATGCCACAGTCTAAAATTCCCCTTCTAGATACAATTTCATTGATAGCATCATAATGATCTTAAACTCAACACAGCACAGAACTGGGTTTTAAACTCAGCTTTAACTGTGGCAGATGAATTATTAATTCAGATGAATTATTAACTTCTTTATGCTTGGTCCTCTCGTCTGTAAAATAGTGGTAATAATTGCATTTACTTCATAGAATTTGAGGATTTAAATGAAATAATGCATGCAGCATGCTTAGTTACTCCTTAGTAACATCCAAGAATGTTCCTGTTATTATGATTCATCAAGTATTTATTCCCTGCCATGTGCCAGACAGTGTGCTCACCCCTGGGGATTGCAGCCAAAGGCCCAATGGTTCTTCTCAGGAGGCCACGTTAACAAGTGCCTAATGCATAGTAACTGCTGAAGAGCAGTTAGCTTCCAATGAAGTATTAAAATAAGTCCATGAGAGGAACCGCTAGGGAACCCACCACTGAGCAGAAGTCCTAGCCACAAAACAAGCTCCCATCTAGAAAGATCAATTGTTTGGGGCAATATCCTTCATTTATAAAGAGTTCTCACTATTTAATTTTAAAAAGGCAACAAATCAATAGAAAAAATATTTGAAGGTTTTAGGTGGAAAATTCACAGAAAGAGGGGTGCCTGGCAGGCTCTGTAAGTGGAGGATGCAACCCTTGGTGTCAGGGTTGTGAGTTCAAAACCCATGTTGGGTGTAGATTGCTTAAAAATAAAATCTTTAAAAATAAATAAATACATACATGTGCACGTATATACTTTAAATAAAAAGAAAATTTACAGATAAAACTACAAATAATGGAGAAAAAAAGAAAATGCATAAGGATGATGTAAAAATAAGATTCCTATGCTTTCTACTTTTAGGGTTTTCCAAACCTTCTGTGAATGTGTATTACTTTAACGAATATTTTTAAATTGTTATTTTTATCTTTAAAAAGCCTCCATTGAACTAGGACTTAAAATATCTATAAATGAAGCAGATGCTACCCTCCCTCCCCTAGAAGTCCTAGTTACAAGCACATGTTGACACTTAATCATAATCTTGCTACAAAAGAAAAGGCCTGTTGTAGTCATTTCAAAGGTGAAGTCTTGGCAGGGCATTTTGCTGGGAAAGAGAGTGTTAAATCATCATGTTCAAAAAAAGAGGAGGAAGAAAATGTTTGGTTATGGGTCACAAGACTCTTGACAGATGGTCAGCTAGGTGGAGGATGATGACTGGTTCCCAGAATAAGTGTTAATTCCATTAAAGTTTATCAGAAAATTGCTTACACGTTTTGTCAGGGAATGCATTCATTTCTTCCCAGAATGAGGTTGTAAATTAAATCAGACCCAGAGGAGGTTTGGAGCCATTCTTCGTTTACACCTTCCAGTTTTCCTTTCTTCCAACAGTTCTTAGTTTTCTGATGAAGCACCCTTTCTAGGCGGTTTCCTGATCCGGCAATGAGGACATCACTCTCTGCCTTGCACTTTCAGTTCCATCACCCAGTCCTGGGTGCCAGCTCTTAAATACATTTCTCAACACAGTCCTCCTCTTTCCAGTGTCTCAACCACTGCCTTAGTTGGGCCTCTGGCTGGTTATTTCACCTGTGGATTCCCCGAATAACTTCCTATATGTCTCTAAGCATCCGGGTCAAAACTTGGTGAAAACTTACTGGTTTTTTATTACTAAGAGATACTGACACTTTTGTATTCCCTGAATGCCTAGTTACAGGGACTTTTACTTTATATTTTAGTCACATCTATATTACTTAATATTATTTTTTTCATAAGGTTTTTCTTTTTAAAGATGACTATTATAATAAGGGAAAAGGGTGTCTTAAATTCTGATAGGGGCCCTGGGTGGCTCAGTTGGTTAAGCATCTGCCTTTGACATAGGTCATGATCCCAGGCTCCTGGGATGGAGTCCCGAGTCTGGCTCCCTGGTCAGTGTGAAGTCTGCTTCTCTCTCTCCCTCTGCCCCTCCCCTCTGCTCATGCTCTTGCACTCTCAAGTGAAGAAATAAAATCTTTTTAAAAATTCTGATAAATCAGGGTTAACCTATAAAAAGAAAACAAAGCCCTCAAATCATGAGTGAGTTTGATGCTATTAAACATAATGTGTATGTATTAGAGGAGCACTGAAAGAACTGTTAGAAATATAATTGAGGATTTTCTGTGCAATTTGAAGAAAAAAGATAAAGGATCATGTTGTGCCCAAACAGCCTCTCCCACATAGGTAGGGTGACCATATTTTCTTTTTTTTTTTTTAAGGTTTTATTTATTTATTCACGTGAGACACACAGAGAGAGGCAGAGACATAGGCAGAGGGAGAAGCAGGCTCCATGCAGTGAGCCTGATTCAGAACTTGATCCTAGGACCCCAGGATCACACGACCTGAACCAAAGGCAGACGCTCAACCACTGAGTCACCCAGGTACCCCAAGTGACCATATTTCCTAAATGGCCTAGGAGAGTTCCAGTTTATGCCTAGAATGGATACCTCATATAATTTCCCCCTTTTTTTTTCTTGATAAAAGGAATCCATCTACTTGGGAAATATCCATCCTATGGGATTCCAGTAGGGCTGAACCCCCAACCGTTGCTCCCCAACCCTCTATAGATAGACACAACATGCCTCCAGCTTGGTCAATTAGAATACTGCATATTGGAGCACCTGGGTGGTTCAGTCAGTTAAGTGTCTGACCCTTGGTTTCGGCTCACGTCATGATCTCAGGCTTGTGAGATCAAGCCCCACGTCAGGCTCTGTGCTCAGCAGAGTCGATTTAAGATTCTCTCCTCTCCTTCTGCCCCTATCCTACTCACACTCTCCGAATGAATAAATACATAAATAAATAAAACCTTAAAAAAAAGATACCACATACCTTGGATCATGGTTTAGGAGCCAGTCAGAAGCTTTCCTGGAACAGTTTTTCAGAAGCTATTTTGAAGAAGTGCTCTTTTATCTGGGTTTGCTCAACTGATCAGATATGAGCGTTGGGGTGCCAGTGACTACTTATCCTGACATGTGGAGAAGAAAGCCTGTCTCAGAACAAGAGAGCCACAGTGATATCACTGAGCCCCTAGCTTCAGCTATGTTGGTTGTCAGCGATATTCAGGACTCTCCAGTTCAATAAGACAATGGCTTTATTTTTCATTACAGTTAAAATAGTCCTCATAATATACCCTCTCTCCAGCTTCCTTTCCAGTGTATAAGATGAAACCCCAAAGAAAGTGAACATTAGATGGAAGCCCATAAAAGCAGAGGTTTCCACTCTTAAGATTTCTCTAATGGAAAATTGAACACATATTGGTTAAAGCACTTAATAATGCTTATTAGCTAAAAGTAAATCATTGTTACAATTATAACTGCTGGGGAGTAACCGGCTCTTGCAAAATACAAGGGAAGTCTCAGAGAAGCAGCAGTGTGCTCCTTGCATATTAATGGCTCCTCCTGAGCTAGGAGGCTGCAGTAAGTGCATGATTGCGGGCTATGTGTGGCTCCTCTGCCAGATGTTGTCGAATTCTCGCCCTGCTTCTGACCCCATCCCCAGCCTCCACAGATTCAGGAGTTGGCACAGGGCGGGGTTCCGCAATGAGGTGAGACGGCTGTTTTGCACATCACTCAGTAATTTTTAAGAGTTGAAAATGTAATTATTTTTAGGCCACCTCAAAATATCCCCCAGCCAAAACACCTGCATCAAAGCAGCAGCTTCAAAGTGCCAGATATCTGCTGCCTCTTTGCATCTGGCCTTGCCCCCTTAAATCAGTTTCCATCCAGACTCTTGAGGCATTTTTGTAAGATGAAAATCTGATCTAATCATGACCTTATTTAAAATCCCTCCAGCTCCTGTTTTCCTTCCTCCCACCCCTTCCCCACATGCCTTCCAGCTCCAGTTATACTGAGCTAGCTATGTGCAGGGCTGGGAGCATCCGTGTGTGAGTCATAGCCCTGCACCTTTGCAAATCCCTTCCTCTGCCTGGAGCCCGTTTCCCCCAGGCCTGCCTGGTGAACTACTCATCCTGGGTCATCTCCTCTAAGAAGTACTCCCCAGACAGGGCTGGTCAGGCCTTCCCTGCTGTAGGCTTCCGTGGCATTCTGTACGGATCCTCTAGTATAGCTAGCTTCATTCCCCCAGTGGCATTACTTGCGCTGGCATTCATCTCTCTTGCTAGGCTGTGAGGCTGCCCTCAAGGGCAGAGAATGTGTTATCTTTATCTTTGTAGCCTTTGAACTTGGCATAGTATATCATCACAAGCCAATCATCCAATGAATGTTTGTTGAAGGAGTGAATTATAATTGAATGCTAGTGAATGTATGAGCGAATAAATGAATAATAAATTGCACCAAAGCAGCCAACCATAATAGGATGATCACACTGGGGTCTCTCGCGTAGCTACACAATTTCCAATTTGTTCATGTGAAATTTGAAGTTGCTAGTTTCCTGCCTTCCCCACAGGGAGAAGGGAAGTTTATGCTGTCCTTCAGGATTTGGAAATCAAGTTCTGTTCATCTTTAGTTATACTTGAGTGGCATGATAGTTAATTTGCCAAAACTTTAAGGACTCCGATCTGACTTGGATGAGATGTTTCCTGGATATCAAATTAAATAATACATGTAAAGCACAGTGCCTGACACAAGCAGGCATTAAATATACTAGCTATCATCATCATCATCAGTATTAAAGAATCATGTCATGCTGTTGGATATGTAGCGTAGAGTGCAGAGGTTAGAGAGCACAGGGTCTGAAGTTCAGCTCCCTGACTTTGTATCCTGCTTTCACCACTTCACTGGCTGTTGGCCTTGAAAAAAGTAAATTGATGATTTCGGAATCTCAACTTCCTAATCTGTTAAATGAAGATGTATTTATTTATAAAGTATTAATTGCTTTCTCTGGGCCAAGAAGTGTTGCCTGGGATCCACAATGAATAAAACAAAGATCCCTGCCCACACTTACCAAACTAAAATGCAGCAGAATAAATTGAATGTATCAAAAACATTGATGGTGACAAGTGCCATGACTGTGGATGAAGCCAGGACTGGCTAGGGTGGATGGGACTGCAACTCTAAAATAGGATGGCCAGAGGGACACCTGAGTGGCTCAGTGGTTGAGGGTCTGCCTTCGGCTCAGGGTGTGTTCCCAGTCTCAGGACAGAGACTCGTATTGGGCTCCACGTGGGGAGCCTGCTTCCCTCTCTGCTACATCCCTGCCTCTCTCTGTGTGTCTCTCGTGAATAAATAAAATATTTTTTAAAATAAAATAAAATAAAATAAAGTAAAACAAAATAGGATGGCCAGGGAAGACCACGTTAAAGGACAGTTGAATGAAGACCTAAAAGTGGAAAGGGAGGGGCGATAGTGAGTGGAGAGGAAGGTGGTGAAGCTGTGGGCGTGTGGGCACAATAAGGAGGCCAGTGTAAAAGAGTCAAGAGGTGGGGGAGGGGGGAAGAGTAGACAGACAAAACAGTATCAGGGACAGAGCTCATGAAGCCATTGTAGTAAGGACTCTGACTTTTCTCTGAATGACAGCTCACTAGAGGGTTTTGAGCAGAGTTTGATTGGACTTTCCTGCCAGGGTCATACTGACTAATGTGCTGACAAGGGCTGAAGGAGGACAAGGGCGGAAACAGGAAGGCCATAACAATAATTCAGTGTAGATGGTGAAAAGAGCACTGGGGGTCCATAATCATGACATTTTCCTTCAATCTCTCAATTATGATAATGTACTTATTCTATTAGAATTGGTAGTTGTTGGAAAATCATTGTACTTAGTACACAATCTATGAAGCCTACAGTGTGAATGGCAACTCCTTACCTTGTGCAGTGCACAACCTGCACAACTATATATGTTGGTCAAGAGAGAAAGAAAGAAAGAAATTAAAGGTGACTTTCAGGCTTTCAGTGTGAACAACAAAATGGATGAAATTTCCATGAACCTAGAATGGTAATTCTATGAGGAAGGCATATGGTAGGGATAGGCAGGAGATCAGTTTTGAATATGTTAAAGTCCAGATGCTTGATGTTGGAGATAATAATAGAACCTGTCTCATGATTACTGTGAGGATTAAATTAGTTAGTATATGCAAACACTAGAAGCAGTTCTTATAAGTAGTTACTTAATAAATGCTAGACTTTATTATCATCAAGAAGCATGGATTTTCAGTATACCCATTTAAGTTATCTTTTTGTCTATCTATCTATCTATCTATCTATCTATCTATCTATCTATCTAACATCTATCTATCTATCTGTCATCATATGAGCATATATGCAGACATAGGATCATTCTCTAAGTGATTATCATTCGGGGCTCACTATTCCCAAATATAATTCTAAAACTTCAGCCAGACTAATCTCCTGTCATTAAATTATAAATAAAGAAGTTGTTATATATACATACACACACAATAATATACACATTGTGATAAAATCATGTGAATGTGTATGTTTGGAAGGTTTTTATTTGTTTTGCAAAGTCCTCTCTCCTCTTTGCCTGGTGTACATATGGGATCTTTGTCCTAATAGGGTAATAATATACAAACAAGTGAGAAACCACATAAGAATAGAATTGATTATCTTTCAGAATGTCTCTCTGGTTTTACTCATACTGACAGGCAGTAATGCTCAGATCTAGGTGGTAAAAATGAACTCACATTTTTGTATTTATTACCTGAAATGCCACTGAAGCAGAATATTTTGACATGACTGTTTAAATGTCAGTGTGTAACAACATGCTTATTACAACTGAGTGTGGTAGGTTTCTCTCTCATTCACCCTCTCGTTCTCTGGACCACACCAAGCTAGACTAATAAGACAGGGTTTAAGATGCTGCTAAGTATAAGAGACTCTTAACAAACAAACAAACAAACAAACAAACAAACAAACAAACTCTGCAACTTGGGCTAAGTGGTGCAATTCTGGAAGTCTTTGACAAAGGAGAGATAAAAGCCCACGATGCTAACTGGTCTAACATGCAGACATTTGAGTGCTAGACTGTGTTGGACATAGCTCAGGAAGTTACACAGAACATGTGCCCAGAGGGTATAGTCTCCCATCTCTAAGTTTTAACCAGGTTGCCTGTTTTGCACATTAATAATCCTTAAAGCTATTGAATAGTTAATATTTTTAAGTGCACTTACATATGCATATAGAAATAGTCTAGGGATACTTTGCATTCTACATAAACATCTTTTTAATAACTTGTTATTTAAAATTTTTATAATGAAGCATTCGTTTTCAGAATATGTGTTTAATATGTATAAATAGCACACATAATAAAGAAATGAATGGCCATGACACCCAAATTAAGAAATAAAACAAAATCAATGCTTTTGATGCTCTCAAGCAGTGCTGCTGTGATTATTCTGGTCTACCAGGACACATCTCCATGGAGTCAGCATATTATATGTTTAACTTGAACAGATTGGCACAAATGTCAAGCCTGGACAATGCCAAGTCTTGGCAAGGATGTGAAGCAACCAGGACAGTTTTATAGTACTAGTGGGAATATGAGATGGTATAGCTATCAAAAATGGCAGAGGCTCAGTGAAAATAAGCACTCCAATGCATAAATCTTATGCAAATGTCATTTTGCTTCTATAAGCTGAAAGAATATATTGTTTTTTAGTTGTTTTTTTTTTTTCAGTAGGCACCATGCCTAGCATGGAGTCCAGCATGGGGCTTGATCTCAGGGTCATGAGTTCGACCCTGAGATCAAGACCTGAGCTAAAATCAAGAGTCAGAAGCTTAACCAACTGAGCCACCCAGGCACCCTGTTAATAAATTCTGGAGCACATTACGCTGGGGCTGTCAGTGAGCATCCTGTTAGAATCCTCCTACTCCCTTCCACAAAGCATGCTCAGGCTGGTGGCAATGGCCTTCAGCTTGTCAGGAGAACCTCATGGTTGAGAAAAGCTTCTTTCACAAGCTTAATCACCTAGATGGAACACCTAGGTTACTACACCCCCAGCACCATCCTGCCACACACCACAGGTGTGACTCAGTGGCAGGGACACAATTTGGATATACAAAATCAATTCCAGCCCTAGGAAGGATGGTGTCAGAATTTCTGTAAATACCAAATTCTTTTCATAAGTGGTTACACATTTTAACCTGCCATAGACTTAGTATACAGAACATATATTGCAAATACATTCCCTGAGACCACAGCTTGTCTCTTTCTTCCTTAATGGTATCTTTTGACACATAGTTCTTAATTAAAGGCAGCTAGATTCATCACGGTAGTTAATTTCCTCAATCATTTCCTCTATGCTTTGCACTCTGGGAATCTTAAGATATCCTTTCTTACTTTGAGGCAAAAAAAAGCCCCAAACTCTTTCCTAGATTTCTTCGAATGTTTTGCCTATCATATTTTAACACCTTTATTGAGATACGTAAGATTCACCCATTTAAAATTTATAATTCAGTAAGTTTTAGTATATTCCCAGAGTTGTACAACTGGTACCACAATCCAGTTTTAGACCCTATGCCTCGTCCCAAAAAGAACTCTTGTACTCATTCACAGTCACTGCCCGTTTCTCCTTATTCTCCTCTTCCAGCAGAGCCATAAGAAACCATTAATCTACTTGTTTAATAGCTTTGCCTTTCTGGGTGTTTAATATAAATAAAGTTATACAATATGTATAGTCTTTTGTGACTGGCTTCTTTCACTCAGCATACTGTTCTTTAGGTTTATCCATGTTGTAGCATGGATAAGTACTTTTTATGACTGAATAATATTCTATTGTATGGATATACTATATTTTATTTATCCATTCATCAGGGATGGGCATTGGTGTTGTTTCCATTTAGGGGCTATTATGAATAATGCTGCTATAAACATTCATGTACAAGTTTTTGTGAGGACTTATACATATATTTTCATTATTTTGGGTGTTTATCTAGGAGTATATATGGAAGATCATATGGTAACTCTATGTTGAACTTTTTGAAAAACTGCCCAACTTTTTCTTCACAGTGGCTATACCATTTTGGCATGAGTATTCCAGTGTCTCAACATCCTTCCCAATACTTACTCTTTCCATCTTCTTATAGCTGTCCTAATATGTGGGAAATTATATCTTAGTGTGATTTTAATTTGCATTTCCCTAATGCTAGCTCAGGCTGAGCATTTTTTATGTGCCTTATGGGCCATTTATATATTTTCTTTGGGGAAATATATTTTGAAATCCTTTGCCCATTTTTATATTGAGTTATCTGTCTTCTCATTATTGACTTTTAAGAGTTTTTTGTATATTATGGATACACAGCCTCAGCATTTCATAATCTCTCTTCCCTATTGTCCATTTCTTTGTGTATATATATGCTACACTCTAGGTAATTTTTCTTTTTTAAAGATTTTATTTGTTTATTTGAGAGACACAGAGAGAGTGAATGAGAGAGAAAGGGAGAGAGAGAGCATGAGTGGGGTGAGAGGCAGAGGGAGAAGCAGACTCCCACTGAGCAGGGAACCCGATGCGGGACTTGATTCCAGAACTCTGTGATCATGACCTGAGCAAAAGGCAGATGCTTAATCAACTGAGCCACCCAGGTGCTCTCTAGGTAATTTTTCAAATCGATCTTCTAGTTCAGTAATTCTCTCTTCAGCCATACCTCATACACTATTTAAGAGACCTACAAATATGACCAGGTAGATGTTAATTCATTTTTTTAAAGGTTTTATTTATTTATTCATGAGAGACACACAGAGAGAGAGGCAGAGACACAGGCAGAGGGAGAAGCAGGCTCCATGCAGGGAGCCTGATGTGGGACTCGATCCTGGGACTCCAGGTTCACGCCCTGAGCTGAAGGCAGGTGGACTCAACTGCTGAGCCACCCAGGCATCCTGGTAGATATTAATTCAAAAGTGCTTCTTCATACTAATACTATAATAACTGTAATTAAAAATTTAAATTATAGAAATGTTCTGCTTCTTTGATATCAATTTGTCAAAACAGTTCAAACCTATATTTAAAATCTATACACTGTATGTAAATTATACTTCAATTTGAAAAAACTGATTAAAAACTGAGACTCAAACTCTGGTGCATAAACTTACTGAAGGGAGTAAATAGGGTGGGGTGGGGAAGGTAAAGACAGAGGTTGTAGTAAGTTTGAATCAAGAGAAATGGCCTCTCAATACATGTACTTTGAAGGATCAATACATGAATGAATAAATGGATAGATTAAATTAACAAGATTGGTTTTCATGCCATGGTTTGCAAAACCAGTTTCACTGTTTTGTAGTCAAATCTCACAGAATCCTGCACTTCATACATTCCATAGTTGCTTCTGGTGCCTAATATCATTGCCTGACAGGCAGAGCTTTCTCCATTCCTGCAATGTAGAGAGAGAGAGAGAGAGAGAGAGAGAGAGAGAGAGCGCTTCTAGTCTGTCTGCCAGGTCTGTGAATCACCACTGTTGTAACCAAGGAAACTCGGACAATCTCCTTTCTTGAGTTATCCAGTCTCCACACTTGAGATTGTGGTTTTCTCTGTGCTAAAGTGATATTTCAGCATGACACCCAGGAGAATAACTTATCAGTCCTGTAATTTTTATGCCTTTCTGGCCAGCGGAGGTCAATATATAGGCCACTAGTGGGCCTAGCCTTTGAGGCACTGTTCTAAAAATGTGCTCTCAGAACACTGCTAATCTCGGCTAGTTCAGAGGGAAAAGCAAAAAGATTTTGGTTCAATATACATTTCACAAATGTGAAATAAAAGATTGTGATTTTCCCAGAAATGCTGTTATGGTCTTAATAACCAATTCATTCTTAAAACTTGAGCTGTGTGGGATCCCTGGGTGGTGCAGCGGTTTGGCGCCTGCCTTTGGCCCAGGGCGCGATCCTGGAGACCCGGGATCGAATCCCACGTCGGCCTCCCGGTGCATGGAGCCTGCTTCTCCCTCTGCCTGTGTCTCTGCCATTCTCTCTCTCTCACTGTGTGCCTATCATAAATAAATAAAAATTTTTAAAAAAATAAAGATTTAAAAAAAATTAAAAAAAAACTTGAGCTGTGCATTATCAGAAGAATGAGTTCATATCTAACTTTATTATTCATTGTATTATTTAATTGATAAAAATAAAAAAATTAAAAATAATAATAATTGATAAAAATGGAACAGAGTTTCAAAGTTGCTTTCCGAAATAAAAAATAATGATAAAAATGCATCATAAATATAAGAACTCATAAAAATGTTCTGTTATTTATATAATATATAAATTATATATGAAAAATATATAATTTATATAACATGTGAATGGTGATCAGAAATTCAGTGCAAAATATAGAATGTGAGTTTATATGCTCTGGTTCAAGGTGACCTGCAAATGAGATAATTTCCTATGTGCAATCTAAGAAGAAAATGCAAAAAGGAAGTATACAGTGCTGAAAAAATTATACTGCATTTTATTTGACTAATAATTCATTTATCACTTTTCCTTGACACACTGTTTTGAAATTTTGTCAAATTGTGATATGAAGTCAGCAGAACTTTCCCATAATTTTCAAATAAAGAAGAGTGATCTCTATAGTAGACTAATGAAGTTTTTCTAACACAAGCCCTAAACACTGCATATCAGAAGGAAACTAATCTATTCTGTCATTAAAAGCAGAGACCAATATTACTAAGACATTATTAATCATTTTGCTCCTCATTGCAAAATTAGATCCAGGCCATACTTTGGCTAAGAGGTTTATAAAGCTTCTGTAGATACAAAAATCCAGTGTTTGAGAGAAAAAAACAGAATGAGCTATTAGACATAATTCCTTTATCAAGAAGAACCATTGGATGCCACCTAATGATGATGGCATATGATGTAGAGGTGCTGTCACACTTTCATGCTCTGCGGGTGTGTGCGTGTGTGTTCCAGTTAGATGTAACTACTGATACACTAAGTATGAATCCACACTAGGCATACATGCTGTCCATCTATGAAGAAGAATTATTTGATGGGCTTATTGCACTTATTACTGAAATTGCATGTTCCCATAAAAAAGAGATTCTCATTCATTGAAAACTCCTTGCAAAAAGTGATGTGGAATGCGAAAAGTGCACTGGGTCAGTGTTGACAGCTGGGGACAACCAGCAAGGGAGTTTTCATGTGAATGAAAGAATTTGCTCCTGAATACCTGTCTCCACATTACTATGTTCTTCATTGGCTTCAGTGCTGTAGCTCCTGATCTTGATTTGGGGTTGAAAGAAATAAAGACAAGTATAAATATGACCCAATTATATCCACTAGCAATAAAACTGTTCAGCATGCTCTGTGGGAGAGAAAAAATGGGCAGTGACTTTAAAACTCCCACTTTTCTACACTGTCATGGGGAAAAATCCTCACATGAGATGTATGGTTCCCCTCATGAAGACTATTTCTATGATCTCGAGTGATTTCTCCCAATATTATATGTACAATATTATTGACATATTGAATAGCTAGCATAAAAGTATCACTTCAGGGCAGAAATAGAATGGTTTTTAATGTTGAGGCTAAGCTATCAATATTTCTTTAAAAGACTGAGTTATCATATAAGTGATTTGGTCGCTGAGTGTTTCAATATTTTCCAATCCTAGATGATTTTCTTCACTCACTGGAGAAATAAACTGATCCTCCATAATGAACATATTTTTAAATTTTAAGAACAGGCTAAAAAAAAAGAAGAAGAAGAAGAAGAAGAAATACTTTCTGAAGCTGAACTCACTCAGATTGGATTTATTAATGCATCCATCACTATCTCCCAAGGTGAAACATCCAACCTTGGACTTCTAGTTTATCACTGATGGAGTAGAGAAAGCACTTAGTGAGAAGTCTGAAGCACTTAAAAGATACCCCAAACACTTGCTGACTATCTCCCAAATCTTTCATCATCTAGTTAGAATGTTGTAATTCAACAGAACAAAGAGATATAAACTAGATGTAAAATCTGGCCAATGGCTCAAAGTATCTGCAGATCTCTTAGTGAAAGATGGTAAACAGGTATCATCCTTCTTACTGAGACGAAACTATTACTAATAACAATAGTAAGTTAACCTTAGGCTTCAGTTTCATTTTTTTTATTATGATGGTTATAACTCTGGCAAATGGTGAATCTTTTAAAAATGTTTACTTTTGTTGATTTGTGTGATTCGTAGACAAAGTAAATGGTCCACAAATTCTGAAAGTTTTAGAAACTTTTTAAAATGATGGTTTCATGCAAAAGTGAAGGCTTGCAGCTTTAATCACTGTGCCTAAGACTGAACCAAGACTGCAAAATCATTCTATTTCTACCCTGAAGTGATAGTTTTATGCTAACTTTATTACAAATGTATGAGAGAGCACCCACCAAGACTTGCAGGCATTAAATCTGGCAACTGAGACAAGAAGCCTGGAGGGTTGGTGAAGGAGAGCATTCCTAGCATAGGCAATAGGATTTGCACAAATGTAGGAGGTGAAAAAGAACATAGCACACTCATAAGCCACAGATCACTTGGTGTGGCAAAGCACCTAATGTGAGGGGGAAGAGATAGATACTCTAACTAATCAACGTGGTTTTTATGAGCTTTGTTACAGAACTTCATCCCAGGCATTATGGATAGCCCATGAAGGATATTAGCAAAAGAGTGACATAAATAGATTAGTACTTTAGAAATATTCTGTAGTGTGGAAAATCAAGTAGAGGGAGCAATAAGAGGCAGAGAAACTTGTCAGGAGGCTGTAAGAGCAATGGGATGATTTTAGAACAATGATGGCAATAACTATGGAAATGCAAATAAAGGAGAAATTAAAGGAAAGGAGTGAATTTTGCCATTTGACTTGGGTCTTGAAGGATGTGCAGGAGTTTATCAGTCAGGCAAAGAGAGAAGGGTGTTCAAAACACAGCAAAGACAAGGGAAACTGAAAAGAAAGGAGGAGAAAAGGAACTGAAAAGAAAAAGGCGTCCCTGAGTGTTCATACATAAAAGAAATAAGATATGAGGAGAGAGATGGCTCAGAAACTGGTGGGAATACCACTTGGTTGTTTGAGCTTTGACTTGCTTAGGTCTGTATTTTAGAAAAATGAAAATAGAATGAAGTATAGCCACCCTACGAACCCCCTATAGGATAGCACACCCCCCAGTACCTCTGGGGTACTAGGAATTCCTTATTATATCCCAGTAAACTTGACCAAAACAAGGGCAGGCCAGAATTTCCATAATGAAATACTTTCAACAAATCCTTTCAGGAACTAGGCCAGTTTCTTAAGTTTCGGGGTGTCATGTTGGCTGTAGAACTTTGTAGCAGACACAGTGGGTTGGTAACCAGGAGTTCCCCTCCCCATACCTCTGTGTTGTTCAGGTATCCCCTTCTCCTCAAGTGATCACATAAATCCTGACTGATTTAAGCCCAGCACAGAGGTTTCCATTCCTCCTAGAGTGACTGTTTCAGTGATAACGCATGTGATCCTCTTCTCACAAATGGGATGAGAGAGTATCTCCTGGGAGGGTGGGGCATAAGGACAAAGTTCTCAGCTCTTTAAGAGACATGGGAAAAGATGGTTCCCTTTTCTGCTTCCATCATGATATGATGTCTGCTGATCCTGCAGCTTTCTTAGGACAGAGATGGAACAACTGAGATGCTGAAGATGGCTGAGGAGAAGGATGGAAGCAGTGGCCCACATGCTTGGTGTCATCAGTGAGCCTCTGAAGTAACAAAATCCAGAACTGTCCTACCTTGGAAAATCTTGTTATATATGTTGAATTTCTCCGTCATCTTAGCCATTTTGAATTGTACCTTCAATTACCTGTACCAGATAAAATGCCCTAATCATTCAGAACTCCTTTGAAAGCAGAGAGAATAAATGGAAGGGTTAGGATCTCCCTCTCTTCTCTTCCCCTTCTCCTGACAGACTAGTAGGAGTCAATCCCCTGTGGTGGAGGCTGCTCTGTGGAGGTACACAGAGTGACAGAGAGAGGCTAAAGAACATTCAGTGACTACGTTTCCCACCCCAGAGTGCTTGATTGATTGCCACAGTGGAAACAACCCTCCCGGCTTCTCAAAGAAGCCCTGTGAGCACCCGTTCTTTGGATGAGGTGTGGAAAAGAGTCATCACCTTAATGCAGGGCCAATTTCTTCAGCAGGAGTGGGACAAAACTGTCACAAAGGGCCACAGTGAGCAAAGTTTCCCTTTATTGGGTGACATCACTAATTTTCAGCATCCTACCTGGCAAGCAGACTCCACTCCCACACAAACATAAGATGTGAGAGGCTGTGAGTTTCTGACACCGGCTCCTATTTATGATTGGGAACAGAGAAGAGAGATGTCACGGTAAATAGTCTCTGGTCTCTCTTACAGCACAGCAGGGACTCTGGCAAAGGAAAAACTTTGTCAACTTTTGATATTTCTGTGACTCAACTTTTTTCACCTCTTAATTTTCTGAAATTGAGATGCATCTCACAACTGCAATGTAACACCTACTGTGGTATTATTTCTTTTCTCACAAGATGTTCTTAAATAGATGTGTGTCACCCGATGTGCTAGGAAAGGCACGGGCAGATTCATTGCCCCCGGGGACGACAAACATGCTGGTCAGCCAGTGACCTCTGTAACAAGAGGCTTGTTACATAACAAGCACTTATGAAGCACTTTTCCCTAGAGAACGGTGCTAACTGAGCTGGGTGGCCTGGGTCTGACCTCTGGCTGGGCAGAAGTACCCTGAATGGCATGATTGCGAGGCCCCTTATGTGGGAGGGAACCTCCCATGCATCCTGTTCAACCTGAAATTCCTGCATTTTAAAGTTATACAGTCTACACTTCCGAAAGGAGAGTGGGGGGCCATTAATAGGAGAGGGTCAGTCAGAGGTGTGCATTCTGGTCACCATGATACCTGGTGTTGGCTCTGTGCCCTCAGAAGTACCTGCCATCGCAGCACTGGGGCTTCCACAGCCATCTCCTGGTTCTCACGCCTCCCCTCTGCCCCTGAGCCGCTGCTGTCATCAGGAGGACAGTCATCCCATACAGGAGCAGACAACTTCATCTAAATAGAAGAAGCAATCTCCCATGAAGCCAGGTTATGCGTTCAAGTTCTAGAAAAGGCAGAATGTTTCCCTGATTTTCTCTTACCCCGTTTCCTGGGAATGTCTCCCCAGAAACACCTGATAAGTTCATTGGATCATCCATTCTTTCTTCCAAAAACTAGCTCTCAGGTCCTATGAAATCTGAAAGCCTGATTCGAATTCATGTCTGTCTGTCTGTCTGTCTTCTAAAGATTTTATTTATTTACTCATGAGAGACACAGAGAGAAAGGCAGAGACATAGGCAGAGGGAGGAGCAGATTCCCTGTAGGAGGCTGATGTAGGACTCGATCCCGGGATCACACCCTGAGCCAAAGGTAGATGCTCAACCACTGAGCCACCCAGGTATTCCTTCATGCCACTTTCTAACTCTGTGAGGGGAGTATGTTCCTTAATGGGGTGTCAGTGGCCTTAGTTATAAAATGGGATAATACCAGCCCCAGGCTTATGGTGCTGTGGTGAGGATTCCACACAGGTGGAGTACCTAGTGTGTAGTAAGAACTCACAGCACTTCACAAGCACCTCTTACTATAATACTAGTCACTATCTAGTTTGACCCATTGAATCACTGTTTTGTGTGCCTCTTAATAATCTTAACCATTTGCCTCTTAAAAACCAAACATATTTTTAAAGACTGTGTCTTTCTCATTAAGTGGGAGAGTGGGGAGTAATCAGGTTGGCCTCTACTGCAAACCACTTGTTAAATCAAGGAATCATTCCTTATAGATGGATCTATTCCTTATAGATGGTTTGCTCTAATCCCTGCTGATAGAGTCAGCCCAATTCCTGGACGCTGTGATGCTAAAATGCCAACTCTCTTCCATAAACACACACTCAGGCAACAGCGGGCCTTTGGATAATAGAACTATAATGAAAACATGCTTTCTCTTCATCATTTTAAGGTACCAGTCTTCTACTTTCTTGTCCCAGATTCTTTCATTCTTGTTTTTTTCCTCTGCTCTGTTTATCTTGTTTCCTGCCTTCTAAATGTGATAGGACATCCTTGCCACCTCAAGAAAAAGACCACGACTGCCATATACTTCTCTTGCTCCAAATGGGCAAGGTTGTTCCTAAAAACTCTGCTGCTAAGGGAAAAGCTATTAAATGAATAAAAGCATTTGTCCTACTTCTAGTAGTGAAGATGTATAATACATAGGTAAACTGAGATTACCTAAGTTGTTTGAGAGAAAAACATTTCAACTAGACAATGAGAACAAGTTTATAAAAATAATAAGCAACATTTTGAAAAAAAGTAAATTGAGTTTCCCATGAAATGTAATGTAATGGCAAGAGAAGACTTGATAGTTGGTGATGATGGGGGAGGGGGTTTTGGAAGGTGCTAGCAAGTTAGATGAGTGACTTTCAAGCAAGCAGCATGTAATATTGTGATGCATTATAAGAAATATATATTTGATCTTCCTTGCATTCCTGGCACAGAGCTCCTAAGACCTTGGAATTTCCCAAGTGGTAAGAATAATAAAGGTGTTTTTCCTAACAAGCCCCTCTCAACCACACCTGAGTTTACATAATGAAATAACTTTTCCAAAGCCGCTACGGCTAGAGCTGGTTGTTAGGGGAACCATCCCTATGATGAGAAGGTTCAAACTTTCAGCCCCACTTCCCCACCTCCAGGGAGGGGAGAAGGGCTGGAGATTGAGTTCAATCACCAATGGCCAATGAGTTCATCAGTCATGTTTATATAATGAACCTCCATAAAAATCTCTAAGGTATGGAGAGCTTCAGGTTGGTGAACTCAAGGAGATGCTGGGATTGTGGCTGGAGAGGGTATAGAAGCTCCTTGCCCCTTCCCCTATAGCTTGTCCTATGCATCTCTTCTATCTGGCTGTTCCTGAATTATATCCTTGTAATAAACCAGTAACCTAGTAAGTAAACATTTCCTGAGTTCCATGAACTGTTCTACTTGTTATTTAGAACCGAGGTGACCATTTGCACTTGGTGTCTGAAGCTGGGGTGCAATCTTGTGAAGCTGAGCCCTAAAGCTGTGGGATCTGCTGCTCTCACAGTAGATACTGTCAGAATTGAGTTAAATTTGTAGGACACCCAATTGGTTGGTGTGGGAAATCCCCCAACCCAAACACATTTGGTGGCCAGAAAAACTGACTGTGTGAGTAGAAGAGAAAGAAGAGTTTTTCCTTTATGCACAGTGTCTTTGAGGCTCATGGCTATATTGCATTCAAACTGCACTTAAAGTTATAGACAGAGAAAAGCTAAACATGAGAGTGCTCAGAAAATATGCTTTACAATAACTCTGTCACATATTTAATTTATTTTCCACATATTCATAAATCTGTTTCTTGACTCCCTATTCTATTCTACTGGTCTGTTTTCATAGTTATCTGTATTACTATAGATTTTTAATAAGGTAGGTAGTAAAGTGAGCCCCTGAACTTTTATTTTGCCAAATTTTTCTTGGCTTTTCTCGATCCTTTATGCTTCCATATACATTTTAGAATTAACCTTTCAATAAAAGGAATGGGAGGGAAATATAATCAATTTTTATCAGAGTCACATAATTTATACTACTAATTTGAGGACATTTGATAGCTTTAAAATATTGAGTATTCTCTTCTAAAAACATGATAAATGTTTCTACCTACATTGGCTTTAATTTTTATAACAATTTAGAATTATCACTAAATGTCCTCTTGCACATCTTTTGGAAGACTGATTTTTTTTTTTTAGTTTTTATTTTTTGATTTATTTATGATAGTCACACACACAGAGAGAGAGGCAGAGACACAGGCAGAGGGAGAAGCAGGCTCCATGCACCAGGAGCCCGATGTGGGACTCGATCCCGGGTCTCCAGGATCGCCCTGGGCCAAAGGCAGGCGCCAAACCGCTGTGCCACCCAGGGATCCCTAAGGAAGACTGATTCTTAAGTACTGTGGTGTTTTTGTTTCTATTTAAAATAGTATCTTTTCAGGGGTGCCTGGGTAACACAGGCCGTTAAGTGATGAACTTTTGGTTTCTACTCAGGTCATGTTCTCAGGATCATGAGATTGAGCCACACATTGAGCTCTGCACTCAGCACAGTCTGTTTGATATTCTCTCCCTCTCCCCAAGCCCCTCTCCCCACTCATACACATGTTCTTTCTCTCAAATAAATGAATAAAATCTTTAAAACAGTATCTTTATCAATAACATTTTTAATGTTTGTTGCCAGTGTGTAGAAACACAATTGATTTTGCCAAATTCATTGGTCAGTTCTAATAATTAGACTATAGATTTTCTTAGAATTTCTACAGATTATCATATAATTTGTGAAAAGTGGCAGTTTTGCTTCTCCCTTGGCAACCTATGTATTTTTCACTTTTTTGTAACCTACTATACTCATAGGATCTCTAATTTATTATAAATTAATATTATATATAAACTAATATAGTGGGTATTTTATTTTGTTCCTGATTTGCAATGAAATGCTTTTTATTTTTCATGATTACATATGATGTTATTGGTGAGTTTTGGTAGAAGCCCTTTATCAGGGTAAGCAAGTTTCATCTTTTGCCAGTTTTCTTAATGATTTTTGTCAAGAAAATTTTTGTTCAGTTTTATCTAATGTTTTTTTAGATTAGATATTGAAATGATCATGTGGTTTTTCTTTTATAAAATGTTCATGTGGAAAATTAAAGCAATTGGTAGTTATCAAAATCATACATGAACATGGTTTAAAGAGTCAAATAGCTTTACAACATGCCATTTACATGCCCGCCAGCAATGCCTGGGAGTTCCAGTTGCTCCATATCCTCCTCCACACTTGATATTATTATCAGTGCATTTCATTTTAGCCATTCTTTTGGGGGTGAAGTAGTATCTTATCATGTATAAAATTACAAGCTCTGTAGTTCCTGTGGGGAGGGAGTAAAGCTAACAAAAATCAACTAGTGTAGGGTGAGCCACACTAATGTGTTTGTACATCAGTAGGTAAATCAACTTGTATCACAATGACTCAGTCCCAAGTCAGCCTCCTGACAGAGATTCTCAAACTACTGTAAATGGCTGTTCCCAGGTATATGTGCATCCATTGTCTGGAAACTATCTGTGATAATTTGTGACTCTTATTTGTAAACTAAATTAATAAAATAACCTTCTATGGTTTCTTTCTTTCTTTCTTTCTTTCTTTCTTTCTTTCTTCTCTCTCTCTCTCTCTCTCTCTCTCTTTCTTTCTCTCTCTCTTTCTTTCTTTCTTTCTTTCTTTCTTTCTTTCTTTCTTTCTATTTCTTTCTTTCTCTTTATAAAAGATATATTGTGGTGGCTAAAAGCACAGGCCATGATCTGGGTTTGAATCCTGGCTCTGACAACTATTATGTGTAAACATTGGGTAAACCAATGTTTTGGGTAAACCCAAACATCAGTCTTCACCTTTGTAAAATGAAAATAGTAGTAGGATCCACAGCACAGAGCTACATAATCCATATAAAGAGTTCAGTCTAGTGTCTGGCTTGGAACATATGCTCATTAAAAGATTCTTTGCTGTTATTTCTCAGAAAGTTTGGATATCAGTGGCTTCACTCATGGAGGAGTGAAGCTGTCATGCAAATCCTTAGCAGACGTGTATAAAAACTGGTCAAAATTGAAAACGGCATTTAAAACATCTGAAAAGCATCCCAGAATAGACAGAAATCAGAGGAACGTTTAGGCTCAAGAAATTGCAGATAGAAGGAGCAGAAACAGCAAAGACTGTGCTCCTCTACCCTGGGAAGCTGCTCAACACCCATGGCTATGCCTGCAGAAAAATTCTAAAACTAAGGAAAGCTGTTACATAATTGATGGCCTTGGAACCTGTCTAATGACATTATAATGATGGTCTTTAGGTATATAGGAAAGGGGAGATGAAAAGAAGAATTGTTTGTCCAGAATCACTCAAAGACTTCAAATCCAGAAGACATATCATAAAGGAATTAGCGAAGAGTATGTCATGGTTGGGCAGTGGCCATTCATTCATTCATTCATTCACATGTTCACTCACCTCCTTGTTTACTTATTGAAAAATTTTTATCAAGCATCTATGATTTTAGAAATATAAAATGAAGTTCTACCTTTCCACTATTTATTTTCTAGATTTCTACTATTTATTCTCTAGAAACAGCTTTGACCAGCCCAAAAATGATTTTAAAGTTTGGCTTCAAAATCCTGCGCTGTCTTGGCTTCCATCTGTCTTCAATCACCAGCTGCAACAGAGAGAGCATAGCAGCACTTGTCTTTGTTTGGGATTTCTACCTGCTTCCATACACCTGAGAGGGTAAATATCCATGATGTTCAATCCTGGCTGCATACCAGAGTCTCCTGGGCGGTCCTAGAGACACTAGTGCCCCAGATGTTCCCCAGATCTACCACATCAGAATCTCTGATGGTGGGAGCCTAGTATCAGAATTTTTAAGTCTTCTTAGGTGAATCTGGGTGCCGCCAGAATGGAGAACTGTGTGCGCAGCTGCATGAATGTCAGCCTGGCTCAGTTGTATCAGACTAGAGAGAGCTACGGGATGGTCTTCTAGGGAATGGCGAGGTAGTGAGTCCTGCTGCTCTTGATGGCGAGACAGGGCAGGCTGGAGGCAGGAGGAAGGTTTCATGGAAACTCCCACACCTGCTGCCTACTAGTGGAGATTAATACCTGCTAGTCTCGCATAATTCATAGGTTGACATCAACCCCCCCCCCAGTACCTCAGGATGTGACTGTATTTAATGATAAGGGTCTTTAAAGAGGTGATAAGGGTGAACCCTCATCCAGTACGATTGCTGTGCTTATAAGAAGAGATTAGAGCACAGACACATAGAGAGGGAAGAGCACATGAAGACGCAGGGAGGAGACAGCCATCAGCAGGCCAAGGAGAGGGGCCTCAGGAAAGCAATCCTGCTGACTCTGAGCTTAGACTCCAGCTGCTGGAACTGTGGGAAAATACATTTTTGTTGTTTAAGCCACCCAGTGTTAGTTATGGCAGCCTTAGCAAACTAACACAGGAAGTATAGGCACCGTGTTGATGACATGGTTGTCTGAATTTCTGGTTATTACTGTTATTATTAATTAAAACATATTTATGGTAAAAAAAATCATCCTGGGGTGCCTGGGTGGCTCAGTCAGTTAAGACTCCGACTCTTGATTTTGGCTCAGGTCATGATCTCCGAGTTGGGAGATTGAGCCCATGTCTGGCTCCGTGCTCAGCAGGGAGTCTGTTTCTCTCTCTCTCTCTCTCTCTCTCTCTCTCTCTCTCTCTCTCTCCCTCTGCTCCTCCTTGCTTGCTTTCTACCTCTTAAATAAATAAATAAATAGTTAAAAAACATCATCTGAATAGTAGAAAGTACATTTCTCTCTTCTCCCCTGAATCCTCTGTAATCACTCTCCTCAGGTCAGTAGTGTTAACAGAGTTTTGTGTTAAATGATATCATGTGAGAGTATCAGGGTTTACTTATTCCCTCTTCAGTGACCAGTGGCTCCCTCCTATGTGGCAGACACTGTGCCGGGGTCAGCTCTCCTGTACTTTAGTACTGACAGTGTGGTGTGCCTGGCTTCCCTCTTTGGGGTCAGCCCTCCACTACCAGCAGAAGTGGAACCCGATGCTACAGCCTGATTGGAATGCACGCAGCTATTACCTGGAAGACCCAAAAGCAATCACAACCAAAGGGCACGTGCCAACGGGAACTAAAATGTGTGCTTAGTCCTGGAAGAAAGACGCCCAGCCACAGATTCAGATGAAAGTAGCAGGCTATGGAAGGAGGGCAAGGTGGGGAGTCCCCAGTCAGCATAAGGTGCAGAAGAGAAGATTCTGTAGGTCCTAGGCTGTGAACACAGCAGGGCACGGGGTTTGGCTGAGTGGCCCCAGGTGAGCCAACAGGCTTCGGGTCTCAGGGCCTCAAGTGACAAATGCACATGTACATGGGGAACCAGGCAGATGCAGTACTGAATAATCATAGCTGCGGGAGAATGGTGGCCAGGGTACCATGGAACACAGAGAAGGAATTAGGGAGAGGAAGTCAGGGAAGGTGTTGCAGGAGAGGTGAGGTCTGAACTGAGCTTTGAAGAAGAGGCATTCACCCGATGAGAGTGTGGAAGGGCACGATAGGGAACGGGAGCATAATGCAAAGCCACGATATCACAAGGGAGTCAGGTATGTGTGGGGAACAGAGAGCAGTCTGGTGCGGCAGACACATACTGTTATTGGGTATAGAAGGGTCTGGAAAGGCTCTGAGAATCAGGTTGGACGGCATGGATTAGAAGCAAGTTTGGGCCTTATCCTGAAGAATATTGATTGGAAAAGAGACGTGCTGAATCTGGGTGGCAGGCATTGATCTACCTGGTGCCACTCAGGGCAGTGAAAAGAGGGGCAGCAGTGAGCAAACACGGTTTCCCGTCAGCCTCCCGCTCACCTTCTCCGCAGCTCGGAGGACTCGCCCCAGCTGTCTGGCCTCCTCCACTTCTGTAGCTCTTTTTCTCCAAGCAGGTCACCGCCTGTGACGCATGCAGTGCCCCAGGACCCCGAGGAATGGCCTGGCTGACTGCCCACCCCACGTCACCCTCGTGCCTCAACGACACGGGACAGCTGCAGCCTGGATTGTGACTGAGAGCACCAAACAGTGACCATGAGGCTACGAGGAGCGAAGCACACGTGTCCCCTGTGCCGTCCGACGACTGCCCTCACACTCTGTGCATTTAAAACTCTTGTCCCATGAGTGTGTGTGCGTGGAATGCGGTGATGTCCTCGGGTGGGAACTGAGCCCTTCCTCTCTCAAGGATTCTGTGGATGGCCATTTCGCTCAGAATTCCCAGCACGTAAGACAGAACCTCTCCAGGGTTATCTTCGGCCAGGGATCAAACAGCTGCTCCCCACTGTCTCAACAGAATAAAATGCTTCTGAAGCAAAACTAACACAGTCGCACAAAACAGATAAGCCTGAGATCTGGGCTGTGGGAGGCATGGTTATCTGGAATACTTTGCCTTACCCAAGAGAGAAGCGTTTATCTGAGCAGTACTATAACCGTGTACTTTCAGATAACAAAATTTCCTAGGGAATCCCTCATATCAGCAGTGACTCTCCATCCCCTGGACTTAAAAAGAAAAAAAAAAAAATCAATAGTATTCCTTTGCCTTATATGGCTAAGAGGAAGTGTATGAGTGTCAGGGGAGAGGAGGATTCGAAAAGACCTTGTTTGCTGTGTATCCTAGCAAGGGAAAAGAAGCAAAGTGAGCTGTGGATGAGAACAGTCTCACAGAGGGGAGGCAAAGATGAGGTAGGATTTGGCCTCCAAAGGCCACTTCCTTGTCCCCTCCTCCCAGAGGGATCCCTTCCCCAGTGATACTGCCTTCAGTTCCCACATCACAGATTCCTTTGGGCTAAAGGAGTATTTTTCAATCTGGGCTACACAGAGCTCTCAGGGACGCAGGGCAAGCAAGGCCAGGAGAGGGGGGTGTTCTACTCTCTGTCATCTTTTAAACAGGAGTGCTCCCAATTCCTCTGTTACATATCAAGCTTTCCTTTGAGATTTTTTTTTTTAAACCTTTCCTTTTTGTGGCACCTGGGTGGCTCCATGGTTGAGCATCTGCCTTCGGCTCAGGTCATGATCCCAGGGTCCTGGGATTAGGTCCTGCATCAGGCTCCCTGTGGGGAGACTGCTTCTCCCTCTGCCTATGTCTCTGCTTCTCCCTCTGTGTCTCTCATGAATAAATAAATAAAATCTTTTAAAAAAGCTTTTTTCTTAGTAAGTATGATAGTTAATTTTATGTGTCAACTTGGCTCGACCACAGTACCCAGAGATATGCTCAAACATCAATCTAAATGTCACTGCAAAAGTGTGTTTTACATGAGATTAACATTTAAAATCAGTAAACTTTGAGTAAAGCAAATGAAGCACCTCCCTATGGTGGGTGGGCCTCACCCAATCAGCTGAAGGCCCTAAGAGAAAAAAGACTGAAGTCTTCCAAAGAGGAAGGAATTCTGATTCCGGTTGCAATATCAGCTCTTCCCTGAGTCTCTGGGCTGTTCACCTGACCCGTATATTTTGAATTTGCCAGTTTCCACAATCTTGTGTACCAACTACTTTAAATAATTCCTTCCCTCCTTCCCTCTCCCCTCCCCCATCTCTTCCCACATCCTATTTGTTCTGTTTCTCTGGAAAACTCTAATACAATAGATTCATTAGATTCAGTGGTATAGGTGAAACAATTTGGAAAATATTTTAGATGTAATATAGGATTGAGCAAAAGAATAAATGTGCTGATTTTGTTGGGTTCTCATTGCAAGAGGGGTCATACAAAAATAGAATGGCAAGGCAAGAATGAACTTGGCGAGAATGGATGGGAATCGAAGGTACTGTGCAAACTCAGGATTTCTAAAGTGTTATGTGTGTACATATATACATGTTTATCTGCCTATGCATGTATTTTATGTGGTTATATGTCTATGAATAAGTACACATAAATGCTTATGTCTCCTTGTTCTGCCTGCTAAAAAGCAAAGACACCCCAGAAGCAGCTACAAGTATAGTCAGTGCCCAGACAGTGCTTGCTACAAAAAGAGACCAGGACCACTCAGAAAAATGTCTTATTCCAACTCTAGGGCAGGGTAGGTGTAAGATGAGCCTGGAGCATGGTATTAAGCCAGAAAGCAAAGACGTGCACATGAAACACAATGGCTATGCTACAAGGACTGGGGATACAGCTCAAAGGCATCCCACTGGCTCAAATGCATACGACTAGAACAGCAAATATTAAGTACAATAAGAAACTATTGAAAACTGGGAATGCAGCAATCCATATCAACGATTTTTAAAGATATATAAGTAAATAGAGGAGAAAGTTATTCTGCTTACAGTAGAAAACTAAGAACCAAATGCCTGATGCTCAGGGATTCCTGGGCAGAAAATCCTTATTTTGCAGCCACAGAGTAAAAATTAGGTCAACAAGAAACACCAACAGATGCTGAATCCAGGGGGAGATTTTGATGAGAAGCAGGACACTCACATGTCTTAAAGTGTCTCCCCACAGACTGCTTATTAGTTCAGGGGAGAAAATAAAACTTAACAATTATTCAGCAGAGATCAGAATTACTTTCACTGGTGAACTTCGTGTCTCCTGATATGGTGCCCTGCCAAGGACACAACTTTGCCCATTTGGCATTATAGCTGGAAAAGCATAACCCCAGTCTAATCATCAAGAAACATCAGACAAACTCAAAATGAGGACTGTTCTATTTTTAAAAAGAAAGGTGCATGTGTGGGAGGGTGGGACTCTATTTTCCAAAATGTCAGTGTCATACAAAAGGCTGTGGAAATGTTTCAGATTAAAGGAAATTAAAAGAGCATGCAACTAAATGTAATACCCGACCCTCGACAGAATCCCGTGTGAATGAGGCGCCAAGGAGAACATTATTAGATCAACTGACAAAATTGGAAAATGGATGCCAGGTTAGATAAAAATATTGTATCAATGTAAAGTTATGAAGTTGATAACTGTACTGTGGTTATGTAAGAGAATATTCTATTCTTAGGAAATATGCGCTGAAGTATTTAAAGGTAAAGCACCATAATGTAATTTACCTTGGATTGGATCAGTAAAAAAGAATTCTGTATCACACACACAAATATGTGTCTATACACACACAGATGACAGATACATAGAGAGATGAGAGAGAGAGATGAAGATAGAGAGGGAAAGGTGGGTAGGGGAGGAAGTGGATTGCTGACAAAGTTCCTTGGGGGGGGGGGAGCACTCCGTGAGGAAGGGACAGTTGTTCCCTCTGCCTGCAGAATGCCTGTAGAAGCATTCATTCTAGGGCCATGCCCATGTCAAGCTAGACAAACTAGTTCTCTGACCTGAAGAAATGACAAAAAATGTAGGAGATGAAGAATCAGGCCATTTAGACCAAGTGAATACACCTAATGCACCAACCCTCTTTCAGTGTCTGTGTGCTCTGATGCATTTTATACAATTCCAGCTTAATCACTGCACCATTCAGTTTTCCAGCAGGAAACAGATGGCACACCAAAACTAGATATTGAGAACAGTGTAATAAGGAAACCGTCTACAAAGGTAGGGGGCAGAGTTAGAGAAACCAACAAGGGAAGATATGGCTCCCCATGGAAAGTAGCAGTGGGAAGCCAGGACTGTCAAAAAAATGAACGGAGGGAGCAGTTACCAGTATCTGAAGCCCAGAGCAGAGCTGTATGGATACCTGGTATGGCCATCTGATAGGACTTGGTGTCTTTGGGACAGGGATGTACCCAATTCTGCAGCCAAGCCCCAGCCACCCAGCAGGAAGGGAGCCATGCGGAATAAACACCCTGACCAAACTTTCCTTATACCCTCAGACCTCCTGCCAGGATCTCCCAATGGCCAAATCCACCTGGCAACCAGAAGGCAAAGATCCTGCCAATGCAATCTACACTGGTCAGGCTCCCAGGGCACAGAGCAGGGTAGAGAAAAGTAGAAAGTGAATCTGGAAGGGAAGATGGATTTAGCCATCAGTGATACGGGCTGCAGTGAATATTTAGTTTTGTGGAAGCACAGATTGCTGACATTCAACGTCACCAAGCAAAAGAGTTCTGGTTAGAAGGTAGAGGATTCTTGGAACTAGAGTGGTTAAAGAATTTGATAAGAAAATTAGGAGAGAAAAAAAAGTGCTGCTGTCTTTATTATTGGAAATGAGATTTCTTAAAGTCCTTATTTTATCCGAATATTTTCCAAATTGTCCACCACAACCAGAAGGAAGGTAAGTATAGGTGAGTTTGTTAACAACATAGCAGTAAAATTCAATATAAGCAGAGAAATCATCCCATTAATTTTTCCTAGAAGTAGAATGCCTCCCAGACTTGATCAAAAACGTGATAAATTTCTAGAGAGCTTCACCAAACTGTGATCCAGGATCTGTGGTGTATTCCATGAAGTTCTCTGTAGAGGAGAGGGGGGACAAGGCAGGATGTCGACAGAACAACTGGTTCACAAAGGAAATTCAAGGGACAAGGTAAAGCTATCAACTGGAAGATTAAAGACAAAATGAAAAGTTGGGAGGTTTGGAGGAAGAGCAGAGGTATGGCATATGACAGTGCATGGCCAGTGACTCAGGACCAAGGCTGTGACAGGCCAGCAGTGAAGTGTGTAGTTAGTTGTTTTGGAGGCAGCTCACTATGGGGAAGAGAACAGAAGAGAAGAGACCTCACTGCAGGATTCTTAAGTCCAAGGCTGATTCTACATAACCCATCATTCCTCTGTTGTGAGAAACCAACATGACCACACTTTTCCAGAACACAAAACTGCATTGATTCTTGCCTCTTCAACCTTTCCAGCCCTACTTCCCAGCACTCCCCAACTCATTTCTGGATGTTCCAGTTACAAGATTTGCCTAAACATATCCTCCCACTTCATATCACTCTATCTTTGAGCATTGTATAAGACTTTGGGTAAGGCTGATGCAACAAAGAGAGAATAAAATAAAGGACGTTAAATTAGTTTTTCTCCTAAAGCAGTCCAGAGGTGAGTGGCACAGAGCCAGCAGAACAGCACTGTTCTACAACGTCATTCAAGGACCCATGTTCTCAACACCTTGTTATTTCACTATCTCCTGGGGTATTGCAGTTATTCCACAGGGCTGAAGTGGGCCTACCCCCTTGTCTGACAAAAAGAGAGTCCAGGGTAGTAGTGGCTTTGTCCCTAAGGAGATGGCTCAGTAGTTGCACACATAACTTTTGCTCACATCTTACTGGTTAGGACCTTGTCATATGGCCATGCCTAGCTGCAAAGGAGGTCAGAGAGCATAGTCTCTACTTGGTGGCCCTGTGCTCTACCCAAAGTTATGGTATTCTTTCATGAAGGAGGGCCTGAATAGAGCATTTTACAAGACCTTGGGAGACAGCTCAAAAGAGTCCCACTGGCCAAATCAGGTATAATTAGAGCACCAAAATATTAAGTACAATAATAAGCTATTAAAAAAATATATCAGGGCACCTGGGTGGTTCAGTCAGTTAAGTTTCCCACTCTTGGTTTCAGCTCAGGTCATGATCTCAGGATTGTGACTCAAGCCCCATGTCAGGCTCCATGCTGGAAGTAGAGTCTACTTAAGATTCTCTTTCTCCCTCTCCCTCTGCCCATCCACCCCAACTCATGCTCTTTCTCTCTCAAAAAAAAATTTTTTAATGAAAAGTATTAATGCAAAAAAATTAATGCATACTGATGATTTTCAAAAATATATAAATAAATAGGAGAAAGGGAGGGTTCTTGTTTCTGATACTTGTCTGTGCCCCTGTCTGCAACTTTCTCCACCTGGACCAGACTTTGCTCACCTTGATCACTTCCCTGAACTTCCCTTCTGGCTCTATTGTGACTTATTTAAAAATAAAATTTCTCTATTCCCTACCCTCAGCATTTTGCCAACGGCTCTGTTATAATTATCTGTGTACAACTTAAACTATGAGCTGAAGAAGCCAACAATAGGTTACCAGGTTCACTCCTGAAATATAAAATGTTTTTAGCATGTATAAAACCTTCTAGTTATTGGGTGCCTGGGTGGCTTAGTCAGTTAAATGTCTGCCTTCAGCTCAGGTCAGAATCCAGAGATCCTGGGATCGAGTCCTGCATGGGGCTCCCTGCTCAGCAGGAAGTCTGCTTCTCCTTCTGTCTTCCCACTTTGCTCATAATTTCTCTCTCTGTCTCTGTCTCTGTCTCGGTCTCTCTCTCTCTCATTGTTTCTCAAATAAACAAATAAAATCTTTTAAAAAAAACAAAACCTTCGAGTTATTGCAGTCTTCTTTTGGTCACCCTTTAGAACAGTACTGCTATTGAAGACAAATTGTTTACAGCCCCGATCATACTCTTTCATATATTCCTGAAGTCAAAGATCTTCTCTGACTAGGAAAAGGTCTCTCTTAGGCATGCATTGACGTTACTACCGTTAGTTGTCCCTTGCAGCAAGTTGGTCTCACTCAGCATTGTCCTATAGGACCTACTCAATGTTAGGAACCAGCCATCACTGTAATCATACAATGCTTCCATCTGTATCAGAATAAAATTAATGCATTGGCCAAAATCCAGCAGCTCATTTATAAAGAGTTTGTGATGCAGAGAGCTGAGGTCCTTTGACTAAGGATCACTGAAATAGGCACTCACTGAGTGTTTACTGAATGAATGATTCACTCACTGAACAAATGAACAAATAAGTAAATGAAAGAATCAAGTTGGTCAATATTTGATCCAAAAGCTGATTACTTTTGAACTGTTTTTTTCAGTTGCCTTCATCCTCTAATGGCATTTGTAAGTTATGTGTCTGCACACTAGCTCTCCATTGATCAAAGCAGATTGTCATATTGTATAGAATCTAATCTTGACGAAAGGGTAGTACAGAATTTTATGCTCCTAGAAATCTTGGAAATTAAAAGGAATAAATCTTCTTGGGCTGTGTATGTGGAAGGAAATCTAGGCAGAATCTGATTTTTCCAGTTTATAGGATAGTTCTGCTCTGGCTATCCCCCAACCTTTTTGATGTGGTCTCCATTTAAATTGGAGAGGGAACACAGGCTTCTTGTCACTTCGGATCTTACACAGGGCTTTTGCTTGTGGTAGGAGCTCTGAGAGCCATTACAACTATAGGCTACCTTCATCCAAAATAGACTTGCTTGGGCCTGAATGTTTAGGAAAACAAGATAAGTAAGAGAAACGACCTGATATCAAGGATTTATATTTAAAGACAAAACAACCCACTAGCTACATCCTGAGATCAGTAAACATTCAGCCCTATCTACGTGAATATCCAAAGACTCTATAAAGATCACTGATTCCAGAAATGATGTCACTCAGGCTCTATAAGACCCAAAATCATTCTAGATCCCATCATGTTAAGATTCTTATACTTCCCGAACATTGGAATATGTGCTTATATTTGTATAAAAAAGGTGAAAAATTCACTTAATTCTATTTCATGAGTGTCCTGAGTTAATTCTATGATGAAACTTGTTTCTTCCTAAACAAAATGGGGTTAAAACCCTGCCAAGCTTCTAAACTCCTAATCTAAAGAAACTCCAAGCTACTTGGCACAGTCTCATTATCAAATCAGATATTTGGTGTGGATTTTTCCCCCTGAGAATAACAGGAAACATCCAAAAAAAATTTTTTTTAATTTTAAGGCTACCCTAAAAACTGATCCCCCCAAAAATAAAAAAACTAATTATAACCTTTGAATACTCCAGAAATATCAATAAACTATAGTAATTTATGTCACACACAAATTTTTGTGTCTCTAGTCTCTACTCACTCCCTATATTTCAGTATACATTTCTTGTAATTTCCCTATCATGCTCTAATTCCTGAAATTCTCTCAATCTTACTTCCTGCAAAAAAACAAAACTATGTAGCATATTAGTTAAAGGAATGTTGTAGATACACCATGAAGGAAAACATCTTCCAAAATAACCCAGTAGTATTAAATTGTTATCTGCAATTGTCTCTTGCTAGTGAGAGGCAGAGAAGGTTGGTGGTGAAGAGAAAGCAAAACATACTTGCTTCACCCTTTGCTAAGCACTATGTGTATCTCCTATTAACAGACCCAATTTAAAAAAAAAATAGAGTGAACAGTCTGTTCTCTACCATTCCTAGATTATTTTGGTCTAAGATGACTGATGTGCACTAAAAGTAAGTGAATGTGGAAGAAGGTTATTACTGTAACTTACTGGTGAATTATTTGCAGAATTAAATGAAAATAATAGTGATAATCAAGGGTTACGTATATTGATCACACTAATGGACCAACCTTTCATGCCTTCCTATATCCATACTCCTTTGGTAGTACCTTCCACACTAACTTTCTGGTTTGTTATGTGACTTGCTTTGGTCAATGGAGTTATAGCAACATGGATGCAAACAGGGACTTCAAAAAATCCTCACATGTTTCCACCTCATCTCTTACTCTATAAGCATCATGAAAACTAGTCTGCTGGTGGGTAAAACTCATGTAGTAGACCAAATCACAGTCTACCATGATAGCTGAGGCCATAATAAATTAAATGGCAGCCAGGTGATCACCAGACACATAAGTGAGCCCAGGTAAACTCAGCTCTAATCAGAAGAACCACCAGACAGCCTGTAGCATTGTGAGAAACAATAGTTGTTTTGACCCACAATTAGTATGTGGGGTCATTCGTTACAAAGCAAAAGCTAACCTGATACAAATAATAATTTATTTAGTATTCACTATATGCCAGGCACTCTTTTATTTAGTCATTTGATCTTTGTAGCAAATCTGGTAAGTATTATTACAAATGTGATTTTTAAATTTAGCATATAGATTCTGAAATATAAATCTTCAAAATGATTTTTCACATACCTTTGCACGTCACAAACACCCTGTGTCATCAATAGGGTGTTTCTTACACCTTCTTACATTACAGTTCAACTTGACAGACTAGGAAATTCCTGCTGCCTTCTTCCTCCACTTTGTTCAAAATATGGCAGAAAGAGGCTTGACACACCTAAAGGAATGACCTATTCTTGCCACATAATTTCTAATTCCTTTCAGAGAAGTATATATACTGGGTTTTTAAAGTTTTATTTATTTAAGTAATCTCTACACCCAACATGGAACTCGAACTCATGATCCTGAGATCAGGAGTCACATACTCTTCTGACTGAGCCAGTCAGGCACCCTTATATATTGATATCAAAAATAAACTTCAAGCCTACATAATCTATACATTCAATAAATAATACAATAGCATTCATATTGCTTTTTTTCTAGAGTTGGATGACTTCTATTTTTGTCCACAAAGGAATAACTAATATTAAATTTATCTTCCTCCTGTAAATAATCATAACATTGAACAAAATATGTGAGGCAACTCTTTATAGGCAGGGAGAAAGAGGCAGCAAAGAACTGAGACCCATGAAGTAAGGGAACACATTAAAAGTTAGCATTGTTTTCACACCTGTTTTGCTTAGGGGTACTTTCAAACGAAAGTGCAAGATGATGGAGACCAAGAGAAGTGGGCTTGCTGAGCTGAAGAGGCAGAGGTTAAGAATGTAAAGCTACCAATGTGGCTGGAATTCATCAGACAAGGTACCAGAGAGGAGGGAGCAGCACAGAAGGGGGGCAAGGCATGAAAGTCTACATGGGCATATGCCTTAGGTTTTTTTTTTTTATTTATTTATGATAGGCACACAGTGAGAGAGAGAGGCAGAGACACAGGCAGAGGGAGAAGCAGGCTCCATGCACTGGGAGCCCGACGTGGGTTTTGATCCCGGGTCTCCAGGATCCCGCCCTGGGCCAAAGGCAGGCGCTAAACCGCTGCGCCACCCAGGGATCCCATGCCTTAGGTTCTTAATTGTGCATGGGCAGCATGAGACTTCATGAGGCCTAGGAGGGAGTGGCTACTGGGGATTAAGCTGAATGGGGTTACTATGAACATAAAATCCTAGAAGACACTGGAGTCCTGGTCTAGCCTGAGAGGAGGAAAACATATTAGCACATTGGCAATTTCAATGAGACCACAGAAAGGCCACATTTTAGGAATAATTACTGTGTGCTATAGAAAGGTTTATACCTTAGAAATTAGGAAATATCAAAGTAGACACACCTTAACAAAGCTTAAAATAAAGTTTGAAAGGATTTAGGGGATCTTCTAGTAATTCACCTACCTATCACAACAAAATGCAAATCTTTTTAAAAAGAAATAATTTAAACTTCCCACAAAGCACCATCCATAATGTTTAGCATACAATAAAAATATTTTATACACACAAAAAGGGAATAAAATATGACCTATAATAAAGAAAAGAGGTAGCCAATAAAAACAGATCTTAAGAGGACCCAAATGTTGGACTTATCAGAGAATTTTAAAACAATCAATATGTTTAAGAATTAAATGAAGAGATACACATAATGAGTAAACAGATGTGAGTCTCAGCAGAGCAATGAAAATACAAAAAAGAAAACAAGTGGAAATTCTAGAACTTAAAAATAAATAATCTGAAATGAAAATTTCACTGGATGTGTTTAATAATGATAGATGTTACAGGAAAAAAAAGGATCAGTAACCTTGAAGACAAATCAATAGACATGAGTCCAACTGAATAACAGAGTGAGGAAATATTTTTTAAAGAACAGAGAGCACCTCAATGATTTATAAGACAATGTCAAGTGGTCTAACATACGTGTGGCTGAAGTCTCAAATGAAGAGGACAAAGAGCATACAGTAGAAAAAATATTAGGAGAAATAAATGGCCAAATATTTTTCACATTTTATAAAAGAACATCAACTTATGAAGCAAAGAACTCGCAATCAAAGTTGAATAAATACAACCCCCCCCACTTGTTAGCCCACTGTAATGAAACTGCCTGAAAATTAAACATAAACTCTTTAAGTCAACTAGAAAAAAATAGAAATGAAGTTAGAGAGGAACAACTATAAGAATGACATCTAACTTCTCATCAGAAACAGTGGAGGCCAGAAGACAATAGAAAGACAACTTTAAGGTGTTGGGGGGTAGGGGGATGTCAATCTTAAATTATATAAAGAGCTAAAACACACCCCACGGTCGCCTAGGTGGGTTAAGCATCCAACTCTTGATTTGGGCTCAGGTCATGATCTTAGATGGTGAGACTAAGCCCCGCATTGGGTTCCACACCAGGTGTGGAGCCTGCTTGGGTTATCTCTCTCACTCTCTCTCTCTCTGCCCTTCCCCACCCCTGTACGTGCACACATGCTTGCTTTCTCTCTCATAAATAAATAAATAAATAAATACATACATACATACATACATACATACACTCCGAAAATGAAGGTAAAGTAGATATTGCTGAGTATGTGAAAATTGAATAAAGTTACTGGAAAACCACTAAATGATATGCTAGGGAAAATTCTTTAAGCTAAATAGAAATGATATCAGATAGAAACTCAGATCTATAGGAAGTAATGAAGAGAATTTTTAATTTTTAAACCAAAGGGAAATGTTGTTTGCATCTTAAAGAAATGTAAATAGGTTGGTATATATAAAAGGCTATTATTTTTCCATTTTATTAATTATATTGAAAGATAAATGACTCTTTTTTTTAAAAGATTTTATTTGTTTATTTGAGAGAGAGAAAGCACAAGCAGGGAGAGTGGCAGGCAGAGGGAGAGGGAGAAGCAGGCTCCCCACGGCACAGGGAACCAGATGCGGGGCACCCTCCGAGGACTCTGGGGATCATGACCCCAGCTGAATGCAGACACTTAACCCACTGAGCCACCCAGGTACTCCAATAAATGAACCCTTTAAAGTAAAAAAAATTGTACTTGGAGTTTATCTGTGTATATGTAGAATATATAACAACAATAACAAAAATTACAAGTGTATAAACATCTTAGAGGCTTTAATTTTGGGTGTCTGACATTTGTTATAATTAAATGCCTATTACCATGCTTAAAGTTTGCCATTTGTCATGTTAGTAGCCAAACAGAGAAATAAAAGAAATAGAGGACATGGTCCTTGACCTAAACTTACAAGGATATGAGAAAGCAAAATGCATAACAGTGACACTCCTTAGTAATAAAGTGACAAGTGGAAAGTCACAAGAACAGACAGATACCAGTTTCCCTAGAGCTCATAATACAGAGGAGTGATAGAACTCACTCTAGCCCATCTGTAGACATGTTGTGAAATAGGAAGGGGGGCAACCAGCTTTCCCCTCATGGTTGACACCTATATACATATGTGTTAGCTGGAATTCCAGCCCCACCAGCCCTCAGTAAAACTGCATAATTGAACATCCACAGTGGCTTATCGGAGTACATAGAGAGGTAGTTAGGAAAGACTTTTAGGGTCCTGAGTTATGTAATAAACAAGGAGTTTATGAACCTGGATGTCCTCACATCCAAAGGGAAGAAAATAACTCTTGCCTTAATTTTCAGAAAGAGCTTCAAAGGATCTCAAGGCTGGCATATTTTTGGAAGTTTCATATCCAGTTTGATTAAATTTTGTTTTGCCTTTCTCTTTCAAACAATCTTATGGGAATGTTTTATATTTCATCTTTAAATTTCAGCTTTTTTTAGGAGAAATTATGGAGGAATTTTCATAGAGAGAAAATATAAAAGTTTGTACTTGTTAATTAGTATTAAATATTAAATAGACAAAAGAATATTTTTCTAAGCAATAACTCAAAGGAATGATTTTTAAAGGAGTCTTCCCCTTTTCCTATTGAACACACTCATTTATGCATGCACACATATCCCATCTGTGCTAGTGCAAATATTAATTTAAAAATTGGCAGCATGATTACCTTTTAATGAGATGTCATCAATTGCCAAATTGGGAATTAACAGTTCCTGCCATTTAAACTATCATTAGTTTTTTTTTGAAGGGTGTAGAATTTTTAATTTTTAAACCAAAGGGAAATGTTTGCATCTTAAAGAAAATAAACACAAATTTAAATTAATTTTTAATTGTGTCCTCAAAATTAGTAAGTTTATTAATTATAAAATTATTCACCTATACTGTACTGTTGTATTTTGGAAACAAAAAGAATTTAAGAAAACTTTAAAATTCACAATCCTGGGGATCCCTGGGTGGAGCAGCGGTTTAGCGCCTGCCTTTGACCCAGGGTGCGATCCTGGAGACCTGGGATTGAATCCCATGTCAGGCTCCTGGTGCATGGAGCCTGCTTCTCCCTCTGCCTGTGTTTCTGCCTCTCTCTCTCTCTCTATGACTATCATAAATAAGTAAATAAAAAAAAATTCACAATCCTCTCACCTGGAAATACGCAATGCTAACATTTTTGTTTTCCATCTGGTCTGTCTTTCTGCATGCATAGACACACTCAGACAAGAGCATAAAATGTTATTTTTAACTTGTGGGTGATACTGAATTAAATAAGTTTTGAATCTTTTCTTTCATGTGTTATTAAAGACCTTTCAAACATTATTTTAGGGGCACCTGGGTGGCTCAATGGTTGAGATCTGCCTTTGGCTCAGGTCGTGGGATCGAGTCCCACATCAGGCTCCCTGCATGGAGCCTGCTTCTCCCTTGGCCTATGTCTCTGCCTCTCTCTCTGTCTCTCTTACGGATAAATACAAAATATCTTTTAAAAAACACATTATTTTAGGTATCTGCTATAATTATTTATCTGTCATTATGGTAGCCAGCCTCCTAGATGGTCCCCAATGATTATTGCCTCCTGGTACTTATGATCCTACAAAGCGCCCTCCCACAATGAGTAGAGCTGGCCTTAGTAACCAATAAGATACTCCAGAAATGGAGTGTGACTTCCAAAGATATGTGAGAAAAGACATTATAATTTCTGCCTTGCTCTTTTTTAGATTATTCACTATAGGAAAAGCCAAATGGCATGTCATGAGGACTCAAGCATTCCTATAGACAGGTCCACGTGGTGAGCAACTGAGGCCCTCTATTAATAACCACCACAAATTTGTCAGGTATTTGAGTTTGCCACCACAGAAGTAGATCCTCCCACTCAGTCAAGTTCTCAGATGATTACAACCCTGGCTGACATCTTGAGTATAACCTCATGAGGGACTCTGAAATGGAACCACCAAACTCATCTGCTCCTGGGTTGCTGGCCCACAGAAATTGTGTGAGTTAGCAAATATTTACTGTTTTAAACATAATAAACAATATTTTGGAGTAACTTGTTGCACATGGATTCATAATGATGATGATTTTGGTGCCAGAAGTAGGGCACTACCTACCAAAACACCTAAAACCTGGGAGTGGCTTCACAAAGGCAGGAAGGAAAGACTTTGAGAAGTGAAAGCACAGAATACACCAAAGAGATTGTTAGCAGAAGCCTGGTGACCTTCAGGAACATTGCTGGTAACAGCTTGGATGAGAATCTGGAAAATATTACTGAAAACTAAAAGATGAGAGATTCTTGTTAGATATGACAAAATTTAGCAACACTCTCACATGCAAAAAACACTGAAAAGAAGAAAATACATATAATGAACTAAGGGATCTAGCCAAGGAGATTTCCAGGCAGAGTACTGAAAGTGCACTTGATTTCTTCTTGCTGCTCATAACAATATGCAAAGGCAAGGTCAAATCCAGGGGTCTTCCAAAAAACTGTGGTCTACAGATGAAGCTGAGGCTGTACCTTATAACATTCTGTTTTAATGATTAAGAAAATTCTAAGGGGGTACTCCAGAGAACTCCAGAACTTCTAAGAGATTTAGGGTATTGTTCCTCAGCAAGTTCAACAAAAGCCCATAGTAGAAAATGGCTTCTCTTGAAGAGATGTAATGCTTTTGTTGAACGAAATGAACCCCATCTACAACTCTTCTGCAAGTGACCTTCAAAGTCTTTTTTTTTTTTTAATTACTATCAATAGAAATACTACCAGGTTGGACTGAGTGGATAGAAACCATACAAAGTGAAAAGAGGACTTCAGACTCCCAAACTCCAACAGGCAGAAAGCAGGCTGAGACTGTCTCAGCTGCAAGACATGGGTTACCTTTAATGGAACAGGAAGGATGCCACAGAGGGTAGAGCCAAGAGCCAGGGAGTATCTCTCCCAGGAGAGAGCAGGCCTGAGTCCTAACTCAGGAGCTGCCAACATTTGCCTGACAGGATTTCAGAATTGCTGAGAAGCAGTGGTCTCTGTTCTCCATGTTTTGAACAGGACTATGGACTGTATTATCCTGTGTCTGTCCCACAAGCATAGGTCGGATAAGGGAGGGGGCAGGAAACTTCTCCCATTAACTCATAGCCCTGAAGTTCAAGAGGAGCTACACTTGAACCGTAATTGGAACAATACACTGCAGGACCTGTTCCTGAAGAACTTCATCTGCCCCTGGACCTGGTTTAGGTGGTGAGATTCTGGCCTCGGTACAGATGCTATAAGAGGATAAAACTTTGGGGACTTTGTGAAAGGGTAAGAGTATTTTGCATGTGGAGGGGGACGTGAATCATTGGGGGCCAAGCACAGACTGCAGTGACCCGCCTCCCTGATGACCCCCAATAGTTCTTGCCTCCTGGTCTTCATGTCCCCGTGTAGCCCCCTGCCACAATGAACAGCACCAATCCTTAGGATTCATAGGATACCGTGAAAATAAAAGTGTGACTTCATAAAAGACAGTGTAGTTTCCGCCTCGCTTTCTCTCGGATCTCTCCCTCTGGGAGAAACCAGCTATCGGGCCATGTGAGGACACTCCAGTCCTATGAGGAGGGCCACGTGGTGAGGACACCTCCTGCCAGCAACAGACCCTATCTTCCCAAGCCCGTATGCGAGCTTCTTCGGAAGCAGCCCCTCCAGCCCCAGGCAAGCTGCAGACCACTGCAGACCACTGCAGCCCCCGCCAACCTGCTGACAAACCTCATGATATATCTTTTTTTTTTTAATTAATGAGAGACACAGAGAGAGAGAGGTGCAGAGACATCGGCAGAGGGAGGAGAAGCAGGCTCCATGCAGGAGCCCGATGCAGGACTCGATCCTGGGACTCCAGGATCACAACCTGAGCCAAAGGCAGATGCTCAACTGCTTGAGCCAGCCAGGTGTCCCCCTCATGATATATCCTAAGGCAGAACTACTTGTAAGCTTCTCCTGGGTTCCTGGCCCAAGAGATTGTGTGAGATAATAAATTGTGTGAAATAATAAATGTTTAATAAATGTTTATTGTTTGAAGCCACTAAGTTTTGGGGTGCTTTGTTGTGTATTATTAAAGAACACAGCCTGATTTTATTATATGGCTGGATATACCATAATTTGTTTAACCCTCCCTCAGTGTTGAACATTTAGATTGCCTCTAATTTTTTTAAAAGATTTTATTTATTTATTCATGAGAGGCAGAGAGAGAGAGAGAGAGAGAGAGAGAGAGAGAGAAGCAGAGACACAGGCGGAGGGAGAAGCAGGCTCCATGCAGGGAGCCTGACATGGGATTCGATCCCAGGTCTCCAGGATCATGCCCTGGGCTGAAGGCAGCGCTAAACTGCTGAGCCACCCAGGCTGCCCCTGCCTCTAATTTTTCATCATTACAATACTACAATGAAGAAACTGATAATAAACTGTTACTTATTAATCTCTTAGCATGTCTCTTAATTATCAGAAGTGACATTATGAGATATGAACGATGTTTGTTTGCAGCTGCCTTCAATAAGAGTCTGCATTTTTCTGCAGGGTCAGTCATGCTTTTAAAAAAAATCACAAGACAAGAATACCCACTACCACTATTCTTGTTTACTGGAGTAAACATACTTAGAAAAGAAAATGAAATTAAAAGTGTAAGCATGAGAGAAGAAAAATTTAAACCTCCACTATTTTCATTTGATATAACAAATATTTGGAAAGCACAAGAGAAATTATTAAGCAACTATTATGAATGATAAGAGAATTCAGTATGGTGACAAGAGTCCAAAGAACTGTCTCTACCCTCAATGCATTCCAAAAGCTTACAGGCAGCGGCAGGAGAAAAACAGAGCTGCTTATTGATTATATCCTACGGAATTCATCTCATTGCAGAAACAAGTTACACACATGCAGACAATAATTGTAGCTGTAGAGGGCCTGAGTATTACATATATAATGTGTGCACATATACTTGTAATGCAAATGTGTGCACACGCACTTATAATCCCTAATTATTGTGAGGGCCAGTTGTTGCTGATGTAACAACTACAGTTAGCGGGAGGGAAAAAAGGGAGCATGTGTGACTGAAGTAGTTTGTCAGCCTGAACCACCTCATTCTTTGCCTCAATCCCCGTAGCTTCTCACACTCCTCAGATAATGTTCCCTGAGACAAACCAGCCAGTTAGTATCCTGCCTCCTGAGCCTCTGCTGAGTCACTCCCCCACTCAAGCTCTTAGCTGTGAGAGTTTCTGCTAAACTATTGGCTTCCTATCCCTTAAGGCTATGTTCAAGCCTAGAAGCCTGAATTTATAAGATTGTGCGTTGGCAACTTTCAACTACCCATGGTTTGAGGTCTCCAGAACAAGGGGATCTTGATGCTGAACCACCGAGAATCTGCCAATGCAATCAACCCTCCTTTACCAAATTAACTAGCAAGCCATAGATTTAATCAAGATGTGTTGCCTTTGCTCATTCTGTGCACATTCCCAAAGGAGATGTCAGTGATAAGGAAAAGGGATAAACATGAGAAAGGGGCTAAGGAGAGGGAAAGGGTTCAATGAGTCAATGGCCACCCTCTGGAGCAGTGTCTACCGTCCATAATCCCACCTGGGACTTCAGGGTTCCAGGCCAGCACTCTTCCAGAAAGGTCTTAGAAACACTTGACCATCCTGCCACCTCTGACAAATATTCCTAAGGCTCAAGTATGTTAAAATATAGGAATATTTTGGGGTGTTCATCCCTGCAGTCTTCCCAGACACCAGAGAGCTCATGTGCTGGCCACTAAAAGCTAGACTCCAGGTTGCCCCAGGGAGTTGGTGGAGGCACTGTGTGAGGAAGGAGGAGTTTGTAAATGGCTCCCCCCACCACACACACACAGAGGAGGCAGGTCTCTGTAGATAAAGGCCACAGGTTGCCAGAAGTGAAAATGTAGACTGTTTGGTCATCTGTGTGCTTTCTCTGACGTGAAGCACAAGATCAGACTGTCTACTTTTGGCGAGCAAACGCGGGGCTTGTGAGAATGTCTCATTCTTAGCTTGGAGAAATCCATGTTGAAAACGAGCCATGTTTACTCCAAATAAACTGCAACCTAGGCCTATAGAGAGCAGAGCCACTGAGTTTAAAATGGCTAGAAAGAGAAGAAATATGAGAAAGTCATCCTCAGCATTCAGCCTTCTTTGAGGCTATTAAAATATTGCATCCTGGAATTTCCAGAGCATGATTTTTCCATCATGGCTTTACAACACCTTACCATCTTTCCATCTATCCCATGAGATATTAAGTAATTCACAAAACAGATTTACAATTATTTTTATTTCATATGAATATATAGCATATCACATTTAGTGAGTCAGAGAGAGGAAAACTGAAATAAAAATAGGATCTTGGGAACTAAAAAAAAAAAGTTGAAAAGCACGGCTCTATAGATAACTCCACATATTAAAAGGATATATAGAGCAGAAAAACGCATCAATGTCCTTTTTGAAAGTCAGAGATGTTTTCATTCTTTGGGGGTTTAACCATGATTCATCTTGCATTTCAAGAGCACACATCTCAATCCATGATTCAATTAGAATCAGGCTCCTCTACGTGCTTGGCACTGAGCTGGGCACTGCTGATACAGAGAGTAATAACACACGCCAGCCCAGAAGAGGGACTAGAAGATGACATTTTTGCTGTTTTGCTAGCAAAAAAGAAAAAGTGCACCAAGTTAGTTCAGCAAACATTCGGGAAAGTGAATTTTAAGGTATTGGGCAAAGCCCCAATAACTCTCCAAATAATGCTGAGCAGCAAAGTCTTTTTAAAGTTATATTCCATATTGCTTTGTAATGCATAAAGTACATCCAGACACAGATTTACTTCCCTAATTATGTTTTGCTTATGCTAATATTAAAATTAGCTTGTATTCCCTGACCACCGTCAGAGGAAGAAGTGGCTTTAGAAACATTCTGGGGAAAAAAAAAAAAAAAAAGAAACATTCTGGGCAAGAAGATAAAAAAGGATTCAAGACACCTAAGCCAGAAAAACTTGACTTCTCAGTCCCACCCTCTATTCCTTCCTCTCCAGGCCTTTTTTTTTCTTTCATTCTTTCCTTTTCTTTTTTCTTAGGATTTATATGTGGCTCCTTAGGAATATGGAAAACTGTTTGTTGCAATCTTCATAAAATCATGGGAAGAGGGGAAAAAAAAACACTTTTAACTTATTGAGCCCCTTACGAAGGGCTAGATATTGTACTGTTACATAAATTATCTCTTTTAATCAACCTGAATGAGGACTCCAGCTACCTCCACTTTTAACTCAAACTTTCTAATTGATTAAGATCTTTCCAGCTTATCTCTTAACCCAGGCAAAAGACTCTGCAGGCAAAGCATCCCTAATGGAAACCAAAACTACCCCCTCAAGCAATAAGGACTGCCCTGAGCCAGCAAGACCCCACTTTCCCCCAATAACTTCCCACCATCGACTCCAAGACAATGATTCACTTGATTGATCTTCTTTGCCCACCTACATATACCCACCAGCTTTTGTCCTGCATTTTTCTTATATAAGCTTGGAAGTATTTTTGGCACTTTGGAGACAGCCTTTGAGATGCTAGTCCTAGTCCACTGTCTTCCTGATGTTGGCCTCATTGACCTAAATTCCTTTCTTGTTTTACCACCACTCATATCTCTGCCTTTGGATATTTTGTCAGCAGCTGGTAGCCAAACTTGGCCTGTTTGGAATCCTGGGAGCAGGTGCTTTTGCACCTCAGCACCCTGGCTATACTCCTAGAGCCCTGTGAAGGAGACACCCCTATTACCAGTTGAGAGATGAAGAAACAGAAGCACAAAAGCATTTCCATAATCAATGAAAGATTGATCCAGAATTTGAGTATTGAGCCACCAACTTGAAGACCTATTTATTTCCACTATTCAGTACACTCCACTCTTTAGCATCCTGATTTACCAACAGCCCAACAGAGAAATGCACAAAGGGGAAGAGTGAACAGTTTACAGAAAAGGCTCTTAAGCATATCTTTTTAGGTGTTCATTTATACTCATAAGAGAAATACAAATAAAATTTCACTTATCAACATATCAGAGCAAAAGAACATTTGTTATCACCTCTGTGGTGTTGACTGTGGGGAAACAGGCTTGCCCGTACACTGCAGGCGACAGTGGGGCTGGATGCCACTGCTCCGGAGGCCCTTTGGCAATTACTACCAAATGACTCTTGTTCAATTTCACCCTTTAAGAATACTTGCATTTGTGAAAAATAACATGTGCACAAGATTATTCACTGTAACTGCGATAGCAAAGGGCTGAAACAACCTGATTTTCATTGATAGGAGACTTCTAAATTATGGTCACTCCTACAAAGAATTATATACAACCATTAAAAAAATGAGGATTATTGTTAACACAATTTGCTAAGTGAAAAACAGAAGATACAGAGCAAGTGCTATGCGCTTCACTTTGTGCAAAGGAGAAAAGAGACACAAGTCTTTGTATTTAATTAGACTATCAAGAAATTATTAACCTTGGGGTGCCTGGGTGGCTCAGTTGGTTAAGTGTCTCTTGATTTCCACTCAGGTCATGATCTCAGGATCGTGAGATCAAGCCCTGCACTGGGCACCACACTAGGCATGGAGAGTCTCTCTGTCTACCCCCAACACTCTCTTAAAAAAAAAAAAAAGGAAATTATTAACCTTAGTTGCCTCCAAGAGGGAGCTGGTGGCAGGAAGAATGGCAGATTTATCACTATGCATCCTTTGTGCCATCTGTATTTTGAAACAAGTCAATGCATTATCTATTTTTTTATTTTTAAAAGATTTTTAAATCTTTTAAAATCTTTGTGATAGAGAAAGAGCATGAGCAGGGGGAGGGCAGAGGGAAAGGGAGAAGTAGGCTCCCCACTGAGCAGGGAGCCTGACATGGGGCTCCATCCCAGGACCCTGGGATCATGACTTGAGCTGAAGACAGACACTTAACCAACTGATCCTCGCAGGGGCCCCATAACCTATTTTTTTTAAGTAAAACTTAAAATGCATACAAATTAATTGTTGTTAAGAATATAATATTTAACTCTGAATAATAGAAGGAAGGCACTGGTACTTAACCAGCTGAAACCTGAAAGTTGTGCATTTTGGTACAAAATGGTCAGCAGCAGCTTGCTCTTTGACTAGTCATGTCTTTCGGAGCTACTTCCTTAAATTGCTGTTAAGACTCCGAGTTGAATGCTTTACTTTTCTTTCTTCTTCTTAAAATAATATTATAACAAGGATGAGAACAATTTACGGGAGGGCTGCTCTTTGTAAAACTTGGAGCTTAGAGCTGTGGTTATATCATCTCATTTAATGTTCATGATAATCCTAGACATTGACTATATTAGCCTGATTTTAAAGGTGAGAAAAATCCAGATTTGGACAAATAAGTCTTTTCTATTTTAGTTGATTTCCAGATAGCATTAAGCTACTGTTTTCCAAAGTGCATGATTTTGAGAGGAAAAAGGTTTGTTGTTGTTTTAAAGGCCTCTAAAAATCCACCATGTCACACAGGAAATAAAGATGCTGCCACTAAATTTGTTCCATAGAAATTATTCTAAAGGACTCTTCTCACATTCAAGTGCTGCTCAGTAAAAATAGTCTGTGGATTATATAAGAGATTCTAATGTTTTAAAGCAGGAAAAATCCCATAAAACAGCCAGAGACTCCTCTTGTGGTCCTGTCAAGTTCTCAGGTGCAATGTGCACAAAGCCAGTGCTCCTCTTTTAACACAAAAAGAATGAAATTCTTTTCTCACCACACTGTGATAAAAATCACTTCGCATATCCCCTTCACCATCCCTTGCACTAGCCTCAAGCATCTTCTCACAAGTTATGGAGTTCAGGATAAAAGCCTGACATACTAAAAGGTACATCAGAAACTTGACACTAAAATATCCTTGATATTTTATTATTGAAGCAAGACAACAGAATCCATCATTCAGCCTTGGGCTTTTCACTGTACAGGAGGTTTGAACTGAAGTTACAGTGCTTGCAAGAAATGCTTACAAAACTGCTCAATTCCCCACTGCCCCAGCCAACACCTCAATCACCCCACGCTCATCAACCTCCGCACTCTCAGCCACGAATTGCATCACACCTTGCTACGTACTCCCAAGAGAAAGACTGCTGTGTTCACATTCAAAGACAAAGGAGACTGAAAACAGCTTTCCCATAAAGCTACTTTTGGGCTTTTTGTGGGTTTGCAGTGTGCTCCGAGGATTGAATTCAAATCCTAACATCTTGATGATAGAAACTCCAAGTTGCTGTTTGGTGGACTTGAATGACTGAGCGGCTACCTTGAGGGCAGGACATGGTGTGTGGAGTACAGAATAAGGATGTCATAAAAACCATTTTATTTTTCCTTTGGGTTTTGGTGGGTATAGATCTTGTTCATTGCCTCCACATGATTCAATGCAGTGGGCATATTATAAATCACCTATTTACAGCAAGGCATTGTCTTAGGCACTGAGGATACAAGCAAATACAAAACCAAGTCCCTACCTCCAAGGAGTTTAATATTCTAGCAGATAATACAGAAATATACACGTAATTATAACATAAATTGTCAGGTAAGTGATGTGTGACAAGGATAAATATTAAAACAAATAAGAGAGTAGGAACTAAAAAGGGGTACATTCTAGTTAGGGTGGCCAGGGAAGGTGTCTCTGAGAAGGGGCCACTTCCAAACAGATCTGAATGAAGGGAAAAGAGTCTAATGCAGAGGAAACAGCAAGTTCAAGGTTCCAAGGCAGGAGTGGGTTTGGCAGAAATAGTGGAGGTCTACATAGGAAGGATAAAGGAGGCAAAGAGTGAAAGGAAAGAAAAGTGGTCAGAAAAATAGCTGAGATTCCTGAAGGAATCATAGGTCATGATAAGGGCTTTGGACATTGGGAAGTCATTCAAAAGTTTTGACCAACTGACATGATCTGACTTATATATATATTTTTAAAGATTTATTTATTTTTGAGAGAGCAAAACAGAAAGGGAGAAAGAGTAGGGGGAGGGACAGAGAGAGAGAATCCCAAGCAGACTACCAACTGGGCACAGAGCCTGCATGGGACTCAATCCTACAGCCCTGAGATCATGACCTAAGCCAAAATCAAGAATTGGATGCCCAACTGACTGAGTCACCCAAGTGCCCCTGAATATATATATATTAAAGATTTATTTGTGAGAGAAGGAGAAAGAGTGAAAGAGCATGAGTGGGAGAGGGAAAGAATCTCAGCAGACTCCATGCTCAGGTTCCTGATTTATATTTTAAAATCACATCCTTGGAATCTTTAATTATCTCAAAAAAAAAGTTTTTTAAAACTATATATCTAGGGGTCACCTGGGTGCTCAGTCAGTTAAGCATGGGATTCTTGGTTTCACTTCAAGTCATGATCTCAGGGTCTTGAGATGGAGCCCTGTGTCTGGCTCCACGCTGAGCATGGAGTCTGCTTAAGATTCTCTCTCTCTCTCCCTCTGCCCCCCCCCACTGTGCTCTCTCTCTCTCTCTCTCTCTTTCTCTAAAATAAATAAATGAATCTTTTAAAAAAATTATATCTCTGGCTGCTGGATAAAGAGTAGATGACAGAGGATCTAGTAGGCCAACTCTAAGATAGCCCCTCCTCATTCCCACCTTCTGGTGTTCCTGCCTCTCTATATTCCCCTTGAGTAGAAGCTGCATTTACTGGCTCACTTATAATGAATAGAATATGATAGAAGTAACAGGGTATCACTTCTGAGATTAGGCTACAAGACTGTGGCTTCCATCTTGAATATTCTCCCTTACATTTCCTCCCTCCCTCCCTCTCTCAGCTTCCCTCTGGGGGAAGCTAGCTGCCATACTGTAAGCTACCTTATGGAGAAGTCCACAGGATGTGACAAGGAACTAGGCCCTACAGTCCAAAGCCCATGAGGAGCTGAAGCCTGTGGCAGCCACATGAGTAATTGGAAGTAGATCCCTCTGCCCCAGTCAAATCTTGAGATGACAGCAACTTCACAAGAATCTTTGAGCCAGAGGCACCCAGCTAAGCTGCTCTTGGTTTCCTGAGTATTGTTTTTAAGTCATTTTGTCAATTGTTTTAAGTTATATTTTGGTATCATTTGTTAGTACAGCAATAGGTACCTAATACAGGGGAATAAGAGTAGAAGGTCATTGCAGTAGTCAAGCACTACTGACAGAGTAGGGTAGTAATGGTGGAAGTGGTGAGCAGTGGGCCTGGGTAGGGCAGACAATGGAAATAAGGAAACCAACGTGCTTTTCAGTGACTTGGAGAAGAAAAGCAAAAGCCATGGCCCTGATTTGCACTCAGTGGAGGATAACCATCAAGGCTTTCAGTGGAACAGCACGTGTGCAGTGACAGATGGAGAGAACAGTTCTAGCAAGATTTTGACACTGACTCCTACAGAAAGGTGCGGGGACAAGAATTCTAAGGAAATGGGCTGACCTGAGCCTTGTCTAGGACTATGTGGCAAGGGTTACGAGCCGATTCAAGGAGCTGGGAAAGTGAAGGCAACAGGATCTGGCATCAACCTAAATTTGCAGAGCAAACAACAATGGTGACAAGTCAGGAACTTCGGTTAAAGTGATCAGAGAAACTCACCTGAATAAATATGTCGGTTCAAGTGGTTAGGATTAAAAAGCCATACCAGGTAACTGTAAAAACAGGAACTCACCTGTGCTGTGTATGCTCAGCACGCAGAGTTCAGCTATGGCCAGACACACATGCACTGGCCCTGGAGCCCATTTAACCGTGTGGCTAAAACCATGGGTTTTGATATCAGGAAAGTTGGGGTAGGAAGTCTAGCTCTTCTGTTGCTAACTCTGTGACCTCAACAAACTTATTCAAATTCCTCAAGATCCCGCTTTCTTGACTGCAAAATACGGACAATAAAGGTACTCACTCCTAGAATCTTTAGTACCACACTGGGCCATTAGAAGGACTTGAAAAGATAGAGCACATGTTTTCCTTAGGCACAGTGCCTGGAATATAGCGAGTTCTCAGTATGAGCCTTGAGCTACCATGATGTGAAGTGTCACCTGCCACTGCTATTCTGACACCCAGAGAAACTCGCACAGCAATTGAAGGAGGCAGTAGGGCCCTTTATCTCAAAGCAAAGCTGCATTGCTGTGTCAGAGATTAAAAACTGCAAAGTACACACATCCCTGCATAGCTCTTCCTCTAGGAAAGGCTATGACCAAAAGCCCATTTTACCCCATTAGTGGACACACCTGCTGGTTCCCTCTATCTTCTTCTCACTCTTAATATGGGAGCTTTTAAAATGCCTTCAAGTCAAGTCCTATGGCTGTAATGAAGGAGGTCCAAATGGGGCCACAGCAGATTCATTGGAAAAACAATAGTCCACAGAGTCACTCTTTCCAAGACACTTCATGTACACTGTGTTCACCACATCTGCTCCCCTGGCATTCACTGTCTGCTTTGTGACTCACTGATATACAATGAGAAAGCCCACAGAATAAGCAGGTCAAAGTGTTGTAGGTCACTAGTACCCACAAGCTCAAGGCCTGTCTGTTGTGTATAACTACAACCCACACTCCTGCCAGGAAGGCACGCCCCCACACATCGGCATTTGGGGCCTTGTCAGCAAGAGCTAATGTATGACATTGAAAGGCATACTCAGCAGCTGATAGGTTCAGCCACGAAAAATATCCAAACGTAAAGCCACCAGCACAACTCTGCTGAAAAGAGTGGTCACCTTCACGAATGATAATCCCGCCAGCCAAGGCCACTATGAATACGTACAACAATGTTACTGACAAGCCAAACAAATATATGCAAGTATATATAAAAACACATTACACGTTATAATGAAAAACTCAACACTCATATTTATAATAGGAAATGACTGGAAAGAGCAAAATGTTTTTTTTATGTATACATCCAAATTCAAATATATCCACCTGAATCCAACAAGATGTCATCAGCTTGGTTTCCTGTGCTTAAATGAAAGACTTCAAAAATCCAAACCTACTTGTAAATTTAATTGCTTTTTTTTAAGGCCTATAATTAAGCCACAACCTCCTGCTAACACCCACAAACAACTTATATTTGGAAAAAGAATCATCAAAAGTTACACAATTTGCTAATTTTCTTAATATTCTTCCCCACCATGGATCTCTGCCAGCATTCTCTCATTTCTCATCTGCAGTGTCAGTTTGACAGTTAAGCCAAATAAGAGCCAATGTTTGTGACAGGGGAAAGTAATCAGCACATCCATCCATTAGCATCCTGCTCATACATTCATTGTCAATTATAAATACTTGCTTGGGCTAACCTCTGCCACCATCATTGGAGCCATTACCTCCTGTAACTAAGTGATATATTTAGAAGAGTCAAGTTTCTGGCATTTTACAGCTGGGACTCAAGAATAATCAAAATGTTCATAAACTAACATTTGAGTCCCAGCAGAGTGTCTTGCTCAAGATAACAAATGATTATCCTAGGCGAGCAACTGCAAGTCAAACTGATTCATAAGTTTCACAGTTGTGTTTCTGGGCTATATCCATTAGCTTTTATTGAAAGGTTTTCACTTGCTATTTGGGGATATTTTTAGGGGACATTCAAGTATTCAGTTGGATCTGTACATTGGCACATACTGCAGGATTCTCAGGAGGACTCTGGGTCCTACTAAATGCAATGGAAGCTGTTGAGGGTCTGCCCAGAGGTGCCCTTGCCTTTCAGCTGCTATAAGTGGCGGCTGCTAACAACTCTCAGCTGCTCTCTTTAGAGAACTCGCCTCCACCAAACTGAAGCCATCTTGACCTGGAAGCTATGCTCTCCCCACTCCTCAGCCAAACACTTACTGATGTGGAGCGCAAACGGCAGGTCGCTTCTCTCCAGGAAGGGCTGATCATCCCTGTGACGTGGTTCATGCTCCAGAGCTTCCTCATGGGGCCAGGATGAGCTAGTCTCCCCAGGGGACTGCATTCTTGCTTACCTTTCCTCCTTTAACCTGTCCTGGTTCTCTCACTTGTCTTCTCCTGAGAGGACTCTAAAAAAAAATCACTTGAAAAGGTAACCCCCATATCAGAGTCTGATTTTAGGGAGCCCAACATAACACACTAAGAACCTTTCTTTGCCCAAAATGGGACTGTGCTCCTGCTGAAGCACACCATGAACCTTCAGCCCCACTACTTGAACTTGTGGCTATTTCCTAAATACTTGAAACAGGTGATTCTTTCTGCTTGTGGTAATCTAGAGAGAGACACTCAGTTCAAGGACTGCTTCCCATCCATCTCTAGCACCTGGCACAGTTCTGGCAGAATTCCTGACCTCAACCCTGACCAACCAGATCCTTCTCAACCTTTCCTAGAAATCATTAGAAAAAGACCCCAAACCCAGTAGAAAAATAGGCATAGGGTATTAATAAAAACAGCCCAATAAAATGGAAATAGGGACATGAAACTTAAGAGATGCTCATCCTCACTCATAATAAGTGAAATATGAATTAAAACTACAATGGGATGCTCTTTTCAATCAAACTCTAAAGCATCTTGTTTCCTTCTATATCCCAAACAGCACCCAGCATAATTATTTGCCTATAGTACACATTCCATAAAAATTGGCTGAACAGAATTGTTCTCTTTCCTTTCTCTTTCCTTTCTGAACAATTTAGTTCAAAAGTCATTATGAAGGACCATGAAAGGTAGGTGTTTGGTGAAGGTGTGAAGAGATGTGGTGGCCCAGAGCAGGGTGTCAGAGAATGAGCAGGGTGAGATCAATTATGTAAATATACTATGTATGATGGGAGGCAAGTTTCTCACTCTCAGAGTTACAAATATGGAAAGAGAAAAATCATAATGAAGCCTATATTGTTGGATTACAATTGAAGATATTAACGTGGTTAATACCTTAGTTTTCAATATATGTAAGATAAACAAATATAATTGTAAATGTGTATGTATATGTAAATTTCCCTGAAAGGGCCTGGGACTAGCAACTCCCCAATGGAAATGACCGCATGTAACACACAGGTCTTCATTCTAAATATCATTCTCCACTGGGAGCACTTGGGTGGCTCAGTTGGTAAAGTATCCAATTCCTGATTTCGGCTCAGGTCGTGAGATCAAGCCCTGTGTCAGACTCTGTGCTCAGTGCAGAGTCTGCTTGAGATAATCTCTCTCCCTCTCCCCCTCTTCCCACTTGTGTATGCACAATAAATTAATTAGACTAAACATATGGGGCAGTCCGGCGGCTCAGCAGTTTCGTGCCATCTTGGGCCCAGGGCGTGATCCTGGAGACTAGGGATCGAGTCCCACGTCCAGCTCCCAGCATGGAGCCTGCTTCTCCCTCTGCCTGTATCTCTGCCTCTCTCTCTCTCTCTCTCATGAATAAATAAATAAAATATTTTAAATAAATAAATTAATTAATTAAATATATGTCTATTTAGTTTAATTAATTTAATTAATTAATAACACTGTTATCTATATAGTTATCCACTAAAGGAATCAGGGGTACTTGGAAAAATAGCTGATCCCAGAGCTCAGACAGAAAAAGTAAATGATGAGCCTGAAACATCTTGTTCAGCCCTAAATAAGGAAGTGCTCAAAAAAAAAAAAAAAAAAAAAGATGGACAGTCAAAAGGAAACAGAAGTCAGTTTGAAGAGACTCCCACTGGCTAAATCTGAGAGAGCACTGAAATAAATGATGAGAGTAATGATTAAAACACATGAAACAGAGAAATCCATTATATAAATATATAAATATTTAGATAGATAAATGGAGAAAGTGAAGGTCTGATGAACAGTAGAATATTCACAAAATCCCTAAGTACTGCCCCTCAAAATATTCACTAATTACTAAGGAAAGCACAGTAAATTTACACTGGAGAAGGCTAGCAAACACCTTTGTATCAGGTGATCCAAGTTAACATCACCAGTAATGAAGCAGAGTCAAACACCTGTGCCAACGGACTACAACGAGCCACGGTACCACTTCCATGATAGCCCTGCCAAAGAAAAATAATAAAAACCTACATAATCAAAACCTACTCATAGGGAGGCATCAGACAGATCCAAATTGGAGGATATTCTATAAAATGGCCTATGATCTTCAAAATTCTCAAAGTTATAATGGTCAAGGAAAGATTTAAAAACTGTTCCAGATTAGAGGCAACTAAAGAGAAATGAAAACTAATGTGGCCAGGAAGCCTTAGAGGTGGAGGAATGAAGCCACAAGTAAAGGAAAGCTGGCAGCAACCAGAAGGAAGAAACAAGGAATGGATTGTCCCCTAATGCCTCCAGAGGAAACATGACACCTTCATTTAGCCATAGTGAAACTGGTTTGTGCCTGTTGGCCTCAAGAACGAGAAAAGATTTCTGTTGTTTTAAACAGCTCATGGTGGGGCACCTGGGTGACGCAGTCTGTTAAATGTCTGACTCTTGGTTTCCACTCAGGTCATGATCACAGGGTCATGACATCAAGTCCCCTGGGGGCTCAGCACTCAGCATGGAGCCTGCTTAAGCCTTTCTCTCTCTCTCTCTCTCTCTCTCTCCCTCTGCCCCTCCCCCTCCACATGCTTGCTCTCTCTCAAATAAATAAATCTTTAAAAAAATAAATAAGTAAAAGTAAACAGCCCATGGTAATCCCTTAAAACAACCACTGGAAACTAATATGGCATCAATCTCTAATACTTAGTGGCTTGCAAAGAAATAGATGGTTCTTTACCTGCCTACTCTTCATTACCGATGATTGGAGAAAGACTAGGGATATTCAACATTGCCCATACCATCCTGCTCAAAGATCCAAGCAAAATCACAGCTCTGACACACTATTAACGTGGCTTCATCTTCAAAATGAGGGTTAACAATAAAATACTTCATATTCCTGAAGAGGTAGATGTCCTTGTTAATAATAAGGATTGTACTCTCTTCACCCACAGCTCTAAATGGTTTTATACAGCTCTATTAGATTTATTTTCCAATGGTAACATGCCACAGGGGCATCACTTGATCTAACAATTCAGCAATAGCAAGAGGTAATAGTATTCTCTAGAGAAGCAAAAGCAACAGAATGTAAAGATTGAGATTGAGAGCGACAGGGAAAGGGAGAGAGAGAGAGAGAGAGAGAGAGAGAGAGAGACTGAGATTTATTTTAAGAAATTGACTCATATGATTTGGAGGCTTGGCAAGTCCAAAATCTGCAGGGTAAGCCAGCCTTCTGGAGACTCTGGAATCCAAAAGCAGGCGCTGGAAGAATTCTTTCTTCCTTGGGGAAATGAGCCTTTTTTTCTATTAAGACCTAAGCTCTACTGATTTAAATGTTATTCTCACTAAAAGATACCTTCACAGAAACATCTAGAAAAATATTTAACCAAATATCTGAGTCCCGGGCAGCCTTGGTGGCTCGGCGATTTAGCGCCACCTTCAGGCCAGGGCATGATCCTGGAGTTCCGGGATCGAGTCCCGCTTCGGGCTCCCTGCATGGAGCCTGCTTCTCCCTCTGCCTGTGTCTCTGCCTCTCTCATGAATAAATAAATCTTTTTTAAAAAAATTTGAGCCCCATGATCTAGCCAGGTTGACACATTAACTATCACAGAGGGAAAAAAGAACCTCTATCATTGTTCTGGAATCATGTGTAGAATAAGAGCTCATCTCTTTGGATTTAAGATCATTCACTTTGGTCTCATGTCATTCAGTGATGCATATACTTTTTTTTTCATGCTATATTATCTTTCAGTATAAAGACTTCCAAACACATCACATAGAGACCATCTTACCCACTGTTCTGTTTGGCCACTAGTCTCTTGTCTCTTCCTTCAGTGATGGTGAAATGGATACCCTTTCCACGGGGAAGAGTAATCTATGGTTTGTTGCCTTTGCCAATAACAAAAATGTTGGAGAGCCAGGTGGCAAAGCTGTTGCCACTGGCATCTTTCACGTGAACTACATCAAAAGAACCAGGATGTCTCTCTCTGTTGGTGATCACACCAATTTTTCCCAGGTTAGCATCCCCAGTTGTCATACACAGATTACTAGTGTCAAACTTGATGAAATTAGGAATCTTTCCAGAGTCCAAATCAATCTGAATGGTGTCATTCACCTTGATAAGGGGATCAAGATAGCAGATGGTGAAAGCATCATGGGTCACCAGATGAGGGATTTCTTTTGTCCCCACAAAAATCTTTCTCACTTTGCACAACTTATACTTGGTGTCCTCATGTATAACCCAATGAACAGCGAAGTGACCCTTGGTGTCATAGATCAAATGGAAATTCTTGGTGACATCCATAAAACCAGCAGAGTAGGTTGTATCAGTTCGGACCTTGCCATCAATCTTAATAAAACACTGCATACAGATCTTCTTTATTTAACTCCTATTAGGGCATACTTAAGTCTGTTCCTTAGGAAAATGATGAGAAGGAGATATTCTCTCTACTTATGGGCACCAATGGATAGACAAGGGGCAAACACATCAGTCAGTTTATCCAGCATCCAATGCTTTGGAGCTTCCACATGCTTCAGATGCTTCTTAGGACCATGAGTCATGGCTGTGCTAGTCATGAAGAGCCAGTGATGCATATACTTTCATCTCATGGCTGTTTTGTTGTTGTTGTTGTTTTTAGACCTGGTTTTCATTTTTATTTTTTTTATTTTTTTTTAAAGGTCACTTTTGAAACAACGACCTTTTTTTTTAATTTTTTATCTTTATTTATTTATGATAGTCAGAGAGAGAGAGAGGCAGAGACACAGGCAGAGGGAGAAGCAGGCTCCATGCACCGGGAGCCCGACGTGGGATTCGATCCTGGGTCTCCAGGATCCCGCCCTGGGCCAAAGGCAGGCGCTAAGCCGCTGCGCCACCCAGGGATCCCTGGTTTTCATTTTTAGGAAGAGAAGCAACAGCATCAAAATTTAGGCTCTTTTTGCCATAGTGACTAATGCATTTTGTAACTACCTCATTTGTATAAAGGTATGTGGGAAAGCTTCTTCCTAGGCATTCATGAAGGAAGAAAATTTAGACTCATCTGCTCATACAGACCTGAATCAAGAAAGGCTACTCTCAGGGGACGCCTGGGTGGCTCAGCGGTTGCACACCTGTCTTAGGCTCAGGTCGTGATCCTGGGATCCAGGGTCGAGTCGCACATTGGGCCTGCTTCTGTGAGGGGCTTGCTTCTCCCTCTGCCTATGTCTCTGCCTCTGTGTGTGTGTGTGTGTGTGTGTCTGTTTCTCATGAATAGTAAATAAATCTTAAAAAAAAAAAAAGCTACTCTCAGGACCAGATCTTAAGGGAGCTATAGAAGAAACCTAAGATGTGAAGATGTTTTCACCTACAAGTTTTCAACTGATTTTACTTGGGACAGTCTAATCCATTCACTATAGAAAAGAAAGATCAGAGTTCAGCTGTGGCAGAAATAACCACAAGCTACTCATTCTGTTTCAGAACATGATGCTGTTTCTCCTGCCAGGGACAGAAATGATACTCATATCTTGGATCCCACTTCTAATCATGTGGGCATGGGCAGGAAAACGAAAGTTGGTCCTTGATGGGGCTGAGAAATGTCTTTGCCCTCATGGTTTCCTATTTCTCTGGTTTCTCAGAAGTATCAGCTGGGCAAGGATATGAATCTCCAGCAAGAGAATCAGGGGGATAGTGAATTGAGCCAGCCAATAATCATAATAATGATTAATTAAAAATCTATTTTGTACCAGATGCTGTTCTGGGTACCAGGGAGATAGGAGGCAAGACATGGCTCCTACTCCTCAGTCTAGTGGGAGCAACAGGTGAGAGCTACATGGAAAGAGTTGACAAACACAAAGGAGTGCGTGACTGTCTGAGGGTCAAGAGGGGTTTCATAGAAAGGGTGACCTTTGGCCTTCACCTTGGAAGATGCTTTAGGACCTAGTAGGAGGAGTAACAGAAAACAGAGGATTTCAGAAACTTGGAGTTTAATTAATTAATTAATTAATTAATTAATTTTTTTTAAGATTTTATTTATTTATTCATGAAAGACAGAGAGAGAGAGGCAGAGACACAGGCAGAGGGAGAAGCAGGCTCCATGCAGGGAGCCTGACATGGGACTCGATCCCTGGTCTCCAGGATCACACCCAGGGCCAGAGGCAGCACTAAACTGCTGAGCCACCCCGGCTGCCCGGAGTTTATTTTTATTTACTCTTTTTAGTATTGAAGTACTGAATGTTCACTTAGAAAATATGCACTGTGCCAAAAAATTAGAGAGAAGTAAAAAAAACAATGACTCCAAAAAATGACCCATAACTCTGATAGCTAGAGGCAATACAATACCACTAATTATTTTGTCATAATTCCTTATTTTCTTTTTCTTGGTATTTCAATATAAAATTGTGTTTATACTATATTTATAATTTTGTATATTGTTCATTCCCAAAACAGTCTATCACTAAAAAACTTGTTAAAGTAGTATTTGATAGCTTCTTAAAATCCTACTAGATTTACCTTAATATCTGTAAGCATTAATCTGTTGTGGGTTTTTTGCTCCTAATTTTCATTCATTTAAAGGATGTCTTTATGTATAAATTGTGTCATATTTTAGAAGTGGAAATCCTGGATTAAAGTATATGAACATTATTAATGCTCTTGATAACTGGTTATATTGTTTTCTAGAAAGGTTGCTGTAATTTAAATTATTACGAGCAAAATATAAAAATGACTTTCTTACTAAATTCCTGTCAATATTGCATAGAACTTTTAAAATGGATTTCAGCATACATTCAGTAAACTACACTAATTTCAAATGTATAGCTCAATAGAATAGTATCATTTTTCAATATTTGATAATCTAAAAGGAAAAATATATTTCTTTTAATTCTAGCAAATTGTTTTATTATGCTTATTAGACTCTTGAATTTGCTCTTTTGTGAACTGATGGTTCATGTTATTTATCTCTTGAGGTCTGAGTGACTTTTAAAAATCTGGATTTTCTAAATAAATAAATAAATAAATAAATAAATAAATCTGGATTTTCTATTTATATTTGCTGTAGATATTTTTTTCTGTTTGCTGTTTTTTTCCATTGTCTCTGTGAGGTTTTTTGTCAATCAAAGCTTTTATTGTTTCTATTGTTTGTGTGGCCAACTTTTTCAATCTTTTCCTTTGTAGTTTCTTTCAAATAGAATTAAAAATATTTTTAGATTTCTTTGAGACTTCTTTGACTCATGGGTTATTTAGAACTGTGTTGTTTAAAATTCAAATATTTGGGGGATTATCCAGCTATCTTTACATTACTTATTTCTAGTTTATTTTCATTGTTATCAGGGAATATTATTCGTAAGATTTTTGTACTTCTAAATTTATTAAAGTGTGTCTTATGATCGAGAACATGGTCTATCTTGGTGAATAATCCCTGTAAGATTGAAAAGAATATGCATTCTGCTGATATTGGATGAAGTATTCTATTTGTCCATTAAATCTAGTTGATTGATAGCTCTGCTTAGGTTATCCATATCCTTAATGATTTACTGCTTATATGATATATTAGTTACTAATGAAGGGGCGATGAAGTCTTCAACTGTAATAGTGGATTTGTCTATTGCTCTTTTTATTCTATAAGTTTTTACTCCTGTGTTTTAATGCTCATTGTTAGGTGCATATATGTGTAGGGTTGTTATGTCCTCTTGAAACCGTTTATCATGTATATAATGCCCCATTTTATTTCTGATAACCTTTCTTGCTCAAAAGTTGGCTTTGCCTGAAATGAATGTAGATATGCTCCAGCTTTCTTTGATTAATGTTAGCATGGTGTATCTTTCTCCATCCTTTACTTATAATATGTCTGAGTATTTACATGTAAAATAGGTTTCTTATACTTAGATCTTATTTTTTTAATCCACACTGACCATTTCTGTCTTTAAATGGTATATATAGACCATTTGCATTCAGACTTTCAAAGTAATAACCCAGTAGGGTTCCTGAAGATAAAGACCACCAAAATATGGGGACTCCCCCCAGACTGTGGTGCCCAGGATTTTCCCTACTCATATTAGCCCACAACTCAGGCTCTGGAAATTCATTCAAAATTACCATTTAAATTTTTGAATGCCTGGATGGCTCGGTCAGTTAAGTGCCTGACTTTGGCTCAGGTCATGATCCCAGGATTCTGGGCTCGAGCCCCACATCATCCATGCTTAGTGGGAAATCTGTTTCTCCTTCTTCCTCTGCCCCTCCTCCACCCCTGTGCATGCTCACACGCTCTCTCTCTCTCTCTTTCTCTCAAATAAATAAATAAAATCTTAAAAAAAATAAATGTACAATTACCTGTTGTTAAAAAAATAAAATAAAATAAAATAAAATAAAATAAAATAAAATAAAATAAATGTACAATTCTTAATTGACCAATGTCAATGGAAATTTGGGCAAGGAGGTTGTGACCCCACACATCTAAAAGACCATTTATTTTCAGATAAACAAACATGGCATAAGCATTCTGTCTAAAAAGTGTCCCTTTAAAATGGATTTGTTTCTATGGACACTAGGAGCATGGCTCCACTTTACACCTATGGGAGACCTCACAGAGCCAAGTTCTGGGAGCAGAGAGCCAAGAAGTGACTTGAAAGGCAGAGTGTTGCTAAAGAAAGAGTAGCATTTCCTTTAGTCTCTACGGTTATGCATCTGGGGAAAGCAGCTAGCTCTAAGACCTTCTCAGAAAACAGCAAACTAAGCATGAATTTTATATCTTACACCCAAAGCACTCTCCCTTTATCCTGCTTGTGGCTTTGTCTGTATCTATTTCAAGCTACTCAGTTTACGAATCTGGCCGATGACACCATGTCATTATGCCATAAAAGAATTTCACAGTTCCTGTGTATACCTCCTACCCTCTGACTGTGGCAAGTGAATAAAGTTTCCGGTCCAGTTTAAAGCACAGTAAAAATCTGGGCAGCTCTGAGAGGTCACTGAACAACCTTTCACAGCTCACCAATAGCACTACTAAATGCACTGCTAATTCTATTGCCACAAAATTCAAGCTACCACAAAACAATAGTAAAAACCAAAAAAAAAAAAAAAAAAAAAGTAAAAACCAAAATATAAAATAAATATCCATGAGTCTATACAAATATAGATAGATGGATGAGCGATAGATAGATAGATAAGAAGAGACAAATCTTATGCACAGAGGAATTCCAAATAATTTATGTAGATATTCTGCTCTCAAGAGGTGGCACATAACTCCTTACTCCTTAGATGTGGGCTATGCCTAGTGACTCCATTGCAAAGACTATAGTATGGAAAAGGGAGAGGAAAGAAACTGTACAAACATCGTCTCAGCCAGGTGACCAAAGTTAATTAATATTAACAATGGTAAGTCATGTCATAGTATATGATGAAAATGGCACCTCTGTGGCCTTACTTCTCAAGACAGATTACTCCAATCTAATCATGAGAAAAACATCAGAAAATCCCAAAAGAACATTCTCTGAAACACTTGACCAGTGTTTCTCAAAACTGTGGAGGTCACCAAAAACAAGAAACATCTGAGAAACTGCCACAGACAAGAGAACCATGAGACATGACAACTAAAAGCAATGTGGTATCCTGGATAGGATCCCAGAATAGAAAAAGGACATTAGATAAAAACTAAGGAAATCTGAATAAAATATAAATTTTAGTCAACAATAATGCATCAATATTGGTTCACTGATTGTAACAAATGTATCATCCTAATGTAAGATGTTAATAAGGAAAAGTAGGTACATATTATATGTGAATTCTCTGTACTACATAATTTTTCTGTAAATCTAAAATTGTCCTTAAAAAATTTATTTTAAAAAGACACAATATACAAAGTTAAAAAAAAACAGTTTAAAAATGGACAAAGTTCTGAAAGACATTTAGCCAAAAGAAAATCTCCAAATGACCGATAAGTACATGAAAATATGTTCAACACCATTTGTCTATAGGGAAGTGCAAATTAAAATCCCCCACCAGGATGACTGTATAATCAAAAAAGATAGACAATAACTAGTGTTTTTTTTTATTATTTATTTATGATAGGCACACAGTGAGAGAGAGAGGCAGAGACACAGGCAGAGGGAGAAGCAGGCTCCATGCACCAGGAGCCCGATGTGGGATTCGATCCCGGGTCTCCAGGATCCCGCCCTGGGCCAAAGGCAGGCGCCAAACCGCTGCACCACCCAGGGATCCCAACAATAACAAGTGTTGAAAAGGATGCAAAGGAAATGAAACCCTCATATATTGCTGGTAAAATTAAAACCCCTCTGCATTTTCAGAAAACAGTTTAGCAGCTCCTCAAAAAGGTAAACATAGAGCTACCATATGAACCAGTAATTCCATTCCTGGTTTTATATAGCCAAGAGAATTTAAACCGTATGTTCATATAAAAACTAGTATGTGAATGTTCATAGCAATATTACTCATAGTAGCTGAAAAGTGGAAAAACCCAAATATCCACCAGTTGATGAATGGGTAAACAAAATGTTGTGTATCAATGTAGTGGAATATTAGCTATAAAAAGGAATGAAATTTTTTTTTGTAAATTCCAGGGTGATTAACATGCAGTATTCTATTGGTTTAAGGTATACAGTATAGTGATTCAACAGTTCCATATATTGCTAGTGCTTATCATGATATGTACACTCTTAATCCCCATCCTCTATTTCACCCATCCTCTCCAGCCACCTCCCCCTCTGGTAACCATCTGTTTATTCTCTATAGGTTTGAGTTTATTTTTTGGCTTGCCTCTTTTTTTCTTCTTTTTTCTTAAATTTCACATATGAGTGAAATCACGTGCTATTTGTCTTTATCTGACTTATTTCACTTAGCATTATACCTTTTAGGTCCATCCATGTTGTTGCAAATGACAAAATTTCACTCTTTTTTATGGCTGAATAATATTCAATTTTATACATATACCACTTTTTCTTTATTTATCTAAGGATGGACATGTGGGCTGCCTCTATAATTTAGCTATTGTAAATAATGCTGCTATAAATATAGAACTACATACATCATTTTGAATTAGTGCTTTATGTTCTTTGGGTAAACAGTGGAATTACTGGATTATATGGTAATTCTATTTTTAATTTTTTTAGGAACTTCCATACTGTTTTCCACTGTAGTTGCACCAGTTTGCATTCCCACCGACAGTGCACAGGGGTTCCTTTTTCTCTCCATCCTCGCCAACACTTGTTTCTTATGGTTTTGGTTATAGCTATTCTAATAGGTGTGAGGTGGAATCTCATTGTGGTTTTGATTTGCATTTAAAAGAATGAAATATTAATATATGCTAATATATGAGTGAATCTTGAAAACATTATGCTAAGTGAAAGAATCCAGACAGAAAAGACTATATACTGCATGATTCCATTTCTATGAAATGTCCAGAACAGACAAATCCATAGAGACAGAAAACAGATTAGTGGTTTCCAGAGGTTGGGGGAGTGGGATATGGGAAATGGCTACTGGTGGAGACAGAGCTTTTTTGGAGGGTGATGAAATTTTTCTGGAATTAAATAGTGGCAAAATTTTGTGAATATACGAAAATATACTAAAATTTAAAGAGTTATACATTTAAAAATCACTAAACTAAGAAAGATAAGATTCAAGCTGTACTACCAACTTTCCTCACCATTTTCCTCCAAAGAAAGGAGAAGGAAACATGACACATATGCTATTTATAGAGAAACTAAGGCACCAAGTGGACAACCAAGCTGCTATCATCTTGATCAGAAATTATTGGGCACCTGCTTTAGGTAGGACATGTATGAACCATGTCCTCACAGAAGGTAATGCAGGAAAGAACATTCTCTCCTTTCATCGAGTGGTGGTTCCAGGATTAACACAGAGGTCATTTCTATTAAAATAAACAACTAATGGAAGCTCAGTTGACTTTGGCCACTTATTTAGAAAGCTGCAGGCTTATTACGATTTCTTGTATCAGAATTAGCTGTTAATGCAGCTGAAAACATTAGGTCTACTCTGTGCTCACCGTGTGAATAGCTACATAGCATAGCCTACATTTCCATGGTCAAATAGAATAAAATTCCAGAAGTCAGACTTGAGCAAAAACACTTATTAGTGATGATTTTTTTGTTTGTCCAGGTCAAACAACCAATGCTTCGGCATGTTTTTTTTTTTTTAAACTAGGGAAAGAAGAGAAGCTACCTCCTTTCCCACTCCTGAGGAAAACAATATTAGAAAAGAAGAACAGAAGTATGGTTTGAATCTTACTTTTCTTATTTTATTGATTTTTAAGTATACGATTTAGTAGATGTTATATATTCACAAAGTTGTACCCCTAATTCCAGAAAATTTCGTTACCCCAAAAAGAAACCCTATACCCCCTAGCAGTCATTAAAACAATGAAGAAAATACACATGGCATCAGCATGAAGAGTCCCTCACAGCACAGTGAGAGACTAATGTGTTGGACCTGCATTCATAGGTGCTGGTGGGGAGAGAACCCCACCTGAGGCACCCATGTTCTTGAGGAGAAGGCAACAGCCATGTGTAAGTTGTATCAATGACTCATAATTAAATCAAGTGCTTGCCTAATTTGCTTTCCCTGTATTTATTTTTTTTCTTCTCTCCTTCTCTCTTCCCATCTCTGCAATTTCTCCTCCTTCGCCATGACCATCTGTCCCACCATAACCTCTTTCCTTTCCTCTCTTTCTCATGCTCTGAAACACTGAGACCTCACTGACTCTCCTCCTCCCCATTTCCATCCCCTTCCCTGGGACCTTTGTCCTCTGTTCTTCTCTCAAAATGTCAATGTTTTATGTTCGTGCGCTCGTGTGTGTGTGTGTGTGTGTGTGTGTGTGTGTGTGTGTGTGTGTAAAAAGAAAGGCAGAAGTAATTGTTAGCCTGTATGACTCTCTGGTTGGCCAAGAACAACAGAAGCTACAAATTTCTTTTAAATATTAGTCCCCTCCTCTCCTTAAAAAAAAAAAGCAGAGGTGCTTCTAGTGAATGAGGAAAGACATGTAAGGAGTTACTGAAGTATTCAGTACCAGAAAAGGAAAATCTCCTTTATCTATATTATGGTTCAAAGCAAAGTTATTCCCTGTGACTGAAGATCAGTTATTCTGTATTTCCCATAGCTAAGCTGATTTTTAAGAGGATGATTTTTGTTTTTTAAGATTCATAGATTGAATCTCTGATTAAGCTCAGGGACACCTCAATCAGTTGAACATCTGCCTTCGGCTCAGGTCATGATCCCGGGGTCCTGGGATTGAGTCCCATATCAGGGTCCTGCTCAGTGGGGAGCCTGCTTCTCCCTCTGCTTCTGTGGCTCCCTCTGCTTGTGCACTTGCACGTGCTCTCTTTATATACCAAATAAATAAATAAAATCTAAAAAAACTTTAAAAATAAAACATAATCTCTGATGAAACATTTAAAAACACAAAGAAAAACCACAAATGAATATACTATATATGCTGACTTTCAAAAAGAAAAGTCATCTATGCTTTTCAAAAGGTGACAACCTGCACTTGGGCGCACAACACTGCACTTAACTGGGAAACTCTCCTGCTCCACGTCCTCTCCATGCCTCCAATGAGCCAAAGCCCTCAAAGGTGCGAGTGCGTGGACTGCTGAGGACACCCTAACACTCCTGCCCTTCCAAATGTGGTCAGCAACACAAGCTAAGTTCTTATGTTTTCTTAACTCAAAAGTATACTGTTGAGCAAAAAAGAGACTAGATTCAGAAGGAAAATTAGAAATGACCAAAGCTGCTAAAGCAAGACAGGAGTGCTTTGAGATCAGCAGACACGTGGACCAGTAGCCCTCTGTGAGCTCTCTGTGAGGGAAGGGCTCAGCTTCTAAAACAATGTAACTAACTGTTCAGCTTTAAAATGCTACAAAAATTTTAAACACCCTGTATCTCCAAGCATATTCATGTATCTTTTAAGGTGAACAACAGCAATAATAATAATAATAATAATAATAATAATAATAATAGAAAGAGAAGGAAGGAAGGAAGGAAGGAAGGAAGGAAGGAAGAAGAAAGAAGAAGAAGAAGAAGAAGAAGAAGAAGAAGAAGAAGAAGAAGAAGAAGAAGAAAGAAAGAAAGAAAGAAAGAAAGAAAGAAAGAAAGAAAGAAAGAAAGAAAGAAAAGAAAGCTGAACATAGCTGGAAAGAAATTACCCAGCGTGACGAGGGGCATTGCTTTAAATTGGTGATCACAAAACTCAGGAGGGCCCCCAGCATGCACAGGAAACCCTGTTTCATTCTTCCTGTTTATTTGGTCTTCCAGTTTCCTCTACAGCTGCTCCACACTTTCTCCTCTCTTCTTAAATTTCCAGCTCCTTGACCTTTCTCACTTTCACTGATAAACTTGCTTATTATTTCACTGAGAAAACAGCTGCAATCAAAAATAACTTTCTCAACAACTCTCAAAAAAACCCACCAACATACCTTCCCCTAGATGCATGCATTCTGCCTTCCTTCTAATTTCAGTGGAGGAACCAATTCTTAGTGCAAGTGACAGGATATATGACACTTATGAAGGTTCTGAAAAAAAGATTTAGACAGTGGTGGAAGGTTTAGAGTCAAATTATTGGAACACACATTAGAAAACTAATTCCAGGGCCAAATTCTCCACTTGTAGATTAGATCCCAACTCCTGCATTCTGCAAGAACTTGCACAGCAAAAGAAAAGTAACCACGGTTTACTGCCTGGCTCATCTATGAGTAGGGTTTACATAGTCATAATAAAGTAAACCCAGAATATTGATCTAACCAAAATTTTAAAATTATGTAACATCTAATAACTTTCCACCATGGAAGATGGAAATTTAGCTTCCATTTCTCTCCCACATCCTCTCTGATAAAAATAAGCTTTAAAAAAAGCAATCATCTCTATTTTGTCATTTCTTTCTCACTGCCATGTCTCTATCACTGAAACTTCAAAGACAAGATGACCAATGACTTCTTTGTCACCATGTCAATGACTAATTCTAAGTCCTCATCTGATACATATAGGCAGCAACACCTGCACAGTTGATCCTTTCCATACTTCCTGAAACACTTTCACTTGACTTTTACTTTCTTTCTTTAAAAAAATATTTTATTTATTTTTTTGAAAGAGAGCACAAGTGCAGGGAGGCCTAGATGGAGAGAGACAAGCAGACTCCCCATTGAGCAGGGAACCCAACTCTGGGTTCAATCCCAGGACCCTAAGACCATGAGCTGAGCTGAAGGCAGATGCTTCACCAACTGAGCCAGCCAGGTGCCCCATCACTTGATTTTTACTTTTGACTTTGACTTTTAGGATGTCACATTCCCCTGGCTTCCCTCATACCTGGTGGGGGATGGCAGATCCAGCAGTCAGTTAAATTCAAGGCACTGTAACAATTTAGAAGAGCCACATCAGAGCATTTTTGATCACTTTCTTTCATGAAGAAGGCTCCAGGAGTGATTAGGGGACTGTGGAGATCATTAATGCCTCTCCCTCCTCTATACCACTGGGATCTAGAATGTTTCCTCCCCAGATTCTGGAATTGTTGCTCTCTCTCTCTATTGCTAATAAATCTGTGTCTCAATCCAGGAGCTATTACTTCATCTTTTTTCCAACATGCCCTACTTGCACAGACATTTTGTCTGGGAAGGTCAGAGGCAAGATGGACAGGGGTATTTTAAAATAAAATTTACAGAGACCTATTATGTCCTCTACTCTGGCCCACATAGAGACCCAGTGAACTCTGTGCTCAACTAAGTGGTCATTATCCTATAATCTAAGACTTTGTCAACTCAAAGTGCCTGATTTAGAATTAAATTTATATCCTTTGTGCCTCGCTTTGGCTGGACAGCTACTTAGAGAGTATACAACCGGACTGGTTCAGTGTTGCTGTTAGGGGAAATAAAGGTGCATCATGCCTAGACACAATCAAGATAAAATCCCAATAAATCTACACAACCTATCCTCCCTGCTCTCCACCCAGGAAGACGTTAAGAGGACGTGGTTCCTTTCTGGATATAGCTGAATTTAGTGACCAAACTGTCTTGATAATGTGTGCAGATCAGAAAGAGGTAAGATCAGAAATATTTTTGCGGTACCTAGGTGGTTCACTCGGTTAAGTGTACAACTCAGTTTCAGCTCGGGTTGTGATCTCACGGTTGTAAGATCAAGCTCCCCCCAGTCAGGCTACTCATGGAGCCTGTTTAAGATCCTCTCCGCTGGGGATCCCGGGTGGTGCAGCGGTTTAGCGCCTGCCTTGGGCCCAGGGCGTGATCCTGGAGTCCCGCATCGAGTCCCGCATCGAGTCCCGCATCGAATCCCGCATCGGGCTCCCTGCAGGGAGCTTGCTTCTCCCTGTGCCTGTGTCTCTCATGGATAAATATAAAATAAAATCTTTAAGGAAAAAAAAAAAGATTCTCTCTGCCCCTCCCTAACCCTCTCCGTCTCTTAAAAAAAAGAAATGTTTTTATGTTTTTAAGTAGACGGTTTTTTTAGAAGGGCATTCCAATACTTACCAATAGTAGATGCCTGTGGGCAGTAGACAACAGGAAAGATCCATTGTTAAACGGCTTTTGTGATAAAAGGTGCAGTATTATCAGACTGCAAATGATCCAGGAGACCAAATACATAATACAGGTTAATTTCCAGGGCCACAAGACTGGACAGTAAATGAACTTTTCTCCAGAGAAAGACACCATCTCTATCTTCCAAGGCTATTCACTACAACAACTTGAAAAGAGTATCTGGACAGAGGTTGACAGTGCCTCTGCTTGCAAAATGGGCAGAAATTTGAGATACCCATCTCTCCCAATATGTAGTTAAGTAAAAAGTTAACACCAGAAGCAATGACAATTATACACACACATATACACACATACATACATACATACACATATACATATATATTAACTAACTAGAAGATATAATTGAAGAAATGAATGGATTAATGATTTAAATTATATCACCAGAAAATGAAATAAATTAATATTAATGAGCCTGTGAATAAGACACGTCAAGAACAAAATAGCATTTATGTTGTTCTCCAGTCAAAGTTCACAACCTGAATCTAACCATGAGAAAACATCAGACAAAACTAAACCATAAAACAACTGACCTGTACTCTTCAAAAATGTCATGATTCTCATGAAAGACAAAGACTGAGGAACTGTTCATTAAAGGAGAGTGAAGAGTCATGATAGCCAAAGCAATATATGATTGCAGATTGGATTCTGTCCCAGGAGAAAAAATTTCTACAAAGGATGTTATTGGGACACTTGACAGTTGAGTATGGACTGCAGATTAGATAATAGTTTTATATCAATGCTAAATTTTTTGAGTTTGATCACTATATTGTTTTTATATAATAGAACATCTTTGTAGGAAATACATGCTGAAGGGTATAATAAATGCAATGTTCTCCCAAATGGTTCAGAAAAAAATATATATCTATAGTGAGAGAGAATAATAAAGTAAACGTGGCAAAATGTTAAAAATTAGTGAATCTGGGTAAAGGTAATATGGAAACTCTTTGTTGTTTTTTGCAACTTTTCTATGACTGAATTTTTTCTGAATAAAAACAAACACAAATTTTAAGAATTTAAAATAAATATTTGGAAATTAACATTAGAAAAATATTCATAATCTCTGTAAATAAACTTTAAAACTCCACAAAAGGAGTCTTTTTTTTTTTTTCAAGATTTATTGGATTATTCATGAGAGACATAGAGAGAGGCAGAGACATACGCAGAGGGAAAAGTAGGCTTCCCGCAGGGAGCCTGATGCAGAACTCAATTCCGAATCCCAGGATCATGCCCTGAGCCAAAGTCAGATGCTAAACTGATGAGCCACCCAGGTGTCCCTACAAAAGGAGTTTTGAATAACTGAAAAAACATATAATAGAAAGAAATACTTTCATTAAGATGTCAGTTCTCCTTAAATAAATGTAAAAACTTAATGTGCTCTCAAGACAGAAACAGCAGAAATAGTCAAAAATCATTTTGTAATTACCATATTGTATATTAAAGTGTATTATAAAGGCACAGTTGAGTACTGTATGTGGCCAGGAAGACCACTCAGTGGACTAATTACAAAGACCAGAAATGCATCCAAATATACATGCAAATTTCTGACCCAGCAATTCTAATTGTCAGATTTTGTCAACTATGTAATATTTGCATATATGCAAAATAACATGTACAAGGTCATTCATTATAGCATGCTAGTAATAGCAAAATTTTAGAAATAGCCTCAATGTCCACTAATAAGGGTCTGATTAAATAAATCATGATCCTTCTATGCAGTGGAATTCTATGCATCCATTAAGAAAAATAAGGATCTTCTCTGTGTAACAAATAACTTCCTAGACACAAAGTAGTATCTATTTAACATACTACTACTAGTTTTTTGTTGTTGTTGTTGTTTTGTTTTTTTAAAGAAGAGGAGGAGAGAATTTCCATGTGTCTATACCTCTGGAAGAGTATATTGTGGCTGATGGGAAACAAAGAATGGCAACTGGAACTCAAAATATTATCTTTGTTGTTGATAAAGCTCATATCAAGAACACAAAAGCAGTTTGCCCATTTGAACTGGGCCTCTGCAAGCCTCCCCCTGTGCATTTTCCAAGACGGAGTTGTAGACTAAAAAGTCTGTTGCTGAAGTCATCTTGGCTCCCAAAATGAAGGGGGAGAAGGAAAGGACTGAGCTCTACACACCATTTTTTCTCCCAAACTCATGTAACTCACTCCATACTGAGGGAAGAAGAAAGGGATAGGGCCAAGGCCTAGCAAGTTAGGGGAAAAAACTCTATGTGTAAACCTTGTGGGTGAGCAAGAAGTGTTCCTTCATCTGGGCCTGAACAAAGAAGATAAGAAATGGATAATTGCTGGCATCTAGAAACAGGTGCCAGATGATGGAGGGACATGAATTGAAGGAGACCATAAACTGGGTTCCCTACTGTATTTTAACATTTTAAACTATGGGATTATATTCCTCAGGGGGGAGGCTGGGTGGCTCAGCAGTTGAGCATCTGCCTTCAGCTCAGGGCATGATCCCAGAATCCAGATCGAGTTCCACATCTGGTTCCCTGCGGGAAGCCTGCTTCTCCCTCTGCCTATGTCTCTGCCTGTGTGTGTGTGTGTGTGTGTCTCATGAATAAATAAATAAATCTTTCTTTAAAAAAAAAAAAAGAAAGAAAAAATATCTCCGTGTGATTCTGTGCAGGTAATTGAGAGCTGCAAAGAAGGGATAAAAGAAACAAGACCAAAATTCTGCATCATGTGCTTCACAACTGGTGAAGGGAATGGAATTTTACCTAATTAGATGTAGTTAGAAAATTTTTCCCCGTAGCAGTTAGACTACACAGAAAGGATGACCTCTCCAACCATCTTTTTGGACATTGTGCTTGAAATGAATTGTTTGCCCAGCAAGGAACCACATACAGGGTTCAAGAGGGCAGTTGTAGACTTGATGTGTGAGGAATCATGGGTCTAGAGGAATTATGCAATATGACTCAGAAACCGCTTCCCAGCACCTGAGGCTCACATAGAGTGAACAAATAACCTTGTGGATTTTCTGGGTGAAGAGCTCGTGTTGATTAATATCACAATGTTAAAGACTGCCTTTTCCCTGCTTCAAGGGACACGTCTCCTCACTTTGCAGGCTGGGTTGGGTCCCATGTAGCCATGTGAGCCCAGGCAAACACAAATGGACCTGTGTGGGTCCCCAGTGTGTGCCCCTTCAGAGTGACCTCTTCTTGGCTTCTTGATCACTGACCATATGGTGAAATGAAGATATGGTTTAGTAGCTCTCATTTTGACTCTGCTATTTGGGACCAGAGAGGTCTAGATTCTAAGACTAGTTCTATATACTAAAAAAATAAAAATAAAAAATACATAGAGCTTGTTTACTTTTCTGTTAGTTTTCATACCCTTTTAAACTTCTGTTCCCACATTTCTGATAGACTCCGAAGTGTCAAACCAGGCATATTTTTAAAACAGTTACCATAAATAGGTCATGAGAGGCACCCAAGGAAAATGTCACCAACTCTCAGTGGCACTGTAAGTAATGTTTCAAAGAATAATTGACCCAAAATGCTTCGTTGCTGGGCAGGCAAAGATTGAGGCAACAGTGAAAGAAGCTTAACGTTCCAAATCACAAAAGGGCATTTAGGACAACCATGGAAACCTGCCCTCCCTCCCATCCTCCTACTTCTCCCATGTAGAAATCAGGCATCTGAATTGCTTTGTTGTATTCGAAGGAGTGTCATGTAATTCTGATTCTGTGTTATCCAGTTACGATCAAGGAGGCAGGGGAATAAACTGTGTGTCATTAAAGGAGGAAAAGGGAGAAAGAAAGCACCAGTAAGAGAAAGTACAAAAGAAATAAAGAGAGATGTTAAAACAAACACACAAACCCACCTCCTCTTTCAAACACTGCAGGATGGAAGTGGTGACAGTAAAGCACTGACTTGGGCGAGTCGCATATGGACCAGGACCTCAGCCTCTCCAGCAAGGAAGCTCCTCAGGCTCCACTGGAAACAGTAGCTGTTCCATGGGCCAAAGGAAATTTTTAGTAAGGTTTTCCCTTCTCTATGTAAAACTGAGGAAAAGGGGAGCAGCACAGATAAATTTTTAGGAAACTAAAATTGAAATAACCCTTTTATTCTGATATTACATCCTTTCTAAATTTCTGGTGTTGAAATTTATTTATTATTTATTTATTTATTTATTTATTTATTTATTTATTTAATTTTGGGAGATAGTAGATGCTGGTGGCTTTTCTTATTTGTCTTTTGAGGGTTTTTTGGTAGTTCCTTTTAAATTTCCAATTTTTTTAAAGTTTTTTTAAATTTTTTATTTATTTATGATAGTCATACAGAGAGAGAGGGGTAGAGACACAGGCAGAGGGAGAAGCAGGCTCCATGCACAAGGAGCCTGATGTGGGATTCAATCCCGGGTCTCCAGGATCGTGCCCTGGGCTAAAGGCAGGCGCCAAACCACTGCGCCACCCAGGGATCCCCTAAATTTCCAATTTTGAAATACATTGTTCAGGGTTTTCTTTTTTTTTTTTTTTAATTTTATTTTTATTTTATGATAGTCACAGAGAGAGAGAGGCAGAGACACAGGCAGAGGGAGAAGCAGGCTCCATGCACCGGGAGCCCGACATGGGATTCGATCCCGGGTCTCCAGGATCGCGCCCTGGGCCAAAGGCAGGCGCCAAACCGCTGCGCCACCCAGGGATCCCTGTTCAGGGTTTTCTAAACTTGCCTGACTATACAATTTTTTTTTTTATTGAAAAGCCCTTAACAAAAACTTTTTTCTATTAATTATTTTTTCTATTTTTCTATTAACAATATTTGCTAGTTGCTTTTATTTTGTCCCATTTGGCAAGACAAAAAAGGAAACTCCCCTGGCCAATTTTAGAAATATATATCGTACCAACCTATGAAATCCAATTAACATGGGGAACATTTGTCTAAATATCCCTGCCAAAGGGGTACCACAGGAAGTCAAATACAACGTCAGTAAAATGTGTTCAAAACAGGCATCATGGGACGCCTGGGTGGCTCAGAGGTTGAGCATCTGCCTTTGGCCCAGGGCATAATCTTGGAGTCCCTGGATCGAGTCCCACATCAGGCTCCCTGAATGGAGCCTGCTTCTCCCTCTGCCTATGTCTTTGCCTCTGTCTCTCTGTGTGTTTCATGAATAAATAAATAAAACCTTAAAAAAAAAAAACAGGTGTCACTATCAATTGTACTACAATAATTTAAAAAATTTTTTAGGAGTGCCTGGTGGCTCAGTCAGTTAAGTGTCTGCCTTCAGCTCATGTCATGATCCCAAAGTCTGAGATTGAGGCCCTTGTCAGGCTGCCTGCTCAGTGGGGGCCTATTTCTCCCTCTTCTCCCCACTTGTGCTCTCTGCTGCTATCTCTGTCTCTCCCTCTCTCTCTCTCTCTCTCTCTCTCTCAAGTAAATAAATAAAATCTTTTTAAAAATTTAAAGTTTCCATGATACAAAAAGAAAAAAACCCAGATATCTCAAAAATAACAGCAGCTTAGCAGATATAAAAATAATCCTTTCAAATTGCAAATAATGTGCAAACATGTCACTCCTCAAAAAATTAGACAAGAATAGTTAATGAAAAGTCTATTTGAGGGGCACCTGGGTGGCTCAGTTGGTTAAGCATATGACTCTTGATTCTGGCTCAGGTTATGATTTCAGGGTCATGAGACCAAGCTCTGCATGGGGCTCCATGCAGCACATGGAGCCTGCTTAAGATTCTCTCTTTCTCTTTCAAAACAAAAGAAAAAAGAAGAAGAAAGAAAGAAAAGTCTATTTGTTACTTAAAAGTCTATTTGCTATTTTTTTATGCTGAAAATTTATTTTTTCTTCAAGTTTTTATTTAAACTTCAGTTAGTGGGGAGCACCTGAGCAGCTCAGTTGGTTGGGTGTCCAATTCTTGATTTTGGCTCAGGTCGTGATCTCAGGGTTGTAAGATGGAGCCCCACTCAGGCTCCTCACTAGGTGTGGAGCCTGCTTAAGATTCTCTCTCTCCTTCTTCCTTTGCTCCTCCCCTCTCCAACTGTTCTTTCTCTCAAGATAATAATAATAACAAATAAGTAAATAAATTCCAGTTAGTTAACATACAGTGTAATATTAGTTTCAAATGTAGAATTTAGTGATTCATCACTTACATACAAACCCAATGCTCATCACAAGTGCCCTCCTTAATAACCATCACCCGTTTTACCCATCTCTTCTGCCCACCTCCCCTCCAGTAACCCTCCATTTGTTCTCTATACTTAAGAGTCTGTTTTCTGGTTTGCCTCTTTTCTTCCCCTATGTTCATCTGTTTTGTTTCTTGAATTCGACATATGAGTGAAATCATATGGTATTCATCTTTCTCTGACTTATTTGCTTTGCACAATACTATCTGGCTCCATCCGCATCATTGCAAATAGCAAGATTTCATTCTTTTTTTATGGCTGAGAAAAGTCTATTTGTTATTAAAGACTGCTGGCTTCCTAAATCTTTTTCTTGCTTTAATAGTTGAAATAATCACCTATTAAAAAGCAAAAATAGCAATTTTTCTTTTATTTAAAAAAATTCAGTAAATAGAGCAAAATATTAATGCAGTTTAAAACTTTTCCTTCAAGGGGGGGCAAGATGGCAGAGAAGTAGTAGTTCTCAACTCACCTGGCCCCATAAAATTACCTAGATGATTTTCAAAACATCCTGAACACCTACAAATTCGACTTGAGATTTAAAGAGAGAACAACTGGAATGCTACAGAGAGAAAAGTTTTCACTTCTAACAAGGTAGGAAGACAAAAAAATAAATAAAAAAGAATAAAGTGGGGGAAGGGAATCACGACTAGCAGGGCTAAAGCAGAGAGCAAGAGCCTCCACGGCAGGAAAGCCGAGCTCTGGAGAAGCAGGAACTTTACAGTTTACCCTGATGGAAAAATGCTTAGCAGGGAAATCGGGCAGAATCACGGGAAGGGCAGGGAAGCCTCAAGATCCCTAGAGTCACTATAAGAGGAGGCTGTGCAGATCAGTGCACCCACACCTGCCCCCAGGAGCATCTAGGCCAGTGTGGATTGGGAGACTGCAGTTAGTTACTTGTGGGGAGTTGACTCCAGAACTAGAAATCTGGCTGCCACCATTTTTTTTCCTCTTTGTTTCACCTTGTGCCTGGGAGAGGCAGAGCCACTAGAGAACAAAGGCCTTGCAGGATAAACAGCCCATACTGAGCCCAGCACCTGGCATGGGGCAGGGCATCTCCACCCAGGCACAGATATCTGAGAATCAGCACAGCAGACCCTCCCCCAGAAGAACTGCTGGAAATACAAGAGAAAAAAAGCAAGTTTACTGAACAAGGAACACTGGAAAGCTCCAGGACTGAGGGAAAATAGTATATAGAACTAGAGGATCCTTTTTTTCTTTTTCCATTATGACTTTTTATATCAGACTAAAAATTTCCAATATTTTTTCTCTTTTCCAACCTTAAGTACAATATTTTATCAGCTCTTCATTCTTAAGTTTTTTCCTTTTATTTTCATATTTCTACATTACGTGTCTTACATATATTTTTCACTTCTGGATTCCCTTCAACGTATTCAAATTAATTTGGGGAGATATACAAGATATCAGTAGTTGTTTTTTTTCTTGTTGTTTTTTCTGCCTCGTTTTGTTTTACAATGGTGGAAGTTAGTATCTTCTAAAACATGACCAACATACACACAGTAACAATGGAATACCATATTGGTTCATTCTGTGAGATTATATTCTCTCTTCCTTCCCATTCTGTCCCCCTCTTTTATATTGTTTATGGTTTGGTGGTCAATGTTGGGGCTTTATATAACTATTGCTGGTTTATATAAATTTGGGATTGATCATCTTCTAAAATACAGAACAAAATACACTCAGAACCAAGAGGATCACACTCTAGACCCCATCAGGTAGACTATATTCTCTCTCTACTACCACTTCCGCATCCCACCATCCTCCCCGCCCCCACCCACCCCCCCCCTTTTTTTTTTTTTTTTTTTTTGCTTTTTCCTATTTTCTTTACTGTTTTTTTCTGTTTCTTTTTTCTTCTTCTTTGTTTTTGGCTTCTAGCTTTTTATTTTTATTACTTTGTTTTAATATTTGTTTTTCACTTTAGTCTCCTTTTGTTTTATTATGTTCTGTTCTTTTTCTTCTATTTTCTGGTCTCTAAACTCTTTGGAATCATCTAGGGTGTATTTTACTTGCGTCATGGTTGATATTTTTGACTCAGCCCGCTCATACAGCCACTCTGCACTGGACAAAATGACTAGAAGGAAGAATTCACCACAAAAGAAAGAACCAGAAACAATACTCTCTGCCACAGAGTTACGGAATTTGGATTAAAATACGATATCAGAAATTCAATTCAGAAGTACAATTATAAACCTACTTGTGGTTCTGGAAAAAAGCATAAAGGTCTCTAGAGACTTTGTTCCTGCATAATTGAGACCTAATCAGGCCAAAATTAAAAATAGATTAAATGAGATGCAATCCAAACTGGGTGCTCTAACTGCTAGGGTTAATGAGGTGGAAGAGAGAGTGAGTGACATAAGACAAGTTGATGGTAAGGAAGGAAGCTGAGGAAAAAAGAGAAAAACAAGAGCCCACAAGGAAAGGCTTAGAGAAATAAATGCTAGCTTGAGAAGGAAGAATATATGTCTAATTGGGATTCCAGAAGAGGCTGAGAGAGAGAGAGAGAGAGAGAGAGAGAGAGAGAGAGAGAACCACAAAGTATATTTGAACAAATCATAGCTGAGAACTTCCCAAATCTGGAGAAGGAAATGGGCATTCAGATCCATGATATAGAGAGGTCCCCCGCCAAAAATCAATAAAAACCACTCAACACCTCGACATTTAATAGTGAAACTTGCAAATTTCAAAGATAAAGAGAAAATACTTATGGCAGTGAGAGACAAGAGCTTCTTAACTCATATGAGGAAAAATATCAGATTAACAGCAAACCTCTCTACAGAGACCTGGCAGGCCAGAAAGGGCTGGCAGGATATATTCAGGGTACTAAATGAGAAGAACATGCAGCCAAGAATACTTTATCCAGCAAGGCTCTCATTCAGAATAGAATGAGAGATAAAGAGATTCCAGGATAGGTAGAAACTGAAAGAATATCTGACCACTGAACCGGCTCTGCAAGAAATATTAAGGGGGACCCTGTAAAAGAAAAAGGAAGCCCAAAGAAACAATCCACAAAAACAGGGACTGAATAGGTAATACAATGACACTAAATTCATATCTTTCACTAGTTACTCTGAATGTGAGTGGGCTAAATGATCCCATCAAAAGACATAGAGTATCAGACTGGATAAAAAAGCAAGACCCATCTCTTTGCTATCTACAAGAGACTTCTTTTAAACCTAAGGACACCTTCAGCCTGAAAATGAAGGGGTGGAGAACCATTTATCATTCAAATGGTCCACAAAAGAAAGCTGGGGTAGCAATCCTCATATCAGATCAATTAAAGTTTATACTGAAGACTGTAATAAGAGATGAAGACGGACACTATATCATATTTAAAGGGTCTGCCCAACAAGAAGACCTAACAATCATGAATATTTATTTTGATGGGGTCTTGTCGGTTTTGGAATCAAGGTAATGCTGGCCTCATAAAATGAGTTTGGAAGTATTTCCTCCCTTTCTATCCTGCGGAACAGCTTTAGTAGAATGGGTATTATTTCTTCTTTAAACTTTTGATAGAATTCCCCTGGAAAGCCACCTGGGCCTGGACTTTTGTGTCTTGGGAGGTTTTTGAAGACTGCTTCAATTTCCTCTCTGGTTATTGGACTGTTGAGGTTTTCTATTTCTTCCTGTTCCAGTTTTGGTAATTTGGGAGCTGCCAAGTATATCAATCAATTAATTACCAAAACAAAGAGATACTTAGATAATAATACACTAATAGTAGGAGACTTTATTCAACATGGCACATTCAGCAAATGACACATCTTCTAAACAGAACATCATCCCAGAAACAAGGGTCTTAAACAATACACTGGACCAAATAGATTTTACAGATACATGGAGAGCTTTCCATCTGAATGCAACTGAATACACATTCTTCTCAAGTGCACATGGAACTTTCTCCAGAATATACCACATACTGGGTCATAACTGATACCAAAAGATTGGGACTGTCCCCTGCATATTTTCAGACCACAATGCTTTGAAACTAGAACTCAATCACAAGAAGAAATTTGGAAGAAACTCAAACACATTAAGGTTAAAGAGCATCCTACTAAAAGATGAATGGATCAACCAGGAAATTAGAGAAGAATTAGAAAGATTCACAGAAACCAATGAAAGTGAAGATACAACCATTCAAAATCTTTGGGATACAGAAAAAGCAGTCCTAATAGGGAAATATATCACAATACAAGCCTCCCTCAAAAAATTGGGAAAAACTCAAATACACAAGCTAACCTCTCACCTAAAGGAATTGGAGAAAGAACAGCAAGTAAAGCTAACACCAAGCAGAAGAAGAGAGATAATAAAGATTTGAGCAGAACTCAATGAAATAGAGACCAGAAGAACTGTAGAACAGATCTACAAAACCAGGAATTGGTTCTTTGAAAGAATAAATAAGATAGATAAACCATTAGCCATCCTTATTAATAAAAAAAGAAAAAAGACTCAAATTAATAAAATCACGAATGAAAGAGGAGAGATCACAACCAATACCAAGGAAATACAAACGATTTTAAAAACGTATTATGAGCAACTATATGTCAACAAATTAGGCAATCTAGAAGAATTGGATGCATTTCTGGAAAACCACAAATTACCAAAACTGGAACAGGAAGAAATAGAAAACCTGAGCAGGCCAATAACCAGGGAGGAAATTGAAGCAGTCTTCAAAAACCATCCAAGACACAAAAGTCCAGGCCCAGATGGCTTTCCAGGGAAATTCTATCAAACATTTAAAGAAGAAATAATAATACCCATTCTACTAAAGCTGTTCCGCAGGATAGAAAGGGAGGAAATACTTCCAAACTCATTTTATGAGGCCAGCATTACCTTGATTCCAAAACCAGACGACCCCACCAAAAAGGAGAATTATAGACCAATATCCCTGATGAACATGGATGCAAAAATTCTCATCAAGATACTAGCCAATAGGATCCAACAGGACATTAAGAGGATTATTCACCATGACCAAGTGGAATTTATCCCTGGAATGCAAGGGTGGTTAAACACTCGTAAAACAATCAACAAGATAGATCACATCAACAAGAGAGAAAACAAGAACTAGGTAATCCTTTCAATAGACACAGAGAAAGCACTTGACAAAATACCACATCCATTCCTGATTAAAACTCTTCAAAGTGTAGGGATAGAGGGAACATTCTCAGTATCTTAAAAGCCATTTATGAAAATACCACAGTGAATATCATTCTCAATGGGGAAAAACTGAGAGCCTTTCCCCTAAGATCAGGAACATGACAGGGATGTCCACTCTCACCACTGTTACTCAACACAGTGCTAGAAGTCCTAGCCTCAGTAATCAGACAACAAAAAGGAATAATAGGCATTCAAACTGGCAGAGAGGTCAAACTCTCCCTCTTTGCATATGACATTATACTGTATGTAGAAAACCCAAAAGACTCCACCCCAAAATTGCTAGAATTCATACAGCAATTCAGCATTGTGATAGGATACAAAACCAATGCCCAGAAATCAGTGTCGTTTCTATACCCTAACAATTAGACTGAAGAAAGAGAAATTAAGGAGTCAATCCCATTTACAATTGCACCCAAAAGCATAAGATACCTAGGAATAAACCTAACCAAAGAGGCAAAGGATCTATACCCTAAAATCTACAGAACACTTCTGAAAGAAATTGAGGAAGACACAAGGAGATGGAAAAAACATTCCATGCTCATGGATTGGAAGAATAAACATTGTGAAAATGTCTATGCTACCCAGGGCAATTTACACATTCAATACAATCCCATTCAAAATACCATGGACTTTCTTCACAGAGTTGGAACAAATCATCTTAAGATTGTGTGGAACCAGAAAAGACTCCAAATAGCCAGAGGAATATTAAAAAAGAAATCAAAATGCCAGATTTCAAGCTGTATTACAAAGCTGTGATCATCAAGACAGTGTTGTATTGGCATGAAAACAGACACATGCATCAATGGAACAGAATAAAGAAACCAGAAATAGGCCCTCAACTCTATGCTCAACTAATATTTGACAAAGCAGGAAAGACTACCCACTGGAAAAGGGCAGTCTCTTTCATAAATGGTGCTGGGAAAATTGGACAGCCACATGCAGAAGAATGAAACCAGATCATTCTCTTACACCATACACAAAGATAAACTCAAATGGTTGAATGATCTAAATGTGAGACAAGAATCCATCCAAATCCTAGAGGAGAACACAGGCAACACCCTTTTTGAACTTGGCCATAGCAACTCCTTGCAAGATACACCTATGAAGGCAAGGGAAACAAAAGCAAAAATGAATTATTGGAACTTAATCAAGATATAAAGCTTCTGCACAAAGAAACAGTCAACAAAACTAAAAGACACCCTACAGAATGGGAGAAGATATTTGCAAATGACAGATCAGATAAATGGCTAGTATCCAAGATCTCTAAAGAACTTAGGAGACTCAACACCCAAGAGAAAAACAATCCAATCATGAAATGGGCAAAAGACATGAACAGAAATTTCACCGAGGAAGACATAGACATGGCCAACAAGCACATGAGACAATGCTCTGCATCACTTGCCATCAGGGAAATACAAATCAAAACCACAATGAGATACTACCTCACACCAGGGAGAATAGTGAAAATTAACATAACAGGAAACAACAAATGTGGAGAGGATGTGGAGAAAGGGGAACCCTCTTGCCCTGTTGGTGGGAATGTGAACTGGTGCAGCCACTCTGGAAAACTGTGTGGAGGTTCCTCAAGAAGTTAAAAATAGATCTGCCCTATGACCCAGCGATTGCACTGCTGGGGATTTACCCCAAAGATACAGATGCAGTGAAATGCCAGAAACTTGCACCCCAATGTTCATGGCAGCAATGTTCACAATAGCCAAACTGTGGAAGGAGCCAGGATATCCTTTGACAGACAAATGGATAACGAAGATGTGGCCTATATATACAATGGAATATTATTCAGTCATCAGAAACGACAAATACCCACCATTTGCTTTGATGTGGATGGAACTGGAGGGTATTATGCTGAGTGAAGTAAGTCAATCAGAGAAGGACAATCATAATATGGTTTCACTCATACGGGGAATATAAGAAATAGTGAAAGGGCTTATAAGGGAAAGGAGACGAACTGAGTGGGAAAAATTAGAGAGGGTGACTAACCATGAGATACTCCTAATTCTGGGAAACAAACAAAGGGTTGCAGAAGGGGAGGTGGGCAGGGGTTTGGGGTACTGGGTGACAGGCACTGAAGAGGGAGGGCACTTGATGGGATGAGCACTTGGTGTTATATGTTGGCAAGTTGAACTTAAATAAAAACAAATTAAAATGAATGAATGAATGAATGAATGAATAAAACTTTTCTGACTTACAGTAAAAAAAATCTATTTTACCCACAACTGTTAATAATGTCAGTAATGGTATATATCTCTAAATTTTACTTCTAATATATTTTAGAATTAAAATCTTCACTACTAACTGTAAGCCCAAAAACCTGCATCTCCTGCTCCCTGGACAAATTTTTCTTTTTAAAAAAAATTATTTATTTATTTATTTATGAGAGGCACAGACTAAGAGAGAGAGGTAGAGACACAGGCTGAGGGAGAAGCAGGCTCCTCACAGGGACCCTGATGTGGGACTTGATCCCGGATCCCAGGATCACAACCTAAGCCAAAGACAGGTTGCCCAACCGTTGAGCCACCCAGGCATCCCCCTGGACAAATTTTTAAGAGAACAGACTTGAAGTCTAATACCAAGATCTGAGTGTAGTCCCTAAAGGGCTAGAACAATGGTCGGATATCATTACAGAACCAGAGTACTGGACAGTAATCTAGAAATTTCTTGGTTCACCATTTCTCAACATTGTTTCTATTACAAGCTTTTCAATAAAAGAGTTGCATAGTCAGGCAAGTTTAAAGATCCTAAATAATGTATTTCTCCCTTGGAAATTCACAGTATACATTGGCACATTAAAGGTTCTGCAAGATCTTGCACTAAAGAAACCTCTTTAACTTGGTTTAATTCAATTTTCCCAAACTTTCTTTAGCACTCGTGAATGAAACACACTTTGAGAAACAATGATCTAATACAATCTATTTTATTGGTTTAAAAACTAGGACCAGAAAAAGGTTAAGAGACTTGTTCAAGATTACCCAAGTAGCGGGCAGCCCGGGTGGCTCAGCAGTTTAGCGCCGCCTTCAGCCCAGGGCGCGATCCTGGGGACTCGGGATCGAGTCCCACGTCGGGCTCCTTGTATGGAGCCTGTTTCTCCCTCTGCCTCTGTCTCTGCCTCTCTCTCTCCTTGCTCTGTGTATTCTCATGAATAAATAAATAACCTTAAAAAAAAAGATTACCCAAGTAGTAGTAGCAGTCAATCCCAGAAGCCAGACCTCCTGGGTCCAATACAGGGCACTTTCTATGATGACATGATACCTTTCTTCCACCTCATAAAAACCTTGGAAATTATTACGGAAAATCTGTTATGAAAATGAAACCAAGAAAACCCAAGTGGATACAAAGTGTGTTCTTATCATTTTCCATGTCTTTCCAATTGATATTATCCCAACATTTCTTAAAAGCTTGGAGATGTACAAATAAAGAAGAAGGAAGGCTTGTAATTGATTGATGGCATGGGGAAGTTGCCTTTTCCTCACGCTACTGCTATTCAGATTATGCTTATTTACATAAAAAATTGAAACAAAGATGTTAGTTTCTAAGGGACAAACTGACACACTCTGTATCTAAGGATCAAATTAGAATGGATTGGACTACTGTAAACTGGATAATATGTGTCAGAGATTGTTTTGGGCATGTATCTGACAACTGATCCTTAAAATGCAAAATAATACACTATACAATGTAAACTCTCCACAAAACATGTTCATGCTTACTTAGTAAACCCTGATACCACGAAATGGAATTTTATAATTTAGAAATTTCTAAGCCTTAATTTATTAAACCTTAATTTAAAAAAATACTTCCTAAAATTTTTAAAAAGTAATTGTAAGGGCACCTGGGTGGCTCAGTTGGTTAAGAGTCTACCTTCGGCTCAGATCATGATCCCAAAGTCCTGGGATCAAGCCCTGCATCGGGCTCCTGGCTGAGCCAGGAGCCTGCTTCTCCCTCTCCTTCTGCCTCCTGCTCTCACTGCTTGTGTTCTCTGTCAAATAAATAAATAAAATCTTTTTAAAAAATAAAAATAATTGTCATATAGCATTAGTGTCCCATATCAGAATAGAATTAATCACGCACTTACTATTAGTTTGGAATATTGTGAAATGGTTAATAATAATAGAGTGATAATAATAATAATAATAGAGTAGCCAAATTACTTTCATTGAATCTTGAAAAAGGCTTTAGTGACTCATTTTGTACCAATGGGTTAAGAAAAAGAAAAACAAACATACTTCCAATTTGATGGTTATTTTTATTGTGTAGAAATAACTTTTGAGAGATACTTAAGAAAGCTTTATAAAAGTTTTTAAGATATACCTCTCCAAATTATCCCACATAAAAATCTTGTGATGGTGAGAGACCAGAATTTCAGAATAGTTTTCATATAATTCATATAGTTATTGATAGAGGTAGTGACACTTTATTCCAAAAATGTGCAATTTAGTATTTGTAATTCATAGCCCTCCCCCCTTCCATCTTCTAACTCTTTGTCTCTGTGAGGACAATTTTTTTCCACTCACAGTATTTTTAGATTACAGAGAAAGAATCACATGTTGTTAACATTTCTTCACAGCTTCATGGTACCTCTCTGCTGATTTGTACATATGTCACCTTCACAATCCTGTCCTCAATCCTCTGAGTTTCAGTTTCAGGCAGAATCCTAATGGCCTTTTTGTGCTCTCTGTCTCATAATGTTTCTTCCATGATTATATTGATTACATGGCAAAAGGATTTTTCAGATGCAATTAAGGGTATAAATCAGTGACCTTAAGAGAGACTATCTGGGTGGACCTAACCTATAAAAGCATAGACTTTTCTCCAGCTGGTAGTAGAAGTGCAAGTCAGAGAGATTCCAAGTATGAAAGGGATTTGAGATGACATTTTTGCCTTTGAAGATGGAGTGAGCCATATGGTGAGGACTGTGAACAGCCTCTGGGAGCTGAGAGCTGCTCCCAACTGACAGCCAGCAAGGAAATGGGAACCACAATCCTACAACCACAAGGAACTAAATGCTAACAACAAACTGAAATGGATTTTTACCAAGACAAAGTATTTTTTTCCAAGAATAGAATGTTAAAATTTGTAAAATGCCTGTATGTGCCTAGAGATACTTCTATCATTTCTTCTCCTTTTTCCATTAATCTGTACTTGTATTCCTGGTATGAATTCAACGAGGGTATAAACTATTATTGCAATAATGTGCTACTGAATTCTGTCAATATTCTACTAAAAGTCTGTACACCAAGGTGTGAAATTATCCTAGCCTTCCTTTGTGATGCTAGCTCTGTTAGGCATATTAACTGATATTAATATACCCATCCAGCCCATGTATGCTTATTGTTTGTATGGTATATCTCCTTTTGGCTATTTGTTTTCAACCTATCTGTGTCTTTATATTTAAAGTTCATCTCCTGTACGTGGTATATAATTGAGTAAATCTTGCTTTTTAAATCCAGTCTGATAATCTCTATCATTTAATTGGAATGTTTAGCTCATTAGTATTTAATATAATTATTAATATGGTAGGATTTAGATCTACCAATATATTGGTTTTTTGTTTCACTCCTGCATTTTTTGTTGAACTTTAATTTTTCAGGACTCTCTTTGTCAATATGGTGAGTGTATGATGCTATCTCATTGTTTTTACTCAGCATTTCGCTAATTATTAATGAGATTCTCTACTTTTTTATAGGTTTGTTAACTATGCAGATATCCTTCCTCTCTTTGGAGTTGACCAGGTCTTTTACCCATTTTCCTATTGAGTTATCTTTCCTTTTCTTTATTGATTTTGTAGGGTTCATTACATATTCTAGTTACAAGTCATAGGTTATATGTGTTTCTGCTTTCTTCTACTCTATACTGGCCTTTTAACTATCATACTGGTCTTTTTTTTTTATAAGCACAAACTCTTAATTTTATTGTGGTCAAATTAATCCTTTTCTTAACTTCATTGCTTTTGTGTCTTTTTTTTTTTAAGATTTTTATTTATTTATTCATGAGACACACACAGAGAGAGGCAGAGACACAGACAGAAGGAGAAGCTGGCTCCCTGCAGGGAGCCTGATGCAGAACTCAATCCCAGGACCCCAGGATCACGACCCGAGCCAAAGGCAGAAATGCTCAACCACTGAGCCATTCAGGTGCCCCTGCTTTTGTGTCTTATTTAAGAAATCCTTCCCCATTTTGTCAGAGGCCGTGAAGATATTGTCTTCTAAAAGCTTCATTGTTTGCCCTTTCATTTAGGTCTTTAACCCATCTGGAGATATTTTTGTGTGTGCATATTAGTATGATCCTAAATTTCTTTTCTTCCACAGCAATATCCAATTTTTTTCCTGCACATTTGAAAGACCGTCTTTTCCCACTGATATGCACTATCACCTTTGTTGTGAATAAAATGTTCATATATGTATGAGCCTATTCTGGGTTTTCTACTCTATTCCACTGGTTTATTTTCTGATCCTTGCGCCAAAGTACCATATTTTTTAAACTCCTAATATTTAAAAATGTCTTGATATGTGGTAGAATAAGTTCTCTCAACAAATTATTCTTTATGAGTGTCTCATCTATTCTTAGCCTTTTATTTTCATACCAATTTAAATCACTTGGTCAACTTACACATACAATTTCTGTTACCATTTTGACTAAGATTTCATTGAATATATAGATCCATAAGCCAATTTGGGTAAATTAACAGCTTTAAGGTATAGGACCTTCTATTTCTTGAATATAACTCTTCATTTATTTGGGTCTGTTAAAATTTCTCTGAGTAGTGTTTTTAGGCTTCTGCATTAAGGTCTTCCAGATTTTTTTCATAAGATCTGTTTTATTAGATATTTTTCAATGCTATTACGCGCGAGAGAGCGAGAGAGAGCGAGCGTAATTAAATTTCATTTTCTAACTGCTTGTTAATGATATATGAAAGTATAATATGACCTTTATAAACTGCTTATGAACCCAGGAACTTTGCCAAACTCTAAGTTCATAATATAATATCTGTAAATAATGACTTTTTTTTTCTACTCCTATACATTTCTACTTCTAGATTTACTGCTCTTTCTAAGACCTCCAATACAATGTTGACTAGAAGTGGACACCTTTTTCTTGCTCCCATTTGCAAAATGAAAAATCTTTTCACTTTTTCCAATTAAACATAAAACCTGTTGTAAATTTTGATAGATTAGGGCAACTCCCTGCTATTCCTAATTAACTAACAGTACTTTTTAAATCATGGATATTGAATTTAATCAAATTCTTTTTCTGCATCTTTTGTGACAATTTTATGATTTTTCTCCTTCACTCTACTAATTGGTGAGCTATGTTGATAAGTTTTTTCTTAAAAAAAATTTATTTTATTTTTTCATGAGAGACACACAGAGAGAGGCAGACACAGGCAGAGGAAGAAGGAGCCTCCATGCAGGGAGCTCAATGTGGGACTCAATCCAGAACTGCACTATCACACCCTGAACCAAAGGCAGAGCCACTGAGCCACTCAGACATCCCTGCTGATAAATTTTCTGATATTAAACCAACCTTGAAATCCTCACTTAAATCCAATTTGATGAAGATATATTATCTTATTCACATTTTGTTGATTTTATTTTGAAATCATTTTTTAAGGATACTTACATTCTTATAGTATATGTTGTTTTTTTTGCTGATTATTGTTATTGTTGTTGTTGTTGTTTAGAGAGTGGGGGCAGGGATGGGCAGAGGGAGAGAGAGAAAATCTCAAGAAGTCCCCACACCCTGTGCAGAGCCTGATACAGGGTTCAATCTCACAACTCTGAGATCATGACCTGAGCCAAAAAAGTCAGACACTTAACCAACTGAGCCACCCACCCTTACATTATATGTTATGCTAGCAATCCCTTACACTATATGTTAACTAACTGGAATTTAAATAAAAACTTAAAAACGAAGGGGGGAAAGGGATATTTGCATCCATGTACATAATTGAAACTGACCTTAATTTTCTTTTCTCATCCTGTCCTTGTTGGGTTTTTCTGAATTTTGAATTTTTTCAAGATTTTGCTAGCATTAAAAATAAGTGGGACAGTTTTCCCTCATTTTCTATTTTCCAGAAGAGTTTACAATATCTAGATTGTCTCTGGGGCACCTGGGTAGTTCAGTCAGGTAAGCATCTGCCTTCAGCTCAGGTCATGATTTTGGGGTCCTGGGATCAAGCCCCATGTTGCGCTTCTGCTCAGCAGGGAACCTCCTTCTCCCTCTACCTCTGCTCCTTCCCACTGCTTGTGTTCTCTGTCTCTCTCTCAAATAAATAAATAAATTCTTCAAAAAAATGACTTGGATTGTTTCTACCTAAGTGTTTAGCAAAATTCATGTTTTGTGACATCTAGGCCTGGATATTTTGTGTCTGTGATAAGTTTTTAATGATGAATCCAGTCCTTTAAAAGTAATATGACTCTTTAGGTTTCCTTTTCCTTCCATAAGTTTATGAAGTAACATTTTTATTGGAATTTATCTATGTCAATCAAATTATCAATTTTACTGGTATAAAGTTGTCAAAAATACTCACTTTTTTTTTTAGTGTTTATAAGATCTAAAATGATATCCTCCTTTAAATTCCTGGTCTTGATTATTTGTGCTTTCTTTTTCAATCAGACTGAGCAGATTAATCAGTTTTATTAATCTTTATAAAGAACCAACTTTTAGCTTTGTCAATTTTATCTTTTGTATGTTTGTTTTGTTTCGTTAATTTCTGCTGTTGTATATAGCACTTCTTTCTACTTCTTTTCTAACTTCTTAAGATAGGTACTTAGCTTATTAATTTTCAGTCTTTTTCTTTTCTATTATAGAGTTCCCTCTAAGTAGTATGTTAGCTACATCCCACAAGTTTAAAAATATAGTATTTGGGGGCAGCCCGGGTGGTTCAGTGGTTTAGCATTGCCTTCAGCCCAGGGCATGACCTGGAGACCTGGCATCGAGTCCCATGTCAGGTTCCCTGCATGGAGCCTGCTTTTCCCTCTGCCTGTGTCTCTGCTTCTCTCTCTCTCTCTCTCCCTCTCTCTCTCTCTCTCTCTCTCTCTCTGTCTCTCATTAATAAATAAATAAAATCTTTTTTAAAAAATAAAAATATATTATTTCCACAATCAATTTTAAGTAGGTTCCTACTTACATTGTGATTTCTTCTTTAGCCCAAGGATTTTTTGAAAATATGTATCTTGGACCAAAGCTGGGAAGATAGAGGAGCAAGAGGATCCTAAACTTACCTCATCCCATGTACACACCTAGATAACAGCCACATTAGTGCAGCCAACCCAGAAAACAACCTAGGGAATAGCAGAACAGACTTTCCACTTTCCCTTTTGAAAGGGTGGGAGGATGAAGATGCAGTCAAAAACTAGATTAACCACAAACAGGAGGGACACTACAAGCATGGAAGAGAGGAGTAGACCCCACACCAGGCGTACCAGATACAGAAGACCTGCCTCAGAAGATGAATCTTCATAACATTTGTCTTTGAAAAACAGTAGGATTTAATTTTGCATTTATAGTCAGCAAGGCTTAACTCCAGGTATTTTGAAAGTTAGCAGGCTTAGCTCTAGGAGAACTAGAGGGAAATTGAGTTCCAGTCCTTGCAGAGCCAGCATAGTAAATAACCCCACTGAGATACAGCATAGAAGCCATAATGGAAAGGCACCAATTTGAACAGCTGAAAAAAAAAAAAAAAAGACGAAGAATAAAAAACAAGAATAGGTTAAGGAAACTCAGCAACATCAGCAAGCATAATAACATTCACATTGTAGAGATCCCAAAAGGAGAAGAGAGAAAAAAGAGGGTAGAAAATTTATTTGAAGAAAAAATAAGTTACATACAAGGAAAATCCCATAAGGATATTAGCCGATTTTTCAGCAAAAGGCCAGAAGGGAGTGGCATGATATATTCAGAGTGCTTAAATGAAAAAACCTGCAACAAAGAATACTCTACTTTGTTGAGGCAAGGTAATCATTCCAAATAGAAGGAAAGATAGAGTTTCCCAAACAAAAGGTAAAGGAGTTCATCACCAGTAAACCAGCCTTACCAGAAATGTTAAAGGGAATTCTTTGAATGGAAAGAAAAGGCCGTAGTTAGGAGTAAGAAAATTATGGGAGAAAAAAATGTCACAAGTAAATGCAACATAATAAAAGCAGTAGATTATTCACTTATAAAATCAGTATGGAGGTTAAAGCAACAAAGGCAGTAAAATCAATTATATTTCTAAAAATCAGTAAAGAGGGGAGGGGTGCCTGCGTGGTTCCACCAGTTAAGTGATGGATTCTTCATTTAGACTCAGGTCATGATCTCAGGGTTGTGAGATTGAGCCCCAAATTGGGCTTCACAATCAGTAGGGAGTCTGCTTGAGATTCTCTCTTTCTCTCTCTCTCTCTGCCCCTCCTCCTGCTCACACACTCTCTCTATATAAAATATATAAATAAATCTATAAAAGGATATAAAGTATGACATCATATACATAAAACATAGGGGTAAAAATGTAGTGCTTTTAGAATGGGTTCAAATTCGAATGACCATCAATTTAATATAGGCTGCTATGTGCATGTTATATGTGAAACTAATAGTAATCACAAATCAAAAACCTGTGATAGATATGCAAAAACTAAAGAGAAAGGAAGCCAAGCATAATGCTGAAGAAAACCATCAAGCCACAAGGGAAGAGCACAAGAGAAGAAAGAAACAGAGAAGAATTTTTAAAAATAACTATAAAACAAGTTACAAATTGGTAATAAGTCCATACCTATCAATAATACTTTGAATGTAAATGGACTAAATGATCATACAGGGAACAAATTGGTGGTTGCCAGAGGGAAATGGTTGGGGGGAAGGGTGAAGTTCATGAAGAGTACACTTATCGTGATGAGCACTGGGAAATGTATAGAATTGTTGAATCACTCTATTGTACACCTAAAACCAATATAAAACTGTGTGCTAATTATACTTGAATTGAAAATAAATAAGCAAATAAATGAGTATGTATGTGAATTTGAAATATATGGAAATATTTTCAGCATTTTTGTTACTTATTTCTAGCATATTTATAATTAATATATTCTGTAGGATTTCAATTCTTCAAAATTTCGTTGATGCTTTTTTATGTTTCATTTAGAATTCCTTCAGTGCAGGTCTACTAATCATGAACTTTCTTAATTATTGCCTACAAATGTCTTTTCATACTTGGAGTGAGGAACCAGACTTGTTTCTCCTACCTTTTTGCTCTGTATGTTTAGTATGTTGCTTCTAATCTCACAATCACTTGTCCTAGAATACTGCTGGAGTTCCAGCCATCCTGCCTGCATTCCAAGAAGCAGAAAGAGTGAAAAAGTAGAAGAGCACAACCAAGTTGTCTGTCCCTCCTATAAAAAAATTATTTTGAAAGTTTCTACCTAACACCTTTCACTTATACTTTACAAGCTGGAACTCAGTTACATAGCCACACTGATGAAGGTGAGTTACAAATTATAGTCCTTAAACTCGACATTTACTGTTTGGAATGAACTTGAAGTTTTGTTATTAAATGAGAAGGAAAGAATGATCTTGAGTAGGCAGAGAAAACAGTATTTGAAAAATGAACAGTTTTGGCTTCGTGTAGCAACAGAGCTACAGGTTGTACATGTACGATGTCATACATTGGGGACACTGCCAAGGAGGAGTCATAGTAGGGAAGTTTCTCTCTATACTCTGCCATAATGAGCAAGAAGGGAGGGATACTCAGGAGGAAACACAGCAGATAGCTCGTGGCCTGATTTTTGGAGCTACTTACGCAAAAACCTACCTATTTCCAGTTTATAGACTTCCTTTCTTGGAAAGATCATAGAACACTCTTGGTGTATAGTTCACTCTCTTTTAGTTTCAAACATCAAGAAAACAGTAGCCAGAATATAAGTTCTACTTAGTTTTAAAGAATTGGTTATGCTCCTACTTGAACAATCTCTGAGTTTTTCTAGATCCCATACAGAACAACTTGGATGAAACCTATGGCAAAGAGAAGGCTAATTTCACTTCAGTCTCCTGTAAGAAAGCTCTTAGGGCACAGGCAGGTTGCTAAGATTATTTTATCATCTTTGGTGTTTTTCTACTGCAGAATAAGTTATAATACTGACCTGATTACAGACATGGAAGAGCAACCTATTCAACTAGCATGGAAGAAACCATAATGACAATATCCATCCTGGCAGTGCATCCTCCAATTCCAGTGAAATTTTCAGATGATTAAGGCCCCAGTCAATATTTTGCCTATAGCTTCATGAGACATCCCAAGCTAAGCCATCCAGCTAACCTACTCCTTTATTCCGCAGAATACTTATATCTACAGATCTACTTTAATCCACAGACACTATATAATGTAGGTTTTTTTCAAGATTTTATTTATTTATTTGACAGAGAGAGAGTGAGAGCACAGGCAGGGGGAGCGGCAGGCAGAGGGAGAAGCAAGTTCCCAGCTGAGCAGGGAGCCTGACGTGGGACTCTATCCTAGACTGTGGGATCATGACCCAAGCAGAAAGCAGACACCTAACTTACTGAGCCACCCAAGCACCCCTACAATTTTTGTTTTTTAAGTCACTAAGTTTGGGGGTCGTTTTTAACTTAGCAGATAACTAATACACCAAGTTTCAGATACTTTTCTTCCAATAGAATTGCTGAGAGATACCTCTCCAAAACCTCTCTCCATAACGGATCTTTTCTCATTATTTTAACCGTAACATTGTTGACTCTCACCCAGACTCTGAAAGAGTCTGAAAGAGGGTCTGCCCTATTTGCCTTGATGACTACTTTCCCAAATGATGCCTACACAGTAGGAAAAGCCTGACCCAGAAAAAAAAAATCATCCAGAAATCTAAATCTTAGAATACTTAATACCCTACTAGCATTAACATCAAAAATATCTAATAAAATAGATCTAGTGGCGCCTGGGTGTCTCAGTCGGTTGAGCGACCAACTGTTGATTTCAGCTCAGGTCATGATGCTAGGATCTTAGAATCAAGTCCCCCGTTGGCTCCCTGGCTGTGGAGTCTGCTTCTCTTCCTGTTCCTCTGCCCCTCTGTCAACTCATGCAGGAATGCTATCTCTCTTTCAAATGAATAAATAAATATATTTTAAAAATAGATCTAATTTTCAAAATGTGAAAGATTTTTTTTTGAGAGACAGAATGTGCTGGGGGTGAAGGAAGGACAGAGGGAGAGGGAAAGAAAGAATCTTAAACAGGCTCCATGTTCAGCATGGGGCCAATGCAGGGTTCAGTCTCATAATCCTGAGATCACGACCCAAGGTGAAATCAAGAGTTGGACATTTATCTGACTGAGCCACCTAGGTGCCCCCAAATGTGAAAGATTTTATGCAGAAACCTAAAACACTACTGAGAGGAATTTTAACAGATATAAATAAGTGGGGAAATATATATTATATTCTTGGAATGGAAGATCCAATACTGTAAACAGCTGTCAATTCACTCAAATTGGTCCACAGACCTATATATTTTATATGACCATAATCAAGATGGCAACAGAAATTGAGTGTGCAAACTGACAACCTGATTTAAATTGATAAGGATATAAAAGGCTAAGAAGAGATTAGACACTTATAAAGAATATCCCAAGTATGATATCATGCCCCCAAAATGGGCCCAATGGTCCCTGCCTCCTTGTCTTCATGACCTTGGGTAGCCCCCTCCCATACTGAATAGCCATGGGATATTGTAAATATAATAGAGTGTGATTTCTGAGCCTAATTCATAAAAGACGTTGCAACTTCTACCCTGTTCTCTCGTGGACCATTTGTTCTGGGGGAAGCCAGCTGCCATGTTGTAAGGTCATGCAAGCAGCCCTAAATAAAGGCTTACACAGTGAGGAACTAATGCCTCCTGCGAAGAGCAGAGCGTGTGAAAGAGCCTGAATGAGGAGGTTCCGCCTTCACAAAGAAATGAGGAGCTACTGCAGTGTTTTGAATGGAGGCATTGCATTTTTAAAGGATCTTTCTGGCTATTTGTGGAGCAAGGATGGAAGTAGGGAAACAAGTAGGTAGGCTAAGGCTTACTAACTTTAAGCAAAAATTGAAATAAAGAAATTGGATATAATGAGCAAACAAGTTTTTTGAGCTTTCCTGAAAAGAGAAACAGAAATTATTCAAGCAAAGGTTTTATTTTTTTAAGATGGTAGATATAACCATCTGTAGGCTAAAAAAAATGACCCAGTAGAGAAAAAACTTGGAACTGGGAATCTAAACTCTAGAAGAGACAAGAAACCAGTGAAAGAGGGAGGGAAAGACCAGAAAAGATATAAGGAGCTATTGAAGAACAAGTTACTGAGAAGACTTTCATGTAGATACTAACATCATATTGTAGCCACCAAAAAACCATTTCCCTGTGGAAAGTTTGAGAGTAGGGTGGTATATCTCCATCTTCTTCCACGTAGTAAATGCTACAATTATGTGTCAGGAGAGAATGGTTTCCCACAGAAGAGAGAGATAGTTTGTCAGCCTTTTCTCTAATCTCAACGGGGGAGGTGCTCTTGACACCCTAATTCACATTACCACCACTTCTTCCTTCAGTTCTTGATTTTATTTTCTGGTAAACTGGATGCGGTTTATCGAACATTTAAATCCTATCTCTCCACTCCCCGCACCATATTCACTCAGCAAGGCACATGCTGGCTGTTCTCTTTATTTTGCAAGTATGATAGCAGAATTAAATGGGTGGGTTATTTGCCTGATTATCTAATCTTTCAATGAGAGAAAAATGTAATCATCTAGATCAGGATTTCTTAACCTCTGCAGTATGACGTTTGGGGCTGGATAATTCTTTGTTGTGGTCGAGTGTTATCTAGTGCATCATAGGGTGTTGAGCAACATTCTTGGCCTTTACTCACTAGGAGTCAGTAGCACCTTCTTCTTCCTACTGCCTCCTGCCCCTGTTGTGACCACTCCCCAAAAAGTTTCTGTCAAATAAATAAATAAAATAGCCCCCGGTTGTGAACTACTGGTGAAAATGTAAAATTCCTCAATACATTATTAATAGATCCTGGTAGTGTCAGTGATAATACAGAGAATAAAGCTGAGGATTTATTACTCACATATCTTTATTCTGTGCTTAACAGATATCATTATGAACATTATGGATCTAGTATAATGCAGTAATTTCACACGTTTTAAAAACTGGTACCTTTCTGTACATGATTGGACTGGAGAGAATGAAGGAATGAGAATAGGTGGACTATAGAAATTTAAAATACTGTTGGTTGAGATTTTGCCACCTGAGACGTTTCAAAATATTTACCTCAAGTATCATATATTTTTTTCTATCAACTGATTGCTGATAACCTAAAATTTGTCTTATTGGCATTGGGTCCATAAATATATATTACTTTGGTTTTGAGGCATGAAGAAATAAGACCAGAAGAATCCAATCAAGCTTGAAAAAGAACATATTTGAATTTAAGATTTAATGCAAAGTTATAGTGACAACAGGGTGGGATTGGCACAAAGATATACATACAAATAGACCAGTGGAACAGAATAGTCAGAAATTCTAAGACCCAGTTTATGACAGGTATCAATGCAAGTCTGTAAGGGAATGAATAGTTTTTCAATAATTGGTATTGGAACATTTGGATATTTTATGGAACAAAATAAAACTGACTCCTATCATAGTATACAAAATTTAACATGAGATAGACCATAGTTCTAAATGTGTAAAACAATACAGCTTTCGAAACAGAAAAATTTCTTCAAGACAGTTTCAAACAGAACACAAAAGACACTAATCATAAAAGACTGACTTCATTAAAATTAAGAACTATACTCATCAAAAACAAACAAGTAAAAAGGCAAATCACAAAGAGATTTTCATGATATACATATCCAACAAAGGGCCCATATCTAAATCTGTAAGAAAATGACATATAACTCAATTTTTTTTAATGGGCATAAAACCTGAACAGGTCTGCCATAAAAGAGGCTATTCAAATGACCAACAAGCATATGAAAAGGAAGTGTTTGTCACAGAAATAATAAAATATAATGAGAGAACATACCTACCAGAATGGCTAAAATTAAAGATCATCAATATCAAATATTACTGGGGATCTGAAGCAACAGCTGGAACTCTCATATATTACTTATGGAAGGTAAATTACTTCAGTCACTTTGGAAAACTGTTTGGCAATAGGAAAACTGATGGCGCACTATGTACAAAATGACATGTACCTACCCTGTGATCCAGGAATTCACCTAGGTACATATCCAGGAGAAATATATGCACAGGTATTCCTAAATGTTTTTAAAATGGTCACAGCAGCATTATCCATAAGTCAAAAACTAGGAGCCACCCAAATGTTCAATATATGAATCAATTATGGTATAGTCTCACAATTGAATACAATAATTTTTAAAACTATTGATAATTGCAACAAAATAGATGCATATTACAGACATAATAAGTGGTCACAACGGTACATATATGATGATGCATTTATATGAAATTTAAGATCAGACAAAACTAGTGAATAGTAATAAAAGTCAGAATAGTGATTACCTTTCAAGGGGCATGAGGGTTGGGAGAAGTTTCCTAGAGAATAGATAACATATTTATACACTGATAGGAATAATTTAGTGAGACAACTGATGATAACAGAGACAGTGAATGATGATGTCATGTCCCTGAGAGCAGGATGGGAGGGCATGAAATGTTCTGCCTTATGTGAGGAAAGGGAGGTTCTATAGTAGCAGATGAGCCAAAACAGATGTAATTGTATAGGTGGGTAGATACAGTGATAGGAACCTAACAAGTTCTCTTCTGACTGTTTCCATTTTCTCAGGGATTAGGAAGCAAAAACCATCACAGGGTAGAGGAAGTGACTTGGAAGTGTGAAATAATCAAGAGAGTAGTATAGTGAATGGACCAGATTGCTATACCACAAACATGAGGCAGCATTGAGACCCACTTAAGGTTAGGGTGATGACTTAAGTTAGACCAGTTGTATTTTTCTCTGGTTACCTGAAAGGTGGAGGGTTGGATTTACCTGGCTTTGCAGTTTGTGTTAGTGCAAATTTTGCGAGAGAGATCATGTATACCTGGGAATCTTCCTTTTTCCCAGTTGGGACATCATTAGCTCTAGGCTCTCTCCTTGGGCAAAACTAGGGAATATTCTTAAATATTTTTAAATGACTTCATGTTAATATTTCTAATTCATATTTACTATTATAAAATTATTTCTGAACTTCTGGTTTTATGTTTATATCTCTTTTTCTCTGGCAGTGAAAATCTTCGGGCCTGATAATTCTAACATGAATATTACTATTAGCAATAAAATTATCTAGTTTAGTTTCAAGATTTCACAGTTCTTGGGGCATCTGGGTAGCTCAGTCAGTTAAGCCTCCGACTCTTGATTTTGGCTCATGTCATGATCCCAGAATTGTGAGATTGAGCCCCATGTTTGGCTCCATGCTGAGCATGAAGCCTGTTTAAGATTCTCCCTCTCCTCCCTCTGTCCCTCCCTACCCAAAAAGAGTTCTTTGCGTTTTCATTCTTAGAATATATCCCATTAAGGATGTACAGGTGGAGTATTATATTCAACATTCACTTGGAATAATTATTTTCTCTGTTCCTACCAATGTAAAATGAAAATAGACTTTTTCATTATTGGAGTTAAATTTGATGATTTATTTATTTGAGAGAGAGAATACACATTTGCATGAGTGCAGAGAGGGGCAGAAGGGGAGGGAGAGGAGAGAGATAGAATTTCAGGAAGACTCCTTGTTGAGCACAGAACCCAACTCTAGGCTGAATCTCCCAACCCTGAGATCAGGACCCTGAGCCAAAATCAAGAGTTAGATGCTCAACCGACTGAGCTACCCAGGAACTCCTTACTGGAGTTGAATCTGGATGTTTACATTTTACACTCCATCTAATATTTTTTCAAGTTTATAAAACACATTTGTAAAAGAAAATCAAAGTCATATAAAGGTCATGCTTCCATCCTTCTCCTCTCCCAATGCCTTCATCATCCCTTATGGGTAATCATTTCTTTATTCTGTAAAGAACAAAACTTTTATCCTGCCTTTGGGGAAGAACTAGAATTTATCTCCTGTTGATGAGGGAAATTTCTTCTTTATAGAAAAATGTCAGCTAATAAACATAGAAGGAATTATTTAATTAGAAAACTTTTCTGTAAATCTTAATGAAATAATTCAGACAAGAATGTTAATTTAAAACCATTGGGTAAAAGGTTGCTGAAGATGCTATTGGAACAGAACCAAAGTATCACCCCACAGATAACTTTCTTACTGCAAAGGAGAAACATACCTTACAACTGACATCTCTGGTGTTATCATCTTAGCCAAGTGACCAAACCTGGCATTATGTGCTCACTGATGGATGCAATATGAAATACACAGCATTAGCCATGAAACACTCTTGCCAAAAAAGTTCAACTTTATTCTAGCCAAACCTTTGGTCTAGTTAATGGGAATATCAAAGATAAAGGAACAAGTTAAGCAATCAGACAAATCCAGACTGTGGGCCATCCTACAAGATCTGATTTCTTCTAATAGGCAAAAAACCTCAAGGGAGAAAAGTGAGAGAGACTTGGTTAGGTTAAAAGAGACTAAATGAAACAACTTTAAAAAGACAAAATGACACAAATAGCCAAGTATTCACATCAGGTGCACAAAGTACAACACTTCATGATATTCAACAATTCATTATTACTCTTACATTTGTATATAAGATGTAACATGTGTGAAATGTATTACTAACACTCTACATTGGCAACAAGATGGATATTGAATATTAGAATTGCAAAGACTGGTTATTATTAAACCATTTAATAATATTTCATTAAATTTGTAAAAGTTAAGTTTAATTTTTATTTAAAAGTGAAACATTTATTTGTATTTTGCCTTTTAGTTTTAATAAATAATTTTAAATATTTTGACTTTTTGAAAACAAAAATAATTTTTAGTACTCATTTAAATTTTCATTTTTGATGAAATATATTTGAATATTATACACTTGGAATATTTTTTATACTTTACATACTGCTATCAGAAATCATAAGAAAATTCTTTTTATAAGAATGTAATTAATGATTTTGCTATAACAAAGGCAAGGCAAATAAGAAAGCTCTTCAGAATAAAGATCTGAAAAAGATAAGACTAAAACAATGGAAGAATAGCCAAATATATAGAGAATAGGATCAAAATAAACAGTGTTCCTGAAGGAGACTGAAAAAAGAAACAGAAGCATTAATCAAAGACATAGGTCTTTTTTTTTTAAGATTTTATTATTTTTTTATTTATTCATGATAGACACACAGAGAGAGAGGCAGAGACAGAAGCAGGCTCCATGCAGGGAGCCGGATGTGGGACTCGATCCCAGGACTCCAGGATTGTGCCCTGGGCCAAACGCAGACGCTAAACCAATGTGCCACCCAGGGATCCCCAAAGACATAGGTCTTTATCACTGATGCAAACATTGCTGTTGAAAACCCAGACCTGTGCAATAAATTCAGTCATCTTTGATATTTTGTTTTTCTCTTATAAAAACCATAAAGCTACACATCTTTTTCAACTTTATGGTAATGAAAATTTATTTTCCAAGGTAAGAGAACAGAATATATTTGTTAGCTTGATTCAAACATTTTAAATATTTAGATATATTGTATGTGGATCTCCATTTGAACTCTTACCTTGGATCTGGTGAACATTAGGGATGGATCTGACTGCAATTTTAAATGCCAAGAATAATTAAGCAACATCTATAAAGTTTTCAAAAAGAAAACCCTGCAATCCTAAAATGTTAAACCATTTATACCCCTTCAAGCTTTCTTTAAATGCAAGAGGAAACAAAAAGATCATTTCAGATAGACAAAGTCTGAGAAAACACATTATCCACAAATCCTTCTTGCACAAGTTACACAAAAATGTCTATCAAATGACTCAACATTATAGGCTCAACACTAGAAGATTTCTGGGAAGATAGCAGTGTGAATGCATTCCTATTGCTCAGCTTTCTCAACTCCAGCCCAAATACCAACAACTTCCCTTAAGTAGGCCAACACATGTACAACCTAAACTTCAAGTGGGCTGAGATCTCTGCCAAGAGAGTGAACTCAGGTCTTTCCCTTCCAGGTCAGATGAAACAAGGGATCCTGTAGAAAGAGCAGGTGTTCTGGGATGAGGGTTGAAAATCATTGATACGTGATCATACTCGATCTCATGACTTACTCCTTTTCACATTGCTGGCCCTTGAAGTGGGGAGAACTGATAAATTCACTAAATCCTTCCTGCCTCCAAATCTGAGGAGTCAAGGGGGTAGACCATTCTCAGTAGGGGATAAACAACCTCTGGCTGGAGTACCAGCTTGAGTACCTGCTGGAATACAAGTAGTCTGAAGACAGAAAATGCCAGTGCCTCTTGGAACTAGAGGAGTTACACAGAGGTATACCATTAGCAGGACTTAAGCCCTGAGCAAGGGTGGAGCCCTATGGAGGCAAAGGCAAATAGCACAGCCCCTAGCCTAGCAGCCAGAGTGAGAAAGAGCACACAAAACATCCAGAACTGAGATTATCTCCTGAAACAGAGCTCCTGAAGGGCAAAGCCACCTGTGATATACAAAATCAACATGCTTAAGGAAATCTGATTACAAATCACAAACCATGGATTAAAAAATTTTAAATTCAGTCGATAAATCAAAACAGGAAGTGTACTATTTAGACCTTTGACTAATTAAAGGTCAAGGAAGGAGGCCGACCTCAAAAACAGTCAGCAGGTATACAAAAGAACGTGACTTGAGAGAAAAGATGAGAAACTGACTTGGACAGATCCGAAGGCATCTCTCATAAAAAAAATCACAGAGGTGCCAGGAGAAGTTAACAAAATATGGAGGAAACATAATCAAACAAATAAAAGAAAACTTAAGTCTGCAGATTGAAGAGGTTAGTTAGAAGCCCCGTGGGATTGTTTGAAAAATATACACACCTGATTCGCTTTATTAAACTCTCTATTTCAAAGATAAAATCATACAGTCTTCTAGACAGAAAAAAAGAGAAAAATAATCATTCCCCCCAACACACTCCTCTCAAAAAAGATCAGTACTGGGTTTTTAATTTTTATCTCTAACAGTACAAGGTAAAATCAGTTTAGCTTCTTTCTAAATCAAGTTTGAATTATTCCTTGAATATTTTGGTGTAGATGGCTGGTATAGTCTCTGAATATTTCTTATCTGGGAATATTGTCTTCACTCAGCCAGTGAAGGATATCGTGGCTAGGTAACAGAGACTTATATAATACGTAGTATGCCAGGCACTGTTCTAAGATCTTTAGAAATCTTAACTCCTGGGTGCCTGAGTGGCTCAGTCAGTTGAACAGTTGAGTGTTTGTCTTGGGATCAGGTCATGAACCCAGGGTCCTGGGATTGAGTCTTGAGTTGGGCTCTCTGCCCTAAAAGAGTCTGCTTCCTCTTCCGCATTACTCACCCCCACTTGTTCTCATTCTCTCAAATGAATATTTTTAAAAAGAAAATAAATATTAACTCCTTTAATCCTCATAACCCTATGAGTTAGATGCTTTTATAATCCCTAGTTTACAGATGAGGAATAGGAGTACAGATTTAAAAACTTGCCCAAAGCCACAAGCTGGTAAGTGGCAAAATCTTTTCTCCCTGCTAATATCAGTCAGTGCTCAATATAATATTAAAAGCCATAGCAGAATAAAGAGGCATTATATAGAAGTAGCAATTCATGCAGAATACAATGGTCATAAATCTGTAAGTGGTAACAGCTTAGACAGCTTTGACTTAAAAAAAAAAACTTAATTTGTGGATGAGAAAACATACCAAAACTCAAGTCATTAAATGATATAACTGAAGTATTTATAATGTGAAACAACTCTTAGGAAACAACTATAAAGAGCAACTTGACAGAAACATGGACAAACGATATAAATAGGCAGAAGAGTAAATCTAAATACACATATGAAAATATTTTCAAAATATTACTATAGAGAAAAATGAAGTACCAATGACATTACTTTACATCCATCAGATTATCAAGAATTAAGAGCTTCAGCACCTTACCAAATTTCTTACGATGGCTGACAAGGCCTTTTGAATCTAACCCTAGACCACCCTTTCTGACTTCATTTTTCTTTTCTTCCCCTATCACTCCACCCCTGCTAATGTTGTCCAGCTACTGATTTTCAAATAAGAAACACTGCCCTTTCTGCCTGAAATAGTTGCTCCTTAGATATTACCATGGCTTGCTCCTTCACTTAATCAAGTCTTTGTCCAAAAAGTAACTGCTCAGAAATGTGCCCTGATCTCCCTAATAGAGAATCCTCTTCTCATAATGCTCCACCTGCTTATCCTACTGTTTCCCTTTATAGCACTTATCTGTTACCCAGTGTAACTGTTCTATTGTATGTGTACAATATTTATTAGATTGCATTCATTACTTGTTTATTGTCTATCTTCCTCAATAGACTTCCTCTTGTCCATAAAGGCAAGAACTTTTTCACTCTAGTACCTGGAATAGTGCCGACACATGACTGAAATGATAAGTATTTGTTGACTGAATGAACAAACATACAGTGAGGAAACACCTACCATTAGTAAAAGTACTAATATAATGAAACTCGTCTATACTTGTGGAGGATATGTGAATTTATGATAGCATTTTGGAATTTGTGTAAACTTATGCCTGTGTATGACAACATTCTCTTTAACCCAGCAATGGGTCACCATCTTCATAATCTAAATAAAACTCCAAAATATAAGGACACATGCATAGGAAAGATGTCTATAATGGCAATACTTGTAGAGGAAAAAACTAGCAAAATGAATGAATGTTTACCACTGATGATATGGTTGAATAAAATGTAGTAGGCATACAGTATAGGTTTTCCAGACTTTAAAATAATTGAAATTAGGGGTGCCTGTGTGGCTCTGTCCATTACGCATCCAACTCTTGATTTCGGCTCTGGTCACGATCTCAGAGTCGTGAGATCAAGCCCTGCATGGAGCCCCACATGTAACTCCATGCTAGGAGTGGAACCTGTCTAGGACTCTCACTCTCTCTGCCCCTCCCCCTGCTTGCTTTCGCTGTCTCTATCTTAAAAAAAAAATTACCTGAAATTAGATCTATGTCTATTGATTAGGAGTATTTCTACAATATAATGAGCAAGAAAAGGAAGATTCAGATAAATATACATAACGTGAGCCATTTTATAATACAATGACTAGACCTTCACTCTAGACCTTTATGCATAGATAAGCACAGTGAAATGTGAGCTAATGGATTTGTAGTAATGGTTATATGGCGTTTGGGTATGGTAAGAAAAAAAACCTTTCTTTTTGAAAAATGTGCACATCAAAATAAACACGATATACAGCACCATTGTGTACAATCACACATGCAACAAACACTGTATGTTGTCTAACAGTCATTCTCTACCATTCTTTCTTGCTATCAAAGTCTACCTGTCAATATAGAAGCAGAAAATGCCAGAAGCACTCTTTCCCAGCCTCCCTTGCAGCTGAAACATAACCATGTAACCTGACCAATGGAAAGTAAATATTTGCTAGAATCTCCTAGGAAAGATTTTTTTTTTCCTTAAAAAAAGAGACACAAGGAGAAGTAGCTTATTTCCTTGCTTCATGCTTTTGAACATAGTTATCTGAGTAAACTATGGCTGGAACTATGAGAGCCATCTTGTGACTAAGAGAGGAAAGTCAAGAAAATCAAGAAAAGTCAATCCAAAGCCTTAACTTTGCTAAGCTGCTGTAAACCCTAGAACTGTCAATTGGTAGCCTTATTATATGTTAGATATTTAATTAACAAACCTCTATTGTTGATATTGCCTTTCGTCAATTATAGCTTAACATCTAAACTAGCCCTGGGTTTATCTGGATATTATGAATGCATGAAAATTTGACCACCAAAATGTTAACACTAGTCCTAATACTTTTTATAAATTGTTCCAATTTTTGATGAGCAAATATCATTTATATAGTCAGACCAAAATAATAAAACTGATTTCATTATTTCAAAAAATGATGACTTCAGGGTCAGGTAATAAATAAAAAATAGAGACAACTCTTAATGCTGTAAATGTGTTCATAAAACAGTACAAAAAACAGAATTGTAAAACAAAGTATTTTCTTAAAAAGGGGCTAAAAATATTACCTGTCATGGAATGGTTAATACTAACAAAGAACATAAGTTAAAGAATGCTTTGAAAACTTAAGAATCAAAAAGAAAACACATTTTAGGAAGACAAAAGCAAAGAAAATAGTTTAAACCAAAACACTACAAAAAGGAGTAGCAATCACGCATTTAAGAAAAACTAAGAAGATGACTATCATCAAACACATTAACTATAAGAATAAATTAGTCTTCTGCATTCAAGACAAATGAGGGGTACCTGGCTGGCTCAGTCAGTAGAGGATGCATTGGGGTTATAAGTTCGAGTCCCACGTTGGGTGTAGAGATTACTTTAAAAAAAATAAAAATGAAAAAAGACAGATGGATCTCAGAAAGGATTAAAAATGACCAAAATCTGGTTTTGCAATTGAAAATAATGGACTGAGGATAAATTTACCTCCCTTCCTTCCCATGATCATAAAACAACAATGAAGAAGGACTTCTGATGCATAATAGCTAGAAATCAGCATTTTTCCCTTTTTCCTCTTGGACATTTTTCAAAAACAAAAATATAGAGGGAAACCTTGTGACCTTTCCCAATGCAATGAAGCACAGGAAAAGTATAATCCACAGACACCAAAACAGAGATAAGTACTGCCCAAAAGCACCTCAGACTGCACAGATGTGAACAGAACTCAGTGGTGGCAGATCTCAGAGAGCACCAGAAAAAATACACTTGCACCCTAAAATGCATAGCCTTCTTTATAACAACCAGCACAAGAACTAGTGTGAGGGCTGTACAAACAAAGGGGAGTGGAAAGCTTAGACAGTACAAAAAGGCCCAGCAACTGAAAGTGAGAAATACCGGTAAAGTACAGTTACATTTCACAATTCACTAAATAACTTTTTTAAATGGGCACATCAAAGATACTATCAGAAATAAAACAGTGGTGCCTGGGTGGCTTAGTTGGTTAAGCATCTGCCTTCAGCTCAATCCCAGAGTCCACATCAAGCCCCTCAAGGGGCCCCCCACTCAGTGGGGAATCTGCTTCTCCCTCTCCCTCTGCCCCCTCAATGCTAACAAATAATAAAAATCTTTTTTAAAAAAATAAAAAAACAAAACTGACAGATGAAAGAATACTCCTCCAAAGAATATGAAAATTTATTGTAAAAAAAAAAAAAAGAACGAAATGGTTTTCAAAGCTATTTTGGTAGCAACTGAAATCTAATGAATGTAAGTAAAAGGCAAAGGGATTTATTTGCCAAGTGATGCAGAAATTAGTGAACAAAAAACAGAAAGAGTAGGAAAATATATGGGCTTCAGGAACAACTGGAACCAGGAACCCAAAACCAGCAGTTCTCACACTATCCTTATTGATTCTAGGGGAGGCATGCATGTGCGTGCACACACACACACATCTTGGGAAAGGCATATAAATGTGGCCAAAGAAGTTTTTTAAGAACAGAGCAGGAATTTCCAGTCCTGCACGATTGATTACCTGGTAACTACCTGAGGGTCCGTTAAAAATACCAGAATAATTATAAATAAGTAAAAGACAAGAGCAATTTTTAAACATACACAAACTCAGCCCTTAAAATATATTCAACACCACTCAAGGTAAGAGAACACTAAAAGTATACCAAAATACCATTTCTTCATTTTCCACTGGCAAATATTCAAATATTAACAACATACTCTGTTGGTGAAGTCATTGGAAAACAGGCACTCTCAAATACTGCAGGTGGCAATGTACATTGATGTAAACTTTAAGGGATCAACAAAAACTACATACATTTATCTTTTAATCAAAGAATCCTGTTTCTAGGAGTTTAACCTGAAGATATGTGAAAATTTAATTGCAAACAAATACTCATTGCAGCATTGTTTGAAATTGCAAATATCGGAACACAAGGGAGAGTGGTTGAATAAACTATGGGACTCTGTAGCTATAAATAAAAATAAGATCTTTATGAATTGATGTGAAAAAATTTACAGGACACTCTCAGGCAAAATAAGCAAAATACAAAAGATATCTGTAGTACATTACCCTTTGTTTAAGAAATAAGAGGAAGAAAAAATATATATGTATCTATTCCTTTGTACAAAAATAAATAAATATAACCTGGGTACTCATGAATTTAGTTACCCACAGGAGGTGGACTGGAATGGGGTAGAAAGGACAAAAGGAATTAGAGGGAAGAAGTTATTTTTCTGAATATAGCTTCATAAACCATTCTGTCTTTTGGAATGTTAATGTTTTACATATTCAAGGAAGATGAAAGGAGAGAAAGGGGAAAGGGAGGAAGAAAAAAAAAGGAGGGAACAGAATAAGAAAAATATTTGAACTAAATGCCCTACATCTAAAGATTAAATGAACTCTGAACATATCTTGAATTCTTATATTTCCTTTTTTCTTTTGGTAAAGACAAAGGCTAGCAATTATTTTTTTTTTTTAAATATTTTATTTATTTATTTATGAGAGACAGAGAGAGAGGGAGAGAGAGAGAGGCAGAGACACAGGCTGAGGGAGAAGCAGGCTCCATGCACCGGGAGCCCGACGTGGGATTCGATCCCGAGTCTCCAGGATCACGCCCTGGGCCAAAGGCAGGCGCCAAACCGCTGCGCCACCCAGGGATCCCAAGGCTAGCAATTATTAACCTATTTTCTGCTTCAGGACTGAACAAATAGGTAAATATATTAGGGATGATGTTCTATTTTCTCACTGCACTCAGAAAAGAATTACACATATGAAAAGAGGGAATACAAAGACCCCTGTGGATGTTGCATTGGAATTAGAGATAGTTGAAACTTATGGATTAAGATATATATACATATATAAAATTATAAAAAGGCATGTGTGTAAATACACACATACTTCTATTTCCTAGTTCTGTCTACTGTGAGAACTTTTAAGCAGACGCTTTGGTAGCAATGAGCATACCGTACCAACTGTCCAGATCTTGGATAAATTCCATTCTCCATTAAAGGAAATCAGGCTCCATGGAGAGATCAACAATTTCAGAGCTGAAGTAGAGAAAGTACAAGAGGAGTCAAGAAAAGTCTGGAACATTCTTTTGTACTCAAAAGTAAATTCCACTCAAACAATGCTTTGCATGTCAAAAAGACAAGGAGCCAGGTTGAAAGAGTTCCCACTGGCCAAATCTGGGACAATACAAACATCAAAATAATGATGGTAAAAGATTACTATCAATCAAATAGAAATCCTGAGCCTGCACTTAAAGAGAAAGCTCTAACAATATGAAACCAACTAACAAATACAGAAAGGTAATAAAGTAGAAAAATCACCATTTGTCAGTCATCATAACTGAAGACAATACCATCATTTGGCACTAAAACTTTGTGCATAAAATGTGTGGAGAAACAGGAAGTTCCACTACAAGATACTTATAAACTACAAAGGGAAAATTAGTAAGTTTACAATGGAGAAACTCAGAAATTATCTAACTCAAGTGATAAAAATTAACATCACCAGTAATGGAACAAATTGGCATCATGAGTTCCTGGTAGGATGTCTTGAGAAAAATACATAACTTCTGTTGTATACTTGCCAGAAGTTCATAACCTCATTCTAATCATGAGGAAACATTATTCAAACCAAAACTGAGAAATATACTACAAAATAGCTGGCATGTTCTCTTCAAAAATGTTAATGCTATTATTAAACGAAAAGGAGAGCTAAGAACCTGTTTCAGATTAGAGACTGAAGAGATATGCCACCCAAATGCAACATATAAACATCAACTGCTATCAAGGAAATTACTGGGACAGATGATAATACCAGAGTAAAAAAATAAATAAATAAAATATAAATACCAGAGTAAAATCTATAGATTTATACTATTGTATTCTATAGATTTTTTTAATTTTTATTTATTTATGATAGTCACACACACAGAGAGAGAGAGAGAGAGAGAGAGAGAGAGAGAGAGAGAGAGAGAGAGAGAGGCAGAGACATAGGCAGAGGGAGAAGCAGGCTCCATGCACTGGGAGCCCGACGTGGGATTTGATCCCGGGTCTCCAGGATCGCGCCCTGGGCCAAAGGCAGGCGCTAAACTGCTGCGCCACCCAGGGATCCCTGTATTCTATGGATTTATACTATTGTATCAATACTAATTTCCTGATTTAAATCATTGTATTATGCTTATGTAAGAGAATGCCTTGGCTTTTAGGAAACATGCAGTAAATATGCTAAGAAACTTACTGAAGTATTTAGGGCAAAGGAGGGTATCAGCTATTCTTAAGAGGCTTGGGGAAAAGTTTTAAAGTTTAAAAAAAATTTTTTTAAGATTTTATTTATTTATTCATGAGAGATAGAGGCAGACAGACACAGGCAGAGGGAGAAGCAGGCTCCATGAAGGAAGCCTGATGTGGGACTCCATCCCAGAACTTCAAGATCAACACCCTGAGCCAAAGGCAGATGCTCAACCGCTGAGTCACCCAGGCATCCCTTAAGTTTACAAAATTTAAAGCATTTAAAGATAAATGCTAAAAAATAAAAAATAAAAAAATAAAGATAAATGCTAACATTGATGAATCTGGGTGAAGATATATAGAAATTCTTTGTATTGTTACAATTTTTCTGTACTTTGAAATAGGTCAAAATTAGAAATTAAAAAAATATTTTCTGGAGTTCACACATAGATAAATAATTATTGCTCTGGAATAAACCATTTAAGATTCTAATCTACACTAAAGCCAGAGGGATGACTTCAGAAGTAGGGAGTAGAGGAGGGGGGTTCAAGGTAAGTCACATCAATTATTATCTACTATAATGGAGAAACATGAACCACTTCTCTGATGATAAATCATACAATTAACAATGAAATGTCATCTGTTAGCATCAAGTAACTCTGCACTGAATTGTATAGGCATAAACTTTCACAAAGGGAAAATGAACATACTTACAAATCTATTAGAACAAGATTAGGTAAAATATTTTTGTTCTGCTTTGTTGTTAGTATAAACTACCCTGGCATATAGTAACCATTTAATACATGTTTTCATTTATGTTATATAAACTTACAGATTATAATCATCATGGTGGAGGGGGAAGCATGTCCTCTTTTGTTTATCATTGTCTATTCAAGACTTAGCAATGCTTAGCATATAATAGGTCTTCAATATTTGTTGAATGGCTAAATACTAAGCCTGCTTATTAATACTTGTGGGAGACTGAGTACTAAGAAACAACTTTAATAGATAAGAATTCCAGTGGGATAAAGTTAATGTGCATATTCCCTGCACCTTCTTTTTAATTTTTAACTTAGTAAGTTAATACCACACTTGGATAAGATGAATATAGGCTCCTTTGTTATACAAAGGTAAGTTTTCAGGTTATTGCAGAGGATCCACGTTTACTGTCATGAACTGTCACCTTCAATAGGCAAGTAGTTTGCAATATATTATTGCTCCCCCAAAAAAATAATTATATAGAGTACCTACCTAAAACCAGCATTATTGGGGCACCTGAGTGGCTCAGTTGGTTAAGCATCTGACTCTTGATTTCAGCTCAGGTCATGATCTCAGTCATGCTCCATGCTGCAGGTGGAGCCTGCTTGCGATTCTCCCTCTTTCTCTCCTTGTGCCCCTGCCCCCTCCACCCACTTGCGCTCTCTCAAAAAAATAAAATAATAAAACCAGTATTATCACTTCTTACAATGTTTTAACTATTTTAAATGGTCAAGACTTAACACTGCCTACTGATTTGCCTAGGAATATATTTTGTATTTGTTTGAGTCTAATTAAAATCTAAAAGAACTCAAATAGCTCAATAGCAAAACAAAAGAAAACCGCAAAAACCCAACAAAATAAAAGAAAACCGCAAAAACAATCCTATTAAAACATGGGCAGGTGGGGGATCCCTGGGTGGCTCAGCGGTTTGGTGCCTGCCTTCAGCCCAGGGTGTGATCCTGGAGTCCCAGGATCAAATCCCACATCAGGTTCCCTGCACGGAGCCTGCTTCTCCCTCTACCTGTGTCTCTGCCTCTTTCTATCTCTGTGTGTCTCTCGTGAATAAATAAATCTTTAAAATAAATAAAAATTTAAAAAAATGGGCAGAGAATCTAAATACGTATTTTCCCAAAGAAGATGTACAGACAGCCAACAGACACATGAAAGATGTCCAACATCATTATCAGGGAAACTGCAAATCAAAATCACAATGAGATACCACCTCACATCAGTCAGAATAGCTACTGTCAAAAAGACAAGAAATAACAAGTGTTGGTGAGGATGTAGAGAAAAGGAGTCCCTTGTACACTGTTGGTGGGAATAGAAGTTGGTACCACCACTATGGAAAACAGTATGGAGTTTCCTCAATAAATTAAAAATAGAACTACCAGATGATCCAGCTATTCTACTTTGGATATTTATTCAAAGAAAACAAAAACACTAATTCAAACAGATATAGGAGCCCCATTATGTTCACTGCAATATTTAAATAGCCAAGACATGAAAACAACCTAAGTGTCCATCAGTGGATGGGTGAATCAAAGTGTGGTTTACACACACAATGGACTACTACTGAGGCATTATAAAAAAAAAAAAAAAGGACATCCTGTCACTTGAGACATGGATGGACCCTAAATTATGCTAAATGAAAGAAGCCAGAGAAAGACAAATAACAAATTTCACTTATATATGGAATCTAAAATACAAACTTACAAACAGAACTCATAGATACAGAGAAGAGATTGATATTTATCAGAAAGGAAGAGGATTGGAGGGTGAGCAAAATGAGTGAAGGAAGTCAATTGTATGGTGACAGATGGTAACTAGACTTACCGTGGTGATCACCTTGAAGTGTATACAAGTATCAAATTATGTCATACACTTCAAACTAATATATACTAATTTTACTTCAATTTTTAAAAAGTTAAACTAGGGCGCCTAGCTGGCTCAGTCAGAAGAGCATGCAAATCTTGACCTCAGAGTTGCTGAGTTTCAGCTCCATGTTAGGTGTAGATATTACTTAAATAAATATAAAACTTTAAGAAGTAAAAAACTTAAACTAACCAAAGATAAACAAACAATGAAGGCTTTATAAATACTTTTCCATGGCTAATGTGGCCAAATGGTATAAAATGCTTTATAATTTTAGTGGTACCTGGCTGGCACAGTCAGGTAAGCACTGGATTCTTGATTTGGACTCAGATCATGATTTCACGGCCATGAGATTGAGCACCAGGTAGGGTTCCGTGCTCAGCAAAGTCTACTTGAGGCTCTCCCTTCTCAGATAAGTAAATCTTAAAAAAACAAAACAACAACAAAACAACCCCGCTTTATAATTTGAATAGGCTCACATTACCAGGTATATTTCCTATGGTGTATTTTCAAACTGCAGATTGTGACTGACTAAATGAAGATCAAGACCAGCATTAAAAAAAAAAAAAACCCAAACCGGGGCAGCCCCGGTGGCGCAGCGGTTTAGTGCCGCCTGCAGCCCGGGGTGTGATACTGGAAACCGGGGATGGAGTCCCACATCAGGCTCCCTGCATGGTGCCTGCTTCTCCCTCTGCCTGTCTCTAAGAATAAATAAATAAAATCTTTAAAAAAAAGAAACAAAAACCGAAACAGACTAGCATAGAAAAATCTCAGAATGGGTCCCTTATGGTAAAGTTGAGTACAGCTTAGTGATTCTCTTGTTTTGGGATATACATATACAGATAAACTGAGCCACAGTACAAAATGTATTTCTTATTGTAGGTTGTAGTAAGAGAGATTTTTGAAAAATGCCGTTTTATGCCTTAGAACTCCTTCAGTATGATCTAGATCCGTCTGTGCATATTTGGTGACATTCCATTCAAGTATGTGTCTTTATCAACTTTAACAAAGAGAACAGCAGTCTTATTCCAAACACTGCTCCTAAAGCATATGATCACAAACATAGCTAGTTTTTCAGATAAATGTCCAAAAGTAAAACTCATTGGTATTTGAGACCTACTAAAAGATCACTTGAGACACAGTATTCACTGCAGTTCCCTAATAGAACTTTCCACAATGATAGAAAAATGTTCAGTATCTGAGCTACCCTTTTGGACAGTGCAGACTCAGAATTGGGCCTGAAAAGTGTGGTCCATGGATTACAATAATCATCTGAATCACTCAGAAACTTCTTAGAAATGCAGAATTATGGGTCTGATACAGGTAACAGAATGGCCAGCTGATTCATGTGCAGAATGAAAACAATCTAAAGGACTGTCAATGGGCACAGTACCATTGAGCACTACCATATCAGTGGAAATTCACAAGATACTTTGGTTGTAGCAATTATAGGTAGAGTAATGCTGGCATTACAGATAAGCATACACAAAACAGATCTACACACCTAAGGACTAGTATCTCAAACAACATTCAAATATCCTGCCAGACATTCACATAAACTTTAAAAAAATCTGTTTGTATTAGACTTTAGATAAAAAATGTTTTTTTTTTTTAAGATTTTATTTATTTATTCTTGAGACACACACACAGAGAGGCAGAGACACAGGCAGAGGGAGAAGCAGGCTCACATGGGGAGTCTGATGTAGGACTTGATCCCCGGACTCCAGGATCTTGCCCTGAGCTGAAGACAGATGCTCAATTGCTGAGGCACCTAGGGATGCCCTAGATCGAAAATTTGAATCTAACTGTATATATAATCTAACCAATTTTTGCACAACCTTAACATACTCTGAATTTTCTAGAAATACCATATGTATATTGAAGATAGTTTTAGTCCAGAACTTTACTAATAAGTATCATTCACCATTTCAGTGTAACTTAGTACCTTACATTTTAGAATTGCCACATTCCTACTGATAATAGGTAGAGGTTCAATTATCAGACTTCATAATATAGTTATACTTGAGATAAAATAATTTTCCTAAAAACTACTTCCTTCTAACTTTCCTTCTAGTTACTCTATTATTATCGCTATTGTTTTCTAGTTAGGTTATTTGTTAATTTTTCTTTAAAATGTGAGTAAGAGGGCAGTCCCGGTGGCCCAGTGGTTTAGCGCCACCTTCGGCCCGGGGTGTGATCCTGGGGACCCGGGATCAAGTCCCATGTTGGGCTCCCTGCATGGAGCCTGTTTCTCCCTCTGCCTGTGTCTCTGCCTCTCTCTCTCTCTGTGAGTCTGTCATGAATAAAAATAAAATGTGGGCAAGCAAGTTGTTGTATTACCTATGAATTTCACACTTCAAAATAAGAATGTGCAATAATACATTTCCTTTAACATATGTGGTACTATGTCTAACAGATTTAAGAACTACTGATTTAAAGATTTATGCACATTACCATCACCCTAGATCGGGAGTCCTTAATTTGGGGATACAAGGACATTCAGGCTAATAATCCAAGGCATGGCTTCAGGAAGTCAACAAAACTCCCTAATACTACATACAATTCAATATATGCATAGCTACCCTGGGGGGTTAACACAGAAATCTGTTCCATTAAAAACTATTATATTAAGAACTATTACATTACACCCTGAGACTCTATGTACTGGGTGGGATTATAAACTTGGATCTCAAAAGGTAGTTGAGCCCCCTACCCAATTACATTTACAGAACTACAATTTGCATCACTTCACCAGCTTACATTGACAAACGTTTTTAAAAACCCCATAAAAGAATTACTATACAATGTCAGTCACTGCATTATGTACACTACAGGTGTTCTAGCACACTAGTTTTTTATGAAGACCCATAGAAGATGACTAATATTCAATTCACATTCACAACATACCAGGAACTGCACTATATTTTGTACATGTCACCTCAAATAAGTCAACTGCCCTCTGATGTTAGTATCACTCATATCACAGACGAGAAAATTGACTTAGAGAGCTCAATGAATTTGACTAAATTTATATACTTAATAGATGGCAGAACTGGACTCTGAGCGCAGGCTGTTAGACTCGAAAGCATGTGTGGTTTACTGGAGCAGGTAGCTGTTTTTTCCTTTAATCTTTCTATGGAATGCCTACTGGATCCTGTCTTCCTTTGCCATAGCCTGTTAGATTACTTACAGCAGAAACTGTGGCCACAAATGGCAGTTGCCCAAGCATGTTATTAGCATCTCTGAATTATTTGCTTCACCCTTTTATTTGGTCACTAGATTGACTTCATGGAATGAATGCACTTTGCATGCTAATCTTACTTCTGGCTTAATCTTTTCTCACATTTCCCCCCCTTTCATTCTTCTACTTCCTGTAATAAAACAAGGAACAAATAAATGCATACCATAAGCTGCTTTAGATAATATAGTAAATATATTAGAGTCCTACAGAGTGAGTACAAGCTTTCTTGGATAATTCAAAAACCACTTTGCAATCATTTTTTTTATAATTAAAAACACCAGCTATCACTCTGATAACAAATACATAGCTCCAATATTTTCCAGTCGGCAAAAACTCTGGTTACTTTGTTTTCAAAAGAGCAATAAAGGAGTTCTTAACCTGTAGATAAAATAAGCATCCAAGGACATGGGCAAAAAGGAGGGAGTTCAGTTGGGATGTCTTTTAGCGTAAAAACCCAAACACTAAAAAAGGGACCATTAGGAGAAACTGCAAAGATTCAGAGATACTTTAAGTGGAAGATGAAAGGAAATAAATGTCAATGCACATCATACTTACTTGACTGTATTAATAAAGCCATCGGGTGGGAATGCGGTTAGGGATTTGCCTAACGTGAAAAGGGGAAGAGGGTAAGATACTTGGCTTTTGCCAGTAACATCACTGCTACAAAACATTTAGAGTAAGGATCAGACTTAAAAAAAGAAATGAAAAAAGGATCAGCCTTTTTTCTGTTAAGGGTCAGGTAATAAGTATCTTAAACTTTGCAGGCCACAGTCTCTGTCAAAACTAGCCAACTCTGCCACTGTAGCACAAAACAGCCACAGATACGTAAACAAATGGATTAGGCTGTTTTAATAAAATTTCATTTACAAAATGGAATGCAGACGAAATATAGCCTATGAGTTGGTATTTTGCTAACCCTTGACATAAGAAGTCCAGTAAGTAGGGAGACACAGATCTAAAGCCCAAGAGGTAGGTGATGGATAAGGACAAATATTTGGAAGTCACTGTCACAAATAAAGTGATAGATAAACCAAAGAATAATAGAAATGGAAAACATGAGTACTTAAAAACAGAAACTTTATGAAGAACAACACTTTAGGGGAGCCTGGGTGGCTCAGCGGTTTAGTGCCACCTTCAGCCCGGGGTGTGATCCTGGAGACCCAGGATCGAGTCCCACCACATCAGGCTCCTTGGTGGAGCCTGCTTCTCCTTCTGCCTGTGTCTCTGCCTCTCTCTGTGTCTCTCATGAATAAATAAATTTTTTTAAAAAAGAACACCACTTTATAAAAAGCATGAAGAGGAGGTAAATAATTAGTAGTTTCCTCAAAGTAGAGAAAAAAGATGTGAAATAAAATTCATGATTCCCTTAAATGTCATTCTGGCTCAATTACAAATCCCTTATGCCTGAAGAAGTGCAGAACACTGCAGTATTTATTTAACCATGGTAATTACCTGGAAGGCAGAGCCAGAACACAGAAAAGGCCCCAAATGTGTATATAATACATGCAGGGCCTCGACATGAGACAACACAAAGTAGGGTCAATTTGGAACAAAATCTTGTGCCTCACATATTTCATAGAGTATCCTATACCAAAACAAAATCCATACATACGCATTTCACAGAAACTACTTACACAAAATTGAATCAGTGGTTGAAAATAAAGGAAAAAAATGCCCTTAAAAACAAAAAACCAAATGTCAAGGGAAACGGGTTACCATACATAAATGTATTTGGGAAATGCTCATTTCAAAAGTTAAGAAGTTAAATTCATTACACCGTTTAAAAATAAAACAGGGTCCAATATCAATGTATTTGATTAGAGCTTTTTCAATGTTTACAGGTGTAAAATAGAACAGGTCTTATTGCTTGTCTTTGGGAAAAAAATACAATCCAGCAAATAAACTATAGCTTGTATTTATAACAATGCTGGCTAACATTAGAAGATGGTAAAGCAATTAAAAACCACTAAAAAAAAATATCACAAGGGGCCCAAAATTGCAAAACTTGCAAAGAAGCATTGCAGGACAGTTACAAAACTGATGATTTATGTATGTGGATTAGAACAGTCTGGATGGGGAAGGGTAGAGAATGAGTCCCACTTAGTACTGCTAAAGAACAGAAAACTATTTCCTTTACACATATCAAAAAACTACAGTATAAAAAGATAAGACTATAATTCACACTGGGGACCATAAAAGGCAAAAATGACAGGGAAAACAGGCAGGCAGTCCTCCAATAAGGCATACATTCATACAATGGATCACTAGACAATGAACAAAAATAATGTTCTGTGTGTTCAATGACAGGTGAAAATGTCTAATTGAGAAAACACCAGAAAATGATTTGTGTTCAAAGAAAAGTTACACACATCTATCTGGTGTGTGCACAGAAAATTTAGACATTTACAAGAGATGGGAGTGGTCCCCTGAAAAAGAGTAGGATTAAACAAGACAGGAAATTTTCACCTTCTACCTTTCTGTAGTAAAAATAAGCATACACTATGTTTGCTCCAACATTAAAGGAAAAAACCACTATAATTATTTTGGGAAAGTGGCTAGAGGACTGCTACCTATATAAACCACACCAATGTAGACATGATCACATCTAAAATGCTTCACCATACTCAGTATGTTAAATGATAAAGTTGTACCTTTTTAAGAGTACAATCACATAACCAAAAAAGAACCACCAAATTTCTTGTGGACACTACTGAAGTCATAATTCACTAACAAAAAGTAAAAATTAAGTCTTGCAAAAGCTATATATTTGCATGTGAGGGTCTAATCCAATCATTATATAGTGTGATCTGTTCAATGTTAAACAACCTCATTTTATATGTACCTCTAGACTACTAACTCCTAGTAAGAGAGACCCAAGGAGTTCTATTTCAATAACAAACTATTTGTAGGAACACCTGGGTGGCTCAGAGGTTGAGCCTCTGCCTTGGGCTCAGGGCATGACCCCAGGTTTGGGAATGAGTCCTGCATTGGGCTCCTGCAGGGAGCCAGCTTCCCTGTCTGCCTGTGTCTCTGCCTCTCTCTCTCTCATGAATAAAATCTTTTAAAAAATAATAAAAATTTAAAAAATTAAAAATTGTTTGTAGAATCTTATGGAGAGATTTATTTTTAAGACATGTCTGCTGTTAAAAGTTTACAACACGAGGGCAAGCCCTGGTGGCTCAGTGGTTTAGCACCACTTTCGGTCCGGGGCCTGATCCTAGAAACCCAGGATCGAGTCTCATGTCGGGTTCCCTGTGTGGAGTCCGCTTCTCCCTCTGTATCTCTGCCTCTCTGTGTGTGTCTCTCATGAATAAATAAATAAAATCTTAAAAGTTTACAACATGAGCCAGGTCATTCCATTTTCTGCTGTATGCCCATCACCTAGAATATAATAAATATAAGTACTCAATACATATTTTGGGGGGGGGTAGGAAAAGTAGGAACAGAGCCTGTGTAAAACTATGAGGCATTATAAATTATGAATTCAAGGAAAACGGGACAAGATTAAAACGTGAAAATAGGTTCCTCTGAATTAAAAAAAAAAAAAAACAACACAGTACTACATGTGACACATGCCTGCAATTTCATTTCTTGCTTCTAACAGTGGAACAGTGACAGCAATATTAAAATCTAAACTATTCAAAGTATTAGGAAAGCTGCCTAATGTCTACTTTAGAATTCATAGTAAGCAGGATACCACACAGTATTTAAAGATGCTACAAATTAGGACAGAAATTTTGACACAAATCCAAAAGGTGTGAGGAAATGAGGCATAGACCAGTAACATAGACCAGTTCCCTAGTTGTTTCAGGGAAGGATGGGCAAATGAGCTGGCTTTGGCTGCTGAGGAAAACCACCTAGGAGTAGTGCTTCTCAAATTATATGTGAGGGACCAGTCTTAACCCCTATATTGTACTCTGTCAAAAACACACTTCTATAAAATATATTTTCCAAAATTACCAGAAAAATGATCATATGTTTTAATGTGATAGCAACATCAAACTGCTATAGAATATAACTATTCTCAATTTCTACACTGGTCCATAGAGAGACACTGTATAACAATGCCTTAGCATTTCGTTTAGTGTTAGTCTCACCTAAAATCTTGCATTTGTCTATAGAGTCTGACTCTGAGTGAAAAAATTCAGTTGTTTTTTATCCCACTAAAAAATGAAGACAATCCACAACAATTAAAAAGTAGCAAAGAGGGACACCTGAGTGGCTCAGTCGGTTGAGTGTATCTACCTTCAGCTCAGGTCATGATCCCAGGGTCAAGGGATCCAGCTCACATTGCATCATCACATCATCCAACTCCCTGCTCAGTGAGGAGCCTACTTCTCCCTCTCCCTTTCCCTCTCTTTGCTGCTCCCCCTGGTTGTGCTCTCTCCCTGTCAAATACATAAAATCTTTAAAAAAAAAAAAAAAATAGCACAGAGACTTGTCATTAACTTGTTTTAATTTTAAAATGTAAAACACTGCATTATCATACTACCTTAGAAAGTTAAAATTATCCTTTTAAATGCAAGCTACAGCATTTAAGAATGTTGACTCCTATCAACTTGAAAATTTTGCTTTATTTTAGAAGACAAGACAGACATGTAAAAGTTGTGTATGAAAATATTCACTTAATTTTTGTAATTCCTTTATCTGTAAACTCCTGTTATCTTTGTCTCCATGTTCTCAAAACTCCCCCAAGTGATTTAGTTGATTGCTAAAAGAGTGAGCCTAGAGGGGCTATTTTAAGTTCCATTACCAGAGGAAGTAAACTGCTGGCCTTTAAATTGACTACAATCTGATGTAACTTACTATATAGCCTGTAAGATAGGCTCTACACTATTTAGAGTCTAATGTGATTAACATTAGAACCAAACCCATTTTGCACCTTCCAAGCTGTAAAGTGACTTACATCCTCATTGCTTCTGTTTTATCTATGAAATGGGGATAAAAGCACCTACATCAAAGGATACTTGTGTAGGTTAAAGTGCATGTAAAGAGCTTGGAACACTCCTTGGCACATAATAAGTAATATATAAGTATTGTAATTATTTAATTCTTACACAGTATAACTCAAATCCTTCTGCAGAACTGGGTTAACAATTAAATTGGTTAAATATGTCGCATCCCTATAATTAATTACAATTCTTCTGTTAAAAGACTTTAATTCTCTATTATGAAAATATATTTATTTATAATCGCCTATTGGACAGGGAGAAAAAAGTTAGAAAATCATATACAGTCTAATCATATTTAGAAAAGAGGCTAATGAAGTTAAGAAAAGTTGCAAATCATTGTAATACTTATGTGGCATCTGCCAAAAGTGACTCAGCAATTTATCATCTTCCCCACCCACTGGGAAAAGACTTAAAATAAAACTGATTATGATTCTAAAATGGTAATAATAAGGATAATCAAATGCATATAAACCAGGTTTTTAAAAAATTTAGAATAATGTGTACATTTAATTCATTATTCCTCCTCCACTCCTGAAAGCTGATGCTTCTTAAAATGGACTGCATCTTAGAATTAGGAAAGAGCATTAATTTCTAATAGATATACTACTCCAATCCCACCCATTGCCAACACACCACAACCACCATCACTTATAAGCAAGCTCCTGAAGTGCTCACAACTACACATATCAACACAGACAATAAATAACCTTAACCAATCACTCAAGCTTAAGCAGCAGATATTAGATATATTCTATTGAGATTATAAACACAAACAATTCAGTATTTTTAGAATACTGAACAAGAGGTGTTTGTGGTATTGAGAATACTTAGATGGTAGCCTGTGGTACCCTTTAAACTGTTTTAAAGTTCTTCAATGAAATCAATACTATTAATTTCATATTTACTTATATAAGACTTTTGTCAAACAACAGTTTTTAATTCATAATCATTTAAAGACAAATTTTCCTCTTATCTAAATTGATTTTCATTCTCTAAGTTGAGCTTACCCTTTTGTCTATAATAGCCATATTTCATTTTACTGCATCTGAAATACACAATTATCTATTATATACAAAGTTTTTCACACGTGCTTTCAAATGCCTAAAAAGAGATCAAGTTTTAAAATTTACATAAAACCATACTACACCAATTTACCAATATAAATATGTCTTCATACCTATTTATTCCATTCTATTTAGACAGCAATACTAACAAAATGTATAAGACCCAACCACCTGTTCTCTTTCCCTATGCTATTATGTTGACACTTAGAAAACAACATCTCAGTTAAGCAACCAAATTTTATAACTACCATTCCTACCAATCAAATGGTAATGCACCAAGATAACAATTCTCTTGAATTTTAACACATTAAGAGTACATTATTTACCTAAGACCGAAGGACTATGCCTTCTTGTATAAATAACAAAGATAGCCAAATCAATTTAATTCCATATATATGATGCTACCTATTCAATTTATTAAAAATTGTAATAAACATAATAATCAAACTAGTGTGCCAAACTTATGCTGTTCAGGTGAAGACACTACAAGAAGACACAATAGAGACTGCCTGGCAATAAGAAGTACAAATTCCTTCTATAGAGATGGAGAAATAAAAGGACAAATCTAGTTGTCTAAAAGACAATTCACTGTACACATTTTATTTACAGTTTTGTACACTGTCTTAATATGAATGGGACCGCTTTTCTACTTGAGCCATTTTTTTTTAACCAAAGCAAAATAACCTAAGTAATACAAAGTGTTAAAATACAGCATAAAGATACAAAAACAGACATACTAACTCTAATTAGGAATGTAATTATGATGTTACATTTTTTATAATCCACAATTATGTTTAGGAAATCACACAAACATAGATCACTGATTTGAATGAAATGCATAAATTTGTACCAAAGCTTTGCAGTTACAAAAAAACAAAAAAAATTACCAAAGAATGCACAAAATTAATGTTTATTCCACCTTTGTGTCATATTCCTGGATCCTTCACCAATGTTACATGAGGAAAAAAACAAAAGCAAAACAAATGAAAAACTGAAATCAGAATCACTAATGTTATCAAGTAGGGAAACAAATAAATTAAAATCTAGCAGCCATCAGCAAGAGTACAGCAAAGACAATGCTGTAAAAAGAAACAAAGAAAATTGCTAGAAAACTGTATGCATCATACTCTTTAAACCAGCAAAATATGCTCCTGCATACAATGGAACATAAACAGAATTTTTTTCCTGTAAGGTATAGAAATGGAAGTTCTTTTTTGAATATTGTGGATGGGCAAAATGTGTTTATATGGTAATTCTACTAAGCTATTACAGAGTGGGCCAGGAACACATTTATGGATTCTGGGGATGATGTGTACTGTTAATTCTTTGATTGGGATAGTGGACACTCTAGCCAAAATAAAAAAAAAATATATATGAACACAGAAGTACAAGACAAAGGTGAATGAGACTTCTCTTATATCTTAGCAACATTTAGATGGAAATCAAATTTAAATGCAGTCCACTCTGCTTTTGAAGAGGCTTTGGTTCAGCTCCCAAATCTCGATTGCTTGACGCAGTCTCCTATGAGAATACTCAGAAGGTGTCTTCTTAAACAACAAACCTATTTTTAGTAGTGGAGCCGCTCTTTGTAGCTGTGTCTGCATGGGACTGATAACCAATCACTATCTTTGGAGGAAGTCCTAACCTTTCCTTGTATACCCTCCTAGAAGAAGAAAAAGAAAAAAGGTAGTCATTAATTTTTATTCACATACACCAAATTTGGTATTCTTGTTCTTTACATAAAAAAAAAAAAGTTCAGAGAGTGAAATAGGAAATTGCACACCTTTTTCCTTTTAGCAAATCTGACTCATTTTCACAACAATCTTGGTTAAACACTTAACCAATATTTGAGACTCCACTATGTTATCAGGTACTATGTAATTACTAATAAATCAATAAGCAAAGCATGGACAGTCCCTGGGTGTTTATAGTATTTGATTATTCACAAACAAATAATCACAAATACATACAGTGGAGCTGCATCGCATGCATAACTCATTTATACAAAATTTATTGCCTATATAGGTCTACTTTAATTCTTTCATCTAAAATGCTACAATTAGGGCAGCCCAGGTGGCTCAGCGGTTTAGCAAGGCCTTCAGTCCAGGGCGTGATCCTGGAGACCTGGGATCGAGTCCCACGTTGGGCTCCCTGCACGGAGCCTGTTTCTCCCTCTGCTTGTGTCCCTGCCTCTCTGTGTCTCTCATGAGTAAATAAATAAAATCTTTTTTAAAAAATAAAATAAAATGCTACAATTATATTTTATATATAAACCATAATAAATATATTACTGCAAATCACATTTACCACAATTACTTTATGATATTTCCAGAGTAATTTAAAACATACATCATTTCTGCCTTATATACTAACTCTGCAACCTAATTTTCAAATAACATGTGACTCTATTTTAAGAACAAACTATGACGAGTGCCAACGTGGGGTAAGTACAGGGGCTGTGATATTGTATAACAAGAATGATCTAATCTTGTCTGTGAAATTAGAGAAATCTCCCCTTTAAAAGTCATGAGGTTAAAAGTAAAATGCTGAGAGAATGAAGCACATCTGAAGGCTGGGGAACTAAATAAGGCTATGTTGGCTACAGCTCATAAAGAAAGGGAGTATGAGTTAAAAAGGTTAAGTAAAACTGAGGCTAGATCACAGAGAGCATCACAGGTAAAGTTAGGGATTTGGACACTTATTCTAAAGAAGACAGCAAACCTTCAAAAATAAGCACCCAAATAAAATAAAAGACATACATTTATACATATTGGAGCTAAATTCTCCAATATGATACTAGGATAGTTTTATTCATACTCATACCTTCCAGAAGATTCTACTACCTTCCTAACAAAGTTTCTAAAAAATAACTTTCTAACTAAAATAACCATTATCAGATTTATATGATGATACAAAGTATTCCCTTCCATTACACTTAATCATAAAAATGCCAGAAAGCCAGAGCACTCAGCCATGTAACTTGGGTAAAAAAAAAAAAAAAAAAAAAAAAAAAAAAAAAATCCTCCATTAAAAAACTGAAGTCAAATATTTCACAAAGATTTCAATAATTTTAAATACTGACACAAATACAATATTTTCAGAGGAAAGAACTTCATACTTATTTTTTAAATTGTTTTTTTTAATTTTTTTTAATTGTTTTTTTTAATAATCAAAACTATTAAGTTTTGATGCTGAAAGGTTAAGAATATGATGACAAATCAACTTCTTTTTTTTTTTTTTAGATTTTATTTATTTATTCATGAAAGACAGAGAGAGAGAGAGGCAGAGACACAGGCAGAGGGAGAAGCAGGCTCCATGCAGGGAGCCTGATGTGGGACTTAATCCCGGGTCTCCAGGATCAGGCCCTGGGCTGAAGGCAGCACTAAACTGCTGAGCCATCCAGGCTGCCCTCAACTTCTCTTTTAGAGAAAACCTGGAAAATCTCCATTATCTTTTAATCTAGAAAGGAATGATGTTCACAGGAGAATTCATATTGTTTGAAAACAATCACGAAGGGCAAACCAAATATTTTGTGACCTATGACCAATACTTAATTTTAACACAAAATTAAAAGTCAAATATTACTAATTTAAAAGTAATAAAAAGAGGATCCCAGTTAATACTGATCAATGCTTGGGAAATAGGGAAATTCCAGGCAATTATTCACCGTGCCCCAAATTTAAAAACTTAAACATGTAGGTTTTTAAAATATGGACACAACTAAAATACTATCACTTAAATGTCACTGAAAATTTTACACACATGTGCACAGAACAGACATTTAAAATATGGACAGAACTAAAATACTATCATTTAAATGTCAGTCACTGAAATTTTTACACACATGTATACAGAATATATACTATTTGCCAATACTCACTGAATTACTATTCCTATGAGTATTGTAATAATGTTACGATTTTAAAGTAGAAAAAAGACTTAATATTCTCATAGGATAAATAAAATGCTACATGCCAAAACAGAATGCTCTGGTCATTGATTACATACTCCATTGCGAGGAAAAAAGAAAAAAAAAATATGGACGAGACAATGAAAACCAATAGAGCAGGTTCAAGATTATAAGTTTTCATGAAAACAATACAAGGAAAATAATGATCTACAAATCCAAGTATTTTTAAAGTTGTAACAGTACTTTGCTTTTAGTTATCTTAATATTTTAAAGGAAGTATAAAAATAGCAAAACTTACCCTATATGTGTAACAGCCTCTCTGTTTTCACATTCAGTAGTCCATATTGCTATCTTATCACCTTTAGCTCTAACATTAACAACAGCTCCACATACATCATCACTGTAGTCATCAAAAGATTCTCCAATAAGGCACAGCAGCTTTAAAAAAATTCAATCCCAAATTACATGAAACAAATTATTCACTGCTTATTAAACTACAAACGTTTCTTATATTTGTATATATACAAAACTGAAAAGTTTTTAAACCAAAAGTTGACTTTTTCAATGTCTAAATTATATTTATGTATATTGTTCTTTGTCCTGACTTTTTAAAGATTCATTTCTTTGTTTAATATCAAGAACATTAACAGTTGATTTTAACTTTTTTTAGCAAATGGGGCAATTGATGTCAGGGCACATATGAAAGGTAAATTATGTTAATATTCAATTGCTCTTCTGCTTCTACTTGCCAGCAAACAAATAATGGAAGGACTGAATAGTTGCGCAAGATTAAATTAACTGCCTCATGATCTTGCTGTTTTTCATGAACACAGGTTTTTTTTTTATTGTGGCAAATATTTATAAAATTTACCATTTTAACCATTTAAATAACGTTTTTTTATTTGAGTATAGACAAAATATGACATTAAATCACTTAACCATTTTTAAGGGTATTGTTCAATGGCATTAAGTATACTGACAACATTGTATAGCTATAACAATCATCCATCTCCTGAACTTTTGTCATCTTACAAAACTGAAATGACTAATTTTTTAAAGTGGAATTCTAAATGGTATTTACTGATAATCTCCAAAAGCAAAATTAAGTTTCTTCATTCAAAAAAAAATTCATGCAAATATTCACTAACTGCTTAACTCATTAAGTGCTAACTATAAATGAGACACTGTGATGAGTGCTACGAATCCAAGAGACTATTATCCCTACTCCTAATAGCTGAGCTTTTAACTTCCCACTATAGAAAATGCCAATTATCTCATATTTAATATATGTCTTAAAAAGCCGGAAGTTTTAGATTATAGTACAATACATAAGGTAAATAATATCAAGCTATGCTTTCATTGTTTGCTTCACTGACCTAAAAAATTTATACACAGTAATGCTCTAAAGAAGGTTGTAAAAACGTACACCATGCAAAATGTGAAGTTCTGCAATTTTGAAGTTAATGATAATGACCAGGAGAAACTTACTGTGGAAGGTGAGAATCAACTACCAATCACTTTATATCTGATATGTAATACGGTATGGGTTTCACTGGACTAGTATGTAAAATATACAATATTCATATGATAGAACAAAACTAATTGCTGGCTTAGATTTTATAGGGTGGGTATGCTCATCTCTTCCGAAGTAACCGATGTAAAATGTAATCCAAATTAAGTTTTTAGTATTCCAAAACTATTTTATAATTTTAAAACCTTACTGTCTCTAGCCAAAAGCGATCCAGGTCACTACGTCTCTGCTGCTTGTTCAATGTAATTAGCCATCGTCCTCCTCGTTTGTTTTTCTCATCTTCCCACATAGGCTCAATACCATCCTACAAGGTTAGTAAGTAACAATATTAGACAAAATTGTTATTTTAATTGAAGAGATCACTAGAAAGAGCAAGCAACAACTCTGTCAACTTCTTGTTTTTTTCTCTTCATAAAACTGCTATTGATGTAGTGGGGGAAAAAAAGCAGGCAGGCCTTAAAATCCAGAGGCATGGGACTACAGAATTAAGAGTCTTGATATAGACACTTACTAGCTATCAAACCTTGAGTTTCTTTTGAGGTTCTTAAACACTGAGTAGCAGATACCCTTAAGAAGCTACATACATGTCTATGATCTAGAAAAATACATGCAAAAATTATGCAATTTCAGGGTTAATGAATGCCCCACCTCCTACCACTTGACAAAACTGATTTATAAATACCCCAAAGACCAATACATCCCAGGTTAAGAATTCTGACAAACTCCAGCCTACTCAAATATATAAAAGAGACTGGACTGGATGAACAAAGCTCTCTTCAAAAATCAATCACACTGTGTGCCCATAAAGTAAGACTCTCAATTTCAATAATCTATAGCAATAGAACAAAATTTGTTTATGTGAAAGCCCAGTAAAACTAATTTAATTATTCTCCAAACCTCAGAGCATTAACTATTCCTAAGTTTCTGACAAGATTTCTTAATGAGTAAATGAACAGTCCAGTCTTGTAATAAATATATGAAATTGCCAGTTAAAGCATACCTTAAAAAGTGAGTAGTCACAGCCAGGCATTAAATTACTAGACAACTGGATGTGGTTGTACAGACTAGGTAAAAGAAAAGGACAATTATAAACATAGAATATGTAATGCAGTTTAGGTACCTACATATACATTTAGAAAATATGATAATAAGATAAAAGTTCATGTTTACTTGTTTTTCTACTGAGTCAATTTCTTTAATGCATCAAACAGGTATCTTAACGGTCAGTTCAAGAATCAGCATTTGATGATTTTCAGGAAAATGTGTTTAATAATTTTATTCTGATAAAAATATATTTTGATATATTTCTTAACTCAATGCATACATATTTATATATAAGAAACTGGGAATAGGAAGCCTGAGGTGGCTTTAAGTACATGAAAGAATTCATGAGGCTAATGAGCAGTTTTAAAGACACACACACAAAAAAAAATCCAGAAAAAGTAAGACAAACTTCCTATCAAGGTTGCATGATTGAAAGAAGACAACACTATTATCCTTGAAGGTATCCTAAACAGACCAATGGGTCTCAAATACTGCAGTCATTACTAGTCAGTCAGCATGGCAATCATTTGGGAAGCTTTGGAAAAAAACAAACAAAAACCACACCAGGCCCTACCCCTTGTGATTTTAATCCCTTAAATACGGGCTAGAACCCTGGAATCTGTATTTCTAAACTTTCCCCAAATATCAATGTAAGTTGGATATTCACTAGCCTGAAAGTAAATATTAAATGCAGAAACATGATCTTTACTACATCTGCAGACCATGGACAATGCTACTATTATCCTTAGTTAGATTCTCTTGATGCTATTTTAACCCAATCTAGAAACATCTCAAGTAGAGTTTTAAGAAAGATTCTGGCATCCTTTGGATCACATCCCACAGGATAACATATAAATCCAGTTTGGGGAAGGTAGAAGAGGACTGAGACCTGTTTAATTATTCAATGGTCACTCTTCCCAAACTACATTACCACTGGCAACTACCACTAGGCAACAAATGAGGCCTGGGTTAGTAACCATAGAATAAGCACAACTTTATGAAATTAATGGACTGTCTTCAATGGCATCCAAGGTAGAAATGACCAATGTTTATGTTGTCTCTTTTCTCCTTTGTGATGCTCTAAGGTCTCTTAGTTAAGTTTATAGTAATAAGAATCTGTAATGACATATTTAAATAGAATCAGAAAACTACAGACAAGACTAGATAAATCCCAAAGGGCTCAACAGCTGTTCACCACAAAATCTGCCAGGAAAAAAGTGAGAAATGAGTAAGTGCTTAGGTATTTACAGAAACCTAAACAATTCCTTCGTATGTCTAAGTCCACTATGCAATAACATTGCTTGTACATAACTAAAGTGTGGGGCCATGTTCTAATTAGAGGTCCACTTAGAAACTCAATTATGAAAATTGGTGAAAAGCCAAACAAACTAGATAAACATAGACCTGATTCAATGGGGAAATGGTTCAAGACTCTTGCTCTTCCTCCTCTATTAGGAGACTGGAGACTTTTTGGTTTAGAAGATTCAAGTAAATACAATTAAAGAAGAAAATCACTTAGTGTTTGATGAAGGGCAAAATACAACAACCCTCTTTAGACAATTAAATCTGTGAATTACTGGTGATTTAAATATAGTTTCATTACTTAAAAAAAAAAAGCCAATGATTTCAATATAAAGTGACTGCTCTTAAAGCGTATAGCTCACAATTTAACAGTTTTCTCTATTTAGTCTATACTCCGCACCCTCTACCCCTGCCCCGGGATTTAAATGCATACTAAATGCCTATTATATGGGCAAATCACTGGAAAGATACAAAAGAATATTGTCTCTACCCTGGAAGAAGTATAGATATATGAATCTTCTGACAATCTGTTCTTTTGGGTGGGCAAAATACATTCAGTGGATTAATATATAAGAAATGCATCACTGATTTAACATATATAGGATCCAAAAATATACTAGATGTACAAACTAGAATTTTTAGATAACTGCTAGTTACTTACACCTCTTAAAAAGGTTTTAACAAGTTTTATCTTTGAAATAAAAATTATTTTTCAAATAAATTAGATATTAAATTAATTGTTTTTGGAGAATACTACAAAACTTCTTGAAGAGACTTTACAATTTTCAATTTTATGTCAAAGTCAAGCAAAGTTTTGACCCCCAAATCTTAATGTTTTGTTAAACCTGAAAAGAAATCTCAAAGATATTACAACTATTCTTCTTGAAATTGATTAATTACCATCACAGATACTTGGACAAACCTGAATTTTGAGCACTTCAGTCTTTAAAAAAAATCGCAGAATCTCTACCACAGGAAATCCCAACTGTTTCACTAAAAAGAATCTGCACAAATGGGAACCTAACAAAGCTCTGGAGTATGGGGCAAAGGTATGGAGTATGGGGCAAAGGTATCTGGGCAATCAAGAAAGGGAACAGGTTCTAAAAAATTGTCAAAAGTTCTAGAAGCAATAAAGGGCTCTTAGGAGAAGGATCTCTTAGGACAAAGAATACAGAATATACACAAGGCTAAAGGATGACAAGACTAAAGCTTTCTAAATGATGAGATATAATCACCAATTCAAACAGTTGTAAGGAGATGGACAAACAAAAGGTAGGTCTATAGATGAATATTTATTAATTGTTTACCTTAGCCTTCATTTTGTGAATGTGACTCAAAATGAAAAATTACACAATTAATTAAACAAACATCCTAAATAGGTTACTTACGCCCAAAAGTCTTCAACAGTATCAAACTTAGAGATCAGCCGAAGGTTTGCTTGCCAAGTTTTGCTTTTATCATTTTTAAAAAACCAGAGTGCCCATCTAAAAGTAAAAAGTCAGTGTCAAACATGGTAGTTTCCATATTCACATTTGTAGCAGCATTCTTCATAACAGCCAAAGGGAGGACACAGCTCAAGTGTCCATTGACAGATAACTAGATAAACAAAATGTGGGTTAAACATACTGTGGGATATGTATCAGACTTAAAAGGCAAATTCTGAAGATGAACCTTAGGGACATTATATTAAATAAGCCAATCAAAAAAAGATAAACAGTATGATTCTACTTGTATGAGGTACCTAAAGTAATCAAATTCATAGAGTAAAATGGCAGGGGCCAGAAGGAAAAGAAATGAACAACTGCTTAATGAGTATAGAGTTTTAGTTTTGTAAGATGAAAAGAATTCTGAACACTGGTTGCACAATAGTACTGACATACTTAACACTACTGAACCAACAATACACTTAAAAAACGGCTAAGATGGTAAATTTTATGTTATGGAGTATTTACCACAATTAAAAATTTACTTTAAAAATAATTTTAAATGGTAATATTAATACAGTGGCAAGTAATGATTAGTTTTCTCTTTCATTTAGAAGTATGTATTTTGTACCTACTGCCCAACCTACTTCGCAGAATCTCTACCATGCTATACTTTAGAGACCCACTGAGGTTCATGCTTCAGAGTAATTCACAGAAATGTAGTAGAGAGACAACAGTGTGCTAAGTGCTATGATAGAAATAACCAAACACTTAAATGAGAAAAATGGAAGCATTTAACCAGAAATGAAAGCGGACAGCAAGAAAGCTGAATTCTCATAGAAATGAAAAAGTATTAGCCAAGAGTGGAAAATGAGACTCCTAAAAAAATGGGGGGAAAAGTATTAAATGCAATTCTGTTTACTCAAACACACAAATGGGAAAATAACAAAATAAAGGGATACATTGAGGAATGCTATCACAGACATGTTCTTAAACAACGTATACTAGTTTCTACGTATCTGTATATACCTGTTAAAATGTTTTATTCTAATATCTGGAAGATAAACTCATGTCACATCAAAGTTATACTTAAATATCCCTAGATAATATCTTCAGTACAGTTATATTGTCTGAATTACTATACCAAAGGTAACGCAAAAGGGAAATTTCACTTTCTCATTGAGAATAAGGTTGTCTGAAGACAGGTTTCCAAACAACTCCCTGATTAATGCCTGGATAATCTGACAAAAAAATGAGATACATTTCAACATCCACTTGATAATGTGAATTTGTCAAGCTGCTACCCAAGGACAAAAAAGAAAAAAGCAAAGGTGTAAAAATTACTAAACATACATGTAATAAGGTCAAATACTATACTCTGGTTTTCCAAAATTAATTAAATCTTTCCTCAAAAAAATAAAACTACCATATCGTCCAGCAATTCCATTTCTGGGTATTTATCCGAAGAAAATGAAAACAATAAATCAAAAAGATATATGCACCACCCTCATGTTCATGCAGCATTATAATAGCCAAGATATAGAAACAACCTCAGTGTCCATAAATGAATGAATAAATGGATAAAGAGAACGTTGTATGTATATAATGGGGTATTATTCACCTATACAAAAAAAAGAAGGAAGAAATCTGTCATTTGTGACACTGGATGGACTTTGAGGGCATATGCTAACTGAAATAAGTCAGAAAAAGAAAGACAAATACCACATGATTTTATTAATATGGGGAATCTTAAAACAGAATACAAACAAAAAACCCAAGGTCATAAATACAGAAAACATATTGTTGGTTGGCAGAGGTAGGGGTTGGGTGAAAACGGGTAAAAAGGGCCAAAAGGTACAAAACTTCCAGTTATAAAATAAAAGTCATGAAGGATATACGATATGGTGACTACAGTTAATGACAATGTATTATGTATATACATAAGTTGCTAAGAGTAAATCTTTTTTTATTTTTTTTTTTTTGCTAAGAGTAAATCTTAAAGAAGTTCTCATGACAAGGAAAAAAACCTTTGTAACTATACATGGTGACAGATATTATAAATACACTTACTGTAGTGATCATTTCACAATATACACAAATACGGAGTCATGCTGTACACCTGAAACTGTTATATGTCAATTAGAACTCAATTAAAAAATAAATCTTTTTTTTTTTTTTTACTGAATCTAGCCATTGAACATATAAAAATTTACCCTAAGAACATAATTAGATGATTAGGCAAAAATGCTTGTATAAAAATGTTCTTAATGTTGGAAAATGTAGGGAAACATATTATGTGCTTTCAACAAGGGATCATTTAAATTCAAGTTATCAAAACGTGGTTTGCAGACCCTTTAAGCTCTGATAAGAACTATTTTCATAATAATGCTAAGACATTATTTTATTTTTCACTGTGTTGACATTGCAATGGTAGGGTAAATCTGCTAGTGTCTTCTTAGCAAGTTCCATACAATGGCACCAAATTATATTAGCAGTCACTGTACCCCTTTGTCTTCACCACCTCTCACAGTAACAAAGTCAGTGGCAGGGCAGCCCCAGTGGCACAGCAGTTTAGTGCCGCCTGCAGCCCAGGGCGTGATTCTGGAGACCCAGGATTGAGTCCCGCATCGGGCTCCCTGCAAGGGGCCTGCTTTCTCCCTCTGCCTGTGTCTCTGCCTGCCTCTCTCTCTTTGAATGAATAAATAAATTTTAAAAAACAAAAACAAAACAAAACAAAAAAGTCAGTGGCAGTTAAGAATGCCACTGATGAAGCAATAATTACTAGTTTCATTAAATTCTAATCTATGTACACCTTTTTCATATTCTGCAAAAATTCAAAAACAACAACAAAAACACTTCTGCATTCCAAAGTACAATCAATGCTTAAGGAACTGAATTGTGAACTAGCCACTTTTTTCATGGAACTCCATTTTAACCATGACTGATAGATAAACCATGGTTATTTCTTAAAAATCAAGAAAGTAAAGACTGATGCTTACAATGTGAGCTTTCAGGAGAAAAATTTTGGGAAGCCTCCATTTGCTACTGCGACAAACTTACTAAGATTTAAGTACACTTGTGAGGAGTTTAGTAGTGGTATTAATGAATGTTACTGTTTTCATACTGTATAATGAAAAGTACCAATACCCAGAAGATCTGCATAATTCACTGAACCAAAGATCTGCATAATTCACTGAACCAATGTTTTCCAGATGAACCCTGGTGTTGCAAAATCATGCATGGATAAAAAAGACCCATTCCAAATGCAAGATAGGCCAGTAGATTCTAATGTAACATAGAAGGAAAGGTTCTTGGATATGGTTTCAGATTCTCCATTGCAGTTGACCTACAAAAAAACTATTATCAAAGGAGAATACATATAATTATCTTAAAAGGCTATTAAAAAACCTTCCTTTTCCAACCATGTACTTGTATGAGGTCCTATATTCTTATACTCTCTATGAAACAACCTATCTCCTTCACAGACTGAATGTAGAAACAGTTATGAAAATACATACCACTAATTTCTATTGTCAGGCACCTGAGATTTATAAAAATGCAAAAATGCCTTTCTTCCCACCATATTTTTAAACATTTTTTCATAAAACTATTTGTTAACATGCAATGGATTTTCTAAATGAATATATAATTTTACATTTTCTCAGGTTACTTTCTAACATACTAAATGGAAATAGATAAAAATCTATATAACCAAAGCTCTGTGGAGTCCTCAGTAACTTTAAGATTTTATTTACTCATGAGAGACACACACACACAGAGAGAGAGAGGCAGAGACATAGGCAGAGGAAGAAGCAGGCTTCATGTAGGAAGCCTGATGTGGGACTTGATCCCGGGAATCCAGGATCACACCCTGGGCCAAAGGTCAACTGCTGAGCCACCCAGGGGTCCTGTCCTCAGTAACTTAAGAGTATAAAAAGGTCATGAAACCAAAAATTTGAGAACTGCTGACTTAAATAAAATACACCCATAAAAGAGACTGCTGTGCAACTATTGAAAAGAATAATTATGTGGGTAAAGTTATTCTTAAGATGGGCATGAAACTCAGAAGCCATGGAGGAAAGGTGATACTACGCTACATAAAAATCTAAAACATGTAACAAACATATAATTGCACAATGTTAAAAGACAAATGATTTGGGTTTTTTTTGCTTTTTAAAGATTTTTATTTATTAATTCATGAGAGACACAGAGGCAGAGACACAAGCAGAGGGAGAAGCAGGCTCCATGCAGGGAGCCCGATGTGGGACTCAATCCCGGGACTCCAGGATCATGCCCTGGGCCAAAGACAGGGACTAAACTGCTGAGCCACCCAAGGCTCTCCAAGACAAATGATTTTGGATAATGCATTTTCAACCTAATGCCTTACATGGCTAAGTTAGCATCCCTAATTAGAATGCTTGGAAATAAACTTTATTTTCTCTTTAAGACTTCTTTAGAGAGATGGAAAGTTGGGTGGGGAGTAGGGCAGAGGGAGATGGGGATAATCTCAAACTCAGCAAGAAGCCCAATCTAGGGCTTGATCTCACAACTCTGAGATCACAACCTGAGCCAAAATCAGAAGAGGGACACTTAACTGACTGAGCCACCCAAGCACTCCGGAAATAAACTTTAAAGAATACCCGCCACCTACTCCTAGACAAAAGAACTGAGCAGACTGTCCAGAGATAAAAAACAAAAATGATCAATATATATGAAACGGCTTAGCAATGTCAATAAAAGAAAATTTAAAATAAGACACTGTCCACATATAAAAACAAAAATGACTGATATATGAAACAGTTTTGCAATGTCAATAAAAGAAATGCAAATGTAAAATGATAAGACATTGTTTTTATAAATCAGACTAGGACCAACCAACTGGCAAAGATGCAGAAACCAGGAACTCTCAAACTGCTAAGAGCCTAAGCTGATAAAAGGAGGATAATTTGGCAATTATCTATTAAGGTTATTAGAGCATAGTCTTTAACCTAAGAAATCTGAAATTTTATCTTATATTCACACAAGTGTACAAAAAACATAAATATGCATAAATTACAACACTGTAAATAGGAAACAAGTCTATATACCCACTAAGATAAGCCTGATAAAATACATGACTATTCACTTAATACAAGGCAGTAATTTAAAATAACAAGGCAAAATCTGCACAAACAAAAATGTCAACACTACTGTCACCTATGTAAAAAGTAAAGATACATATGCACATTAAAAAGCTTTGGAAGACTACAAACCAAATTTAACACTTACTACTCCAAAAAAAAAAAAAAAAGGGATCCCTGGGTGGTGTAGCGGTTTGGCGCCTGCCTTTGGCCCAGGGCGCGATCCTGGAGACCCGGGATCGAATCCCACATCGGGCTCCCGGTGCATGGAGCCTGCTCCTCCCTCTGCCTGTGTCTCTGCCTCTCTCTCTCTCTCTGTGACTTTCATAAAAAAAAAATAAATAAATAAAAATAAAAATAAAAATAAAAATAAATAAATAAATAAATAAATAAATAAATAAATAAATAAATAAATAAAACTTACTACTCCAGGGAGCGGAGAAAAGTAAAATGGAGAAGAGAATATCTGAGGAAAACAGATTACTTTCACTTTATATATACTTGTACCCTGATGATTTACTCTTTCTAATAATTATAAATTTTTTAACAATGCATAATAAATTATGCGATATTTACAAAAAGTAAACAGTGAGGAAACTACCAAGATCTGAACATATAACATCCTGGAACATTTTTCTATTATTTTATCCAATATTATTACTGAAGTAGAATTCACAGAGAAACTGAAATTCTCAGAGACTTTATTTTAAGGTTAATCAGTTTATTTACTAATGAAAATTTTCAGGACTCTTCTCAGATTTTATTCAAGCTGAGGAATATATGCCTTAATTACTTTTCCCAACAATAACAATACTAAAAAGTGTGTTCATAGACAAAAAGCATACAGAGTTAGCTTTTTATAATACTAAAAACATGGGGGTAAAAAACTGGGGTGCCTGCGTGGCTCAGGCAATAGTGTCCAACTCTTGATTGTGGGTCAGGTCATGACCTCAGGGTTGTGAGATAGAGCCCCACATTGGGCTCTGCACTCAGTGAGGGAGTCTGCTTGAGATTCTCTCCCTCTGCCCCACCCCTTCCCCTGCTTATGTATGCACACTCAGTGTGTCTCTCTCCCTCTAAAATGAGTAAATCTTAAAAAAAAAAAAAATCTAAAAAATACATTAAGGGTTTTGGTGCTACTCTTAGGTTGAATTATATGAAATTGCAGCTAATCAATTGTTCGACTTTGATATAATGCTTTCTGGAGGAAGAATTTTACTCTTTATGAACTATTTGACCTGTGATGGCTCGCTCACTAGCTGACAATGTCCACTGTCTAGACAATTAATTTCTTCCTCCCTATAGGATACGCTGAACCACAGGTCTCTTATGAAAAAACTACATGTTGGGGATCCCTGGGTGGCTCAGCAGTTTAGCACCGGCTTTCGGCCCAGGGCGTGATCCTAGGGTCTTGGGATCAAGTCCCACATCAGGCTCCTTGCATGGAGCCTGTTTCTCTCCGCTCTGCCTGTGTCTCTGTGCCTCTCTCTCTCTTTCTGTGTTTCTCATGAATAAATAAGTAAAATCTTTAAAAAAAAAAAAAAAAGAAAAGAAAAAAACTACATAAAACATGTTTGGACTTTTATTTTGATAAATCTACCATGATAATGAAGAAATGATAAAAAAATATTCAGGCCAAAAAGTGAAAATGTATTTTTTAGATTTATTTATAGTTTCACTATAGGTATACATCAGAGATACTGCAGATGCAATTGCAAATCACAATAAAGCAAGTTATCACAATAATGTAAGTCAGACTATTGAAGTTTTTGGTTTCCCACTGCACGGAGAAGTTATGTTTACACTATATTTGTCTAGTAAGAGTAACATTATTATGTCTAAAAAACTACTATAACCTTAATTTAAATATACTTTATTACTAAAAACCATCATCTGAGCTTTTAGTGGGTCATAATCTTTTTGCTGGTGGAACGTCCTGCTTTGATTATGCTGGCTGCTGGCTGATCAGAGGGGTTGGTTACTGAAGCATGGGGTGGCTGTAGTTAAACAATGAAGTTTGCTCTATTAATCGACTTTTCCTTTCACAAAGGATTTCTCTGTAGCACGCAATGCTGCTTGGATATTTTATCCACAAAACTTCTCTCAAATTCTCTCAAACTGCTGCTGCTTTATCAACTAAGTTTGTGTAATATTCTAAATCCTTTGTTGTCATTTCAGCAATCTTCACAGCATCTTCATCAGGAGTAGGTTCCATCTCAAACCATTTTCTTTGCTCATCCATAACAAGCAACTCCTCACCCATTCAAGTTTTATGAGTTGCAGCAATTCAGTCATGTCTTCAGGCTCCACTTCTAGTTCTATTCTTTGCTATTTTTACCACATCTGCAGTTACTTCCTCCACCAAAGTCTTGAAGCCCTCAAAATTTGTCCAGGAGAGCTGGAATCAACCTCTTCCAAACACCTGTTTCATGTCAGTATTCTGACCTCTACCCATGAATCACAAATGTTCGTAAAGGCAACTTAGAATGGTGAATCCTTTCCAGGTTTTTATTTTTTTATTTTTAGATTTTATTTATTTATTCATGGGAGACACACACACAGAGACAGAGAGAGAGAGAGGCAGAGACACAGGCAGAGGGAGAAGCAGGCTCCACCCGGGGAGTCTGACGAGGGTCTTGATCCCAGGTCTCCAGGATCATGCCCCAGGCCGAAGGCGGCACTAAACTGCTGAGCCACCGGGGCTGCCCCTCCAGAAGGTTTTCAATGTACTTTGCCCAGATCAATCAGAATAATCTCTATCTATGGCAGCTAGAGTCTTACAAAACGTATTCCTTAAATAGTAAGACTTCAAAGTCAAAATTACTCCTTTATCCAAATGTTGTATATAAACTGCAAAAACAGATGTTGTATTAGCAGGCATGAAAACAACATGCATTTGGTACATCAGAACTCTTGGGTGACTGAGTATATTGTCAATGAGCAGTGTATTTTGAAAGGAATCCTTTTGTTCTGAGCAGGTTTTAACAGTGGGATTAATATTCAGGAAACCATTTTGTAAACCGAAGTTCTGTCATCCAGACTTTACTGTTCCATTTATAAAGCATAGGAGAGCAGATTAGCATTATAATTCCTTAGGACTCTAGGATTTTCAGTATGGTAAATAAGCACTGGCTTCAACCTAAAGTCACCAGCTATTATATTAGACCCTAACATAAAAGTCAGTCTGTCCTCTAAACACTTAGGCACTGACTCCTCTCTCACTATGAAAGTCCACCCAAATGGCATCTTCCTTCACTAGAAGGCTGTTTCATCTACATTGAAAACCTGTTGTTTAGTGTAGCCATCTTCACAATGAACTTAGCAAAATCTTCAGGGTAACTTGCTGTAACCACTTATTGCTTCACCTTGCACTTTTATGTTACAGAGACCATTTCTTTCCTTAAACCTCATGAGCCAAACCTATGTTAACTTTAAACTTTTCTTTGGCAGCTTCCTCACCTCTCTTAGCCTTCACAGAATTGAGGAGAATTAATTCAGTCCTTCTTCTGGTTTAGGTTTTGGCTTAAGGGAATGTTGTGGTTGGTTTGATCTTCTATCCAGACCACTCAAACTTTCTCCATATCAGCATAAGGCTGTTTCACTTTCTTATTATTCATGTGCTCACTGTAGTAGTACTTTTAATTTCCTTCAGGAACTTTTGGCTGTTTAGTACAAGAGGCTTAGTTTTTGGCCCATCTCGGCTTTTAACATGCCTTCCTCACTAAGCTTAATCATTTCTAGTTTTTTATTTAAAGTGAGACAGGTAGGACTCCTCCTTTCACTTGAATATTTAGAAGCCACTGTAGGGTTATTAATTGGCCTAATTTCAATATTGTTGTGTCTCAGGGAACAGGGAGACCCAAGGTGAGGGAGAGAGACGGGGAACAACTAGTGAAAGTAAGGCAATTAGAACACACAATATTTATTAAGTTTGTAACTTTATATGAGCACAGTTCATAGTGCCCCAAAACAAATATAACAGTTACATCAAAGATCACTGATTACAGATCACTCTAACAAACATGATGAAAAAGTTTGAGATATTGCCAAGAATTACCAAAATGTGACACAGAGACACAAAACAGCAAATGTTGTTGGAAAAATGGCACCAATACTTGCTCAATGAAGGTTGCCACAAACCTTCAATTTGTAAAAAATGCAGTATCTGCAAAATGCAATAAAACAAGGGATGTCTGTGAAACATACACAGGGATCTGTAAAGGAGATAGGGTAAAAAAAAAAAAAAGTCTTGGGGTAGGGAAATGAAAGGAACTGAATTACTTAAATATCCACAAATTCATTCTAATTTACTTTCTTCCAGATTCTTACAATATTTCTGCATTTCATTTTTCTTCCCCCACAATCAGCTCTCAGTGCATTTATATTAATTTTCATCATTTAAACCATAAAAACACAAACACTGGGTAGGTGTGAGGTAGAGTTGAGAAAACTATATGAGCTACTACTATTCAACTACTGTAACTATGAAGTTTAACTCATCTTTTTTTTTTAAGTAGGCACTACATACAGCATGAAGCTTGAATTTACATTACAACCCCTGAGAGATCAAGAGTCCCATGCTCTTACCAATTGAACCAGCTACGTACCCCGAAACTTAACTCACCTTAATCTCTTTTCCTCGCCTAACTTGTCTTAAATACAAACCAACTAACCTGCAGATGCCACATCCCCTAGCTTTTTCTCCTTTACAGCCCAACTTCAAGTTGTTTATTCTTGCTCTATAATACATTTATATTCACTCTCTATTCCAATCTTTTTCCATCATCTACATTCTACTAAACTTTCCCCTACATTAGCTAGGACTTTATCATTCAATCCAATGGCAATTTTGAGCCTTTTTAAATTGTTTAATCCAATGAATATCTGATCTTTTTATGGAACATATGCTATTAATCACCTGTCCTTAAAACAAACCATTTTCGGGATGCCTGGGTGGCTCAATGGTTGAGCGTCTGTCTTCAGCTTAGGTCGTGATCCCGGGATCCCGGGGTTGAGTCCGGCATCAGGCTCTCCACAGGAAGCCTGCTTCTCCCTCTGCCTATGTCTCTGCCTCTCTCTCTCTCTCTCAAGAATAAATAAAACCTTTAGAAAACAAAAATAAAAACAAAAAACCCCCACATTTTCTTTGTTTCCCTGACCACGACTCTGTCCCAATTTATAGTTTATGTGTCTAAACCCTTCGTAGGCATTATCCCTCCAAAAAAATCCCTTATAAGTTGGTATTCCAAACCTCTGTCTTGAGTTAAGTTCACTTTAAAGACGATTCATTTACTACTATAATTTCACTTACTACCAATTACTGACGAATTCCAAACCCAATGTCTCAACCAGTGCTCTTTTCTGAGCTCAAGACTCACACATAAAACTGCCTGCTATAAACAGGTTATCCAAGTGAAAATGGAATCCTCAACCCAATATATCTAAAACTAGTCTCACCCTGTTTCCTCCAAACCTGTCCTATTTCACCATTTACTTCATTGTCTAAGTCAGAAGAACCTATGTGTCAGAAGGCTTACCTGTTCTGTAAAGGATGTTTAATATAGTGTTCTGGGTTAGCAACCTCCTGATTAGATTCTGTTTTCTCTTCTTCTGTAGGCGGGGGATTAGGAGTAGGGGTGGTTTCCTAATGGAAAATAATAAAAATTATTTTAAAAATTTTAACATAACTATGATAACAATACTTTAAAGCAATTCGAACCAATACTGCCAATATTCTTCTTTTAAGGAGAATTATAAAAGCATTTCATAAAATAGACCACAGACCAACCGCTAGAACTAAGAAAAGCACCAGAATCTCCATTCTAGCATTTCTTCACTAGGAACAGAAGACTTCTCAATAAAAATACAATAACAATATTATATGCAGTTTCTGTCACTTACACATTTTGGTATCAGAAAGATTGTTAGACACCATGCAACAAAGTTAAGATAACCAGCAGTCTTCCCAGTCTTCCCTAACATACTATTAACGTATTATGTATGGTTTGGAGAGTGGGGGAAGTATAACTTAAATTTGGTGAGTATAAGAACTATATTACAATGGCAAAAGAAAGCTTTATAAATTGATCAAACCAATACTACACAGGTCCTTCCTTCATGTCATACTATTGTAACATCTGGTTAACTTAAAAGTTCTGTTATTTTCAATTGGCCTGAGGCAAAAAAAAAGCTCAATGTTGGCTTGAACCTAAATCTTTTTCTAGATTAGACCTAATTAATATAGTCATCTAAAAAAATCAGGGAAACGGATGCCTGGGTGGCTCAGCGGTTGAGTGCCTGCCTTCGGCCCAGGGCATGATCCTGGAGACCTGGGATCGAGTCCCACATCAGGCTCCCTGCATGGAGCCTGCTTCTCCCTCTGCCTGTGTCTCTGCCTCTCTCTCTCTCTCTTTCTCTCTCTCTCATGATTAAATCAATAAAGATCTTTAAAAAATAAAAAAAATAATAAAAAAATCAGGGAAAAAAAGGAGCTTGGGGATAATCTGTGTTCTCCACATTGCTCCATGTAGCTCTTCACTCAATTATAAATTACTGTCAACAAAACTGAACACCAAAGAAAGGCACCAGAAGCTAAAACAAAAGCTGATTTTTTTCAAAAAAAAAAAAAAAAAGGCACTGCAACAAGAGTCTGGGGACTGAATTTAAATTGAACCAGCAAAACAATGTATGCTCACATTAACAAGATTATGTAAATCAGAGATGAAGGATCTAAAAGATCTCCTAGTGGATAGTTGGTAAATATTCATTTTACAAAATACATTTTTCTTAACAACATGACATATGTAGGAACTAATTTCTACTAGCCTATGAATAGTCACTCACAGCAGAGTATGTCTTGATTTTGCTCACAACTATAATGCCAATGAGCAAAGTGCTATACTCAATAGGAACTTATTATCTTGATTTAAGTAGTAAATTTAAATGTTTACAAAGCAATTAAGATCCTAAAATTTACAGAGTAGTCAATACCTTAAAATCACCAAACATTTTTTACCAGCATACTTCCATCCTCTGATGGATTACAACTTCATAGAATTACCAAATGCCATTCCTTACCCCACCAGCTTAAAATTAATGACAGTTTCCAGAGGCAGTCTCAAAGGATCAAGAAAATAGGGAAGTTAGGGACTAAGTGGGCCTAGGGCGACAGGGTACTACCAGAGGTGTGAACCTCAAAACTCTATATAAAAATCCCTCAGAGGTCCTTGGCTAGGCTAGTTCCTAAGCTGTGATGTTCAGAGTTCAACTCTGGATAGTCTAAAAGAGAACAGCCGAGCCAAGACTTCAGAGGCTGAATACCACTGGGAAAACGGTTCAGATCCAGACACAGTAGGTGGGTGAAAATCCTCAGCTTTCAGATGAAATCCTAAAAAAGCCATGCCCTAGGAATCAGGGGAAATCTATCTGCCTAACAAATCCTAAAACCAATCATTGACAGGATCAAGGTAATCTACCTATACATTAAGTGCCTCCAAGAACCAAACTCTACATTCTTCAGAAGAGAACATAATTGGGATCCCTGGGTGGCGCAGCGGTTTGGCGCCTGTCTTTGGCCAGGGGCGCGATCCTGGAGACCCAGGATCGAATCCCACGTCGGGCTCCCGGTGCATGGAGCCTGCTTCTCCCTCTGCCTGTGTCTCTGCCTCTCTCTCTCTCTCTCTGTGACTATCATAAATTAAAAAAAAAAAAAAAAAAAGAAGAGAACATAATCCTCTGTCTCTATGAATGTTATTTACCTACCAAACATTACTACCAAACAAACATTACTAGACATGCAAAGAATTTTACGTCACTAATGCTTAAGAGATTAACCTATTCACAGAAAAACATCCAGACACGACCAAAGTAATGGGAGTTTATAATTATGATTACTATGGTAAAACAGCAAAGACAAAATAATCAAGATTACTATAGTAAAATGAAGACAGAAAAAAGGATTTAAAAAATGGGGAGTATTTGAAAAGAAAACACATCTTTAAAAAAAATAGACATTATGGAACTGCCAAGTACAATGCCTGAAATTAAGAGTTCACTGAATGAGGCACCTGGGTGGCACAGTTGGTTAAAGCATCTGACACTCAGTTTCAGCTCAGGTTGTAATCTCCTGTCATGAGATTGAGGCCCACGTGAGGCTTCATGTTCAGCACAGAGTCTGCTAGAGATTCTCTCGCCCCCTGGTCCCTTCTGTTCATGCTCTCCCTCTCTCAAATAAAATAATTTTTTTTTTTTTAGAAAATTCGCTGAATGGGGCAGCCCGGGTGGCTCAGCGGTTTAGTGCCACCTTCAGCCCAGGGCCCAATCCTGGAGACCCAGGATCGAGTCCCATGTCGGGTTCCCTGCATGGAGCCTGCTACTCCCTCTGCTTGTGTCTCTGCCTCTCTCCTCTCTCTCTCTCTGTTTCTCATGAATAAATAAAATCTTAAAAAAAAAATTCACTGAATGATTAACAACAAATTCAAAGACTCAAAGACAGTCAACAGAAAATATTCAAATAAATATAGAGAAAAAATAGATGGTAAGAAACACTGTGGAAGATGGTTATAAAAGTCTAAGGACAAGAAGAGAGAATGGTACCGAAGCAATATACAAATAATGACTAAAATTTATCAAATCTCATCGGAAACTCAAAGTCATAAATTCAAAAAGCTGAAGGAACTCCAAGCAGTAAAATACAAACAAAACAAAACAAAACAAAACAAAACAAACAAACAAAACAATACAAACAAAACTATATCTGGGCACATGAGATTCAAACTATTGAAAATTCACAAAAGTCACATCAAAAGCAGTTAGGAAAGGGACAGGAACACGGACACACACACTATGGAAGCCGTTAAGACAACAGAATGACATCTCCATTCTGAAAGAAAAACTGTCAACCTAAAATTCAGTGCCTAAAAAAATAAAAATAAAAATAAAATAAAAAAAATAAAATTCAGTGCCTAGGAAAAATATCCTTCAAAAATGGAGAAATATGCAGATGCACATAGGCAGACACAACCTCTCCTCCATCAACACACACACATAAGTTGAATATAAGAGGAACACCAAAGGGAAAGTGTTCAGGCTAAAGGGAAAAAAATGAAACCCACATTATATGAAAATGCAAAAAAGAACAAAAAGCACTAGAAAAGTTAAACAGGTAGACCAGTATGTAAAAGACTATGAACAGGTTATTTTTTTAAAGGTTTCATCTATTTATTCGTGAGAGAGACAGAGACACAGACAGAGGGAGAAGCAGGCTCCATGCAGGGAGCCCGATGTGGGACTTGATCCCTGGACTCCAGGATCAGGTCCCAGGATGAAGGCGGCGCTAAACCGCTGAGCCACCCTGGCTGCCCTATGAACAGTTTATAAAGGAACAATGAATGATGATGTCTTATGGATTTGTTTTTTTTTTATTTTATTTTAATTTTGTCTTATGGATTTGTAAGGTGGAGTGTACAGCATATTCTTCCTCCAAAAGTTAAGTACTACAAATTCTATTTATCTAAATTAAAAGACAAGTAATATTTACTCATAAGTTCCAAATCCTCAGTACAAACCACACTTTCACAATATTTATTTAAATAGTTTATGTCAGCAGCACATAAAAACAATAGATTAATTACAGTATGAATAATTGTAAGTTTCACAAGGTCAATAACGTGACCTGCCAACTCAATATTTTCCCTTTCTTTTGTGTTACTCCACTCTTTTCACAATAGGAGAATGATGAAAAACTTAGATGATATCAAAGATCTCTGGACACATAGGAACTAAAAGCAGATAGTAACTCAGGAAAAAGTATACTCAGTTCCTAAAATTTAAAAGCTTCTTTTGAATTAAAAGTCCTACCTTAATGTTTTAGTCTTTACATCGAGAATCTCTATTTTCAATTTTTCTTATAACTAAAATAAAAATAACTACTCAACTTTAAAGTTGCAAAATCTTTCAGTGTTCACTTTTAATATTATACAAATATGCTAGATGTTAAGATTAATACTCTAAAAACACTCTAAAAATATTTATCTTAAGAGAGTATCATCTTTTCAGTATTTAAACCTTTCTTTTAATGTAAAGCAGTGGACATTTATTTAGCCTTTTAAGTTGCCATCTGCAATTTTAATAGTTTCCTGTTCAAATTTTTAAAGATTTTTTTAATTTTTAAAGATTCTAAAAGAGAGTTTTGAAAGAGGAAGAACACGCCTGCATGGAGGGGAGGGGCAAAAGGAGAGGGAGAGTGAGTCTTAAGTGGGGCTCGTTCTCACAATCCTAAGATCATGACCCGAGCCAAACCAAGAGTCAGATAATCAACCGACTGCATCACCTAGGCGCCCATCATGTTCAAATTTTAACTTATGAATTTCTTAAACTCTGTTAATAAACCAACAGTAGTTTTAATAGCCAATTATTTCCAAGATAGAATACTCTAATACTCTATAAAAAATACTCATTCACACAGCACAAACCAAATCTAGTAAAATTTTTAGAAATCACTTCATGATGGCATTTACTTATGAAAACATTAATATTAAAAACCACATATAAAAGAGCACATTAAAAAAAATCATATTGGGATGCCTGGGTGGCTCAGTGGTTGGTTGAGTGTCTGCCTTTGGTTCAGGGCATGATCCTGGAGTCCCGGGATCAGTCGAGTCCCACATCAGGCTTCCTCGTGGAGCCTGCTTCTCCCTTTGCCCATTGTCTCTGCCCCCCCCCCTCTCTCTCGGTCTCTCATTAATAAATAAAATATTTTTTAAAAAGTCCTATTTTCTTGGCATACATTTCTTCTTTAGGCCACATTTTGTTATGACCATCTACTTGTCTAATTCATTTTTTTAAAGATTTTATTTATTGATTTAGCACAGAGAGAAGAGAGTCCAAAAGCAGGGAGAGCAGCAGAGGGAAAGAAAGAAGCAGACTCTCCACTGAGCAGGAAGCCCAATGTGGGGCAATGTGGGGCTCAATCCCAGAACCCTGGGATCATGATCTGAGCTAAAGGCAGATGCTTAACCAACTGAGCCACCCAGGTGCCCCTCACCATCCATTCATTTTTTAAGTTTATTTGAGAGAGTAAGAGAGAACACAGGTGTGCATGGGCAGAGAGCTAAAGAGAAGCAGACATCTCCCTGAGCAGGGAGCCCCTGTAGGGCTTGATCCCAGAACCCTGGGATCATGACCCAAACCAAAGGCAGGCAGTCTCAAACAATTGAGCCACTCAGGCACCCTCAACCAATCCATTCTGAATCAGCAGAAATTTAAACCAATAACTAAACCAAAGGGCAGCCCATGTGGCTTAGCGGTTTAGTGCCGCCTTCAGTCCAGGGCGTGATCCTGGAGACCCAGGATCGGGTCCCATGTCAGGCTCCTTGCATGGAGCCTGCTTTTCCCTCTGCCTCTCTCTTTCTCTCTGTGTAGCTCTATGAATGAATAAATAAAATCTTAAAAAAAAAAAAAACTAAACCAAAAATTTATCATTCATCTTTAGTTTCTTGCAACCAGGTTGTAAATTATTGCAAAGAAAAAAAGACTTGAGACTCTTGAGGCATCACTGCTAGGAACAGGGCCTGCTGCCATCCTCTCTGTCAATTTCCTTCAACTTACTATTTTGTTATATTTTCGTTCTTTTTGATGGTTAAGTAATATTCCATTGTATATGTATTTATAAACGTCTTCTTTATCCATTCATCAGTCAATGGACATTTGGGCTCTTTCCATAATTTGGCTATCGCTGATAATGCTGCCCTAAACATCGGCTGCATGCATTCCTTCGAATCAGTATTTTTTTAATCCTTTGGGTAAATACCCAATAGTGTAATTGCTGGATAATAGGATAATTCTATTTTTAAATATGGAACCTCCATACTATTCTTCAGAGTGGCTGCACCAGTTTGCATTCCCACCAACAGTGCGAGAGGGTTCCCCTTTCTCCACATCCTCTCCAACATCTCGTTTCCTGTGTTGTTAATTTCATTTTTAACCTAAAAAACAAACTATAGTTGTATAACATATTTCAGGTGGGCAGAATGGAGAGCACAAAGCCATGAGATGCTGCAATGTTTAATTAGAAGATGGTAAGGAACCAATGAGGCTGAAAGAGAGGGCTCATGAAACCAAAGGTAGACTAAAATAGTAGGCTGAAGGAAAACTGTGAAAGGCCTCAAGGTCCGGCTAAAAGTATACTTTTCATCTTGTGAATAAAGGAAATCACTCATTAACAAATGAAAGTGATTAAAGACTGATGACAAGTAAGGGAATAGAAAAGACAACCATTTTAAGTGCAAAATATTAAACCTGGTTTTGGATTTGCTGAGTTTATGAGGTTCAAATAAAAATGTAGTCCTATAATCAATTTAGTGATTCCAGAGCTCAGTAACTGTCACAGCAAAAGAAGAAAGCTGAAAAAAAAGTAGAGCAAGGGTGGGGTAAGTCTAACAATTAGCTGCAAAGAATCTCAGGCAGTTTTTGAATGTTGCTACATCTCAGAATGCAATAACATTCTGCAAAAAGCCAACACATGTATCAAACACAATACTAAATTTGTTGGACAATCCTAGTATTATAAAGCTAAATACTTCCCAGATACGGTATCATTTCTTTAATCTGACTAAAGTTTAGATTCTTCCTTCTAGCCACATTCAAATCTACAATGGTCAAATTCCAAAGCCATGGTGTGCTTTTCCATAGTTGTGGACACTCAAGATTTTTCATAAACTCTCAACCTAAACACACTTACACACTATCTCTTCTAGAAATAACAATGAGCCTTCCCCTCAGGACACCCAATTAGTATCTTTCCTTACTTCACTGAACAAATATTACTACTAAGAACTTCCAGCACCCTGCCCCCCCTCCACCCCTCACAGCTTTGGGACGTCACCTAAACCTTAATTTGAAGTAAGCAAAAATCAATAGTTCCCCTGGCACTAATAAGGGTTAATTTTTTAAAGGATTCTATTTATTCATGAGAGACACAGAGAGAGAGGCAGAGACACAGGCAAAGGGAGAAGGAGGCTCCATGCAGGGAGCCTGATGTGGGACTCGATCCCAAGTCTCCAGGATCACGCCCTGGGCCGAAGGCAGGCACTAAATGGCTGAGCAACCCAGGCATCCCGAAAAAGGGTTAATTAAAGCAGTAACTCAAACCTAACTCAAACCACAGATTTCTGTTGGTTATAGTCTACAACCAGGGTAGGTATAGAATTAGAAAGTAAATACTCAGAAAACTTTATAACAATCTGAGAGTATTTCTGTACCTGTCAAAACTAATTACAGCACCTTCAGGCTCTTAGTTTTGTGATTTTTTTTCTTTATCCTATTTCTATGATTTACAAAAACATTACATGAGGAATTGTTTAAAAACAAAGTAAAAAGAGTGCCTGGCTGACTCAGTCAGTAGAACACATGCAACTCTTGATCCTGGGGCTATAAGTTAAGAGTTCCACATTGAAGGTACAGATTATTTAAAAATATATATATAGACTTTAAAAATAAGTAAATAAATAACTCACTCACTCACTCTCTACCAGAGTATGAGACACACTGGTTTTAGATCACATACTCTGGAGCCATGCTACCCAGGTTGGAATCCCAGCTCTGACATTCAGTTTTATAATTTCAGGTAAGTTCAGCAAAGCATCGAATAAAGGATAATACCCTATTTTCAATAACACTTCCTTACATTATTTCCTCTTTCTTGCTTCTATCTTTTTAGTTGAATTAGAAAAGACCATTTGTGGCTTTAAGAGAAATGTAAATGCTATTACGGCAAAGACAGTTGCAATTATCTGTACAAGTTACTCATCCAAGATTTCCATAAACTGAAGGCACTACATACATTAAATAAAGATATGGAATAATGAGAAGAGTAAGCAAATAAGAACAGAAAAGAATGCTGCTTTATGACTTTTAAAGTGGTAACACCACCCCCACACTTCATCCAAACAATGAGTTTTTACTTGATAGGTAACATTTACCAAGCAGCTACTACCAGTGTGCTACTTTTTTTTATATACGTTATTTCAATATTTATATAACTTCAACATATTCAATCTTTCAATTCTGTGAAACTACTAACGCTCCCTGCTCTTCAGATTTAAGTGCTGCAAGTTAAATGGCCTGTCTTCTACATTTGAATCCAGGACTATCAGGGTTCACAGCTAGAGATACTATATGTCCTGGTTTTACCTGCTTATTGTTTCACTATATCAGCAGAACCTTCCTTCACTCCCAGAAGTGCTCAGAGGTGGATAATAAGTTTTATATGGTTATTGAGGTACTCTTTCCAGGCCGCATAACCCTACTGTATTGTACTATGTTTTGTGCCACAGCCTTAGACTCAACACCTTCACTATCTTGCAAATGCATGCCACTGCCAATAAACTAGAAAAAAGGGATGAATGGTACAGCTCACACTCCCAACACACACACACAAAATCCCACTAAGAAAAAAATCAAGTAAATGTCAATGACCAATTATAGAGAGTTTATATTATTATACAAGACAGCATACTAAAGCCTATACACACACACACACACACACACACACACACACACACACACACATGATCAAATCTCTCAAATACTGGCAAATACTAAGATATGTAAACAGACCTCAAGAAGCATTCTTTTTGGTCTCCAAACATTCAGTTCCCAGGTCTCTTTTTAACAAACAATGCATTTCCCCCAGCACCCACCCACATGTCAATTAGTATAATTAATTAACTAATACACAAGAACAAGTAGTCTTACCACTTGCCTTGTAAAGAATTTTTTAAAAAGGTGTAAACTTTGAAGGTTACCACAAATGATTAAATCAATAGTTTTGGTTGTTAAAGTAATACCAGCTAATCTGGCATCAGTCATCACAAAAGTGGAGGCTGGATTTTGCAGATCTTCTTCCTTATCTGTAATAAAGAATCAAAATAGTGACCTTCATGCTCTAAAAAGTTGAAGTAGAAAAAACACGCAGATTTAGCAAGATACAAACCTTTTAAGCTTAAAGCACTGGCTCTAATGGAGAAATTTTTTCCACATTAACGGACTGGGAAACCCTATATATCAATTCTGATTTAAAAGAGTACAAAAGTACTTTTCAATTGATGTAAAATGACAACAAAAAATACTGGAAGCTGAGCTATAGAGGGGAAGAGCTATGATGATTTGTACAAATTGTGTCAAAGCTATAAGTACTGCAAAATTTAGTAGCTGTTCAACCTATTTAAGTAACAATAACCTAATTACATGACTAAAATTAATGACTGGCACTAAATTTTTCAGTGAACAGAGTTGATTAAGGTTGCTCCTCTACAGCTAAAAATGGATATTTCTGGACAGACAGCAAAATATACTCAACCACATTTTACTAATATTAAAAAAAAAATCCCTACAGGCCACACTTAAATTTCTGATTTTCTAGAATACAATTCTTAAAACTTGGATGCACATATCTTTAACTCTTTACTAGAAAGACTTGTAGGCATCTTGTTTCATTTAAAATAATCTGTCAAACCTGTCAACCAGGGTGCCTGGGTGGCTCAGTTAAGCATCTGCTCAGGTCAAGATCCCAGCATCCTGCTCAGCGAGGAATATGCGACTCCCTTCCCCTGCTCTTGCTCACGCAATCTCGCTCTTTTCTCTTTCCCCCTCCCAAATAAATAAAAATCTTTTAAATAAATTAATTAAGTAATCCATCAACCAAATTACTCTGTGTATCTTATGGAGCCTAAGAGAAGATCTCAAATTCAGAAAGTGTGATGATAGAGACATTAAGAAATAAACAAGAATGATAACAAGGCTAATGAATAATTTAAATGTCAGTGTCATTTAAACCAAAGGCTACCAGAAGACTCATATTTTACAATAGCTAAGGAAATTTATAGAAGTTGAACATTACACAAAATAAAAAAGTGCTTCAAATAACGGACAAGCATTTTCACTTCACAAAATTATACTGGTTCCAGTAGCATGGCAATTTCTATTTCAATTATTCTTTAAAGCTTTATAATTACAAAATGGAGGCATTTAAAAGAATTTAACTGCTGATTCTTTTTAAGTTTATTCCTTTTAAAATTATAACTAAAATTTAATGACACTGATTAAATGTTAGTTTTTAAAAAAACAATCTTTACAGTCCCAGTTAAACAAGTAAGCAGCTGCTTTCTTTTTACAGCTGAAGTTTCTAAATTCTACATGTTTTTTAAAAGTTCTATAATGTCAACTATTAAAATTGTGATATAAACTATAGTCTTGGGACACCCGGATGGCTCAGCAGTTAAGCTCTGCTTTCCGCTCAAGAGTGATCCTGGAGTTCAGGGATCCAGTCCCACATCAGGCTCCCTGAGGGGAGCCTCCCTTCTCCTTCTGCCTATGTCTCTGCCTGCCTCTCTCTCTCTCTCTCTCTCTCTCTCTCTCTCTCTCATGAATAAATAAATAAAATATTTAATAAATAAATAAATAACTATAGTCTTTTTAAAAATAATCTCTACACCCAACGTGACGCTCAAATTTATGATCTTAAGATCAAGAGTCACATGCTCTACCAACTGAGCCAGCCAGATACCCCAAAATAATAGTTTTAGTAAGAAAATTAGAATTGTCCTTTCATACTTCAAGTACTTAAATGATCTTCCAGAAGACATCAACCTATATTTCTTTAAAAAATTAGGGAATGAGGGACAGTTTCAAATGTCCCCAGGTTTACAGAGTAGGTTATATACTTCCTCTTACTGAGCTTAAGTTAATGAACTATCAAGCTTCCAAATATAAGACCTATATTCTTTAAATCAGTAACTATACTTCTAAGATTTCTTCAAAGTATCAGGGCACTAACAATTTTGCATATTTCCTGTTAGGAAATAAAAGTAGAGTCAACATGTATCAAAAGATACAACCAACAAATAAGAGATATATTATGGTGTTCACAATTTAGACATTAAATGTGATACTTAGAAAATTATTTTAAAATGCTACTGTAAATAGGAAAAGGTAGATTACAGAACTGTTTAAACAAGGAGCACTTTACTTTTTTGGTAGATGTACTTTTTAAGAAGTCATAAATAAACTGTGGGACATCCACACAATGCAATATTGTTCTGCACAAAAAGACATGAGCTATCAAACCATGAAAAGACATGGAGGAACCACAAATGTATATTACCAAGTGAAAGAAGCCAATTTGAAAAGACTACATGCTGTATACGATTCCAACTATGACATTCTGGAAAAGGCAAAACTATAGAGGCAGTAAAAAAGATCAGTGGTTGCCAGGGATGAGAAGGGACAGATGAATAAGCAGAAAAGAGAGGATTTTAGGCAATGAAACTACTCCCATATGATACTACAATGGTAAATACGTGTCATTATTTATTTGTCCAAACCCAAATATTATATAACACCAAGAGTGAACCCTAATGTAAACTAAAGGCTTGAGACAACAATGATGTGCCAATGTAGGTTCATTCGGTGTAACAAATGTGCCACTCCGGTACGGGATGTTGTCTGGGGGCGGCGGGCGGCAGCGAAGGCTGTGCATATAGTAACAGAAGTATACCAGAACCCTATCTTCCTCTCAATTTTGTAGTGAATCAATAAAAAAAATATACAAAAAAAAATTTTTTTTGTAGTGAATCTAAATCTGCCCTAAAAAATACTCTTATTTAAAAGCAAAAGTGGGGCAACCTGGGTAGCACAGTCGGTTAAACCTCCAACTCTTGATTTTGCCTTAGGTCAGGATCTCAAGGTCCTGAGATGGAGCCCTGCAATGGACTCCAGGCTCAGCGTGGAGTCCGCCTGAGATTCTCTTTCCTGCCTCTGCCTCACCCCATCGCTAATGCATGTGTGCCCATGCACGCTCTCAAATAAATAAACCTTAAAAAAAGGAAAAGAGGTACAAAGAAGAGATAAGGTAAGAAAAAAGGATCCACAAACATGTAAACCAAAAGATTACCAAAGAAAACCTAGTTGTTGGGATTACAGATGATTCTCATTTCTTCACACGTGTCTATAGGTTCTGAATATATTACAACAAATATTATACAAAATTATAAAATATATTAAACCAAATATATACTTGAGTCTACTGGACTGCTCAGTTTGTGATGTTAGTCCCATTACAGCAATACATTATTTTTTTAAACATTTATTTATTTATTCATGATAGAGAGAGAGAGGCAGAGACACAGGCAGAGGGAGAAGCAGGCTCCATGCCAGGAGCCCGATGTGGGACTGGATCCCGGGACTCCAGGATCGCGCCCTGGGTCAAAGGCAGGCGCTAAACCGCTGAGCCACCCAGGGATCCCTGAAATACATTTTTAAAAGTTAACCTTGTTCAGTATTTTCTCATTCACATTTTCTCCTCCTCTTCAAAAATTTACTGCCAATTCTCATTTATTTACTCTTTCAAATACAATCATTTTACAAAGTAAGGGCTTGCAAACTTTTTCTATAAAGGGTAAGGAGAGTAAATATTTTAGGCTGGTGCTATCACTTATTCTGTTTTGTTTTACAACTCCAAAACACATACTTAGCTAGCAGGCCACACAAGAGTAGCCTTAAGGCCAGTTGTGGACCTCAGTATATAGTTCCCCATCCCACTGCAAAGATTTTGGTATTTTGATTCAAAATATACTGAACTTAAGCACTAAATTCAAAATGAACTTTTTTCCAGTATCAATCTTTTCCAAAAGCAAATGACTTTATTAAAGCCATCATATTCCTCAGTAGAATTATAGAGCCTTCATTTAGGAATCCTGCAAATTACTAACTAGGCTTATAATTTCTGAACACTTGGAAGGCATTGGCACTTGGGTACATGAATATGGCAAATTATTTGCTGCCACTTTTACCTAGTTTCAGAAAAAATGTAATACTGTGTTCTATAATCAGAATGCAACAATAAGTTACTTTTTAAAGGGCCGTCAAGCTAAGTGGTTTTTTTTTTTTTTTTTTTTTTTTTGCTATTCAGTAATTCAGTAACTTTAAACTCAAAGGTGAGGTAGGTTAAGCACTCCGCAGTGTCTGACATGATAGGTACTTAAATGCTTGACTAAATGAATAATCTGAATTTTATTCCCTCTCAAAATCCCACTAAAACTATAACATTTTTTTTCCAAGTCCACAACTATGAGAAGAGCAGGGGAAAAAAAAAGAGCTGGAACACAGACAAGTGGTTACTGATCGATGTACACTGCTAGATCCTAAAGTCTCACCCACCTTAAGAACTGGGGGTCAAGGGGAAATAAAAAAGAACTGGAAGTGAAGGAAGGAGGTAAATTAAAGAGAATGAGGCGAAAGCTATTTGAAAAATAACTAGATCCTTCAATTCCCTCCTTCTACCTTAACAGGACTGCTGCCACTGAGTTCAAAAATAGAAAATAAGCAACTTGGAGGGAACAGGCAGGGTAAAGAAAATGCCTTCAAAAATATGTACCTATAAAATATATATATATATATATATATATATATATATATATATCCTCAAAAGGTTAAAAATGTTGCATCCCAGTCATAGGAAGCTATAAAGTGAACATTCAGAAAAGAGAGACAGAGACAGAGAGGAAAGATATCTGGAAATTAAAATTATGACAGAGAAGACTGGAAAATAAAATTCCTCAGAAAATAAAAAATAGAAAATGTAAGCAAGAAATCAGAACTATGCTAGAAGATCCAGTATCTGAATAACTTTTTTTCTTTTTTAAAATTGTATTTATTTATTCATGAGAGCCAGAGAGAGAGAGAGAGAGAGAGAGAGAGAGAGAGAGAGAGAGGAGAGGAGAGGCAGAGACAGTCAGAGGGAGAAGCAGGCCCCATGCAGGGAGCCCAATGCAGGACTTGATCCCAGAACCCCGGGATCATGCCCTAAGCCAAAGGCAGACGCTCAACCACTGAGCCACCCAGGCATCCCTGAATAACTGTTTCAAAGAAGAAAAAAAAGGAAGGAAAAATCACAAATTAGATAAATCTAAAGGGATGAATAGGAGTGCAATGACAAAAATGTGCAATGAGTACCTAGCACAGTGGATGAAAACACCGATACTAAAGCATGTCATTGTGAAATGAGAACAAGAAAAATTTCTGGGGCAAAGAAGAATTGGACAAAAAAGAAAGAAAAAGAAAAAGAAAAGAGAAAAAGAAAAAGAAAAAAAAGAAAAAGGAAATGAAAATGAAAAAGTTGCCATTAGAATAATATCTGACTTAACAGCTACAACAAAAAATGACCTTGAATAATGACTTTAAAATTCTGAAGAAAAGAATTCTACACCCAGCCAAATATGATATTGTTTAATAGGCAAGATCTCAAAAATATTTAAGTCTCATTTATCTTTTCTCAAAAAACTTACTGGAGATATGATCTACCAAAATGAAATAAGAAACCAAATAAGAAAATAAGGGCCACAGCAAATGGACAGGCACACCAAGGAAGTCAGATGAGAGGGAATCACGAGTATAGTTAAAGACAGGTGTGCACCAGATATAGAGAGCAACATCCAGATTGGAGCAATGTGATTCAGGCTACATTCTTCAACTGATGGCTGTAATGATCAAGATGCTTATTATTCTATCCTTAAAAAAACAAAACATTGAATCCCATGGTTTGTTTGGCCCAGACTTCTATCTATACTTAACTCAGCTTAACCTGGTGTCAACAAAGCTCCATTTCTCTCCTTTGTGCCGTCCTTCTCCCTGAAACAGCTACAAATGTCACACCAAGTGAGTTCAACTTTAACCTACTCTTAAAATACATAAAGCATCTTACTTAATTGAAGGTTCTTTGCCTGGCCAACACCAGGCAAAGAACAACTGTGGAGTCCTATGTTTCCCAGATCATGTTCATGATCTTGCCAAATGATTTCCCCAAATGGGGCTTTAGTATAGATTCTAAGAAGCTGAGACTATCATGAAGACATGATGTCTTAGGTGATGAATACACAGGTGTTCAGTTTATTTCTCTAAAACGTATGGAAACATTTTTTATGTTTTTTACACATATAAATTATTCACAATTAGAAAAGGAGGGGTAGCTTTAAGAAAAAATTATAGCCTGATAGTCAACTATACAGTCACAGTGTTTTATCTAACCAGTAGAGTTTTTAAAATTTTCAATTTATTGCCAAAACATTTACCTTGCAGCTATACTATCTCATATATGGAATGATATTGGTGGGAGGCTACTGACCACAAATTATCAAATGGTGGGAATTAACCCAAATATATAGAAATATAATATAGAACTATGTTTAAGACCAAACCATGCAATACATAGCATCAGGAAAAAAAAGTGAAAGCTTTATACGCTGATATGCAATGCTCTAAAACACTATTATTGAGTGAAAAACATGCCATGCCATAATAATGTAAACATTTTTTAAAAAAGAATATATATTCTTTTGCTTGTATATATACAAATATCTATGGAAAGATAGGTAGTGACAATGCTGGCTGTCACTACAGATGATCCACCCGGATGGGATCAGCTTGAGAAAGACTTCACTATATAGTCTTTTGTACAAACTGAATTTCAAACAACATAAAGTACTACCTACTCAAAAAAAAAAATAAAATGTTCAACAGAAAAAAAAAAGGCCATAGGACAATTTTAATTATTCATACAACAGCAAATAATTGCCTTTGAAAGTTTAAAATATAGACAGAAGTGGGGATCCCTGGGTGGCTCAGCGGTTTGGCGCCTGCCTTTGGCCCAGGGCCTGATCCTGGAGACCCGGGATCGAGTCCCACATCGGGCTTCCTGCATGGAGCCTGCCCACCCCCCAACCCGTGTCTCTCATGAATAAATAAATAAAATCTTTAAATATATATATATATATAGAGAGAGAGACAGACATTTTCACACAATGAAATTAGATATTTCTCCAAACTGGTTATATCTAACTGTACCTTACAAAGTTAAGCCAAATACAGTATGTATATGTTTGTTTACACCAGTTATGTCTAGATTCTACACCTACACTGTCCAATTTAGTAGCCACTAGCGACATACGAAATTATATTTCAAATAATTAAAAAGGATATTTAAGTTAAAGTTAAATGAAGTTTTTAAAATTCATTTCCTTGGTTGAATCAGTCACAATTCAAGTGCTCCAAAAACATATTGAGCTAGTGGCTACTGTACTGAACAGCACAAATACATAACATTTCCACCATCACAGAAGGGTCTCTTGGACAGCACTTATCCAAAAGAATCCTCAAAAAACTGGTTAACAGTGTGGATGCTTTGGAGAGGGGAACCAGGTAGAAAGGAGAAGACAGACAGGAAATAGGTTTTTCACATTAAAAAAAAAAAAACAGGACTGGGGCACCTGGGTGGCTTTCTCAGTTGAGAGTCCCAACTGTTGGTTTCAGCTCAGGTGGTTTATCTCATGGTCATGGGATAACCGGCATCAGGCTCCAAACTCAGTGGGGAGTCTGCTTGAGATTCTCTCTCCCTTTCCCTCTGCCCCTTGCACCCATGCCCTTGACAGAATAATCTTTAAAACAAAAGGACTGAGCCTGGGCCAGGCAGCATCTTTAAAATTTCATAGAAACTCAGTTAATCCTTACTGTACTTCAATATAATAAGTTTTCCTTGTAATCCTAAGTATTTTATTTAATGCATTTAAAAACATTATTCTGATAATGGGGCCACAGGCTTCACTGCTAAAGGGATCCATTTGGATTTTGGGCCATGAGCATGTGTTACTAATTCAAGAAAAAAGTTTAAAAAAAAATAGAGATTTTTACAATCCTAAACATTACTAAAAAAAAAATAGTGTATAAGTTCAAATTAAAAAAAAAAAAACAAAAAAAACCTTGTATTGCTCCATGTCACATACAGCTCATAAATCATCTGGTACATCTTTTCAAAGATGGGATTTTTTTTTTTTTAAAGATTTTAGAGAGAGAGCACACAAATCCAAGGGGGGGAAAGGGCAGACAGAAGGAGAGGGAGATGGAGAAGCAGACCTCTCTCTGAGTACAGAGCCTGACCCTGGGCTCAATCCCTGAACCCTTGGATCATGACCTGAGCTGAAACCAAGAGTCCACCGCTTAAGCAACCACGTCATCCAGGCACCCCTTCAAAGATAGGATTTTATATTTAATTCATTTGTGCGTGATGATCTTTGCAGCAATTTTATGCTTAAGGAAGGCGTTTTACTGAAGATAAAGAGTTGGACTTTTTAAGTCTTGGGTGAACATTTCAATTTCTTTTTTTGAACAGAATAGTAACACAGCTTTGGGGCCAGGACCTAGGTTTGAGTTTGAAGCTCTCTCACTTAGAACCATGTGACCCTGACAAGAAAAAAAAAATTACTTAAAATATGAATTTCCCACCTGTTATTTATTTCATTGAGAGAACTGGGGGGAAAACTACAAGAGAAAGATATACATCTCATCTTTCCTTAGTTAATACTTGGAAGTTACCAAACTTTGTGGCTGCAAAGGCTATTGCCCTAAGATGACCACGTAAAATCCCATAAAAATTCTTTGTAACACCACTAACATGGTAGCCTGGGTGGCTCAGTCAAACATCTAACTCTTGATTTCAGCTGAGGTCACGGTCTTAGGGTTCTGAGATCAAGAACCATATCAGGCTCCATGCTCAGTGCAGTCTGTTCAATATTCTCTCTCCCTCTTCCCCTACTGGTCCTCCCACTTGCACTTTATCTCCCTTTAAGATAAATAAAATCTTAAAAAAGAAAAATATCATCAGTTCAGGTATAGATCTTATTGACTGTTGCTATAATAAGCAGAGCACAGGAAGTTAATTTCGGTACAGCATTTTTTACAGTAAGTTTAAGACATATAGCTAAAAACGCATAAATATACGTTTTAGCGCTGACAATTACTGCAGACTTGAGTTTCAAAGAAATGGTCTGACTACTACCTTCCTGGAACAATTCAGCTTTTAAGACTAGCAATATTAAGGTTACCTGAGTGCTTCAGTCAGTCAAGTGACCGACTCCTGATTTAGGCTCAAGTCATGATCTCTTGAGATCAAGTCTTTCTGGCTCTGCACTCAGCAGGGAATCTGTCTGAGATTCTCTCTCCCTCTCTCTTCACCCCTCCTCTGCATGCTTGCTTGCATGTACACATGCTCTCTCTCTCTCACTCGCTCTCTAAAAAAAAAAAAAAAATCTGTAAAAAAAAAAAAAAGGAAAAGGAAAAAAAAGACTAGCAACATTACTACGCTGAAACTTTTTCAAAACAACTGCTTAACTCTTAGCCCTTTCACCAAAACTACTAACGGTACAAAGGTAGTTATGAGCAAATTCCATAATCACAAATTTTTAAAAATTTACTCCATTGGTTTTAATACCAAAATATTTTCACTGGCAGATCATTTGAAGGGACAAGATTCAGAAATCAAATGAGAAGGGGGAGAAGGGAAGTGATCATTTGCTTTCTTCAGAAATCTATCCAAAATGTTCTGGACCAGCTTTTAAAATATAACCTTATGTGTGACTACTTGTTTAGTCGTTAAATTTAAACACTACAGTACTATTTTCTTACTGTACTTTGGTTATCAGTTATCAAATACTGTAGTACAGAAGAGCCTAAAATGTCCACATATTTTCATTTAGAACTACAGCAAAATACCTAGAAAGTTTATCAAATTATTGTTCCCAAATCACATAAGAAAACATATTACATGGCTACTGGAAAGACAGGGTCATGGTTAAGAACACATACTCTGGAATTTGGCTGCTTTAGTTAGAACTCCACCCCACCATTTATTAGCTGTGTGATCTTGAGCAAGTTAGTCACACACAGTTACTTAATCTCTTTGTGCCTTGGTTTTCTCATTTGATTTAAGGATAATAATGCCTAACTCATAGGGCTGCTGTGGGATTAAATGAATTCATATATGTAAAAATACTCAGTGTGGTACCTGACATATAGAAGTGCTATAAGGTAGCTATTATAAAGAAATAAAGAGGTGCCCGGGTGGCTCAGTTGGTTAAGCAACTGCCTTGGGCTCAGGTCATGGTCCCACAGTCCTGGGACTGATCCCAAGTCAGCCTCCCTGCTTAGCAGGGAGCCTGCTTCTGCCTCTCCCTCGCTATCTCCTCCCTGCTCTCCCTCTCTCTCTCAAATAAATTCTTTAGAAAATACAGATCTGCCTACATTAAAAAAAAAAAAAAATCACTGTTACAAAGAGGTTGTAGTTAAAGATCATTTTTAAGGCAGTTGCTTAGAACTCTAAACCCATATCCCTGGAAATCCAATACTGGTTAGATTTGTCCTAAGGCCACAGAAACTTATTGAACAATGTGACTAAATTAGAGCTTCCCATTGTTTCTATGGAATAATGTATCAAAAGTTCCAACCCGGAGGAAAAACCTTATTTTCTGACCAGGTTCTCAGGCACCTGAAAGCCAAAAGTAATCTTTTCTTTTTTCTCCAGATATAAATAGGAACTTCTGAAGGAACACTACTGATTTTTATGATAGGTATAGGAGCGAGAAGAGTATCTCAGGATTGCAGATCACAAGCCTTTCATTTCTTGCCAACGACTAGGGATTAACAATCAAAAAATGGCTATGTGAATTTCTTAGCAAAGAGGGGAAAAGGTGAGTAGATGTATGCATAATACACCTGCATGCAACACATTCATGGACTATGAACTTGGTATACCTAGTTCTTCCTAACTGACAAACTGTCATCTCTGAATACTGAATTTGAAAATCAAAATCACTGCAAGATATCTTATTCCCATTTTCTCAGCTAGACTTAGAAATTTAGTCAAGGTCACACATATTAAAATCAGACTATACTCCACGCTCATTTTCACCTCTCTCAAATTTCTATAACAAAGATGGAAAAACTTACAAGTACCAGAAGAGCAAGAAAATTTCCAAGGAGTAGCATAGAAAGAAAAGTAGAAATTACCATTGCTAGAATAACCATTTCACAAGTTCCCTGTTACATCCAGGTACTCTACTACATTCTTAACCTTATATAAATTAAACAATATATTTCAAATTTTGCCTAGAATTTGCTGTCCAAATTGGATTAAGCTTACCAAATTCATTCAACACTGTATTCTCTTCAACTTCAGTGTATAAACTATGACTGCTTTATAAACTGGAACTAAGTCAAACAATTATGCATAGTACAGTATTAACTCAAAGTGTAAAATCAAGTGAAATTTGAAAGATAAAAACCAGAATCAAATTTATTTGGTTTATGAATAAACTCTGATACATGTACTAGGTTCTTTCATTAAGGCAAAAACACATTAATTTGCAAGGTCCGCTTGTCAATCAGCAGTCTTTAATAAACCCAAAACACTGAACTATATACAATGCATTTGTCAATATTATTTTTAAGTCTTATTTACTTTTAATAAACTCTTTGCAGAACATGTTTCTAAAGAGTAAAAATGGAAACATTTGATTAGCAGACTGTCCAAGTTGATTCCATTTAAGCAATTAATGTAGTCTTAAAATCCAAGAGATACAATGTAAAAACAAGTTAAACTATATACCTTCAGTTTAACTTAAAAAAATAAATTAAAGAACCTCTTATCTTAAAGAACTGTAAGTCAGAGAACACCCCAAGAACACGGAATGAAGACAAAGCTACAAAGAAATATGAGCCACTGGAAGCAAGATGGCCTGGGAAAACTGTCTTGCCATCTTCACAATATTGTCTAATTTTGACCTAGCCACAATTCAAATGCCAAAAGAATAACAGGAAAGCACTGTTTATCTCAATGTTCAAAACTGTGCCATATTACCTATAAAAAGGTAAAATGCTTCCTTTAATTTGCCCTATCAAGCTGCTCAAAAAACTTAGAATTTGTAATCCACATCTTAAGGTAACTGACCTCTTACACACACTTGAAGAAAATCATATAATATTGAATTGAAAAGGACTGTATTTTATGTAATTTCCATAGATAAAAATTCCCCAAATACCAATGAAAGGTGGGACAAGGAGGAAAAGCCTATGACTCTTTTAAGTGCTTATGATTATGCTCAATATAAAAGCAGTAAGGAAACTCACAACCTAGTTGATATAGCAATGAACAAATATGAATATGGTTTTTGTAGGCTTCAGTACTAATCAGCTGCTGTAAAAACAAAACAAAACAAAACAAAACAAAAAACAACAAAAAACCCACAGCTCCCGCTATTTAAAAATCAAAGAATTCTGAAAGACTAACCTGTGAAAAAGGTGCATTCAAAGTGCTAAAACTTTGCCATTCTAAGAATGAACACATCAGTGTATTTTTCATAGAAGTTAAAACTACTACAGGCCTTCTACTTTCACACACTTTGGGTTTTTAGGTTCCCTACTCCCCAAATTTAAATGCAGCACCCAAATTTCCCTGGGTCAGCACTAGAATGAATACTATTAATCTATCACCCCCACACCACTGGGAACTAACCTAAAGAGTCTTACACTCAACAAGGTATAGAATCACATTCTGTATAACTTTGTGTTCTAAGGAACATTTGGTATAACCTCCTAAACATAACAGAGGCTATAAATATTTACTGACTCAAAACAGTCCTTCAATACTTTGTAGGTCTATTCTGTGCTATTTAAACAAAACTGCATAGCTTTGCAAAATCCAAAGGACCTAAATGTTACTGAAACTTCACAGAATGCGTTATTATTTCACAGTTTAGAGGTTTTAGCCTTGCCCCTATAACCAGCTGTAATGCTTTTTTAACGATACTGGTACAGTGGTCAGGAGAGCAGATCCAGTAAAAAGTGGGCATGGGAAACTGTTAAAAGAGAATATTTTCATAGTCATCCTTTACCTTTTTATTTATGTAACATTAATGTTCTAAAGTCAGTTAACTGTATCAGCAAATTAAAAGACAGTTTTGCAGAACGTAAATGAGAACACGTACCAATAAAAAAACAAGTAACCAAGCAGAAGAGCTGCCTTAAATTCTGGCAACAAGCAAAGGATAGTTCACACCAACGTAATGAAAAATTAGTCTTTTTGTACTCTATAAACCTTCCGCGAGGTTTATAGAATTCTTGAGCTAGCTATGAAGTCTTTAAAAAGTCACAACAAGTTGGTAAAAGTCATCATCAAAATCACAAACTATCATTAAAGACACACAAAAATATCCGGCAACCAAGGTCCAGAACTGGTTCCAGCGTGTCAAAGGTCTTCCGGTGGTTAAAATATTCCATTATGCCTCTAAAACAATTTCACTTAGATGTGACAATCCTAAAACAGCAACACAGGCGTGTAAGTTTCAGGGAGCCAGGGCTGGCAAACCCAAACTCTGACAAAGATATCCTCTCCTTTGGGCGGTAACTACCAAATTACTGTTCAGGAGTCGGCTTGCTTCAACTGAGTTTAAGACGGTGCCTAAACTGAAAGGAAAGCGTTATAACGAGTCAAAAAAAAAAAAAAAAAAAAGAAAGAAAGAAAGAAAAAAGAAAAGAAAAGAAAAAAAAATAATTTTAAAAGTTAAGTTCCCATTTCCAATAAACCGTGTCTCAGAAATCTTTCAGAAGAGAAAGGCTCGGGAGAACGGACGGATCAAGACCCATCCGCATTCTCGGAGCCGTGCGCACTGCGCGGAAAAGGATGAATGAATGGAAGACAGGCGCGTGTGAAATGCAGCAGGTCCGGCCGGCAGCAGACCAGCAGCAGCCGCGATCAGTAGGCCTCGCTCCTCCCCCTTCCCTCCTCCATGACAGCCCAGTATCAAGCATGGAGCGGAGAGGACAATGTGATCCCCCTTTCTCACCACCACCACCCTTCACCCTACTCCGAGAGCTCTACCGCGCAACACGAGGTCCTCCTCCCCACCCCAAACCTTTCTCGCCTCCCCTGCCGCCAACCCCGGCAACTCTCGGGCGCGCTGGAGTAACATGCGCTTGCCCCTCTCGGCTCCCCCTCGGCTCCCCCTCGGCGAGGTCGGAGCTTCTCCGCGCGTGCCGCGGCACCACTCCCGCCCGCCCAACCCACCCTCCGGCAACGCGCGCCCACCGGCTTCCCTGGCCCACCGGTCTGAAGAAGACCCGCGCGCGCCTAGCACGCGAACCCCGGGGCTGGGGCTCGGGAGCCAAGGAAGCACGGCAAGGCTGCCCCGGAGCTCCCTCCTCCATCTCATTCCAGGCCGGCTTGCCGCCCACCCTTCCTGCGGATCCCGGCGCCCGCTCGGAGCCAGTCCTGAGCCCCTCCAACCCCAAGACACAAACCGCACACCCCTAGCCGAGGGCCCCCAGCACCCTGCACCCTAGCAGACGACCTCGCGGAGCCGCAGGAGGCTCCGTGCCGCCCCTCCCCCACCCCGCTCCCCCAGCTCTCGGGCCCCCACTGGAACGTGTGCGCTACACGCCGCCGCGGCCAGCCTCCCGGGCACTCCCGGTCGCCCGCGGAGAGGTCAGGCCCGAGGAGAGGGGGAGGGGGCAGCAAGAGGTAGCGTGCGCGCCGGGAACGCCGCCCCGCGGGGTCCCCCAGTCCGAAGGGAGACGGAGCGCGGGGACCGGTGGGGGTGGGGGCCAAAGGCAGTACTCACCGGTTCCACAGTCGCCATCTTAGATCGATCTGATCGCACAACCGCTCCTGAAGGGGGGGGTGAGAGGAAAAAAATGAGATTCAAACCGGATTGGCCGGCTCCTGTCCACGTGACGGACGCGTCCGTTTGGCCCCGGCGGCGCCTGCGCAAGACTGCGGCTGCGTGGGGAACAAGAGGCTTCTGGGAAGTGGAGTCTCTCTCGCTCACTCCCCCTCTCTCTCTCTCTCTCTTTTTTTTTAAGGGCAAAGAAGTTTAAAAAAAAAGAAAAAAGAAAAGAAAGAAAAGACTGGTCACGTGGCTTGGTGGGTAGGGTGCGCGGTTCTCGGCGGCGGACCCCGGCGTGCTGGAGGTCGGTGTTCAGTCCCGTGCTCTTCCGCCCGGAGAGCTGCTGTCGCGCCTACTGGCGGGCATGCCGGCTGCGCCCTTTGTTGCCCTGTCCTCCCATCTTCCCCGGAAAGTTGGGCGCTGCAGGCTCAGCGCGCGCAGGGAGGCTTCATTTGCTTAGCTGAGGTCCCAGGACAAGCTAGCTGCCTGTTTATCTGGATTTTGTTTGGCTTCCCACCATTTTCTCTGGCTTTCAGGAAGAGGCGGCGATGGAGAGTCGTGGGGCGAGGCAGCCGGCCCTCCCCCGTCCCCCGGCTCTGCTAACGCTGGGGGTCACTGCGAGCGGCGGGGGGGGGGGGGCGAGCCGCCCGCAGTACCCACTTGCCACGGGCTGGGGGAGGGGGATGCACCCAGCTCCCGAGATTAAGAGCTCAGGGCTGAACCTTGAGGGGAAGGAAAAATTATTTGAAAGTTCTGCCCGGTCGGTGCCACTACTCTCCCTTGACGTGAGTGGAAATAGCCCAAGTCCAGGTGCCAGCCAGGGAAGCCACTCCGGGCCCCGCTGACTGAGCCCTGGACTGACCCTCCGGAGTTAGTTAGGTCCGTCAACTAGGACTCCTGACGTTGACTCATTCCCCTTGGGCAAGTGACTGGATCATCCGGCGCCTCAGCTCTCTCATTTATGAGCCACAGATGATAATACACTTACCTCACAAGGGTGTGCTGCGGTAAGGATTGTAGCCTGCTTTGAAGACGCATCGGACTCGATAAGCGCTTATCAATAAGCTTATTATCCTCGTGCCTCCCGAAGGATAAGCTGCCTCCCCCGGTGTTACCGTAAGCCGCCGCGTTTAAAAGTCTTTCTTCTGCTTACGTTGTTACGCTATTGTGTACGCGAACGAGACCTTAAAGTTTCAAAGCAGCCCTTTTCTGTGTTAGTGTAGCTACTACCGTCCACAGAGGCTCTAATGTTCAGGAAAATGGTGTTATGTTCGCGACAATCGCAACAATTAGAAGTCTGTCCTCACCCTGGCGTCCTACGTGTCCTTCTCCTCTAAGACACCGTGCTGTTATTTCTTAAGACCGTGTTATTCTGTACAGTCTGGCTAAAACAAACGGAGGTAAATCTAACAGAGCACTACTGTGAAGTTCTACTGAGGACGACGGTGTATCGTTACTGTTTTCCACGCTTCTTAAGAATGTTAACGCTTGGGGATCCCTGGGTGGCGCAGCGGTCTGGCGCCGCCTTCAGCCCAGGGCCTGATCCTGGAGGCCCGGGATCGAGTCCCACGTCGGGCTCCCTGCATGGAGCCTGCTTCTCCCTCTGCCTGTGTGTGTGTGTGTGTGTGTGTGTGTGGTGTCTCTCTCATGAATAAATAAAATCTTAAAAAAAAATAATGTTAACACTAGAAACATCAGTATAAGCAGGCTGCCTGTGTCTGCCTGCTTATAGTGCTGCTGGTGTCCAGAGCTGTGTCATAGCTATTATTGAGTACATAATGGTTGCTTGAGTTGACTGACACATAATTGAGGCTGTATGTGCAAAACCATTGCCTTTTCATATGTGTTGGTTTCCCTGGATGTCAGAGGTGATTTTTCCAGTCAGCTTAGCTCTAGTAGTCATAAAGTAGGTGGAATTCTAAATAAGTAAGTGAATGAATGAATGAATTTCTACTTACAGGGACTATCTACTGGTACTTAAACTATCCAAAGTAATTACAATTGATCTCGGTGATATCTTCTATAGTATCTGGTTATCTTCCTTTTCTTTTTTAAAGATTTATTTATTTATTCATGATAGACATAGAGAGAGAGAGAGAGAGAGAGAGAGGCAGAGACACAGGCAGAGGGAGAAGCAGGCTCCATGCAGGGAGCCCGACGTCGGACTGGATCCCGGGACTCCAGGACCATGCCCTGGGCTGAAGGCGGCGCTAAACCGCTGAGCCACCAGGGCTGCCCCTAGTACTTCTTTAATACATGTATATGCTCCTATTCTTTGTATCTTAGTTTATTCCTACTTTGGATACACTTTGTTGCATGTGTTTTATGGCACATTCATGTGTCTTTGCCTAACATCACCATTAGATTTACCATGTCAAAGATTTAGTGATTAGATTTTTATCTATGTGTCTTTGTGGTTGTATTGTTTTTGTCAATCTGATTTTTTTAAATTTTTTATTTATTTATGATAGTCACACACACAGAGAGAGAGAGAGGCAGAGACACAGGCGGAGGGAGAAGCAGGCTCCATGCACCGGGAGCCCGACGTGGGATTCGATCCCGGGTCTCCAGGATGGCGCCCTGGGCCAAAGGCAGGCGCTAAACCGCTGCGCCACCCAGGGATCCCCTGTCAATCTGAATTATGCAGAGTAGAAATGTTATACTTTATTTCCCTATTAATCTACAAAAAATTACATTTGTCGTCTTACCATCATACTCATGCTTATACTTAAGGAAAAGAAAAGGGGCAATAAAGAGATCTATGAAACAGGGTATGGTATTGAAATACTAGTCTATTTCGAGTTAGTTAATACATAACTAATGGCCCAGCATAGTATCATGGTAACTGTTACTTATGAGTCTGTGATGAATGGTTATCATTTAGCATGTATAAATAGTCATGATGTTTCCCTGCATAATATATTCCTCAAGCTGGTATGTTACTAGCCTTTATAGACTTAACTCATGGTAGAAGATTTTAAATAATTTGATAGAATACATCAGTTTTTATTTATTTACCTCTTTGTCATCGGAACTTTATTTAGGTTTTCTAGATAATCAGAGTCCTTGTTTTGTTGAGCATTGTTCAACTATGGTTCAAATTGATCACATCTGTTATAATCAATCCTTCAAAAATATTATTGCTCTACTTTCCGGGATTTTTTTTTTTAATGCCTGGAATTTTAGGCAATCTGTCCTTATTTGATGCCTTCTTTAGCCTTTCTTAGTCTCTGATCAGCATTAAGCAACCATTTTTCTTAAAATGAGTAGATCTTCCGACAGAAGATACGAAATTGCATAATAAAGTAAAATATTACAGTAGTGGCTGTTAACTTTAGATATAATCTAAAGCAACCTCTAACATTAACATTGAGTTTTGGGGGTTTTGTTTTGTTTTTTTTTAACCTTATTCACTCTCTTTTTAAACTTGCTCATACCTTAAACTCTATTTTTTTGTTACTATCACTTTCTACAGTGATGTTCCTTTAAGAAAGACCTAAGGTGATGGCTTCGGACAGGATAAGTAATCTTTTAAATTATGGTTGCCTAGTTTAGTATTTAAGAACATGAGCTGTAATATCAAATTATCTAATTTGTAATCCAAATCCTACTACCTACTATATGACTGTATGCGGATTATTTCATCTCTTTGTGCCTCATTTTTTTTGATAATTTTTTTTAAAGATTTATTTATTTATGAAAGAGAGAGGCAGAGACATAGGCAGAGAGAGAGAGAAGCAGGCTCCTTGCAGGTAGCTCAATGTGGGACTTGATCCCCGGACCTGGAATCACACCCTGAGCCAAAGGCAGATGCTCAACCGCTGAGCCACCCAGGCATCCCTGTGCCTCATTTAAAAAAAAATTTTTAAGTAGTCTCCACACCCACCATGGGGCTTGAACTCAAGACCCTGAGATTAAGAGTTGCATGCTCTACTGACTGAGCCAGCCAGGAACCCCATCTTTGTCCTTCATTTTTGTCATGAGTTAGAGGGCCAGAATAATAGTACCTCTATGATTAGTGTGAGAAATAAGTGAGTTAATCTATGTAACATGCTTAGAATAGTTCTTAGAACATAGTGAACCCTCAAAAAAAAAAAAAACCAGTGAACACTCGATGTTAATTATAATTATCATGCTGTAACATTGTAGTAACATGATTTTCTTCTACTTTCTAGTTTGGTCTAATATGCCTAAGAATTCTTTTATGCAGAGATCCAACCCCAGCCCATAAGCTTTAAGGATACTTTAAGCTTTCAAAGTCAAGTAACATTTATCAATTTCCTATAACATACCAACCATTTTTCATATCAATTACTTCATTCGACTTTTACAACAATTATGTGAATTATGCATTATCATCCTCATTTTATAGATAAAGAAACAAATGCAATAAAGTTAGGGGACACGCAAATCCACACAGCCGGTGGATGTCAAACCCAATTCTCTTGACTCAAGATTCTTTCCTCCATACCATAGCAGCTTTCTTTTGATAGATTCTTCCAAATGTCTCTTCCTTTTCAAAGGACTTCTAATACTGAATTCATTTACAGAACTGACAAACCAAGTACTAAGTCAGTAATGGGAAATGTGTAATCACAGGCAGATATTTAAAGCACATGGAAAGCCCAGTCACTTCCTTCCTGGACTGTAAAATCTGCTTGGCATCCTAAGTCATAGAAATATAAATAGTTCAGTACCCATATAAAGAAGTGTGACTAAGAACCAAAAGGATGCAGCTAACAAACACCATAACAAGCACTCATTCATCTAATAAATGAGACAGTAACATAGTTCCTTCCCTCTTTTCACTCAGGTCTCTGTTCTGATGCCATCTCCTAAGGGAAGACTCCCTTTACTACCCTAAGTTAGCATGCTCATTACTCTTTATCTCCTTACTTTGCTTTGTTTTTCTTTTTCTTTTTTTAACATTTTATTTATTTAGTCATAGAGACACACAGAGAGAGAGAGAGAGGCAGAGACACAGGCAGAGGGAGAAGCAGGCTCCATACAGGGAGCCCGACGCGGAACCCGATCCCAGGTCTCCGGGATCACACGCTGGGCTGGAGGCAGCGCTAAACCTGTTGAGCCACGAGAGCTGCCCTTGCTTTATTTTTCTTCAGTCCACTTCATTACCCTCGCTCTATACCCAAGAGTATATATATATATATATATTTTAATTTTATTTATTTGAGAGAGAGGGAGCATGAGCAGAGAGAGGGGCAAAGGGAGAGGGAGAATCAGACTCTCGCCTGAGCAGGGATCCCAGGACCCAGAGATCATGACCTGAGCCACGCAGGCATCTCACCCAAGAGTATATTAAACACTGTTTAATTAATTGCAGGTTGTCTCCACTATTAAAATATTAGTTTTTTGATGATTTGTAGGTAGATAACAAATATTTGCTAACAAATATTTGGGAAAATTCAAATATAATTTAAAAAACTACATAAAATTTCTAGCCTGAAAACTAATAATGTAAGTAATAAAAAATTACTATTTGCCAAGCACCATGTTATGCAGTTTACTTGCCATGGTAATAACCTCATTTTTTAATAACCTCATTTTATCTTTAAAACAACATTCTGAGATAGATAAGGATACTGAGGTTAAATAACATTCCCAACAGCACAGTTTGGTCTTCAGGGCTCTTAACATTATATAATATTGACTGGATTGTGATTGGACTGTCTAGTAAGTGAGATCATTGAAATAATGAGAAAGAAATAATCTGCAAAGAGTACATGAAAAATTCATGTAAATGGTATGTTGGGCAACAATAAGGTAACTCCCAAAATGAACTTAATTTACCTTTTAAAACTGAAATTAAGAAAAATTGTAAGCATATGAGATGAAATCAATAGTATTTAGAAATAGTCTACAAGATTGTAAACACCCAAAATTCAGGGAGGCATGCTACATATGTGAGTAAATGCTTGCATTAGTGGGTGATAGATGGCCTGCTTGGTATCTATAAAAAAGAAATCTAGAATGACAATATTTGACGATCTGTCTCTAGCATTGTTCGGCAGAAAAGGTGCTCTGGTAGAAAAATATGGATCTCTGGTCCATTGTTCTTCATTAGACACCAACCGTACAACTAATTCACAACTAATTCACCTTGCTTTGATTCCAGGTTCACAACCATATGGTAAGCTTATCTTCCCATATTGATTTATAGAAATGTAGGACTGGAAACACAAATATCCAGATCCATAATAGTTATACATATATTGCTCAGAGTCCATTAATTTTTTTTTTTTTAATTTAGCTCTACATCCAACCTGGGGCTTGAACATTACCCTGAGATCAAGAATCATATGCTTACTAATTGAGCCAGGCAGTCACCCCAGAGGCCCTTTTTTTAAAAAGTATTTATTTATTCATGAGAAAGACAGAGAGGCAGAGAGAGCAGGCTCACTGCAGGGATCCTGATGTGGAACTCAATCCTAGGACCCCAGGATCACGCCCTGAGCCAAAGGCAGCACTCAACCACTGAGCCACCCAGGTATCCCCTGCCCTTTTTTTTTTTAATAGTATTAAGGGGTTTTTTTTGTTGTTTGTTTTTTATAATCATGGTCTCTGAGCTTGGCAAATGGAAATACTCCCGCAGAATGAATTTTCTCTGTGTCCTCAGATTTTTTTTTTTAATTTTTAAAAAGATTTTATTTATTTATTCATTAGAGACACAGAACGAGAGAGAGAGAGAGAGAGAGAGAGAGAGAGAGAGAGAGAGAGGCAGAGACACAAGCAGGGGGAGAAGCAGGCTTCATGCAGGGAGTCCAGTGTGGGACTTGATCCCCGGTCTCCAGGATCACGCCCTGGGTTGAAGGCGGCGCTAAACCGCGGAGCTTCCGGGGCTGCCTTGTGTCCTCAGATTGTAATCATTCTCTGAAGAAATGTCAGTCTGTAGGAATTGTCTGGATGGCTAATCAGCCTTCGGCCTTTTTATATTCCAACTGCATCTTTAGAGATCTGTGAATTAGGAATTTTTGGCTTATCTGCCTCTAAACTAATTTTCAGAGTTTGAGAGATACCAATCCTTGTTTAGGAAGTTGCTTAAAAACATGAGATATACTAAAAATTCTGATATGACCCTATGTGTTTCAAGTAGCCAATGGAAAACCATGATTGTCTTGCTAATATGAATTATAAATTAATACTAATAATATTCAAAGAGCCATTTGTATCTTGAAAAAAATGAGAAATCACTATTAAAGACATGCTATCTGGGGAAAGCTTTTGCCAGCTCTACAGGTGCATTTATTTATTTATTATTATTATTTTTTAATATTTTATTTATTCATGAGAGACACAGAGAGAGAGAGGCAGAGACACAGGCAGAGGGAGAAGCAGGCTCCATGCAGGGCCCCCGACGTGGGACTCGATTCCGGGTCTCCAGGATCACACCCTGGGCTGAAGGCAGCGATAAACCGCTGAGCCACCCAGGCTGCCTTACAGGTGCATTTAGTACAAATTAAACAATAGCATTCAGAGTTCTCAAATGGAAAGTTAGGAAACAAGGGTCTATACTTTATTGTATCAGTACCTGAGATATTCAGGTTTTAAGAAGGGGTAAAAGGTTTGATCCAGATGTATTAACAGACTAGATATATTTGGCTTGTAAAAACTGACTTCTAGGAAATGAGAAAATACCATTTTGAGCCGAGTTCTGAAACAAACTGTTAGTTTAATTGCCAGGCAATTTATGGAAATAGCACCTTAAAAAAATAATCTGACCTTTAAAAGTTCTTCGTTATATCCTTATAAGCTTCCTCCCACCCACCCCTGCTAAGTTGAGATAATTTATTCAGATGAAAGTTAAATGTGGTAACTATTCCATTTTACAATAAAGTAAGATGGCAAGGTGAATAAACACAATATTATTTTAATAGGGCTTAACTTTTACATTCTGTAAAATTTTACATAAATTTTACAATCCAAAAGAAAATTTTGGAGATATATAGGAAAATATCAGCAGCTGTTGTTAAAATTAAAAGGTCAAGGGGAAAACAGTGTTTTGTTAAATACAAAAAACTGGCTAGGAACACCTGGGTGGCTCAGTGGTTGAGCCTCTGCCTTTGGCTTGGGTCCTGATCCCAGGGTCAAGAGTCAAGAGATCAAGTTCCACATCAGGCTCCCCACAGGGGGCCTGCTTCTCCCTCTGCCTGTGTCTCTGGCTCTCTCTCTGGGTCTCTCATGAATAAATAAAACCTTAAAAAAAAAAAAAAACCTGGCTAAATATAATACTTGAAAAGCAGAGCAATCAACAGTACTTGACTGAAAATATTTGAGTGAAAGCCTTTAAATATTTTAGCTTACTTTTTGTCTTAAAAAGCAATGTTACATTCTATGTCAACTGTACACATAAAGCTGTTTGCTTGTTTGTTTGTTCTTTAAGATGAAAAGAGAATGTTGGAGAAAATCCTGCTATTTTCTAAATCTCAAGTGCTGACAAAGAGGAGTGCCTGGGTGGCTCAGTCTGTTAAGCATCTGACTCTTAGTTCAGCTCAGGTCATGATCTCAGGGTCGGAAGATGGAGCTCCATAGGCTGTGTGCTCTGTGAGAAGTCTACTTGTCCCCTTCCCTCTGCTTCTCCCCTGCTCACCTCTCCCTCGATTTCTCTCAAATAAATAGATAAGTAAAATCATTTTAGAAAAATAAAGTACTGATAAAGAAACTTGGAATTATGTTGCTGTTTTGGGAAATTAAGTCAGATATCTGATAGGAAATAACATTACTTAAGTCTGGTGCTTAGCTCATTAAAAAATCACACCCACACAAAGATCAATTTGTTTTATTGTTCATTTGCTTTTTAACTTAGAGTTGGACTTTAGTAAATTTCACTTTGGGGTTGGAACAACAGACTAAATCAGTTTGCATCTACAAACTTTTGTTTTTCAAAATGGTTTAGGAACCTGAGCAGAATTAGAACTTTACCAGAAGAGACTCTTAATCATAGGAAACAAACGAGGGTTGCTGGGGGTGGAGGAGGGGCACGGACATGGTAACTGGGTGATGGGCATTAGAGAGCGCATGTGATATAATGAGCACTGGGTATAAGACTGATAAACCACTGACCTCCACCTCTGAAACCAATAATATATGTTAATTAGTTGCATTTAAATCAAATTAAAAATTTTAATTAAAAATTTTAAATAATTAAAATTGTTATTCTTGTTATTTCTTATTGTTCTTCCCCTTGGTGATTTTTATTTTATTTATTTTTTTAAGATTTTTTTTTTCTTTATTCATGAGACACACAGAGAGAGGCCAAGATGTAGGCAGAGGGAGAAGCAGGCTCTCTGTGGGGAGCCCAATGCGGGACTCAATCCCAGGACCCCAGGATCATGACCTAAGCCGAAGGCAGACACTCAACCACTGAGGTGCCCCGGTTGGTGATTTTTAAATGCACTTAATCATATGTAATGGTTTCATTTTAAACACAATATAACAATATTAAAGAAAAAAACTTTTTAAAGATGTATTTATTTGAGAGAGATTGCATGAGCAGGGGGAGGGGCAGAGGGAGAGAATCTCAAGCTGACTCCCCACTGAGCATGGAGCCCAACGCAGGGCTCCACACTGGGCTTGATCTAGATCCCACAACCCTGAGATCACAACCTGAGCCAAAACCAAGAATCAGATGCTCAACTGACTGAACCACTCAGGCACCGCAAGGAAAAATAAAATTTTAAAGGAAAATTTCTTCTACTCCAATATACCCAACATGCCAACATTTGATGTTTTTACAATTGTAGGGCATATGCAATTTTGAACTCTGCATCTTTTCCCATGATTTTTTTATTGCAAATATTGCAAATTGAACATTGGTTACAGACCGGGTAACATTTTTAAACATTTTATTTTGAAAAATTATGAAACCTATGGAGTCATTTTAACAGTAAATGCCCACAAATCTTTCTAAATTTGCCAATCATTAGAATGTTGCCTTGTCTCTCAATATTTCTCTCATTTTTTTTTTAAAGATTTTATTTATTCATGTGAGACACACAGAGAGAGGCAGAGACACAGGCAGAGAAAGAAGCAGCCTCCTCACAGGGAGCCTGATGTGGGACTCAATCCCTGGACTGGGATCATGCCCTGAGCTGAAGGCAGACACTCAACCACTGAGCCACCCAGGCGTCCCTCCATCATCATTTCTAAGTCATTTAAGAGCAAAATGCAGACACAATGACCTCTAAATAGCTCAGCATATTCCTCTTAAGTATAAAGACATTTTCTTACAGAGCCATATAATTAATGACATCACGAAATGTAATACTAATACTAATACTTTTATCTAAAATATATAATCACGGCAACTCCGGGTGGCTCAGCGGTTTAGCGCCGCCTTCAGCCTAGGGCGTCATCCTGGAGACCCGGGATGGAGTCCCACATCGGGCTCCGTGCATGGAGCCTGCTTCTCTCTCTGCCTGTGTCTCTGCCTCTCTCTCTATGTCTTTCATGCATAAATAATTTTAAAAAATCTTTAAAAAATAATAAAATAAAATATATATTTGAATTTTGCCAATTGTTCCAATAATTACTTTCATAAAATTGTTTTTCTTCTAGCCCAGGACCATGCATTGCATTAGTTGTAGTGACCCTTAGGTTTTCTTTAATCTGGAATAATTTCTCAGTTTTTCTTTGTCTTTTGAGATATTGACATTCTGAGGAATAAAAGAGAGTTGTTTTGAAGACTATCACTAGGGACGCCTGGGTGGCTCAATGGCTGAGCATCTGCCTTCAACTCAGGTCATGATGCCAGGGTCCTGGGATCAAGTCCCATATCAGACGCCCTGCATGGAGATCTGCTTCTCTCTGCCTGTGTCTCTGCCTCTCTCTCTCTCTCTCTCTCTCTCTCTGTGTGTGTGTGTGTGTGTGTCTCTCATGAATAAATAAATAAAATAATAAAAAAAAGAAAGTAAGACTATCCCTTATTTTGGTTTATCTGATTATTTCCTTACCACAGTTTGACACTCCTGATAAGATTATTGTGATCTTGTTATGTTGATACAGTATTTTTGGATTTGTGCATTTTTGATGGAAATACTATATAAGTAATATTGTGTCCTCCCTAGTGTATCACAACATTGGTAACATTAATGGCTTCAGAATATTCCACTGAGCAGGTGTATTAGAATTCTTTTACCCAATTCCCCACAGTTATATATTCAGGTTATTTCCATTTTATTCTGTTATGAATAATGCTCCAATACATACATTCATGAGCAATTTTTTTTCATATTTTAGGAGATTCCTTCAGGATGGATTTTCAGCAATGAAATTAAACAGTTCATAAGATGCAAACAAAATGTTCACTCTTTATACATATTGGAATTCACACTGCTCTCTAAAAGTGTTATATTGTCATAACAGGACACACAAACTTATCAGCATTCAGTGTTAAAAATAATTGAGAATATAGTGTTAATAATTTTTATCAATAGTTTCTATATTTACTTATTCATAGACTTTACCTTTGTTCTACTTTTTATTTTGGAAAATTTTAAATCTATAAAATGTTGAAACACTATAATAAACACCTGTAAACTTTTCATCTAGATTCTCTGGTTGTTAATCTTGGAATCAATAAGGATAAGAATATTTGTGATAATTAAAAAATACGTTGCAGCCAATGGGGCCTGTCCCTCTGAATTATGGAAATAGTAGGACATGAAGTCTTTAGGTACAAAATAGATGGGCAGCCAACAAGAACACGATTTGATTTGTACTATCAAAAAATTATGATGGATGATAAGGCCAAAGGCAGTTGTATCAATAAAACATCACAATTTAAAAAATTCAGTTATGATTAACATACAGAATTCTATTAGTTTCAGGTGTACAATATAATGATTCAATAATTCTATACATTTCTCAGTATTCTTCAAGATAAATGTACTCATCATAATCTTTTGCCCAATTCCTGAACCTGAGCCAGTTTTCAGACCTAAAATCCATTGAATGAAAGAGGGGAGTGCCCAAGAGAAAAGAATCATGTAACAGGGAAACAATTTTCCCAGTCCTTTCTCAAATGGATCTATCACCATTTATTTGGGTAATTGTACACCTCAGAGAAGGGAATACCTAAATATTTGTAATACTGTTGACCTCAACAGTAGTACATTACTTTGATACCCAGAGCCCTGAAAAATCCTCCTGGCTCCCCCTCTTAGAATGAAGGCATATGGAATTCAAGTAATAAATGGAATCCCAGTTAGTGTCTAGCTTACAGTAAATCCACGGTATCAAGAGACCCACCTAATCATTATTTTACCATTCCCCAAAGATGTAACTGGAAGAGTCATACTTGATAGTTGGAACCTTGGCTCTTGGGAGAAAAGATTTTTCATAGTGGTAAAGGCCAAGTGAAAACCTCTGAAATTGCTCCTCCTCCCCCACTGACTCCAATTAAGATAGTAAGCCAAAAGCAGTATATTTCTGGGAACAATGGTGATAAACCAGAAGACCTATAATGATAGAGGTGTCAACGGTGGTAAAAGATACCATGTGGAATTTTTTGCAAGCTGCAGTAGGATACTCCCAATGCAAGCCTCTGGGATTCCAGAACAAGGCCACAGCATTTGCAGCAGAGAATTTTACTCCTTTTGAAAAACAAGTTCTGGCATGCTGTTAGACCCTGATAGAAGGGAAGTACTTGCCTGTGGGACTTCAAGTGACCATATGGTTGCAACTACCCATGACAAGCTCGGTTCTATCAGACCTATTCCATCAAATCACAAGGCTAGGCAGCCTAGCAATGATTCATTATAAAATAAAAGCTGAACACCTAGAATCTAGCATAAGTAGGACCAGAGGGCATGAGCAGGTTGCCTCAGCCCATCTCCTTCACCTTGCATAGTAGCTGTATGAAGAATTATTTGAGATCATCTGGCGGTGGAGGAAAGCTCATGGCTGGGTCTACTCAATAAGTGGGTGCAAGCTGAAAATAGAAGTTCACTGCAGCTTCACATGGGTGTGGCCTTAAAAAACGCTGGTGAAGGCAGCTCCGGTGGCTTAGTGGTTTAGCACCGCCTTCAGCCTGGAGCGTGATCCTGGAGATCCAGGATTGAGTCCCACGTCAGGCTCCCTGCATGGAACCTGCTTCTCCCTCTACCTGTGTCTCTGCCTCTCTCTCCTTCTGTGTCTCTCATGAATAAATAAATAAAATCTTAAAAAAAAAAAAAAACACCTGTGAGTGCCCCAAACAAGAAGATACCTAGGAATAAACCTAACCAAAGAGGTGAAAAGACCTGTACTCTGAAAACTATAAAACACTGATGAGAAAAGTTGAAGATGACACAAAGAAATGTGAAGACATTCCATGCTCATGGATGGAAGAACAAATATTGTTAAAATGTCTTTCCTACCCATAGCATCCCTACACATTTAGTGCAATTCCTATCAAAATACCGATAGCAGGGCTGCCCGACTGGCTCAGTTAGAAGAGTGTGACTCTTGACCTCAAAGTTATGAGTTTGAGTCCCATGATGGGTGTAGAGATTACTTAAATAAATAAAAAACTTTATAAAATTATTAATACCAAAAGCATTTTTCACAGAACTAGAACAAACAACCCTAAAATCTGTATGGAACCACAAAAGACCCTGAATAGCTAAAGCAATCTTGAAAAAGATAAGCAAAGCTGGAGGTATCATAATTCCAGACTTCAAGTTATATTTCAAAGTTGTAGTAATCAAAATAGTATGGCACTGGCACAAAAAGAAGACACATAGATTGGGCAGCCCCGGTGGCCCAGCGGTTTGGCACCACCTTCAGCCCGGGGTGTGATCCCGGAGACCCAGGGTTGAGTCCCGCATTGGGCTCCCTGCATGGAGCCTGCTTCTCCCTCTGCCTGTGTCTCTGCCTCTCTCTCTCTCTCTCTCTCTCTCTCTCTCTCTCTCTCTCCCTGTCTGTCATGAATAAATAAAATCTTAAAAAAAAAAAGAAGACGCATAGATCAATAGAACAGAATAGAAAATCCAGAAACAAACCCATAATTATATGGTCAATTAATTTTCAATAAAGCAGGGAAAAAATATCCAATGAGAAAACAGGAAAACAGGACAAAAATGTGCAAAAGAATGAAACTGGACCAAACACAAAATAAATTCAAAATGGATTAAAGATTTAAATGTGAGGCCTGAAACTATAAGAATCCTAGAAGAGAACACAGTTAATTTTTCTGACATTGGCTGTAGCAACTTTTTTCTAGATATGTCTCCTGAAGCAAGGGAAACAAAAGCAAAGATAAACTATTGGGACTAGATCAAAATAAATTTCTGCACAGTCAAGGAAATAATCAACAAAACTAAAAGGCAACCTATGGAATGGGAGAAGATATTTGCAAAGGGTTAGTATCCAAAATATATAAAGAACTGATGCAGTTCAACACCCAAAAAGCAAATAATCCAATTAAATAATGGTTAGAAGATGTGAACAGACATTTCTCCAAAGAAGATATGCAGATGGCTAAAAGACATATAAGAAGATGCTGAACATCACATCATCAGGTAAATGCCTATTAAAACTACAGTGAGATAGCACCTCACACCTGTCAAAATGGCTAAAATAAAAAACACAGGGATGCCTGGGTGGCTCAGCAGTTGAGCATCTTCCTTTGGTCAGGGCATGATCCTAGGATCCTGGATTGAGTCCCACATCGGGCTCCCTATGGGGAGCCTGCTCCTCCCTCTACCTATGTCTCTGCCTCTCTCTCTCTCTCTCTTTCTCTCTCATGAATAAATAAATAAATCTTTAAAAAAATAAATTAAAAAATACAAGAAACAACAGGTGTTGGTGAGGCTGTGGGAAAAAAAGGAAACTCTTACACTGCTAGTGGGAATGCAAACTGGTGCAGCCACTGTGGAAGACAGTAAGGAGGTTCCTCAAAAAGTTAAAAATAGAATAATCTTATGATCCAGCAATCACACTATTAGGGTATTTACCCAAGGGATACAAAAACACTGGGGTGCCTAGTTGGCTCAGTTGATACAGCATGTGACTCTTGATCTCAGGGCTATAAATTCAATCCCCATGTTGAGTGTGGAGCCTACTTAAAAAAAAGGGAAAAAAAAAGAATACAGAAACACTAATTCAAAGGGGTACATGTACCCCCATGTTTATAGCAGCATTATTTATGATAGCCAAGATATGGAAGCAGCCCAAGTGTCTGTCGATAAATGAACGGATAAAGAAGATGTGGTGCATGTATACACACATACACACGGTATATATACCAGCATGAGATATATATATATATATATCTCATGGTATATCATATACATACATGTATATACACACACGTATCAATCATGGAGTATTACTCAGCCATAAAAAGAATGAAATCTTGTCATTTGCAAAGATGTGGATGGAGCTAGAGAATATAATGCTAGGTGAAATAAGTCAGTCAGAGAACGACAAATACCATTTGATTTCACTCATGTGGAATTTAAGGAACAAAACAAGCAAAGGGGAAAAAGGAGTGAGAATGACAAACGGAGAAACAGACTCTTAACTACAGAGAACAAACTGATGATTACCAGAGGGAACAGGGTGGGGGAGGGGTAAATAGGTGATGCGGATTAAGGAGTGCTTTTGTCATGATGAGCACTGGGTGATTAAAACAAAAACTTAAAAAAAAAATCACCAGTGAGCGAAATTCCTCCAAATAACTACACTGTACTGGGTCCCCCACTTTGTGTGTAAAGATAAGTGGCCTAGGGTTAGAATGTTTAAAAACCCATGTCGGTGGTGAATGGCTCAGCCAGCCAGATAAGGGCCTGAAAGAAGAAATATTAAAACATTAGAGCCAAGTGGATTTGGGTAAAACATGTGGATAAACATATGTGAATACAAGTATGAGGATCCTTGGGGACCTGGGTGGCTCAGTAGTTGAACATCTGCCTTTAGTTCAAGGACATGATCCTGGGGTCCTGGGATCAAGTTCTGCATCAGGTTCCCTCGAAGGGAGCCTGCTTCTCTCTCTGCCTATGTCTCTGCCTCTCTCTCTCTCTGTGTCTCTCATGAATAAACAAACAAACAAACAAACAAAAAATATATATAAACAAGTATGAGGATCCTTGAGTCACATGTTAATGTCCACCAGAGAGCATCAACTATGGAAGAGACTCTAAACAACCAAGAAAACAAAATGTGTCCACTGGACATTAGCCATCATCTGTCATCAGCCACCTCAGTGCTTACACAATGGGTGCATGAGCGAAATACCCATGGTGACAGTGAATAAAGGCTGCCCAAAGGCCCCCAAATGATGAACTCACTCACCAAGGCTGATCCAGCTACTGCCCTGGCAAGCTCCAGCTTGGCAGACAAAAGGAATCATCCTTCAGTCAGAGGTCATTGGCCCTGCTGTTCTGGAAGAAGTAGGACTGCTACTAAAGCAGTGGGGGCATAGGGGATACACTCCTTGAGATCCACCTGAGTGCCTCCTGGCACTTCCTTGCCTAATTTTAAAGGCAAATGGACAAAGAAGGGCATGGTACCCTGGGAATTAGATCCCTAGGATAAGGACCTGCACCAAATTGTGGGACAAACTACCAAAACCAGCACAAGGTGCTCTCTGAGGGTGAAGAGGACCTTGAGTAAATAGTGGAGGAGGGAGATGATGAAGCTCAGCCACAGCCTTGACATCAGATGGTGTGGTGGTATCGGTAATTCCTCCCACTCATCTACCACTTCCAAATTCCCCTTGGAAAACAGGTCCCCTGTGATGTGGGAGGAGGTGTTCCAGAATATTTGTGAAGAAGTGGATCTGTATACCTGAAACTCATGTAACATTGTGTGCCAACTATACTTCAATTAAAAAAAAAAAACTTAAAAAAAAAGGAGTGGATCTGGGCAGCACAGGGGCTAAATTACTGTCAACGTAATGGTGACCCGCCAAGATTTGCTTTTAATTTCTTTTTAAAGATTTTATTTATTCATGAGAGACTCAAGGAGAGAGAAAGAAAGAGAGAGAAAGAGAGAGAGAGGCAGAGACATAGGTAGAGGGAGAAGCAGGCTCTATGCAGGGAGCTCCATGTGTGACTCAATTCTCCAATTCTGGGATCACACCTGAGCTGAAGGCAGATGCTCAACTGCTGAGCCACCCAAGCGTCCCAAGATTTGCCTTTTTTTTAAAAAAAAAAGATTTATATTTATTTATTCATGAGAGACACAGAGAGAGAGAGAGAGAGAGAGAGAGAGAGAGAGAGAGAGAGGCAGAGACACAGGCAGAGGGAGAAGCAGGCTCCATGCAGGGAGCCCGACATGGGACTCGGTCCCGGGACTCCAGAATCATGCCCTGGGCTGAAGTGGCGCTAAACCGCTGAGGCACCCGGGCTGCCCAAGATTTGCCTTTAATGAATGACTTGTTGCCCCAAGCTCGCATCAGAATGCACTGCTCAAAGTGTACAACCAGCAAAAATCAATATACATAATACTTTAAAATTTTGAGCAGGTGTAACTTGATATAGAGGTGTAGAAGAACACTGATATTTAGTACATTTTAAAAGAAATATTTTTAAAAATATATACCAACAATTGAATAGACCTAGAGAAGTTCATGATTGAATTGTAATTTATGAATAAATTGAAAAATATATAATGGCATAACTTGTCATAAAATTCTGAGTACATACATTAAGCTAAATATGTAAATCTGAATAAAAAATATTAAATTGCAATGTGACACATCTGGCAACTTAAGCTATTTCCAGATTTTTTTCTAAATTGCTATATAAAGAATTCATATGCCCTGACCCAAAGGATTATTATTGCTTTTTAGGGTAATACAGTTTGAAAATGTGGCTGAATATGATTATACTTAGATGGGAGGCTTACTCATTTCTATATTTGGAAATGCTAAAATCCTGAAATTACACTTTATGTTATTTATAATGTTCCAGCTATTTTTTTGGGATTGGGAACAGGTAAAGATTCAGCATTTAGACAAACTGACCCATAGTCTCCAATCCCCACAACTAAATTCTAGTTCAGGCCGCTAAGACAAGACATTCCCATTAAATGACCTTATGTGACTATATTAGGGTTCTCCAAAGAAACATAAAAAACACAGAATAATATTCTACTATAGAACATATATACATATATATATACACACACAAAATATATATATATATCTCTTGTACACATGACTTACAGGAATTGGCTTATGTAATTATGCAATTATGGAGGCTAAGAAAACTCACAATCTGTTGTCTGCAGCCTGGAGAACCAGGAAAGCCAGCAGTATGATTCAGTCTGAGTCTGAAGGCCTGGAAACCAGGAGAACCAACTGTGTAAGCCCTAGTGCAAGTGCAAAGGCTAGAGAACCAGGAACACTGATGTCCAAGCGCAGAAGATAGGTGTCCCAGCTCAAGTGGAGAAAAAAATTCACCCTTCCTCCACCTTTTTATTCTGGATTGGATGATGCCTACCCACACTAGTGAGGGCAATCTTAGTCTACCAGTCAAATGCTAATCTCTTCTAGAAACACCCTCACCTGAACCTCTAAAAATTCTTTTATATATTGTTGGTCATATGTAACTTATAAGGGTTAGTAATCTTTCCTGATTTAAAATGATTGCTGTTTGCCAGCCTCAAGAAAATTTTCAAGAAATTAATATTAAGGTACTTTGTCACAACCTACCAAATGAAATTCCTAGTTTGAGTACTAGTAATTAATACATCATGTAATTCATCAAGAGATGGTAAATAGAATTGATGAAAAATGTACTTTAAACCATAAAAATTATGGTTGTATAAGATAAAGGAATATGTTTGCATGGCTCTTACATCAGTCTTGCTGATTTTTTTTTTTAAGATTTTATTTTTAAGCAGTCTCTATACTCAACATGGGACTTGAACTCACAAGCCCAAGATCAAGAGTTACACATACTCCACCGACTGAGCCAGCCAAGCACCTCAGTTTTACTGATTTCTAACTCAAAGAACATGATATGATCCTGACTGTATGTTTGCTAACTACATGTTTTCATCCATGCACTGGTAACTAGGGAAAGTACTGATAGTCTGATCCAGCTTCCACACTCCAGATTCTACATGAGCGTTCCTTGAAGAAATAGCATCCTATATTTATAACTTTTGAAGATCTTATTAGTGAAAAGGAAATTCAGAACATCCTGTGTAACCTTAATGAACTATCTCAAAATGTTTTGTTGAAACAAAGTGATGTTTTAGAGATGGTAGGAACAAAATAGAAGTGTTCTTAAACTAAAGAGAATATGTTATTTGGGGACTTAGCATAAGTAAAAAGGGAAATTACTTGAGAATCTCTGTTATTTATTTTTAAAAACTTTATTTATTCATGAGAGACACACACACACACACAGAGAGAGAGAGAGACAGCAACACAGGCAGAGGGAAAAGCACGTTCCCTACAGCGGGCCCTATGTGGGACTCTGTCTCCTTGCCCCCGCCCCCCCGACTCCAGGATCATGCCCTGAGCCCAAGGCAGACACTCAACCACTGAGCCACAGAGGCGTCCTGAGAATCTTTTAAATGAAAGAACTTAGAAAAGATAAGAATGAAGCTAAGTCTCAGGAACAGGGAATTTGAATGACTTCAAAACCTCCTCTTCCTGTTATTTGGGTTCTGCATGTCAACTTCATTCTCTCTCACTGCAAAGTGTCTCCAAATTGTAGGAAACATGGCTGCCAAAAACTCTAAACTTCACTGTCATACTATAGGCCCTGCCACCATAATGGTACTGACTCCCATGGTCCTATGCTAAATTAATCCCAGAGAAGGAAGGGTTCTAAGTCATGGGCTCACATCCAGACCACAACCAATGAAGTCTAGCAAGGGCAGCTTGTTATAATTGGCCTGACTTAGGTTATATACTCCTCTTGGACCAGTCAACTCTGCCTGGGAAAGGGATAGCATTTGTAACAATGTAGTAACTTCTATGTAAATCAGAGTTGGAGGAGAGGGAAGAGTAGGTTACAGAAAGGTGAAAGGAGTGATGTGCTGCCAAGAAAAGAGTGTAAATTTAGTATAGAAGAAAAACCAAGCCAAAGCTTAATTAAGATCATATGCGGATGAATAATTAGTCAACCAACCTAGATATTATAAGATAAATAAGCTCTAACAATAGAATAAAAACTGAGTATATTTGGAAAGAATGAGAATATGCAAATATTCAGAACAATACATATCAGTGTATTAGTAATGGTTATTTCTGGGGAATTAGTTGGGGGAAGGGCCATGTGGAGACTCCCATGTTTTACATGTCTAGAATGTTTGAAATTTTTATGATTATATATACATTTGTAGTATACCAAAGCTTGTGAAGAATTAGCAAACAAAGATAGAAGACCCAAGATTCCTTAAAAGTTTTTTAAGCAACAATAATAGAGGAATATCATATACTAGGAAACTAAAAGAGGTGTTATGTGTGATGAAAAACACACCAGAACCTATAAAATGTAATAGTCACCAATTCTGTGTATTTGAAATAAACAGAGAGAGAGAATAGTTCTGCTTTCTCGAAGAAGAATATCTGCAAAAGAAATAACTTTCAAGCTGATGAAATTGGTATGATGCTTTTATGAGGTCACAAAGTGCATTGAAGTCTATATAGATAAGAAAGAAAAATAAGTGATTAGACTGGGGAGCCTGGGTGGCTCAGCCTCTGTCTTCAGCTCAGGTCAGGATCCCAGGACTCTGGAATCTAGCTATGCCTTGGGCTTCCTGTTCAGCAGGGAGTCTACTTCTCCCTCTGCCTCTCTCTCAAATAAATAAATAAAAAATATATTTTTTTAAAGTAAAAAAAAATGTAATTAGATGAATCTGAGGCAAGGGAAAGTTAGTTAGGAATGGTTCAAAGATTTCTAAGGCCTTGGTTGTCCAGATAAGCCATAACCAATACCCCTCAAATGAGGTAGAGAGTAAATTCAGTTAGTTTAAGAAGCTAAAAGCACGAGATGATACAAAGTGATGAGTACACTTACCCAGTGAGAATGGAACACAGAAGTGTAATGCGTTGTCTGTTTAGGTAGAACTTGACAGTTGCTTTAACAAATTTAAAAATTGCCAGGTGCTCACTACTCTAAGCAGAGACAGAATTTCACTTTAAAGCAGATTTTTTTTGGAGTGGGGGGAGTAGAATCACCCAAGTTGCTGCTTTTAGTGATGTAAATGCAAGAACAGGGCACCCCATACCCTTTATTTTGTTGCTTGACAAAGGCTGCCCTTCTGAATGCTTCTTGATATGCAAACTTTCATAGAAAACAAGGAGCCTCTTGGATGGAAAGGGACTAAGACCTTGATCTCTTCTCTTCTGATATTCTGATTTATTACAATCTATTTAAGGGATTGAGATGGTCCCAAATGATGCTTTCTGGCAATAAAGGACACCAAAGTTACCCGGAATTAGCCATGAAGAAAGGGGCCATCTGGAGACAGGGACAAATCCCTATATGGCCTAGCATGTGGCTCCCAAATAAGCTTTTCTCCTTTCTCCCTCACAAATTGTTTTGGAGAGTGTGTTTTTAAATATGTTAACATGCTATCATTTTGGGGTCCCAAACCTAGAATGACCTGTGCCCCAATGGATGAGCAAGGTATCCTTGTACTAGTAGACAGAATCATAACCCCAAACTAGAGCTGTTAGTGAACTGGTATGCTTGCTTCTCCAGTTTTCCTCTGTAGCTGAGCAGTTGAGAAATTAGAACAGACCTCCTTGGACTGAGTAAGTTTCCAGGCTTTTTAATAATTCATGGGGTAATGCCAAAACAGAGCATACGCCTCCAATAATGAGTAGAAAATAACAAAATTCAACAAAGATGTCCCTCAGTATAAATTTAGGGAAGCACAATTGGATTGTGATTTTAACCAAGAAACTGAAATGAAGTGGTTGCAATATATTCTGCCTGAAAAATCGTGCTTTTACAAGGGAGAGGGAGTTAGTGGTAGTGTCCCTGTCATATTTATTTATTTTTTTTAAAGATTTTATTTATTTATTCATGAGAAACAGAGAGAGAGAGAGAGAGAGAGAGAGAGAGAAGCAGAGGGAGAAGCAGGCTCCATGCAGGGAGCCTGACATGGGACTCGATCCTGGGTGTCCCAGGATCACGCCCTGGGCTGAAGGCAGGGCTAAACTGCTGAGCCACCAGGGCTGCCCACTCTGTCATATTTAAAAGGAAAGTTCAGAAAAATGATTTTGGCTGTTCTGTCTGCATATTCAGGGCCTTGGAACACAAATATGGTAGCTGATCTGTGAGCCAGGAATCTCTCCCTATTCTAGACTAACGAAGTTGGAGACACTTGTTACTAAATAGGATATAAAACTTAAAGGTGGGATCCCTGGGTGGCGCAGCGGTTTGGCGCCTGCCTTTGGCCCAGGGCGCGATCCTGGAGACCCGGGATCGAATCCCATGTCGGGCTCCCGGTGCACGGAGCCTGCTTCTCCCTCTGCCTGTGTCTCTACGCCTCTCTCTCTCTCTCTCTCTCTCTGCCTCTCTCTGTGACTATCATAAATAAATAAAAAATTAAAAAAAAAATAAAACTTAAAGGTAGCCCTATAAAAATTATTCTTAAAAATTGCTTCCAGGTGAATGCTAATGAAAATAAGTGAAATCCAAAACATTACTAATCTCCCTTCTACCTAACCAAACATGTTTCTTTACCTGAATTCTTTATCCTGGTTAACAATAAAAATCACCTTCTAGTCACTCTTTTGCTACAAATCTTGTCATCAGCCCTCCAGTGACTATCTCTCTCATCCTCCATACCTAGAAAATCATCAGGAATAAACAATTCTTCCAATATCCTCAAACATCCTCATCTCTTCATTCTCACTACCTTAGCATATACAACATCTTTGTTTTATTTATTTTTATCATTCATTCATTCATTTATTTAATCCAACATCTTTAGATCCATATTTCAGCTTTCTCCTTTCTCTGGTAACTGTGAATGACCTACTTCTCTCCCATTCTAACCCTGTGGTCCTGCTGGAGTCCCTAGCGGAGGTCTTACTCTAGCTACAAGTAGAGGCACAGAACCCAGGGTAGGAAATTAAAAAGGGAGGCATAACTTGAAAGGATGTGTTTCAGAAACTTAACCTTCTGCAGGTCAAGGTTATTTTTTATTTTATTTTTTTTAGGTCAAGGTTATTGTAGTGGTCTTGGTTGACCAGTAGTGGTCCCTCCTCAAATGATTAACCTAAGTCAGTAAGTCCTTGTACTATTGACATTTGGGGTCAGATAATTCTTGGCTGTGGGGGGCTATTCGATGCATTGAAGGATATTTAGCAGTGATCCTGATTTCTAGCCATCAGATGCCAGTAGCACTCTTCCACGAAGTTGTGACCATAAAACCTCCAGATATTGCCAAATGCCCCTTGGAAGGCAAAATCACCTCAGGTTGAGAACTACTGATCTAAGCTATTTATGGTAATTCTATTACTTTTTCAAGGGGGAGATTTCCCACTGGGTAGATGTCCCAAACCTGGCTAGTATGTCATTAAGGAATTGTCCACTAGAGGGCTTCTAGGAAGCTTTCCTCACTCTAGGGAAAAGTGAACCTGAGATGACACATTCTTGCCAGAAGTTGTGCCTGCATGTAAGTACAGAAACTGCTACAGCTAGCTCATAATCATAGAAGAACAAGCTCTAGGGTGAAACTGATATGGAGGGAGAAATGGAGAAAATGTAGGAATGTAGAGAAATGCAAGAAGTGAGCATCCTTAAGTACTGAGCTAATGATTTCCTTGCATGTTCCCGTATACAATCCACAATCTTATTTCTGGAATAACGTTTATTTTTGACTAAACACTAATTCACTCATTTGGTGCATATATATATATATATATATGTATATATATATATACATATACATATATATGATAAACAGCAGTGTATATAGTGTACTCCCATTTGGGTGTGTGTATATTTTTGAGTGTATACACACACTTTTTTCATATATGTATATATAATATTTTCACATATTATATGTAGGTGATGCTTCCATATAAGTGTACATAGAAATACTTCCTTCTTTTTGTTAACTGGAGATATTCAATTTTACAGATGAAGGGTGATTTATTTAGCCAAAAAGAAAAAAACATATGGTACAACTGGATGGTAGTTTGGGAAAATAAAGTTGGATTCTTACAACACGTTTCACTAAAAAAAAAATTCAAAGATTTAAACTCAAGATATGAAAATATAAAACTACATAAAAGAGAGATTGTTATTTTTTATTTTTTTTAAAGATTTTATTTATTCATAAGAGCCAATCGTGGAGGCTTTTACCTGTTTTGTTTTTTTTTAACATTTTTTTAAGGCAAAGAATGTTCTGACAAATTTCCATATACATAAATGTATGTGTATGGAATAGAATTCAAAAGAAGAATTGTTAGGTAAAAGTATATGTGCATATATGATTCTGATAGATATTGTAAAATTTCCTGGACATAATAAAATATGTAATACTAATTAGCAACATCTACTGATTCATATCCTCATGAAAAAAATAAATTATCAAACTTTTTGTGCTTTGTAATTTCATGAAATATGGTATCATAATGTTGTAGTTTGTATGTCTCTTCTAATGAATGAAGTTGAGTGTTTTTCCTATATTTAAAAATTATGTGTAATTTCTAGTTTTATGAAATGTCTTTTCATACCTTTGCCCATTTTTCTATTGGGTTATTAGGTCATTTTATTATTGACTTTAAGGAGCCCTTCATGTGTTAAGGAACCCTTTATATGTTCTCTTTGTGACATGAATTGCAAATATTTTTTCCCAGTTTATAGTTTGTCACTTTTCTTAATTGTTGATGAGTTTTCCTCTTTAAGAATTTAAAAAATTAAAAAAAAATTTAATTTTATATGATTAATTTTATCAGTTTTATGTTTTATGGCTACAGGCTTATTTCATATTTAGGATACTGTAACTTATTTTAAGAGTGTGGTTTTGGGTTTTTTGTTTGTTTATTGTTTTAAGTAGGTTCTTTCTATGCCCAATGTGGGGCTTGAACTCTTGACTGAGATCAAGAGTTGAGTGCTCCACCGACTGAGCCAGGTAGGCCCCTCTTTAAGAGTATGCATATTTTTAAAAACCTCTCTTGGGCAGCCCAGGTGGCTCAGGGGTTTAGCGCTGCCTTAGGCCCAGGGTGTGATCCTGGGGACCCAGAATCTAGTCCTCCGTCGGGCTCCGGGGGTGGAACCTGCTTCTCCCTCTGCCTGTGTCTAGGTCTCTCTCTCTGTCTCTTATGAATAAATAAAATCTTTAAAAAAATAAAAAATAACAATCTCTCTTTTATGTAGTTTTATATTTTCATATCTTGAGTTTAAATCTTTGAATTTTTTTTTTTAGTGAAATGTGTTGTAAGAATCCAACTTTATTTTCCCAAACTACCATCCAGTTGTATCATATGTTTTTTTCTTTTTTTTTTTTAAGATTTTATTTATTTATTCATGAGAGACAGACACCGAGAGAGGCAGAGACAGAGAGGGAGACAGGCTCCTCACAGGGAGCCCGATGTGGAACTCGATCCCTGGACCCAGGATCACTCCCTGAAGGCAGATGCTCAACCGCTGAGCCACCCAGGCATCCCCATATGTTCTTTTCTTTCTTTTAGTGTGTACATCTATTTATAATTGTAGGGTTTTTCTTCATAATTGCATATATGAGCAGTTCTATCTAAGTCTGTTTTTTGTCCAAAAAAATATTATTGATGGTTTTCCTTGATTGCTCACTCTCTCTTTACCTGGGAACTGTTAAACTGTCCTATAATATTAGGGATGGGTACATTTTCTTCATTATAAGACAATATCCCTTACTGTGATATGTAGTATGTACAAACCCAGGTTCTAGAGCCAGAATGTTGGACGGTGTCTGTTGTTTACTAGTCATGTGCCCTTGAGTTTCTTTTTTTTTTTAATTTTTTATTTATTCATGATAGTCACACACAGAGAAAGAGAGAGAGAGAGAGAGAGAGAGAGAGAGAGAGAGAGAGGTAGAGACACAGGCAGAGGGAGAAGCAGGCTCCATGCACCGGGAGCCCGACGTGGGATTGGATCCCGGGTCTCCAGGATCGCGCCCTGGGCCAAAGGCAGGGGCTAAACCGCTGCGCCACCCAGGGATCCCTAGATTAGTTTCTTATGCGTAATTGTGAACAATTAACAAATCAGAGGTGGGCCTTAGAGATGTGATATGGGCATTTTAAGTGTCTGTTTACACTGTTTATCTATGAAATGGAAGAAATTGTTAAAAAAATAAAAATAAAAAATAAAAAATAAGAAATTGTTTCACAGGATTAAATTCCCTAAAACATAGTGTTGAAATATTTTTTTTAAAGAAAGAGAATATTTATTTATTGATTGATTGATTGATTGATTGATTGATTTATGAGAGAGAGAGGCAGAGACTAGGCAGAGGGAGAAGCAGGCTCCACGCAGGGAGCCCAATGTGGGACTCGATCCCGGGACTCCACGATCGCGCCCTGGGCCAAAGACAGGCGCTAAACTGCTGAGCCGCTGAGCCACCCAGGGATCCCCTGAAATCATTTTTTAAAATTTTATTTATGGGGCAACCTTAAATAAAATCAGTTTATCACCTCCTTCAGCCCAAGGCCTGATCCTGGAGACCGGGGATCGAGTCCCACGTCGGGCTTCCTGCATGAAGCCTGCTTCTCCCTCTGCCTGTGTCTCTGCCTCTCTCTCTCTTTCTTTGTGTCTCTCATGAATAAATAAATAAAACCTTAAATTTTTTTATTTAAATTTAATTAATCAACATATATGTATTATTGGTTCCAGAGTGGAGGTCAGTGATTCATCCATCTTATATAACAGCCAATGCTCATTATATGCATTATATAATACCCACGTGCCCTCTTTAATGTCCATCACCCAGTTATCCCATCCTGCCATCCCCCTCCCCTCCAGCGACCTTCCGTTTGTTTCCTATGATTAAGAGTCTCATGGTTTGTCTCCCTCTCTGGTTTCCTCTCTTATTTTATTTAATTATGTATAAAATTTATTTTATTGTTTCCTCTCTTCCCCTATGATCCTCTGTTTTGTTTCTTAAATTCCACATATGAGTGAGAGCATATGATAATTGTCTTTTTCTGATTCACTTATTTCACTTAGCATAATATCCTCTAGTTCCATCCACGTTGTTGCAGATGGTAAGATTTCTTTTTTTTTGATGGCTGAGTAATATCCCATTGTGTGTGTGTGTGTGTGTGTGTGTATATACCACATCTTTATTTATTCATCTGTTGATGAACATCTGGGCCCTTTCCATAGTTTGGCTATTGTGGACATTGCTGCTATAAACATTGGGGTGCAGGTGCCCCTTTGGGTCACTACATTTGTATCTTTGGGGTAAATATCCAGTGTTGAAATCTTTTATTAAGACTAAGTTCGGGATCCCTGGGTGGCTCAGCGGTTTGGCACCTGCCTTTGGCTCAGGGCGCGATCCTGGAGACCCGGGATCGAGTCCCGCGTCGGGCTCCTGGCATGGAGCCTGCTTCTCCCTCTTCCTGTGTCTCTGCCTCTCTCTCTCTCTATCATAAATAAATAAATACATCTTTAAGAAAAAAAAAAGATTAAGTTCATATGGGGACCAGACTTCTGTGTCTTCTGGTAATATTTGGCTTTTGTTTTCCTTAGTCCCTTTGTAATTTGGGATCTCTTACCTTTGCTTGTTGCTTGCCCATCAGTATTATCTCTTGCCACCAGGATTTCTCTCAAGCCTCAGAATTTTCTAATTTCTGGTCACATCTCCTGGATATTTTTTTCTCTTCAGCACTCCTAACAGTTTCTATCCTGAAAATGTCTTACTGTTTAGTCTCCAACATACATAAAACAAATTAGCGTCAGATCATTTTGAATGTTCAAAATTTTTGACTTTTTTTTTTTTTTTTTTACTTAAAATGAAGAGTATTCTTACATAAGTTAGAGGAATAATAGTAGAGATTACTTCTGCTTTACCATGTGTCAGGTAAAGTCCTAAGGACTTTACGTGTGAAATCTCATCTAATCCTCTCCACAACCCTATGAAATAGGTGCTGTTATTATCCTCATTTTCAGGTAAAACTGAGGCATGGAGATATAAAGTACACCATATTGGCTCACCCTGCTAATATGTGCAGCATCAGACTGTGAACCCACACTGTGTGGCTCTAGCATGTGGCTCTCCCCTAGCTACTTTGCCATGTTCCCGTAAGACCACAGGCCAAAATATTGAAGGGAAACATTCCTTCTCTTACACATGCCAATTATTGATTTGCTTCTTATTTATCATACTCTTTGGAATACATACTATTACAAAAAATGCTCTTCTGTGAATGGGACAAACATTAAAAAGCAAGCAAGTAACCAGCAAGTGCTACAGAAACTGAGGAAATATGTAAAGTCAGTAGGAAATAAACAGATTAATCAATTATATTAGTGACTTCTTATAATCAGATATGCAGTTAAGATTATTTATTTTTTTTTTAGAGAGAGAGAAGGGGGCAGAAGGAGAGAGAATCTTTAGCAGACTCCACACCCAGTTCAGGAGTCTGACTTGGGGCTCGATCTCACAACCCTGAGATCATGACCTGAGCCAAAACCAAGAGCTGGGCACTTAACTGACTGAGCCACCCAAGTGCCCTGTGCAGTTAACTTCAATCCTGTTCATGACAAATTGTTCTTAAATTCCTGATAAACGCTTTTGACATGTCTCAACAAAACTAACTCAAAACTTCATTTTATTTTCTCTATTTAATTCTGTTTAATTTGAATAAAAATTTTGCTTTAAGCAAATCTAATTTAGTCACTCTCTGTGAGTTATGATATATTCAGTCTTTATTTGTTCTTCAGTCCTATGAATTACTGACAGCTTTCTAAATTACTCTAAGATTCTGGAATGCAATGATTTATTATTTGTGCAATAATTTCTGCAAAGCTGCTGAAACCTGGCAAGTCTATAACTAATTACATATATTAGACTAAGCATTTGGCTCTGACATGAAGTGGGTTTTGGTTTTCTTGTCTCTACAGTATTTTCTGCACTATGTTATCACTTCCCTATCTATAGGAATGCCTTGTTTCTGTTTTAGTGGTGTAAAGAGCATATGTATTTGTGCATATTACTTGAAGATCCCCTTTTAATCTGGAAGATATAACTGGGAAAGAACAATATACCAAATAGTATTGAAGTATAGCACAGAGTCCCAGTTTGGAATTAGGATAAGTTTCAGGTATGAGCAGGGATGTCTGGCAAACTGGTAGGGTGGGCTGCCCCAGGACCATTTGTATGAAAATACAGTTGTCCCTTAGGAGACATCACCCTGAAGAAAAACCAAGTCAGAGGCAATGGGCTTGAGCCTTATTAGGAAGAGAATAGTGCTCCCTGGGCCATCTGGTAGCTATTGTTTACATCATTCTCATTTACAAGTGGATGTTTGGGATCTAGGGAGAGAAAAGGCTCTAGTAAAAATTGAAAGTGTGTTTCAGTGAAGGTCATAAAACACTGACACCATTGGTTTGGATTCTTCCTATCAAAATTGATAGGGGAGAAATATATTCCTTCAATGTCTTTGTGGCAGTGCTTGGTGACAGGTACCGGCAGGCAGAACCACGGCCAAGACCAATAAGAAGTGCCATGCCTGTTGGAGCAGAGCAGAAGCTGAGATGCCCCATGGAACAGTAGCAGTGCCTGCAGGGACCTTTTTTTTTTTAGGATTCTTTATTTATTTATTAGATAGAGAGACACAGAGACAGTGAAGGAGGTAGCAAGAGAGAGAGAGAGCATGGAGCAGGGAGAGAGGGAGAAGCAGGCTCCCCATTGAGCAAGGGAGCCCAATTTGGGGCTCGATCCCAAGACCCCGGGGTCATCCCAGGGCCCCGGAATCATGACCTGAGCCGAAGGCAGGCGCTTAACCGCCCAAGCTACCCAGGTGCCCCTGCAGGGAACCCAATCCCTGGAGTGCCCATCAAGTGATCTGGAGGCCTCCTCGAACATCAGTGCAACACAGCAGAAGTTGCCATGCACAAATCCTGTTAGGGAAACAATGCTGGGGGAAAAGTTCCAGGTTCCTATGAGCAAATGTGGTACCTGGTGGGTGGTTGCTGAATCAGGGTGTGTTGGTGAGCATATGTGAGACACCCACTGAAAACGTCTAAAACACCTCAAGAAAGTGAGATTTCAAAAAAGGACTGAAGTCCTGCATTATGCAGGTGATGACATAAGCCAGTGACTAATGGGCTAGTCTTCATAATATGACCTTATTAGTATCTACGAGCTAGTGGAAGCGGGACAAATGGATATATAAAATAATCTAGACATCAGAAGTCATCATCAGAACTATTGAGGATATTTGAAGGGAACTTGTGTGATAAATAATTTAGAGACAAATAGAATATGTAATCTGATTTTTTTTTTTTTTGTAATTTGATTTTGTAGTCACATGCTACCTTGTTCTATAAGATCTTATTTAAGACAGAATAACCCAGACTTTGGGAAATGTACCAATTTGGACTCTGGTCATTGCCTCACAGAGATCATGGAAACAAACCATGTCTGCATGGGTCAGGATGGGGTTTTATCCCCAAAGGAAAAGGATATGTTTATATTATGGAAGCAATATTTCCTTTATTTACTCTACCTTTGATAGTAACACTGAGCAAAGTAAGCCTTAGGGTATCTGTCTGGGACACTTGGGGGCTCAGTGGTTAAGCATCTGCCTTTAGCTCAGGGCATATTTGAGTCCCCCATCAGGCTCTCCCTTGCACGGATCCTGCTTCTCCCTCTGCCCATATCTCTGCCTTTCTGTGTCTCTCATGAATAAATAAAATATTTTAAAAAAAGGATATCTGTCTGTCTACAGTTCCTTCTAAAAGGTTCTTGCCTATAATACTCTTCTAGAGTTTTACTTCTACATAGAATTCTCTTCTTTATAAAATCACCCTGTCATCTTAGCCACTACCGATGTGAACAAAGGCAGTTATCTGATCCAAGGAAAGCCAATAACCCATTTAGTCAATCATATATGCATTGATCTTTCATAGAAACTCAGTTGGGAATAATTGTAGTTAGGCTGATGAATATCATCTTTCCTTGAGAGGTGTTCAAGTGGTAGTACAGACAAAAACTAAAACACAAAGATTGAGAAAAGGTAATCAGTAGAGGCCTATAAGCAGGAGAAACCAAGAATGAGAAGCTGAAATAAGCAGATGCCATTATTTAGAGAGAAAGAAGATGGTCAGTTTATTGGTGGCATCTGGAGCAGGACAATCAGACACAGAGTAATTGCGTCTTTGTTATGGTCAAGCATATAACGAAGGTCACTGGACTGGAAGGTTACTGAGTCACTAGAACTGCTGAACATCATGATTGACCTTGCAGTTCCCAAGCAATGATCTGTCTCCTTGAGTCCTGGGAACTTGAGTATGTCTTCATTCCTGTAACCTACTGGACTCTAGCTATCTCCTGCACTTACTGCAATGAAATTTGTCAGTTTTTTAAAAATCTATACTGATTTGGATAGAAAAGTGTACTTGTTTACATGATATACCTCCTAAAGTTAATAATATGAAAATGATAACCTAAAAATCAGAATTTAAGAATAATAAATTAGTATATATCCTCACTCCAAGGGTCTATAATTGTTATGTCTATTGAGCATAAAATTTGAACTCAAGTTTCCAGGCATTTCAGGCAAATTTTTTTTAAAAGAACAGAAATATATTGAAACATTTATCTTTTATCTCTTTATTTTTCCCTTTCCTTTTCTCTAAGTAGGTGGCCAGATCTGTGCTTTCTTCATCAAGAAGTATATACTACGGATGGATATTGAAGTTGCCAGGAAAACTTTCCAGATCTTATTTCAAAGGGCTAAGCTTTAGTAGAGGCAAGAAGTTGCAGGTAGAGACCAAATTGCTTGGAGAAAGCTAAAGTAAATGAACTTTCTTCACTTTAGAACAAAAAGATTCTATATACTCAGTGGGGGCCAGAGGACTTGGTTTTGGATGCAGGAACCTGGATCATGCTCTCGGGTAGTATTGTTAGGGAGGGAGGAAGATGGATCTCAGAAAGGAATGGCTGCAGGTACATGAGACCTCAACTTGAAATTCTTGGTAAGAATATCCATGCTGCAAACCTGGTGCAGAAGCAGCTGAGAGCTGAGCTGCTGGACCTGAAGGGACAAGGCAGACAGAGCATGGTCCAGGCTATGAATAGATGACCAACAACCAATGGCCTTTCTTCCACCTGAGTGATGCCTTGGCACTGTAGAAGACTCTAGAACAATGAACAGCCCTGGGTAGGTTGAAGTCAGCTCCAAAAATGGACAGGGTTAAATTTCCACATACCTGGTGGAATGATGGTGGTAGGTAAACATTTATGTACCTCTATATCTGTAAACTGAGATTCACAAGGCACTATACTTGCATTTTCAGAAAAAAGTGCCAAGATCACTTCTTAGTTTTAAATTAATCATAGGGTCTATGATGACAAGCTCTTTCAAATCACAAGCCAAAATGACATGCTAGGGAAGCTTAAGTGATAAAACTTTGAAGTAAGGCAGACAAATAACTCTTCTGCAGTCAGGCTTCCCACAATCACTGGAATGAATCCGGAAGGTCATTTGGGATATTAGCAGTTATGCCATTGTGTTATCATGCCGCCATGGATCCCTACTGCAGTCCTATACCATTCTGGTGACTCAGCTATCCTTTGTAGCTGCTATTCCATTCTCTCCATTGTCTTTCTTAGCTTTGCCATTCATGGTTTCTGACTACTATTGGGTTTTATTGTCTCATGGCTTCTGATTATTGCCTTTTTTCTGGGTGTTTGTTTGGTTTTGTTCTTTTCATTTTTTGAATTCTACCCCCATAATAAAGTGCTGACCTATTCTGTGTGTCATACACTCAGCTTTACAGAAAAGAATACTGGTCCATTCATTCAATTCCAGCCACCTCTGTTCAATGGAGCTCTCATACCTGTATCAACTCTGCTGCAGCTGGCGCTATGGGTTCTTGACCTTTCTGAACCTACCTCCCAAGGAGTATTTTAGGGACAGACTCTGAGAAAATAGTAAGAATGATATCTAACACTTACAGAGTGCTAACTGTGGGCTAAACATTGTTCCAAGTGCTTTACAGTTAGTCTGTGCAAACCTCTGAATAAAATTCCCATTTCGCAGATAGGAAGCTAATGTGGTTAGAGGTAAGTGATATTTCCAAGGTCACACAGCCAGGAAGCAGCAGAGCAGGATTCTAACCCTACAGTCTGGCTTTTACCCACTACATTCCCAATTTAACTGGATTTAAAGAAACCTACACTGGAGCTGTTGTGCACAGCAGAGGGGCTAGCGGATTATGAAGGACTCAAATTCTGTGTTTATAGTAGAGAGTTGTTAAGTGGGAAGCAGCTGCCCAGCCAAGGATTATGTTTTCTGGTCCTTTTTTCTTTTTTTAATAGAAAATTAGTTTATTTATTTTAAATAGGTTCCATGCCCAACATGGAGCTTGAGCTCATGACCCTGAGATTAAGAGCCACATGCTCCACTGACTGAAACAGCCAAGCACCCCTGTTTTCTAATCCCTTTGAATCTAAGTAAGAACATATGACTGGCTCTAGCCAATGTGAATGCAAGTGATGTTCTTCACATTCAGGACAGAGAGGTTAGTATCTGGTTAGTATCTGGTTAGCCTTCTTCGTGTTCTATTCCCCTTCCGTGGAAACCTTGGAATCTACCTATTTAAGATGGTAATGCCATAAGATGGAAGGTGCCTAGTTCTCTGACTGACCACTTGGAGAAGAACTGCTTAGGAGAGCTGACCAATCAGGAACATCTACAAGACTTCGAAAGTGGAAGAAATAAACTTCCATGGACTGAGATTTGGGGGTTGTAATGGAAGTTAGCCTATTCTGACACACATACCACATAAGCATCAATTTCTTGACAAAATTTGTAAATTTGTTGATAAGTGTGTAGTTGAGGTGTTCTAATCATATAAATGTTTTAGACATCAATGTTAAGTAACCTAAACAGTTTTAACAAAGGCTCTGGGAAGAAAATGTTAACCCTTTATTGATTTTTACTGAAGGCTAATACCTTCCAGCAGTAATTGACTCTTCTCTTCTGCATGTGTGCAAATACTATTATATGATGGGGCATCCTTCCCTGGACTTCCTAGAATTATTATGTGCATAAGCAAGGTCATCCATTGGGAAATACTGTGAACTGCTTCCACATTTCCTGAATCTAGATTCTGATAGATCTGATCGAGATCATATTTCTCGATATTATGGGCTGAACTATTTCCCCAAAATTCATAAATTGAAGTCTTAACCTCCCAGTACCTCAGAATGTGACTATGTTTGGAGACAGAGTCTTCAAAGAAGCAATTAAGGTAAAATGAGATTGTGTGGATGGGCCCTAATCGAACAAGACTGATGTCCTTACACGAGATTAGGACACAGACCTACAGACCAAGGGATGACTATGTAAGGACACAATAAGAAGGTGGCCATCTATAAGCCAAGGAGTGTGGTCTCAGAGGAAAGCAAGTGACAATATCTTGATCTTGGACTTCTAATCTCCAGAACTGTGAGAAAATAAACTCTGTTGTTTAAGCCACCCAGTCTGTGATATTTTGTTATGTTAGTCCTAGAAAACTAATATATTCCAGAGGCCCTTGGTCCCTTGGAATTAACATTCTGCTTCTTTAAATCTCCTAAATCATCACAGGTATAATCTTGCACAGCGGGGTAGGATTTTTATATATGAGTCTATCTCTAAATATTATGAACACAAACTTTTTTTTTTTATTAATTCCACAGCCAAGAATCCTTTGCTAGCATCCTATGAAATCCCTGCATGTTAGAAGTTGTTCCTTTATTTTCTGAGTTGAGACAGATAATCCAACTCTTCAATCATGTCAGGAATATCCCCACCACGCTGCTGATTGCAGTTCAGTCTTTGAATATCACTAACAGAAAGATTCTTTCAATAATCTCACAAATTCAACAAGCATTGTTTTCCTAAGTGAAAAAGAGGATAGAGATCTGATGATGGTAAATATTTTTCTTCAACATTCAAAACTATGAGGAGCATAACACAGTTTTGTTGGGGACCTGTATTTTTCTTTATTTTAAGGAAGCCTTAAAAGAGTAGTTTCACTAATATAAGACTTTTTAGAGAGCTTTCTAAAAGCATTTTATGGCTGGGGCACCTGGGTGGCTCAGTCACTTAAGTATCCAATTCTTTTTTTTTTTTAAATGTTATTTATTTATTTATTTATTTATTTATTTATTTATTTGAGAGAGAGAGAGAGAGAGAGAGGCAGAGACACAGGCAGAGGGAGAAGCAGGTTCCATGCAGGGAGCCTGATGTGGGACTCGATCCCAGGTTTCCAGGATCACGCCCTGGGCTGAAGGTGGCACTAAACTGCTGAGACACCGAGGCTGCCCAAACCTCCAATTCTTGATTTTGGCTCAGGTCATGATCTCAGGGTGTGAGACTGAGCCCTGCTTCAGGCTCTGCACTCTGTAAGGAGTCTGCTTCTTTTTCTCTCACTCTCCCCCTTCTTCCCCTGCTCATGCTCTCACATATTCTCAAACAAACAAATAAAATCTTTAAAAAAAATTAAAGTGTTTTGTCGTTATGTCCTATTCAGTTTTTTTTTAAAAAAGATTTATTTATTTATTTATGATAGACATAGAGAGAGAGAGAGGCAGAGACACAGGCAGAGGGAGAAGCAGGCCCCATGCCGGGAGCCCGACGTGGGACTTGATCCCGGGACTACAGGATCGTGCCTTGGGCCAAAGGCAGGCGCTAAACCGCTGAGCCACCCAGGTATCCCCAGTCCTATTCAGTTTTTATAAATTATAGAGCTAAGTATTTATAGATAATACTGATGTTTTATTTTATTATTTTTTAAATTTATTTATTTATTTATTTATGATAGTCACACACACACAGAGAGAGAGAGAGAGAGAGAGAGAGAGAGAGAGAGGCAGAGACACAGGCAGAGGGAGAAGCAGGCTCCATGCACTGGGAGCCCGACGTGGGACTCGATCCCGGGTCTCCAGGATTGCGCCCTGGGCCAAAGGCAGGCGCCAAACCGCTGCGCCACCCAGGGATCCAAATATCGATGTTTTAAATATGATAAAACGACATTGGGATTTGGAAGCCTATGCTCTTTTTTTTTTTTTAAGACTTTATTTATTTATTCATGAGACACAGAGAGAGGCAGAGACATAAGCAGAGGGAGAAGCAGGCTCCATGCAGGGAGCCCGATGTGGGACTCCATCCCGGGACTCCAGTACTGCACCCTGGGCTGAAGGCAGCACTAAACCGCTGAGCCACTCAGGCTGCCCAGAAGCCTATGCTCTTTATCATTGTAAAAAATACCAGAATACATGGGGAAAACAGTAGTAAATATAAAATTACTTAGGGGGACGCCTGGGTGGCTCAGAGCATCTGCTTTCAGCTCAGGGCATGATCCTAGGGTGAGGAGCCTGAAACTCTGCCTATGTCTCTGCCTCTCTTTGTGTGTCTCTCATGAATAAATAAATAAAAGTCTTTAAAAATATATAAATAAAACATCCTTTATAAAAAACAATAATAAAATAAAATTATTTAGGAATCATTAGAGATGTATTACTAATATTCTTGTTGTAAAGACTATTATTTTTTTTTAAGTTTATTTCTTTTAGTAATGTCTACACCCAACATGGGGCTTGAATGCATGACCTCGAGATCAAGAGTTGCATGCTCTTCCAACTGAGCCACCCAGGTGCCCCTGTAAAACCTTATTATTGAAAACCCTTGCCTAAATGCACCAAGTGTTTGAGAAGAAATATGGTCTAACTGTAAGACAAGGAAAGAAAACTGAATTGCATTATTTAGTTACATTATTCATTTTGATGCTGATCAGATTAGACTAAAGCAAAGTAGATAGCTTATGCAATCCCAGGTTGCACATTGACACTTTGAATTATCAAGAGACACTTGATTAAGCAGCGTCGTGCTGTCACACTGGCCATTCTCACACAGCAGCTGCTGTACTCATAGCTGGATGAGGTGGCATTCTCACAAAGGCATTCTGACCTTGGTAGCATGTGTGACCTCTCCTCTGAGCCTTCCCTGCTAGCGTCTGTAAATCTCACCTCTTGCACTGCTTTTAGACTTGCCTAGAATGGAGCTGAAAGGGAGTCCTGACATAAATCAAGGTCCATGAATGGATACTATAAATTTCCTGATTTATATGCTACATGGTGTGTGTTCCTTTGAGATACATAAAGCTATGCAAATAGAGTAACTGGAAAGCATGATAGAGAAGGGCCATTTTGCTTCCTAAAAAAAAGAGCAGTAAAAATCACTAAGCTTGTTTCACGTGAATGTACCACCAAGCAGCGCCAAAGGGCAGCTGTAGAGGGCCTTGGAAGAAGCTTGGCTCAGCTATCAGAAAAGAAGCTGATAAATTTATCAACCAAACAGATGATTGTCTTTCCTTACCAAACTGGTTTAGTGTAGTGGAGTGGCCTTTCCTGCCATCTACTTGGAAGGTACAAACCATTCTGTGTAATTTGAGCCCAAAGTGAAGGATATAAAAGAATTGTACTTCCCCTTGCTTCTTTCCTGAGCCTCCCTCTTTGCTAAAATGGTTGCCATGAACATAAGTAGAGTATAAAAGGCTATTTCCTTCCTTATAAATGGTTTTAGATGGATAATTAAATCTCTGTCTTTTAGATCTTGCTAGCCTGTAGATGACGTTACTTCCACAGTGCAAATGGAAAATAAAGTTCAGAATCTGCAATGTGACTTGGTGTTAATGTATACGTCACATATTTCACAATTTATGGATATTTGTCTATCTCTAATCACTCAAAGATTTCACTTTTAAAAAATTTATCACAAGAGCTCAAGATAGAAAATGAGAATAGTGCTGGCTTTACACTACATCTATAAATCCACTTCTTTAAAAAAAATCACTTTTAGTTCAACTTGTATGTGTAATCAATCTTAAAGCAGGCTTGTAATACATTGAAGACTATGGCAGCAGAAATAAATTCAAGCAACTTTTCAGTATCTCCTGCTGTCTCAAAGGGTTAGCAGATGATGCCACTTGACATTTTAATTTGTTAAACATATTGAGGGAAACCAGAGTGTAACGTAGAACACATATTTCAAATTAAACCTTGTAGTGCTTGGTTGATATTTATCTGAAGCATTGCATTTTTGAGTTGTAGTAGCACAGAATTTGAGTCAATTAATTCTGAGGTTGACTTGTACCTGAAACACGTATTTTCTAAGAAAAGTAGTAAAGATGATCTCAGGAGTTTGCTAGGCTTTTGAGTTCAGTACTCTTTCTTAGACACCATTTTTTAGAAATGCAGGTTGAAAAATCCCCATCTTTATAACTGAACTGAAATCCAGGACTTGTAATGAATTAAAAAGAAATCAGGAAGTTTGTACAAATAGCATGGCTCTCATATTCTTTATAAACAGCACATTGTGTAAGTTAAATGATGTTTCTTCTTTTTAAAAAAGCTTCCCCCCTTCATTTTAAGAGCATATTCACGGGCAGCCTGGGTGGCTCAGTGGTTTAGCGCCGCCTTCAGCCCCGGATCAAGTCCTAGTTGTGCTGCCGAAGCGAGCACCCGGATCAAGTCCCATGTCACGCTCCCCACGTGGAGCCTGCTTCTCCCTCTGCCTGTGTCTCTGCCTCTCTCTCTCTCTATGTCCATTACAAATAAATCTTTAAAAAAATAGAAATGTATAGAGAAAAAAATTGTCATTGTTCCATCATGCAATGATAGGTATTATGTATATTTGATAAGTTTCCTCTGTATCTTTTTATGCTTCTGTTTTGAATTTGTTTGTATACATTAAATTTTTTTAAAAATTATTTATTTTATTTATTTATTTGACAGAGAGAGAGAGCAAGCAGGGGGAGCGGTAGGCAGAAGGAGAGGGAGAAGTAGGCTCCCCGCTGACCAGAGAGCCTGACAGAGGCTTGATCCCAGGACCCCAGGATCATGACCTAAGCTGAAGGCAGACGCTTAACCAACTAAGCCACCCAGGCACCTCTACAATTATTTTTTATTCTGCTATTTTCAGTTAACAATAATACCATTTTTCTACATTAACATCTTTAAAAACAATTTTAAAGTGTCATACAATTTTCTATTAAATGTGGGGTCTGTAAATTAATTATCTACTCCCAGATCATTAGATATTTAGGTTGATGTAAGTTTTAATTTTCATAAAATATACAACTGTGAACATCTTTCTGCATAGAACATACTCTTAATTTTGAATTTTAGATTATTTATGGAGGCTTTCTTCTCAGAAGGGAAATCATATTTAAATCATAACCTTATTTAAAAAAAGGACACTGCCATCAGATACCATTAGAAATTTACGAGAATGCTGTTCAATGGCATATTGGTAGCAATGAACAGTGTTGTACATAAATATGACTTCATGTTAAATGTGGCACCATGACAATATACATTTATTTTCTACTCGAAGCTTCATTAAAGTGGCAATAAAAAAATAAAATATATATTCTAACTCAGAAGATTAAAGAAAATGGGAATGAAACTATGAAATCTGGGGGCATCTGGATGACTCAGTCGTTAGGTGTTTCACTTGATTTGGGCTCAGGTCATGATCTCAGAGTTGTGAGATGGAGCTCTGTGAGGAGCTATGTGCTCAGTGAGGAGTCTGTTTGGGATTCTCTGTGTTTTTCTCTCCTCCTTGCCTTCCTCTAAAAAAATAAAATATGGACCACAGGAAGCAGTGACTCCACGAACTGATCAGTGAAAATATGCAGACCTTGCTGGGGTTGAGGCTGTCAGATATATACAATTTCTTGGCAGGAGATAAGAGAATTATTTTCTTGAATAACTTAAGATCAGGAGAAAAGACCACCAAATAGTAACATTTTGGGCTCCTAACCCAAGGGTTGGCTTGTTGTCTGACATAACTTGGAGAAGAGAAACGGCAGAAAATGTAAAAAAGAACAAAAGAGTCACATAAGACATGGAAAAGAAATCGAATATATGTGCAACTGGAATTTATTTTTTTAATTTTTATTTTTTGTACATTTGTTTTCATTTAAGTTCAATTTGCCAACATATAATACAACACACAGTGCTCATCCCATCAAGTGCCCTAACTCAGTGGCTGTCACTCAGTTACCCTAACTCCCTGCCCACCTTCCCTTCTGCAACCCTTTGTTTCTCAGTTAGGAGTCTCTCATGGTTTGTTTCCCTCTCTAGTTTTCCCCCACTCAGTTCCCTTCCTTTCCCTTGTAAGCCCTTTCACTATTTCTTATATTCCACATATGAGTGAAACTGATGATTATCCTTCTCTGATTGACTTATTTCACTCAGCATAATACACTCCAGGTCCCTCCACATCGAAGTAAATGGTGGGTATTCGTCTTTTCTGATGGCTGAATAATATTCATATATATGTATATATATGATATATGTGATATATATATTTCTATATATATATGTGATCTATGTGATCTATCTATCTATCTATATCTATCTATCTATCTATCTATCTATCTATCTATCTATCTATCACATCTTCTTTATCCATTCATCTGTCAAAGGATATCCTGGCTCCTTCCACAGTTTGGCTATTGTGAACATTGCTGCTATGAACATTAGGATGCAGGTGTCCCAGCCTTTCACTGCATCTGAATCTTTGGGGTAAATCCCCAGTAGTGCAATAGCTGGGTCGTAGGGCAGTTCTATTTTTAACTCTTTGAGGAACCTCCACACAGTTTTCCAGAGTGGCTGCACCAGTTCACATTCCCACCAACAGTGCAAGAGGGTTCCCCCTTCTCCACATCCTCTCCAACATTTGTTGTTTCCTGTCTTGTTAATTTTCTCCATTCTCACTGGTGTGAGGTGGTATCTCATTGTGGTTTTGATTTGTATTTCCCTGATGGCAAGTGGTGCGGAGCATTTTCTCATGTGCTTGTTGGCCATGCATATGTCTTCTTTGCGAAATTTCTGTTCATGTCTTCTGACCATTTCATGACTGGATTTTTTTGTTTCTTGAGGGTTGAGTTTGATAAGTTCTTTATAGATCTTGGATACTAGGCATTTATCTGATCTGTCATTTACAAATATCTTCTCCCATTCTGTAGGTGGTTGTTTAGTTTTGTTGACTTTCTTTTGCTGTGCAGAAGCTTTTTATCCTGACTGAGTCCCAATAGTTCATCTTTGCTTTTGTTTCCCTTGCCTTCATAGATGTATCTTGCAAGAAGTTGCTGTGGCCAAGTTCAAAAAGGGTGTTGCCTGTGTTCTCCTCTAGGATTTTGAGGGATTTTTGTCTTACATTTAGATCTTTCAACCATTTTGAGTTTATCTTTGTGTATGGTATAAGAGAATGGTCTAGTTTCATTCTTCTACATGTGGCTGTCTAATTTTCCCAGCACCATTTATTAAATAGACTGCCCTTTTTCCAGTGGATATTCTTTCCTGCTTTGTCAAATTAGTTGGCCATAGAGTTGAGGGCCCATTTCTGGGTTCTCTCTTTTTTTTTTAAGATCTTATTTATTTATTCATGAGAGAGAGAGAGAGGCAGAGACACAGGCAGAGGGAGAAGCAGGCTCCATGCAGGAAGCCCGATGTGGGACTTGATCCCAGGTCTCCAGGATCACACCCCGGGCTGAAGGCGGCACTTAACTACTGAGCCACCCGGGCAACCCTGGGTTCTCTATTCTGTTCCATTGATCTGTGTGTCTGTTTTTGTGCCAGTACCATAATGTCTTGATGATCACATCTTTGTAATACAGCTTGAAATCTGGCATTGTGATTTTTTTTTCAATATTCCCCTGGCTATTCTGGGTCTTTTCTGATTCCGCACAAATCTTAAGATGATTTGTTCCAACTCTGTGATGAAAGTCCATGGTATTTTGATAGAGATTGCATGAACATGTAAATTGCCCTGCGTAGCATAGACATTTTCACAATGTTTATTCTCCCAATCCATGAGCATGGAATGTTTTTCCATTTCCTTGTGTCTTCCTCAATTTCTTTCAGAAGTGTTCTGTAGATTTTAGGGTATAGATCCTTTACCTCTTTGGTTAGTTTGTTCCTAGGTATCTTATGCTTTTGGGTGCAATTGTAAATGGGATTGATTCCTTAATTTCTCTTTCTTCAGTCTCAATGTTAGGGTATAGAAATGACATTGATTTCTGTGCATTGATTTTGTATCCTGCCACATTGCTGAATTGCTGTATGAGTTTAGCAATCTTGGGGTGGAATCTTTTGGGTTTTCTACATACAGTATAATGTCATATGCAAAGAGGAAGAGTTTGACCTCTCTGCCAAATTAAATGCCTTTTTGTTATCTGATTGCTGAGGCTAGGACTTATAGCACTGTGTTGAGTAACAGTGGTGAGAGTGGACATCCCTGTAGTGTTCCTGATCTTAGGGGAAAGGCTTTCAGTTTTTCCCCATTGAGAATGATACTCACTGTGGGCTTTTTATAAACGTCTTTTAGGATATTGAGGAAGGTTTCCTCTATCCCTACACTTTGAAGAGTTTTAATCAGGAATGGATGCTGTATTTTGTCAAATGCTTTCTCTGCATCTACTGAGAGGATCATATTATTTCTGTTTTTTCTATTGTTGATGTGATCTATCTTGTTGATTGTTTTATGAGTGTTGAAACATCCTTGCATTCCCGGCATAAATTCCACTTGGTCATGGTGAATAGTCTTCTTAATGTCCTGTTGGATCCTATTGTCTACTATCTTGGTGAAAATTTTTGCATCCATGTGCATCAGGGATACTGATCTATAAGTCTCCTTTTTGGTGGGATCTTGTCTGGTTTTGGAATCAAGGTAATGCTGGCCTCATAAAATGAGTTTGGAAGTATTCCCTCCCTTTCTATCCTGTGGAACAGCTTTAGTAGAATGGGTATTATTTCTTCTTTAAATTTTTGATAGAATTCCCCTGAGAAGCCATCTGGCCCTGGACTTCTGTGTCTTGGGAGGTTTTTGAAGACGGCTTCAATTTTCTCCCTGGTTATTGGCCTATTCAGGTTTTCTCTTTCTTCCTGTTCCAGTTTGGGTAATTTGTGGTTTTCCAGGAATGCATCCATTTCTTCTAGATTGCCTAATTTGTTGGCATATATCTGCTCATAATACTTTTTTTTTAAAGATTTTATTTATTTATTCGTGAGAGACACAGAGAGAAAGAGAGGCAGAGACACAGGCAGAGAGAGAAGCAGGCTCCATGCAGGGAGCCTGATGTGGGACTCAAACCCGGGTCTCCAGGATCAGGCCCTGGGCTGAAGGTGGCACTAAACGGCTAAGCCACCGGGGCTGCCTTCATAATACGTTTTTAAAATCGTTTGTATTTCCTTGGTATTGGTTGTGATCTCTCCTCTTTCATTCATGATGTTATTAATCTGAGTCTTTTCTCTTTTCTTAATAAGGCTTGCTAGAGGCTTATCCATTTTATTAATTCTTTCAAAGAACCAACTCCTGGTTTTGTTGATCTGTTCTACAGTTCTTCTGGTCTCTATTTCATTGTGTTCTGCTCGAATCTTTATTATCTCTCTTCTTCTGGTTGGTGCAAGCTTTACTTGCTCTTCTTTTTCCAATTCCTTTAGGTGCAAGGTTAGCTTGTGTATTTGAGTTTTTTTCCAATTTTTTGAGGGAGGCTTGTATTGTGATGTATTTCCCTGTTAGGACTGCTTTTGCTGTATCCCAAAGATTTTGAATGGTTGTATCTTCATTTTCATTAGTTTCTGTGAATCTTTCTAATTCTTCTCTAATTTCCTAGCTGACCCATTCATCTTTTAGTAGGATGCTCTTTAACCTCCATGTGTTTGAGTTTCTTCCAAATTTCTTCTTATGATTTTTAGTTTCAGAGCATTGTGGTCTGAAAATATGCAGGGCACAATCCCAATCTTTTGCTATCGATTGAGACCTGATTTTTAACTCAGTATGTGGTCTATTCTGGGAAAGTTCCATGTGCACTTGAGACGAATGTGTATTCAGTTGCATTTGGATGGAAAGGTCTCTATGTGTCTGTGAAATCTGTTTGGTCCAGTGTATCATTTAAGGCCCTTGTTTCTGTGGTGATGTTCTGCTTAGAATATCTGTCATTTGCTGAACATGCTGTGTTGAAGTCTCCTACTATTAGTGTATTATCTACATATCTCTTTACTTCAGTTATTAATTTATTGATATACTTGGCAGCTCACACATTAGAGGCATAAATATTCATGATTTTAGGTCTTCTTGTTGAATAGACCCTTTAAGTATGATATAGTGTCCCTCTTCATCTCTTATTACAGTCTTTGTTATGAACTTTATTGATCTGATATGAGGACTGTACCCCAGCTTTTTGAGGATCAATTGAATGGTAAATGGTTCTCCATCCCGTCATTTTCAGGCTGAAGGTATCCTTAGGTGTAAAATGAGTCTCTCTGTAGACAGCAAATAGATGGGCTGCTCTTTTTTTTTTTTTTAAAAAAAAGATTTTATTTATTTATTTATGAGAGACAGAGAAAGAGAGACAGAGGCAGAGACACAGGCAGAGGGAGAAGCAGGCTCCATGCAGGGAGCCTGATGCGGGACTCGATCCTGGACTCCAGGATCATGCCCTGGGCTGAAGGCAGACACTAAACCACCAAGCTACCCAGGGATCCTTGGGTTTTGCTCTTTTATTCAGTCCGATACCCTGCATCTTTTGATGGGATCATTTGGTCCACTCATGTTCAGAGTAACTACTGAAAAACATGAATTTACTGTTATTGTATTACCTATTCAGTCCCTGGTTTTGTGATTTCTTTTTTTTTTTTTTTTTAAGATTATATTTATTTATTCATGAGAGACACACACACACAGAGGTAGAGACACAGGCAGAGGGAGAAGCAGGCTCCATGCAGGGAGCCCGACACGGGAATTGATCCCGGGACTCCAGGATCATGCCCTAGGCCAAAGGCAGGGGCCAAACCGTTGAGCCTTCCTGGGATCCCCTTGTAGATTGTTTCTTTGGGCTCTCTCTTTTTATTTTTTTTACAGGGTCCCCAAGTATAGCTTTATAATTGTATTTCTGAATTGAATTTCTGACATTGTATTGAAATCCAAATTCTGTAACTCTGTGGCAGAGAGTATTTTTTCCTGTTCTTTATTTTGTGGTGAATTCTTCCTTCTAGTCATTTTGTCCAGTGCAGAGTGGCTGTATGAGCGGGCTGAGTCAAAAATATCAACCACGACCCAAGTGAAATAAACCCTAAATGATTCTGAAGAGGTCAGAGACTAGAAAATAAAAGAACAAGAAGAACAGAACAAAATTAAACAAAAGGATGCCTAAAGTGAAAAGTCTATTTTAAAACAAAGTAATAAAAATAAAAAGCCAAAAACCAAATACAAAGAAGAAGAAAAAAAATAAAGAAAAGAGAAAAAAAGGGGGGGATGGTCGTGGTGAGGAAGTGGTAGTGGAGATAGAATGTAGCCTATCTGAAGGGTCCTAGAGGGTGATCCTCTTGGTTCTGAGTGTATTTTGTTCTGTATGTTAGATGATGCCCAATCCCAAATTTATATAAACCAGTAACAGTATATAAAGCCCCAACATTTCTATTTGTCCCTTTGTTGATGATGTTTGCTTTGATTACTTGATTAAGGAGGCATCTGTTGAGCTTGTCAACTCTGAAGTTACTTTTCCTCCTTTGTGATTAATAAGAATTTGTGGGGAAATATTAAAATCATGTAAAAATTTTATTCTTTATCAAATGGGCAATTTATTCATTTATCATTTTATAGCAGTGAATGATTTATGAATCCTTATTTCCTACTTTATTTAATGGGCTATAATCTATTACTCTTATTATTTTGGTTCTTTTTAGCAGAGACTGATTATTTATTTATTTATTTATTTATTTATTTATTTTTAAGATTTTATTTATTTATTCATGAGAGACACAGAGAGAGACAGAGAGAGAGAGAGAGAGAGGCAGAGACACAGGCAGAGGGAGAAGCAGGCTCCATGCAGGGAGCCTGACATGGGACTCGATCCTGGGTCTCCAGGATCAGGCCCTGGATTGGAGGCGGCGCTAAACCGCTGAGCCACCCGGGCTGTCAGAGACTGATATTTAGAAGCCAAGATCTGGCACTAGGTAAGATCCTTCTATTGGGATGATGCAGGTCTCAGCCTCGCTCAGTGGGTAGAGCTAAGGAATATGTTTATATTTACAGACGCACATATACTTACAATTAAATGTATATTTATGTCTATATATTGAAAACCATAGCTCACACTGATTTCTCCCATTTCATTCACCACCACAGGGTTTCTTTTTAGTGTTCCGCCTTTCCTTACTTGCAACTACATTTTCTGACAGAAAGAAAATTGGCTTTGTTTATTCTTAACATATTTATTTGTTGGATCCAGCATACACAAAGAATCCCCATTGTTGTTCTTCCCCTCTTGTGTATGCATTTTCTTCTTATCATACATGGACTCCAACACCCCATATCAGTCTTCTCCTTCACTGGTATGATTTCCTTACCCAACTCAGGCTTGGACACCCCACATCTGCCCCCTTACCCTCTGGATCTCCTTCTCATACAGATAGGTTCTGACTACCCATGTTGGCCTGCACTTCTGGAGGGATGCATACCTTACCTCCATTAGGCTCTGACTTTCCATGTTAAGCTGTCCTGCTGTGCAAGCACCCTCCTCAACATACTCAGGCGTTGACTCCCCTTGCCAGCTTGTCACTCTCTGGGCATGTCCTTCTCACTGTGCTCTGGTCATGACATCCCAGGTAGGCCCATTACTCTGCAGAGATATCATCATGCTGGGGCTCTGACATCCTACCTCGGGCATCTCCCTTGGGAGAGACATCTGTTTTACACCTACTGTCAGAGCTTGAGCAGGATGAAAAGGGAATCCCCTAAAGAAAAGGTGCCCAGTGTGGGTGGCAGCCTGAGTGGGGTGCATGCAACATCAGGGTCTGATACTTAGCATCAAGTTGTCCCTCACATTGACTCCCTCCACACCCCACTTAGGTTTTGATGCTCTATTCTGAGCTGCACTGGCCCTCATGCCTGCACAGACTATTTCCTCACCTCTTTGAGCTTTGATGCCCTGCAGAGGTGGGTTCCCCTCACCTTCCCATGGACACTTTTCTTATACTGCCTGGTGCTAAGTACTGAGAATCTCTTAAAAAAAAACCAACAAAACTAAGTAGGAAGACTTGCTCCTTCAGATATCAAACCTTAATACGAAGTTATATTCAGTACGGTATAGAAGCAAAGGGATAGACAAATAGACTAATATCATTTAATAATGTCAAGACACAAATACACTCACAGATGGATCCTTCATTTAAGATGAAAGCATGCAGAGCAGAAGGAAAAGGGTGGACTTCAAAAAATGAAGCTTTTGTGTCCTGTTTAAGGAATTGTTGCCTTCTATAACATCACAGAGATATTTTCTGATGTTATTATCTAGAACCTGTATTGTTTTACCTTCACATTTATATGTCCAATCCCAAGAAACTGAATTTTTACATGGCTATCCAGAAAAAAAAAAAGAAATATGAGCCTAATACAGAAGTCTCAAGGAAGTTAGACTTCTTGCATAGTGGTTAGGCACCAACAGGGAGTATTCCAAGAGAAGTTAAAGTCGAAGCTGCAGCTTTCTTAAGGTCTGACCTCAGAAACTTTAGCATTCACTTGATCCAACATGTTCATCTGTGAGGAAGATTGTGGTGGGGATGATGCAAATTGTGAAGTAGAGCCCTTGTTGCTTGAGAATGGAATAAAAAAGAAGTAGTCTTTTGGCCAGCAGATTGAAATTATAGGCCATCTATGTGAGATTTTGGAAGCAAGAGTTGAGGAGAAGGAGCTTCTGGCTCTGTTTCCTAAGGAAAGTAGGCATGGCCATGATGTTATTAGAGGATAGGTCTAGTAATAAGGCAGTAGCAGCATTTACTAACTAATCTCCCCAGACCCCACCTCTGAGAAGCCACTAGGTTCTCACTGGACCTTATCCACACACAGTGAAAATGCTGTAGTCATTTTTGCTAACACAAATTCAATATTAAGGTATTTAAAAAAAATTTTTTTTAAAGTGGATGTTAGGTCCATTGACAGGTGCCTATTTCATTCATTTATTTATTCTACAGATAGTTATTGAATGCTATAGCAAAGACTGCTAGATGCTGATCGAACTCATATTCTCTTGTTTCCAGTGATCACATTTTCTAGCATCACTTGGAATATGATGTGGCCAGTGATTGACTTCTGGCCAGTGTAATGGGCTAGAGTGAGGTGTATCACTCCCAGGGTTGGCCTGTTAATTCTCATGTACAAGGATGCTTATGTGTCAGCCTATCCTCAAGTGATGATCCCAAGAATCTATGAGGTGGTGGGGATAAAAGATGGATACTGAATCTCTGATGACTAAGAGGACAGGGCTTCCTTGGCTGACCAATAGCTGACTCTGACACAAGAGAGACAGAAACTTTTTTCTTAAGCCACTGAGTTTTGGGATTGTTATAGTAGTTAGCCATCCCTGATTAATACTAACGCAATGCCTATTCTGTACCAGCCCTCATTCTGGATACTTGGGACACAACAGCAAACAAACAAGAGAGACAAGCTTTCTGCTTTCACAGGACATGTTATAGAAGAGGAGGCAGACAATAAGCAGTAATCTTTTACATTCATATGGTGCTTTTTAGTTCACAAAGTATTTTCATAGGCACCAACTCATTTGATTTTCATATTTTACAGATGAAGAAATAAAGCTCAAAGATTTTCCTTATTTTGCACAAGACAAAGTTAGAAACTAGATACATGGAGCTCAGTTTTCTGACTCCCAACATATTGTTCATACCATGTTTTTTCTAATACAAGGATATGACAGGGCAAAGAAGAGTCCTTGTCAGAAAACTCCATTATTCAGTTTTTTTTTTAAACAGCATATTATGTGGAAGTCTAAGAATCTTTATGGCCATACTGATTGTAAGAGCACAATGTAGAAGACAAAGTAAATTGTCTATCAGCAGAAGAATGCGTATATTGTGGCATCTTCAGAGAACAGAACACTATATTATAGGAAATATAAACAACCTCAAGCAGTAAGTGTCAACAAAGACGGATGTCACAATCCTAATGAAGAATGAAGGTAAGATAAGACTACAAACAATATAAAGCCACTATAAAATTTGAAGATAATCATGGGAACAATAAAACCAACTTTAGGATAATGACTCCCCTCAGGAGAGAGGGAGCTACCTGGGGAGGGATACACTGAGCACTTCAACTATATTGGCCATATTCCATTTCTGAAGATGGGTGATAGGTACAATGTTGTTCTGGATTTTCTTCCATTTTCTTCCATTTGTGGATCTGCTCCACCCTTCTCAATCCAGGCCTCTGCCCTGAGGGGATTACTCACAGGGTCCACGTGTAGATCCATGGGCTCCTTATTCTTTTAGCTTTTAAAGGATTGGAAGGAAGGAGGGAAGAGAATGAGGTCTCAGATTCCTGACTTTAGGGTTGCTTTGGGTTGGTTAGGTCTCTTAGGCAACGATCACAGCTCCTGTCAGAGGCCCTCTCCTCCCAGCTTACTCTAAGTTTTGGTATTTGCCTGGGCCCCTCAGTCCTTCAAGCCATTTCTTTCAATGGAAATCTTCCCCATTGTTAACTGTTTATTGCAGAGTTATTGCATTTCTGTCATTTTTCTGACACTGACTTGCCTTGGTACATAGTCCCTTTTTTAAAAATTTTTATTTATTTATGATAGTCACACAGAGAGAGAGAGAGAGAGAGACAGAGAGAGGCAGAGACAGAGGGAGAAGCAGGCTCCATGCACCAGGAGCCCGACGTGGGATTCGATTCCGGGTCTCCAGGATCACGCCCTGGGCGAAAGGCAGGCGCCAAACTGCTGCGCCACCCAGGGATCCCTGGTACATAGTCCCGTTATGAAATCCTTCACTCTTCCCAAATTATCCAGCTTGAGAATGTCATCTGCATCTTCCTGGATTCTAACTAATACACTAGGCATTCTCTCTTTCTTTCTTGAAACACACATACATGATTTTTTTTTTGTATATTTGAAATAATTCATATTTACCAAAAACTTAAGGAAAAACATTTAGTGAGCACTTATATGTTAAGCATTGTGATTGTGGTAATGATTGAGAATAGAGAGAAAAACAAGATATAAACCTTCAGGTCACAAGAAACCTTCATGTCACAGTCTAGTAAGAAAGACAGATGAAAAATTACAGGCAATGAAGTATAGTGGTTTAGAGCAAGGGATTTATAGTCAGACTTTCAGACTTTCAGACTTGAGCTCAAGTCCAGGCTAAGCCACTTACTGGGTCATTGTGGAGATTAAAAGTGACCCCATTAGCATCTATACTTACTTACTATATGCTGAGCATAAATAGATGGATGCTGTGATCTCTTTGTGCTTAGCATAAATTAAGTCTTCAATAAATAGTACTTAAAATTATTGCCAATTGCAATAATAGCACTTTATGCCTGGCTTAGAGGTAGCACTGAGAAGGTACTGATTAGCTAGAACTGAGGTCACTGAAGTTTAATGGGTGAAGTGATGTCTGAGCTGGATCTTGAAGAAATAGCAACTTTACCAAGAAATTAAGTAGGGAAAGGCAGAGGGAACAGCATGTATAAGAACATGGAAGAATGAAATAGCATTGTGTGTTTAGGGAAACAAGAGTGGTTTGTTATTGCTGAAGGGTCAGGCCATGGCATGAAAAGTAATGAGAGATGAGACCAATGAGTTAGACAAGGGGTATACACAAAGGTTTGGGCTTGATCCTGCAGGTCATGAGCATCTAGAAAGAACTTACAAAACCTTCTTTTATACTGAAATAATTTCAAATTTAGAGAAAAGTTACAAGAATTGTAAAAAGAAAGCTAGTATACCCAGGTTCCCTAACTGTTAACATTCTACCACAAATGTCTTATTTACTTTCTCTCTCAGAATATACATATATAATTATATATTCATATATATGCTGAACCAATACTGTAACTACAATATAACTGTCAAAATCAGGAAATTCTTTTTTTTTTAATTTTTATTTATTTATGATAGTCACACACAGAGAGAGAGAGAGAGGCAGAGACATAGGCAGAGGGAGAAGCAGGCTCCATGCACTGGGAGCCCGATGTGGGACTCGATCCCGGGTCTCCAGGATCGCGCCCTGGGCCAAAGGCAGGCGCTAAACCACTGCGCCACCCAGGGATCCCCCAAATCAGGAAATTCTTAAGGATACAGTACTATCTTTGTATTTCCTTTACGGCAAGACCATTTTTTTCTTTTTATCCAAAATCCAGCCCAGGTTCAGGCATTCCATTTAGTTGTCCTGTCTCTTTAGTCTCTCAATCTGGGAGACTTCCTTAAATCTTCCTCTTTGGGATACTGACATTTTGAAGAGCACAGATCATTTATATTGTAGATTGTTTTCTGTTTGGGTTCGACTGATGTTTCCTAATAGAATCAATTATGCATTTCTGCCAAGAACATCACAGAAGATATATTGTGTTCTCATTGTTTCATATCAGAAGGTGCACAAAGTCAATGTGTCTTATTACTGGTGATTTTAACTTTGATAACACAGTTAAGAGAGTATCTGAAAGGTTTCTTATTGTGAAGTTCTTCTTTTTTATTATTTTTTTAAAGATTTATTTATTTTAGAGAGAGGAAGAAAGGGCATGCATGCATGCACACGTGAGTGGAAGGAGGGGCAAAGGGCAAAGGAGAGAGAGAATCTCAAGGAGACTCGCTGCTGAGCATGGAGTCTGATGCAGGGCTCCATCCCATGACCTGAGCCAAAATCAAGAGTCAGAAGCTCAACTGACTGAGCCATCCAGGCACCCCTATTTTGTCTTTTTAAGTGACAAATATTTTGTAGGGAGTTCAATTGAGATGATGTAAATATCCTGTTCCTTAAGAACCTTTCACTTAGTCAAAATGTCCATTTATTTTAGCATCTGTTGATGATTCTGGCCAGAATAAATCACTGCTATAATGATTGCTGTATGGTGATTTTCTAGCTCTGTTATTCTTTCCATTATTTATTTTTTCTAGTTTTATTTTAATTTCTTAATTGAAGTATAGTTGACACACAATGTTACATTAGTTTCAGATGTACAACATAGTGATTTGACAACTCTATACATGATATTATGCTCATTACAAGCATAGCTACCATCTGTCACCATACAAAGCTATTTCAATACCTTTGTCTAGGGATCCCTGGGTGGCGCAGCGGTTTGGCGCCTGCCTTTGGCCCAGGGTGCGATCCTGGAGACCCGGGATCGAATCCCACATCGGGCTCCCGGTGCATGGAGCCTGCTTCTCCCTCTGCCTGTGTCTCTGCCTCTCTCTCTCTGTGACTATCATAAATAAATAAAAATTAAAAAAAAAAAGAATGATCTTTAAAAAAAAAAATACCTTTGTCTATAATCCCTATGCTGTACTTTGATCCCGATGACTTTATCCCATTGTATAACTGGAAGGCTGTACTTACCACTCCCTTTCATCCATTTTGCCCCTTCCCCCCAATATCCCCTTTGGCAACCATCAGTTTGTTCTTTCTATTCCTGCATTTTATTTGTTCATTTGTTTTGTTTTCTAGAGTACACATATAAATGATCACACAGTATTAATCTTCCTTTGACTTATTTCACTTACCATAATATCTTATAGGTCCATCTATATTGTTACAAATGACAAGATCTCACCCTTTTTGTGGCTAATATTCCACTGCATATACATATACCACCTCTCCTTTATCCATTCATCTATCAATGAAACTTGGATTGCTTCCATATTTTGGCTACTGTGAAGTAATGCTGCAATAAACATAGAGGTGAATATATCCTTTCAAATTAGTGTTTTTGTTTTCTTTGGATAAATTCTCAGTAGTGGAATTACTGGTATGTATGGTATTTATCTTTTTAATTTTTTGAGGAACCCCCATACAGTTTTTCACCATGGCTGTATCAATTTGCATTCCCACCAACAGTGTATGAGGGCTCCTTTTACTCTGCATCTGTGCCAATACCTTTGTTTTTTTATTTTAGCCGTTCAGACAGGTGTGAGTGATATCTCATTGTGGTTTTGATTTGCATTCCCCTGATTAGTCATGTTGAGCTTCTTATGTGTCTGTTGGCCATCTGTACATCTCTTTGGAAAAATGTCTATTCAGATTCTCTGCCCATTTTTTTAATTGATTTTTTTTTTTTTTTGGTGTTGAGTTGTATAAACTCTTTCTATATTTTGGGTATTAACCCCTTATCAGATGTATCACTTGCAAATATCTTCTCTTATTCAGTAAGTTGCCTTTCTATTTTGCTGATAGTTTCCTTTGGTATGCAAAAAAACGTTTTACGTAGGTTTAGTCCCAATACTTTACTTTTGTTTTTGTTTCTCTTGCCTGAGGAGATATATCCATAAATATGTTGCTACAGCTTATATCCAAGAGATTACTGCTTATATTTTCTTTTAATTTTATAGTTTCAGGACTCACATTTTGGTCTTTAATCCATATTGTGTTTATTTTTGTGTATGGTGTAAGAAAGTCGTCCAATTTCATTCTTTTGCATGTAGCTGTCCAGTTTTCCCAACATTTGTTGAAGAGACTGTTTTTTCCCCCATTGTATATTCTTGCCTCTTTTGTCATAGATTAATAAACCAAAGAGGTATGGATTTGTTTCTAGACTTTCTATCCTGTTCATAGTGACATATGTGTCTATTTTTGTGCCAGTGTTATATACCAGTTTTGATTGTTATAGCTTTGTAATGTATCTTGAAATCTGGGATTGTGGTATCTCCAGTTCTTTCTTGATTGCATTGACTCTTCAAAGTCTTTTGTGGCTGTATATAAATTTTAGGATTATTTGTTTTAGTTCTGTGAACAATGCTACCGGTATTTTGATTGGTATTGCACTGAATTTATAGATTGCTTTGGGTAGTATGAACATTTTAGTGATGTTAATTCTTTCAATCCATGAGCATGGAATATCTTTCCATTTGTTTGTGTCCTCTTCAATTTCTTTCAGTCTTAAAGTTTCAGAGTATACGTCTTTCCACCTTCTTGGTTAAGTTTACTCCTAGGTATTTTATTCTTTTTGGTGCAATTGTAAATGAGATTATTTTCTTAATTTCTCTTTCTGCTACTTTGTTGTTAGTGTATAGAAGTATACAGATTTCTGTAATTAATTTTGTAGCTTGTAATGTTACTGAATGCATTTATCAGTTCTAATAGATTGTTGGTAGTCTTTGGGATTTCCTATATATAGTATCATGTCATCTGCAAATAGTGAAAGTTTTACTTCTTCCTTTCCAATTTGGATGCTTTTTATGTCTTTTTCTTGTCTGATTGGACTTCTAGTACTATGTTGAACAAAAGTGATGATCATGGACATCCTTGTCTTGTTCCTCATCTTAGAATAAAAGCTCTCAGATTTTTTCCAATTTCTAAGTTGACAATCTGTTGTAAAGAAGTGCTTACTTTTCCCACCCATTTGCTTGTTTATTTAATGTATTTTTATCAGTTAGGATTCATGGAATACTATTTTTTTCAGTTGGTTATCATCTCATACTATCATTATTTATTCTGGTGCTCAAATTGTATTCAGTTTGGCCAGTGGGAGATGCTTTGACTTGGCTACTGTGTCCTTCCTCTACTCTCCATAATTTTTGTGCTCTACCTTATGTTCTGGTACAATGAGACTTTCCAGACTTGTACTTTCCCTGCTCTGTTCCTGGAATGAACCAGCTCTTCAAGGAGATCTGATTCCTTTTAGTAGAGAATACTATTTCAAGATCTGAAAATTAAGCATGCTTATTGCCTCTAAGTATCCTTAGTGGTCAGAACTTCATATACCTACATATACACATGTCCATATTATATCTATCTATTAATCAAAACCTTGAGTTCAGGTCAATATTTCTTTTTCTTTTAAAAATTTTATTTATTTATTCATGAGAGACACAGGGAGAGAGGCAGAGATACAGACAGAGGGAGAAGCAGGGTCCATGCAGGGAGCCCGAGGCGGGACTCGATCCCCAGACCAGGATCACGCCCTGAGCTGAAGGCAGGCACTCAACTGCTGAGCCACCCAGGCGTCCCACACATCAATATTTCTAATTTCAATACACCACCACATGATTCACCCTAGCCTTCAACTTATATATATATATATATATATATATATATATATATATATATTTAAATTTATTTATTTATTCATGAGAGACACAGGGAGGCAGAGAGAGAGGCAGAAGCAGGCTCCCTGAAGAGAGCCTGATTCACGACTTTATCCCAGGACCCTGGGATCATGCCTTGAGCCAAAGGCAGAGGCTCAACCACTGAGCCATCCAGGTGACCCTCATTTCCCTTTTATGTACCAAATCCCCTATTTCTTTGACTGTGTTCTTAGCTTTGGCCTTCGTGGTCCACAGATCTCCTTAGTCCTATTTCCTTGCCAGCAACTCTGCAGGCTCTGGCCAACTTTTGACCCTGGCTCCAGCTCTCCAAGCCCCATATTAGTGAAGGATTTTAAGCAGTGGAAAGCCATGATCAGATTTATCTCGGAGAACAATCAGCTTGATGGCAGGGTAGATTCAATGGATTAAAGGCAGTTAAGAAGCTACTGTAATAGTCTAAGCAAAGGCTTAAAATGGCCTAAACTAAAGCTGCAGCCATAAGAATAGAGAAAACACATTAAAAAAATATTTAGAGGCTAAAATCTATAGCACGAGTGATTCATTTGATGTGGGGGGATGAGGAAGAGAAAGGGCCTAATTTTTAATTTGGGAGACAAGAGTAGATAAGGATGTCACTAAGCCAGACAAAGAATTTAGGAGAAAAAGCAGATTTAAAGAGCAAAAGTGGCTAAATAGAAGATTAATTGTTTCTTTTTGGCCAAGTTGGATTTGAAATGTCCATGGACACTGGAAATATAGTAGCTGGTTGGAGAGATGGCTTTGGACTTAGACATAATCTCGAAAGTGCTTCTCTTTCTGCAGAAGTCCCAGGAAACAAGTGCCAAAGGATTTTTTTTTTTTTTTACAGTTGAGTGATACTTATATTTTAAAGATTATTTGAGAAAGAGAGAGAGAGAGGGAGAATGACCAGGAGGAGGGATAGAGGGAAGCTGACTCCCCACTTAGCAGGGAGCCCGGACGTCAGGTCCTGGGATCATGACCTGAGTGGAAGGCAGATGCTTTACCAACTGAGCCACCTAGGTGCCCCAAAAAGATTCTTTATAAATGCCAAATTCTCACTGAGATTCTGAAGTACCTTCTTCCTTCTGGAAGTGGGTTGGCTGAACTTTGCCCACAGGAATTAAAACAAGAATAAATGTCCAATGGGGACTTTGAGTTAAAATCTCAGAAGGAAGAGAAGAATAAAACAGGGACTCTGACATAATTTTGTAAAAATCTCCTATTTTGTCACTTTTTAATGGTTAAACAAAAGATATCTGGATGATTATTTTAAGAATAGCTAGAAAAGTGGTCTTAGGAAGTTTATGTCACTCAACAGCTTGTTTTGTGGGGGGTGAGAAGGACCAAGGAAGGAGAAGCCAATGACAAGGCTAACTAAGTATCACTTATGCACTTCATATTCCTAAGCACTTCATAAAATCTATCCAATGTGATCATCGCAAAACTCTATGGGTAGGTTACTCTAGCCTGCATTTTGTAGATAAGGAAAGTAAGCTTAAATAAGTGGCTCATGGAGGGTGCCTGGGTGGCTCGGCAGTTTAGTGTCGCCTTCAGCCCAGGGTGTGATCCTGGAGACCCGGGATCCAGTCCCACGTCGGGCTCCCTGCTTGGAGCCTGCTTCTCCCTCTGCCTGTGTCTCTGCCTCTCTCTCTCTCTCTCTCTCTCTCTGTGTGTGTCTCATGAATAAATAAAATATTAAAAAAAAATAAGTGGCTCAGGGAAACATGATTAAGGAAGGAGAGTTGGAGGTAGAGGTTTCAGCCCAGGTCTGCCTATCTTAATGCAACATCAGTGCTCTTAATTGCCCCACAGCATTGCTTTTCTAAAGGTGGAAGGACAGAGTAGCTTCCAGAGCAGACAGCCAGCAAAAGCAGGAGTCTCCTGCTTTTCCAGTCTTTCCTAGCCTGAGAAGAACCCTGGGGTCTTTTGGACTAGAATTTTCAATAATTCCTGTTCCTCTATTTGTTTAGCTTAATCTGAACACAAGCTATCAGGGGACAACAAACTGGAATTCCTCCAGATTGGATGGAAAAAGATTGCAAGGGATCTAAACATACTACAAGATATAAGGGGATGCAGTTAAGACTGACAAACCATAAGCCATGACAATCTCAGATATAGAGCTGTCAGGTAGAAAAGGAATAGTACTTTGTGTTTTTCCTAAATCTAAGATGAATCCATGGCATAATCTTATGTGAAAATGTAGAATAAAAAGTTTTATCAATAACTGCAAATATGTGAACACTGAATATGCCTGTGGATAAGGACTGATGGTAACCAGGGCAAATGAAACATTGATTTGTTTAGGTAATTGTAATGTGGTCAATTTGTCTTGATTTTTTCTTTTTTAAGTACTATTTTGAAAAAAAGAAAAGTTGACAAATAATAGCAAACACATAGGGGAAAACATACAAATGTTGATAATTAGAGAAAAATGTTCGGCCTTATTATAAAAAAGATACAATTTTCCATTTATCAAAATGACAAGTATCAAAAATAGATAATAACCAGCACTAGTAAAGTCTCAGGAAATAATACGTCAGACTAGTTCTGACCAGATTATAAATTTGTATATGCTTTTAAAGGAAAATTTGACAAATTATATCATAAAAAATAAATAGTGACAACCCTTTGATGCAGTAATTCCATTTTTAAGAATATATCTTCTGGAGAGCTGGGTGGCCCAATAGGTTAAGCATCTCACTCTTGGTCTCAGCTTAGGCCTTGGTCTGGGGTTGTGAGTTTGAGTTCCATGTTGGGTTCCATGCTCCATATGGAGCCTACTTAAAAAAAAAAAAAAAAAAAGATATATATATATATATATATATATATATATGCCAAGTAAATAAGGATGTACACAAAGTTCTAGCTAAAAGGGTATTCACTGAAGCCTTGCTTATAATATATAACAATTATAAATAACTTAAGTGTTTATTATTAGTGAACTTGGTCCAGCAAATTATCCATACAGTAGAATATTATGCAGACATTAAAATTATGTGGTACATTTTATTATAATTAAGTCAAAATTTTAATGATCTAATAATTAAATCAATAATAAATTAAATTATACTGTATTTAATGACAGTAAAGGAAGTTCATGATGCAATAACTGAAGAAAGCATGTAAAGATTCTGCCTGGAATGGTCCAGTTTTTGTTAAAAAAATACTTTATATATACATATACACATATGTATCATATAACGCACATGCATCTATACACATATATATTTAGTAGTTGAGATCTTCTTGCTTAGGTGTAACTTTTAAAAATGTATTTGAGGGGGCAGCCCGGGTGGCTCAGCGGTTTAGCGCCGCCTTCAGCCCAGGGCCTGATCCTGGAGACCCGGGATTGAGTCCCCCGTCAGGCTCCCTGCATGGAGCCTGCTTCTCCCTCTGCCTGTGTCTCTGCCTCTCTCTCTCTCTCTCTCTTTATGTCTCTCATGCATAAATAAATAAAATCTTTATAAAAAATGTATTTGAGAGAAAAAAATGTATTTGAGGTCACCTGGGTGGCTCAGTCCATTATGCAACTGCCTTCCACTCAGGTCAGGATCCCAGGGTCCTAGGATTGAGCCCTGTATCCCTGCTCCTCCTCTCTCCCCCTCTCCCTCTGTCCCCACCCCCTCTGCTCTTTTCTTCCTTTGTCTCAAATATATAAATAAAATCTTTAAAAAAATGTATTTGATTTTATTACATTATTTATCTGTATTGCTTAGACAGCAAAACTTATTAAAAAGAGTATTTCTCCTCTATCAAATATGTAAGATCAAAAAAAAAATACGGATTAGATTAACACGGAGTTCACAACACTCAGCTGATGATCAGTAAGTATTGGTTCCTCTCCCTTCCCTGGTGGCAGGAGGTGTTCGAGCACAAGTTAGAAAATGGCAGATCTGGGGTTTAGTTGAAGAGATTTAGGCAACAAGTTGCATCAGATGACCTCTAAAGCTCCTTTCAAGCCTGATGTTTCACGGTTAACAGAATTCTTCCCTATTCACCTTTCGAACAATCAGCTCGGATAATAGAGATGATTGTTTTTTTTTTTTTTTAATATCCAGTAGTTGTTGTGTTACTAGCATTGTACATCGTGAGTGGGGAGGTAGTGTGAGAAAACATCAGGCAAATCTCAGCCCAGCTCCTCCTGACAGCTCTCTGGCTCCCCTTTTTGTGAATGACTGAGTGGTGGTCCTTAGGCCTCAGAGCCGACACTACCCGAGAGAAACACAACTTTGAAAAGGGAATCACCTTCCTCTTCCAAGGAGCTGCCGGGTGGACCAAGGCAGAGGAGCGAGGTGTCCTTTGCAGCTGCTCGCGAGTGGGGGGCACTGAGGACCCTGCGATCGCAAGGCGCGGCCGCGCGCTGTCTAGGTACGGAGAGCGCGGGACGTGGGGGCCCCGCCCCGGGGGCCGCACCTGGCCTTCCCCTCCCGGCGCCGGGAGGTTCCGCTCGCCCGGGACGCGCGCGAGCCCGCGCGGAGCCGGCGGAGGTGCCCGCCCGGCTCCCTCTCAGCCCCCACGTGCGCGCCGCGCGCGGGGAGGCGGGGCCGCGCGCGGGGGCGGGGCGAAGGCGGCGGGCGGGGGCGGGGCGAGGGGCGGGGCGGGGCGCCAGTTGCGCGCGCGGGGCGGGGGCGGGGACGGGGCGGGGACGGGGCGGGGGCGGGGCGCGCAGCGTGGTCTGGGCCGGTCGGGCGCTCCTCCTGCTTCCGCGCCCAGGCCCGGCGGGCCGAGCTCCTCCCCCGCCTCGGCCTCTGTCCCCTCCTCTGCCCTCCCTCCTCCCCCTCCCCCTCTTCCTCCGTGAGGCGCTCCTCCAGCAGCCAGGCAGCATGGCGGCCGTGGAGACGCGGGTGTGCGAGACGGACGGCTGCAGCAGCGAGGCCAAGCTCCAGTGTCCTACCTGCATCAAGCTGGGCATCCAGGGCTCGTACTTCTGCTCCCAGGTAGACAGACGCCCGCTGCTCCGCGGCGCCGCCGCCGGCGGACTTCCTCCCCTTTCCGCCTGCCCTCGCGGCCGGTCGGGGCGCGCTCCTCCTCTTCCCCCTCCCCGGCCGGCCGGCCGCGCTTCCTCCCCCCGCCCCCCGGCCGCAGCGCCGCCGCCCCCTCCCGCCGGCGGCGATCTCGGGCCCCTCGGACGCGGGCGCGGTCTGCAGCGGCCATGTGGGCTGGGGGCGGAAGCCGACTTGGCCGGGGTAGCCCGGCGCGGAGGGGCGGGTTCCCGCCGCGCATCTTCTGCCCTTGCGGGGCCGGAAGGTGTGCGGGCTGCCCCGGACAGGTGGGGACGGCCTGGGGCGGGGCAGCCCAGCCGTGCGGGGCGGGGCGGGGCGCGGCGGGGCGCGGCGGGGCGCGGCGCGGCCGGGTGGTCCCTGTGGTCCCTCTGGTCCCGGCGGGACGCGGCGTCGGGGGGGACTCCTGGGTCCTGCGGACGGGCTGCCCGGGTCGCAGACAGAAGGAAAGCCAGCTCCAGCCCCACCTCCCTCCCTGTTTCACTACCTCTCTTTGACACTAAGCACCTCCGGGTGTGGGGATGAGTAGGGGTCTGTAATCCAGGCTTTTGCGGTGGCCTCCAGAATTATTAATCTGGAAAGCCGTAAGTTAGTGCTATGAGTCACCCTTCTCATGTACTGAATTTCCCACCGAGTGAAAAAAGTCAGTTCCATTAAGGTTTATGCTTTAAGGCCGCCGAGTATTCTAACAAGTTCTGTGCAGTGGAGCAAACCCAGCGTTGAATAGTGAGTGTCCTGACGGGAACGTGTGCTCGTGTTTATGTTTACTGAAAAGTCCTGGAGTTCGGTTGCATTTGGGCACTCAAGAGTATTGGCAGAGCAGCGGGGGTATGACTCTTAGTTACAGTCCAGGTTTGGTGAAGAGAGACACATGAAAAGTTCAAGTATTAAATTAGTAGCGCCCTGTGGGGAGAAGAGCCTGAACAAAGAGTCTGAAGGCCTGGTCAGGGCCCTGCCCTTGCCAAGTACTGTGCAGTCTTACCTAACCTTTTCTGAGCTCCAATCCTACCACTGTGCAGAGGGGAAGATAATACTTTTACTGACACATTTCTTCACAGGTTGTTCTGGAGCTCAGATTATCCAGTGAATGTGAAATGCTGGTAAAACCTGAAGCACTTTATTTTTTTTGATATTTATTTATTATTTATTTATTTATTTATTTATTTATTTATTTATTTATTTATTTATTTATTTATTATAAAGTTTTTTATTTATTCATGAGAGACATAGAGAGAGAGGCAGAGACACAGGCAGAGGGAGAAGCAGGCTCCATGCAGGTTGCCCGACGTGGGACTCGATCCCGGGACTCCAGGATCACACCCTGGGCCAAAGGCAGGCACCAAACAGCTGAGCCACCCAGGGATCCCCCCACTTTTTTTTTTTTTTTTAAAGACTGTCAGTTCAATGCAACACTACCATATGAAAAATATGAATGGATGGAATGAAAACAAATACATGAGAACAATAAATACAGTAATAGGAATATTTTAAATGTAAAATCTATAAACATAAAGACCTACGCAAAATACATAAATAAATCCTTCAGGTCACACCACTTGTAGTAAGCCATGATCAGAGATCCTAGCTGTGTTGTATACCTCTTGTTTTTAGATAGGGTATGATCCTTGACCTTGTTAGTATCATTTGGAAAAAGTTGTACATGAGGAGTGTTGTCTTTCTAAAAATAGGATTGGGACTACTCAGCATGTTAAACCTGGTATGAGTCTGTTTCTTTGAAATAATTTTCTAATTTGTTGAAGCCCATGTGGGACCCGTATTTAAAACAAACCCAATAATTTGCTTTTGGAAATTGTGTATCATCTGAGTAGAATAATGTGGTTTAAGTTCAGTTTAAAATTAGGTTGCCTTTTGTAATGCTAGATGAGTTAATGTGTACAGACACTTGTTGAGATTTTAAAAAGGTGCTGTGAAACCACAATCATCAGGCAAAGGTGATGTCCTCTTAGGCACGGTATTATTCAGTAGAAAGAACGCTGTCTCATTAGGGTTTGTGGAAAAATGCCAACACATTTGTGAAAACATGACACTAGGGCTTCTCCCTGCCACTTTTCTGATCATCTTCACTAGGAGAGGTTGGTCTTCTCTCTGCCTGCTTTTCTGGTCCCCAGCTTGGCTGTTTGGCCAGCTTGTGTGGGAACAATCTGAGAACAAAACTACAAGAGGCCATAACAAGTAAGCCTTTCCAAGTTACTTTCTCACACCACCTTCCAGATTTCCTTTAGAATATTTTTTTTAGACATTTTATTTATTTATTCATGAGAGACAGAGAGAGAGAGGGAGAGGGAGAGGGAGAGGCAGAGACACAGGAGGAGGGAGAAGCAGGCTCCATGCAGGGAGCCCGACGTGGGACTCGATCCCGGAACCCCGGGATCACGACCTGAGCCGAAGGTAGACACTCAACCACTGAGCCATCCAGGCGTCCCTCCTTTAGAATATTTTATACAATCTGTAATTATCTTATTTACTTTCTTATTTATCTGATTTTTAACCAGAAGGTAAGCTTCATGAATACCTTATCTTGTTAACTGCCCTTATTTCTCAACACAATGTTATGCATGCAGTAGGTGGACAGTAAATGTTTGAATCAGTGATAAGTGTATCACCAGGCTATATAGACAAGTACATGCTGCATATTAAGTCATGATTAATTTACCATTTACTAATTGTATGACTTAGGGCAAATAACTTGGATACTCTGCTTAATGTTATATTCTTTTAAAATGGGGCCATTGATAGTACAGGGTTTTGGTGAAGACTAAATTCTAACTGTATGTAAAATATTCTGCACATTAGTAAATTTAATCGTTAGGTCTTTTTTTTTTTTTAACATTTTTAAAAAAAGATTTGTTAGAACCTGTATGGCTTGGGAGAGGAGTACAGAGGGAGAGGGAGAGAATCTCAAGCAAACTCCTGAGCTGGGAGCCCATCACCAGGCCCAGTGTCACAACCCTGAGATCACAACCTGAGCCAAAATCAAGAGTTGGATGCCCAACCCACTGAGCCACCCTGGTGCCTCTCAATGTTAAGTCTTTTTATTGTTATACTGTGTTTTATACTTAAGGTAAAAATATTTTTTATCTAAGATGCATAATTTATTTTCTAAGTTCTTAAGTATTCTACACCTGATTTGGGGTTCTGACTCACAACCCTGAGATCAAGAGTTGCATGCTCTTCCGACTGAGCCGGCCAGGCACCCCTGAGGTGTTTAACTTTAAGAAAAGTTTTGGTTTAAAGAAAGTTTTGGTCCTTTAAATGAGTGACATCTGTTTTACTTGAAAATCGAACTTTTCTGATGTTTGATGGTATTTCCTTAAAGAAGCGTCCATTCTTAATAGTCGTTTACTAAGTTTTTTTTTTTTTTAAGAGTTTATTCATGACAGACACAGAGAGGCAGAGACATAGGCAGATGGAGAAGCAGGCTCCCTATGGGGAGCCTGATGCAGGACTTGATCCCAGGACCCTGGGATCATGACTTGAGCCAAAGGCAGATGCTCAACTACTGAGCCACCCAGGCATCCCAGTAGTTTACTCCTAGTTCCTAGGAGTCCATAAGAATATTTTGAAGATGAAGACTGTGCTTTACATATTTTGATTTTCTCTACCTTGTACACTGTAGGCTCTCAGTTTATTAACTTAAAAGAGGTTGATGGGCCTGAGAAGGAGAGCAAAGAGCATTCAAGCCGTTAGTGCTCAAGGCAGATGCTATGTTACAGGATCAGCTGAGAAGGACTTGAGTGATTTGTAACCATTAATAAGATAAAAGAACTTAGAAGAGTGGAAGTGTGAGTGGAAGGAGATTGGGTTTATAGTCTGACCTGGGGTTAAATTTTTGCTACCATGTCCTTGGCCAACTTCTCTCCTACATTTGTAGTAGAAGGCTAATGGTGTATCCTCCTCATGGAATTGAGGGGGAAGTGAAAAAGAGAGCATGCAAAGTACTTAGCACAGTGTTTAGTGAGTGGTTTTATGTTCTTTATTTTAAAAGATTTTATTTATTTATTCATGAGAGACACAGGGATAGGCAGAGACATAGGCAGAGGGAGAAGCAGGCTCCCCACAGGGAGTCTAATGCAGAACTTGATCCCAGGATCCCAGGATCATGACCTGATGCTCAATCACTGAGCCACCCAGGTGGCCCAGGTGGCCCCGGTGAGTAGTTTTATTATGCATGTAGCTTCATATCTAATACTATTACACTTAGTTATAAGGAAGGTTTAAAAATGTTTAGGGAGAAGATCATTTTTTCATGACATTTTTATTTTTTTTTATTTTTTTTTTAAATTACAAAGACAATTTTTGTTTCTCCATAATAGCTGTTGAAAAATAAAATTGTGAAAGATATTATTTATAGTAGTACCCAAGGAAATCAAACAACTAGGAAAAATCTGATAAAAGCAATGAAAGATCTAAAAAATACATATCATTGCTGAGAGAAAAGCTAGAAATGGAGGTGTATATATAGGCATACATATATATATATATGAACACACATGTATATACACACGTATTTTACCTCACTTGCTTTATTGTGCCTTACAGATACTGTGTTTCTTTACAAGTTGAAGGTTTGTGGCAATCCTGTGTCAAGCAAGTGTCTTAGCCCCATTTTTCTAATAGCATTTGCGTTCTTTTGTCTCCATGTCACATTTTAGTAATTCTCACAGTATTTAGAACTTTTTCATCGTTATTTTTTAAGTTTTTTAGACTTAGTATAGTTGACACGATGTTACATTAGTTTCAGGTGTTTAACATAGTGATTTAGCATATCTCTGCTTTAGGCTATGCTCACCATGAGTGTAACTACTATCTGTCACCATACAACACTATTAGAGTATCTTTGACTATTATTTCCTATATAGTACCTTTTATTCTTGTGACTTAATTATCTGTAACTGAGAGCCAATATCCCCCTCTCCCCTTCACCCATTTTGCCTATCCTCCCTCATTCTTCCCATCTGTTTATGAAAATTTTGAACAAATTCTTGGAGTAGATTCTTTGAAAGAAGCAGTGGCAAGGAAAGATGATCAATTGGGTGTCAGGAAGAGAGGGAGTAGCTGGGCATCTTGTGGGTTGGAATTGGAAACCGAGGAAGGAATTGCCCTTCCAACATACAGCATCTTTGAAATGTGATCCTGCCCTCTGAAACTCTTTGTCCTTCTGTAACAAAGTTCCTGATAATGTGGCATATTTCTGGAACTCATTTTCATCATTGATGGAGATACTACCATATTATACTTTATAGGGATTATCTTTAAATTCTTGCATTATGTCAGAGATATTGCTGTGAGTTAGGTGATTGGGTACAACTATCCTAGCTTCTTATAAAGCTCATTGATCTTATAAAGATCATTGTTGGTTTGAGGGCATTGTGGTGGTCAGCAAAGATCTCTTTTTATTGACAAGCTTATATTACAAACACTTATGTTGTAGTTTTAGCATGAGTTATACTTATATTCCAGTAGAACTTGTAAAAAGCAAGGGTCACTTGGTTGGTAGATAAGCAAAAGTTGAACAAATCTTTAACTTAGTTTAGTTTTTTGTTTTGTTTTGTTTTTTAAGAGATTGAAGGGCTGGTGGAAGTAGGTGTGATCTTATAGTCATACAGTTAGCATATAGAAGTTTTAATAACTTTTTTTTTTTGGCTATCTTTTTCAGGTTTGGCATACAAAATTTTTAGTTTGGTTTTAATAAATTTGGTAGGGAAGACGTGACAGACACATTAAATGCATACACCCAGTTAGTAGGTATAATGTAGGCAGGCATACTCTGTAGAGTAAACATTGTGAATCTCTGCAGATCAAAGTTATAATGTAATGGAAGTATAAATATAATTATTACCCTTTCTGCTTGATCCTGAATGTCTCCTGACCTCACTGTTTTAACATGAAGCATTTGCTTATTCATGCTTGGGCAGGTAGTACTCCCAGCTCAACAATTAGGTCTTTTTATTTGTTTCTTTGATTGGTATCAGTCTTGTGTCTGGCTTTGAATAAAGAGCAATTCAACACATTCTGTAAGCTAGGTCTTCTTTTCTCAATGTGTTTGGCAACTATAGTTGAACCTGGTGGAGGGACCCTGTGATAATTCTCCTGAATTATACATTGCAAATAAGTTCTCTGGTAGCACAGTTCACAATAGCTAAGCTGTGGAAACAACCGAAATGTCCATGGATGGGTGATTGGATAAAGAAAACGTGGTATATACACACAGTAGAATACAATACAGCCTTAAAAAAGAAGGACGTTCTGCATTACGCCACAACATTATGCTAACTGAATTAAACTGGTTACAGAGGTATCTAAAGAAGTTAAATTTGGGGCTCCTGGGTGGTTCAGCAGTTGAGCGTCTGCCGTCGGCTCAGGATGTGATCTGGGGTCCAGGGATCGAGTCCTTCATCAGGCCTGCATGGAGCCTGCTTCTCCCTCTGCCTGTGTCTCTGCTCTGTGTTTCTCATGAATAAATAAATAAAATCTTTAAAAAAAAAATAAAGTAGTTAAATTCATAGAACCAAAGAATGTAATAGTGGTTGCCAGGGGCTGAGAGGAGGGAGAAATGGGGAGCTACTAATCAAGAGGCATAAAGTTTTAGTCATACAAGATAAATAGGCTCTCGACATCTGCTATTCAACATTGTACCTGTAACAAGGCAAATTATATTGACACTTATATTTGTTATCTTTAAAAATAAAAAAATAAAAATAAAAAATAAAAAAAAAATGTCTCCTGTTTTTGTCTCCAGCAACTTACCTGTTTTATAGCAAGGTTCCATAGGGACTTCTTCCAGGTATATTAGAGCTGTGCCTTGTCTGTTGGAAAGCATTCCTGAAAACCCTGTAAGCTGCTAGTGTGGCATTTACTTGGGTCATTTACTAGAGGTTCAGGCCTCTCTAGCGTTTAGGGTATAAGACACAAATGAAATTGTGATGTTAGTAATTTCCTTATTGTCATGAAGAGGCAACGAGACTTCTCTGTGAACCTGTATTTAGTGATTCTAACCTTGATAAAAGGTGCAAAAGGGCAACCTCTTGTATCAGATTCTGAGGGTTACTTTATCTTATCATCAAGCTGAGCTTAAATCGTTCAGTAAAATGAGTAAATGTGAGTGCCATTAGATATGGCATGCCCTACCCCCCATCAGGCATGGCATTTTGGGTGGGGGGATTTATTTTATTCCCGATTAATTTGCTAACTGGTACTGCTGATGGGTTTGACTATTTGAATACTCACAACTGGTTTGCTACTAAACAAATGTAGAAAATATAAATGCAATTATTATGTGAATAATTTAGTACTGTTTTTGTTTTTTTTTATTTTTTTATTTATTTTTTAATTTTTATTTATCTATGATAGTCACACACAGAGAGAGAGGCAGAGACATAGGCAGAGGGAGAAGCAGGCTCCATGCACCGGGAGCCCGATGTGGGATTCGATCCCGGGTCTCCAGGATCGCGCCCTGGGCCAAAGGCAGGCGCCAAACCGCTGCGCCACCCAGGGATCCCTTTAGTACTGTTTTTGAATTGAGGTTTCATGTACCTTAAAGTCAGGACCTACATATAAGTATTCTCTTTTTTATACTCAGTTGTTACTAGATTTTGAGTAGAATAAAAAAAAATGAATAGTAAATCATCAACAGAATCTAAAAACAGAAACACAGAAAATGCCTATATACTTAGTACCTAAGTTATTTTTTATTTTAAATTATTTGGTGCAAAATAGTGGTTTTATTAAAGCACGGGGTTAGGACCCGTGGGCAGAAAGAGCTGCTGCCAGTACCTAAGTCATTAAAAAGAACATAAGTAAAACCAGAGGGCTTCAATGTGTTCTTCTCATAAGAGGTACTTCTTATCCTGAATTTTGTGTTTATCATTCGCTTTTCTATATGTTTGATTCCTTAGATAATGCATTGTTTACATTGAGTGTTTTTGAAATTTTTATAAATGAAATCATTGCTAGTATTCTTGTATAACTTGCTTTCTTTAACATTATGTTCTTGAGATTCATTGATGTGTGTAGCTCTAGTTCATTTTCATTGCTCGGTGGTATTCCAGTGAATTGATATAGTTTATTCATTTCTTTGTTAATAGAGATTTGGGTTGTTCCAGGTTTTTGCTCTTGTAGACAGTGCTACTGTAAACATTCTTATACCTACCCAGGCAAAAAATTCTTAAGTTACGGTATATGTACCTGTTCAGCTTTATTTTGATGGTGCCAAACTTTTCCAGTGTGATTGTACTTATACTGTTGTTATCAAAAGCTTTATATTGTTTCAAATCCTAGCTAGGACTTGAAATTAACAGACATTTGATTTTTATCAATGTGGTCTTTGGTGTTACTTATGAGTAACAACATCTGTTGGGCTATTTGTATATTTGTAAACCTGTATAAATTTAACTGTCCTCAAGGGACTTATGGTTACTTGCACAGACAGGAAGTACTTTTTAAAAAGTAAGTGATTGAATCAGGATGTTGTGCACCTGAAACTAATATTATATGTGAAGTATGCTTTGGTTAAGAGAAAGATACATCACAGGAAGGTGCTAAGTGAAAGTTAGAGACAAGGAGTTATTTTTTCCCTTAATAATGTTACAACTAAAAAAACTTAAAAAAAATAACTTTACAACTTTATTAATGTTTCTCTAACTTTCTTTTGTGAAAAATTTCAAACATGTAGAAAGTTTAAAGAAGAATATTAATAATTGGGACGCCCGTGTGGCTCAGCAGTTGAGTGGCTGCCTTTGGCTCAGGGTGTGATCCTGGAGTCCCAGGATCGAGTCCCACATTGGGGCTCCTTGCATGGAGCCTGCTTCTCCCTCTACCTATGTCTCTGCCCCTTTCTCTGTCTGTGTCTCTTATGAATAAATAAAGTCTTAAAAAAAAGAATATAATTAATTGCAGTATATTTTAATCTAAATTAACATTTTGTCCTGTTTGCTTTACTTATGCTGGCTTGTGTGTGTATCGCATTTGTGTATGTGTTTGTTGAAACATTTGAGAGTAAGTCACAGGCAACATGACACCACACCATTAAATACTCAGTGTGCATCTTTTAATGACAGGGACATTCCTCTTTCTTAATTACCATGCCATGATTACATCTAAGAAAATTGATAAGAATTTCCTAATGTCATCCAGCAGTCAATCTTGTTCAGATATCTCAGTTATCCTCCAAGGATCTTTAATAATTGTTTTTTTTAAAGATTTTATTTATTTATTTGACAGTGAGAGAGAGCACAGCAAGGGGAGCGGCAGAGGGAGAGGGAGAAGCAGGCTGAGCAGGGAGCCCAAGGCAGGGCTTGATCCCAGGATGCTGAGATCATGACCTGAGCCCAAAGCAGATGCTTAACTGACTGAGCCACTTAGCACCCCTAATAGTTGTATTTTTTGCTTTTTGTTATTTTTTGGAATAAAGATCTTATCAAAGCTCACATAGCATTTGGTTGTCACGTCTCTCAGTCTCTTAATTTAGAAGAATCCTCTTTTTATTTCAATAGGGGTTGCAAATAGGGGTTACCATTCCAACCCCATTTTGTCATTAAATAGCTGATTTTTTTTTCCCTCTGAGAACGTTCTTCCTCATCAACTGGTTAATAAACTATGTTCCACTTAAAAATGGTGATATTAAAAAGGTATGTAATAATAATATATTGGTCACTTCCAATGATCACAAATGTTAGCTGTAGTTTTCTCAATTTTTAGTTTAGGGACCTTTGGATTTTTTCCTCTTTTTTTTCTTTTTCTTTTTTCTTTTTTCTCTTTTCTTTTTTTTTCTTTCTTTCTTTCTTTTATCTTCCTTCCTTCCTCCTTTCCGTTCCTTTCCTTTCCTTTCCTTTCCTTTCCTTTCCTTTCCTTTCCTTTCCTTTCCTTTCCTTTCCTTTCCTTTCCTTTCCTTTCCTTTCCTTTCTTTTCTTTTCTTTTCTTTTCTTTTCTTTTCTTTTCTTCTTTCTTGAATTTGGGTATGAGTGACCAGAGAGAGAGGCAGAGAGAATCCCAAGCAGGCTCCCATGCTCAGCGTGGAGCCAGAAGTGGAACTTAATCCCACGACCCTGAGCCAAAATCAAGAGTTGGGATACTTAACCAGTTGAGCCACCCAGGTGCCCTCTTCCTTCATTAAACATTAAAATAAGTTACAATCCTTATTCTTTTTGGTCAGATTGTCTCAGTTTCCATCAGTGATACCACTTTCAAAGTGGCTTTTGTATCTTTTGGACCCTCCTGCATTAGCCTCTGTTTCCTGGCCTTCTGGCACAAGAGGAATCAGATTTACCTTGTAATTTCCCTATCCCAGATCTGGAATCAGTCCCATTTCTAAGCAGCTTTTGTTTCTGGTAGGAATGTCTTTAGAAATCTAGATGTGGGTGCTAAGTATATGTTATGCCCCCTTGCCCAGAGTATCCTTGCCTGTAGAAGGAGTAGTAACATCTTTAAGAGACTTTACTAATAGCTCTATGAGGGACACAAAACCTCTTCTCTAAGTAGAAGAAAAATGGTAAAGGTTAATGACAGGTCTCAGAAGACCTCCTAAAAGAGGTGAGTTAAGAACTGGATTTTGATAAATTACAACAAAAGTGAGAAGGTAAATCAGAAGGTATGCATTAGAGTATAGGAGAGGACATTCTCTCCAGGGAAAGGATAGTTTACAGAAGTAGAGAAGCAAGCTGAGAAAGGGTGTTAGAGCAAATAGAATAGCTTTTCTTTAGTGAAGATTCTGAGTACAGAGATAAAAGTAGATAAAGTCATTGTTAGTAGGGATAGAGACCTTGCTGTTCCATTAAGTATATTTTTGAAAATGTCAATATTTCCTTTTGCTTTTTATAAAAAACAGTACATGATCTTTGCATAAATTTAATAGGAGCAGATATAGTGAAAACATCATAATCAGAGAGATCTAGAGAATGTTAATAGTTTGGTTTATTATCTTTCCAGACTTTTCTATATGTACTGCATAGAGGTTAAGAGCATGGATAGGGGCAGCCCAGATGGCTCAGCAGTTTAGCAATGCCTTCGGCCCAGGGTGTGATCCTGGAGTCCCTGGATCGGGTCCTGTGTTGGGCTCCCTGCATGGAGCCTGCTTCTCCCTCTGTCTGTGTCTCTGCCTCTCTCTCTCTCTCTGTCTCTCATGGATAAATAAATTAAAAAGAAAAAAAAAAGAAGAAAAAAACATGTATAGTGTCTCAAGAGGGCCTGCATTTAAAACCTGGCTTGTGTGTGTGGGGGGGGGCGGGGGGCGGGTGGTTCCTGGGTGGCCCAGTTGGTTAAGCCTCTTGAGTCTGGATTTTGGATCAGGTCATGATCCCAGGGTCCTGGAATTGAGTCCCACCTAGAGCTTCCGCACTCAGTAGGCAGTCTGCTTGAGGATTCTCTCTCCCTCTTTCTCTGTACGCACCCCTCCACCCCTGCCCCTGCATGCACACACATGTGCACATGCTCTCTCTCTCTCTCACAAATCTTTTTAAGAAGATTTCATTTCAGATTGCTCATTCCATTCTTTTTTACAAAGGTTTTATTTGTGTGTGAGAGAGAAAACACAAGTTAGGGGAGTGGCAGAGGAAGAGGGAGAAACAGACTCCATACTGAGCAGGGAGCCTGCCTGACTTGGGCCCTAATCCCCAGGGCCCTGGGATCTGACCTGAGCTGAAGGTGGTTGCATAACAGAGTGGGCTGCCCAGGTGCCCTGTAAATAAATCTTTTAAGAAACTTAAAAACAAAAAACAAAACAACAACAAAAAAAAAAAACAAAAGACCCTGGCTTTGTCTTTTTTGGACATATTAATTAACCTGTGTCTGTTTTCTCATCTATAAAATGGGACAGTAATAGCATTTATCTATCTCTTAGAGTTGTTGTAGTATGATTAACGACATTAAAACATACTAAGTCCCTAAATCAGCGCTTGGCACTCAAATGTGTTAGCTGTTTTTATTTTTTCAAAACATGGGCAGCCTGGGTGGCTCAGCAGTTTAGCACCCCCTTTAGCCCAGGGCGTGGTCCCGCATCAGGTTTCCAGCATGGAGCCTCCTCCCTCTGCCTGTGTCTCTGAATCTCTCTCTCTCTCTCTCTCTCTCTCTCTCTCTCGTGTGTGTGTGATGTGTGTCTCTCATGAATGAATAAATAAAATCTTAAAAAAGAATGGAGTCGGGATCCCTGGGTGGCGCAGCGGTTTGGCACCTGCCTTTGGCCCGGGGCGCGATCCTGGAGACCCGGGGTTGAGTCCCATGTCAGGCTCCCTGCATGGAGCCTGCTTCTCCCTCTGCCTGTGTCTCTGCCTCTCTCTCTCTCTCTGTGTGACTATCATGAATAAATAAATAAAATCTTAAAAAAAAGAATGGAGTCATTGCTCTTATATGAAACTATACAATTTTATAACTTTTTTTTAAATTTTTATTTATTTATGATAGTCACAGAGAGAGAGAGAGAGAGAGAGAGAGAGAGAGGCAGAGACACAGTCAGAGGGAGAAGCAGGCTCCATGCACCAGAGCCCGATGTGGGACTTGATCCCGGGTCTCCAGGATCGCGCCCTGGGCCAAAGGCAGGCGCCAAACCACTGCAACACCCAGGGATCCCAGTTTTATAACTTTTTTTAAGTGTCTTTTTTATTGAGGTGAAAAAACAAAAACTTTAGTATCTTAAACATTTTTAAGCATACAGTTTCATTAATGTTAAGTATATTTATATTGTGGAACAGATTTCCTGAAATTTTTCATTTTTTTTTGAACTGAAATCCATTAAACAAGCACTCTGCTTTGCTCCCTTCTCCCAACCTGATAAACACCATTCTACTTTCTATATCAATGAATTTGACTATTTTAGATACTTCATATTAGTGGAATCATACAGTATTTGTCCTTTTGTGACTGTCTTATTTCACTTAATATAATACCCTCAAAGTTTATCCATGGTGTAGCATGTGACAGGATTTCCTTCTTTTTTGACTGCATAGTGTTCTATTGTATGTATGTACCACATTTTGTGTATCTGCTCATCCTTTGATGGACATCTGTGTTGCTCTCACCTCTTGGCTATTGTGAACAGTTCAAATGTCTCTTTGACCCTGCTTTCAATTTAAAAACAAATTATTTATTTATTCATGAGAGACACAGAGAGGCAGAGACATAGACAGAACAAGAAGCAGGCTTCCTGGGAGCCTGATGCAGGACTCAATTCCAGGATGCCAGTATCACAACCTCAGCCAAAGGCAGATGCTCAACCACTGAGCCAGCCAAGTGCCCCCTGCTTTCGATTCTTTTGGCTATATATTCTAAAAATGGATTGCTGGATCAATAACTAGTTTTATTTTAATTTTTTGAGGAGCTGTCATACTGTTTTCCATAGTATCTGTATTAATTCCACTGTGGTTTACACAGTAGTTTACTGCCCCATAAGGGTTCTAGCTTCTCCAAATCCCTGCCAATACTTGTTATTTTCAGTTTTTTTTTTCCTGATACTAGCTATCCAAGTGGGTGTGAGAGATGATATCTTACTGGGTTTTGATTTGTATTTCTCTGAATGGCTAGTGATATTTAGCATCTTTGCAGATGCTTGTTGGCCTTTTTTTTTTTAATCATTCTTGGAGAAATGTCAATTGACATTTCTTAATCAGGTTGATTTTTTTTTTTTTTTTTTTTTTTTTTTTTTTTTTTAGTTGGGTTGTAGGAGTCTTTGTATATTCTGGATATTAACCCCTTATCAGATTCATGATTTGCAAATCTTTTTTTTCCATTCTTTAGGTTGCCTTTTCACTGTCTCTTGTGTCCTTTGATGAACAAAATCTTAATGTTTGGGGTGCCTGGCTGGCTCAGTCATTTAAGCATCTGCTTTTAGCTCAGCTCATGATCCCAGGGTCCTGTGATTGAGCCCCATGTTGGGCTTCCTACTCAGTGAAGAGTCTGCTTCTCCCTCTCCCTCTGCCCTTCCCTTGCTCCTGTGCTTGAGTTTTTTCTCTCTCAAATAAATGAATAAATAAAATTAAAAAAAAAGATCTTAGTGTTTGATGTAATTCCACTTTATTTTTGCTTTCATTACCTGTTCTTTTTGGTGTCACATCCAAGAAATCATTGTATCTAATGTCCTGAAGATTTCCCCTATGTATTATGGTTTTGGGCCATATGTTTAGGTCTTTAACCCATTTTGAATTTATTTTTTATGTGGTGTAAGATAAAGGCCTAATAACTTTAGTCTTTTGCCATGTGGATATCCAGTTTTCCTAACACCATTTATTGAAGAGATTGTTTTTTCCTTACTGAATGATCTTGGCACTCTACTAAGGTCATTTGACTATGTGAGGGTTAATGTCTAGATTCCAGTCTATTCCAGTAGTCTGTATTTTTTAATGGTAGTACCATACTGTTTTGATTATTGTAGCTTTGTAGTATGTTTGAGATCAAGAAGTGTCTTCTAAGTTGTTCTTTTTAAAAATAATTATTTTGGCTGTTTAGTGATCCTTTAGATTCCATATGAATTTTAGGATGATTTTTTTGAATTTCTGCAAAATAAGTCTTTGGGATTTTGATAGCAATTGTGTTGAATCTGTAGGTTGCTTTGGGTTGTACTGACATTTTAACAATATTAAGTCTTTCAGTCCATAAACATGGGATTGCTTTCCATTTTTTATAAAGCTTCCATTTTTTGTTAAGTTTTGGGATATAAGTTCCTCAGCTTTATTAGATATATTTCTAAGTACTCTTTTTAATGCTATTGTAAATGAAATTGTTTTCTTAATTTCCTTTTCAGACTGCTCATTGTTAGTGTATAGAAACAATTGTCCCATGTTGATTTTGTATCCTTCAGCTTTACTGATTTTATTAGTCTAACAGCTTTTCACCTTAGAATCGTTAAGATTTCTACATAAAAGATCATGTCATTAAAAAAAATCATGTCTTAGCTTGTGAACTAACGTAATTTTGCTTTTCCTTTCTAGTTTGATGCCTTTTATTTATTTATTTTTGCTAAATTGCTCCTGCTAAGAATTCCAATATTGTGTTGAATATAAGTGGTCAGAGTGGGCATCCTTGTGTTGTTTCTGGTCTTAGAGGAAAAGCTTTCACTCTTGCACCAATGACTGATGCTATTAAGTTGTCAGTTTTTATCATGTTGAGGTAGTTTTCTCTGTTCCTAACTTACATGTTTTTATCATGAAAGAGTGTTGAGTCTTGTCGAATGCTTTTCCTGCATCAATTGAGATGACTGCGATTTTTGTCCTTCCTTTTTGTTAATGTAGTATTGATTTTTAAATGCTGACCAGATGATTTTTTTTTTATGTTGAACTATCCTTGCATTCCAGGAATCCATGTCATCATGCTGTATAATTTTCTAAATGTGTAGTCGAGTTTGGCTTGCTAGTATTTTGTTGAGAATTTTTATATTAGTATTTATCAGAGATGTTGTTCTGTAGTTTTGTTGTGGTGTCTTGTGTCTGGCTTTGTTTTCAGGGTAGCACTGGCTTCACAGAATGAATGCACTGGGAATTTACCCTCTTTTTTGTTAATTGAGTTTTCTCCCCATTTTTCTTAGTTAATTTAGCTAAGGGTTTTGTCAATTTTATTGATCTTTTAAAAAACTTCAACTCTTAGTCAGGTTGATCCCCCCCATTGTTTTTCTCTTTTACTAATCTGTTAAAATCTTTATCATTTCCTTTCTTTTGCTAGCTTTAGATTTAGTTTGTTCTTTTTTTAGTTTCCTGAGAGGTGAAAGGTTAGTGTTACTAATTTGAGATTTTTCTTCCTTTTTACTTTTTAAATTTATTACTCAATTTTTTTTAAAGATTTCTTTATTTATGATAGACATAGAGAGAGAGAGAGGCAGAGACACAGGAGGAGGGAGAAGCAGGCTCCATGCAAGGAGCCCGACGTGGGACTCGATCCTGGACTCCAGGATCGTGCCCTGGGCCAAAGGCAGGTGCTAAACCTCTGAGCCACCCAGGGATCCCCTATTATTCAATTTTTAAAAAAGATTTATCATGTTTTGGGGGGAGGGGGAGGGAGAGGGAGAGGGAGGAGAAAGAATCTCAAGCAGACTGCATATCTGCCCTGGGCACAGAGCCCAGCATGAGGCTCAATCTCATGACATTGAAATCATGATCCTGGCCAAAAACATGAGTTAGATGTTTAACTGAGTGAACCACCCAGGTGCCCCCTTTCTTCCTTTTTAATATATAAATTTGTAGTTATAATCTTCACTTTTTCTGGATCTCATAAGTTTTTTTTTTTAAGACTTTTATTTACTTGAGAGAGAGGGAGAGACAGCATGAGTGGGAGGGGCAGAGGGAGAGGGGAGAGAATGTGAAGCAGACTCCCCATTGAGCTTGGAGCTGGACAGGAGGCTCGATCTCATAACCCTGAAATTACAACCTGAGCTGATACCAAGTGTTGGATATCTAACCAACTTGAGCCACCCTGGTGCCCTTCCATAAATTTTGATATGTTGTATTTTGTTTTCATTTGTCTCAAGCTATTTTCTAATTTTCTTTGTGTCTTTCTTTTTGACCCATTGGTTAAGAGTTCATTGTTTAATTTTCACATATTTGTGGATTTTCCAGTTTTCCTTCTGATTTTTCTTGAACACCTAAAACATTGTAGATTTTTATGTAAACTTGATTCCATTATTTTTAATGATGGTGTAGAATTTATTTGCATGGTTGAATCAGGATTTAACCCATTTGATACCAATGGATATCTAAATTGACTTTAATTTTTCACAATTAGAAATAATGCTGCAGTGAGCATTAAATTGCATATATGTTTACTTATTTGTCAGGTTATTTTCCTTGGTTCAGTTTTTGGAAGTGGATATTGTGGTAAGCACTGAGTAATATGTGAAATGTGTTGAATCAGTATGTTCACCTGAAACTATTATAAGTAAATATAAATAATTTTTTTTGGGGGGGGGAATTGGCATTACTCGGTCAAAGTGTATTTTTTTCTGTTTTTTATGTGTATGTATTTATTTATATACATGCTATATTTGATATATGTAGCCTTCTTGGTGCCAGCTGACCATTCAACACTCACTGATATTTTATTGTCTATCCAATTGCTCATATCCTCATTAGCATGAATTGATTTTAGTTTTGAGATAGTAGAAAAGAAAAAGAAAAATATAGATTCTAAAGGAGACAGTAGTGGGTAAGTGGTCATATTAGGAAAACCATTTAATGTTAATTCTAGCAACTACTTATAGGATGATTTGTGGTTCAGAATAGGAAAAGATTAGAGAAAGGAGACGGTCCAGGTAGGGAGACCAGTGGAAAGGTGTTTTGGTTAGTTTGACAAGTCAGTAGAGCCTAAAATGGAGTAGGAGATGTTGGGATTAACTAGATAAGAAGAATAAAATGGAAAATAACTTGTTCTAGCAGTGAAATGAAAATACAAACCTGTTGGTACTTTTTTGCTCTCCAGTGATTCACAATCCTGGAAATAAATAAGAATCATCTACATAGCTTGTCCTCAGAGATTCTGATTAAATATGAGGTAGGAAGCAGCATGAGTTGTTTTTTTTTTTTTTAAGATTTTATTTATTTATTAGAGCACATGCGCAGAGAGGAGGGACAGAGGGAGAGGCAGACTCCTCACTGAGCAGGGAAGCCTGATGCAGAGCTCCATCCCAGGACCCTGGGATCATGTCCTGAGCTGAAGGCAGATGCTTAACTGACTGAGCCACCCAGGCACTCCCAGCATGAATATTTTTAAAGAAAAGCTTTCCAGATGATTCTGATACATAGCCGAGACTAAGAACCACACTATGTCATATCAGCTCCTGGACCTTTTTATTGGTGCTAAAATATGTATGTATATATAGCACCTTTTTATTGGTGCTAATATATATATATATATATATATATATACACACACACACACATACATACATACATACATACATACATACATACATGTTTTCTTGGGGTGAAAACTCAAGGTTTACAACTAGTTATAATAGATAATCAACACACAGTGCTTTGGTGCTATTATATTAAATAGGTGGAGAATAAAGCAATGAGACAAAGTGCACTCAGACAAGTACCAAATAAGCACATGTAACCTGTTAGGTTTGAGGGTGGGATGGGTATAGTGTGGACACTATATGGAGAAGGTAGCATTTGAAATAGACCTGAAGGGGTAGGTAATGCTTCTGAGAACTGAGATGTAAAGGGGAGTGTCAGCAGCAGATAGACCAGGTGTGTGGCAAGGCAAGGAAAGTGTGTTTGGGGTAGGTTTAGTCTAGTTTAGCTAGGTCATTGGTACATTTTGCAGAGATGAGAAGGGAAATATTGCCTGGTTAAGCGATCAGAAGTTGATTCTTCAGGGAATGGGTAGTCACTTAGGATTTTGGGTGGTCCTAGTCTGGTAATGAATAGGAGAAAAAGAGCGAGTTTGTGGTTTAAGGAAAGAACACTGGTCAGCTGTCAAAAGTTATTAGGAGATGTGAGGATGTTCTTGACGCCCTTAGTGATTTTGAGGGCCATGACTGGGTTGCTTCATGGCTTCAGCAAGTAAGAGGAAGGTGGGTGTCCTTTTCTAGGTGAGAGGTGTTTATTATGAATATTTTAGTTCCTTCATTTACTTGAACCCTCATATATCTTGAAATACAAGCCTTTAGCTAATTAAGCTGTTCCATGAGATAGCTCCCCAGTTTATTTAATGAGAATAATCCTATTAGTCCTCTTATTAAAAAGTTGGGATTTGATGTAAGTTGCATGAACCAAATAGAAAGCATTCTGAAATGGAAAGTAGGTGGCTAGTTAGATACCTACTTTTCAATAAATGTGTGAAATTTCAAAATGTTAGTTGATGATGGCTACATTAAAAATACAGTTGGAAAAAAAATACAGTTGGGAGAAAAAATAATGTGGGACAGAGTTGGATCCCCAGTGCATTTTAAAACTTTTTTAGAATACCAAGTAGTCTGAAATATATGTAAAAGTGTGTTGTGTTTTTCCAGGGAGTACGTTCATAATTTTGTTGAAAGTATTCTTTGCTGAAGTAGAATGAAGCATGATTTTTATATCAAGGTTTTATTTATTCATTTGAGAGAGAAAGAGAGAGAGTGAGCATGAGCAGGGGGCAGGGACAGAGGAAGAGGGAGAAGCAGACTCCACTGAGTAGGGAGCCTGATGCAGGGCTTGATCCCAGAATCTTGGGATCATGACCTGAGCTGAAGGCATATGCTTACCCGACTGATCCACCCAGGCGCCTAAGGATGATTATTTTAAAACCCTAGTAATTGCTACGTAGGGTATGACTTTTCAGAATACATAGGAAAACATAATTTCCTCCAAATACTTAAGAGGTATTTAAATGTTGGTCTTTATATATTTTCTTGGGTAGTTTTACTCTGCCCATTATGAAGTGAGGATGGAGTAGAAGGGTTTTAAAGTATGGTTCCTTTAAAAAATTTATGCTGCTTTTAGTTTGTCCAAAGCTTATCTGAGAATCAAATCAACAGTAGAGATCACAATGGAATAGATTATTAAGTGAATTGTAGAGGCAGTAATTGCTAAAGGGTTTAGAAGTGTCAGTTCCCACTGAGGGATAGATGGTATTTAAAATCAGTTATTATTATCTTCTGTACTCTTGAAGAAAGGTAAGGTTGAATGGAGAAGAGGAGGGCATCTGATTATTTAAGCTTAATTGCTTTGAAAGATACCTATAGAATTGGGCACAAGTGGGAATGGCACCAGCTCCCTGCTCCTGTCTCAGTCAGAGACACTCTTTTCTGTTTTAAATACTGAACACTGCTCTAGATTTTCTTTTTAAGAAGAATTCCTTGATCAAGAGGAGTATAAAGAAAAATGTTTAGAACTGAACTCTGCTACCCTCCAGATGGCAAGCATTTGCCATTGGAATCAAGAAGTCTGTTTATTTAAAATCCAGGAAGATTTGACGATTGGGTTCTGGATGTTGTCATGTCATAAATAACATGATCTTCTGAGTATAATCTAGGAATGATGAATGTGTAGACCTACCTGCTGTAAGGGATAGGTCACTGAATGTAGTTGGTGTTAGGATGGAAGTAATATTGATGGGAAGGAAAGGAGCAGTCAGTCTGAAAGTTCTTTTTTTTTTTTAAGATTTTATTTATTCATGAGAGACACAGAGAGAGAGAGAGAGAGAGAAAGAGAGAGAGAGGCAGAGACATAGGCAGAGAGAGAAGCAGGCTCCATGCAGAGAACCTGATGTGGGACTCTATCCTGGGACTCCAGGGCCACGCCCTGGGCTGAAGGCAGACACTCAACTGCTGAGCCATCCAGGGATCCCTGAAAGTTGTTTTTGATGCCAGTCTGTCAAACCTAGTTCGCCAGAAGGGTGATGTCCCCCAGGGAAGAGGCTGAAAAGGTGGGCTATGTGTTTTGCCACTTGGGATATTCAGTTGTGGAGTGGAGAGTAAATTGTTCAGTCACACTATTAGCAGAAAGTATACAAATGTTACATAATACATTAATTATGTATTAATTGGTGTAATGCCTTAACTCAGAATAAGAAAGCAACTTGTCTTTTAGATGGGCTCTTCATGGAACTGGAAATCGGCATTCAACATAAATTCTGACTGTAGATGAATCTTAGTATATATGCACTGGACATTATAGGGAGTATGGTTTTGATTCTTGAAAAGACATGCTTAGAATCAAATATTCTATAATCCTCATACCACATACCATGTAATTTCTTTCAAAAATTTTTTCCAGTTTTACTGAGAAGTCATTGACATTAACTGCCCAAGTTTAAGGTGTATCAAGTTGAATGATTTGATATATGTATACACTGCAATGTGATTACCAAGTAAGTTTAGCTAATATCCATGATTTCACTGGTTACAAATTTTTATTTCCTTGTGTTGAGAACTTTTAGGGTTTATGCTTTTAGGAACTTTCAGATATACAATACGGTATTGTTAACTGTAGTCATCATAATGTACATTACATCCTCAGAACTTGTTTTTATTTCAACATTTTAAATAGATTATTTTGGCATTTAATTCCATATCTGTAAGTAACATGATTATATTGCTGTGTCCTGATGATTTGGTTCAGGCCTTCCTCTAGGCTTCTGGAATGCAAGAAGAGGATTTAGTGGTTTTATCCTTTACCTGCCATATATGTGTCTTCTGATTTGTGAATGGTTTTGACAGCACAGTACTGTAGTTTGCCACTTAATAGTTGCGTGACCTTGGGCAAGTCATTTATCATCTGTGTATTTCAGTTTTCTTATCTGTAAAATGAGTATATAAATAGTACCTACCTCATTGGGTTAAGTGTTACTATCTATAAAGTAATTAGAATAATGACAAATAGTAGGCACTATAAGTTTTACCTATTATTATTATGTTGTGATTACTTTTTCTTCCCCATGCAGATCCTTTACTTGCTCTCTGTGTACTTATTTTTACTTTACCCTAACCCTTCCTTTGATTCTTGTCTCTTTTTAGTATATTTAAACATACTTGGTATTCTTTTTTTTTTTTTTTTCATACTTGGTATTCTATCACTTGTTTCACGTTTCTGTAAGAAGTCTCTTCTAGGTCTCTGACCTTTCCAGCCGGGATTAGTAAGTCCCTATCTCTACTGTATAGTTTGTTGGGGATATTTATCTCACGTCATTCTGGGGTTTTCTTATACTTTGTCTTGTGTAGTATTCTCTGACTCCTACATCCTGCTAAAATATTTGTGGAAGATTTCTTTGAAGAACATTTTGAGAAAATAGTTTCTTTTCTAAGGTTATAAAGCAATTTGTTTCGAATTTAAAACCACATATTTTAATATGTTTTTAAATGCCCTTTAGTTAGAAGTCATTTTGATACTACTTTATAGTTATAGAAATCAATAATAGTGAATGCTGTTGAATAGTAATTTTACATGAAATACCTTAGTTTGGACCCAACATAGGTACTTTCAGATGCAGTAAGGTGTCATTCAGGAATCCTTTTTATATGTTGAACATTCAATAGTAATTGATTAATTTTGGCAATTCTTAAACCTTCTATTTGTTGAAAGTTTCACAGTAGGAACAACCAAGTCTTATAGTTACAAAACCATAATATGACAATATGGTTACTAGTTACAGTATTTCTGGAACTTATAAAACAGGCCTGTATCTTCTTGAAAGGACATTTTCCTGAACTTTCTAATGTTACTTTGTTCCTTCATTTTCCTTGTGCCTAGTAGGTCATCTAGGAGTAAGCAGGCAGATTCTTTTTTTTTTTTTTTTGTCCTCTTTATTTGAAAATGAAAAAAGCACTTGCTTATATAGTATGACAGGGATTAAGAAACCATGTTATATAACATTCTGGCTATATTTGCTTATTTTTATTATTTAGAGGTAGCATTTTTACCAACATGAAGGATTAATAATCTAGTGGAGTGATTTGCTTAGCATTTAATAACTTCACTGGTACAACTTAAAAGTTGAATTCATTATGTTCGTGTAAAGTCCTTTCTGGGAGCTGCTGATGCATCAGGGTGGTTTATTTCTATTCAGTGTAGTTTTGATGCTGAGTATTTTCCTATATATGTGTTTTAATTCGATGAAAATTTTGGAAATCTGTTTTATTACAATATCTTTTTTGTTTTGTTTAAAAAAGGTAATATGTGTTACAAGAATTTAAAGTGAGGGGTGCCTTCTCCCAAATTTATTTCTCATTCCTTAGGAATAATCACTGTTCACAGGTTTCTCTCTATCCCAAGAAGTTCTCAAAGTACATAATGTATCTCTTAGGGACACCTGGGTGGCTCGGAGGTTGGGTGTCTGCCTTCGGTCCAGGGTGTGATCCTGGAGACCCGGGATCGAGTCCCGCATCAGGCTTCCTGCATGGAGCCTGCTTTTCCTGCTGCCTCTGCCTATGTCTTTGCCTCTCTCTCTCTCTCTCTCTCTCTTTCTGTCTCTGTCTTCATGAATAAATAAAATCTTAAAAAAAAAAGTACATCTCTTAATGGGCATCTTTATTCAACAGAATTCAATAAGAAACATTCTGTTTTCCTGTCTGTACTTGATAACATGGGTTACTATAGTTTCTAATAAAGAGATAATTACTTTTGGTAAGAGAATTAGCATACTTATAATAATATAAGCTTCGTGGATGAAAACATTTAACATTGTAAAATGTTTTTTAAATGATAATGTGATTCTGCTGGAGACCAGTCTCGTATTTTTTCCTTTGGTTTTGTCCTTTTGCCAATTCTTAGTACCTACTTAGAAATTCTTCATATTTGTATTTTTAAATATCTTAAGCTAAAATTTTATTTAGCCTTTTCTTTGAAATTTGTCCCCCTTTACCTTGATCTCATCTCTGTCTTCCTCTCTCTCGTCTATGCTGCTAGATTGTTTTTGTTTCTTTTTACATGTACTGCTTTATTATACAGGATACAACTGTCCCTACAGCCAATGGAAAAGATGCAGAGGGCAAGGTATTGTGAGGAGGAGGTAGTGATGCAGACCCATTTCTTGCCCCCTTTTATCCTCGTTCTCAAGCTGTCGCTTCTTCTGAGCTCTGTCCTGTGAGCCTTGTAGCTGTATAGAAAGAGAGTGGACTTTGGAACCAGAAAGTCCTATATTTATATTCTAGCTCTGCCACTCAACAGCTGTTTGAACTGGCTCAAACTAAAGTAGGTTAAATAAGCTTCTCATCTGTAAAATGGGAATATTAATATCCACTTCCTAGGATTAGTGTGACATCTGAATGATAATGCATTTAAGGTGTCCCACACAAAATGAGGCTCTCAACAAATGGTGGTTCCCAATAATAAATGTCGAATGGAGGCTCCACAGGCTTTTACCTATAACGGAAGATGATGTCCTGCTCATCCAGCTTGATGGTAACCTTCCTCTATAGATACTTGCCACCTGATCCTTTTTATTCATTAAGAAGATAGCAGGGCTATTTATATTTTTGAGACAGATTATCTGTTGGCCAGCAATTATAAGGGTTGGCAGTAAGAGTGAGATGGCAGATAGGAAAGGGAAGAAAGGGGCAGCAAGGAAACCCTGAATTAAAATATCCAGCATTACATAGTGAGAGACCTAAAATGGCCACAACTTTGCAAAACAAATACTATCAAGTTGTGTAATATAAAAAAGAATAATCCACCATAGTCAGCTAGTTTATTTCAGGGAGGTAGAAATCATGAAATAATAGGAAAAGCTATTAATACATCAAATCATTACACCAAATACAAAAAAAAATTGCTTCTGTACATGCTTAAGATACATTTGATGAGATTCAACATTAGCCCCTAATAAATTATTTTTAGAGCAGAAATAGGAAAAATTGTTTCCTTAACATAAGAAAAAGTGTAAGATTCCTCTAATTCTTTTTTTTCAAAATTGAACAATTCTAGTTTATTTGCCTTTTAATACAAATTTTAGAACCATACTTTTTTATATCTTAAAACAATCCCCATTGGAATTGCTTAAAACTTGTAAATGAATTTGGGGAGAATTGACATCTTTCCGATGTTTAGTTTTCCACTCCATGCACAAGATAGCCATTTAGTTAGATTTTATTTGATTTATCATTGTTTCTTAGTTTCTATAAGTGTTATAGTTTTTCAGCTGCTATGCATGTTTTGTTACATTTATACCGTTTTTTTCTGGGGAGGAGTGATTATAAATAGTAATGCTTTTTGTCATTTTCTAATTATATATATTGCCAGTATATAGAAATACAGCAGGTTTTTGTGTGTTGACATTGTATTTGTGGCTCTGCTAACCTGGTATTTTAGTTCTGGGAATTTTTTCCTTTGTATTTTTATACAGATACTTATGTCATCTTTGAATGGGGGCAGTTTTCTTTTTTTTTTCCTGTCTGTATGCATTTTATATATGTTTTTCTTGCCTTCTTGAATTCTAAGACTTCCAGTGTGATGTTTAATTGGGAATGTTGAGAGTAGACATCCTTGTCTGGTTTCTTTCTTTCTTTCTTTTTTTTTTTTTTTTAAGATTTTATTTATTTATTCATGAGAGACATACATAGAGAGAGAGAGAGACAGACAGACAGAGGCAGAGACACAGGCAGAGGGAGAAGCAGGCTCCATGCAAGGAGCCCGATGTGGAACTCGATCCCAGGTCTCCAGGATCAGGCCCTGGCCTGAAGGTGGTACTAAACCTCCGAGCCACCCAGGCTACCCCTTGTCTGGTTTCTGATCTTGGGGAAAAAGCATTGTGTCTTTCACAAATACGATATCCATAGACTTTGGTAGATAATCTTTATCAAGTTGAGGAAATGCTCTCCTTAGTTTACTATGAATGGATGATAATTCATATTTTATTATGAATGGATGATAATTTTGATTTCCAACTATAGTATGGATTTTCCTCTTCTTTTCACTTCTGTCACTTTTTGCTTCATGTATTTTGAAGCTCTCTTGTTACAGATGTACAGTTTAGACTGTTTTATCATCTTAGTTGACCTGTTTTTCTTTTTTTTTTTTATCATTATTCCATTCTCTCTTTACTCTTAATAATTCGTTATTGTCACATTGGCCCCTGAGACTTTGTTCATTAAAAATAAATCTTCTCCATGTTCAAATGGAATAATTTCTTTTGATCTCTGGATCTTTTCTGTCATCTCCATTATACTGTTGGATCCACCCAGTTAGTTTTTTTACTTTGGCTACTGTAGTTTTCAATTTTAAAATTTCCATGTGGTTTTTCTTTATGTCTGTTTTTCTTTTTCTTTTTTTTTTTTAAAGCATGGGACTATTTATTTATGATAGTCAGAGAGAGAGAGAGAGAGAGAGAGGCAGAGACACAGTCAGAGGGAGAAGCAGGCTCCATGGACCGGGAGCCCGATGTGGGACTCGATCCCGGGTCACGCCCTGGGCCAAAGGCAGGCGCCAAACCACTGCGCCACCCAGGGATCCCTTTATGTCTGTTTTTCTTTGCAAAGATTTTCTCTTTATCCACTGGTATTAAGAATGTTGTCCGTTGGCACATTTTAATAATACCTGCTTCTGAGCCTTTGGCGGTTAATGGCAACATTCATGTCATCTTAGTATTGGTGTCTGTTGACTCATTTCACTTGTGAGTTGAAAGTTTCATGGTTCTTTATATGTCAAATAATTTTAGACTGTAGACTAGGAATTTTGATATTACGAAATCTTGAGTCTTGTTTAAATCCTTTGGAGAATGTTGATATTTTTGTTTTAGCACTCTCCTCATCTGAGTTAGATCCAGGCTTGGTCTGAGACGTGGATGATGGACTTTTCAGTTAGTTCTGTTCTCACAAGTATTGTTAATGTCGTATTATGAACAACTTTATGGGGTCCCTTTCTGGAGCTCCTTCCTGGTACTTTCTGGTTTCTCAGAAATTCTCATTTTTGGTTTTCTGGCCAGAAAGCTGTAATTTAGTACCCAGTTTGTTGCACACTTCTTGATGCTGCCTGTGTCCAGGGCTACATGGCAAGAGGGCAGAGAGAAGAAAGTGGGGTTTGGTCCTACCCTCTCTGGACTACAGCTTCACAGATGAGAAAAGGAAAATGCCTCTTCCTCAGAATTTTGGTTCCTACAAGCTCATGTTATAGGTGGTCACCTTGGGATCACTTGGAGTGTGGGGTGTAACAGGATAGAAGAGAGAAGAAAAGGTGGATATCTGTGCTCTTGGAGCACTGGGAATTATTCTTCCGTTCCTTGAGCCAGAATTAAAGGATTTCTCCTGGAGCACAATGTGTCTATGCCAAGTGGTCACTTTCTGTTGCCCCTGATGATACGTGGGGTGAGATGGTGAACTCGTCACCATATCAGTGGAACTTCAAATTGTGGTCTTCCCTAATCTGCCTGCTGCAGTTTTCTTTTCAGAGTCCTCAAATAGCTGCTCCACGCATTCTGTTCAGGCCTTATAGTTGGACTAAATCTGCAAATCTGTGACTTTTGTCTCCCTTGTAATATGACTACTGGTTGTCACTGATCAATGTTTTATTTATAATCGTAAATATATATATAAAGGCCTGGCTTTCTAAGGGTTGCCTTTGTGTCTGCCAGAGATGGGTCTCCAGTTGTACTGAGATGCTGTGAGCCAGTAGGCTTTGTTGTCTCTAATGGTCTGTGTGGTGGGAGCAGGTTCAAACTTGGGGTTACATCCCCTTCCCCACTGTGCAGCCTCTGTGGGCAGTAATAATGCCAGTAAGATACAAAGCTCAGTGCAATTACTAGCTGCCTAATTGCTGTCAGTTTTCAGAAGCCAAGAATCTGGGCCAGGGATGACACATGTTAAAGGTAGAGATTCTTAAGTGATCATCTTTTCAAGTTTAAAATTTAAATTGCCTCAAAAAATAATAAAATTGATGATAATTAGAATTGAGCACTTCTTGGCCACACATTTTACACAGTTGTTTTCCCAACATAACAGTGGAGGAAAGCAGAACTTCAGATACTAAGTATCGAAAGGCTAATAAGTGACCAAGCTAGGATACAAATACAAGTCTGTCTGACTTCAGAGTCCATGCTTTTTAGCCACTAGTCATGTTTGAGAAGGAGTGTTTTAGAGAACCTTGTGGGTTTTGAGTTGTCCCTACTTATAAACCCTTTAGGGGTTATCAATTATCCTTAGTAGGTAGTGTGTTTTTTTTTTTAAGTATTATTTTGTTTTGTTTTTTAGTATTACCGAATTAGGTGAATATACTAAATTCTTGGTAACATTTTAAATTCTGCTTTTACCTCTCTCTGGTGTTTTTTTCTCCTTATGTTTCTTGTTTAAATTGGTATGTGCCACCCCACCCCCCATTTAAATTGGCATGTAAATTTTTGTGTTCTCTAAATGAATCAGTTGGGATACAGATTTTTTTTTTTTTTAACTTAAGGAAATTTATGTCAGCTTCTGTGAGGGTAAAAAAAGATGTTGGGTGATGCAGAAGTGTTTTGTTCACATAACCTATTTAGAAAAGTTTTATAAATAGGTTGTATCAGAGTGCCAACTATATAAAGACAGATTTTAAGTAAGCTGTATACCCAACATGGGGCTTGAACTCATGAGCCTGAGATCAAGAGTTGCATGCTCTATTGACTAAGCTAGCTAGGTACTTGCTAAAGGTAGATCTTATTTTGCAGTTTTGATATGTATGAATTTATTTTTTTATTTTTTAAAGATTTTATTTTTTATTCATGAGAGACACACACAGAGAGAGAGGCCGAGACACAGGCAGAAGGAGAAGCAGGCTCCATGCAGGGAGCCTGATGTGGGACTGGATCCCGGGTCTCCAGGATTACACCCTGGGCTGAAGGAGGCGCTAAACCACTGATCCACCCAGGCTGCCTGATATGCATGGATTTAGTTACCATAGTTCCATTAAGTGAAGCCAGTCTCCCAATGACATGGAGTAATTACATAAAGTACACACTTCATGGCCAACTCTTTAGTCCTAGGATCACTGTGTAAATCACAGGTGTGCACCCTATCAGTGACCAATCACTCCCTTCTTTGAAAACCTGTCAGTGATTGGCCACTGTGCATCTCACTGATTTCTCATCCAGACAGCAAAGTCTGTAGTTGTGTTGCTTTCTTGTTTTCCAGTGATGGCTTCTGTGATATTTTATAAGAACGGATAATCGAAAGAAGGAATTGGCCAACAAAGATGAAAGTGCAGCAAAGAAATGGTAAATGATAATGCTAGAAACATAAAATCTAAATTTAACATAAAGGGGGTTGTAGAAGAAATAGCTGGCCACGGGAATATTGGCATTCCTCACCATTCTAGACAGCTAGACATGCAGCCAGAACAGAACAACTCAATGAGGCCAACTTGTTGGCATAAATGAGGAAAATGGTTGTGATGAAAAGAATGGCAGTGTCGTGGGGGAAGCAGTACCAACAAAAGCTTTAAAGGAACTCCCAGAGGTGTTGAAAGTGCAAAGGATAAAATTTGGAAGCTGTTCTATACCTAGCAAAGAGTAGGACAGTTTGCCAAGCATAAAAGAGATGCTCACTCTGTTTCATAAGTTATACGATAGGAAGAAGGCAAATATTCAATCTGGTCATGGTAAGTTTTTAAATAAAGAAATAAAATGCTCTGATTCTCAGAGAAGTCTGTCTATCCATCACCCCCTGCTCGCTCGCTCTTTCTCTCTCTTGAATAAGAACAGCTTAAAGAACATTCTTCAAGACCATTCTTTCGATTATTATTTAGGAAAAGGGATTTTAATTTTAGGTTTGTGGATGAAGATCAGGAATGCCATGAACTCAAGTCTTTACAGGTTGTTCCTTTGTTTAAAACTTTTTAATGGCTTTCTGTTGTTACTGGAAGAGACCAGAGTCCTTAACCTCATCCTGACCCATGCTTGTATCTTTACCTCTTGCCCTTTACCTCTTTTTCTTAGCACTATATAATTTTTCTTTTTAGCCCTTATGACTTAAACTATGTGATCGTGTAATTAGCTGTGTAATATTTGTCTAGACCAGGCCTATATTGTTCACTGCTGAATGTCCAGCACCTTACAAGTGCTTTGGTCATATTGTACACTTTATATGCATGAATGACTTAGTAGCGACTAACACTGTGCACAAGTTGTTGTGCACAGGTATGTTTTTTTTTTTTTCTGTGGAGGGGAATGATTGCTTTCCCAAGATTATCAAAGGATTTAGTGATCTAAAAAAAAGTTAAGTATCACATTAAAGGAATTGGATGCCCTGAAATGGATACTCAACCTAGATGGTATCATTAAATACTGAAGACGTTTACTTTTCTGTTTAAGTTTTAATTTAAATTCCATTTAGTTAACATAGTGTAGTTAACTCTTCAGTTTTAAACTATATTTGAATATCTGGACATATAAGATGTATATGGTGATGGGCAAACCTTTTAAATTATTACATTACAGAACATAAAATTTATTTTAAAAAAGGTTAACTATACAATAGCAATTTAGAAATCTCATTTATTTTTTTAGATTTTATTTATTTATTAATGAGAGACAGACATAGGCAGAGGGAGAAGCAGGCTCCCCGTGGGGAGCACGATGTGGGACTCAATCCCAGGACCCCAGGATCACACCCTGAGCTGAAGGCAGATTTGCAACCACTGAGCCCCTCAGGAGTCCCTAAAAAAATCTCATTTTTTATGTAACATATGACAGCACAGTTGAGGTGGTGTCGAGTGGGAGACTACTTCAGTTCTATGAAATTGTAAATTTCTTCTCTTTTTAAAATTTTGTTTTCATTTTAAAATTACCTATTGATTTTTTTAGATGCTAATCATTTTATTTTAACCTTGTTTAAAGGTTTCTTTTAAACAATGGAAATACATAAGTTTTAAAATATTTTCTTTCGAGGAGTGCCTGGGTGGCTGAATCAGTTAAGCCTCTGACTTTGGTTCAGGTTATGATCCCAGGGTCCTGGGATTGAACCCCTCATCCAGCTACTTGCTCAGCGGGGTCTGCCTCCCCCTCTCCTCCTGCTTCTTCCTCCCTGTTCCTGCTTTTTCTCTCAAATAAATAAACTTAAAATTTTTTTTGTTTTCTTTTTAAAATTACCTGTTGATTTTTTTTTAGATGTTAATTCATTCATATTTTAAACTTTAAAGCCTTTTTTAGCATTGGATACACATATATAGTGGGAAGTCTGCTTGTCCCCTCTGCCCCTCCTCCCACTTACGCTCTCTTCTCTCTGTCTCTCACATAAAATCTTTAAAAAATATATTTTATATCGAATCTTAACTCACAGTAATTTAAATGTTCCTTGATTGGCTTTGTTTATTGTCTCAACTTCATGGAGGCAAAATGTCCATAATTAAAATAATTTTTTGTAACTTTTTAGTTGATTACTTAAATTATTTCACATACCTAGTCAAAATGTTTCTAACTTACAAAGCACCTCACTCCTTTCCTATTTCCTTTTATTTTCTTTTCTCTTTTCTTTTCTTTCTTTTTAAAGTAATTTCTATACCCATCATGGGGCTCAAACTCATGACCCCAAGATCAAGAATTGCATGCTCCTCCAGCTGAGCCAGCCAGATGCCCCTATTTCCCATTCATTTATTTATTTATTTTAAATATTTTATTTATTTATTCATGGGAGACACAGAGAGAGAGGGGCAGAGACACAGGCAGAGGGAGAAGCAGGCTCCATGCAGGGAGCCTGATGTGGGACTCGATCCCGGATCTTCAGGATCAGGCCCTAGGCTGAAGGCAGAGCTAAACCACTGAGCCACCCCGGTTGCCCTTTCCCATTCATTTCAGTTTCTTTTGGCCATGTACTGATTCATTCCCAAACTCTTCCACAATTGCATAGAATTCCTCTCAATACTTTCAAATACATTTGGCATTTTGGCATTTTTACTTGAGAACACTGACTGCCTCTAGCCACAACTTCTTGCCCTCTGGGCTTCCTTCAGGGCAGTCATCCTTACCTTGCTTCTCAAGCATTATCCTTTACTTCTCTTTTGTCTGTATCATATCTTCCTCTCTCCTGGTTAATCTCATGTTTTATGTAATATCTCCTCCAGTAGCTTCCTGAGAAAGATTGCACGGGAGGTAAACTTTTGAGATTCTGTAAATATCTTGCTGTACCCTGACACTTGAGTTTCAATTTGGCTGAATTTGGAATTCTAGTTTGGAAATTGTTTTCTCAGAATTTTTATATTATTGTTCCATTTTCTTTTAACTTCCACTGTTGTTGAAAAGTTTGTTGCCATGGGATTCATAATCTTTTACATATTTTTGCCCTCTCCCCTTTCTCTGGAAGCTTATTAGAGCTTCTCTACCCCAGTATTAGGAAATTACATATGGTATGCCTTGGGCAAGTTAAGATTTATCCTTTGGGAGTCTTTTCAGTTTAGAAACTACTGTCTTTTAGTTACGGAAAACTTTATTTCTAAGGTCTCTCTTCTCCCTTAAGATTTATCCTTTGGGAGTCTTTTCAGTTTAGAAACTACTGTCTTTTAGTTAAGGAAAACTTTATTTCTAAGGTCTCTCTTCTCCCTTTTCTCTCTGAAACTTTTATTATCCAGATGTTAGATTTGTTGGTTTTTTTTTCTAAGATTTTTTTTTTTTATAAGTTATCCCTACAACTAGTATGGGCTCAGACTTAGAACCCTGAGATCAAGACTCCTATGCTCTAGGGACTGAACCAGCCAGATGCTGCAGACTCATTGGTTTTATTTATTTTTTTTATTTTTATTTTTTAAATTTATTATTTATGATAGTCACAGAGAGAGAGAGAGGCAGAGACACAGGCGGAGGGAGAAGCAGGCTCCATGCACCGGGAGCCCGACGTGGGATTCGATCCCGGGTCTCCAGGATCGCGCCCTGGGCCAAAGGCAGGCGCCAAACCGCTGCGCCACCCAGGGATCACCTGCGCCACCCAGGGATCCCCAACTCATTGGTTTTAAATCCTTTTTTTTTTTTTTTTTTTCAAAAATGCCATCTCTTTATTTTCAACCTTCTGTCATTTTGCTCTACTTTGAAGGGGGGAGGAGGAGGTTAACTTTGAGATAATCACAATTTTTTAAGAACTTCTTTTATATAATTACTTAAAAGATGGAATCCGAGGCTTGTGGAGCTGAAGAGTACCTAAGAGTCCTCTTTTGATAACCCTGCTCTGTCCAGAAGTTTTTTCTCTGTTGTTCTTGACGTATTTTCTTCTGATTTATTTATTTTTTTTTTGAAGATTTTATTTATTTATTCATGATAGTCACAGAGAGAGAGAGAGAGAGGCAGAGACACAGGCAGAGGGAGAAGCAGGCTCCATGCAGGGAGCCCGACGCGGGATTCAATCCCGGGTCTCCAGGATCGTGCCCCGGGCCAAAGGCAGGCACTAAACCGCTGCGCCACCCAGGGATCCCTTCTTCTGATTTATATTCTAATTTTGGTGATGGCAGGAAAAAGGCTAGCCAGTTGAAGGTGCAAACTGTGCTGTGCCGGTGCTTCCATAACAAGTGGAGTACCTTAGGATTTTGGAGAATAGGGTGTATGTGATGGAGCAAAAATCTGTCCTTAATTTTTTTCAGGGTAGACTGTTTACAGCAGTGATGCAGTATTGGACATACCAGCACCTAGATAATGTGTAAGCCACTTTAGCCATACATAGGTCTTATTGGGTAGACATTCGGTTGATTTATCCCAAGCTGGCATACTGAAAATTAATTGAAAATTATACCAAGCATACTTAGTATGGAGGCATTGGTGTCAAGGCCTTCAACTGAAGAATAGCATTGGTACATTGAGCCTGCAGCCCTGGTGGGTTTCTGCCTCTGGGCCTGGCTGACTCTTGGACTGGCATTCTAGGACCCACTCTGACCGTTTCTCTCTACTCCCTTCCTTCTGCATCCCTGATGTTTTTCCTTGTTGACAGCCTACTGCTGTGAGGCTGGAAGAAGGAGAAACAAGGGAAATTCCAGTCCGTCTCATCATTTTTGCCAGTCTTATCCATGATGATGAACAGTTTAGAAAGGAAAGGAAGAGATGAGATTGAAACACTGATTGAAGTTAAGCTTCTTAAAATAAGTCATGTGCTTTGGCTGATCTCATTTAAAAATTACTGTGCATAATGGGGAGTTGACCCCATGAATAAGTACAGTAAGCAGAAAAAGCTTCAAGAAGACTGTAATTAGTCCTTCACCCTCAGTGCCCTAATTGGATTCATTCTTATTTTTTTTTTTAATTTTTTTTTTTATTTATTTATGATAGTCACACAGTGAGAGAGAGAGAGAGGCAGAGACACAGGCAGAGGGAGAAGCAGGCTCCATGCACTGGGAGCCTGACGTGGGATTCGATCCCGGGTCTCCAGGATCGCGCCCTGGGCCAAAGGCAAGCGCCAAACCGCTGCGCCACCCAGGGATCCCCTGGATTCATTCTTTTGGTGTGCCCTAGTGTCTTGTTTTTTACTGTGTTAGTTTCCTGTGGCTGCTGTAACAAATTGCCACAGAGTAGCATAAAACAACAGCAGTATTCTTTCATAGTTGGGGAGGTCTAAGTCCAAATTCAGTTCCACTGAGCCTAAATCAAGGCAGTGGCAGGGCAGTCCTCCCTCCAGAGGCTCTACCACATTAATCTGTACCTTTCTGGCCACATTCCCTCCTTTTCTGTGTATGTGAGCCTCCTTCTGCCTCTCTCATAAGGGCACTCATGATGGTGGCATTTAGGGCTTACTAGGATAATCTCCCTATCACAAGACCCTTAATTTAATCACACATACAAATACCCCTTTTCAAAATAAGGTGATATTTATAGGTTCCAGAGATTAGAACCTGGTGTCTCTGGGTGGCCATCATTCAACCTACTGTAGTTGTTATGGCCATCTTTATCCAGTGGCCCTTTCCCCTACCCCTACCCCTGCCTTTTAGTCTGTTACTATACAGTGGAGTGATTGATTTGTTTTTATGCCATGGTTGTTTGAGATTTTATTTCTCATAATCCAATGCAGTTTCTTTTTTTTAATATTTTATTTATTTGAGTGAGAGACCACAGCAGGTAAGAGAGGCAGAAGGACAAGCCAACTCCCCACTGAGCAGGGAGCCTGACACGGCTCAATCCCAGGACCCCAGGATCATGACCTGAGCTAAAGGCTGATGCTTAACTGACTGAGCTGCCCAAGTGTCTCAATCCAATGCAATTTCTAACTAATATATCTTCCAAAACTGAAAGTGTGGAGTTTTGTTTTATATCATGTTCTTTTTTTTTTTTTAGATTTTATTTATCTATTTGAGAGAGAGAGAGAGCAAGCAGGGGGGAGGGGCAGCGGGAGAGGCAGAAACAGAGTGCTTGCTGAGCAGGGTGCTTGATTCGGGGTTCCATCCTAGGACCTCAGGACAATGACCTGAGTGGAAGGCAGACACTTAATTGGCTAAGCCACTCAGGGGTCCAAGTATGGAGATTTTTAATGATGAGGAGTCTGGAGGTAGGTATTTTGAACTGGAACAGCAGCCTCACAAAGTCCTTAGGGATCCAGGCTTCTTGGGGTGTGCTTGATGCCTTGTGGTCACAAGACTGCCACTTCGCTTCAGCCAGCGTCTCAGTTTGAAGCTGGGAAAGGGCAAAGAAGAGAAAATAGGTGCCTGTTTTCTAAGAAGCTTTCCAGAGGCCCTACCTGACAACTGGGTTGAGATTTTGGCCAGGTTAGGTCATGAGGCCATTTGTATCATCGAGGCTGGGAATGTTTTTTTGCAGGATCCATTACAACTGTGCTATAGGAGGATTCTGTTTGTGTGAGAGGGAGGGGAGAATGAATGGCTGTGGAGTAGGCAGCTTGGTCCTGGAAGGTGATGAGAACATTTCCATTGACAAGAGGAAGAAGGCTTTGTATATATGATCACATTAATTTTTGTTCATTCTCTTATCATATACTGAGAAAACCTGTTCAATGCCAGGCATAGCCATAAGCACTGGGATGTCAGGGATTCCCATATTTTGATACTTGCTAGGTACTAGACACTTGGTTATCTACTTTCCATGTGTTATTTACATGATCTCATCTAATCTGCTATATTATCGTCACCTAGATATCTGCCCCACTTGATAGGGCAGTTGAGGACCCATGAAAATGGTTAGTAGTTATCATTGCTTCCTAGATTTAAAAATAAAATTTTATTTTATTTTTTTCAGATTTGTTTATTTTGAGAGAGAGGGAGAGTGAGCACAAGTGGGGGGAGAGGGAGAGAGAAAATATTAAGCAGGCTCCATGCCCAGTGCGGAGTCCATCTTGGGGCTTAATCCTATGACCCTGAGATCATGACCTGAGCCAAAATCGAGAGTCGGATGCTCAACTGACTGAGCCTCCTGGGACCCCTTAAAGATAAAATTTTAGACTTTGTGATGGTAGAGCTTAATTGAATACATGTTTTCTAGTTCTGAGTTTGATGCTAAATTGATGTTTTGAATTGAGTACAAACTCTCCACACACCCCCACACACCTACCCATCCACACACTAAAGCAGTGGGAAAGCATGACCTTTAGTCAGGTAAGCCTGAGTTTGAGTTCTTGTTCTGCCAGGTGTGATATGACAGAAAATTATTTAGCTATTTGTGCTTCAGTTTTGTCATGTGTAAAATGGGAATAATGCCATCTGTCCTGCAAGGTTTTTGTGAGGATGAAAGGAGATGTGGTGTGGACATATAGTGCACATATTCAGTAAATGATAACTTATAGTCATTCATTATGGTTGTCTTCAAATTACTGTTTAACACTGATTTTACCTTTGTTTTCTTATGCTGAATAGGTGTAGGTAGTACTGAAGAAATAACTTATTCCCGTTTCAGTTCTTGGGACTTTCCAATTAATCACAATACCTGTTCTGGCAGAATCATAGATAATTTTTTTTTTTTTAAACCGGTTTCCTAGAACTCCAGGGTGGCGAAGAACTGTTTGTTTTTTGTTTTTTGTTTTTTTTACCAACTTTGAAAAAAGTCTTGAATGTTCCAGATATCTTTTTACACATTTGAAGTCTGTTGAGGCTTAACATTGCAGTAGGAGGCAATAGGTATGACCTGCGTTTTCTTAACTTAGCAGTTGGCAGGCTTTGAAAGATACAAGGAGAGGAAAAGGGAAGTAGGAGATTCTGGCCCTGAAAGGAGAAACTAGCTCCTCAGAGCCCTTAGACAAACTGTGAGGGAGAGGAGGAGCTGTAGCATCACTCGTGTCATGTGGTTTGATCACTGCATAGTTCTAGGGGTGCTTTCAGTTATGTTTTTAGCTTTTTTTCTTATTTGTTAGTTACTCTTTTATATTTGCAAAGTCAAAACATTTGTAGGACTTTGTGAATTTTCTTAGTAGTTGTAATGATTTGTTTGAATAATTTTAAATTCTTTGACGGAAATACTGTAAGAATGAAAGCATAAATAAGATCTTTAATTGAATTCATTTTTCTAATTTATTACTTGAGTTCATTATTTGAATTCAATTTATTACATGAGTTCATTTTCCTAATAATTTCAAAAATAATTTGGTGACATAAAATTGAAATATAACTATGTGAGTACTCTTTATAATATAGGCTAATGTTTCTTACTTGTCTGAAGTATCTCAATTTTTAAATAGATATCACCATTTCTTAAGCTTGCCCAAATATTGAATGCACAGAGATTCCAACATTTATTTCTTACGTACAGTATTCCTTAAATGTCTCTGATTAAGGGAGACCTGACGCTGATTTTCTTGTTTACTCTTTTAGGAATGTTTTAAAGGAAGTTGGGCAACTCACAAGTTACTACATAAGAAAGCAAGTAAGTAAAATCACACATCTCTGTACTATTTGTCTTAGATTTGGGTTTATGCAGAAAACTAGAAGTCTTCCAGTTCTGAAAATATGTATTTGGGTTTCTGAAAGTATAATTCCAAGAGCTAGAATTAGCATGTATTTTAAAATTTTTTATTCTTTGTGGTATGTAATTGTGTAAATTGTGTAAAATGTAATTGTGTAAATAAAATGTGGCTGAGTGATCTCTTTGTTAATCTTGTATGTAATGTGAAAACATGAGATGGTTGTTAGGATAGATGAATCTTTCTTGAAAAGTACCTGAGAATGTCCTCATTTTTCGGCACTTGCTTTCCTTTGCTAGAAGGGTTTGTGTGTTGTAGGCAGGGGCACATGAGCTGTCTGGCTTCTAAATTTAGCCAGATTTCTTTGTTTTTGTTTACTTTTCAAAATTTTATTACTTTGTTTTTTGTTTTAATATTATTTGCAGCCATATGTTCAATTTTTCTTTTTGAAGTTACTTTCTGAGACACCACAGAGTGAAACTATTAGCTACTTCTTAGCTATTGCTATCAGCCACATAGATCTATCACCAATTCACATGACCTATTCTGCTTTAGCTACTTAATCATTCTGTAAATTCAGATCATTAGTGGGCTGCCTTAAGGGCTTAAGACAAGTCCTCACAGTTACCTGAAAACTGACAGTTACTTTCTAAAGTCTTACAACATAGCCATCCTGATGAATGAAAGCTTGGCAGACAGCACATGGTTCTTAGTATAAAGTTTCTGTTTCAACCTACTGATCTTGGTAATTTTTTATACATCTAGTTGTGTATTTTTTAGGAATTTGCTGGTTTAATAAACATAGGTAGATTATATATATCTATCATAAAATCTCATCGAGGTCAATTTACCATTTGAAGGAAAGGGAAATGAAAGTGTAAAAAGACATTTTCTGTGGCTCTATGAGGTGAAGTGTACATTGAATGGAAATGCTAGGTTATTGTGGAAGGAAATGTGGTTAGAGATGAGGAAGGAGGATCATGAATAAATGAGAATTTAACAAAGCATAAATAGCAGGATTTGTTACTTCAGATCAAAGTGTAGAAGTTGGTTTCAATAATGCTGTTTATTCAGTCACACATTAAGTCCTGCATTTCTAATGTGTTAGATATTTTTAGAGTTGTTTGAGCCAGTTATTAACATTTTATATCCAGGCAGTTAAAGCATAGGGAAGTGAAGGGTTGAGGTGAAATAGTATGTTAGTAAAACAGCTTAGAATGGATATCTACCCCAAGCATTTGCTAACTTATTGAAGTGTGTGTGTGTGTTTAAGATTTTATTTATTTTTGAGAGACAGAACAAGCATGAGCAGGGTGAGGAGTGGAGGGGGCAGCAGATTCCCCTACTCAGCAGGGACCCTGATTCATGGCTTAGTCCCAGGACCTCAGGATCATGACCTGAGCTGAAGGCAGATGCTTAACCAACATACATACAGTATGACCCTGAGTGTGTGTTTCTTTAATACTGGTTTCCTATGGGAAATTAAGAGCCATTATGACCTACACTCCAAGAGAATTAAACAGCTAATGCCCCCTAAGTAAAAAGAACATAATTATTACTGTCTTCAACTGAAACTTTGCATTTTACTCATTGCATTTTACTGTGGTGCCATCTTTTAGATAGTGCCCTTTTGAATCTTTCGGGATGATTTTCTTAGTGAGTGAGTACTGTTCTTGATCCCTTTGGGCTGTATTGGGTAGAGACAGCCATCAGCTGGCCTGCCTTATATCTTTCACACCCTGTTAAGTAGACCCTGATTATACCATTATAGATGAGAGACTTAGAGGAGGGAATGGTGTGGAGAAGGTTGGTATCCAGGGTAAGACTAGTATCTGGAAAGGGATTAAGGGAAAAGAATGTTGGGCTGGCAAGGAACCAAGGGCATATTAGAAGATCGCATCTTATTCCAAGAAACAATAGTGAGATAACATGCAACATGAAGTTCATTTCTTGAAGATGATATACCCAGCTTTTTTCTTTTCTTTTTTCACTGTAATGCATACTGATCTCTAATTAAGGATGCTGATTTATATTTATATTGGTGCAGGATATTGGTCTGTCATTTGCTTTTAATATTTTTGCCTAGTTTTGGCATGAGAGTAATCCTGGACTCATAATATGGAAGATGTTTCCTCCTCTTTTCTTTTCTAGAAGAGATTGTGTACAATTGGTATTCTTTTTTCTGTAAATATTTGGTGGAATTTACCAGTGAAGCCATCTGGACCTGGAGTTGTTTTGATTGCAGAAGCTAATCAGGCCTTAGGAAAATTTCAACTGTGAGTTAAAGAAATGACTCAAGGGCAGAATTTACTTTTCCTGTATCCTGGTGAAGAAGACCGCTTAAATTGCAAAGCCTTTGCACATAGTGTTGATACTTTCTTGATGTATACTTCCAACATGTATCTTCTGTCAGAACGCACACAGTAGCATTGGCTTTTATTTTTTTAAAGATTTATTTATTCATGAGAGACACAGAGAGAGAGGTGCAGAGACATAGGCAAAGGGAGAAACAGGCTCCTTGCAGGGAGCCCAAGGTGGGACTTGATCCTGGATCCACCCAGGTGTCCCAGTAGCATTAGCTTTTAGTCTGCCCTGTGAAAATTGTTATTAATAATATAGTATGTTTTAGATTGTCACTTTTTTTAGATTATTACTGACACATTCAGTGTGTGTCAGTAAAAGGACTTTATAAATATCTTTGAATAGCCAAAAGCATGATATGAAAACTCTTATTTTTAAAAAAACCCAAAACTTTATCTATTTATTTATTTAAAGATTTATTTATTATTCATGAGAGACACAGAATGAGAGAGAGATGCAGAGCCATAGGCAGAGGGAGAAACAGGCTCCTTGCAGGGAGCCCAAGGTGGGACTTGATCCTGGATCCCAGGATCACAACCTGAGCCAAAGGCAGGCGCCCAACTGCTGAGCCACCCAGGCGTCCCAGCCCAAAACTACATACATTTTTTTATTCTACTTCTCTACACCTCCTCACCTAATATGCTTGGTTTTGGGATTGCAGAGAGAAGGTGTTATGTAATCATTTAGAGCTGGTTCCACCAAGCTTTGTAAGCATGAATTACGTGAAGCCTTATCTCCAGAATGCTAAAATTCTAGGTTTGTTGTGAGGATTAAATAAACCAATCCACATAAAGTTCTTAGCCTATGTACGATGCCTAGTAAGTGCTCAACAATTGTTTAATAATCATCTCTGGAAGAACTGAGTCAGGGTTGTGATCAGAAAATCCTGTCCCAAACAAAGCTTAGACATGTGCAGTTCTTCTGTGTCAGCTGAGTAGGAGAAGGCACCCTGCATAGGACTTTGTTCAAGAAGGAAGCCTGGGTGTGCTATGCCTTGGGCCACATCTTGTGTATATCCCACAGTACCCAGAGTGTACCTGGCTGACCCTTTCGCATTGTAATGTTTGAAAGACAGCTACAGATATTTATTTACACTGTTCTGTTTTGATAAAGACCAGTTGGTATGTGACTTTGTAACTGACTCCCCAGTACAGTTCATGCTTACTAGGTATCTGTTAACGGGTCTACCGTTTAGGGTTGGATCAAATTGATGCTAACATGTCAACTAACTTACTTTTAAAGTGTAAATTTCCCTAAGTAAATTATACATGGAGATTAGAAAAGAAATTGCCATAATTGAGTCTTTTTTTCTTTTAAGATTTTATTTAAAGATAAAATGAGAGGCACGCACAGAGAGACACTCACAGAGAGAGGCAGAGACACAGGCAGAGGGAGAAGCAGACTCTGTGCAGGGAGACCGATGTGGGACTTGATCCTGGGACTCCAGGTTCATGCCCTGAGCCGAAGGCAGACGCTTAACCGCCTAACAACCAGGCATCCCACCATAATTGAGTCTTAACTTGTTTAGAGATCTTTGAATTAGTTATTTGTTGGAGGTCTGCTTTTAATTCTCTTTTGAAAATAGGTAGTGGAAGGGCCCAAATGCAGATCAGCGGGAAGCTTTGAAAGATTGTACATCTTTTCTTCTCCCTTCACAAGTCCCCAGGAGTGCATCAGACCCAGAAGCCTACATCTTGATGGCTGTTCTGTTCTATGTTTCAGATGAAAATTATTCTTGACGTTCATGTTTCAGACAAAGCACTTGATACAGTGATAATTGAAGCAGGCATCAGTTGGCCTGCATTTGGATCTGTTTTCTGTAATCCTTGACCCAAGGCAAGGTGTGATGAATGGAGTTCATTTTTGTCCTGGGATGCGAGATGTTTTTCCTATTGACATTCGTGTTTATGGTGGTTTTCTTCAACTCCAGAGGGGAGGAGGATCTAAAATTCAGGAGGATCACAGAACTTTTCTTTTTATTTGCTATTTTTTTTTTTTAAAGATTTTATCCATTTATTCATGAGAGACACAGAGAGCGAGAGGCAGAGACACAGGCAAAGGGAGAAGCAGGCTCCACACGGGGAGCCTGATCTGATGCGGGACTCGATCCCGGGACTCCAGGATCATGCCCTGGGCCAAAGGCAGGCACTAAACTGCTGAGCCACCCAGGCGTCCCTCCTTTGCTATTCTTACTCTTATTTTTTAGTCTTATTCTTTACTATTTCTCTACTTCATATGTAATATTATAATTGTATTCTCTTCCAAAGTAATGTGCATGGACTGGCTGTATTTTTTAATTCTTGTCACTTGTACCTCAACTTCCTTTCAATCTCAGGTTGAGGATGGGCTCTGCGGAGAGGATACTGGACTGGGAAACAGCATTCCTGTATGTCTCTGCTCATTTGAGCCATGTTGCCTGTTTTCCTCTTCTGCAAGATGAGGAGTCCGTTAGTGTAGATTGTCTTTTTTTGTTGTTAACTTTAGTCACCATGCGGCACTTGACATCCCTAGGACTGACTTCTCTTATGACTGGGAGTTTATACCTTTGGATCTCCTTCACCCACTTCACCGTTCCTCTCTATCTTAGCATTATATGAATCTCTCTCTTCTCCCCCTTTTGTATGTTTAGGTTGTTTAAAGGACTTTTTTTTTTTTTTAAGATTTTATTTATTTATTCATGAGAGACACACACACACGGAGACAGAGACACAGGCAGAGGGAGAAGCAGGCTCCATGCAAGGATACTGATGTGGGACTCATCCTGGGACTCCAGGATCACACCCTGGGCCGAAGGCAGGCGCCAAACCGCTGAGCCACCCAGGGATGCCCTAAGGGGGGGGGGGAGTGTTAATTTTCTTATACACTTCAGAAATTATGTGAAGTCTGACTTTTAAAAGCTATGATAGCTTAATAGTAAACAGGAGAAGATCAGTATGCATTGGAAGGTGTATAGGTTGATTTGATATAGCAGAGATTTGATTTCCTGCTGTGTAAAAAAAGTCTTAGGTTACTTCTGTTTTACTTTGTGGATATGAGATGCAGTCAGAGTGCTGACATCAGACATCATTGAGGATCTGTTCCATGTGCAAAGAATTCTTAGTTGTATTTCTGTGAGTACAACATTATGTATTAATTATTAATAACTAACCTGGTAGGAATGAGTGAGTGAGTGAGTGCGTGTGATTTTTAATTTTCTACTGAGTTTTCAGTAATTTTCTATTGATGGTTCCCTCCTCTTATCTTTGAGTTTCCTACTTCTTTTTATTATTCCTTTCCTGAAAAAGACATATGATGACTATAAATTTTTTTTTCTTTTTTAAAAAATATTTTACTTATTATTCATGAAAGATACACATGGGGGGGGGGGCAGAGACACAGGCAGAGGGAGAAGCAGGCTGCATGCCAGGAGCCTGATGTGGGACTCGATCCCGGGACTCCAGGATCATGCCCTGGGCCTAAGGCAGGCACTAAACTGCTGAGCCACCCGGGGATCCTGACTATAAAATTTTCAAAGCATTTTGAAATATTTGTCTGAAAGCTATTTGTCAGCTAAGTGGGAAATTTTTGTTTTTTATTTTAAATTTGCTGTGGAATTATTTAGAATCTGTTCTTTTAGTAAGAGCACAGAATCCATTTATAACAATCTGCTCTCAGTTGGGAAGTTTTGCCTAGGCTTAGATTTTATATTTCAAATACTGGGCCTTCTATAAATTGACATTGTAGAGAGAATACATTTAGCATTTTCTTGGAAAAGGAGTTCTGTGATCTATTCCTATTCCTTCCTTTTTTCTTTTCTCTTTTCTTTTCTTTTTCTTTTTCTTTTTCTTTTTCTTTTTTTCTTTTTCTTTTTCTTTTCTCTTTTCTTTCTTTTCTTTCTTTCCTCTTTCTCCATGAGAGAGGCAGAGACATATGGGGAGGGAGAAGCAGGCTCCCTGTGGGGAGCCTGATGTGGGACTCTATCCCAGGACCCTGGGATCACGATCTGAATCAAAGGCAGATGCTCAACCACTGAGCCACCCACACATCCCAGCTATTCTTATTTGATACTGTATAAAATCTTAGAATATGTCTAGCTCGGGCCTTTTAAAAGCTCCCAAGACACTTGGATCTTTGGGAAATCATAGGGTTGGTGAACATAGCAAGAAAGCAGCAGCTTTGGTGATTTAGGTTGGGGTGGAAGTTTGCTAGATTTTTATGCCTGGGGTCTGTGGCTTGGTTTCCAAACAAGTGATAAAGTATTCTGGTGCTCAGTAGCTTGACAATTGAAGTATTCTTTCTCTTTTTTTCTTGTCTTGTCCACCTCCCAGAAGATGAAAAGGCCAAGCGAGAAGTGTCTTCCTGGACTGTAGAAGGTGATATTAACACTGATCCATGGGCAGGCTATCGATACACTGGTAAACTCAGACCACATTATCCACTGGTGAGTAAATAAGGTAATAAAATGTTTACATTTTTTAAAAGATTTTATTTATTATTTGAGAGAGGATAAGCAGGGGAAGAGACAGAGGGAGAGGAAGAAACAGACTCCCCACTGAGCAGGTTGCCTAATAATGGGCTCAATCCCAGGACCCTCAGATTGTGAACTGAGCCGAAGTCAGACTTTTAACTGACAGAGCCACCCCAGGTGCCCAAAATTTTACATTCTTTTAAATCAATTTGCACAATTTCCAGTTTCCTAAAAATGATGCATGTGTTTTGTATTCTAATTATAAGTTATATAATCAATATTAAATTTGCATTCTAGCTCTCTAGCTTTTATGATACATTATTTGGAATTTAGGATAATTGACAGTCATGGGCAAAGCAGAAAAAATTTTTAGTGAAAGAATGAAAAACTCTTTAATCTTAAAAAAGAAGGAGGTAGATATTTTCTGGCCAACACAGTGATAGTGTATATTACTATTTTCCTTTTTTTTTTTTTTTTCTTATAGCAGGATATATTTCCTTCTTAATTTAGATATGGCTTTTCTGCCACTTCCAGCCCTTCCTATGTTCTTGATAGGTAGACTTCAAGAATAGGAATTGACTGAAGTTGAAATCTGTTTGCAATCCTTAAATATTTAAAAACTGTTTACTGATGTTTTTCTTTTTACAAAAGGAATATATATTTAATTTTTAAAATTTGGAAAAATATAGAATACATGAGAAAGTCTCTTTAATTCTACCTCCAGAGATAATGGCCAGGTGCATATTGATGTATATTTACCTCAAGACATTATTTTATTATTGTTTTTGGTTTGCCGGTTTGTTTGGAGCAACATGGGCACCTTGTTTGTGTGTCTCATCTTAAATCCACTCTCCTTTCTTTCTTAAATATCCTAAGGGAGTGGCATTAACCACTAGGAAAGTAAAGTTTGGTCTTCATGAAATAGATAGGATATTTAAGATGTCACTTAAATCTTGTTTTCCATTTATATGATAGGAACTTTTATGTTCAGTGTGTTTTCCCCTACTTTTTTTCTTTGTTAGTAAAAATCTTAATAATGAAAGTTACTTTCAGATTTGGTTTTAACTAACCTCTTTGATGTTTTTAGATGCCAACAAGGCCAGTGCCAAGTTATATTCAAAGACCAGATTATGCTGATCACCCTTTAGGTAAATTCTGTGCTGATTCTTCATTTTTCAGTTTGTGGGTTTGGTGACTACTGCAAAGGAAAGGAGTGCTTTTTCTGTAGAAATTTTTCAGTGCTGGATTTCCAGTAAATGTAAGCATGTTTTTCTGAGACACACTAGAACATTTGCAAGAATTAAAGATTCTTTTCTCCCTTTAGAAATCTACCCAATTCTGAAAACATTGTTTATGCAGCTGCTAAAGGCTACATTCAACATAATGTATTTTGTGTTGTTATATCAAATTCTAGATTAAAAAATTGTTTTGATTTTAACATATCCTCCTACCTTAATTATGTAGTATTTATTTAAATAAAAAACAGATTGTGGAGGCCTTGATTGAATGCCTGACTACAAAGGCTGGGCTATAGCAGTAATAGAAATAGTAGTAAGGATGATTATGATTCTGTAACTGATCCGTATTTTTTCATGACCATGTGTCAGGCACTGTGCTAGGTTCCTTACACGTGTTCCTTTCTCCATTTAATACTTTGACGACTCCTGAGTTGGGTTCCATGGTCTTCTCCATTTTATAGATGGATGGGTGTCTGAGATACCCAGAGACAGTAGGTAATTTGCAGCACAAATTAGTGGAGCAGTCTGACCTTAGGGCCTGTGTATATAGCTTAAGTTGGATTATGTGAGATGACTGATTTTACATGTCTGATATGTTGAGAATTAGCATTTTTATGTGGTTTAATATACTAAGCTATGTTTGCTTTATTCTCTAAGAAGTGGGGAGATGTATTAGCTTCTTATGAATATAATTTTATTTTTTTAAAGATTTATTTATTTATTTTAGAGATAGAAAAAGAGAGGGAGTGTGCTCCACAGTGGGAGGGGAGGAGGGAGAGGAAAGAGAATCTACAAGCAGAATCCCTGGTTGAGCATGGAGCCCATCTCGGGGCTCAATCTCAAGAACCTGAGGTCATGACCTGAGCTGAAATCAAGAGTTGGCTGCTTAACTGAGCCATCCAAATGCCCCATGAACATAATTTTAAAATTGAGTTAAGCTCCCCACTTCCAGAGGAATTGAAGGACAGGACAGTCTGAATGATAGCATACTATTAAAGATGTATATTTCATTGCTCTGTACTTAATATTCTTGCATATAGTTTTAATTTGTATTTAAAAAATTCATAGATAAGGTAAATTCTAATAGGATAAAATGTTACACAGTGAAAAATAAGTCCTACTCTCCAGAGGTAATGTCTCTTAACGGTTTCTTGCACCACTTTCCAGAGATATTTTATGTCTGCCCACCCCCCCAGTTACACACTAAAGAAACACGCTATATACACCTCTTCACCTTGTTATGTCCTCTTAATATTTCTTATAAACATTCTATATAAACCCAAATAAATCCACTTCTTTCTTTTCAGTGACCGATGTGTATTCCATTTTGGAGATGCATCATAGTTCATCAAACCAGGCCTCTACTAATGTATGGCTAGTTTATTTCTAGGTTTTTACTTCTCACAATTTGGCTGCAGTTACCATTATATCTTTCTGAACATGTGAGAGTATTTCTGTTGGTTAATTGCCTAATGTAAATAGGTGGATCAAAGGATGCATGCATTTTTTAATTTGAGAGAGACTACAAATTTCACCATTTTGCCATTTGTTACTCTCTTTAAAAACATATGGGGATTTCTTTTCATATATTTTCTCCAGTATAGAATATTGCCAAGTTTTATGATTTGTGGTAATTGTTATTATAATTTGTATTTTTAAATTTTAAGGTTGGGCATCTTTTTATATGTTAAAAGGTCATTCGTATTTTTCTTTCTCTTGATCTGCTCATATCTTTAGCCTTTCCTCCCCGGTTAGATTAGTAGTTTTTTCTGTACTGACTTATAAGTACTCTTTGTATATTAGGAAAAATAGTCCTTTTATATATGCGTTATAAATGTTTTTTCCCAAATGAACGTTTACATTTTATCTTTTGTAGCATTATATGTATGACAAACTTTCAACATTTTTCTGTAATAAAACTTACAAGTGTTTTCTTTTAAGGGTGTCTGGCTTTATGACCTAGACAGACCTTTTGGTTCAGAAAAATAGAAATATTTCTCCTCTTTTCTTCCACTATTTTCATGGTTTCACTTTTTATGTATGATAAGATTTTTGATCCCTCTAACAATTACTATGAGGAGTTAAATAGGGGTGCAACTTAATTTTTCTCTCAGAAAAATAAAATAGTTATCATATGACTAATGTTTAAACATATCAGCTGTCTTTTAACTGATTTAAAATGCAATCTGTGTCTTAATAGTAAATTATCACACATCTGGGTCTATTTTTTGGTTTCTACGCTGTTTCTTTAACTCATCTCTCTAATCATGTGCCATTGCCAAACTCTATTTTTTTTTTTTTAAGATTTTATTTATTTGAGAGAGATAGCAAGAGAAAGCAAAAATACAGGTGGAGGGAGAGGGGAGAAGCACTTTCCCCACAGAGGAGGGAGCCTGATGAGGGGCTGAATCCCAGGACCCTGGGATCATGACCTGAGCTGAAGGCAGACTTTCACCTACTGAGCCACCTGGGTGCCCCTCATTGCCAAGCTCTTAATTATTATTGCTATATAGTGTTTTAATAGTTGGTAAGCCTTTTTGCCTCCACCTTTCTTCTTTTTCAGAATTTTTTTGATATTGTAGGTTTGTTTTTCCGTGTGAAATTTAATTTAATTATTTAACTAATTTATTTTTTCCATGTGAAATTTAGAATCAGTTTGTCTGGTTCCCCAGAATATCCTGTTACCATTTTTTATTAGGATAACATTAAATTTATAGACTAATATTGGAAGAATTCACACCGTTACAATTTTGAGTATTCCTACCCAAGAATATTGTTTTTCTATTTTGTCTCCTTCTATGTCTTTTAGTGGGGTTTTCAGTTTTTCTTCATTAGGTTTTTTGTTATTGTTGTTGTTACATTTATTCCCGGAGACTTTTATCTCTTTTAGTTACTCTTGTGAATAGTATGTTTTGTATTTTCTAGCAATGGTTTGTATATGAGGAAGTTAATTGACTTTGATATGTTTATCTGATATATCTGCCAGCTTGCTGCACTCGTATTTCTAGTTGTTTACCAGGTATTCCCTTGTTTTAGGGACACATAATTATTTCTAAAAATGATGAAGATTTAGTTCTTTTCTTTCTAATTTTATACATCTTATTCTTTCTCTTGTTTAATGACATTTGTTAGTACTGTCAGAACATTGTTAATACTGCTAATACTAATACTGCTGACAAGTGGACGTTCCATGATGATGGTTCATAACTTGAGATTTGTATTTGTCATGTTAAGGTGATAACTGGTCATGTTATCAGAATTCTCTTTCTAGATGATCATTTATTTTTCCTCTCTTAATCTGTGGCTCTGATGAATTATATGAATAGATGTGTTAATATAGAACTATCCTTGTGCTTCTAATAGGAATCTCGTTTAAGTCATGCTGTATTTTATGATTTTTGGATTCTGTTTGATAATACTTTATTTGGGTTTTTATATCATTTATAAAAAAGATTAGTTCATGGTTTGTTATATTCTTTTTGTCAATTTTGAAATTATTATAATGGCTGTAACACTTTTTAAGTGTATAAATAACTTGAATTAAGCTAATTTTATTAGTGAAGATTGTTTGGGTGGTATTTTTCAAACATTTTTGACTGTGACCTACAATGAGAAATGCAGTTTTAAAATTTTTATTTAAAAATTTTTTTTCTTTGAAGATTTTATTTATTCATTTGACAGAGAGAGAGAGAGAGAGAGAGAATCAGGGAGCATGGGTGGGGGGAACAGCAGAGGGAAAGGGAGAAGCAGGCTACCTGCTGAACAGGGAGCCTAGCCTGATGCAGGGCTGAATCCCAGGAATCTGGGATCATGACCTGAGCAGAAGGCACTTAGCTGACTGAGCCACCAAGGCTCCCTGAGAAATGGATTTTATAACATGATCTGTGTGTGTATGTAAATTAACAAACATTCCACAATAGCACTCATTCCTACTCTATATGATTTAGTCTAAGATTTTCTCTTCCATTAATTTACTTAAAAAAAAAATTAGTCATGGTCCACTAAAGGGTCATGGACTACAATTTGTAAAACACTGACTTAGGTTCTTGTTTAAAAAAAATCATGGAGTATAACTGATTCATCACTGGTTGGTATATAATTGCTTCATTAGCTGATGATCATGAAAGCAATTTGTAAATTGTAGGTACTTTTTAAATGTGAATCATTTATTGATCTTATCAGCATACTGCCTGTCATGTAATAAGTACTCCATATTGACTGATTTCTAATAGATTTGGGAGTTTGGCTTTAGAATTCTTTTCTTCAGTTCGTTTAGCAATTTCCTTTTCATGTTGGAAATATTTTTAAAAAGTATCTGACCTGGACTCTCCAAATGATGAGATACCATTGTGTGAAATAATAAGGCTAAACGATTATTGTGTTATCAAGAAGACAATTATGCTAATAAGTACTACATCTTTTCATTCATTTTGGCTTTTCTTATTGATTTTCTTTTTCAGGAATGTCTGAATCTGAACAGGCTCTTAAAGGTACTTCTCAAATTAAATTGCTCTCATCTGAAGATATAGAAGGGATGCGACTTGTATGTAGGGTAAGAGTTATTTTTCCACCATGGGATTAAAATATGTTTAAGTGGACATGAAGTAATTAAACATGAAGTCAGTGATTTGTTGATTTATCAAGGTAGTAAATGTTACATTGTAAGACTATGGCTAGCCATACTAACTTTTCATTAAATGATTGTTAGCATATAATTCATGCAACTTTTGTTTTCTACTTCAATAATTTAGATAGCCTCTTTGAGAAATAATATGGCAGGTAATCTAGTTTTTTTACCTGTTGTATTATTATTACTATTTTTTAAAGAACCAGGTATTCATGATATTTTGTCATTTTATTTTCACAAGTCATCATAACAGGCAAGCTTTAAGGCTGTTTATAAAGTTAAGGTAAGGCTTCTGTTGTGAAATACAGTAGCCCACCCTTGTTTGTGGTTTCACTTTCCACGGTTTTAGTTACCCGTGGTCAACCATGGTCTGGAAGCAGGTTATCCTTCTGATGTATTGTCAGAAGGTTAATAGTAGCCTTATGCTACATCACAATGCCTGTGTCCTTCACTTCACCTTATCTCATCATGGAGGCATTTTACATCTCACATCATCACCAGAAGGGTAAGTACGATATAGTAAGACATTTTTAGAGAGAGAGATCACATTCATAAAACTTTTATTAGAGTATATCGTTATAATTGTTCTGTTTTATTATTGTTGTTTGTCTCTTACTGTCCTTAAATTTATAAATTAAATTTTATCATAGATTTATATATATAGGAAAAACATAATATATGTTGGGTTTAGTACGGTCTGGTTTCAGGCATCCAGAGGATCTTGGAACGTACCCTTGCAGATAATGGGAGACTATACCTAGGAAGTAAAAATACTCTATACCTAGGAAGTATAAAAATACTTCCTATACCTAGGAAGTATAAAATACTCCTATGCCTAGGAAGTATAAAATGTGAGAAGACTTAACTTCCATCAATTGATTATTGTTTAGGTTCTGTAGGCTATGCATTTTTGCATAGAAATCATTCATGCTTATTTATTAAGCTAGTTAGCCCAAATTTATTTATATATTTATATACACATCTGTTTATTGAGGGACATTAGAAATACAAATGGTTTTAAAATGAAAATTTGAGATTATCATATTCATGGTGAGATTTATTTTTACAAATCTCTTACAAAATCTAAGATAGTACAAAGTGTACAGATTTCTGTTTCTATTTCATTTCTTCTTGAGTGTTTTAAATATTTCTCTTTTACAGCTTGCTAGAGAAGTCTTGGACATTGCTGCTGGCATGATTAAACCTGGTGTAACTACTGAAGAAATAGATCATGCTGTACACTTAGTAAGAACTTTCCTTTTGAAAACATTTTTCACATTATTAGCTTCTAAAAATTAAGTAAGCTTAAGTTCTGAATGTCCAAAAAATGTCAAATTAACATAGCTAATTTGAAAGCAGATTTTTATTTTGTTAAATATAGAAAATATTCAAATCTTTATTCCCATTTTTAAGTATCTGCAATATATGGTCTGAGGTGAGCTTGAAATATCTTGTTTCTGAAACTTACATTTTATGTTTTAGTTTAGTTTTTATAAAATGATTAATTTTATAGATTTATAGTGCTTTGTTTTTTTAATTATAGTGCTGTAAATAAATCATACCACTCCATACATTAAAAATTCTGAAATAAAAAAGAATACAACTTCTGAAACTACATTAGTATAAAAATGTTACCTTTCATAGCTATAGCAACAAAGAAGTAAATAGATAAATGTTTGTAGTAAATATGATATAGGGATATCTTTTTTATAAAGATTGCCTGTCCCTCATGGAGAGACCTTAGTTTGTGAGTAGTAGTGAATGCGCACATTTTATGAGTAGATTGTTCACAAGAGAAGAGCAACAATTAGTTAATAAATCACATGGAAAACTAAACCTCCTATGGTAATATAAACAAATACAGATCATGAATACCTACTGAATTAGTGAAGTTTTTTTTTTTTAATATTTTATTTATTTATTCATGAGAGACACACTGAGAGGCAGAGACACAGGCAGAAGAAGGAGGCTCCATGCAGGGAGCCTGGTGTGGGACTCGATCCCTGGACTCTGGCATCACGCCCTGAGCTGAAGGCAGGTGCTCAACCGTTGAGCCAGCCAGGCATCCCGTTAGTTAGGTATATTAAAGATGTTTATTTACACTACCTTATGGAGGAGATGAAGCTGGTACTCTTTTACATGGTGATGCTACTTTAAATTGGGACGACCTTTTTGAAAGGAAATTTGACAATCTGTCTTGAGATATAAAAAGGCTCATAAATTTATTTATTTATTTATTTACTTACTTACTTACTGAGAGAGAACATATGTGTTCGTGCGTGCATAAGTCAGGAGGGTTCAGAGGGAGAAAGAGAGAGAGAATCCCAAGTGGGCTCCATGCCCCAGTGTGCAAGCAGTGGGACTTGATCTCACATGCCTGAGATCACAATCTGAGTCAAAATGAAGAGTCAGACATTTAACCAACTGAGTCACTCAGGCACTCAACTTGTAAAATATTTTATTTAAAAAATGTATCAATTCTGATTTGGGGGAATTGTTCCATATGTTACAAAATATATAGTATGCATTAACAGCATTTTGCGTGCTTGCTATAGCCAAGATGTTCTTTTTGTTTTAAGATTTTATTTATTTATTAGAGAGCAGGAGTGGCAGGGAGGGGCAGAGGGTAGAGAGAAGCAGACTCCCCACTGACCAGGGAGCCTAATTATGGGGCTCCATCCCAGGACCAAAGGCAGATGCTTAACCAACTAGGCACCCCCAGGTGCTCTTTTACCTGCTTCTTTTACCAACTCATTTAATTTCTGCAACAACTCCATGAGGTAGACACCACTGTTGCCTCCATTGTATAGGAAAGGAAACTGAGGCAGAGGTTAATTAACTTGTCTAATGTTACACAACTTGTAAGTGATGGAGTTGGCATTTTTAGTCAAGAAGGTTTGCTGTGCTCTAAACTACTATTTATACTGGCTATGGGAAGTGTAGAAGTATATTATTAAATAAGGGAAAAGTGACAGGCATGTAGTTATTGGTTGTAATTTTTTTTGTAATTGAGAAAACTTAATTTAAATTTCTGGTAATAGTGGAATTGCCAGTGAAATTACGATATATTTCACGAATCATATTATATGCAGCTGTTTAAAGATTAGTCTGAAGACTGTGTAGCAGTATGGAAAGAAATATCATACATGCTGTGACTCTCACTGTATTAAAAACATCCAAGTAAAATAAGACTGATTAAGGAAAACCAGACCATTTTCTTAGAGGTACCTTTGTTGTTCTATATGAATATAATGATTAAATGTATTTGTAAGTACTTTATCATCTCTTAATTATGTTGGTATTCCTTTTTTTGGTCATAGGGATACAGGCTTGTTATATAAAATAATTACATTAAAAGTACATGTTAATACTTTATTTTATTTTAAAGTATTTTTAACAAAAAGTAGTTAATTCTAAATTAGAATCATATATAATATTTGTGTATGTTTATAAATATTTGTAATATGTGAATTTGCTTTTCTTTTACAATTATCAGTAAACTGGTTTGCAAACAGTCTGGTGTATATTGTTTAAGATACTATTTATTACTATTTCTAAAGTATAAAATGTCAAGTTCGTTAGCATAGGTACAACAAATTTTTTCACATTTTTCAAATTTTAAAATCAGGTTCATTTGCATATGGGTTAATTTTTTTCTTTTGTACATTCTAAATTATTTTCTTTGTATTTTAATTTATTATAGGCATGTATTGCAAGAAATTGTTATCCTTCTCCCCTGAATTATTATAATTTTCCAAAGTCTTGTTGTACTTCAGTGAATGAAGTTATCTGCCATGGGATTCCAGACAGACGGCCCTTGCAAGAAGGTGATATTGTTAATGGTAAGAAATATGTAAGTGTGACTTCTGTCCGCATCAGTGAAGCAACAACAAGGTTTTGGGAGTCTGACAGTGACTAGTGTTTTGTTTACTTGCTACCTATTTTTAGCTTAGTCTTTTGTGTTTAAAATTTAAAAGAAATCTTAAATCTATGGATATGGAAACTTTTTTTATGATTTTAAGATAACTGCTTTTAAGATACTTTTAGTATGATAGGTTTGGTAGTGCATGAGTTTCTTTAATGCCAGTTATTTTATGTGATTGTTAAAAAGGTGAAAGATGTCAGTGAAATGTGGAAGTAATGTTATTTCAAGTGAGATTTTCCCCCCTCTTTTCCTTTTAGTGCACTAATGATTTTGAAGAGATCAGGGCAGACTTTTTAGAGATAAGGAGGAATTTTTAGCAATATATGAAGACCCTAAGAAGAAAGCTAAATTCTATAAGAAGTGCCTTCCTTGATGTGTTAGAGGTCCTGAAAGTGGCTGTAAGGACCACTGTGTTAACCTGTCTTGAGACCGCAAGTGCAGAGGAAGGAGATGCCAAGATACTTCTCTCTGTGATTAAAAGAAATATCGACAAAGAAGGTGTCCCTAGATGGTATTTTTAATATTGGTTAATAACTTGGTCTCTTTAGGAATCAGATACCCCGTCAGATGGGGAAGCATGAGCCCATATGGTAAAGGCTGCAGGGAGTGCCCTGCTGTGATGCTGGCTGGGAGTGATAGTGGAGACAGCTGACACTTCTTATCCCGGTTGTTATTCTTTAGTTAGGGTATCTCTGTATGAAGTGCCATAGGTTTTCAGTGGTCTGGCCAACCCTGTTTTTTTATACAAACACTCTTATTTTGATTACATGTGTAATGCGTGAGGTTTTTCAGGAATATATGTGTCATGCTGGCAAACACACTATTGTGATACTTTAGGTTGGTTGAAAATCCATGGTTTAAAAATACTAATTTAATGTGTACATTTAGTGTTTTATAGTTATATACCAGTAGTCGTACTCTAAAATATGAGGACAGTGGGAAGGATGAATTTTCACAGTTAAGTGAAGGGCAAATGAGTCTCTGAAAAGTAAGTTTAGAATAGTATAAGTTTTCCTATTTGCAGATTTGCTAGAAGGAAAAAAAATCTCATCAAAGATGGAGAGTGAAAGCAATATTTTCTGTTTAATGTCAAAATGTAGCACAGTCCTCCGTTTAATGCTATTAATTTGGCTTATTGATCTTGCATGAATGTATCCTCAATAAATTTCTTCTGCCACACCTGGTCTAATTACTACTATACCTAGAAAAGCCCACCTTCTGACTTGTGCTGCATGACCATGTCCCTTTTCTCCACGGTGAGTTCAGTTGCATTACAGGTGATAACTGTATATCCATTAGTGTCTAATTTAAGAATGCAGAAATTGTCTTGCTCACGAAGCTGCTTGCTGCTGTCATGTTGGAGAAGTGACTTCTATTTTGAAATAAAAAGAAATGTGGTCTTTATATTTGTACTTTATATTTGTTGTTTTGCAGTGGACATCACTCTTTATCGCAATGGTTATCATGGGGACTTGAATGAGACGTTTTTTGTTGGAGACGTGGATGAGGGAGCACGGAAACTGGTGCAGACCACGTATGAGTGCCTGATGCAAGCCATTGACGCAGGTCAGCATCAGTGCTGGCACCCGCTAGAGCTGCTGTGTGTTGTGATGGGCCTCAGATGGCTCTTGTTGCATTCCTTGTCCCTGCCAGTTTTGCCTCTACCCTCCCTGAGTTAGCTTCAGATTTTAGCACTAACTGATTTATGGGTGATTTGGAATTTCATTTTCTTTGGCTGATAAATGAGGAAGAATGTATATTATTTATATAGAACATGATAAATGTATAGTTCTTGAGTGCAGTTTTTCTTCTATTGTTAATTCTGTCATAAGTATTATGTTCTCTTTATAAAAAAAAAAAAACAAGATGCTAGATTATGAGAGAAAAATGAATGATCTTCCCGTAATACTTTCCTCTTACCTTTTTATATTTTTTTTCTATTTTAACATTTAGGTTTTTTTCTCCCTTGTGCATTAACAGACAGACACAGACACACCACATACACCTATGTGTATCTGTTTAGTTAGGTTAAATGGAGTTACAGTAGTGGTAGCATTTTGTAATTTGGTACTTTCTCAATAGGATCGTTTTGTTTTGTTTCTAAAGATTTTATTTATTCATGAGACACACACACACACACACACACACACACAGAGGCAGAGACACAGGCAGAGGGAGAAGCAGGCTCCATGCAGGGAGCCCGACGTGGGACTTGATCCCAGGTCTCCAGGATCATGCCCTGGGCTGAAGGAGGCGCTAAACTGCTGAGCCACCCAGGGATCGCTTTCCCTTTCTCAATAAGATCTTTATGATTTTTCTAAATTAGCATATGTATCTAATGCATAGATATACTCCCTTCTTTAAATGACTATCTATTATATCCAGAGTATAAAAATTTCTACAGCTATTCCTCTACTGGAAATTTGTGTTTTCTAGACGTCTTGCTGCTGTGGTGAATAATAATTGTTTTTTTAAGTGAATAATACCTTTGAATAGAGATGTATTTCTGTAGATTTTTTCAAAGGCTGTCTTTGTCCATACAAACAGCCCATTCAGATTTGTTTGTTTGTTTGTACTGGGTCTTATGAGGAGAGAGAAAGAATGGCTTAGTGGGAATACCAGCAGACTATTACTTTAAGAGGGCAGTTTGAGGGCAAACAGTTTTTTCAGTTGAAACCCACAACATTTTAGCTCTATTGTTCAGTGTATTATCTGTACCTGATGTCCCTTTCCCCACAATAAACCTGATATATCAACAAAGTATTGGACGTTGACCAGGTTCTTTGGCAAGCACATAGTTATCTCTGATGACATAGATTTGTTATTTTTATTGTTTTGAGCCTGTTTTAACATGCATGGGAGATGATGAAACTTTCACTAATAGAATTGGAGGAATGAAAAGTGAGAACATGATATTTTTATCAATGTGTGAGATTTCTTTTTTACTTACTCATTTTAGATTATTTAAAAACTAATATTCTTTGGTTTCTCATTTGTGGAAGTGGTAGTTTAAAATAATTTTTAGGGTTTTTGCCAGATAATGCCTTGAGGGTGTATGTCCTTTTTACTTTTCTGTGAGCTGATTGAAATAACCAGACAGGTGATCAAATGTTGTTTTTACAAAGACACAGGAGTAAAACTTGCCAAGAAACTATCAGAAACCAGAATCTTCCTAACAGTGGCCAGGAAAGAACACAAGTTGCTTAGTCTCTGGAAAGTGCTGTTAATACCTTTGTGTGTAGCAGTCTTGCCCCTTGTATTCTACTAACTTGGCTGCTCGGGGTAGTGCAGCACAGTAGAGAGCTTGACTCTTGTTGAAATTATCCTTCTAGAATAGGGCTTCTCCGCCTATGCATTGTCGGCCTGGTGAGTCTGCTAATTCTTTGTCATAGGGCCTTCTGTGTATGGTAGTATGCTTAGACACATTCTGGTCGTTACCTGCCGGATGCCAGTTACCCTGGCACTCCTACTTGTGACAACCAGAAATATCTCCAGGTTTTAATGAAGTGCTTTCTTGGGATGAGAATTGTTTCTAGTTTGAGAATTAGGACAGAATCTCCTCTCATGCTCTCCCATTACCTTTGATTTTCTTTGTTGTATATTATGCAAAACGGGTTAAAATTTTTGCTTCCTCTCCCACTACTGGGGCTGATAGGAGGTCTTAGATTGGAATGCAAGCAGATCATTATGAAAGTCAGCATGGTTCCTCAAAATTATTAATCCCTCCCTCCCCCAGCAAAAGTCAAGCTGGAACGTATAGTTAAAATCAAGTATATATTGATTGAAATGATTTCTGGAGCTGTTTGCCCAGAGATTTGATTGGCTGGTTGTCCAATCAACAGAGATTTGGTTGTCCTGGGGTCTCAGTGCTAGGAGAGCCATAACAACGAGAACCACTCTGTTTTGGTTTTTATTGAAACAGTGGTAAAAGTCATAAAAATTAAGCAGAGGAGGAAGAATGTAGTTAAAAGTATCTTTCCATATCCTGTCCCCAGGATTGTGTTCTGAGGCAACTATGAATAACTTTAGGATCACCTTTATGGGGGTAAAGAAGCCCAAGGGAAGTAATTCTTTGAGAAGTTGATCAGAATGAAACTGAGGACAAGTCAAATTACTTTCTGGACGTTCCTTTTTCTCCTGAGGCTCTGTACTCTCCTTACTACTTCTGTTCACTTTAAAAGAGGAGCACACTTGGGGAACCTGGGTGGCTCAGTTCGTTAAGTGTTCGACTCAATTTTCACTTCAGGTTATGACCTCAGGGTTGTAGGATTGAGTCCTTTGTGCATCAGGCTATGTGCTCAGCAGTGGAGGTGGAGGGGGTCTACTTGCAATTCTATCTCTCCTCTCCTTCTGCCCCTCTGCCCTGCCCCACACGTGCTCTTTCTCTCTAAAAAAAGGAACACACTTGACCTTAGAGGAGAGGAAGAGATGTGTGTTTTCCATTCTTTTGTTTATTCAGAAGACAAAAGGTGTATGTCCCTAAAACCCTTAGCGTACTGCACCCATGTCCTTTTATGCACCCAAGGAGGAAGCATAGGTGCTACTGGGTTGAATCTCAACTTTGTCATTTACTGGCCATATAGCATTTCTGTCCCTTGGTTTCCTCATCTGAAAGTTTTGTATATATATGTTTCTATGTAGCATATAAAGCATTTAGAAAAGTTCCTGGCACATAGATAGTAATTACTCAGTAAATATTAGTTATTATTATTCTTTGTCATTGGTCTTCTTTCCTTTCAGTGAAACCTGGTGTTCGATACAGAGAATTGGGAAACATTATTCAGAAGCATGCCCAAGCAAATGGGTTTTCAGTTGTTCGAAGCTATTGTGGGCATGGAATCCACAAACTTTTTCATACAGCCCCCAATGTACCCCATTATGCCAGTAAGTACTATCCAAAGATTTGATCTTTGCTAAGCATTTATTCAAGAGATATTTATTCGAATATATAACAGGACCTACTATTTTGTATTTATTAATCTATAAGCTGTTATAAATGGACCCTCAAAATATATTTTTGCTTATAACACACTATATGTTCATATCTTGCTCATGTTAACAGTCCAAAAGGTGTGTTTGTTTGTTGTTGAGGATGGTGATAGGTCAGTTATTCTGTGACCCAGGTTCTGTTATCTTCAGCCTATCTTTCAAGGTCACTTTGGGTTACTCTTCTAATCTGTAGATACTGGAGAGGATGGGGAAAAGCATGAAATGGTATGTGTAGGAGGTTTTTTTTTTTTTTATGAGTGTAGCTAGTTTTATTTTTTAAAGATTTTATTTATTCATGATAGTCACAGAGAGAGAGAGAGAGAGAGAGGCAGAGACATAGGCAGAGGGAGAAGCAGGCTCCATGCAGGGAGCCCGACGTGGGATTCGATCCCGGGTCTCCAGGATCGCGCCCTGGGCCAAAGGCAGGTCCTAAACCGCTACGCCACCCAGGGATCCATGTGTAGGAGGTTTTAATGCACCAGCCTGGAATTGGCATAAATCAATTATATTTACTTTTCATTGGCAGGAATTCAGTCACATGGCTATGCTAACTGCAGAAGAGGTTGGGAAATGTAATCTAGCTGTGTACTCAGAAGAAAAGTAAACTAGTTTTAGTGAATAGCTTGCAGCCACTGCCATGGGTCTAGCTATCAGTATTCTGACTCCTTAAATGAAATTGGTTTGGTTTGGTTTGATTTCATAGCGTATGGCAAATGCTTTACTATCTGTTGGTATAAATACAGGGGAATAGACAAAAGACCTTTCTTTAAGTTCAGTACTGTCTGATAGAATAACAAAGGAAGTGTGGACAATTAATGTCTTCCAGAAACCTTTTTTCTTGGAGAGCTAAGACACACAGGAATAAGTCTGCTATTTAGTGCTAAAAAGGAAAGCTGTCTACAGAAACTGACCTAAGAAGGAATTTAACAAGTATGTATAAGTTATTGCAATATAGACATTTTCACATAGGTTTTTGTGAAAGCTTGTATTCTCATCTAGAACAATAGTAGGGAATTGTACCTATCCTAGAAGTGTTACTAGGAATAAGTGAGAGAATACATGGAAAGCACTTAATATTAACTCTTGGAACGATCATGATGATAATGATATGCATTATTTCATTAGATCACCACATCTGAATAATTTCTTAGCCTTATTTATTTATTTGTTTATTTACTTATTTATTTATGTGGTAGGCTCCATGCTCCTCGCAACCTTGAACTCACGTGTTTGAACTCACAATCCTGACAAGAAGACCTGAGCTGAGATCAAGAATTAGATCTTTAACTGACTAAGCCACGCAGGTGCCCCGTTAGCCCTGCTTTATAGAGCAGATTCTGCAAAAAGAAAGGGAAAAGCGAAGAAGGAAAAAGGAAGGCAGTCAGACTCTGTCCTTAGAGAAGTACACTGTTTACTCAGGTTCACAGACCAGTAAGGAAATGCTAGAGGTAGGATTGGCGCCTGGCTTCTTTCTAGAGGCAGTCTTTTTCTGTACTTTGTGCTGCCTAGTGAGGACTGAAGCATTGGGCACAGGTCCTGTGGGAGAAATACGGAATGGTTGAAATCGTGGTTTGGTGGAGTAGATGGGGAAAAATATTCCAGGTAGAGGGGAATCATGAGTAGGTGCTTCACGGTGAGACTGAACGGAGACCAGGTAAGCTTGGGCTGAGTATTTTGTGTTAAAAACTAACAGTAGGCAGTTCCTGACCAGGGACATTTGATTTCATTTGTAGGGATTTGCAGAAACATTTTTGAGCAGAAGAATGACAAGGTGACATTAGTTTGGGAAGACAAATTTGGCAATGGTGTCTAGGAGGGTATAGCGGGTGTGAGAGCAAGTCAGGCTAGATGTGCAGGCAGCCTGATCACAGCTGCTGGTGCAGGTCAGGTGTGAGCTGATAAAATCCTAGGTGTCACTAGCTGTGAAGAAAAGGGAAATGAGTGAGAAGCCTCTCAACGAGAGAAGCTGGAGAAGCAGTTTAGAGCACAGCATTTGATATAGATCAACATTTATTAGCAGACCACAAAGTTCTTGTTTAAGCTGTGAATTGTGCTTGAAATAAAAATTAGCAACAGAAAGTAAGTAACCAACTTAGTTCCTTCCTGGTAGGCCCTGTAATCACCGGATATAACCTTACATTAGCAGAATAGAAGTAGCTACTCTGATTACAGTGATACATGTGTATGTTTCTAGGTGTGTGTGTAAAAAGAGTGTGTGCAGGGAAGGGGGTGAAGAAAGTCCCTTTACTTAGGGAATTGACAAACTCAGGTCTAGATACAGATTATATAAAGACAGACTGAAGAAAATAGAATTTGTGGGAGAAGAGGATATGGATCAGTGATGATAGTGTCTGTAAAACACATAAAACCATTTAATTAGGAATAAAAAGCAAAAAAAAAAAAGAATAAAAAGCAATTCTGAAAAAAGAAGCAAAGACCAGATATATACTTGTTTTATGTATTTGATAACGTTTATGAAAAGTCTAGTGTAAATTAGGTTTATATAAATTAAAATATGTTGTGATCACTTTAGGGAGGTGTAAAAGGAAACTGCTGAGTCTTTGTACAGAGGACACTTTTGAAATGTAAATGATCCCGCCTTTGGCTTGTAACTCTGTGGTATCCCTAACAACTGAAGGTGGAACTAGGAAATTGTATAACTCCCCTATACCCTTCTGTGTAAGAGAAGTCTTTGTTAGATTAGAGTGATTAAGTCATTATGGTTGGGAAGTAATGATGATAAGACTCTACATTTAGAACGTATTTTATAATAATTCTGTGAGGTAGGTGGTAGAGCAAGTACAAATTTTTTAAAAAGTACTCAGCCTAGTATCTGCAGTAGTGTAGTCAATCAGAAAAGGTATATTTGCAGAGTGAGGTATGTTGAGAAACTGAAACTGTGAGTCAAGTTGAGTGAGAGATGTAATGTTTCTAGAATAATGAAGTCAGTGGCAAAAACAGGAGTGGAACTTAGAGTTCACTGTCCACTAGTAATATATTCTAAGGCACATTATGTAATTAAAAAATTTCCAGTGGTCATATTAAAAAAAAGTAAAAAGAGGGATCCCTGGGTGGCGCAGTGGTTTAGCGCCTGCCTTTGGCCCAGGGCGCGATCCTGGAGACCCGGGATCGAATCCCACGTCGGGCCCCTGGTGCATGGAGCCTGCTTCTCCCTCTGCCTGTGTCTCTGCCTCTCTCTCTCTCTCACTGTGTGCCTATCATAAATAAATAAAAATTAAAAAAAAAAATAAAAATAAAAAAAGTAAAAATAAATGTTTTATTTAATGCATTGCATTCACAGTATTAACATTTCAGCATTTTGTCAATGTAAAAAGGGTTGAGATATATCACAAACTTTGTCTTTGAACTTAGCTTATTTTTTTACACATATAGCCAATACCATTCTGACTAGCCTCTTTGCAGGTGGACAGTGGCTACATGCAGCCAGTGCTAATGGTAAGGGGACAGCCTAGCTCCAGATATCTTTATCCTTTTTGTTTCTAGGACACCATACTGATACTCTTGACATTAAAAAATATGTAAGATATATAAAATAAATTTTTAAATATATAAAATTAAAAAATATATTTTTTGTAGTAAGTTATAGATCATTGGGACAGAAAATTCATGGGATTAGAAACAGAAAGTCAAAATTATTTTTTTGCCTTAGATTTTATGACAATCTACAAATGCCAGATTTGGAAATCTGCAGTAAAATATTTTTTGGCACTACCTAAGGTAGTAGAAAGAAGCATGATAGCTATTCATTAGGGAAGATGTGCAGGAATGTAAACGTGTGGGTGATATCAGACCATACCTATGGAGAATGGTGTGTAGTTGATGCAGCCTCTGGACACGTGTCCTTCATTACCAGAGTCAGGGTCATGAAGACTAACCTTACCAAGAAACCCTGAAAGCCAGTGCTTTTGCCATCTGGTGGTAGGCAGAGCAAATGCAATCGTTCATTTACTGATGTTCACATCTGTTCTTTTTAATTTGAACTTTAAACTGGTATCTCCACTTTTGTCTGAGATTGTCTCAAAAGATCTGTCCCTATTTTTACCTTTTGGCCTTTTTTGGAGGAAGGCAGGTCTGGATACTTTAATTTGTGTAGTTGTGTTTTTCATGATGGTCCTGAAAAATCATCTCATGTTAGTGAACAATGTGTACTCTTACAGTGAGCTGTTCAACAGTACAAGGTTGATTTTTTTGCTGCGTGTTCAGAATTTTTTTCCTCTAATTTCAGAAAATAAAGCAGTTGGAGTGATGAAGGCGGGCCATGTATTCACAATTGAGCCAATGATTTGTGAAGGTGAGAAAAAGGGATGCCTTAATGTTCTTTAATTAAATGTTTATTTACTTTTGATTACCCAGGATCAGATTAGTAGTCTGCTCTGTGTATTTTTATGTTGGTTCATTTCCACTTCCTGTCCCATCTCAAACTCGATTCAGTGTCCTGTAGAGAACTGAACGTCATAAGGGTTGGCAAAAAAAGCAGTACTTTCTGCCTGGGAATTCTCGTATCAGTAGATGCTGAAGTACTTGAATCCCAGTCCGTTTCCATAAAAGATGCTGTCAGAGGTGCATTGTAACAATCCGGAGACTTCGTCAACCCTGTGTAGCTCGCTTGGCGGGGTGCTAGGGGGAGGAGGAAAGAAGCAGTGCCACCCACTTAGAGGCAGACACAGGTATATGCTTTAATTCTCCACAATTTACGAGGTAGGTGCTATCCTCATTATATAGGAGAGGAGACTGATCCTTGAAGAAGTTACATAACGTGTCCAAAGTCACTTAGCTAGTTATGTGACAGAGATTGTCAGACTCTAAACTCATGAGCTGTTCTGCCTCTACAGAGTCTCTGCTCAGGTCATCAGGTGGGATCATACAACTCTTGTGAAAGCACAGCAAAGACACACGTAGTGCTGGTACTTTTATGTCCTCACTGTTACTTCCCTGTGGCAGGCTTGTGGCAGTGATGAAAACCCAGTGTCATGATGAGGACTTCTCACCCAGATGGTCAGATGTTCTCTTCACCTTTTTTTTCAGCCAGTTCTTGGTTGGGATTAGAGGATACAGTGAGGCAATGGTAGTGGGGCTGGTGTGTCCTGGGGCTTTATTAAAGGATACCTCCTTTCTGGATCCTTCTGGTCTTCTTTATGACCTGATCTTAGGAGTGGCATCCCGTTATGTCTGCCACATTGCAGTGACTTAGAAGTGAGTCACTAAATCCAGCCCACAGACTTCTTTATAACATGATCCTTTGCTCCCTTTTCTGTAAAATGAAATGACAGTCTTTAACCTGCCAATTCTCTAGGACTGCTGTTGTAAGAATTGAGGCAATTTATAGCAGCACAAAATACCTGGTGAACTTTAAAGGGCTGTACAAAATGTAAGGTATTGCTTTTGTCATCTTCATGGAATAAGAATAAAGTTCTGATCATGTGGAACCAATTGCAAGAGCAATAAGTATATTAGAAAGGCAAGAACCTGAGAGGAAAACATTTGGATTATATACCTATTTTCATTAACTGGCACCTGGTAGGTGAGACATAATGTGTTATTTCCAGGTATAAGCAAATAACTTTCCAAGGAGCCTGGTCAGATAATCATCAAATTATAATGCATATATGTCAGTGTAACTCCTCTAGGTTAAATCCTACCTGTGGAGCGAGAAGTTTCAAATCCAAAGAGGAATTTGAATTTCCTCAGAATAGTATCCAGATATATCTGATTTGAAATTAGTAAAGATCGTGTTTTAAGCAGATCACAATAAAGTCAGAGAAATATTATATCTTAAATCCAGTTGTAAAAGGGTTACTCATTACATCAGAAAATACCCAGTCACTCATCTTTACATGTTTGACAAAGTGTGAGTTAACATTCTTCAAACTACCTCATATTCTCTTTTTAGGCTGGGATTAAATATTGCAAAAAAGTAGGTTACTTTACTATAGAGTTTATGCTCTGGGATTTTTCTGAGTCGGTGAGACCTAAGTTTGATAAAGATTACTCAGAGTGAAGATTAATTTTTTTGGAGGGGATCTAATTTGGAGACAAGAAAGTAGTCTCTGTAAACACTTTTATAGTAGTATCCAGAATTGTATAATTTTCTCATTTTATTTCTACCTCCCCTCCTCTCTCTCCTCTCCTTCTCCAGTGTGGTCTCTTTCAGGCTCTTTTCCCTGTGCTTTCATTTCCTAATTCTCTAGTCCCAGCCCCTCCCTAACCTGTTTTGCCTGATTGTCATTTCTTACCTTCTCTCACCAACCCCTGTTTCTCTTAGCCCTTTCTTCTGGTTACCGGGATGTGTGATCTACAATAATTGCACAGATTGGGATCCCTGGGTGGCGCAGCGGTTTGGCGCCTGCCTTTGGCCCAGGGCGCGATCCTGGAGACCCGGGATCGAATCCCACATCAGGCTCCCGGTGCATGGAGCCTGCTTCTCCCTCTGCCTATGTCTCTGCCTCTCTCTCTCTCTGTATGACTATCATAAATAAAAAATAAATAAAAACTTAAAAAAAAAGAATTGCACAGATTATACTCACCATCTGTGTGCCTCCCATTTAAGAATAATATCAGGAATTAAATGCTTTAATGAAAGTATAAGAAGATTATTTTCTTCACAATACACATTGGCTGCAGTTTAGTCAGATACCAAAGTTATAACAGGAAAGAGCTTAATTCAACTTTTAACTCACACTTTTGTAAGGAATAGTATCAGTATGTTTTCTAAAATGAAACCCAGTGCCTTTATTTTGGAAATATCATCTTGATTTGATATTTGGGAAGTATAAAAAATGTGAAGTTCTAACACACCCGAGGAATTTTAAAATATCGTCATTACTTCATTGGACTAAAGACCAAAATGAAGTTGAAAAGACTAAGACAGTTGAAGTATAAATAGGAATCTTTTATTATTGTTTTTACTGAAGTACAATTGACACACAATGTCATGTTAGTCTCAGGCATCCAGTAAACACACTGATTGGCCAGTACGATGACTCCGTGCTCATCAGGATAAGTATAGTCACCATCTGTCACCCAACGGCATTACAGTATTATTGACTATATTCCCATGCTATACTTTTCATCTCTGTAACTTACTTATTTTATAACGAAGTTTGTACCTCTTAATCTCCATTATCTATTTCGAACCCCTACCCCCACTCTACCACACACCTCCTCTCTGGCAACCACCAGTTTGTTCTCTGTATTTAAGAGTCTGATTGATTATTCATTTGTTTTGCTTTTTATGCTCCATGTATAAGTGGAATCATAGGGTTTTCTTTCTTTCTCTGACTTATTTCATCTAGCATAATATCATTTAGGTCTATCCATGTTGTAGCAAATGGCATGATCTCATCTTTTTTATGGCTGTGTAGTATTCCATTGCATATGTATACCATACTTTGTCATCCATTCATCTATCAGTGGACGCTTGAATTGCTTTCATATCTTGGCTATTGTAAATAATGCTGCAATAAACATAGGAGTGTATGTATCTTTTAGAATTAGTGGTTTTATTTCTTTGTATAAATACCAGTAGTGGAATTACTACTAAAATTAATTAATTTTTTGAGGAACCTCTGCACTGTTTTTTACAGCAATTGTACCAGTTTGCATTCCCACCAACAGTCCATAAGGGTTCCCTTTTCTCTATTTCCTTACCAACACATGTTATTGCCTTTTTGATCTTAGCCATTCTGACAGGTGTGAGGTGATATCTCATTGTGGTTTTGATTTGCATTTCCCTGATTATTATTGATATTAGGAATCTTTTCATGTACCTGTTGACTCTTTGTGAGTCTTCTTTGGAAAAATGTTTATTCAACTCTTCTGCCCATTTTTAATTAGATTATTTTTGGGTGGTTTTTGTGTGTGTGTGTGGTGTTGAGGTATATAAATTCTTTATGTATTTTGTATATTAACCCCTTATTAGATATATCATTTACAAATACTTTCTCCCATTCAGTAGGTTGCTTTTCTGTTTTGTTGATAGAGTCTTTGGTGTGCAAAAGCCTTTTATTTTAGTGTAGCTCCAATAGCTTGTGTGTGTGTATCTGTGGGTATTTACCTATTTTTTTTAAGGATTTATCTATTTATTGAGGGGGGCAGGGAGAGGGGCAGAGGGAGAGAGAGAGAGAATCTCAAGCAGCCTCTGTGCTGAACTTGGAGCCCAAGGTGGGGCTCAGTCTCATGACCCTGAGATCACAACCTGAGCTGAAACCAAGAGTTGGAAGCTTAACCAACTATGCTACCCAGGCACCCCCAATAGTTTATTTTTGCTTTTGTTTCCCTTGCTTGAGGAGACAGATTCATAAATTTGTCGATGAAGCTGATGTCCAAGAGATTATTGCTTATGTTTTCTTTAAGGAATTCCATGGTTTCAGGTCTTACATTCAAGTCGTCAGTTCATTTTGAGTTTATTTTTGTGTATGGTGTAAGAAAGTGGTCCAGCGTCATTCTTTTGCATGTAGCCGTCTACCATGTTTTTTTTTTTTTTTTGGTTCATTTATTTTATTTATTCATTCATGAGAGACACACACACAGAGAGGCAGAGACACAGGCAGAGGGGGAGAAGCAAGCTCCATGGAGGGAACCTGACGTGGGACTCGATCCCAGGTCTCCAGGATCACACCCCAGGCTGAAGGTGGTGCTAAACCTCTAAGCCACCGGGGCTGCCCGCTGTCTACCATTTGTAAATAGGGGTCTTAATAGTGAATTTTCTGATTGTTCTGTGATAATCCAAGGATATAGGAGTACATGCAAATGCACTTACCTAGAGAGTTTTTTTAGAAAACTGAGTGATAGAATTAAGAAATTTTTCTTGTTTGTTTAAGGCGGATGGCAGGATGAAACCTGGCCAGATGGTTGGACTGCAGTGACAAGAGATGGAAAGCGGTCTGCTCAGTTCGAGCACACTCTGCTGGTCACGGACACTGGCTGTGAAATCCTGACCCGGCGACTCGATAGCACGCGGCCTCACTTCATGTCCCAATTTTAATTTCTCCCAAAATGGCACATCTCAATAATACCTTCTGGCTGTACTATGCATTTTATTAAGAGTACAGAATGGAAGAGGAAATTTTTATTACTTGTTTTGTTTTGACTATAGATAAGGAAGGACTACAGCATTGGATGTGTGTCCTCCAGAACTTGTCTTGGGTCTGAAAAAGCTAAGAAGAAGAAAGTAAATATTCTCAACTCTTCAGTGCTCCCCTCTTCCTCCAGAAATCTCTGCACCCCTGTTTTCTCACTTGGCCTTTGAGCACTTTTTACTTAAACCTGCTTCTAGTTGCTTTTATCACTGCCACAACTGGGCCAGCAAGAGCCAGCTGCTCTCCAGGTGAATGTTGAAGAGGAGAATCCTTGAAAGATTAGCAACATATGTTGTTCCAGATTTTTTTTTATTATATATGTATACATTTTAAACTCCATGTATGTAATTACCAAACACTATATGACCTGGGCTTGTGTTGATTCTGCTCTGACAGGGTTCTATGCTGTCATAAATCGACCCCTAGTTTGCAGTGATTTATTTCCCCATTGGGAATCGGCCTCCCTCCTTCCCCATGCTAATGATTTACCCTTGTAATTGTGTGTAAGGAAGCACTCGGTCAGTGAGACCTCCTCTCCCATGTGGACTCTGTCAGTGAATGGATGTGGTAAAATTTGCTTTGGAAAAGGATTATCAGGTTTTTAAAAATCTTGTTTGTGGTAAAAATAGCCATGCTCCAGATAGTAGCTGGCTCTTGCAGAGCATGAGAATTTTGTTATACATTGCTATTTCAGACCTCTGTTTGGTCGAAATGAAGGGGAAAAGCTCCCTTTCTTCCCCTTTATTTTATTTCAAGGGCACACCTTGAAGACCCTCAGAGAAGGGCAAACTGCACTGCAGAGGTTGATGGGAAGACACAGTTCTGAAATCTCTTTAGCAGTGGGCAGAGTTAAGTGGGCTGTTCATTTCTCACATTTAGTAAACCTGGTAGTGATGATAAAGGAACATTTTTCAAGACTGGACCTGTTCCCTTGCAGTAGAGATGCACCTGTCCTTGGTGTGTTGAAAACACACTTTACCTTTACATAGTTGTGAACCTCATTAGAAACAGCCTCAGCTGCGCACTATCTGTGTTCCTTTCAATAGTTCAGTCCAAATGGGAGTGGATCCAGCGAACACATATCAGATCAAAGTTATTGTCATTGGAGTATACTTGATTGCTGGGTATCTGGTAACTTTCTTGTAAGATAATTTGATACCACTGACATGTTATATGAGAACATCTTTCCCAGAGTGCCTCAGACCTTTATTGCTTTAAGAGAATTATGATGATGTTTTCATTACTTTATTATTTTAATGATTTAGTGAAGTGACTGAATCTGGTATAGACTTTTTTGGGGTATGTGTGTGAAGTTTTTTATCAAACTGTAATATTTGTGAATGGAATGCCTTGCAATATGAATGTTAATATAATGTGTAAAGGGAGATTAAAAGTTTGAATGATTATCCCACCGTGTAGTCATTAACTTTGCTGCATTTATGGGGGATTTCAGAGGACAGTGGTGGGAATAGGGTGGCTGATTTCATAATCTGCAATAAACTCTTGACCGTTTGAGTAAAAAGATTCTTTGAGTTTAATGACTACATAAAAAATTCCAGTACCGTTTGGTTCAACAGAGTCTATCAGCAGCATTTGAGATGGAATCGTATTTTTGAGACCTAATTTTAAGACAATGATGAATATTTAGGGGACCGTTTTATGTATTGATCATGGAATTAACAGCGAGAGTTTATCTCATTAGAAATTAAGCTCAAGAAAGAAAAGTCTTGATGGGATAGTTTTGTTTTGTTTTGTTTTTTTGTAAAAAGGTGAACCAACACTTTGGTGATGATGCTTTCTTCGATTTGGGAGATTTTGAAACAGTATAGGCTGTAGTCTAATTGTAAATACCTAATTTCAGATGTTTATTAGATTTAGATGAAAACATCAATTGTATCAGACAGCCAACTTTTCAAAATAAGTCAATATATTTTTATTTTTTGGTGTTAACTTTTAAAATACTACATATATTTTTTCCTGCTATTCCTCTGTCCCCCTTGGACTTATAATTTAGAAGCAAGGGAATATATGTTTGCCATTTATCTTCATTTTAGGTCTTATGATAAAATGGATTAAGGTACATGAGAATCCATTCATTAACACTTTTATACCACTTTCTACAAGCAAGAATTACTTTTAAAGATTTTATTTATTCATGAGAGAGAGAGGCAGAGACACAGGCAGAGGGAGAAGCAGGCTCCATGCAGGGAGCCCTATGTGGGACTCAATCTTAGGATCACACCCTGAGCTGAAGGCAGATGCTTTAACCACTGAGCCACTCACGCGTCCCCACAAATCAATTAATAGGAGGAGGGTTAGGAATTTGTTTGCCATCTTAGCTTGATTCTTTTGTCTCAGAACCCTTTTTTTTTAAAAGATTTATTATTCATGAGAGACACACAGAGGCAGAGAGAGAAGCAGGCTCCACGCAGGGAGCCTGATGTGGGACTCCATCCCAGGCCTCCAGGATCACACCCTGGGCCAAAGGCAGGTGCTCAACTGCTGAGCCACCCAAGCGTCCCTGTTTTTTTTTTTTTTTTTTTTTTCTGTATGGTTAGAATTGAATGCCTGGTGCTTCACTTCGCTAAGGCCCCCCTAATCATCCTCAAGGTATCTGTAAGCTGTTTCTTCTGAAAAAGATTGTTCATTTCCAACTTTTTATTTTGAAAATTTCCAATTTATAGAAAAGTTCAAAGTATAGTACAAGGAAATCATCTTAAATCCTTTTCCTGTGTTCAGTGTTTACTTTGCCACATCTCTCTTTAGACACTTTCCTTTTGAAAGAAGTGGCTTCATACTTCACCCATTACTATTATAGCATGTCTCATGCAACATAAGCAATTTCTTACCTGGTCATAATACAGTTACCACACCCAAGGAATTTAACATTGATATAGAATTATCTATAGTACATAAACATGAATCGCAGTTTTTCCCAAGTGTTCCTTAAAGCTTTTCTTCTTTCTTAAAATCCAAGATCCAAACCCATGGCATTTGGTTGTCCTGTATCTGTGACTACATGTGTCCTGTATCTTTATTCTGGAACAAGCCTTTCTTTTGTTTTTTAATTTATTTTTAATTTTTATTACTGATTTATTTTGAGAGAGCGTGTGTGCACATGTCCGTGTGTAAGGGGAGGGACAGAGACACTCATACAGACTCCATGCTGCGAGCAGAGTCTGATTTGGGGGGGGGGGGGGGCGGGGCTTGATTCTAGGACTCTGATCATGACCTGAGCTGAAATCACAAGTCAGATGTGTAACCAGGCACCCCAAGCCTACCTTTTTATGAAATTGACACTTAAGAAAGCAAGCCAGTTAGCTTGTAGATTCTGTATTTCTTAGTTTCTCACGAGTAGGTTCAAGATAAATATTTTGGCATAAGAGTCTATTGATGGTATGTGGTGTATCTCATTCATGATGTCACATAATATCAGGAGACACAGTGTTAATTGTCACATTGCCAATATGAGTTTGGTCACTTGCTTTGCCAGACCTTCCCATTTTAAGAGTATTTTTTTCTGGGGCACCTGGGTAGCTTAGTTGGCTGGGTGTCCACCTTCAGCTCAGGTCATGATCCCTGTGCGCCTTGTGTTTTCTGTCAAATAACATCTTAAAAAAAAACCTCTTAAGCAAATAATCTGGGAGGAGATAATTGGAGACCATTTTGGTATCCTATTCACTCCATGGTTTTAACATTCACTGATAATCTTTGCCAGAGTCTAGTTTTATTACATTGCTGGCTGCAAACAGATTTTCTAAGTCTAGCCTTCCATCTACATTTTTTAGCTGGCACTCTTATAAAGAAGCATTTCCCCCCCCGTCCTATCTACTGTTTTTGAGTATCAGTGCAAGCTCATCAATTCTTAAAAACTGTATTTACTGTAATTGTTCCAAATTTGGCCAGCAGAGGCACCTTTAAGCTCATTCATGTGTCATTTTGACCTGTGCCTACCAGTCTTTGAGCACTTTCTTGCTTTTTGCCATAGCAAAGTGTAGGTTCATCATATAGCTTTCCTGTCCCACAGTGGGATAGGCTGTTTCTCCAAGGAGCTCTGGAGCTCTAGTTTTTTTTTCATGAGGAATGGTATTTGGAAATCAAGATTTAGGTACTACTGTGCCATTGTTTCCAGTCATTTTCAGGGAACAGAGCCAGGAAATGCATTTTTTTTTTTTAATCATGAGTTCATTCTGATACTTTTTTTTTAAGATTTTATTTATTCATGATAGACACAGAGAAGGAGGCAGAGACATAGGCAGAGGGAGAAGCAGGCTCCCCATGGGGAGCCCAATGTGGGACTCAATCCCAGGACCCCAGGATCACTCCCTGAGCCGAAGCCAGATGCTCAACTGCTGAGCCACCCAGGTGTCCCCATTCTGATACTTTGAAATCTAACACTAATCTTCCTCACCTTTTCCTGCTTTGTATTTCATAAACTGTGAGCTACTTTTAAACAATGAATACAGTGAATGTTGGGGGCAAAACATACAGTAGGAGAACTGAGGAGGATATTTTAGTGGTCTGGGACTTTGTATGTCCCTGTTCACTTTGTAGTTGTTTCTGTAAAGACACAATTCTTTTACTTCTATGCATTTATTATCTAAATCTCTCTTTATAATTAATAAAGTGCTTTCCAAATGTGTTTATGGTATAGTTTTTCTAAAAGGCGTTTGCTGACAAAGTATCCAATTTTGCATATTAAACAAAATTGGCTGAATCCAAAGTTGGTCTTTTTTCCTGGGTCAATGAGTGACTCTAAGCCCAAAGAACTGTCAGTTACCTTAGGACTTTGATCACCGGCCTGGCAGATTGGTAGCCAAGCAGAAAATGTTCTGAAGCCTTCTATGCATGGAAAATATGTTCCTCCTATCTCTAGATCAACTAACAAACATGTTGAGGATTACCAGCTATGTATAATTTTCCATTCAAGTGGGATAAATGGAAATAGCATGGATATTTTTTTAGAGGATTTGTTTGGTTTAAGTTGTACACACATTAACGGGTTCCCTGTGACAGAGTTTTGGATATAATGCAGTTTTATTCTGCCTCCTCCTCAAAGCTCATCATTTTATCCATTCCTACTTTATATGTTAGTTCTCTGCATACAATAAAGAACTTGTTCCAAGTCAGACATGTCTGTATATGGACTATTTTACTCCAGTGAACATCAGTAGGGTTAAGTAAAAAAAGCACATGCTGAAAATGGATATGCAAGCAAGATCTGAAAAATGTTAGCTAGGTATAGGAAAATTTTTCAGTAAAAAAGTTGCTTAAAGTTATTTTTTTGAGAGTGTGAGCGTGAGTGGGGGAAGAGGCAGAGGGGCAATCTCAAGCAGACTCCCTGCCCTGAGCACGGAGCTGGACACAGGGCCAATCCCACCACCCATAACTCGAGATCATGACCCGAGCCGAAACCAAGAGTCGGACGTTTAACTGAGCCAACCAGGTACCCCTACAGTTAGTTCTTAATACTGTAAAATTTTGGGTACTTAAAAATACATTATACTAGCTTTCATGAAATACTCAGTGGGTTAGCCATTGATATTAAAATTACATATCTGTCTGGAAGGCAATTTAAGATACTTAAAATTCCCAACAATACTTCTAAAGCAGTAGACTCCTAATTTTGGACAACCAGGATAGATTTGCTGACATGCATATGCTGAATGGATTTTAGCTATTTTTATCTATACTTTCTTCCAAAACCTATTTTGTCCAGCATTATACATAACATCCTAGATGGTATCCAAGAGGATGCATTAAAAGGATCTTGAAAAGGCTTTATAGTCCCATGATCTAAGAATCTTTATAGTAAGGATCTTACAAACTCGTTTCTACTAGTTCTTTGAAAAGGATCAATTGTGCTTTCAGCCAGGAAATGCTTGTACTTGTAAAACTGAATTAGCTGGCTCAAGAGTATGTACTTTGACAGAAATGAAAAATAAACTCACTAACTGGCCAGCTATAAGAATTGGAGTTAATTATTTTAGTATTTTAAAATGGCTTTTTCACATTGGTGAACATAAAAATGCTTGCCATCTCATTTGTGTATATGTCAGGTAGAAGAAAAGTAACAGGGAAAAAACTTTTTAAAGAATTATTTGCTCTCCATTATTACATGTCCATTTTCTTAGTGCAATTGCTCAAGGTAATACTATTTTTTGTTTCTGGAAGCCTAGGCTAAATCAAACAAACTTAAAAGCTTATTTCTTGAACCAGCTTTAGTAGAAGCTAGTTTTGATTTCTTCTTCCAGTTTTCTCAGGCCAATAGTTTGGGGCCATTTGGGCCCCTAGTGCATCTCCAGCCCTCTAGGTTGCACTGCTTGGCCCTACGAATGCATCAAGATCCAAAAAGGAGAGATCCTGACCGTAATTCCAATTTTCTACTTTACAGTCCACTAGATGGTGCTCAGAAACACAGCCTTTTTATAAGGAGTAATTAAACCACATCAATCAAAAGTATTAAAACAACAAAAAAAGTACATGGCTTCACTCCAACCAAGAGATCTATGTGCATGGCATATCCAGTGTATCGATACAAAAACAGTCTGTAATATGCTTTGCATAATTTTAAAGGATACGTATAAATGCTATTATATGCATTCAGACTATTGGGAAGATATATAAACTTGACAGTAATCAACTTTTTGTTGTGGGACAGGAGTGTTGCTCTTCTTTCTTATATAATTTTTTCTATTTGAATTTTCAATTCTTGGACATACATTAAAATATAAAACTGATGAATTGGCATCTATAATAACTTCTAAAAATTAATCAGAGAAGATAATCCAATAGGAAAATGAGCAAAGGATGTGAACAGATACTTCACAAAGAAGGAAATATGAATGCACAGTAATAGTACTTTAGTAATTGAGGAGAATGCAAACCAAAGTAATGAAATACTATTTCACACCCATCTGATTTGCAAAAGTTTCCAACCATTTTTTGAGGAACAACCTGACAATTTCTAGTAAAGTTAAGATATATGTATTCTATGATATAGAGTTGATTCTTGAACAATGCAGGGGTTAGGGTTGCTGACCCTCCACGCATTTGAAAACCCATATATTACTTCTGGCTGTTGACTGGAAGCCTTAAGATAACAGTTGATTGACATATTTTAAAAATATGCATTATAAAGAGAATTCTTACAACAAAGTAAGCTAAAGAAAAAAATGTTAAGATACATTTACAGTACTGTACTATTAAAAAGTCCATGTGTAAGTAGATCTGTGCAGGTCAAACCTATGGTGTTGATGGGTCAAGCATCTATACATCCTAAGTAACTAACACAATGATCAAGATATACAAGACTGTTTCCCCAGTGTTGTTAGCAATACAGAAACAGCTTTGGAAGCTACTTTATGCCATCATCTGGACAGCAGATAAACTGTTATCTCATATAACTAAATACTATTGCACAGTATTAAAATTAGTGAATGAGAGCATCATATGGATTCAATACACAATAACATGGATTCATCACACAATAATCAGTAAAAAATGAAAGCTGCAGAACCAGACAGTATTAGGTTTTCAATACCAAAGACTAGAAGGTTAATGGATGTGTATACTAAAAGTGCAACAACATGCATGAGTAAAAAACACCAAATTCTAGGTGACAAGGAAAGATAATTCCTCTGTAGTATGGACAGATAATTCACAAAAAACCTCTGGAGAGGAAAGGCAGTGTGATCTAGAAGTGGTAAAATGTGACGATCTGAAAAAGTACTGGGGAACTTTGAAATTTAGTATATATTTTTTAATGTTCTTTAAAGTTCATAGAGCCACTACCAACACACATACACCTACTTATGCCCAGAAGGTAGTTTTGTCAGTGAAGTTTAGTGCCCAGGGTGGGGTAGATGCCTTACCAGGAACTGGGAGAGTATGTCTGAACATACTGAGCATGGATCTATTCTCAAGAATGTAATCTCACAGAGGCAGACTTGGGTTCTGACGAACTTTGCCCCTGATGGCAGGGGAAATTGTTCTTTAGTAAATGGGCCAGAGACTCTTAAAAGTTAAGCAAACATTGCTGAGGATGGAAGGTGGCATGGTTCAGATATCACTGCCCTGTTTCCTATAGCTTTCCTTTACAAGAATGAAGATTATGGGGATAGGAACCATGAGAATGAATTCAGCATAAAACAAGGGGACAATGCCTAGACATACGCAGAAATTACTTTTATTATGTTAGAATATTCCTTAATGGGTTGGCAATTACTCATGTGAAGGAGAGTTCAGAAAACAGATTTATGACTGTATTAGCCTTGTCCTTGATTAGAGATTTATGAATTATACAAAAAATATTATTCCCTAGAGAAGGTTACTCTAAAAGTAGTAGTAGAAAAGGTCTAAGAGACTGTGAACTTAGAAAAGCATCTCCCTACTTGTCTGGCTGTTCCAGGTGGACCACAAGACTTCAGTACAAGGATGGACATGTTTTCTCTGTTGAATTTAAAGCTTTACAACAGTTCGAATGCTGTAAGAGAAGGAAGCAATAAAGAGGTTTTTAACTGCTATCTTTTAGGACCACTAAAACAATTTTTTTTACCCTTCCTCTATGAATCCTAAATCATTACTATATTTTATAATATATACCTAAAGAGGAAGCTTACCTCTTTCCTGCATGCAACAGGTCAAAGGCTTCATTAATTTGGTCAAAAGACAGACTGTGAGTCACAAATTCATCAACTTTTATCTTTCTGGACATATATTCAGACACCAACTTTGGGACACTTTCCACACTCTTCCATCCTAAAAGAAATCATATGTCTATTAATTCACTCAACAAATCTTTATACTATATTTATTGCTTAGTGGCTGACAGACATTAAGAGATTAAATTTTTTCATGAATTAAAAGAGGAACGAAAAACTTCAAAATCAGCATATACAAAGGAGAAAGAATTTAATACACGTCTTTAAAAAAGAAAACGGTAAATGACTTTTGAGTATTTCTCTTTTACTGTATTAAGATTTACTAAAATCTCATTAATAGCTTAGTCAATTGAGACTAAGTTTTAAACTATCCAGGATAGAACTCTGGAAGTCTTAGAATAAACCTATCTAGGTCCACAGCAGCAAAGATTTCTATAGTCATAAAACTCAGGAAAGAATAAAAGTGATGTGATATGTGACTTTATTTCTTTGGCTTTAAATTCAACAATGAAATTAGGGATAGCATCTAACCCTAGAAAACTGTGAAACTGAAAACAAAAGTGGGAAATTTTTAGCTATTTAAGATTTTAAACAAAAATACTCCAATCTTTCACTCGTACTGAAAGAAGCAATAAATCAATCAAAAAGCCTTCCTACCTTTTAAACCAGGGACACTTAAAAAAATTTTCTTTTAGTTATTTGAGAGAGCGTGTGAGTGAGCATGTGAGCACAAGAGCAGGGGGAGGGTCAGAGAGAGAAGCAGACCCCCCACTGAGTGGAGAGCTCTAAACAGAGGAGATGGATCCTAGAACCCTGCAATCATCATGGCCTGAGCTGAAGGCACACTTATCTGACTGAACCACCCAGATACCCAGGTACATTTTGTAGCTTATCTAAAACGTCTTTTGAGCCTTTATCCAAATCTCTATCCTTATGTCCTCTACCAATTATTCTTCCCCTACAGATTGTGGGGCTTTTTCTCTCTCCTTTTTTTAAAAATATTTTATTTATTTATGAGACACACACAGAGAGGGAGAGAGAGGCAGAGACACAGGCAGAGGGTGAAGCAGGCTCCATGCAGGGAGCCCGACGGGGGACTCGATCCTGGGTCTCCAGGATCATGCCTTGGGCCGAAGGCGGCGCTAAACCACTGAGCCACCCGGGCTGCCCCTCTCTCCTTTTTTTAAAAAATTATTTTTATTTATTTAAAGTAGGCTCTACACCCAACATGGGACTTGAACTCATATGACCCCAAGATCAAATGTCACATGTTCTACCCACTGAGCCAGCCAGGTGCCCCTTTCTTTCTGCTTTAAATCTCCTGGTAACCAAGACAAGTACAGTCACCACTATTCTCTACACCAAAAGTTCTATTTCCATCTGTGGGTCATATTTTAACAACACCCATTAGGCCTCAATTGCTCCAGCTTACTTCCCAACCAGCATGTGCTGGGAGGATGAGGCTTCAGTGAGAGGTTAGGATCATCTCGCTCAGTCTCTCAGGCTCAGAAGGCCCTTTAAGATATAGATAAGGACCTGAGAAAGATGTGTGGCTTTAAAACTCTATTCTAAAATAAGTGAGGCATACATCTAGTTGGAAAGGCAGGTTTGGTCAGCTTGACTTTTTTTTTTAAAGGAATTCTTTTTTTTAAGGGTTTTATTTATTTCAGAGAGAGTGTGCAGGTGTGTGTGCACACCCACACCCACACATATGCGTTGGAGAGGGGCAGAAGGAGAGGGAGAGAAACTCAAGCAGACTCCATGCTGAGCCTGACATGGGGCTCAATCTCAAGACTCTGAGATCATGACCTGAGCTGAAAGGAAGAGTCAGACACTTAACCAACTGAGCCACCCAGGGAGTCTGTGACATTTTTATGATGAATTCTATAGTAATAAGTCAGAAAACTTTGGCCAAACCCCTCCTACTTTCCTGATCTTTTCCTCTGACCTTCAAAAAAGTGGATATGAGGATGATGAAAAAAATATATATGAGGATGATGATTATAAGTGATACTTTGTTAAATACAGAGTATTAAAAACTTATGTGATTTTTATATATAGTCTTAAAAACTTGAAATTTCATCCAATTATAGTTGTTAAGATATAGAAGCATGATTTGTGCTTCCTAGCTAAGCAACCACAAAAAAGATGGAAAATGTTTCTCAGCATTCTACCAGTAGTTAGGCAACCCCAAACCACCATGTACTTTTTTAGGATCACAAAAGGGAAAAATGATCAGTCTGGCAAAATGATCAGTCTGGCAGCTTTTCAATTTTGTTATAAGGTTTTGTCTAATATGGTATTTTCAGTTTAAGGCTTTGTACTGGTTATTGGTGAAATCAGTACTATTTAGAAAAGAGATATAATCATATCCAACAAAAACTGCACTCTGGAAAAATGGGAGAAATGCCAATAACCTATTTAAGTCCACAATGTAACAGTGTGATTGACACTGTTGTTAGCGTACCCTGGAACCAACTTCTCACTCCTGCCCTACCCCAACTATTTCCTCATCAACAGGATACTGATTTGTGTAAAAGTGATCTTGTACTTCAGAGGAAGTTGAACATCTCCTCAGCTCCAGGAGTAAATACTGACTCAATGTGAAACACCCTCCCCTGCAAAAAAACAAACAAACAAACAAAAAACTATACACACAACTTATGATGAGACGGGAACATTCTTGTTAAAACAAACAAACAAAAAATCAGCCTGGGATTAAAATTCTGCCAATGGAAATAACAAAAGAGAAAATGTGTTCACTCACTAAATTACCTCCAAAGGCAGTGCCTTTCCATACGCGCCCTGTTACCAGCTGAAATGGACGAGTGGCGATTTCTTCACCTGAAGCAGCTACTCCAACTATGACGCTGACACCCCAGCCTTTGTGGCAGGCCTCTAGCGCAGCTCTCTGCAGGCAGGGATAGGACCAAATCACAGAAGTCAGTGCATTTTGCTGAGAGTATCAGTAAAATATCTTCGGGGGAGATATTACATTAAATGTAATTTCATTCAACAGTATTAACAGGTACTTAACAAATTTATTAACCTGGCTACCATGTTAGCACAAAATGGAACAATTTAAAGCTTTTATTTGCTGTCTAGTTTTTAAAGTAAATCCTAGTTCAAAATTCTAATATCTTTAATAAAGGAAGCAGATGGAGAATAATACTCCTGCTGAGTATCTACTTTGTTGTCAGTAGAGGTTATTACTGTTTGCATTTTACACAAGAGGAAACTGAGGTTTAAAGAAGTTGTTGCTCGAAGTTAGTAAAGTGGATGTACAGCTGACCCCTGGACAATAAATAGGGGTTGGGGGGGTCGACCCCCTACCTAGTTGAAAATTCATAAAGAACATTTGATTCCGGGATCCCTGGGTGGTGCAGCGGTTTGGCGCCTGCCTTTGGCCCAGGGCACGATCCTGGAGACCCGGGATCGAATCCCACATCGGGCTCCCGGTGCATGGAGCCTGCTTCTCCCTCTGCCTGTGTCTCTGCCCCTCTCTCTCTCTCTCTCTGTGACTATCTAAAGTCTAAAAAAAAAAAAAAAAAAAAAAAAAAAGAACATTTGATTCCCTCCCAAATTTAGCTAATAGCCTACTGTTGACTGGAAGCCTTACCAGAAAGTCAATTAATACATATTTTGTATATTGATTATATGCTCTATTATTACAATAAATAAAGGAATAAAGCAAAACATACTTACCATGACTTTCACGTTACCAATACACTCAAAGGAATAGTCCACTCCCCCGTCAGTCATTTCAATGAGCACTTCCTGGATGGGTTTACTGAAGTCCTGGGGGTTAATACATTCAGAGGCTCCAAACTCCTTGGCCCTTGAGAATTTATCTTTATTGATGTCCACACCAATGATCCGGGATGCACCAGCCACCTTACAGCCCATGATAGTCGCCAATCCAACTCCTCCTAGGCCAAAGACGGCACAAGTAGAGCCAGGCTCCACCTAACAGTAAAGACAGTCTATGAGGTACTCATTGCACAAGTTGTCAAGGACATCACCAGGTTTCTTATAGACTGGGTCCACTGCATTATTCTAGCAAAGCTCTGTTGTATCAAATTAGAAGGCAGAGGCTAAAATCCAGACCAATCTCTTACCTTGGCAGTGTTCAGAGCAGCACCATAACCAGTTGAAATGCCACAACCGAGAAGGCAGACTTTATCCAAAGGTGCTAAAGGATCAATTTTAGCAACAGAGATATCAGCCACAACTGTATATTCAGAAAATGTGCTGGTTCCCATATAATGTAAAATTGTCTTTCCTTTGCAAGTAAATCTGCTAGTACCATCTGGCATTAATCCTTTCCCCTGTGTAACTCTAAGGAAAATAAAAAAAGGAAAAAGGGTAAAATCAGGTTTCCCAAAATGCACAGGAAAAAGAAATCAGTTTTAAATGACACGTAGATAGAAAATTATGCTAAGACCCAAAGTCTAATTTCTTTCTCTCTCTTTCTTTCTTTCTTTCTTTCTTTCTTTCTTTCTTTCTTTCTTTCTTTCTTTCTCTTTCTTTTCTTTCTTTTTCTTTTCTTTCTTTTTCTTCTTTCTTTCTCTCTCTCTCTTTCTTTCTTTTAATTTTATTTGAGAGACAGGGAGTGAGAAAGTAAGCACAAGTCAGGGACAGAGGGAGAACAAGAAGTAGACTTCCCACTGAGCAACGAGCCCAATATGGGGCTCGATCCCAGGATGCTGGGATCATGACCTGAGCTGAAAGCAGAAGTTTAACCAACTGAGTCACCCAGGCACCCCTTTTTTTTTTTCTTTCAAGATTTATTTATTTTAGAGAGAGCATGCGATCACAAGAGAGCACATGTGGGCATGAGCAGGAGGGGCAGAGTGAGACAGAATCTCAAGCAGGCTCTTCTGAGCTAAGCCTGACAGGAGGCTCAATCTCATGACCCTGAAAGATCACAACCTGAGCTGAAACCAAGAGTTGAATACTTAACTGAATGCACCACCCAGGTGCCCCCCCCCAGAGTCTAATTTCTAATGTGTTAATAATTTAGCACCTTTCAGCAAAACCTTATTAGAGAAACTTAAAAAAAGACTTTTAACCTTACATATCTTTTCCAACATTTGATATCCTTCTGGATCTTACTGTTGGGTATTGAAATAAATTTAATAGATACAACTTATGGATCAGATGAAGTAATTTTAAAATTCCATCATGAAACTGTGAACATATATAACTTAAAGCATAGAGCCAAAACCAGAATCTACACAAACAGATTATGAGCCATTATGCAGATTAGGTGATGAAAATAGCCACATTGGCTAAGTTAGATCTTTAGGAGGCATCTTTTCAAAATAGTCCTCTAGGATTCAGGTTCCCTTCTCTTTCTCTTCACTTTTTTTATTGGCCTATATAGTTGGTAATGCTAATGAAGGATGAAAAAACCTCACTAAGGCAAGCGTATGATAAATGGTACCAAAAATTGTTTTTGATATTCTAAATAGATAGGTAATGTAACATCTTGCTTAGGAGTATAGGCCCTAAAGTCAAACAGTGTTGGGTCAAAATCCTCTGTGATCTTGGGCCAGTTAGTTAACCTTGGTGCCATAGTTTCCTCACTAGAAAATGGAGAGAAATAATCCTATCTTACTTATAGATTGCTATAGAAATCAAATGAGGTGTTACATAAGGCATTATGCCTAGCACAGGGTGCTTGATAAATATTTGTTATTTTTAGTAAAATTAATGCACTATAACTTGATGTACATTCTTAGGCTAGTCTTTTGGAATACACATAATAAACACATACACAGGTGAAATAATGGTTTTCCTTTGAGAGAAATATGTAACCAGAAACAAAAACAACTATGTGACAAAGTCCTACCATAAAGAATTGTTACATCTTTAAGAGAGCAACTTAAGTTTGGTTAGCCTTCCTTAATGTAAGAAATCACTTCTGTCCCAGAGGAATTTTCTCAAACAAAAAGTGACATGGGATACAATTTATGCTTTGAAAGGACCTGTCCCTCTAAAAGGCTACAGACAGCCACAAAAAGCCCATTACCATTATTATACTTGATAGGTCCCAAGATTTTAGACAGTGTTAGAAAATTCTTTCAGGGATGGCTCAGTGGTCGAGTGTCTGCCTTTGGCTCAGGGTGTGATCCCAGAGTCCCAGGATCGAGTCCTGCATCGGGGCTTCCTGCATGGAGCCTGCTTCTCCCTCTCCCTATGTCTCTGCCTCTCTCTCGTTCTCTCTCAACAATCAATAAATAAAATCTTAAAAAAAAAAATCATCTTTCAAAACAAGACTTATTTTGGTTCCAGCTTTGCCAAAATGAACTGGACTTATGTTATAAAATAAATGGAATCTTGTTTCCCAAAAATAAAAACTAATTTTGTCAATGGCACTAGAAAACAAATGTAAGAACACATGGATCTTCCACATATGACTCACTCTTCTAGGTCATGGACCCAATTCCAGTGTGTGTGTGTGTGTGGGGGGGGGTTTCCCTCAAACACAACACTGAACAATTCTTGGACACCAGCAGGGTGTCTGAGAATTTAACTCAATTCCAACACCCGGAGATAGTATCATATTCCAGGTTAAGGGCTCAGTCCTAGGAGACTGCCCCCTACCCTTCACTTCAGAAGCCAGTTGCAAGTTCTAGGCTGTTACGTGTGTGTGTGTGTGTGTGTGTGTGTGTGTGTGTGTGTGTTTAAGATTTTATTTATTTGAGAGAGAGAGAGTGCACATGTGAGCATGTGTGCACATGAGCTGAGGGAGGAGGGGAAGGGAGAGGCAGAGAATCTCAAACAGACTTGGTGCCAAGTGCAGAGCCCAACACAGGGCTTGACCCTATGACCTGAATTGAAACCAAGAGTCAGAGGCTCAACCAAATGAGCCACCCAGGTGCCCCATGTTACCCATGCTTCTGACCCACCAGCTACAGATTGGAGGTTCCAAAGACTGCTTCCTTAGGTTCTTTTAATTTCCTAGAGCGGCTCATGGTACTCCTAGAAACACTTACGTTATTAATGGATATGATAAAAAAATATGAATCAACAGCCACATGAAGAGATGCACAGGAAGTATGGGGAAAAGCTGAGGAGCTTCCACACGCTCTCTAGGTAGTCAGTCTCCTCAGTCTCCATGTGTTTACCTGCCCCAAACCTCTCTGAACCCAGTCCTTTTGGGGTTTTATGGAAGCTTAGTTATAGTCATCATTGACTATATTGGCCATTGGCTAATTCAGCCTCAATATACCCTTTTCCCCTACCAAAGGCCAGGCCATCCATAGGTTTCCTAACAGTTTTCCAAAGGTCACCTTCACTAATATGACAAAGGCACCTTTATAACAAATAACATGGGAAAGTTCAAGGCTTTTAGTAGCTATGAGCCAGAAACCATGGCAGAAAACCAAATACATATGAGAGATATACATTTGGTCATCTAAATGAAATCACAGTATTACATTTAGCAATTCCAATCCTAGGAAAAGACCCCAGACAAAGTAGTACATATATCCACCAAGAGATATGCACAGGAACATTCATAGCAGCATGAATCACAATAGCCACAAACATTTAGGGAGCAACTTAACTGTCATCAAAAAGAGAATAAATACAGATAAATGAACAAACAGATAAATAAATATTTGGAATGAAATATGACAGAGTTACAAAAAGAACTGATGCACACAGCAACCTGGATACATCTCACAGACATTATGAAAGAAACCAGACAAAAGAACACATGGTATGTGATTCTATATATATATATATATGAAGTCCGGTAGCAAAAGAAATCAGAACAGTGGTTCCCTTGAGGGAGGCAGGTACTGACATGGAAGGGATATGAGTAACTTTGTAGGGTTCTGGAAGGGTTCTCTATCTTGATCTGAGGGGTTATAACCATTAGGTACAAATATACATAATAATTCATTGAGCTGTACACTTCAGATTGATAGACTAAGTACTTTAATACATATGTTCTACCTCAATAAGAAGAAAAAAGGTGAATGAACGGAGATCTTAAATTGCCTCAAAGTTGTGGTTCTTTAAGTGCTGTTATCTTACTACAATAAAACCACCTTTTCTGTGTCAAGGGGTTATGTTATCTCTTGTAGTTTTCCTAATAACCTTATGAGTTTTATTACTTCGATTTCATGGACAATAAAATGGCCCATAAAAATGATTTCATTTAATTTCATAAGTATGCCCCTCCTTAACAGTTATTTTGGCGAATTTAGCCTAGAGTTATGGAAGGAGAATGGTTCAGAAAATTGTTTTATCTAATAGTTATGATACTGGGTAAGCCACTTAATTTCTGAGTCTTAATTTTCTAATCTATGAAAATGGTGATACCAGTGAAAGCGAGGCTGCCATAAAGCTGGAATGAAATAATTCATGTAGACTGCCACACAATTACTTATTATTTTAAGAATAAAGTAACAAAGATACTAACCTTATCTTCTGGCAAAGGTTTGTTTTAGGATTTAGACAAAATTTGCATTCTCCACACTGTGGGATGTAAAGTGGGATGACAGTGTCACCTGGGAAACAAATGCAAAGACATTATCTTGAATAGGGAGCATCTGTTTCTAAATGGATACATCAGCCCCTGCAAATACCCATTCCTCTCAACTCATGTGACTTGGCAAAGTTAAGAACTTCAACTTAGAACTCTACCTACACAACATCATTCAGACACTGGCTACGGAAGAAATACAAGTTCAAAATTTTGATTGAAATGAAGCTCTTAAAATTGCAACTGAAGAACAAGGCCACGAACTTCAAAATACTGACTTACTGATGGATCTTTAAAAATTCTTGTTTAATTGATCAAAACTGGTTTTGGAAATATACTTAAATAATTCTAGATGATCAGTAGTCACAGAATATGAAAAAAGCTCTCAAATATTTGTGGCTTCCCAGATAAGGAGTAATTTCCTTCTTGACAATGACTCAAGTGATAACTTGTTCCCGAAGAAACAATGTATAGCTTATTGGAAATATAATTTCCTTGCAGAAATAACTTGAAATTATAAAATTAAGTGGTTCAAATATCCCCTTACCTGCTTTCAGCTTAGTAACTCCTTCGCCAACACTTTCCACAATTCCAGCACCTTCATGTCCCAGGATCACTGGAAAACTTCCTTCAGGATCAGCCCCACTCAGGGTGTAGGCATCGGTGTGGCAAACTGCAGTGGCAATAATCTACCAGGATATTAGAGACCATTTAAGTGTGTTTGCATGCAATTCAGAGTGAGATACAGGCCAAAGGAAAGGCATTTTTAATAGTGTATTTCATTGATTCTAAGATACATTTCTTTGGTAGTTTAACCTCTTTAAAATCAGCATGTGCTTGTCATCTACGGTATCTGAACAATTAGAATTGGCAGAATTTTTAAGTGAAACATAAAAATAATGGTGTATTTATATGCAAAAAAATGGTACATCTATCTCCTTTTTAGTGCATGCTAGCAAGAGCAGGTAAACAAGGGGATTTTATGGGCACCGAGCCTCCAGGTGTGGAGAGGAATATGACTGGTGTACAAAGCAGGTGGGGCTCACTTCACTGCTGTGAAGCCTCCTCCCTGTTGACAAATGTGATTTCTTTTCCTCTTTTTCTCCCATATATTTTATTTTGGGGGGCGGGGAGAGAGAATCAACTTCACTTGGGGCTGCATCTCACAACCTTGAGATCAAGACCTGAGCTGAAACCGAGAGTCAGACACTTACTTAACTGACTGACCCACCCAGGTGCCCTGACAAATGCAACTTCTAAGAAGGTACGGACTACCTGTGAAATCTGACAGCCTGCTTATTTGGGGCCAAAATTCAGAGCTTTTAATGAAACCAACTCCCCTTTTAGCAGCCACACATAACTTCTACTTAAATCGCCCTTTATTCTCATCTTTCTGCTTTTAAGTGACTCATCTTTCTAAACCACTAAAAGCACAGAAAAAAAGTCTTAGAGTAGGGCTCCCTGGGTGGCGCAGCGGTTTGGCGCCTGCCTTTGGCCCAGGGCGCGATCCTGGAGACCCGGGATCGAATCCCACATCGGGCTCCCGGTGCATGGAGCTTGCTTCTCCCTCTGCCTGTGTCTCTGCCTCTCTCTCTCTCTCTGTGACTATCATAAAGAAATAAAAAATAAAAAAATAGTTTAAAAAAAAAAAAAGTCTTGGAGTATTTATATTTATGCTTCTTTCTCACCTATATACCACGTGCTTATAAGGTAACATTTTTTTGCTATTTGTTAGTAGTTTCCCAGAGAAGATGACATGTTCCATTCAGCTCATCTTAGTACATCACAGGACACATTTTCTTTTTCAGTGGCATATCACAATCAGGTTAACTTCTAAATTTAAAGAAAAATGTATAAACTTTATAAGACTGCAGATTCCTGTGTGTGGGTTGAAAAGAATCCTGAAAACTTTTTGGCCCTGGGCTTCTCAACCTAATATTTGATGCATAGGAGCATGAGCATTTGGAGGTGGGATAGGGAAAGGATACTCTAATTCACAGCAAGAAAGAGCTTATTTTTTCTAGAATATTAGTTTTATATCAAAACAAGTACAGAGTAGAATGCTAAAAATACCCAGTTGGCTGCCTTGTGCAATATCCCCCTCTCCAGGGGTAGCCTCTGGAGAGGCTTTCTCTGCCACAACGGAGGTTAAGAAGCATTAGACTCATGGATCCCCTGGACACAGACCTTGTCTGCAAAGCTCAGTACATTTTAGAGCTCTCTAAGCTTGCTTTCTTTTTTTCTTTCTTTATGTGTGTGTGTGTATATATGTATTTATAAATATTTATATATTTATATCTATTTTATATATAGATATTTTAATATATGTATATCTGTATACATATATACTTATATAAATATTTATATATATATATATACACACATATATATTTCTCACCTGCTTCTTGCTCCAGTCAAATCAGGAGCCTCTTTCTAAATCTTATTTGAAACCTCCTCTAACAAAACTGGAGATCATTTCTTCTTTTGTTTCTAATGTGCCATCACACATTTTAAGTTATAGAACAGGCAGAAAGAGGACTAGCTTACAAAGGCTTCTTAAACACAGGTTACAGATGATAAATTGCAGTAATCCAGTGATCCATGGGAAATACTGCTGAGCTCAATATCAAAGCTAACAAGATGGAGAGGAGTGCTGCAAAAGCGAAGGGGGTATAATAAGAGGAGGATGTTGTGATTCTAAGGCTGGATGACTTTCAATGCCTTCTCCTTGACACTGGCCTTTGGGATTTATCCTCAGAGGACTCATTTACCCAGAGACCTAATTGTAAGTCTTCTTTTCCAGTGCCTTAGATGTATCATTACCTTAATTCGAACTTCATGAGCCTTTGGGGGTGCCACCTCTACCTCTTCTATAGAGAGAGGCTTTCCTGCTTCCCAGGCAACTGCAGCCTTGCACTTGATAACCTGAAATGGGGAAAAAAGAGAACAAGTCGTTTATCCTCCTGCACCAATAACAAACTACTTATTAGTTAGTTTAGATCCTGATGAATGCTAATCTTAAAAAGTGTATCACACAATCATAAAAAACTATATACCTCAAAGTGATATGGAGAACTGTTTTGCATATTTTTAGGTTTCACTTAAACAATGTTCACTAAAAAATTTAATGGAGATAAAAAAAAATAAAAATAAAAAAAAATTAATGGAGATGACCACATTGCCATATATAAAAGCCTCTTTTGGTTAAGAAATTTTATTATTAAATATTTAATGACCTTCTACAATGCATAAGCAGGAGCATGTCAAAAATACAGGTTCCAAGACAATCCGATTTAGTAGGTCTGGCATGAGATCCAGGGAATCTGAATGCTTAACATGTACCCTACAGTATTTCTTTGGCTAAGGATGGCTTAAGTTAATACTGGTTTAGTACAAACCTGCAAAGTGGGAAGAAGCATAAAGAGCATCAGAATGGGGAAATTTTAAAATACTCTACCCCTTTTGGGATGCCTTGGTGGCTCGGCAGTTGGGTGTCTGCCTTTGGCTCAGGGCATGATCCTGGGATCCAAGATTAAGTCCCACATCAGGCTCCTTGCACGGAGCCTGCTTCTCCCTCTGCCTGTATCTTTGCCTCTCTCTCTCTCTCTGTGTCTCTCATGAATAAATAAATAAAACCTTAAAAAAAAATACTGTATCTACCCCTTTTAACTGTGCTATACCATATAGTAGCCAATTGCCATGTGTGGCTATTGCACTTAAAAAATGGCCAGTCTATACTGATACAAACTGTAAGTGTAAAAGTTACCCAGATTATGAAGACTTAGTAAAAAAAAAAAAAGGAAAAGTATTTCAATATTTAAAAAATATGAATTATATGTCAGGATAGTAACTTGAATACAGTAGTTCTTCCTTATCTGAGAAGGATACATTATCAAACTCTCAGCAGATGTCTGAAACTATACAAACATACTTATGATAAAGTTTAATTTATAAATTAGATACAGTAAGATATTAACAATAATAAAATAGAACAATTATATTGTAAAAAGTTACGTGAGTATGGTCTCTCTCTTAAAATACCTTATTGTACTGTATGTACTCACCCTTCTTGTGATGATGTGAGGTGATAAAATGCCTACACGAGGTGAAGTGTGAAGTGAAGTGAAATGAGTGATGTAGCCATTGTGATGCAGTGTTAGACTACTATTGACTGACCTTCTGACAATAGATCAGAAGGACGATCACCTGCTTCTGGATGGCAGATGACCTTGGGTAACTGAAACTGTGGATGGGGGCGGATTACTGTATTATGGAGTAAGTTTTTATCCAGTTTTTTTAAAAAAATTATTTATTTATTTATTCATAATAGACATAAAGAGAGAGAGAGCGAGAGGCAGAGACACAGGAGGAGGGAGAAGCAGGCTCCATGCCTGGAGCCCGATGCGGGACTTGATCTCGGGACTCTAGGATCGCGCCCTGGGCCAAAGGCAGGCGCTAAACTGCTGAGCCACCCAAGGATCCCCTTTATCCACTTCTAACGTGACTACTAGAAAAGTAAAAATTCCATATGGGACTTGTATCATATTTCTGTAGCATCGTATTGTTAGAAATTCTAGTCAGTATATTTCTCTTTTACCAGAGAATCAGGTGTAAATGAGAGTTAAAAAAATTTTTTTTTAAATTGAAACATAGTTAACATAGAATATTATATTAGTTTTAGGTATACAACATAGTGATTTGATATTTATTTATTTATTTTTAAGATTTTATTTATTTGACAGAGCAAGAGCACAAGCAGAGGGAGTGGTAGAGGGAGAAGCAGGCTCCCCACTGAGCAGGGAGCCCTACACAGGGCTTGCTTGATCTCAGGACCCTGGGATCATGACCTGAGCAGAAGGCAGATGCTTAACTGACTGAGCCACCCAGGCGCCCTTGATTTGATGTTTAAGTACATAAAGAAATGATCACCACAGTAGATCTGCTTATCCATCTGTAACCATACAAAGTTATTGCAATATTATTGATTTTATTCCCAAAGCTGTACTTTTAAATCCTTATGACTTCTTTATTTTATAAGTGGAAGTTTGACCCTCTTAATCTCCTTCACCTAGTTTACCACCCCTCCCCCACAAACCCCTAAAGCTTTGATTAGTTCAGATAATGCTTATGAAATGTGTTGACAGAATAAAGGTTGCAAAGTGCTGGGTTTATAGGAGACAGACTTGAAAGTCAGCAGTTCCAACAAGTATAAGTTAAAGGGAGAGGCATAAAATGCTACAGAATGCACAAAGTGGAGAAAGAGTTAACTTTGGTGGGTGGATTTCACTTTTAACTAGGATACAGAAGGATGAGTGTTAGTTACAAACAGTGACAAAACACCTACAATTACAAAAAGCTATTGTGAGAAGTAAATGAAAAGGAGTATGTATAGTCCCTAATAGAGTCCTTGGCATAGTGTAGCTTTGCAAAAACGAGTCAATATTTATTAGTAGCAGTAGAACAAAAGGTGTGAATGCAAGGAGAGTTGGACTACATAGAGAGAGGAGCAGTTTGTGTAAACTGGTATGGCTGGAAATTATTGCTTTTACAATTAAAGTTCAGGTATTAAATCCGATGGTAAGAAAATTCAGATATTGCATTTGAATCTGTTTTCAACTCAATGTACCATAAATCTCAAAACAAAGTCCCAAAAGGTCAAATTCAGGATAGTCATGTATACTACAGAATTTAAGCAACAGGAATAATTATGTTGTAAAAAGTTATGGGAGCATGGTCTCTCTCTTAAAATACTTTATTGTACTGTAATTCACCCATAATCTAAATTTTTGTGCCCCTTTGCCCCATTTTCAGGAATGCTGAAAGATCAACCTCTTTCTTTCAATGACAATTCTAAGCAAAACAAAGCTCCACCCACTCTAAATCCACCGGCAATTGCCCTACGTCAGCATCTGAACTATCACAGGAGTATAATTTTTCACCTCCGAATAAAGGCATTTGGTAATAAGGAAAAACAACTTGCAAATTTGTTAAGTCTAAAAGATCGCGTAGAGTCTACCATTTCTTTTCAACTTCAGCATTCAAGGTCATAAGTCTTTCTGGAAAATTTCTCAAGTTTGCAAAACATTAAAACACTAAACGACTTTAGATGGTTTATTCACGTTATTCTCTTATTTCTGGCTTTCTTTATCGTCTAATGCATATTTATTTCAGGAACCTGGAATAGTTCCTGGCACAGGGACGGCCCTGGATCGGAATCTTGATTATCTTAATGTGACCACTAAGCACTCTCAACCCCTAAGCTTCAATTTTTGTTCTGTAAAATGGGGATAATACCTCGCAGAAGTGTCACAGGAGGGTTAAAAGAGGGCATAAACTCCTGGTACCTTAAGTGCTCAAAAATATTAAAACTGAAAGGGGCCTCGGCGTCCTCCCCAAATACATTCTTTGGTGTCACCGTAACTGTTCAATTATGAATTACAATCGAGAAGCACAGCAACCTTAAGGGTTAGGAGAACACGGGTTCTGGCTGTAGTTCTGCAAAATGCAAGAATGACCCCCGGGAAGTCACTTATTTTATAATATGCAAAGGCTCTAGCGCTCCAAACCCACTTCTACCAGGATACTACCCCCCCCACCGCCACCCCCCCCCCCCCGGCTCCGGCTCTCCCCACCCCCACTCCGCTCCCGCTGCCGCAGAAGCAGCCAAGCCCTTTCCAGAAAGGAGCCCAACGCAGCAAAGATCCTTTCCCTTCCTTCCCGCAGAGCAGCTCGCCCAAGGCACCATTTCGGATCCACAGCTCACGCCTGTCCACGGGCCCAGCCCCGCGCGGTCAGCGCCCCGGTTCCATCCTGTGCTTCCCCTCTGTCCCCTCACTCCCGACTCGCTCGCGCTGCACGGCCAGGCCTACCTGGTTCGCCATGTCCTCTGCTCCGAGTCAGTGAGGGGCGGACATCCGGGGTGGGCCGCACCGAGCTGGAAGCGAGCGCGGGGCGTGCGCCCGGCGCAGGGGGCGCGGCGTGGGCGCGGCGTAGGCGGGGCGTGCTCCTGGCGTGCTCCTGGCGTGCTCCCGCCTCCGGTCGCCTGGGGGGCGGGGCGTGCGCAGGGGCGTGGCGTGCTCCTCGCGTGCTCCTGGCGTGCTCCCGCCTCCGGTCGCCTGGGGGGCGGGGCGTGCGCAGGGGCGGGGCGTGGGCGGGGCGTGCTCCCGCCTCCGGCCGCCTGGGGGGCGTGGCGTGGGCGGGGCGTGCTCCTGGCGTGCTCCCGCCTCCGGCCGCCTGGGGGGCGTGGCGTGCGCAGGGGCGTGGCGTGCTCCTGGCGTGCTCCTGGCGTGCTCCCGCCTCCGGTCGCCTGGGGGGCGGGGCGTGCGCGGGCGGGGCGTGCTCCCGCCTCCGGCCGCCTGGGGGGCGTGGCGTGCGCAGGGGCGTGGCGTGCTCCTGGCGTGCTCCCGCCTCCGGTCGCCTGGGGGGCGTGGCGTGCGCAGGGGCGTGGCGTGCTCCTGGCGTGCTCCCGCCTCCGGTCGCCTGGGGGGCGGGGCGTGCGCAGGGGCGGGGCGTGGGCGGGGCGTGCTCCCGCCTCCGGCCGCCTGGGGGGCGTGGCGTGCGCAGGGGCGTGGCGTGGGCGGGGCGTGCTCCTGGCGTGCTCCCGCCTCCGGCCGCCTGGGGGCGGGGCGTGCGTGGCCAGCCAGGGTCGCGAAGGGCGGGGCCTGAGCCTGGCGCGGCCGGCGCGTCCGCGCAGGCTCACGGGGTTTTGCCTCTGAAGCTGGAAGGCTTTCCTCGAGGCTCGGTGGCGGCGGCTCCACCGGCTGGCTCCGTCCGCCTAGCGGCGAAACTTCTGTGTCTGGGAGCGGTTTTTTCCTCTTGTAACTTTGGCCCAGGCAGCGTAGGAAAGGCTTATGAAGGAGAGATATGGAAGGTGAGGAACCAGGAATTTCACTGGAAGCACGTGAGAAACGGAGAGGACTGTATGTGCCATCTTGTGCTCTTATGCACGCTTCGTCCGCCTTGCGTCGGGAAATGACATGAGTAAGACCTAGCGCTTCGAAGAGCTCTCTACCGAGGAGAGGTAAAGGGGACACGAAGGAGGTACTCCTTGCGGAACTTCCCAGGCGCTATTACATCAAAAAAATTTTTTTGGTTTTTTTTTTATTGGAGTTCAATTTGCCAACATACAGAATAACTCCCAGTGCTCATCCCGTCAAGTGCCCCCCTCAGTGCCCGTCACCCATTCACCCCCACCCCCCGCCCTCCTCCCCTTCCATCACCCCTAGTTCATTTCCCAGAGTCAGGAGTCTCTTATGTTCTGTGTCCCTTTCTGATATTTCCCCACACTTTCTTCTCCTTCCCTTATATTCCCTTTCACTATTATTTATATTCCCCAAATGAATGAGACCATACACTGTTTGTTCTTCTCTGATTGATTTACTTCACTCAGCATAATACCCTCCAGTTCCATCCACGTCGAAGCAAATGGTGGGTATTTGTCGTTTCTAATGGCTGAGTAATATTCCATTGTATACATAAACCACATCTTCTTTATCCATTCATCTTTCGATGGACATCGAGGCTCCTTCCACAGTTTGGCTATTGTGGACATTGCTGCTAGAAACATCGGGGTGCAGGTGTCCCGGCGTTTCATTGCATCTGAATCTTTGGGGTAAATCCCAAGCAGTGCAATTGCTGGGTCGATAGGGCAGGTTTATTTTTAACTCTTTGAGGAACCTCCACACAGTTTTCCAGAGTGGCTGCACCAGTTCACATTCCCACCAACAGTGCAAGAGGGTTCCCTTTTCTCCGCATCCTCTCCAACATTTGTGGTTTCCTGCCTTGTTAATTTTCCCCATTCTCACTGGTGTGAGGTGGTATCTCATTGTGGTTTTGATTTGTATTTCCCTGATGGCAAGTGATGCGGAGCATTTTGCCATGTGCTTGTTGGCCATGTCTGTGTCTTCTTGGGTGAAATTTCTGTTCATGTCTTTTGCCCATTTCTTGATTGGATTGTTTGTTTCTTTGCTGTTCAGTTTAAAGTTCTTTATAGATCTTGGATACTAGCCATTTACCTGATCTGTCATTTGCAAATATCTTTTCCCATTCTGTAGCTTGTCTTTGAGTTTTGTTGACTGTTTCTTTTGCTGTGCAGAAGGTTTTTATCTTGGTGAAGTCCCATTAGTTCATTTTTGCTTTTGTTTCCCTTGCTTTCATAGTTGCATCTTGCAAGAAGTTACTGTGGCCAAGTTCAAAAAGGGTGTTGCCTGTGTTCTCCTCTAGGATTTTGATGGAATCTTGTCTCACATTTAGATCTTTCATCCATTTTGAGTTTATCTTTGTGTATGGTGCAAGAGAGTGGTCTAGTTTCATTCTTCTGCACGTGGCTGTCCAATTTTCCCAGCACCATTTATTGAAGAGACTGCCCTTTTTCCAGTGGATAGTCTTTCCCCAAGCTCTATTCCAGGGCTCTGGAAGGGTGAGTAGAGCTTATGGCAGTCTTAGATCTGTCAGAGAATTGAGATCACAGGGCAAATCAATGATGCCAGAATTGGAGAACCAAGTGAATTCTGATTATCACAACTTATTGGAGAGAAACCTACCTCTGGCAGAACTAATATTGGTATTGGAAAATATGCAGTGTAATTGATGAATTGCTGGAGTCTTATTGTGGGTAAGTTTGAGAGTTAACTCCAGAGAGATCTAGTCATTGGGGGATCCTCACACTTTTGTAACTTCAGGGAGTGTGCAGGGCTTGGCCTGTCAGCTATCAGAATTGAAACAGGGTCTTGGGAAAGTTGCTCAGTGGGAAGGATGAGAAGGAGGTTTTGTTTTGGCTTATTACTTGAACCTAATGGAAATGAAAACACAACAAAATTTGGGTCATATAGTGAAAGTAGTGCTTACAGGAAAATTTATAGCTTTGAATGTATGTATTGGAAAAGAAGAAAGATAAAAATCAATTTTCTTATATTTTCCATTAGGAAAGTAGAAGAAGAAGAACATATTAAGTCCAAAGTTAGAGAAGAAAAGAAATAATGAAACTTAGAGTAGAAATCAATGAAATTAAAAATGAATCAGTTGGGCAGCCCTGGTGGCTCAGCGGTTTAGCGCCACCTTCAGCCCAGGGCCTGATCCTGGAGACCCAGGATCAAGTCCCACCTCGGGCTCCCTGTGTGTAGCCTGCCTGTGTCTCTGCCTCTCTGTGTGTCTTCATAAATAATTAAAAATCTTTAAAAAAAATTTAATCAGTTGAGAAACTCAGCAAAATCAAAGGCTGGTTCTTTGAATAGATAATGAAATTGATAAACCTCTAGCCAGGCTAATTAAGAAAAAAGAGAGGAGTACAAATTACTAACATCAGAAGTGAAAAGGGAACATCACTACAGACATCATGGATCTCCAAAGAATAATAAAGTAATACTGTGAACAACTGTATGCCCACAAAATTGATAACCTGTATCAAATGGACAATCCCTTAAAAGACACAATCTTTTTAAAACTCAAAAAGAAAAAATGGATTATTTGAATAGGCTTATATCTATTAAAGAAAATGAATCAGTAATTAATAAGCTTCCAAAACAGAAAGCACCAGGCTCAGATGGGTTTACTGGTGAATTCTACCAACTGTTTAAGGGAAAAGATTATGCCAATTACCTATAATTTCTTCCAGAAGATAGAAGCAGAGGAAGATAGATATTTACTAATTAGTTCTATGAGATCAGCATTACCCTAATACCAAATTTAGACAAAATCATTACAAGAGAAGAAGACTACAGATCAACACCTCATAAACCTAGGTGCAAAAATCCTCAACAAAATATTATGAATTTGGATCAAATTTATAAGAAGAGTTATATGGTATGACCAAGTGGGACTTATTTGATGTATGCAAGACTGGTTCAACATTTGAAAATCAATTAGCATAATCTGTCATATCAACAGACTAAAGAAGAAAAGCCATGATAATATCAATAGATGGAGAAAAAAGCATCTGACAAAATCTAACACCCACTCATGACAAAAACTCTCAGGAAACTAGGAATAGAAGACAACTTTCTCAACTTGATAAAGAACATTTACAGCAAGTCTACAATTAGCAATATAATTAACAAAGAGAAACTATAAGCTTTTTCCCAAGACCAGGCACAAGGCAAGGATGTCCTCTCTCACGCTTATTTTCAATATCATACTGGAAGTTCTAGCTAACACAATAAGACAAGAAAATAAAAAGTATAGTGCTTGACAAGGAAGAAAGAAAGCTATCTGTTCGCAATTGACATAATTACCTATGTAGAAGTACTGAAAGAATCCACATAAAGCTCCTAGATCTGATTGGTAATTATACCAAGTTTGTAGGGTGCAAGGTAATAGACAAAAGTCAATTACTTTCCTATATACCAGCAATCAACAAGTGGAATTTGAAATTAAAAACACAAGGCTATTTATATTAGCTTGTGAAAAAAAAGAAACACTTAGGTATAAACCTAACAAAATATGTACAATATCTATATGGGGAAAACTGCAAAACCCTGATGAAAGAAATCAAACAAGAACTAAGTAAATGAAGAGATATTCCATGTCCATAGAAAGACCTGATATTGCCTAAATGTCCGTTCTTTCCTACTTGATTTAAAGATTCAACACAATCCCAGTCAAAATCCCAGCAAGTTATTTTGTTATCAACAAACTGACTAAAGTTTATATGGAGGGGCAAAATACCCAGAATAAATCAACCCAACATTGAAGAAGAAGAGCAAAGTCAGAGAGTAACACTACCCAATAACACTAACCAACACTACCCAATGCTTACTATAAAGCTATAATAATTGAGACAGTGTGGTATCAGCAAAAAATAGACACAATAGGACAGAATAGAGTCCACAAATGATCCATGTAAATGTAGTGAATGACTTTTGACAATATAGCAAAGAAAATATGCGATATACAATACAAGAAATAGTGTTTTAAAAAATGATTCCAGAACAGCTAGATATACACTGCAAAAAAACGAATCTAGATACAGACCTTCATCCTTCAGAGAAATTAACTCAAAATAGATCATAGACCTGAAGTACATGCAAAAATATAAAACTCCTAGAAGATAATGTAAGAGAAAATCTAGATGACTATAGGTATGGCAATGATTTTTAAATATACCAACAGTATGACCCATAAAAGGAATAATTGATAAGCTGGACTTCATTAAATAAACTTGTCAAGAGAATGGGACAAGCCACAGACTGGGAGAAAATATTTGCAAGGCATGTTTGATAAAGGATGGTCTTCCAAAATATATAAAGAACTCTTAAAACTCAACAATAAGCTAACAAGCCAATTTTTAAAAAGGCAAAATAGTTGAACAAATTCTTCATCAAAGAAAATCTATACATAGCAAGTGAGTATGAAAAAGTACTCAACATGTCATTAGGGAGATGAAAATCAAGACAATAAGATACTACTACACAACTCTTTGGTCAAAATCCAAAACAGAATATTAAATGCAACAGGAACTCTCATTCCTGGTTGGTGGGGATGCAAAATGGTATGAACACTTTGGAAGACAGTTTGACAGTGAACATATTATTTCCATACTACCCAGCAATCATATTCCTTGATATTTACCCACATGAGTTGAAGCCTTATATTTGCACAAATTTTATAGCAGCTTTATTCATAATTGCCAAAACTAAGAAGCAACTGAATATCCTTTAGTAGGTGAATAGGTGAATAAACTGTGGTTCGTCTAGACAGTGTAATATTGTCAAGTGCTGAAAAGGAATGAGCTATCAAGTCTGAAAAGACATGGAGGGATCTTAAATGCATATTACTAAATGAAAGAAGCCAATCTGAAAAAGCTACATACTGTGTAACTCCAACAATATAACATTCTGAAACAGACAAAGCCATGGACACAGTAAAAAAATAAATAAATAAATAAAAATTCAGTAGTTGCTAGAGGTTAGTGGAGAGGGAGGAATGAATAGGTGGAGTAGAGAAGATTTTTAAGGCAATGAAATTCTGTATGATACTGTAATGGTAGATGTCATTATACATTTGTCAAAATCCATAGAATGTACAACACCAAAAGTGAACCCTACATAGAGTGTGAACTTTGGGTGATAAATGATTTGTCAGTGTTTATAACTGTAGCAAATGTACCAGTATTGTGGGACATAGTGATAGTGGGGTAGGTTGTGTCTGTGTGTGGTGGCAGCTGATACATGGGAACTGTGTTCAGTTTTACTGTGAATCCTAAAACTTCTAAAAATAAAATATATACATATTTTTAAAAAGACAGGAGTTACAAGTAGATGTGGAAGTCATATCTATTTTCTCTGAGAAGGAAAAATTGATACAAGATTAAATCAAAGGCCCTCAGTTTTATTAGGGAATTAGCTAGTGTGGACTAGATTAGAAATAACCTAACCAGATACAGGTGATGTTTTCCAAACACAGATCACAAAATGGGCATAGCAGCAAAAGATAGAAGTAATGGGGAACATCAACCTCCAGACATCATTTAGTTAAATTCTTGATCTATGTTGCCCTCTGTTTCATCTAGCAGAAGAGAGTAAACAATGAGTTTACTGCTCACTTGTATTGGATTCTGACTTCCAAGAAAAAAGATCAGTTTATTTTGAACTGAAAGACTCATTAGGTGAAAATGACCCATAATTTTAGGTTTTATAACAGACAAGTGAGTGTACATAGTCAAACATTTAAAGGAGTGGAAACATATTTCATAGAGCTTTGCTAGAAAAGTAAGTACTGAATAAAATGAAAGAAGAGTTCATGAAGCCATAAATATCTCTGCATTGTCAAAGGAACTGCCCCCCCCCGCCCAGTTCTAGTTGGCATTACTTGGGTACATACTCCAGTTGAGAGGCAGAGACAACCCTTGCTATAGACTCTATGAATTGGAACAGGAAACTGTCTGAATTGAAGGAATCCTTAGATGAGGGAACCAGAAGTGGCTAGTACTATTTCTGTTAAATCTAAGGTTCCAAAGCTACTCAACAAACCGTTTCTCTTGGGAAATACCCATAAACATAGCGTACAGAGAAGATGGATATAAAATTTGCAGCCACAGATCTGAATTATGTTGTGCAATTTTTCCTATTATTTTTCATTACCAATAAATCTCACAGAATCGGGAGGCAGATACTTCTCAGGTGGTTCTGTGATCCCAAAGAAGTAAATTTTCTTTGTGTAATCATATAAGTTATTCCTTATTGTAAGTAACCTGACCTTATCTTTTCCAAACAGGAATTTTGGAGACTCTGGAAAACCTGACAGGTTGGAGAAGTACAAGGTATAATTTCATGATTAAGGGTAATAGGAAATTAAAATGGGGCAGCCCAGGTAGCTCAGTGGTTTAGTGCCGCCTTCAGCCCAGGTAGTGATCCTGGAGACCCAGGATTGAGTCCCACGTCAGGCTTCCTGCATGGAGCTTGCTTCTCCCTTTGCCTGTGTCTCTGCCTCTCTCTCTCTCTCTCTCTCTCTCTCTCTCTCTCTCTCTCTCATGAATAAATAAATAAAATCTTAAAAAAAACTAAAATGGCACTTTTCATATTGTCTCAGTTTTGACTAAGAACTTCAAGGCTAAACAATATAGGTACCAAAATCACTCCCACATTCTAAGGCAAGGTACTAGCCTACCTTATGTAGGACATGCTAAGACACAGACAGTTTCTTCTGCCAGCATTAGCTCCTCTCATTTCTGAGCTCTGTAAGGAAGGGCAAAGAATTCATGAGGAAGGGCAGAAATAATTGCAAGGCAGGATTTCTTTGGGGAACATTGCCAGTGTTCTATATATGCCCTTCCCACCTGGTGAGAGTGATGGAAGCACTTCTTTCTCATGTGAAGCCAATAGAAGAAAACCACTCAAAAATCTTGAAATATGTTCTCTGGAACCTGAAAGACTCAAGGTCTGGTATCTGAAATAATAAAAAACAGTAGGCTAGAGACTGGCTAGAGCAGTCCTTTTGGTGGCAGAATGAAGTAGAGCAGAGCATAGTGGAGTCAGATACTCAGGTTTTTTTTTTTTTTTTTCCCATGGACCAAATGTGGATCCTGCAAAAGGATATAGTTGTAGACAATCTTAAAAGAAACTTCACCAGTAAGATACACCTGGTGAAGGTAGGTGACCCTGGTGGGAGTCAAAGGCTGAAGGCAGAATCTTAGTTGGCTGGTTGTGGAAAGAATCCAACTTATAAAGGAATGGTAGATAGAAGATCCCCAGTCAGGTGGAGGGTTCTTTGTCAAACCCACAGAAATTCTCTTCTCAAGAAGGAATCCAGTATCTAAAAGGTGCTACACCCACAGAGTATCAATATCAGATTGCAGATGAGATGAGCACTGGGTGTTATACTATATGTTGGCAAGTTGAATTTAAATAAAATATTTTTTAAAATGGAAAAAAATATGATTGCATCAGTAGTTATCAGTGGTCATGTAGAATACAGTCATTTCCTCCAAATTTCTGCTCCCTTCAAGTCTGGAAAATGGAGGGGGCTTGAGTAGTAGCTAGCAAGTGGTGAGAATTATGGAGTATGAACAAGAGAAGAGGCATTCCTTCAGAAGCATTATTCCTTCAGATTTAATTTGCAGATTTAATTTTCTGGCACAGCAATGGCAGCCAAGCCAGTGGTGGTATCCTGTATCCAGGGGTAGTATTGTGGTTCAGTCTGTAACATCTGGAGCCTGATGAAATCAGTTCTGTAGCATAGGCTTGGACATAAATTTCAAGCTGTATATCTCTGAAAGTGTTTTCAAGTCCTCTTGATAATATTATGACCCAACCAATATCTTTTAAATAAGTTCCTTATCATTTTAAATTAGCCAGAATTGATTTCTGTGACTTGTGATGAAATCAGTAAAGGCAGTACTAGGAATTTTGCAAGAAAACAGACCATCGGTGGCTTAATCTGGGATTAATTACCTGACCTGGTTGAGGCTGGAAGCAGTGAAAATTCAGTTGATTCTAAGGAATATCTCTGGGTATGCAGGGATGGATGAAATAGTTAACTAAAAAATCAACTCTGATTTTCTGGAATGAAGTATTGGAGGCAAAGCCTTGGGGACTACTTGGTTTTTGCTATAGAATATTAAAGTGCATGAGTCATTCAGAGCCAGAGAGGGTAGGTGGTTGGTTCTAAAAGTGCTGGATGCCTTTATTTATTTATTTATTTATTTATTTATTTATTTATTTATTTATTTATTCATTCATTCATTCATTCATTCATTTATTTATTTATTTTCTGTTGTCTGATTGCTGAAGCTAGGGCTTCTAGTATTACCATATGGTTTCACTTGTATGTGGAGTATAAGAAATAACACAGAGGATCATAGAAGAAGGGAAGGAAAACAAAAGGGAAGAAATCAGAGAGGGAGACAAACCATGAGAGACTCTTAATTATAGGAAACAAACTGAGGGTTGCTGGAGGGGAGGTGGGTAGGGGATGGTATAACTGGGTGATTGGGATTAAGGAGGCCACGTGATGTGATGAGCACTGGGTGTTATATACAACTGATGAATTACTGAACTCTATATCTGAAACTAGTGATATACTATATGTTGGCTAATTGAATTTAAATAAAAGAAAAAGTGCTGGACAGTTTAATGAAAGAGAATGGTAACTTCTGGTTGTTCTGTGATGTCAGGGCTGTGGTTTAGCTGCTCTGCTTTGTTTTTCCCATCATGGTTGTAAGATGGCTGCTTCAGTTCCAGCCTGTCATGTCCTTACAGGACAACACTCAAAGGTAGGAAAGAAAAGATCTTCCTTTTAGCTCTCCTTTTTTTTTTTTTAAATCAAGGGAGAAATTATTCCCCAAAGCCCTCTAATAGACTTCCTTTTATGTCTCACAGAACAGAGTCATATATCTATCCTAAATTAGTCACTAGCAAAGGAGAATGGGATTAGTTTAACTCTTGGGGCTGAAGGAGACTCCCACCTTCCCTGAGTTCATTATTGCCTGTTTCTTGAATGACATTGAGGTTCTTTTTGTAATAGAGAAGTGAGGAATGGCTAATGAGTCAGCAGCCAGTGTGGACAGCACCATCTTTGGGCAGCTCTCACCTGTGATACTGTGACCTAAAATCTGCCAGCTTTGAGTGGAACCTAGAGCAAGAGAAGTTCAGCTGGTCTAGACTGTTATGAGAACAACGTTGATGCTTTCCTTTATGGACTGACTGTTTTTTAAGTGTCTATGGCAAGATGTTGTATGGAGCCTATACAGGCTCAAGTAGTAGAACTATATGGAGAACCTAGAGTTTTAGAGCAAAGAAATGTTCTCCTTAGTCCTGCTTATGATTGAAAATGTCTAACTGTGACATGCTGGGTGATAATGCTATTTGAGTTTCTCACCATGAACTAGGTGTTATTGGATCTACAGAATTATAAGCCTGCACATGCCCCAGGAGGATGGCATTATCAAGTGGAGTTATGTATGTAGGACTGTATCCATACAGATCCTGAAGGCCCAGTAAATTGCCTGAGCAAATGACTCACAGTTCATTCCACTGTTGCTTCCACTCCTATATGGTAATAGAGGAGGAAGAGAATCTCAGCTTGGTTTACAATGCCCTGCACAAAATTTAGGCAGTTGGTAGAGGTAGATTTGGGAAATCTTACAGAGATACAGAACTTTAAGAGTTAATGTATATCTCTCTTTAAATTTTTTTTTAAAGATTGTATTTATTTAATTGAGAGAGAGAGCAAGAGAGCATGAGTGGGAGGAGGGGTAGATAGAGTGGGAGAAGCAGATGCTCCACTGAGCAGGGAGCCCAATGTAGGGCTTGATCACAGGACCCTGGAATGACGTGAGCTGAAGGCAGATGCTTAACTGACTGAACCACTTGGGTGCCCCTATGTATATCTCTTTGAGTCTTCTTTGACAAGAATGAAATGGCCTGAGATATGAATCTACGTTGATTAATAGGCAGTAATTAGTGATTTGGTCAGATAGTCAGGGACTTGAAGGAATGAGGTTATAAGATTGGTAATAAGGAAATCTGATGAAGAGATAGGTGACTGGAACTTTTATACTACATGAGCACTGTATGTGAGAAAATTTGTGTTCCATGTAAATCTCACCAGAAGGTCTGATTTTGAAAGAGATTGTTAATTACCAGGTGAAGAAGGGACCCAGCCTGGGGATATTGTTTAGCAAATCCCCCAAGTGTTTGCTTAGTGGGTTTATACATGTAGTGCCCATAGGCATGAGCATAGGCTCAACAGCATAAACATTCCTTACCAAGGGTGTTCTGGCTCTGCCACTTCTGAATGCTCAGATTGATAGCAAGGTCTAACAACCCTGCATCCCCAATATGATATATAATATCTAAGCCATTCTGTCACAGATTGTTTACATTGTATTCCTTTCATCATGCAAGGGGGCAGAAATTTGTTCTCACTGGGATCTACCCTTATTCCAAATGTAGAAATTTTTCCTTATTATATACTTGTATCATCTTCCATGGATTTATTAATATAAATGAAACATGGATTCAGACTATCAGATTAAAAAAGGAAATATAGCAAATACATACACTTTTAGTTACTCCATTATTTTGAAATAATTAATAATTCTATTAATTATTAGTACCTGTGGAGGGAAAGGAAAGTGCTAAGGATTCTCTTTTAATTTGGCAGAAACATTTAAAGACTGCTTAGAAATACACAGATATCAGTTACAATATTATTACCAGGTAAAAATCTTGGCTATAATGAGCAGAATTGCAGATTCCTCTTGGAGGAATAAGGCAACACTTTTTAAAGTCTTTAGAGTTTTACAAGACATTTTGGTTCAAATAGCACTAAATTAACTGAGAATGGATTTCTTTTAGAAAAAAAACAGAAGACGTTCTAGTAATAGTTGTGAATATTCACACATGTTTTCATATTACTGAGGAGAACCAACAAATATTTTTGGAAACCTTTAAAAAATCTTTTTTCAGGGGCAGCCGGGATGGCTCAGTGGTTTAGCGCCGCCTTCAGCCCAGGGCATGATCCTGGAGACCCAGGATCGAGTCCCACATCTGGCTCCCTTCATGGAGCCTGCTTCTCCCTCTTCCTGTGTCTCTGCCTCTCTCTGTGTGTCTCTCATGAATAAATAAATAAAATCTTTAAAAAAAATCTTTTTTCAGAGAAAATAAACTTTTTTTGTAGCTAGGACTATTTTATTTTCTCTTATTTTGAAATAAATATTGAAATAGTTCAAACATAGAAAAGTATATAGAGTAGTATAATAGATAGGCATTTAGGTACCAGTGACCCAGATTTAACCATGGGCAAATATTAACCAGAGAAAATAAACTGTATTTTTTAAAATTTTTTTTCTTATTTTTTAAAAAGATTTTATTTATTCATGAGACACACACACACACACACACAGAGAGAGAGAGAGAGAGAGAGAGAGAGAGAGAGAGGCAGAGACACAGGCAGAGGGAGAAGCAAGCTCCATGCCGGGGACTCGATCCCAGGACTTCCGGATCATGCCCTGGGCCAAAGGCAGGCGCCAAACCGCTGAGCCACCCAGGGATCCTGAGAAAATAAACTTTAAAAAAATTTTAATTTCTGTATAGTTAACGTGCAGTGTCATATGAGTTTCAAGTATACAGTATAGTAATTCAACAGTTGCTTATATTATTCATTGCTCATCAAGGTAAGTGTACTCTTAATTCCCATCACTTATTTCACCCATTTCCCCCACCCACCTTCCCTCCGGTTTGTTTCCCATCTGTTTGTTCTCTATAGTTGAGAGTTGGGTTTTTGGTTTGTCTCTTTTGGAAATCGTTTTAATACCTTATCAAACCAGGTTTTTAAAGGTAGCTTATGATGCAGAATTTTATTTTATTTTTTACCTATCTGCACTAAGGGATATCTCTTTCATCTCTTTCTTAGACTCCTTTGGTTAATTATAAACGTTTTTATTTTTAAGGTTAGGTTCTGAAATTTTATTAGCTACATTGTAAGTAGACCTATAAAACAAGTTTTATTGGTAGAAAGGATAAAAAATGTTCTTTAATAGCAATAAAATTAAGAAGATATTGTTTTTCTTCTATATTTTAAAATGCCTACTTATGCTCATAATTTCCTTCTAAAAAGACCTTGAAACTTCAGAGAAGACAAATGGTCTATCTTTGGGTTAAAATGATAGAATAAGAGCATTCCAGAAAGGAAATATTTAAGAATTTTATACAGCTCAATATTTGTCAGTGATGGGGCAGGCTGACTAAAGAGTAAATATGGCCTACATTTAGTCTTTTATTCACACTTGCATGTGGAATATTGACTCTAAGTATACTTAGAGGTATTTAATTAGGAATAAAGAGGACATGGTGTTATAGGAGACAGGATTATTCTAGCTGTCTTCAGCTACCAGAGGGACTAAACTTTCTGATGCTCTGGAGAGCAAAACTAGGAAGGCAGACCTTAGTTTTAACCATATAAGGAAAAAATTGACCTATGAGGGGTTTAATCCAGGGTTGACCACCTGTTAGGCATATTTTAAAAAGTGATTTATTTACGTAATTTAGAATTGGAAAATATCCACTTTCCTTGACCTAAGTTTTTATTTTGAAAAATTTTGCAATTTTAGTATTTGAAAAACAGGACAATGGATACCTCTATGTTTTTCACCTAGGTATGCCAATTAATATTTTTTGTCACATTTACTTTCTCTCGCTCTCTCTCTCTCTCTCTCTCACACACACACACACACACACACACACACACACACACTACACATTTTTTTGATGATCCATTTGAAAGGAAGTTGCAAATCTCATGAAATTTACCCCCAAATTTTTCAGCAACTATCTCCTACTAGGGTCATTCTCCTACATGTTACCATCCATTCTTAAGGTAATGTTCAGTTTGAAGTTTCTGTGAACCTCTCATAAGCAAGTGAGAAAAGTAGTGTTTCTTTGCCCTGTAACACAGGATTTATTCGATGAAATTAATAAACTTTGCCCTGCCTACCTCATAGAGCACATTGCTTGGAGGCCCTGCTATCAGCAAGGCACTCAAAGAATATGAAACATGGCCTTGCCCTCAAGAATTTATGGGCCAGTGAAAATTCTGGAGAATCACATGGAATAATGCACATGAAAGTACTTTCTAAAATGTCAACTATGATATATGTGAAAGTTGTTATTCTCTCCCTGAATCGTTTTTCAAGAAAATAGGATCTAGTAGATGGGAAAAAAATGTTTTAAACAAACACCAGAGGGCGCTGTAGTAGCATATAGAAAACAATGACCAGCTAGGATGCTCGAAGAGTGATTATACTTTAAAACCGCATTTTTTTCTTGCCAGAAAAATATACTGTGATTGTGTTGCCTTCTACATTTAAGTATTATTCACCCTATTAACTGACATTCTTAAAGTTTTGTAATAATTTCAGACTGAAAAGGCATGAAAAAAAATAGACCTGAATATTTTACTATGTTAGAGAATCAGAACCTTTAAAATTAATTTTTCTTCCCTTTGAAGGGGTCAAATTCGTTTTTTAAAAAAATAATTTATTTATTTATTCATGAGAGACACAGAGAGAGAGAGACAGAGACCTAGGCAGAAGGAGAAGCAGGCTCCTCGCAGGGAACCTGATGCAGGACTCATCCCAGGATCCTAGGATCGAGCCCTGAGCCTAAAGCAGACACTCCAGGCGTCCCTGGAGGGATCAAATTCCATTCCAGTTTTGTTTCAGTAACTTGGAATCCTAGAAATACTGATTTGTGTGTTGTCCCTAGTATTTTAAAAAGTAACACTTAAAATTGAAGAGCAAATTGGAGAGCCCTTAGGAGAAATAGATAACTGTCAGTAGCTTGCAGATTTATTTTTATGTCTTTAAAGTGCAATTTTTAGGGATTCCTGGGTGGCTCAGTCAGTTAAGTGTCTGACTCTTGATTTCATCTCAGGGCATGATTTTTAGGGTCCCAGGATTGAGCCCCACGTCAGGCTCTCCACTCAGTGGGGAGTCTTGTCTCCCTCTTCCTCTGCCCCCTCCTTGCCATACTCTGTCTCTGTCCAATAAATAAATAAATCTTGAAAAAAATAAAGTGCAATTTTTAAATGGAACTGTGGAGGCCGAGAAAATTAAGGCCATTCCACTTTAAGTTCAGCGTTAGCACAAGTACAGCCATCCCAGGCCCCTGTGAATAAGAGCTTAAATTTACATTACAGCTCTTACAGGAAGAAAACAGTTTACAGCTTAACATCCTGGAAAGCACCGTATTAGAATAAAAACAGAGCCCAAGCCAAGGGCAGGAAGCCCTTATTAGAATGAGAACAGAGCTCAATGCCCTTGAAAGCCCCATATCAGAAAGTAAACAGAACTTGAGAAATTCCTCCACCCCTTCTGGAGGTCCCCTAGACCAGCCCTTAAAACTAAGCTAAAACCCACCTGGGGTCCAAGTCCCTGCTCTGCTGTGTTGGGTATACTTGGACCCAAGCTCCAGCTTGCAAATAAACCCTCGTGTGCTTGCATCGGTGTCGGCTCCTTGGTGGTTTCTCGGATTCGCAATCTTGGGCACAGCAGAACTTTTCTGCACATTGCCAAATGGTTAGTGGTACATGATTTTAGTTCCTGGAATATCCTATAGATTCAGCATTCATTTATCATTTTAAGAAAGAAATGCTTGGGTGACTTCAGAATTAGGTGTATGCTTTGGAGAATTATACTGTGATTACATTTACTAGAAGTTTCAGCTAGGTGCACGGATAAGAAAAAAAGGCCTTTGCTGCCAAGGGAATGATCAAGGTTAAGCTTTAAACCTCATACACATCACTCTGGGTTTTCAGTGATTCTATAAGTAATTTTAACAGCCTTGTGAAAAATAATGAAGTTTTTGTTTGTTTTCCAAATCACAGAACCGGAATTAGGAAATTAGAAGACATGTAGACGCAGGGGCCATTGACTGCAGGAGTGATTGCAGAGATAGAAGGAAAGAGAGAGGGAGAGGGAGGGGAGATACTGTATCACAATTTTACATAAAAATTTATTCTCATAATGACCATTCTGAGTTATTAGGATGAGGTTTGTGAATCTCTTTTTAGGAAAAAAAGAGGCCTGTAGAAAATGTTTTGGAAAAATATCATTCAGAAGGGCTAATACAAACTGGATACTCATGAGGATGAACTTGGTCAAGCACCACTTCTTTCTTTCTTTTTTTCTTTATTTATTTTAAAGATCTTATTCACTCATTCATGAGAGACACAGAGACATAGGCAGAGGGAGAAGCAGGCTCCACGCAGGGAGCCAAATGTGGGACTCAATCCTGGGACTCCAGGATCACACCCTGGGCTGAGGGCAGGTGCTCAACAGCTGAACCACCCAGGTGTCCCATGCACCACATATATATTGAGCCTACTTAACAGAGGGATGCATTCAAAGACTGTTCTTCCTTCAAGAAGTTTACAAACAGACTCTTGCAAAACTAACAATGGAAGCAGCATGTGTTAAGATTTCCATAAAGACAGTAAGAGCCAAAGGAAATCTGGGAAGGCAAACAGCTCCAGGACTGCCAACAGCTGAAAAGGAGGTGGGAAGTTCGTGAAGCTGGGGAAGGATTGAGGAAAGGAGGCCAGGGGATGAGGAGGAGATAGAACACACCTGATACAGGGAATAGTATGGGAAAGGACAGCCACCTGTTGGGTATATCCTACTCCCCGCAATGGCAACCAAGCAAGCATTTACAGACAGATTAACTGCCTTCCATTTCTAACCAAAGAGTCTGCAGTAACCCCAAATGTAAGTTTCTACTTTGAAATATTATCACCCTTCTCTGCCAACGCTTCCAGGAAGTTTATCTTCTCTCAGTTCAACATGTGGTAAACATTTAATAAAACGAGTGGGTTTCAGGAATTATGGTGAGCTGATAGCTAGTGTTTGTTACTCTGTTCCAAATTACCCTCTCCTTAAAAGATCTTCATTTCTAGGATGTCTGGGTGGCTCAGTAGTTGAGCATCTGTTTTCTGCTCAGGTGGTAATCTCAGGTGCAGGGATTGAGTCCCATATCAGGTTCCCTGTGAGGAGCCTACTCTTCCCTCTGTCTAGGTCTCTGCCTCTCTCATGAATAAATAAATAAAATCTTTTAAAAAATCTTCATTTTTTATTTATCTCTACCCATTTATATAGCTTTTGATATCCCATTACTTGTGATTATAGTTCATAGTGGTAAAGCAGGGCTAAGAGAAAAGTAAATACCTGATGTCAAGAAGGAAATTATTTAGCAGCTTATTAAAGAAGATTAGCTTGTAGCTTATTGAAACCCCCAAATTATGTAACAGCATTATATATATATATGACATTTTAAAGATATATGTATCTTATGTACACATATATAGTAGTCATTCTAGTAAAAATCAAATTTTATTATGGATAATTTTAAGCATAAGCAAAAGTAGAGAGAACAATGTAATGAAACCCTGAATATTTATCACCCAACCTAAAAATTATAAACATATAGCCAACTAGCTTTACTTCTTACCCGTCATTCCCTACTCCCACCTCTCCAGAACTAGTTTTGAACAATTCTCATCATCTAATTCTATTCATAAACACACCAGTTATCATAATTACTAAACAGGAAATATTAATATATTTTATGGATACAAATGCTGTAATGTTTATAAGTATTTGATGTTGAGATGTTAACTATAAATAGTTGTTTAAATTCATGGCAATCCTTGGTTCATTATTATAGGTTGTAAATTAACCAGACAGGTTCAGATTCAGTCAGATAGTATTCCAATTTATTCCTGGTGTCTTCAAAAGGTCAGGACTATCCGAAGGCTGTTAATAATAAAACAACAATCAGCATAATTTTTGTGGTAAATTTAGCCAAGACCCACAAATAATTTTTGTACTTTTATTTTGACATTTGGTTTAATTTTTCTTTATAGACATCTATAAAAAAAGAAATTAACAAATTATTTCTAATTTCTTTTATCTTGGCATCTTCTTCCATTCATAGAATTAATAATACTTCATATATGGTGCTAATAAGCTGGGAAAACTTGGGGAACTTCATGTGACCCTGGGTGAGGTCTGTGCTGCCCAATGGTGCTATAAAGTAGAACATGCTAGGATTGTAGTGAGGTTTTTGTCTTGGAATAGTCACTGCTTGGTGTATTGGGATGATGCTTTCTGAGAATCTAAATATTCTTACTCCTGGATAATTCCTTCAACATGTAGAAGCAAAGAACGAGGTAAGCCTCAAGGACAGAGACTTCCTTATGTTCCACCTTACTGCTAGAGCTGTGGAATCCCTGGCATTAGCAGGTTGCCATGCATATATGTTTTCTTCACCCAGGGACCGGAACTACATCTTTCTACCTGTGGAGGGAGAACCTCTATGTCCTTTCCTTGCCATGAGTCAGGGTCACTGCACCTTAAGAGGCCAACTGAGTGTTGTATTCCCTCCACTTCTTTGCTTCTATGCAGTTGGTATGGCAGGAGGGCCTATCCTCAGTTGTGCTTCCTATACCCGTATGCTAAGTACCATCCTCTGCTTTCTGCATTGTCACCTTTCCATCAGTGTGGGCAGTAATGTGGTTTTCTCAGTGAGCCAGAGGGGAAGTAGGAGGCCTTACTCAAGTATCTAGCCCTCAGCCTTCCATTCTCTCACTGATTTATCAGGCCTACTTTAAAAGTATGGGAGACTTGCCCAGCTATTAATAAAGTAATTCACCATTTTCCATTTGGCTGCCACTTAGCATTCCTTGTGGGTGTATTTCATGACACAGAAATCTAGGGGGAAAAGGGTGATGGTGCATGAGATATGAGTTTTGGGGTCTAATGCCCCAAATTCCAACCTAACTCCCAACATAAGGAATACTCCTTATGAGAATATTGAGATTATGCAAAATATTGCAGGGTTTATACACTAAGTTATTTTGTGTAGCTTAAATAATCTTTCTTTTTCTTTCTATTGAGCTTCTTCTTGATACATTGCAGTTAATGGGTTTGCAAAATAGAGAGTTCATGTGAGTAGAAATAATTTCTCAGGAAATACTTTCCTAGGAAGTAGCCAGGGTCCTCAAATCATAGACCTGTTTTTTTCTTTTAAAACATTTATTTTCTGCTTCAAACTCATGTCATGTAACTTTAGTTTCATTTTGTGAAACTCCCATTTTGTGATATCTTCTTGTTTTGTTACTTTTTTTTTTTTTTTTTTTTTTTTTTACATCTCCTCTATGAAACTATTCCTGGTGTTTTGCTCTTTGCTTCTATTGAAAGCTGTGCTTAATCATTTTAACCAAAATCATTGATCCTAGTCTCTCCTGCTCCTCATTTGCTACAGAACTCCAGTTGGGCCATTTCTGTAAGTTAGTTGTCATGATCTGTACCAAGGGAGCACAATATAGTTAAAACCATGGATCAGATTCTATCTTATAGTAGACCCCGGACAAAGCAAGAGAGTGAGAGTTGAGGTATCCTTTGTTTCTTTAAATGAGTCATTCACTGCTCACATATCAGTAGTTTTCACTTGGTTCTGACCTTGAAGGGACTGGAATGGGCATTCTTTGTTAATTGCAGAATTTAATGATGGGAGACCTAGGGCTATATTGCACCAGAATGACCTGACATTATACCGTAGAAACCTTTCTTTCTAGGGAACAGCCCCAACTGAATTAACAGTTGTTTGTGAAAGGGAAAATATCTGTCAGTTTATATCACCACTCTCTGTTGGAATAGTGTATGGCAGTGTACATTATGGAAATTGAGTAGAAAGCTTTTCTTTTTTCCAGAGGTCACCATTTAATCTTTAAAGCACATCTATTATGTGTGATGATGTGGAAATTGTGAGAAAAGACAAACTGGTTAGTTTTTAACAAATAAGGTCATCATAAAGGTTTTTCAAACCTCCTTGTTAATTTACCTTTTTCCTTGGTTCATTATGTCAAATGCTTCATTGATTTTGTCAAAAGGCAGAGTGTGAGTCACCAATAGATCCAGATCAAATTTCTTATTCTTGTAGTCAGTAACCAGCTTTGGGATAGAATCGCTTTTCCAACCTGCAATTTGGCCAAGATGCCAAGTAAAGACACGGTATTTGACAGGAGGTAGTTTAATCAGTTTGTTGAGTGAATTAAATTACTAGGTCAGATTTGAGTTGCTTTCAAATGGATTATCCCTCCCATCTTTAATTTTCTACAGTTTAATTTATTTAAAAGTTTTTCTTAATAAGAAATGTTAAAATTAGTTCCTACTTCTAGATAAGGAATTATCAGTTTGATTAAAGTTTACCTTTTGTTCCTCTGTGTTGGTTCATTTTAATGCAAATTGCATTTCAGTTTGCAAATTGTAGTTATACATCTATACAAACTGTTTACTTTCAGGGAAAAATTGGAGAGGGAGACAAACCATGAGAGACTCCTAACTCTGAGAAACAAACAAAGGGTTGTGGAAGGGGTGGTGAATAGGAGGGATGGAGTAACTGGGTGACTGGGCACTGAGGAAGGCACTTGATGGGATGAGCACTGGGTGTTATACTATATGTTGGCAAATTTAAGTAAAAAAAAAACTGTTTACTTTCAAATAATTTCTAGAATAACTTTTATGCAGTCTCTAGATGTGTTATTAGGCACTCAGTATTTAAACAACATTTTTTCCCCTTTTCATTCAATAATCTTCATTGGAAGAATTTGCATACTACTATGGAGTAAATTAAAAGAGAAAAAAACTGACCACCAAAGCATGTTCCATTTATGGTACGGCCCATTATTAGCTCTACTGGAGATATAGTCAATCCTGCCATTTCAGCGTTTACTCCAATCAAAGTACATGATCCCCAACCTACTGTTGTACAGTCCAGGGCTGCTCTCTAGAAGGTAAAACAAAAAGGATTAGTTGAATAAGTAGAAAAAGTAGAACATGAACTCTGTAGGTATGTACAATACTTTAGGGAAAATTTATACAACTCTGCATATAAGATAAGATTAGTCAAGCTAATGAGGTTATGGCATTGTTGATGATACTTGAAGCTCCACTGTCCAGTTTCAGGTAGAAGACTCATTAAAAGTTTGAACTTCATCAAAAAAGATATTGAAAAAAAAAAGATATTGAAAAGAAACAGAACCCATTATTTTCTTCTGTTTAATACCATAGTTATGCTGAATCTGGAATGTGTATCATTGCAAATCAAGAAAGAAAAAAATATGTGAAATTAGAAAAGAATTCTAGAAGATATATATTATAAATTCTAATCAAGTTTTTGATGATCTGCTGGGGGTATGTACTAAAACATTTGCAATTTCAGAGGCACAAAAACACAATCCTTGAAGTCGTGAAGAGAGGATGGGTATCTACTAGAACCTAGGGAATGAGGTACACATTGTAAACATAGTATATCTCAATATAAGATAAATAAAAAATGCTATTTAAAACAGAGCAGGACAGTTAAACAGAATCTGACATTAGATGCTGCTCATAAAACATTTTATCAGTTTTCCTACATTATTTATCTCTCAGAAGTAGAGTTGTGGGCAATAGATTATCGGCAGAAGTGATGTATGTTATTTCGTAGACAAAACAAAAAAGCCTGCCTACATCCTGCCAACTGTCCATTCTCCTGCTATAACAATCAAGATGACCTCATAAAAAAAAAAAAAAAAGATGACCTCATGTTGACATTGTGAGGTCAAAAATGAGGGACGCCTGGGTGGCTCAGTGGTTGAGGTCTGCCTTCAGCTCAGGGCATGATCCTGGGGTCCTGGGATCAAGTCCCACATTGGACTCCTTATGGGGAGCCTGCTTCTCCCTCTGCCTCTCTCTCTCTCTCATTAAAAAAAAAAAAAAAAAAAAAAGAACTAGCTGAGTCATTACATGGAAGACAGTGGCCCAGGGGAGTTGCCTTGATCTTTCCACAAGAGAAAAAATGTTATGTTAACCTACTGCAAGTTTGAGGTTAATACAAAAATGCCAAGGGTTGAAAATGTTAAGAAATTTGAGAAAGATATAAACTGTGGATGACCATTCCACAAGAAGCTGTATGGTAAATAGATGAACATTTTAATTTTTGAGACTAATCTTAAAGAAGAAAAGCATAAACTTTGTTTTATATCCTTTGTCATAGTCAATGCTCAACTTAATTCTGACTTGTTGGGCAATTTTTATTTTTACAAAAGTCTCAATAGGAAGTATAGCTTTTTTTCATCATTGATCACTGTATAAAAGAAGCAATTTGAAGTAAATTCTCCCCCTTCTCTTTGTCTGTCTTACTAGTATTGGAAGAGGAAGTGACCTAGAACTTTTAGAATGTATTATGAAAATTTTATTTGAATAAATGTTTATTGTTTTGAGACTTCATAACATTTCTTTATTTTTTTAAAAGATTTTATTTATTTATTTATGAGAGAGAGAGAGAGAGAGAGAGAGAGAGAGAGAGAGAGGCAGAGAGAGAAGCAGGTTCCATGCAGGGAGCCTGACGTGGGACTGGATCCCAGGTCTCCAGGATCAGGCCCTTGGGCTGAAGGCAGCGTTAAACCGCTGAGCCACCTGGGCCGCCTGACTTCATAACATTTCTAAATAGCAACTGCTTTACTGTATGCACTTTTTATATGGCAGAAATATTTTTCTTTATGCTGTATAGAGAGATCCATGGAGAGGAGAAAATTCATAGACTTGTTACCTGAAGGTAGCTATTTATATTAATTCCTATTTTCTATTTTAATTTTAAAATGTCTTTCCTGTTGGCCCTTTTTTTAAAGAAGATTTATCCATCTATTTGAGAGAGAGAGAGAGAGAATGGGAGAGGGGAATGGTTGGAGGGAGAGGGAGTAAGAATCCTGAGGAGACTGCCTACTGAGTGCAGAGGCCAGTGTGGGGCTCGATCCCATGATCCCAAGATAATGACCCAAGCCAAGATCAAGAGTCCAATGCCTAGTTTACTAAGCCACTCAGGTGCCCCCTGTTAGCCTGTTCTACATTTCTGGAGCTTAGCTTCAAGCAAGGGATTCATCTCCCTGATGATAACTTAGTTAAAAATGGGTATCATATGCAAGTAAAGGGTTTTATTTAGAAGCTTCTGATAATTTTTGATGAGAATTACTTTTGCTTCTCAAAACTTTATAATATTGCCAGTTAATGTAACTTTATGATTGTTCTGTGGGTTCTTCAGGCTGCTTTACTTTGTAAATATTTTATTTATTTATTTATTTGGCAAGGAAAGAGAGAGAGAGAGCACAAGCAGGGCAAGAGGCAGAGGGAGAGGGAGAAGCAAACTCCCTGCTTAGCAAAGTGCCTGATATGGGGCTTGATCCTAGGAGCCTGGTATAGGACTCGATTCCACAACCCTGGGATCACCATGTGAGCTGAAGGCAGATGTTTGACTGAGCCCCTCAGGCGCCTCCTTTAGGCTGCTTAAGAGCATTAGTGGTCATTGAATTCAAGTTCATTCACAGGTATTACTGGACTCTCCTCTACAACAGAGAAATTTAGATTTCCTTAGTTATGGAAACATGGTGAATGGGTAGATAGCTGATCTTTTTGTGATAACTAAATTCATCTATTCTTATTTGGATTCTCTGTTGTAAGTCTGTTCCATAATTTAAATAATAATAGAACCTGCCAAGATTTAGATTAAATAGTTCTCAACTGGAGTAACTTGTAAAAAAGTATTGTACCTGGGCCCTAGACTCATGAGAATATCCTGGGATATGGCCCATTCATTGGTACCAAACAATGATAGTAACAACTCCCCAGGCATTTCTAAAATGTAGCCAGTGTTGAGAATCTCCATACTGGAAAAATAATATCAATAGGTTGAATTTCAATGTTTGAAAAAAATTTGAGCTGTGGAAAGTGGAGGAACAGATGTGGCACATTGTAAGTTGCAGATGCCAACAGTAATTTAAGAAGCAGGATCTGAAGCATTGAACACAAAGGACCAGTACAGGATAAGGAGCCCTTAATGCATGAGTTTTCAGTAATAGCTAACATTTATGGAGTGCTTATTACCTGCTAGATCCTCCTTTAAACAGTTACATTATTCCAATGAAACCATTCTGAGAGGGGAGACCCAGGAAGGGAGCCTCATGCTTTCAGCAGCTCCTCCCCATCTCCATTCTCTTCTGGAGAATGCATCAGTTGGGTAAAAATCAAGGGGAAGAACTGTACAAAGCCTGCTGCTGGGATGTTGAAGTACAGAATTCTATTTTTTATAACCTCCCTAGAGGAGGGTTTTGAGAGCCACGTTGAATGAAGTTGTAAATAAAAGGGCATAACACCACAGCTCCTCCACAGATCTCCCTCATGAAATAGGAAGAATCCATGGCAGATAATCAGTTGATAAATTGTTAGTCATCTCATAAAACAAAACAAAACTCGATTTAGCCTCTTTGAGCAAATAGGCATCAAGTGACCATCCGCTGGAAAGTGAGGTTAGGCAGTCTGGCAAGCTAACTTTTCCATGTGTAGTCTTTTCCATGTGTGATTGGCTCTTTCCCCCCTTTTGAGAGTAGAATAAACAAGGCTGGTTTCGTGGGCCTGCACCCAGTGTAGTTGCTCAGGGCTCTGTGCCTGGAAAGGCCTGCAAATTATGTAGCTTGTCCTGAGAGAAGAAATCTGAATGATACAGAATTGTAGTGCTTAGGACAAAAGGTCTACATTTTAAATTTGCAGTATGTGTGTGTGTATGTATGTTTTTAATATATTGAATATATTGAAAATTTCAGATTTATGATGTGGACCTAATTTGGCATCCCTTTTATTAAGATCTGATGAACAGAACTGGATTGTTTGTAGATTGCTGACCTCTCACCACTCTGCTTTTAGGTTGGAATGGAATGCCTCCAGCTGTTAGGGGTGACACGTGTCACCCTGTCTTCTTCCCTCCTCTAACTATGTCTTTTCTGTTTTTTTTCTCTATCATTTCTCATAGGCACAATTCTTTTAAAATGTTTATTTCTAAGTTTTCTCTTTTTGCTAAACTTCATGTGGAAGAATATACAGAAACATTAATAACCCAAGTATTAACATTTATTAATCAAATATTAATAATATATGTAATCTGATATTATTAATAAATAATACTTATATAAATATATAATTTACATACACATAAATATACTAATGTTAAATTCAAACTAACTTTATCAATATACATACTACCAATTTAATAATATTTATATTATTAGTTTAATAATATTAATACATGCAATTTATTATATACTATTATAAAAACTATATATACCATGGCTTCGGGTCCACCTGCACAGTCAAAGGCAAAATCCACACCTCCATTAGTCATTTCAATGATGACTTCCTGGATGGGTTTATTGAGGTTTCTAGGATTGAGGCATTCAGTGATTCCAAGGGCTTTGGCCTTTGTAAACTTCTCACTGTTCATGTCAATAGCGATGATTCTGGAAGCTCCTGCTACTTTACAACCTATTATAGTGGAAAGCCCAACACCTCCTAGGCCAAAGACAGCACAAGTAGAGCCAGGGGTGACCTGCAGGCAGCAAAATTATAAATTAACTTTAAATGGAAGTGGTCTCACTTTTTTTTTTTTTTTTTTTTTTTTTTAAAGGAAGAGAGAGAAGTAGGGGCAGGAACATATAAATAAAAGACTGCCTAAAAAAAAAAAAAAAAAAAAAAAAGACTGCCTGTCATAAAGCTAAGTGATACAGCCAATGAGGGAAGTCTGCCAAGATTAAAATGGATGAGTCACTGGCTAAATTTGGAGAATCATTTGAATGCCATTAGAATTATAAGCTCAAAAAACAAAACAAAACAAAAACAAAAAGAAACCTAGGTGAAAATAATCCACTTGTTTTCCTCTTCCCTTTACTGTTATCAGAACAAAATTTTATTTTATTTTGTTTTCCTTTTTTAAAGAATTTAAATTCAGTTATCCAAGATATAGTACATTATTATGTAGTATAGTACATCAGATGTAGTTTTCAGTAATTAATCAGTTGCATATAACACCCAGTGCTCATCATATCATGTGGCCTCCTTAATGTCCCATCACCCAATTACCCCATCCCTCTACCCTCCTCCCCTCTAGCAACCCTCAGTTTGTTTTCTATAGTTAAGAGTCTCTAATGGTTTGTCTCCCTCTCTGATTTCTTCCCAGTTTCCCTCCCTTCCCACGCACTATTTCTTATATTCTACATATGAGTGAAACCATATGAAATTGTCTTTTTCTGATTGACTATACTGTTTTTAATTTTTAATATACTGATAGCCAAAAACAACATTTCTGTCTGCTTGACTGATTCTCAATGAAAAGTCTTATCTTGATATTCTGGCTATTAGATCACTTTTTAATTTTGATTAGGTTGAGTTTATTTCCTTGACACTTGAACAACTGCAGGTAACCTGATAAAGAGGAGTATTTAGATTGCAAAGCTGAGGATCAAGCCTTATCAAGATGTTTTAAGGATTGCATATGAACCTGGCTTTTTTTTCATTCATTCATTGAAAAATTATCCAGGTCCTACTGTGTGCCAGGCACAGGGCTAGGCTCTGGAGATACCACAATGAACAAGAGAGAGTTCTTGCCCTCAAGGAGCAAATAGTCTAATAGGAAGGAGAAATAAATGGAAAATTTCTCCAGAGTGTGATAAGAAGAGAGACAGGGACAATAAGCACAGACACTTTAGGTGAAACTGAGAGGGACACCCAGTACATGCCTGACAGTTTGGAGGGTCTCTGGTAGGAAATGACAAAAAAATGGAGACAGGCAGAAGAGGGGTTTGTGTGTGTGTGTGGGGGGGGACTTTCCAGGCAGTGTTGATGGGAGCCATGTATGGAAAGCCCAGGGGCCACGGTGATTGGAGCCCAGAAACTGAGGGTCAGGCCTGGAGGAATGGTGACCATGTGAAGGTAGAATTAGGGAGAATCACTACCCCACTGATGGAAAAGTGGAGTAATGAAAGGGCAATGAAATCTTCACATTTGTTGTTTAGAAACAACATTTGTTGTTTTGTTTCTGTTTAGAAAGAGCATTCTGGATGCATTTTGCAGTTTGAACTCAAGGATCGAAGACTGACGTCAAGGAGGTTGTTTGAGGCATCCAAGTGATACTGACACCTGTTCAGTCTCTCATTAAACAGTTTCGTGAAAGCTTCTAAATTCTAACATGAGATTCCAAGGATGCATCTTGCCACCATCAGGGCTGCCACCTGAGATTCGCCTTTGGAGCCACAAAAGGACAGTATAAGAACCAGAGGTGAATTACCAGTTTGAGGGAGAGAAATCTGCAGGATCAGGAAGAAAGCAGAGGTGACTAAATGGAGATGGGTGGGAGTTTCTGTAGTTTCTGTTGCCTCTTGACTAGGTCTGCTCTCCCATGGTGAACATTCATATTTAGGTGACATATTTAAGCATGCTATATTTAAGGCAGGGATAGTCTGTGATCTAACATACTAGTATAGGAAAAGAAATTAACATGAACTGAGTGCTGACTGTATGCCAGCTGCTGAGATAGGTGCCTTACATATGTAATATGATTTGATTATCCCCATACCTATTTATACTAGATGTTATTGCAGAGAGTAGGAATAGAGGGGTTAAATAACTTGCCTAAAGTCATAGAAGTAATAAATGACAGAGCTAAGGCTTGAAGAATAACTAGCTGCTTTATTACTCCATCTCCTAGTAAATTCTATTTTATGCAACCTGGTGATGAACCACTTTTACCTTGGCAGTGTTGATTGCAGCTCCATAGCCGGTTGAAAATCCACATCCAAACAGACAAGCTCTCTCTAAATTTACATCATCATCGATTTTGGCAAGATTTATATCTGACACTACAGTGTACTGAGTGAAGGTACTGGTCCCCATGAAATGGTAAATTGGTTTTCCTTTGCAGGTAAACCTGCTGGTTTTGTCTTCCATTAGTTCTTGATCAACAATAGGATTTTTGACTAGACTAGAAAATAAAAAAAATAAAAAATAAAAAAAACCAAGATAATAAAGAGAGAACATAAATAGACCACTGGTTACATTCCTGAAAAAAAAAAGTTAAGTGTTATATATTTGTTATGACACTTTTATGAGATAGAAAAATTGAGAAAATGACTTGAGTCTTTTCACCTAAATATATAGTCAGAAGTACTCTAAAGTTAATAATGATAATAAACTTTTTATTGAATATTTTTTATGTGCCAGAAACTCTCTTGAGGGTTTGTATGTAATAATTCTTAGAAAAAAACTTATGGAAACTCAACTATACATAAATGGAGAAATACTAGCCTTTTGAATGCCTGTGCAATTATATCCCAGCTTTAGCAGTTATCAACTCAGGGCTGTTCTTCTGGCATCTTTTACTCCCCCAACCCCCACCTCAGGGCTCACTCTTCCCCAGCACCTACCCTCCCCAATGGGATGGTTTTGAAGTAAACCCCACTCATTACTGTTTCTTTTTTCTTTTTTTTTTTTTTTACTGTTTCATTTGTAAATATTTTATTACGTATCTCAAAGAGATTCTTTTAGGTTGATATATTGCATTTAGTTGACGTGTGTTATCTCTTTTAATTGATAGGTTCTCACCTCCCTCCTTGTTTTTTTCTTTGAAATTTATTTGTTGAAGAAACAGTCATTTGTTCTGTACAGTTTTTCCATTCTGAATTTTCCTGATTACATTCCTATAGTTGGGTGTAACACATTTTCCCATCCCTGTATTTCCTCTTAACTAGTATTTTCAATCTAACTGGTTGATTTAATTTAGGTTTTATATTTTTGTAGGAATATTTCAAAGGTGGTGCTGTGAATTTTCATCTGGAGGTACATAATACCTTATTATCTCTCTTTTTGTGGTGTTAGAAAGAATTGATGGTCATTGCCAAAATCTATTATTTTATTTAAAGTTTGCAAAGGGTTGTATTAATGCTTTAACTATCTATAATAACCCTGTGAAGTAAGCATTATTATTATTCCCATATTATAGATGAGGAAATTGAAGCACAGTAATTAGATGTAAGAGTAGTACAATTTTAGCTTCTGAAATAACTAGCTTCAATTGACATCAAAGAATAATATGGATGTTATTATTTGCTGCTGCTGTGCTCTGTGCAAATTCTGAGTATAAAATTTAAACTCCGTGCCCAATAAAGGTATCTTCTAAGTTTTTTTGGGAGAAGGAAAACTGGAAAATAGATTTTTCTTTTCCTTTTTTTAAAATAGATTTTTCTTTTCCTTTTCTTTTTTTTTTAAGATTTATTTATTGTTTGTTTGTTTGTTTATTTATTTATTTATTTATTCATGAGACACACAGAGAGAGAGAGGTAGAGACACAGGCAGAGGAAGAAGCAGGCTCCATGCAGGGAGCCCCATGCAGGACTCAATTCCGGGACTCCAGTATCATGCCCTGAGCTAAAGGCAGATGCTAAATTGCTGAGCCACTCAAGCATTCCCCTCCCCCCCCTTTTTAGGAGGTTTTTCTGTATGTAGTCTCATTAAAGAATAAGTTGATAAAGGTTTTGAACTCTGGAGTCAGACTGTCTATGGTCAAAATCTAGCTCTACGACTTTATCTGTGGGCCTTGGAATAAATTACTTTACTGTACCTCATTTCATTCCTCATTTCCTATAGAAGTAGCTGCTATCTTGAGTTTGGCCTTTATCAGTTTAGTAATGTATTTATACCTTAACTGCATACACATGTAACCATAAACTATAGTATATATATAGCATTACTGTTGTTTTATCTTTTTAAAGATTTATTTATTTATCTGAGAGAGAGATTGAGAAGGGGAGAAGCAGACTCTCCACTGAGGGCAGAGCCTTCAATCTCACAAACCTGAGATCAGGAGCTGAGCTGAAATCAGGAGTCAGAAGCTTAAAGAACTGAGCTACTCAGCCTCCCCTGTATATTGTATTATTTTGTATATGATATCTTACTAAATATATTTATCAGCAACTTGCTTCTTTCCTTTAACATCATGTATGTTAAACTATTCTATGTTGTTGTATGTAGATCAAGTTTAACCCTTTTCATTGTTATATAATATTCCACTGCGTTACTCCACAGCAATTCATTAATCCATTCTCTTGTTGGTGGACATTGAGCTATTTTTTAAAAAGATTTTTAAAAATATATTTATTCATGAGAGACACTCAGAGAGAGACAGAGACATAGGCAGAGGGAGAAGCAGAATTCCTGCAGGAAGCCCAATGTGGGACTTGATCCCAGGATCCCGGGATCACAACCTGAGCCAAAGGCAGACACTTAACCACTGAGCCACTCAGGCATGACATTGGGCTATTTTTAATTGCTGTTATAAACAATGTTGCAGTGAACATTCTAGCATATGTTTCCTTGAGTAATTTTGCAACAATTTCTTATATACATCTAGGACTAGTATTGGTGGGTTGAAGCTTATCCAGATATTGCCAATGTACTTCCCCAAATATTATACCAATTTATAATCTTACTAATAGTGTATAGGGCTTACCTGAGTTTTTTACATAAATTTGTGAGTGGATTCAGACAGAATTTGCATTTTCTACAGTGAGGCATGTAGAGTGGAATTACTTTGTCACCTGGAAAGAAAAGGCCATATGTTGGATGGTGCCTAAGATACAGCTTGTAAAAGTCTCTACCAGATGAATCTTCTTTATGATATATATTTTATGTTTAGCATAAAGTATAGATGGCTATAGTATTTTGTTACTCTACATGATTGCTGATTCCCCCAAGTATTGTATATACTGTCTTTTTAACTTTTTCCTTTTTTTTTTTTTTTTTTTTTTGCTACTGGGCAGTCAAGCAACAAATCTGCATTGATACCACCAGCTACAGAATCCTGTCTGAGGCTCTGCCATCATTGCAACTCTGCATCATGACTATTTTTTGTTTACTTTTCTAAACATCCTATATGGAACAGAACATCCTTATATATAATAGGAGTGGTGCACAGCAACAGTGGTATATGGAGATTAAACTTTATGTCATTGCATGTCACCATTTAGTTTACTCTCACATTCTATTTTTTTCTGCTTTTTACTCAATTTCAGTTTAATAATGGCTTCTATCCTTGGATGACCACAGTCCAATAATGATAATTAACATTTGTTCAACATTTGGTATGTGCTAGTCACCCTTCTAACCGCTTACATATAGTATCTCACTTAATTCTCAGATCAATTCTTTTGCGATGGATACATACCTTTTCTCCCACTTAAGAAAACAGAAATCTGAGCTGTGCCAGAGAAGTGACTTAACTAGTGGAGGTCACACAGCCAGTAAGTGGCAGAGCTAGGACTACTTGGCTAGACTACTTGATGGTTTCAAAACTTACAGGAGCAGTTCATTTCTCTGGTCTTGTTTGGAATGGAATCTAATATACTTCTAGGTTTGGAGCATTCTCATTCAAGTAGAAAAAAATGATACAGGTCATCCTGCTTGATAAGTGAGTATTACATAGCCCGTATTCCAGTATTCTGTGAATATGTTATGAAATGTGAAGTGAATAATATCAGTCATTGGCAAGCTTCATTTACATACTATTTTTATGTAACAGAGTTTCAAAAAGACACATAAGCTAACATTAACATGTATATTTCTCACTTAAGCTAACTATAAGTCCTCATTCTTCTTTCTTTTTTGTTTTAAAATCTTTAAAGATTTTATTTATTTATTCATGAGAGACAGAGAGATTGAGGCAGAGACACAGGCAGAAGGAGAAGCAGGCTCCCTAAGGGGAGCCCGATGCGGGACTGGATCCCGGGATCACACCCTGAGCCGAAGGCAGACACTCAACTGCTGAGCCACCCAGGTGTCCCCTTAACTTCCTTTCAATGAGGGGCACCTGGGTGGCTCAGTGGTTGAGCATCTGTCTTCGGCTCAGGTTATGATCCTGTGATCCAGGATCGAGTCCCACACTGGGCTCCCCACAAGGAGCCTGCTTTTTCCCCTGCCTATGTCTCTACCTCTCTGTGTCTTTCATGAATAAATAAATAAAATCGTTAAAAAGTAAATTCTTTATGATACTAAATTATTTTTCTGTTTTATTTAGAAGTTGTTATAAATTTTCATTTGTGTCCCACTTTGTGGCTTTGCTTCATAGCAGTTTCTCAGTGCTATATATAAATAAAGTGACCATATTTTCCATATTTTATTAGTTCTGACTTCACATATTCCGTCCCATTGTTAGACTGTGATAGATTGTATGTCCTAGTTTGTCTTTGGAAAAGATGGTTCCCATATATAAATAGAGATCAGTTATACCATGCAAAGCCAGGACTCTATCAGTTCCTAAAATTATCCTGACATTTCCATTTAATTGGCATCAGCAAAGAACATACCTGGTTTGAAGTTGGTCACTCCTGGCCCAACACTTTCCACAATTCCTGCACCCTCATGGCCAAGGATCACTGGGAAAAGGGCCTCTTTAAATTTAGGACTGATAGGATAGGCATCAGTATGGCACAGGGCAGTGGCAATTATCTACAAAGCAACCAAAGACTTGAGGCCTGTTTCTGTCATATCATTGGGGTTGTTAGGAGGCTAATCTTGGGCCCAATGCCACCTTTAAACTTTACAACAGTCTTGGAGCTCAAAAAAAGAATTACATTTTGGAAAAAACAGCAATAAAAAATAGCATATATTCTCCTCTTCTAAATAATAAACCTTTGTTTTCTAACTTTCATTGCTACTGGCAAATCATACAGAGATAAAATTGGCAGTTACTGGCTCCAGGAGAGAAGAAATCAAAGGTAATGGGGAAAAGTTAAACAAAATCTTTTAGGAAGAGGGAATGGAGGAAATACAGGTTTCTAGGGCTTGTGCACATTTCACATATGAAATGAAATAGGGGTAATAATATTTTTATAGTTAAAAGAGGTATCAGGTAAAGGATTGTTTCAATTACCAGCATATCTCTTATTATTCAAGATTCTGTTCATGAGGTTCTCTTAATCATTCTCATGTGTAAACCTGTCCTGTAGTGGTCCTGAGGAAAAATGTAAGCCAGGCCAGCTATGGGGAAAATGGAGAAGTTGTCCCAGCTTTCTATCTGTGATCTCTGTCTATACAGTGAAGTCTCTTTTCCCTGCTCACCTACACTTCTCCCTCCTCTGGGCAGCCAGGACTCTTATACTGCCCTGGGTAGCACTGCAGCTCTTTCCTCTCCCTTGTTTGGAACCAAATTTTTTATCTTCCTTTAACACTTTCCAATAACTGGCAACTGGAAAACAAAAAGAAAACTAATTCCAATCCAAAGTGAATTCCTTTGTCAAATTCCTCAGGCTGGGGATCCCTGGGTGGCGCAGCGGTTTAGCGCCTGCCTTTCGCCCAGGGCGCGATCCTGGAGACCCAGGATCGAATCTCACGTCGGGCTCCCGGTGCATGGAGCCTGCTTCTCCCTCTGCCTATGTCTCTGCCTCTCTCTCTCATTCTGTGTAACTATCATAAAAAAATAAAAAAAAAAGATGTATTTAAAAAAAAATTCCTCAGGCTGATGATTAATATTAAGATAAATTCAAACACATTTTAAGCTTTTTATCAGTAGCAACTGATAATTAGTAATTTGCACCTCTTGGGATAATGCCTGTTTTTATATGGATCTAAAAATATAGTTCCGCCATAGGTGAAACTCCAGGTACTCTCAGTCATACCATGCAGGCCTGACCTAAAGAAACCAAGTCTGCACTTAGTGCCTTATCTGTGCTGTCTAGGAAACGTCCCCACTTACTTGAACTCGAACTTCATGAGCCTTGGGGGGAGCTACCTCAATCTCTTCTATGCAGAGGGGCTTGCCTGTTTCCCAGGCAATAGCTGCTTTGCACTTAATAACCTGAGAAGGAGGGAGAGAGGGAGATTAATTACATAATTAATATGTAATTATATAAACTACAATTAAAAATATATTTACAATTTCAAATATAAGTAACATTGAAGGAAACTAGAAACAAGCAGACCTATAATCCTCTGTTCTCATGCTACTATTTTCCTTTTGTTATGCTTTCCCAGTCTTTGACACATGAATACATAATTTTTGATAGTTATGCAATTTTGGATTCTATTTTTAAATATTATTAGTCTTATTGCAGATACAATATATTTAAATAATAAGAAATTTCAAAATACAAATAAGAACAAAAGAAACAAAATCCACTTGTAATTTTATCACTCATTTTATGATTTTGGTATAAATTTTTTCAGTATCCCTAAACGGGATCTTTTCTATGTAATACTTTGTAATCTACTTTTTCTACTTATTAATATGCTATATTTTCCATATTTTTCTTTAACTTTATTTCTAACAGATACAAATTCTATTTCATTGTTATAGCATAGTTATTGAAATCTCTCTTTTTTTGGCCTTTATAAGTAATATTTAATTAAAAATTCAGGTAGTAAGTATTTTGGCAAATCCACTGTAATTTCCTAATAGTAAGTTCCTGGCATGAATTCATTCAGATCATTTTGATCAACTTTAGACTGCTTTCTGAGAGTAACCCTGAAGGAAACTTGTTTTAGCAAATATATAAAGACACAAAAACCCAAGAATCAAACAAATAGTATATTTGCTTACTTTGCCCATGGTGCTCATTTTTCTTTGGCAGGCTAGCCTTGGAGGTTTCTTTCTGATTTGAGCATGATCCACGTCCTTTGTCTTTGAATAAATACCATTTCTGCCTGTTTATTCTCCAATCACTTTCCTTTTAGTTGCTGTGACACATAGCTCCGCCCATTTCTTGCATGATTTGTACAGTCACATTTCAGCTGCCAATTGCCATTGCTACCAGAGCTTATTTGAAGATGTTTACTTTTTTCCCTTTTATTGCAAAAATAATATAATAGAGAAAAGTTCATTAAACTTACACAGATGAATTAATATCTGTGTAAAGGGCATTTCTACTATCCCTGAATCCTTCCTGTACCCAGCCTTCTCTTCCACAAGTCTAATAATCATTTCCTTGCATTTCTTTATGATTTATGGTTCTCTATACAGTATAGTTAGTTTTACCTGTTAAAATCTTTATATGAATGAAATCATAGTATATGTATAATTTTATGTCTTCTTTTTTTCTTTCAACCTCTGTGAGATTCATCCACGTTAGTCTATTTTCATTATCATCCATTTTCCTTTTTTGCTTTTTGGTTTTTTGCTTATGATAAATCAGTGGTTGCATAAAAATTCTTTTAATTTATTCCATTGTGTATGTGTTTCAGTTTCCTTGGGGATTATTTAAGATTAATATGCGGCCAGTACACACTATTAAGGTGATGCCAGCTGTTAAAATACTGAAATTTTTATTCCATTTGGTGAAAAATCACTGCCCCAAATTTCTAAATTTTCTTTTAACTCTGTGGCAGCCCTGGGGAGCCCTGTTTCATCACTGCTGAGGAGCTACTGTCTTACCCTTCCAAATGTGTGAGCCCATCACCCTGGCCCCAAAGGTTTTGGGTCTCTGGCTGTGTGTAGTAAGGTTGTCTTTGGACTGCAGTAGGGAAATACCTACCACCCGTCCAATGTTCTGGGGCTGTGAACTGTAGTGCTATGGGCCAGAGCACCCTTGGAGTCATACTTGCGCGGTTGTTTGTAGGAAATAGAATGTCCCACATTGGTTGTTATGTATTTTGACTAGGAGTGAAATTGCTGGGTCTCCAACTTTGATAGACAATATCAAAGAGTTTTACAAAGTGGCTGCACATATAAGCAGCTATGTATCAGAGTTCCCATTGCTCCATATCCTTGTCTATGCTTGGAATTGTCAGACTTTAAAACTGTTGATAATCTGTGGGTGTGAATGATATATAATTGTATTTTAAATTTGTATTTCTCTATTTTTTTCATTCAAGATTTTATTTAAATTCAAGTTAGTTCACATATAGTATATTATTAGTTTTAGGGGTAGAATTTAATGATTCGCCAGTTGCATATAACACCCAGTGCTCATTTCATCACATGCCCTCCTTAATGCCCGTCACCCAATTACCTCATCCCCCTACCATCCTCCCCTTCAGCAACCCTCAATTGTTCCTTATATTTAAGAGTCTCTTTTGGTTGGCCTCCTCTCTGTCCTTGTTTTATTTTTCCTTCCCTTCTCCTATGTTTGTCTGTTTTGTTTCTTAAAGTCCATATATGAATGAAATCACATAGTATTTGTCTTTCTCTGACTGATTGACTTCACTTACCAGAATACACTGTAGTTCCAGCCATGTCATTGAAAATGGTAAGATTTCATTCTTTTTGATGATTAATATTCCATTGTATATGTAAATGTATCATATATATATCACATCTTCTTTATCATTCATCAGTCGATGGACATCTGAGCTCTTCCCATATTTTGGATATTGTGGACATTACCACTATAAACATTGGGGTGCATGTGCCCCTTCAAACCACTATTTTTGTGTCCTTTGGATAAATACCTAGTAGTGCAATTGCTGGGTGGTAAGTAGTTCTATTTTTAACTTTTTGAGGCATCTCCATACTGTTTCAGAGTGGCTGCACCAGCTTTCATTTCTACCAACAGTGTAAGAGGGTTCCCCTTTCTCGACATACTCACCAATTTCTGTTGTTTCCTAAGTTGTTACTTTTAGCCACTTACAAAGTGGTATCTCATTGTGGATTTGATTTGTATTTCCTGATGATGAGTGATGTTGAGCATTTTTTCATCTGTCTGTTAGCCATTTGTCTTCTTGAAGAAATGTCTGTTCATGTCTTCTGCCCATTTTTTGACCAAAGTTCTAGTTTTTTGAGTGTTGAGTTTATTAAGTTCTTTATAGATTTGGAATACTAGCCCTTTATCTGATATGTCATTTGCAAATATCTTCTCCCATTCTGTAGGTTGCCTTTTAATTTGTTGATTGTTTCCTTTGCTGTGCAGAAGCTTTTTCTTTTGACAAAGTTCTAATAATTCATTTTTGCTTTTGTTTCCCTTGCTTCTGGAGATGTGTCTAGTAAGAAGTTGCTTATGTATATATATAAGGTCAGAGAGCTTGCTGTTTGTGTTCTCTACTATTTTGATGGATTCCTGTCTCGCATATAGTCCATGTTGAGTTTATTTTTGTATATGGTGTAAGAAAGTGGTCCAGTTTCATTCTTCTGCATGTGACTAGCCAATTTCCCCATTATCATTTGTTGAAGAAGTTGTCTTTTTTACGTTGCATATTCTTTCCTGCTTTGTCACAGATTAGTTGACCACAGACTTGAGAGTCCATTTCTGAGTTCTCTGTTCTGTTCCATTGACCTATGTGTCTGTTTTTTGTGCTAGTTTCATATTGTCTTAATGATTACAGCTTTGTAATACAGCTTGAAGTCTGGAATTGTGATGCCATCAGATTTGGTTTTCTTTTTCAATATCCTTTGGGTATTTGGAGTCTTTTCTGGTTCCATACAAATTTTAGAATTGTTCCAGCTCTGTGAAAAATACTGATGATATTTTGATAGGGATTGCATTGAACGTATAGATTGCTTTGAGTATTATAGACATTTTGACAATATTTGTTTTTCTAATCCATGAGAATGAAATGTTTTTCCATTTTTTGTGTCTTCCTTAATTTCTTTTGTAAGTGTCCTAGAGGTTTCAGAGGACAGATCCTATACCTTTTAGGTTAGGTTTATTCCTAGGTATCTTATGGTTTTAGGAGCAATTATAAATGGGATTGATTCTTTTATTTCTCTTTCTCTTTCATTATTGGTATATAGAAATGCAACAAACTTCTCTGAGTCAATTTTATATCTTGCAACTTTGCTAAATTCCTGTATCAGTTCTAGCAATTTTTTGGTGGAATTCTTTTGAGTTTTTTACATAGAGTGCCATGTTGTTTGCAAAGAGTAAAAGTTTGACTTTTTCCTTGCTGATTTGGATGCCTTTTATCTCTTTTTGTTGTCTGATTGCTGAGACTAGGTCTTCCCGTATGATGTTGAACAGCAGTGGTGAGAGTGGACATCCCTGTCATGTTCTTGATTTTTGGGAAAAAGCTCTCAGTTTTTCCTCACTGAGAATGATATTCACTGTGGGCTTTTCATAGATGGCTTTTATGATATTGAGATACATACCCTCTATCCCTACACTTTGAGGAGTTTTAATCAGGAAAGGATGCTATATTTTGTCAAATGCTTTTTCTGCATCTATTGAGAATATTATATGGTTCTTATCATTTCTTTTATTTATTTTTTTTTAATTTTTATTTATTTATGATAGTCACAGAGAGAGAGAGGGAGAGAGGCAGAGACATAGGCAGAGGGAGAAGCTGGCTCCATGCACCGGGAGCCCGACGTGGGATTCGATCCTGGGTCTCCAGGATCACGCCCTGGGCCAAAGGCAGGCGCTAAACCACTGCGCCACCCAGGGATCCCCATTTCTTTTATTAATGTGGTGTATCACATTGATTGATTTGTGGATGTTGAACCACCCTGCAGTCCAGGAATAAGTCCCACTTGTTTGTGGTGAATGATCCTTTTAATGTACTGTTGGATCTAATTAGCTATTATCTTGGTGAGAATTTTTATATCCATGTTCATCAGGGATATTGGTCTGTAATTCTCCTTTTTTAGAGGAGTCTTTGGTTTTGGGATCAAAGTAATGCTGGCCTCATAGGATGAGTTTGGAAATTTTCCTTTCATTTCTATTTTTTGAAACAGATTCAGAAAAATAGATATTAATTCTTCTTTAAATGTTTGGTAGAATTACCCTGGGAAGCTGTCTGGCCCTGGACTCTTGTTGGTTGGGAGATATTTGATGAGTGCTTCAATTTCTTTATTTATTATGGGTCTGTTCAGCTTTTTCATTTCTTCCTGTTTCAGTTTTGGTAGCTTGTATGTTTCTTGGAATACATCCATTTCCTCCAGATTGTCTAATTTGTTGGCTTCTGATTGCTCACAATATTCCCTTAAAATTGTATTTCTGTGGTGTTGCTTGTGATCTCTCTCCTTTCATTCATGATTTTATTTATTTGGGCCCTCTCTTTCTTTCTTTCTTTCTTTCTTTCTTTCTTTCTTTCTTTCTTTCTTCATGAGAGACACAGAGAGAGGCAGAGACACGGGCAAATTAAAATGAAAAAAAGAAAAAAAATAGTCCAAAACATTTGGGACACAGCAAAGGGGGTCCTAAGAGGGAAGTATATAGCAAAATAAGCCTTCCTGAAGAAGCAAGAAAAGTCTCAAATACACAACCTAACCTTATACCTAAAGGAGTTGGAAAAAGAAAAGGAAATAAACACTGAAGCCAGCAGGAGAAATATATTAATAAAGATTAGAGCAGAAATCAATGATAAAGAAATTTTTTAGGGATGCCTGGGTGGCTCAGCAGTTGAGCATCTATCTTTGACTCAGGGCATGATCCTGGAGCCCCAGGATCGAGTCCCACATCGGGCTTCCTGCCTGGAGCCTGCTTCTACCTCTGCCTGTGTCTCTGCCTCTCTCTCTCTGTCTCTCATGAATAAATAAATAAAATCTTAAAAAAAAAAAAAAAAAAAAAGAAATTTTTTAAAAAGTGGAACAGATCAATGAAACTAGGATTTGGTTCTTTGAAGGAATTAACAAAATTGATAAACCCCTAGCCAGACTTATCAAAAAGAAAGGAGAGGGACACCGGGGTAGCTCAGTGGTTGAGTGTCTGCCTTTGGCTCAGGGAATGATCTCAGGGTCTGGGGATCGAGTCTTATATTGGGTTCCCTGTGAGGAGCCTGCTTCTGCCTCTGCCTATGTCTCTGCCTCTCTTTCTGTGTCTCTCATGAATAAATCAACAAAATCTTAAAAAAAAAAATCTATGCTGGAAAAAAAAATCTACTTTGCTGTAATTTTTTATAAGAAATTTCAGATTGAACTTTTAATAGCCTCCCAAGGCCAGGAGCCAAGCCAAATACATCAAACTCACTTGCAGTATCTGTAGATTTTAGTGAAGTCCTCTCTTCCTGAGGGTCCACCAAATATGCCAAGGTTCTTGCACCTGTCAGTAAGTTACATTTTCTTATTCATCTAGTAAGGCTGCTGGGAACACTGTAAGTAAGATATGAGGCCCACATTTCCAAAGGGCTCCAATGGCTCCATAAAGTTAACCTTAGTTCTTTGAAGCTGTCTGGTCTTTGAAGCTGTCTGGTCAAGCTGAGTCTATGTATGTCTCTTTTAAATAGGACATTCCAGTCAAAGTTTTAGTAAAATAACCAATGTTACAAGAACAGATTCATTTTTTTAAGTTTTTTTTTTTTTTTTTAAGATTTTATTTGTTAGAGAGAGTGCAGGGGGGGGGGGCACAAGTGGTGCTTGCCCACCAAGCAGGGAGCCTGACAAAGGGCTCAATCCCAGGACCCCAGGATCATGATCTGAGCCCAAGGCAACTACCTAACCGACTGAGCCACCCAGGTGCCCCCTTTTTAAGTTCTTATGTAAATACTCTTTATACCCAGTGTGAGGCTTAAACTCATGACTCTGAAATCAACATTTGCATGGTCTTCTGACTGAGCAACCAGGTACCCCTGGAGAACAGATTCTTATTGAACTTATGCAAATAATTATAATTGTCATGTAAGAAAGAATACTCACTGAGAGTTTTTTGAATTCTAGAGGGTTCATGTAAGGAGAAAAGATAAATGTTTTAATTTGTTTACAAAGCATTTTTTAATCAAATTCTTTGTAAACAAATTAAAACATATAAGTTATAGATATCTTAAGAGAAAAAGTTTCCTTAAATCTTGAAGAGCAAACATTAGAGAACCAGCAATGTTTCAAACAAGTCATAAAAACTATAATCATCCTATCTCAATTAATTTAGTATAATATTACTCATTCTTGTTTTGTTCAAATGCAGTTTTTCTGTTAGTTCTGGAAATTTTTAGTTTAGTTTTGTGATATTAAAAATACCAGAAACCTGTATTTGTCAGAAGTCATTTTTATGAATCTCCTTGAAGCTGAAACACATTTATAAGCAATCAGGGTGAAACAATAACCACAAATGACAAAAGACTCAAAATGGCCTTAGTTAAAAATCTGATGAGAGTTCATCTTAATGCAGTCAACAAGAAAATTTGATTATTTTGTGACATATAACATTTTAATAATTAGAATTTCTTTCCTTGAATTTCTTTTCTTTTCTTTTCTTTTTTTTAATAATTATTTATTTATTTATTCATGACAGACCCAGAGAGAGAGAGAGGCAGAGACACAGGCAGAGGGAGAAGCAGGCTCCATGCAGGGAGCCCAACATGGGACTCCATCCTGGGTCTCCAGGATGACGCCCTGGGCTGAAGGCAGCGCTAAACCACTGGGCCACCCGGGCTGCTGTAATAATTAGAATTTCAAGTGATAACATTACACCAAAACATATTAGAACTTTAGGAATTTTGTTTTTTCTAATACCGTTACAGCATTCACTCACACAAGGTTTACTTATCATCCCTTATCTGACAATGCTTCCCAGGTAGTTTAACATATCAAATAGGCAAGCCTAATTAGTAGAAAGACTTCATTTTAATATTTGAATATTTGGGAAGTTTGTTACAATCAGAAGATTTTAAAGCACATGCCTAAATAGGATCACAGATCATTACAAAACTTAAAATTTTATCTGTTTAACCAAGGTGGCCATAAGAGATTCTGAAAGCAAATACATAAGGTTACACAGTTAGAGAAACTTAGCTCTTTTAATATTGAGAAGATTGAACCTTCTTAATTAAGCAATAGAAGACCCGATAGAGACAAAATATAAAAACTGAATAAAAGCCTTTGTTCATGATTTTTTTATCACAAGCAGACCAACAATCCAAGAAAACTTTCTTTCTAACAGAGGGAAAACCAAATTCTAGTCTTATATTAGTGTACCTTTAAAAGTTGTTCATTTCTCTTAGTCCTGTCCACACATAAAATGCTTTTCAGAAGATTTCCCTTTACAAACCTGGCACAACTTTCTTTTTTCATTTACATTTTGTCCTAAATTATCTCTCTCTAAATAACCAGTCTCATTTCAGGACAAAATTACTTGTTTTCCCTGCAACAAAAATGTATTCTCATTTCTTATACCTTTTTTTGTATCTCTCTTACTTTCCCACATATAGAGTTGCTTTGCTTATCATTTCTAGCAGTCTCAGTTATATTTTATCAGAATTTTAACTTTTAGAAACTTCAGTTTTCAATGAAAACTAAGTAGTAACCAATTAGGAACTGTCTGTTACATCAAAATTCTTTAGACTGACAAATTTGTGAATATATTTCATAACTTATAGAAACATGTTTTTTCTTTTCTTTTTTTTTAAAGACTATTTATTCATGAGAGACACAGAGAGGGAGAGAGGCAGGTTGCGGGAAGCCTGATGGGGGACTCGATCCTAGGCCCCCCCGGGATCACGACCTGAGCCAAAGGCAGACACTCAACCACTGAGACACCCAGTGTCCACATGTGCTCCAAAACATGTTTTTTCATTGTATAACTTTCAGTAAAGCATAAAACATGTTCACTCATGAAGACCCAAGTATCTTCAGTTTCTCTGTAATAAGACAAAAGCAGTAAAACCTGTATTTAGTGAATGGTTTTAGCATTTTATTTGGAAAATATTTATTCAGTGAATTTATTCAGTTTATCATTTAACCTAACAAAACTTCAAAGTTTCAAGTTACCAAAGATTTTGAAAGCTTTTAAAAGCTTACCTATAAACCTTTTTATTTATTTAAACTATTTGCTCTTAACAATTAACCATGAAAACTTCATGAGACAGAAAAATTAACCAACATTTTAAGTCATTTTTGCTAACACATTGCAAAAAGAGTAACGTGAGTTTATTTGACCTATAATAAACCTTGGTAGAATAGGCGTTTTATATTTAATGCTGATAACTCTAAAGACATTTCTATTTTAATTAAACCAGCAATCTTGAATTTAATTTACAAACAATTATCCCATATCACATGAACTTAAAAAACATTTGGGCTAATTCTTATTTTTTGAGTTTCAGAGTGCCCAATTTTTATAAGCACTGGCCATTAAAGCAATTAAATAGAGCTCCTTGACAAATTAATTTTACCAACACCATCTAGGGGTAGAGAAAATATCTCATATTTGTAACACATATGGACACACACACACACATGCAAGATACAAACAAAATCTAGCCTTTGTTTCACTAATACATGAAGAGAGGACATTAAAGGCCCAACTTCCAAATATCTCTTTTACAAAACAAATCTAATTGCAAGATAGCCTTATAATTTATGTATCTATTAATTAGTCATTTTCCCACTTTCCAGTTAGAACACAGTTGGTTTTGTCCAACTGTGACAAAAGCAAGGACCTTTGACTGTTTAAGTTTGTATGCTTTAAGCATGCTCAATAATGCTTTTTTAAAAAAAGATTTTATTTATTTGAGAGAGACAAAGAGTAGAGAGAGTGAGACAGAATACTAGTGAGTGGGGAAAGACAGAGGGAGAGGGAGAAGCAGGCTCTCTGCTAAGCAGGGCACCTGATGCAGGGCTTTATCCTAGGACCCTGGGATCACGCCTGAGGTGAAGTCAGATGCTTAACCGACTGAGCGACTTAGGTGCCCCTCAATATTGCTTATTTGAACTTGAGCTTGAGCTAAGTTCAGTGTCATAGAAGGCAATAAAATAGAGGGAAACTGGTTTTGGCATTCCTTAACCTGGGCAAGACAGTACATTTGTTGAGTTGATGGCTATTTTCATAGATTGCCCTGTTTCCCTGATCCCTGCCCCCTTTAACCTTCTTATTTATTTATTTATTTATTTATTTATTTATTTATTTATTTATTTAAAGATTTTATTTATTCATTCATGAGAGACACACAGAGAGAGAGGCAGAGACCCAGGCAGAGGGAGAAGCAGGCTCCATGCAGGGAGCCCGATGCAGGACTCGATCCCAGGACCCCAGGATCACACCCTGGGCCAAAGGCAGGCGCTAAACCACTGAGCCACCCAGGGATCCCCCTTTCTTACTTATTTTTGCCATTTTGCATGTTCTATTTCAGTTAAACTCAACAATCTTTATTTTATCCAACTAGTACACTTTTTATAAATTCTAAACTAAATCCAAGCCTTCCCTCAATTGCTCTAGAAGAGGGTAGAGCCAGGTGGTAAACTAAACTTCAAAATGGCATGCAATGATCACCCAGTATTCATGTAGTCACCTCTCACATTGAGTAGGGCCAACCTGTGTAATTAATAGAATATTGTAGACATGATGGTATGTGATTTCCAAGCCTAGTCATAAAAGACATTGTGACTTCTGTCTCACTCTCTCTGGATCACTGGCTCTGAGAGAAGTCAGTTTCCATAGTGTGAGGATACCCATGCAGTGATATGACTAGGTCCAGGTGGTCAAATGATAGACCATAAATAGCCAGTGCTAATTTGCCAGCCATACGATCGAGGCCCTGGAAAGCAGTTCCTCCAGCCCCAGGCAAGCTTTAGATGACTGCAATCCCAGTTGACATCTTCACTGCAACCTTATGATAGACCATGAGCTCCATCTAGCTAAGCTTTCCCCCAAAAAACTCACCCACAGAAACTGTGAGATAAAAAATATGGTTGTTTGGGACATAAGTTTTGAGGTAATTTGTTATGTACTGAATAGGTAACAAATACAGACCATTATATTAATCAATGTATGACTTTTGTCTTCATGACAAGTATTATGATAGAGGTAGAATACAAGTTGTGGTAAAGACACAGGATGAAGTAGGAACTCTCGCCAAGACAGGATACGATACAAGTTTTCATGTATTCTGCAAGGGGATATGAATTATTACTTGTTGATTGCAAAATAATTAGAGAAATGGAAGTATTCTAGATTCCTGAATTAATTTTTTTATTTTTCAGGTTTGGAAAAGCAACAAACAATATGTAGGGTCAGATAAAAAGCTTCCAAACAAGATGTCTTGAGGTCCTTTAAGTTATTGATTCCCTCTTCTCCCCAACAAATTCTTTAATAAACTGGAATGCCTCATCTTTCATAAACTTATAAACCTTGAATAGGGACACACACTAGCATTTTGGTTATCATTGTATTAGTGTCAGCTCAGACTCTGTATCTGACAGTTCCTAATCTGGGCATTCTCTCTCTTTCTGTGTCTAATTATGCTAGTTTGTCTGCATGGGGAGGGATTAGGGGAATTGATATTGTGTAGTGGGTTCTTTCTGAACCACTGGTGCATTTTATATTGTGTTAGTGAAAGGGATGTCCCCTTTGGATTCTACTGAGGAACATGGTCATCTGGTGGATTTTCAGTTTTTTATGTCAGATCCATTATAATGTGCCTACCTCTCTGAACGTGTTGACTTCTGGTACTTTGCCAAAGCATCTCTAGCATCTCCACCTCATTTGTTGTAGGCCATTATTTTTTTTGCCCCAAGATTTGAAGAACATCTTAGTAGCGCAGAAGTGACTCCAGGTGTCCTTCTCAGGGATTCAATCCTGGGTTATAGGAGATTGTACCCATATTAACAACTTCTCCCTTATATTCTATCCTGTTCTCTTAGGCCAGCATGCTCATGATTGATTTTCAACATGTTTTTCCAGTTTTTGCTGGTACATGTGAGCCACATCCTGTGGCTATTTTGGTGAATTCTTTTCCTAGTCAGGCTGAGACTTGAACTTATTTATTGGCAGAGAAGTCATGTGGAGAAAGAAGGAAGGTATAATCTTATGAGGCATTTACATTAGTAAGGCTCCTGGGGTGGCCACGCAGGGAGAACTTGCTCTCTTGTGACAGTGGGCCACTTTTTTAAGCCTTAGTTAGCAGAATCTGTGATTCAAGGTTCTGAAGATACTCCCCATAGTTTTAAGATCTTACCCCTTACCTATCAGTTCCCCGATTTTAGTGTTGGAGATTAAAGGAAGAACTATAGATGAAAACTTTTCTGCAGTTTGGCTAATAATCAAATACCTAGGCCTGATTTTTGGCCTAATCTGTCCTCTGGTTATAGCCAGCGGTTATTACCCAGAGGAGATAAAGGGAAAATTTAAATGCTGTTGTAGAAGATTTGTGGTTTTCAATTATGCTCTTAGTTGGTGATTGGTTGACTCAAGCTTGTCGTTTTATTTTTCCTTCAGTATATTGATGACCCTTAATAAAAACCAATTAAACACAGTTTTTATAATTACCATTGCCAGTTTATCTCTCAAGTGCTGATGATATTGCACAAGGCAGTGCATATCCTGCAATCTGTATCCCTTCCCACTTCTCCACAGGAGATTCTTAGTAACTGAAGAGCATGCCAAGGGGGATTATTACCCACTTACCACCAGTGTATTAGTTATCTATTGTTTAGCAGCTTAAAACACAAATACTTATGCTTTCAAAGTTTTTATTGGTCAGGAATCTGGGAGCAGCTTAGCAGATGTTTTGATTCAGGATCTCCCACAAAGCTGTAATGGAGGAATTAGCCAGGGCTGTAGTCATCTCAAAGCTTGACTCAGGGGGATCTTCTTTTAGTTTTAATCACATGGCTCTTGACACACCTGCTTCCAAATGATCTTGGAGTGCTTCATGTTGTGACAGCTGGCCTCTCCCAGAACAGGCAATCCAAGAGAGAAGATCCCAAAATGGGAGCCGTGGTCTTTCTAAAACCCATTTCAGAAGTGACATCACATCATTTTTGCTTTTAAATTTGAGTAAATGAGTCTAGCCCACATTTATGGAGAGAGGATTACACAAGGGCATTAATAACAGGAGGCAGGGATCCTGGGCATCCATCTTTTTTTTTTTTTATTTATTTATGATAGGCACACAGTGAGAGAGAGAGAGGCAGAGACACAGGCAGAGGGAGAAGCAGGCTCCATGCACCGGGAGCCCGACGTGGGACTCGATCCCGGATCTCCAGGATCGCGCCCTGGGCCAAAGGCAGGCGCCAAACCGCTGCGCCACCCAGGGATCCCCTGGGCATCCATCTTAACTGCGCACCGCAATGGTATTGTCATCCTGTTCGTAAATGATCCACTTCCAGAATTCATCCTTAGGATCTGCTTTCTAGGACTACTTCTGATACCAACTATCTTTGTTTTGGATCCCCTAGAAGCTGACCTTGAGACAAAAATTTTATTTCTAGTAGTTTGATTAACAAGATGAATGGGACACTAATAGGAAAGTGCCCCGGGGAAATGATACAAAGTAGGGAAGGCTGCCAATAAAGAGGGCATTTTTTTTATTGCCATAAAATATACATATCATAAAATTTTGAGTGTACAGTTTAGTGACATTAAGTATATTCACACTGTACTTACATTCACATCTATGTCCAGAACATTTTCCCTCTTTCCAAATTGTGAAACTACCTACCCATTCAACACTTACTGTCTATTCCTCCCTCCTCCCAGCCTTTGGCAACCACTATTCTACTTTTGGTCTCTATGAATTTGACTTCTCTAGGTACCTCATATAAGTGGAATCATTAATCGTACTTTTATGACTGGCTTATTTCACTTAGCATAGTGTCTTCGAGGCTCATCCATGTTGTAACATGTGTCAGGATTCCCTTCCTCTTAAAGGCTGAATAATATTCCATGACTGTATTACATGTATTCATTTCTCTGACGGTGGACACTTGAATTGCTTCTATCTTTTGGATATTGTCAATAATGCTTCCATTAACGTGGGTGCTAAGAGTGCTTTTTTTTTTTTTTTTTAGCTTTTATTTATTTATTCATGACAGACAGAGAGAGAGACAGAGAGAAAGAGAGAGGCAAAGACACAGACAGAGAGAGGAGCAGGCTCCATGCAGGGGGCCTGATGTGGGACTCGATCCAGGGTCTACAGGATCACACCCCGGGCTGAAGGTGGTGCCAAACTGCTGGGCCCCAGGCTGCCCTAAGAGTGCATTCTTTTTAAAAAAAAAAAAAAAAATTTATTTATTTATGATAGTCACACAGAGAGAGAGAGAGAGAGAGAGGCAGAGACATAGGCAGAGGGAGAAGCAGGCTCCATGCACCGGGAGCCCCACGTGGGACTCGATCCCAGATCTCCAGGATCCTGCCCTGGGCCAAAGGCAGGCGCTAAACCGCTGCGCCACCCAGGGATCCCCCTAAGAGTGCATTCTTAAAGCCAGTTACCAAAATGGGCAACTGGAGTTTAATCCCATGGCATACTCTGTGGCTTGTGTATTTTATAGCAACTTCTGTCAGGCATTAGTTAAGGGTTGCTGGGGAGGTAAAAATTCTCAGGAACTTCTGGTCTGCCTACCCTGGAGTGGGCAGAGAAACCTTCTGTTATTTTGGCCAAAGCCTTTGGCATGGGAATGTTGACACTAGCAATTAGAAGTCAACAAGTAAAAGGGAACTGGTAAGGCCTCAGGGATATTGATGAAGCACTAGGGGCAGCAGCCCCAGGAGCCTTTCATGTAAATTGTAACTCTACCCGTTGGTTTTAGTTCCAGGGTTTTTCTCTAGTCCATTTTAATCCATAACTTCTTAATTGTTCTTCCTACTTCCAGTATCTCTCCTGTCCACATGATCCTCCATAATGCAGCCAAAATAATGCTTTTCTGAAACACAGATTTTAAACATGCCAGTTGTTGGGACACCTAGGTGGCTCATTTGGTTAAGTGTCTGTCTTCAGCTCAGGTCATGATCCTAGAGTCCTGGGATCGAGCCCCACATCAGGGTCCCTTCTCAGTGGGGAGTCTACTTCTCCCCCTCCCTCTGCCCCTGCTTGTGTTCTCTTTCTCATTCCCTCTCAAATAAATAAATAAATAAATAAATAAATAAATAAATAAATAAATAAATAAATAAAATCTTTAAAAAATCCCATGCCAGTTGTTTCCTTGAACCTCTTCTGTGTCAATACTTGGTCTCTGGGATGAAATACTTCCTTCTTCTTACTGTTTGGTCCAGTCACACCTCTCTCCCACTGTCTCATATACACCAGGATAGACTGTACTCTTTTACCACCTTGAACTTTTGTTCATGCTTTTATCTTAGCTCTCAGTACTTGCTTTCCATTTGGCAAAATTGAGTATACTTATTAAGGTTCAGCTCAAAGGTCACATGCTCTATGGCATTTTCTCTAGTCTTTCCCAAGCAAGACTAATTTTTCCTCCTATTTCTTGGTTGCATTTTCCTTTGCTATAATGGTTATTAAATTGTATGTTTTTTTAAAAAAAGATTTTATTTACTTATTTGAGAGAGAGAAAGCATGAGTAGGTGGAGAAGCAGAAGGAGAGGGATAAGCAGACTCCATGCTAAGTGTGGAGCCCAACTTGGGCCTCAGTCCCATGACCCAGAGATCATGACCAAGCCAAATCAAGGGTTGGAGACTTAACCAACTGATCCATCCAGATGCCCCTAAATTTTGTTCAATTATTAGTGTATCTCTCTTCTAGACATTGAGCTGTACCAGGCATTCTTGTGTCTCCCACAGCATGTACATTTACTCAAGAAATATTTGTTGAGTGAATAAATGATTAGTTAAATGACTATCAGTGCTCCTCAAAAAGGCAAAGGGAAGCTAGTGATTTTCTTCAGTATCTTGTCAGTTGTGGTTGGTCATCTAGCATAGAAATGATATTAGAAATGAGTGGGAGCAATAAAATTCTTCTGAAATTATAGTGTAGATCAGCATCAAATATTCACTGCTGGAGGGAAATCTAGTGTTACTTTACAACATTTAATAAGAGATTGAGGTTCATGTATAGGATATGAAAACACTTGAGCAGTTTTTGCCAACATCAATATAAAGCTTTCCTTGTGACTATGCAGGAGCATATGGTTATCACTTGCAACTTTTCAGAGAACATTATCAATAGTGTCAAAATTATGCATCTGGATGCACATCATGCATTAATAGAGGGCTTCTGTATTGTAGACACACACTATTTAATTGTTGAGTGATAGCTTAGAATGTGATTATTCTTGTTTGCAGGCCAAAGTCCAAAAATTCTTTTTTTTTAAGGATTTATTTATTTTTTTGGGGGGGTGGGGTGAAGGGCAGAGTGAGAGGGAGAGAATCTGAAGCAGACTCCCTGCTGAGCACAGAGCCTGATGCAGGGCTTGATCTCATGACCCTGATCATGACCTGAGCTGAAATCAAGAGTTGGATGCCCAATTGTCTGAGCCATCCAGGTGCCCCAAAAGTCTGAAAATTCTTAAAGGTTTTTATTATGCTGGCAAAAGCTGTGGACTGTAGTTCTCCTTGGAGGCTAGGGTCTGGGGCTGGAGATCCATAAGCAGCCCTAGGAGAGTGACTATATAGGGAAATATCCCCTGCACCCAGGGATAGAAGGATTTTGCTTTGTGATTGGAACAGGACACTTAAATGTGGCTGAAATGGTGGGGCTAAGACCCAGAAACCTAGACCTCAGAGTCTATTTACAGAAAATTTATGGAGCCAATGTTAGGAGTCCAGTGTAGCCTCGAAGTGAGCAATAACAGTGAAGGAATATGTAGTGATGTTGATAGTCACCAGTACTTATGTAATATTTTTGGTCATGTATCAACAGAAAGAAAAAAATCTGCATTTGTGGTCTGGTTAGAGAGAATTTCACAATAAGCTACAACATAAAGAGACATTCAGAGTAGCTTCAAGAATTGGGCTTTATTGGAGCAAAGAGTATGGACTTTGTTTACAGCAAAACATTTTTGGGCAAACTCCGACTTTGGAAGAACTGAAGACTCCTCCAAGGTCTCACTGTTAGTAAGGTTTATTTGGGAGGCAGAGCAGGAGGACGCCTTAGCTGCCCTCAGGTAATAGGAGAGCATAGTAGTATTGGACATGAAAAATCCAGTTCAGACTTGGGAAGATAGTGAAGAGTCATCCCAGAGTAAATAGGTTTGATAGCACCCATCCCCTCTATCTGCCTGGAACACCCTGAAGGAAAGACAGGATGTCCATCTCATGATGCTTACTCTGGGAAGCAGATTCTCACAAGAGCCCCTCGACAGGAGAGAAAGACCGAGGATGTAGCCCACATTCCTGATCAGTCTTAAATCACAATACTAGTGGGTTTAGGTTACAAAAAATGGTATTTTATTTCCTGGTCTCTCAAGATCTGTTGACATGCAGGGTCCTGTCTGATTCAGTGGCTCCAGATCTAGGGAAGCTCAGGCTGGAGCAGAAGAGACTTGAACTAGGAAGGGAGCTCTTGTTGTGTGTAAAATGGGGAGAAGATTGGGAATGCTAGGGAAGGAAGTCATATCCTAGGAGGGCTGATAATCTTACTCCTAGTTCTAGGAGAATTAAGAGGGGGTTTAGGAGTGTGGCAGGGGGCCAGGGTAGAAGGATTGGATGCCACAAACCATTACTCGGTCTTGTCTTCCCCTCATCCACTTCTTGGAGGAAAGAATCTGTGGGACACATTAGAAGGCACTACACAATTACTTCCTTTCTGTGGAGTGTGAAATAAAAACTAGTTTTATTGTTTAATACCACAACTGCCTCCTAGCGATGTGGATCCTGATAAATAACAAGATTCTCTGCAGCCCACTCCCCCCCCCCCCCCGCCACTTTTCTTTTCTGTTGAATCCCTAGGTGGTTTAGTTATAAAGCCAGGTAATATGAGCTGCTGAGAGCCAAAAAATCCTGGCCAGTTGAAGAACTTGAAGTTGCTTTGACAATCTAGGAGAGAAGAGGTGAGTGCCATAGACAGAAGTGATGGCTTGAGGCTGGGTTATATAAGATGAAATACTACTAGAAGTTTCTCTGAGGTGAGTTACATTAAGAATGAAATACTTAACGTTCAATGAGGATTTATTTAAGTTGATGTAATGAAGACTCCCCCCACCCTGCACCCTCTTCCATCAGCTTGCTTCAGCCCGAATGTTTAATAAGTTCATGAATGATGAGTTTTGTTTCTTTGGTGTGAAATGGGCAGAGCTTCATGGGATGGGAGAGACAAAATGTGTGAGAAAACATAGGCCTATATTTAGCATTATGCTAAGTAATGTGCCTGGTGGGTCAAGAGACAAAATTTGGTGGCTTGCTCATTTCTGGAAAGGGTGAGTTTACTTTTGCAGGGAAGTGACACTGGCATAGCCTCTTATCCTGTAACAGAATCTTGGCAGTTACTTGCTTTTCTTGGTTCATCCTGGGTGGGGTTCTCTAACCTTCCTACTTATTCTCAAAACTACATAAAACTTTACTTCCTATTTAAGTTGGCTTCTGTTATATGTAATCAATTCTAACTACTATTCTATGTCATGACACGAATGGCTAGTGTATTTTTCTATTTTTATCTTTTTTAAAAATTGAGATATAAGTAACATATAGCATAATAGTTTTAGGCATACAACATAATGATTTGATGCATGTATATATATTGTGAAATGATCACCAGTAAGCTAGTTAACATCCATCACCATACACAAAGTTTTTTTTGTTTTTGTTTTTTTTGTGATGACAACTTTAAGGATCTGTTCTCTGAGTTATTATCTTTTGCTTGGTGATCTATATAGTATTTTCATATCCATTTGAGGAATATTTCCACTTGTTTTTTAACAAGGAAAGGATTCAGTGAGGCAGTGTTTCTCAGTAATGGCACTAATGGAATTTTGGGCAGGGAAAATTCTTCATTGTATACATTGTAGAAGGTTTAGCAGGCCTGTCCAACACTATTCCTCCCACTTTCTAAATTTATTGAGGTAAAATTGACTACGATATTATTGGTTTCAGTTGTACAGCATAATGATTTGACATTTGTATACATTGTGAAATGGTTACCACAAGTCTAGGTATTATGTACCACTTTACAAAGTTAATACAGTTTATTGACTGTATTCCTTATACTGTGAATTATATCACCATGACTTATTTATTTTATAACTTGAAGTTTGTACTTCCTAACCCCCTTTGCCCATTTTGCATCCCCAACCTCCCTTTCCTCCAACAACCACAAATCTGTTCTGTGTATCCATCAGTTTGGCTTTTATTTGTCACATGGTATTTGTCTTTCTCTGTCTGACTTATTTCACTTAGCAAAATAGCCTCAAGGTTCATACATGATGTTGAAAATGTCAAGATTTCATTCCTTTTTTGGCTGAGCAGCATTCCATTGTGTGTGTGTGTGTGTGTGTGTGTGTATACTCCATTCATCCACTGACAGACACGTAGGTTTTTTCTGTATCTTGGCTATTTTAAATAATACTGCAATGAATATAGATACGTCTGTATCTTTTTGTATTGGCATTTTTTCATTGCTGGAATTACTAGATCATATGGTAGCTCTATTTTAATTTTTTGAGGAACATCCATACTATTTTCCACAGTGGCTGCACCAATTTACATTCCCACCAGCAGTGCATGAGGGTTCTCTTTCTTCCATATCCTTGTCAACATTTATTATTTTTATTATTATTTTTGTCTTTTTGACGATAGCCATTCTGACTAGTGTGAGCTGATATCTCATTGTGGTTTGTGGTTTTGATTTGCATTTCCCTGATGATTAGTAATGTTGAACATTTTTTCATGTGCTTGTTGGCCAGCTGTTTGTCTCCTTTGGGAAAAGTGTGTATTTAGATCCTCTGCCCATTTTTAAAAATGGAACCGTTTGTGTCTCTTATTGAGTTCTGTAAGTTCTTTATGCATTTTGGATATTAGCTTTGTATCAGATATATGATTTGCACTTTTTTCTCCTTTTCAGTAGGTTGCTTTTTAATTTTGTTGATGATTTCCTTTGCTGTGCAGACACTTTTTAATTTGATATAGTCCCATGTGTTTATTTTTGCTTTTGTTTCTTTTGTTTTTGGAGTAAGATTCCCACCTGCCCCCTCCCCCCCAACACTATGACTGGTTTCAAGGAGTTTCCCGCCTATGTTTTCTTCCAGGAATTTTATGGTTTCAGGTCTTATGTTCAAGTCTTTAATCTGTTTTGAATTTCTTTTTATATATGGTATAATGGTCCAGTTTTACTCTTTTACATTTAGCTGTTCAGTGTTTTCAACAGTATTTATTGAAGAGACTGTTTTTTCCCTTTTGCATATTCTTGTTCCCTTTGTTTTAAAATAATTGACTATACAATCATGGGTTTATTTATGGGCACTCTATTTTGTTCCATTGACATATGTGTCTGTTTTATGCCTTTACCATACTTTTTTTTATTACTGTAGCTTTTTAATACAGTTTGAAATCAAGGAGTGTGATACTTCTGATTTTGTTCTTCCTTAAGTTTGTTTTAGCTATTTGGGATCTTTTATGGTTTCATACAAATTTTAGAATTATTTGTTCTAGTTCTGTGAAAAATGCTATCAGAATTCTGATAGGGATTGCATTGAATCTGTAGATTGCTTTAGATACTATGGCCATTTTAATAATATTACTTTTTTCCATCCATGAACATGGAATATTTCACCATTTATTTGTATCTTCTTCAATTTACTTCATCAGTGTTTAATTGTTTTCAGTGCACAAGTCTTTTACTGCTTTGGTTAAATTTCCAATTAGATATTTTATTCTTTTTGAGGGAATTGTAAATGTGATTATTATCTTGATTTTTCTTTTTGATAGTTCATTACTACTATATAGAAACACAACCAATTTTTGTATATTAACTTTGTATCCTGTAACTTTAGTGAATTAATTATTAATTCTAACAGTTTTTTGGTGGAATTGTTAAGGCTTTCTATATTTAGCATCATGTCATCTGCAAATAGTGACACTTTAACTTCTTTCTTTCCAATTTGGATGCCTTTTATTTCTTTTTATTGCCAAATTGTTGTGGCTAAGTCTTCCAATACAGTAGTGAATGAAAGTGGGGATAGTGGACACTCTTGTCTTGTTCCTGATTTTAGAGGAATAACTTGTAATTTTCCATTTCTGAGTATGATAGTAGCTCTGGGTTTGTTATATGAGTCTTTATTATGTTGAGATACATTCCCTTTATGTTCACTTTCTTAAGAGTATTCATCATAGAGAGAAACAAGATGGAGGAAGAGTAGGGGTCCTTGTTTCATCTGGTTCCCCAAATTTAGCTAGATAACCATCCTAAACACCTATGAATTCAACCTGAGATGTAAAGAAAGAACAGCTTGAACTCTACAAATAGAAAGTGACCACTTCTTGCAAGGTAGGAGTGCAAAGAAGAGAAATCGTGGGGGGAAGGAGACTTTGTAAACTGGCTGCAGGAAAGTGATGCAGCCCTTGGGTTCAAAATTGAGACCTTTAGAAATCTGCTCCTGAGAGAGTCTTCCCTGCCTGAAAAGTGCTCAGTGGTGAAACAGCAGAATCGCAGGAGGACAGTGAGGTCTCAATATTTCTGGAGGCACAGAAAGAACAGTGTGCCTGAGCTGGCAAAGTTCCCTAGCATTGGAGCAGGGAAATGGGTTTAGGTCACTGAGCCTGGGAGAAGGCTCAGCTTTTTGTGCCATAAACCATAAACTGTGGTTGGATCAGGGGACTACTGTCCCTGCTAGGTCTCTGCAAAGGAATGGAATGCAGCAACCCTCCACTTGCATCTGGGAGAGGAGTGGGTATGCACTCTACCAGGTGAACACTCCCTTTCAGGATCCTGGAACTGACAGAAGCTGAGTGATTCTCTGCATACTCCTGGAGCAAGGAGGGGTAGAGCAGGTGAGCACACAAACTGGGGAATGCTTTCCTCCTGCCCGGTGCCCTTCAAATTCTGCAAATCAGTGTTCCCCTCCTTACCCCTGAGGAGGATCTGAGCGAGTGGGTACCAAAGAAGTCTGCAGTTTGGCACATGCTGGGAGCTCTTGGCTCAGGGGGTAGAGATGTGGACACAGCCAGTTTTTTGTTGTTGTTAGGTCCTTAAGAGAGGCATGGCCTCCAGGAAACAAAGACCTCATAGGGCAAACTGATTGCACTGAGTCTGGCCACCTGGCAAGGGCGGGGGCATCTCTGCCCAGGCACAGACACCTGAGAATCAGTGTAGCAGGCCCCTCCCCTAGAAGACTAACTGGAAGAACAGGGGAATAGCACGTTTACTGACCAAACAGGACTAGAACGCTCCAGGGTTGAGAGAAAATAGTATATGGAACTCGAGGTTTTTTTTCCTTAAGATTCATTTATCTTTCAGGTTAAAATTTTCCAATATTTGGAGAGCCAAGGTAGTTCAATCAGTTAAGTATCTGCCTTCAGCTCAGGTTGTGATTCCAGGGTCCTGGGATGAAGTCCCCTTCCCCCTCCTCCTTCCCCTGCTTGTGTCTCTCTCTTTCTCTCTCTCTGTCAAATAAATTGTTGGGTTGGCGGAATCAAGGGGGATCGGGAGGCACCAACAAAATAGCGGTGGACCCTCCACCTTGTTGCCCCCACCTCAGAACTTTCCCATCACCAGCAGACCACCCGAGGACACATCATCAGGGGGAGACAGGACCTATGCAGGAAACCTGAACTGTACTTTACCCAGACCCCATATAAGGACATAAGCAGTTATTGCCCCATACCGATTTCACCAGTAATATGCCCTAATACCTATCATCCCGTACAGACACACAACCCCTTATCCCTGCCCCCCTTAAAAAGCCTGCTTGCACTCCCCTGCATTGACTTCCCTGGCCCTTGACTTCCCCACTCTCTCCCTCCCCTGCAGGCCACGGAACCTCACCTGAGATCGGGTCCCATTAAAAGCCTGTTTTGACAAACTTTTGCCTTGCCTCTCTATTTCTTTTCACTACCGATTGGATTAAACCTGACATAAATAAAATCTTAAAAAATTTTATTCCAGTATTTTCTTTTTCCCATCTTAACTATAATATTTTATCAACCCTTCATTTTTAATTTTTTTCTTTTTTTGGCTTTCATATTTTAAAATTACATGTTATAGATATATTTCTCATTTTTGGCTTCCTTTCACTGTATTCAGTTTTATTTTTGTATATATATATGTTTTATTGTTATTCTTATAAATTTAGAATTTAATGTATAGACCAAAATACACTCAGAACCAACTGGATCACCATCTTGATCCACTTTGTGAGATTATATTCACTCTTCCCCACCATTTCCCTCCCTCTTCTTTTTTTTTAAATTTGTTTTTCATCTTTATTGTCTTTTTTTTCTTTTATTTTATGGTCCCTGACCTCTTTGGAATTTTCTAGTGTGTATTTTGGATGGGTCATGGTTGATATTTTTTACTCCACTCACTTAAAGTCATTCTGCACTGGATAAAATAATTACAAGAAAGAATTAACCAGGAAAGAAAGAACCAGAGGTAATATTCTGTACCACAGATCTAATAGATATGGATTTAAGATGTTAGAAATAGAACTCAGGATTAAAACTATAAAATTACTAGTTGGACTTGAGAAAAGCATAAAAGACTGTAAAGAATCTCTTACAGCAGAAATTAAATCTAATCAGGCCAAAATTAAAAATACTCTGAGATCAGTCTAAACTGGATGCTCTAACAGCTAGGGTAAATGAGGCAGAAAAGAGAGTGAGTGACACAGAAGACAAGTTGGTGGAAAGAAAGGAGGCTAAGGAAAAGAGAGAAAAACAACTAAGAGCCTATGAGGAGGAACTTCAAGAATTAAGTGATTGTTTGAAAAAGAATAACATCCATATTATTGGGATTCCAGAGGATGTGGAGAGAGAGAGAGAGTATAAGAGGTATGTTTGAACAAATCATAGCTGAGAACTTTGCTAATCTGGGGAAGGAAACAGAGATATCTCATATCCAAAAGATAGAGAGGACCCCACCCCAAATAAACAAAAACTGACCCATACCCCAACATATAGTAGTGAAGCTTGCAAATTTCAGAGATAAAGAGAAAATCTAAACACAGCTCAAGACAAGAGATTCCCAACATATGGGGGGAGAAATATCAGATTAACAGCAGACCCATCCACAGAGACCTGGCAGGCCAGAAAGGACTAGCATGGTATATATTCAGGGTACTTAATGAGAAAAACATCCATCCAAAAATACTTTATCCAGCAAGGCTGTCATTTAGAATAGAAGGAGCTTCCAGGACAGACAGAAACTGAAAGAATACGTGACCACCAAACCAGCCCTGCAAGAAATATTAAGAGGGATCCTGTAAGTGAAGAGGGAGCCCAAAGAAACAGACAATTTTCAGAAATAGAGACTGTACAAGTAATACAATGACACTAAATTCATATCTTTCAATAGTTACTCTGAACATGAATGGGCTAAATGATCCAGTCAAAAGACATAGGGTTTCAGACTGGGGGAAAAAAAAAAAAGCAAGACCCATCTATATGCTGTCTATAAGAGACCCATTTTAGACCTAAGGATACCATCAGACTGAAAATGAGGTGGTGGAGAACCATTTACCATTCAAATGGTTCTCAAAAGAAAGCTGGGGTAGCAATCCTTGTATAAGATAAATTAGATTTTAAACCAAAGATTGTACCAAGAGATGAAGAGGGACACTATGTCATACTTAAAGAGTCTATCCAACAAGCAGATTTAACAGTTATGAATATTTATGCCCCTCATGTGGGAGCAGCCAATTATATCAACCAATTAATAATTAAAGAGACACATAAATAATAAACATTAATAGTAGAAGACTTAAACACAGCACTCTCAGCAAAGGACAGATCTTCTCAGCAGGAGATTACCAAAGAAACAAGGGCTTTGAGTGTTACACTGGACCAAATGGACTTCGTGGATATATACAGAACATTCCATCCTAATGCAACAGAATACATATTCTCAACTGCACGTGGAACTTTCTCCAGAAGAGACCACATATTGGGTCACAAATCAAGTCTCAACTGATACCAAAAAATTGGGATTATTCCCTGCATATTTTCAGACCACAATGCTTTGAATCTAAAACTCAGTCACAAGACGAAATTTGGAAGGAACTCAAACACTTGGAACTTAAAGAGCATTCTAATAAAAATAAAAATGAATGGGTCAACCAGGAAATTAGAGAAGAATTAAAAAATTCATTAAAGCACAACTGTTCAAAATTGTTGGGATACAGTAAAGGCAGTCTTGCTAGGGAAATACATTTCAGTAAAAGCCTCCCTCAAAAAATCGGAAAAATCTCAAATACACATGCTAACCTTACACCTAAAGAAACTGGAGCAAGAACAGCAAATAAAGCCTAAACCAAGCAGGAGAAGAGAAATAATAAATATCAGAGCAGAACTCAATGAAATAGAAACCAGAAAGACTGTAGACAAATCAGTGAAACCAGGTGCTGGTTCTTTGGAAGAATTAGTAAGATAGACAAATTCCTTGGCAGACTTTAAAAAGAAAAGAGAAAAGACTCAATAAGATCATGAATGAAAGAGGAGAGATCACAACCAACACCAAGGAAATACAAATGATTTTTTTTTTTTACAAATGATTTTAAGAATTTATTTTGAGCAACTATCTGCCAACAAATTAGGCAATCTGGAAGAAATGAATGCATTCTTGGAAGCTACAAATTACCAAAGCTGAAACAGGAAGAAATTGAAAACCTTAACAGTCCAATCACCAGCAAGGAAATTGAAGTAGTCCTCAAAAACCTCCCAAGGAACAAAAGTCCAGGGCAAGATGGCTTCCCAGGGGAATTCTACCAAACATTTAAAGAAGAAATAATACCTATTCTAGTAAAGCTGTTTCAAAGGATAGAAATGGAAAGAAAATTTCCAAACTTGTTCTATGAGCCCAGCGTTACCTTGATCCCAAAACCAGACAAAGACCCCACCAAAAAAGGAGGATTACAGACCAATATCCCTGATGAAATGAATGCAAAAATTCTCACCAAGATACTATCTAATTGGATCCAACAGTACATTAAAACGGTTATTCACAACCAAGTGAGATTTATTCCTCGGCTGTAAAGGTGGCTCAACATTCACAACTCTTCAACATGATACACCACGTTAATACAAGAAAAGACAAGAACCATATGATCCTCTCAATTGATGTGGAGAAAGCATTTGACAAAATAGAGTATCCTTTCCTGATTAAAACTCTTCAAAATGTAGAGATAGACAGAACATATCTCAATATCATAAAAGCCATCTATGAAAAGCTCACAGAGAATATCATTCTCAATGGGGAAGATTGAGGGCTTTTCTCCTAAGGTCAGGAACACAAGAGGGATGTCCACTCTCACCACTGTTACTCAACATAGTACCAGAAGTCCTAGCCTTCTAGGAAATAAAGGGCATTCAAATTGGCAGAGAAGTCAAACTCTCCCTCTTCACAGATGAGATGATACTGTATATAGAAAACCCAAAAGACTCCACCCCAAGATCGCTAGAACTCATACAGCAATTTATAATTATGGCAGGATACAAAATCAATGCACAGAAATCAGTGTAATTTCTATACCCTAACAATGAGACTGAAGAAAGAGAAGTTAAGGAATCAATCCCATTTACAATTGCACTCAAAACCATAAGATACCTAGAATAAACCAAAGAGGAAAGGATCTATTCTCTAAAAACTACAGAACACTTGTGAAAGAAATTGAGAGAGAAATTGAGGAAGACGCAAAGAGATGGAGAAACATTCTGTCCTCTTGGATTGGAACAATAAATATTGTGAAAATGTCTATGCTACCCTGAGCATTCTACACATTCAATGCAATCCCTATCAAAATACCATGGACTTTTTTCACAGAGCTGGGACAAATAATCGTAAGATTTGTACGCAACCAGAAAAGACCCCAAATAGCCAGAGTAATGTTGCAAAGGAAGACCAAAGCTGGGGGCATCTGGGATGCCTTGGTGGCTCAGCAGTTGAGCATCTGCCTTTGGCTCAGGGCATGATCCTGGAGTCCCGTGATCAAGTCCCGCATTAGGCTCCCTACAGGAAGCTTGCCTTTCCTTCTGCCTGTGTCTCTGCCTCTCTCTGTGTCTTTCATAAATAAAATCTTAAAAAAAAAAAAAAAAGCTGGAGGCATCACAATGCCTGACTTTAAGCTCTATTACAAAGCTGTGATCATCAGGACAATATGATACTGGCACAAAAAACAGATACATAGATTAATAGAACATAATAAAGAACCCAGAAATGGACCCTCAACTCCATGGTCAACTCCTCTTTGACAAAGCAGGAAAAGATATCCAATGGAAAAAAGACAATCTCTTCAATAAATGGTGTTGGAAAAATTGGATAGCCACATGCAGAATGAAACTGGACCATTCTCTTATACCATATAGAAAGATAAACTTAAAATGGTTGAAAGATCTAATCGTGAGACAAGAATCTTTCAAAATCCTAGAGGAGGACATAGGCAACAACCTTTTTAACCTTGGCCACAGCAACTTCTTGCAAGACACATATATAAAGGCAAGGGAAACTAAAGCAATAATGAACTGTTGGGACTTCATCAAGATAAAAAGCTTCTGCACAGCAAAAGAAACATTTGACAAAAGTAAGAGGCAGCCAACAGAATGGGAGAAGATATTTGTAAATGACACATCAGATAAAGGGCTAGTAGCCAAGATCTATAAAGAACTTATTAAACTCAACAGCAAAGAAACAAACAATTCAATCATGAAGTGGGCAAAAGACACGAACAGAAATTTCACCGAGGAAGACATAGACATGGCCAACAAGCACATGAGAAAATGCTCTGCATCACTTCCATCAGGAAAATACAAATCAAAACCACAATGAGATACCAACTCACACCAGTGAAAATAGTGAAAATTAACAAGACAGGAAACAACAAATGTTGGAGAGGATGTGGAGAAAGAGGAACCCTCTTGGACTATTGGTGGGAATGTGAACTGGTACAGCCACTCTGAAAAACTGTGTGGAGGTTCCTCAAAGAGTTAAAAATAGAACTGCCCTGCGACCCAGCAATTGCACTGTTGGGGATTTACCCCAAAGTTACAGATGCAGTGAAACGACAGGATACCTGCACCTCAATGTTTATAGCAGCAATATCCACATTAGCCAAACTGTGGAAAGAGCCTCCATGTCCATCGAAAGATGAATGGATAAAGAAGATGTGGTCTATGTATACAATGGAATATTACTCAGCCATTAGAAATGACAAATACCCACCATTTGCTTCAACGTGGATAGAACTGGAGGGTATTATGCTGAGTGAAGTAAGTCAATTGGAGAAGGACAAACATATGGTCTCATTCATTTGGGGAATATAAAAAATAGTGAAAGGGAATGAAGGGGAAAGGAGAGAAAATGAGTGGGAAATATCAATGAGGGAGACAGAACATGAGAGACTCCTAACTCTGGGAAATGAACAAGGGGTGGTGGAAAGGGAGGTGGGCAAGGGGTTGGGGTGACTGGGTGATGGGCACTGAGGAAGGCACTTGGTGGGATGAGCACTGGGTGTTATGCTATATGTTCGCAAATAGAACTCCAATAAAAAAAAATATATATATATATACAAAGAAAAGAACTTATCAAATTCACTGTCCCCCCAAAAAATCCAGTCAAAGAATGAACAGAAGACATGAGCAGACATTTCTCCAAAGAAGACATACAAATGGTCAAACAAACACATGAAAAAAATGCTCCACATCCCTTGTTATCAGGGAAATACAAATCAAAATTGTAATGAGATACCACTTTACACCAGTGAGAATGGCTAAAATTAACAAGACAGAAAGCAACAAATGTTGCTGAGGATGTGGAGAAAGGGGAATACTTTTGCACTCTTAGAGGGAATGTAAGCTGGAATTTCCACTCTGGAAAACAGTGTGGCGTTTCCTCAAGAAGTTAAAAATAGAACTACCCTATGAGCCAGCAATTGCACTACTGGGTAGTGCAAAGATACAGATGTAGTGAATGGACACCTGCACCTCAATGTTCATAGCAACAATGTTGAGATGAGCTGAGATGTCTGTCCTTCAACAGATGAATGGATAAAGAAGTAGCATATAAACATAATGGAATATTACCCAGCCATCAGAAAAGATGAATACCTACATTTACATTGGCATGGATGGTACTGGAGGGTATTACACTGAGTGAAATAAGACAATTGGAGAAAGACAATTGTATAGTTTCATTCATATGTGGAATATAAGAAGTAGTGAAAGGGACCACAAAGGAAGGGGGGCGGGGACTGAGTCAGGAAAAATTAGAGAGGAAGACAAACCATGAGAGATTCCTAACTTTGGGAAACAAAGGGTTGCAGAAGGAATGTGGGTGGGGTATTGAGTGATGAGCATCAAGGAGGGAGCATGATGAGATGAGCACTGGGTGTTATACTATATGTTGGCAAGTTGAATTTAAATAAAATAAAAAATTATTTCATCGTGCTTGTATGTTGAATTTTTTAAAGTGCTTTTTCTTTATTGAAATGGTCATGTGATTTTTATCTTTCATTTTGTTAATAAGGTATATCATATTAGTCGATTTGCAGATGTTGAATTATCCTTGCATTCCTGGAATAAATCCCAGTTTTTCATGGTGTGTGGTCCTTTTAATGTATCTATTGAATTCAGTTTGCTAGTATTTTGTGGAGGATTTCTGCAGCTGTGTTCGTTGGAGATATGGCTTGTAATTTCCTTTTTCTGTGGCATCCTTGCCTGGTTTTGATATCAGGGAAATGCCGGCTTTGTAAAATGAATTTGGAAGCTTTCCTCCATGTTCATTTTTTTGTGAGTTTGAGAAGGGTAAGTATTAATTCTTTTTTATTATTCTTTTTTTTAAAAATTTTTATTTATTTATGATAGTCACAGAGAGAGAGAGAGAGAGAGAGAGAGAGAGAGGCAGAGGGAGAAGCAGGCTCCATGCACCGGGAGCCTGACGTGGGATTCGATCCCGGGTCTCCAGGATCGTGCCCTGGGCCAAAGGCAGGCGCCAAACCGCTGCGCCACCCAGGGATCCCCATTAATTCTTTTCTAAATGTTAGCATTCACCAGTGAAGTTGTCTGGTCCCGGACTTTTGTTTATTGGGAGGTTTTTAATTATTGATTCAATCTCCTTTCTAGTAGTCATTCTATTCAGATTTTCTGTTTCTTCATGGTTCAGTTTTGGAAGATTGTAAGTTTCTAGGAATTTATCCATTTCTTCTAGGTTATCCAATTTATAATTGTTCATAGTAGTGTCTTTTGATTCTTTGTATCTCTGAGGTATCAGTTGTAACTTCTTTTTCATTTCTGATTTTTGTTCTTTGAGCCCTACCTCTTTTATTCTTGCTGATTTTATTAAAGGTTTGTTGGTTTTATTTATCTTTTCAAAGAATCAGTTCTTAGTTTTATTGATTTTTTTCTTTTTTTAAATTTTTTATTCATTTATTTATTTTTATTTTTATTCATTTATTTTCGAGGGAGAGTGAGAGAGCATGAGCAAGGAGGAGAGGTAGAGGGAGTGTGAGAATCTCAAACAGATTCCCCACTGAGCATGGTGCAGGATGTGGGGCTTGATCCTAAGACCTTGAAATCATGACCTGAGCTGGAATCAAGAGTTGGATGCTCAACTGACTGAGCCATCCAGGCATCCCTTATTGATTATTTTCTGGTTTTTTTTCCCCCTTTGGTCTCTATTTCATTTATTTCCTGTTATTATTTAATTTCTTTTACTAATTTTGGGCTATGTTCTTTTTCTAGTTCCCTTAGGTATAAAGTTAATAGTTTTATTTGAGATTCTTTTTTTGTTTCTTGAAGTTGGTCTGTATTGCTATGAACTTTCCTTTTAGAAGAGTTTTTGCCACATTTCTTAGATTCTAGTATATTGTATTTCTGTTTTCATTTATCTCTAGGTATTTTTTTATTTCTCCTTTGATTTCTAATATGACCCAATGATTGTTCACTAATACACTGTTTGATCTTTACATTTTGTAGTTTTTCCAGTTTTCTTCTTGCAGTTCATCTCTGGTTTCATACCATTGTGATTGGAAAGATGCTTAATATGATTTCAGGTTTCTTGAGTTGTTTTTTGGCCTAATGTGCCATCTTTCCTGGAAAATGTTCCACTTGTAATTGAGAAGAATGTGTATTCTGTCAATTTTGAATGGAATGTTCTATGTATATTTATTAAGTCTATCTGGCTTAATGTTTTACTTAAGGCCACTCTTTATTGAGTTTCTTTCTGGATAATCTATCAATTGATGTAAATGGTGTATTAACATCCCCTACTTATTATAATATTGCCCTCAGTTCTCCCCTTAGGTTTGTTGATATTTGCTTTCAGTGTTCTGTTGCTCCTATGTGGCATGCAATATATATTTATAAATGTTATTATCTCCTTTCTGGATTTACCCCTTTATCATTATGTAGTGTCCTTCTTTGTTTTTTATTATAGTCTTTGTTTTAAAGTCTGTTTTATCTGATATAAGTATAGCTATGCTAGCTTTCTTTTCATTTTCTTATGCATGGAATATCTTTTCTATCCTTTTACTTTCATGTGTGTGTTCTTACTTTTGAAGTGAATCTCTTCTAGGTGGCATATAGATGTATCTTTTTCTTTTTCCTTTATATGCCTTCAGTCACTCCATGTCTTTTGATTGGAGAGTTTAATCCATTTGTAGTTAAAGTAGGCATGGACTTCATGCTATTTATTAAATTGTTTTCTGGCTGTTTTTGTATTTGCCCTCTGTTTTTCTCTTTCTCTCTTCCCTGTGGTTGATGATTTTCCTCAGTGTATGTTTAGATTCCTTTCTATTTTCTCTTTTGTGTATTTATTGTAAGTTTTTGCTCTTTTGTTTACTGTGAGGTTCACATATATCATCCTATGTATATAATAGTCTACTTTAAGTTGATAGCAACTTAAATTTGAGCACATTACAAAACTACATTTTTCACTATCCCCCTCATGTTTTATATTTTTGATCTCACTTTTTACCTTTTTATTTTATGCATATCTTAACTAATTATTGTAGTTTTAGTTAATTTTACTCCTTTTTCTCTTTTAACTTTCTTAGTAACTGTATAAGTGATTAATCTACTACCTTTATTATTATTTATTTTTTTCCAGTGAAGTTTTTACTTCTGTATGTTTTCCTGTTATTAATTAATGCCATTTCATTTTAAATTTTTTTTTAATTTTTATTTATTTTATGATAGTCACCGAGAGAGAAAGAGAAAGAGAGGCAGAGACACAGGCAGAGGGAGAAGCAGGCTCCATGCACCGGGAGCCCGACGTGGGATTTGATCCGGGGTCTCCAGAATCGCGCCCTGGGCCAAAGGCAGACGCCAAACCGCTGCGCCACCCAGGGATCCCTGCCATTTCATTTTAGCTTAAGGAAGTCCCTTTAAGGGGATCCCTGGGTGGCGCAGCGGTTTGGCGCCTGCCTTTGGCCCAGGGCGCGATCCTGGAGACCCGGGATCGAATCCCACATCGGGCTCCTGGTGCATGGAGCCTACTTCTCTCTCTGCCTGTGTCTCTGCCTCTCTCTCTCTCTCTCTGTGTCTATCATAAATAAATAAATAAATAAATAAATAAATAAATAAGTCCCTTTAATATTTCTTGCATGACTGGTTTAATGGTGATGAACTTCCTTAGCTTTTGCTTGTCTGGAAAACTCTATCTGTCCCTCAGATTTAAATGATATCCTCACCATATAGAGTACTCTTGGCTGGAAGCTTTTTCCTTTTAGTACTTTGAATATGTCATGATATACCCTTCTGGTTTGGAGATTTTTGCTAAGAAATCTGTTAGTAACCTTATGGATTTTTTCCTTGTATGTAACAATTTTTTTTTTTTTTACTGCTTTTAATTTCTTCCTTTAAATTTTGAAATTTTAATTATAATGTGTCTTAGTTTGGCTTTCTCTGAGTTAATCTTATTTGGAACTTTCTGGGATTCCTGGATCTGGATGTCTGTTTTTTTCCCCCTAGGTTAGAGAAATTTTCAAGCATTATTTCTTCAAACAAATTTTCTGCCCCTTCTCTCTCCATGCTCTGGGGCCCTTAAAACATGAATGTTATCTTTGAGGTCCCTTAAGTTAATTATGTTTTGCACAATTTCCTTTTTCTTTTGCTGCATTGTCTGGATGAGTTCCATTCCTTTATCTTCCAGGTCACTGATATTCTTTTACTTCATCCAGTCTGCTGTTGAATCCCTCTAATGTGTTTTTCAGTTCACTTATGGTATTCTTCAGCTCTGTTTGGTACTTATGTGACTTCTTTTTGGTACTTACATCTCTTATCTGTTTGTTGAAGTTCTCACTGCATTTAGCCAATTCTTCTTTTGAGTTTGGTGAGTATCTTTTTGACCATTTCTTTGATTCTTCATTAGGTAGATTACCTATCTCTATATCATTAAGTCTTTTTCTGAGGTTTGGTCTTGCATTTTGGTTTGGGACATAATTCTCTGTTTTTTCCCCTTTTTTGACTCTCTGTTTCTGTATATTAGGTGAAACAGTTGCCTCTCTTATTTTTGAAGGAGTGGCCTTGTTTAGGTGATGATCCTTCTTGTTCAACCTTCTCATAGCTCTTTCTTATTTCTTAAACCTTTGTGATTGTCTGAACTACCCAATTTATTCTTGATAATGCCCCCATTGGTGAGGGTGTACCAAGACCTGTCAGTTGTGGAGGCTGAGAAAATTAAGGCCATTCCACTTTAAGTTCAGCGTTAGCACAAGTACAGCCATCCCAGGCCCCTGTGAATAAGAGCTGAAATTTACATTACTTCAGTTACAGGAAAAAAACAGCTTACAGCTTAACACCCTAGAAAGCCCTATATTAGAATGAGAACAGAGCCCAAGCCAGTGGCAGGAAGCCCCATATCAGAATGAGAACAGAGCTCAATGCCCTTGAAAGCCCAGTATCAGAATGTAAACAGAACTTGAGAAATTCCTCCACCCCTTCTGAAGGTCCCCTAGACCAGCCCTTAAAACTAAGCTGAAACCCACCTCGGGGTACAAGTCCCTGCTCTGCTGTGTTGGGTATACTTGGACCGAAGCTCGAGCTTGTAAGTAAACCCTCATGTACTTGTATTGGTGTCGGCTCCTTGGTGGTTTCTCGGATTCGCAATCTTGGGCACAAGTGACCCAAGGAGAGGAATTTTATTAGCACTAATTTTGGGCTGAATGGAAGCATTCTCAGGCAATACCTTTTAAAGTATGCAAGTATCTATAGACCAGTGGAGCTGCAATTGTAATCTCTTTGGCCTCCAGACCAGGAAGTCCAGAGGTGTTCCCTAGATGACAGTAATAAGAATCAGAGCTTCAGATGAGTGTATAAGCTCATCTTTTTGGGAAATCTTGTTGAGCTGTAGCATGCCAAGGAGGTATACAAGGATGATATCTTCCTGCCTATATTTCCTGAAGTGCCTCCTTAGCCTCTAGATATATGGGAAACCAGAAGCCTGTCCCTCAGGCTAGAGTACCAGGTTAAGTAAATAGGCTTTTCTCACAAGAAGACTGGGGTTGTGTTTCAGTCTATTGTCAGTGCCCTAGGGGTGGTAGTCTACCAAGAATTTATTTCTGTTTGTTACGTTTTTGTAGAGCTCTGGAATGCTATCTCTCTTGGTCACAAAGATTGGGTGATTAAGGAACATCTGTTGTTTTAATTATTTGTGCCTGCTTGTTTTAGCCAGGCAGAGTACAGGGGACAGGGCATGCTCACTGGTTTCAGAAAAGAAGTAGGGAAATGCCTTGATTCCATGTATCTGTGGGGCTCAGCAGTACAGCAGGAGAGTGCCTTGTCTGTGTGTGTACAGGCAACCTTTAGGCTGGGAGCCTGAAAATGCTGGACCGCTTGTGCTTGCCAGCTTCAGTCAGGGACAGGGGAGTGTTGCAATCCCCCATGCTCAGACTTTAGCTAGGTATCAGAGGAACTCCATTCATGCTTTTCTGCCCCAGCTAGGTAACAGGGGAGCATTCTAATCACTGTGCCCTCAGTAAGTGATATAACTTCACCTCCCCTTCCCTGCCCATCCCAGCAAGGCCATGGGAGTGTCCTGTATCCAAGATTGCTCACTTGTGCAAATGTTGAGGAAACAGAAGGCAAGCCAAAGACAAAGCAGAAGCTCCCACCCTGCACCACTGCGCCCCCAAATGGGATATGTGTGACATTCCTCAGGCACTTCTGGCTGCCCTAAAGCTAAGGAAAGGAAAAACAAATAGTTAACTATCACAATCCTGCAAGACCTGAGTCTCCCTCAGTTTACAAATGTTTTAGTAAAACGTAATGAGCATGAGAACCCTTAAAAAAACAAATGTCTTAGTAATTTACAAGAACAAAGTATTTTTATCAATAACCTAGCTTCCAGATGGAAATATAGATGCAATTAAATGTCCTTATAACCTGTGGCCCATTGAAGATACTTGAAGTAGCCAGAGTATAATGTCTCCTGGAAGCTCCCAACTATCTTAATGTTAATACCTTGCTAATAGGAAAAGCAATCTTAACTTGATAATGGCCAGGCCTCCAGTATCCTGTGAGTCTTCTTTAACATATGAACATCCTTTTGAAACCCCCCCCCTTTCCTTACATCTCCCAGCTCCCAAATATATAATTAGTCACCCCTCACAACCCTGGTGCAGCAGCTTTTTCTGCCCACAGGTCCTGTCCCTGTCCCTTGCCCTTCTAGCTAATGACCTCAGATTAGAAAATGAATTTCCCTCACATATAGTCTAGATACCTTTCAAACTGATTTTTCACTGGTTTTTGGAGTGAGCAAGATCATACATGAGCCTTCTAAAAGGGCAATCTCAGTTTCCTATAGCACTTAGGGACCCCTGCCTAATGTCAACCCTGACTGGTTTTCTAAGCCAGACATTCTAGAGGCTCATCTCATCCTGGTGCAAATTCCAGGGGCCAGGGTGCCTGCTGTAGGGTTCCAACCTTTTGCTCTTCTGGGACAAGTGCCTATCTGCTGAGATCTATCCTTATTGTGTATTAGTGTACCAGGGGTGGGGTTTTTGGAAGACTGTGTCTTCTCCTTATTGCAATGTGATCCTTTTATTTTTTGTTGAATAGAACATTTCTTCTCATTTTCAGTTTTTAGATGTTTTTCAGAGGGAAGTGATCCATGTGTGGCTGTAGATTTGGTGTGTCTGAGGGAGGAGATGAGTTTAGGATCTCCCTATACTGCCATCTTATATCTTCCCTTTCTTAAATACTGCCATTATTTGAAAACTATTGACTCAGAGGATTATAAGGTCTGTGGAAGGAAGGATTCATATTATAATTGTTATGTGAATGCTTAAGTGGCTAGTGAAAAGTTTATGAGAGTTATTTAAAATACTGGTGGCCTTATTTTACAAGAGGTAGCTGAATATGTTTAGAATCAATAGTTCTTCATTATAAGTACAGTAGAGGAAAATAGCAGCAGGTGTATTGAATTATCCCAAGATGGAAGAACTGAACATTATAGTTTAAACTGAATTATTTATGTATTTGTTTGTTTTTGCTGGCCCTGCCATTTATCTACTCTTCATAAATGAATTGGGTAAGACTCCTAGTATCTGTAACAATACACTGCCATAGCTAATTTGGAGATCACAGATAGCTCACTAGTCCGAATAATTGAGATAGCTCCTAATTCTTATCTCTTTTGCCTCACAGTTCAGATTGTTCAGAATCTATGGATAAATACATTTCTTTTTAAATAGTAGATTACTTATTTATGAGCTAAGAATCCTAAGCAGATTTATTTAGTTTTCTACTTTCTCAATAAACTACTCTTCTAAAATCTGTTAAAATGCAAATTTTAAGACAGGTTTAAAACATGGAAAATCAAAGGATTCTATGAAATTTTTTTTTCTGGAAATATCATTTGCTTTTTATCAGTAGTATTTCTTTTCAGTCATGAATCCATTATGTGTAATATCTTTGAGTTGATAAAATGAAAATTCAGTTGTGTCAGATAGCGCTTACATTAGTTGAACAGTGGTTCAGTATATTCTCCAAAGAATCCCACTTGGCAGATATATAACTCAAAGTATAGTTATTGATCATAATATTGCCTTTCCTTTTCAATTTATAATAAAAATGAAATATTTGAAAATATTAAACACACCCATGGTGGTAATAACAACAACAACGACAGTAATAATTTTAATGGGAACTATTACTGACATGAATGGTTTGTAAAGTATCTTGTATTAACAGAGTGATAAACAGACACAAACAGACATGTTCCCATTAGTTAATTTCAAGACTATCTGTGGGAAAGACTGTGAGAAAGGTTTCGTTATACCTTTTTGCATACAAGAGAGTTTGTGTGTAGTGAGGAATGAAAACATTTTGTAAGTTGAGAAAAGCACTGAGGTTGGAAGAGACAGTTTTGGGTTTCCATATGGCTAATTAGAAGAGAGAGCCATGCAATCCAATAATACATTATTTCTACAAATCCCCAAAGAAAGCAAGTCTGGCATTGTGAAATAACTCCCTCTCCATTTATATTCTCTTATATAAACCATGGTCAACTGGGAAAACAACTACTGCTTGCTTCATTTTTGAAATTAACCCATCTAATCAAATTGGTTAATATTTTCTTTGGAAGCTTACTCAGATCTACCATGATAGACTGCTCCAAGTGCAAAGCTCATTCCTTTATAAGGTCATTAATCCAATACTATCCTTATCTTGCTTAAATCTTCTGGCTTGGAATTTACCATTACAGGGTTGATTATGAAATAATTCAGTGAGAATTCTTTACAAAGCTTTTCTATACTGCCTGTTGGAGACTGTCTGCTTATTTGAAGGAATGGTGTGATAGAACAGGAGAAGAAATCTCAATATGGGAGTTCAGTGTCTGGAAAAGTGAATAGATTTGTAGGAGTGGACAGAGGATATGAGCTGGGATGTCATGGGTCACAAGGAAAATTAAGTAGAGGAATGTGAAGGGAATTCTAGAATTTTCATTTGATTGAAATCTGAACTTATGACTGATAGAAGTATTAGTTATTTTCTCTCTAGAAAAATCATACACCACAGTTTTCAGATTTATGGAGACCTCAAAGCAAAATTCCACACCAGCACCTGTCATAGCCAATAAAACTTAATTGATGGGTTTCTTGAAGTCCTTAATGCACTCAGTGGCACCCACTTCCTTTGCCTCCTCAAATTTATCTCTGTTGATGTCCACCCCAATGATCCTGGCTGCTTCTACTGCTTTATAGCCCATGATAGCAAACAGGCTGACTCCTCCAAGGCCAAACTGCACAGGTGGAGCCTGGGATCACTTGAGCACGTGAGGCAGAAAACAAAAGCAAAAGGAACATGTGCCTTTACTTAATTGGAAAGACTCAAGTCTGTATATACGTTTTATGAGAGATAAGCAAAGGACATTTTCAAATAAAACTTATTGTAACTAGAGAGTTTTAGTTTATGAAGGTATTTCTAGTTGTGGAATATTGTTTGCTAAAGGAGTAAAAAACTACTTGTAAATACAGTTTTAAATTCTGGGAATTAGTATGAGTAAAAGCAGTTTAATGAACTTTCATTGAATCTTAAGACTTAACGGAATATTTATTTGATTTATACCCAGTTATTTTTGAGTTTTTAAAAACCATCTTCATCTTCCTACAACCCTTCTTTTCTCTTTTCCTTTGGAAAATTTTGCATCATTTATAATATCAATGCCTTGTGAAGGCAAAGGCTTATTTTTTTGACTAGGTTCAAAATAGACTTATTCAAATCGAATCCTTTCTGTCCTATTTCTCTACATAGGATTGGGACTAATGGACTTTTGGGGGAAAACAAAGTACTGAAATTCAACAGCCATTTAAAGAAGGTAGCTGGGAAGTTTTGGATGAAGGCAGGTTTGTGATTCTTCCTCAGGTTAAATGATCAGACATGCCCAGATGCATGAGGCTTTTCTCCTCCATAGTCTAAGAATTCTGTTAATACTGGGTATAAATGCTCCTCACCTTGGCAGTATTGATTGCAGTATTGTACCCAGTGGAAAAACCATAGCTAACTAGGCATACTTTCTCCAGAAGTGCAACTGCATCAATCTTGGCAACTGAGATTACTTTTATCACCATGTATTCAAAGAAGGTGCTTGTGTTTACAAAGTGATACACTGGTTTTCCCTTGAAGTAAACCTACTGGCACCATCAGATATCAGACTGGATTTTGACTGTTACAGACAAAAAAACCCCAAATTTTTATTTTGAATTAGAAAGCTAAGGTTCCTTCCAAGGAAATTGAATTTTTCAAAAAGAAAATATTAGTAAAACCTTACTTGAATTATATACAAAGATTGTCCCCAGGATTAAGACAAGAGGAACATTCTCCACGGTGCAGTAGAAAGAATGTGATAACTTTATCTCTTAAAGAGCAAAAGCATTTATTAGGTTATTATTTTTCAAAGTAAAGAAATAGTGGCTCTCATGACTTCAACAAGGCACCCAAGAAAATATGATAAGTGAGAATTATTTCCACATTTAATGGTGCTTGATTTTGTGGAAAATATCAAACACTTACAAAAAAAGGGGATGTCTTTAGCATTTGTGTCTAGCCCTGGGCTCAGCAACTGAATCTTAAGGAATTTGCCTTCCTGTGAATTCTTCTTGAAGTCAGATGATTTTGCCACATAGGCAATGAACCAAGTCTTATTGTATATTTTCTACACAACTTCTGCTATTAGGGATTGGATGTAAAATAGTATGGATACCACCTGTTCATAGAATAAGCTTCTTCTTTCTTTTTAAAGATTTTATTATTTATTTGAGAGAGAGCGAGAGCACAAACTGGGGCTGGGAGGGGAGGGCGAAGCAGAGTGGGGCAAAGGGAGAGGCAGAAGCAGATTCCCCACTGAACAGGGAGCCCAATGTGGGACTTGATCCCAGGACTCTGGGATCATGACCCAAGCGAAAGGCAGACACTTAACCAACTGAGCCACCCAAACACCTTAGAATACGCTTCTTTATCAGGGAACAAAGAGTGTCTGTTTGCTTTCCTCTGTGTTATGTATCAGTCCTTTTTTCTTTGACCATGAGACCAAAAGTAGGCAGGTTTCTCTAGTAATGTTCTATATATATATATATATATATATATATATATATATATATATATAAAAGATTAGAATTAACTTGCTTGTGATGGACTTAACTGACACTGCCCCATTGTCTATTATTGTAGATAAATTTGTTTCACGTTTTTAGTTAAAAACCTTTATAGGATTTAGGCTCTTTATTTTATTTTTTAAATATTTTATTTATTTATTTATTTGTGAGAGAGAATGTGTGTGTGTGAAAACAAGCAGGGGAAGGAGCAGAGGAAGAGGGAGAAATAGACTCCCTGCTGAGCAGGGAGCCTGATGGAGGGCTGGATCCTAGGATCCTAGAATCATGACCTGAGCCAAAGCCAGATGCTCAACCAACTGAGCCACTCATGCACCCCAGATTTGGGCTCTTTAAATTTACTTTTTGGTTTTAAAAAGTACACGTACATATGGTAAAAATTTAAACTACACAAAAGTGAAAATTGATACCCTAATCTCTGATTTCCCCTTTTCTCATTCTAGAGACAGTTATTCTTATCAGTATCAGTGGCATTTTTCAGAAATATAACGCAGTTCAAAATACAAAGGCTAGCGTACTATTTACCCTGTTTGTAGGTCTTACTTTTTTATGTAACATATATCTTGGAGATTTCTCATTTTAGTAATTTTGTTTAATAGTTACATAGTATTCCATTATGCAGATATATCATAATTTATTTAACCAGTCCTTTGGACACTGATAGACATTTCTTTTTTTTTTTTTTTAGATTCTGTTTATTTGAGAGAGAGAGAGAGAGAGAGAGAATGCACAGAGGGAGAAGGAGAAGGAGTTTCCTCTGAGCAGAGAGGGTGCTTGATCCCAGAATCCTGAGATTATGACCTGAGCTGAAAGCAGATGGTTAACCAAGTGAAGTACCCAACCATCCTTCTCTCATGGTATTTTATTCATGGTATTGTATAGCACTTCTGTGGTTTCACTTTTCACATTTAATTCTTGGATTCATATGGCACATTTATTTTCTTGGCATAAAGAATGTAATAACAACTCAACTTACTTTTTTCCCCAGATGATTATCCAGTTGTTTCAGTATCATTTACTGAGTAATCCATGTTCTCTCCCTCAAATTTGAAAGCTAAACCAAACCCTTTGTCAGATTTCTCTATGTTTTTGGTCAAGTTCTGGACTCCTTTCCTATTTGGTTCTACTAATGTGTTCAGCTATTTATTATATGCTACATTTTAATAATTTTCAACAGTTTCTCCCAGTTTCCTTTTCTTTCTTTCTTTCTTTCTTTCTTTCTTTCTTTCTTTCTTTCTTTCTTTTTTCTTTTCTTTTCTTTTCTTTTCTTTTTTTTATAAATTCTTGCCTCATTTGTACTTTGTTTTGGGTTCAGTTTTAGTGCATTCTATTTCTTGTTTTTAGTGATATCAAAATAGAAATGCAGATACATTTAGCATATTTATGCTAATGCTAATTACTTGTAAATAATTACTTGTAATTAATTACTTGTAAATAATTATCCCTCCTTTCCTAAGAAACGTCAACTTTTCACCTTTTGTTTCATTTGATCTTAATATTTAAGAGATGCTTTTTATTTTCCTGATGTGGGTTCCAAGTTGCTGCAATTTCCTAGCTCCAAGTGCCAATTTATACCTGTTTTCACTGTGCTCACTCCTTCTCCCATACGCTGGACTATTCCAGTGGCTTCATGGACCATAATGATGGAATAGCGGTAGTTAGAGGTTTCATTCTACAACATTTTCATCTCTGAACCACAGAGCCCCAAGGCCACAATCTATATGGAAGGCAAAGAGTAACATTGTTTTCTTGATCTCAAAAGTGTTTTAGAGTTGTTAATCTTTTAAACCTTTTTAATGGATTCATTTCTTAGCTTTAATTCTAGACAGGGGCCAATAATAATTTGTTTAAAGCAATTCAGTGGTTTTCATTAGCTAATTTCAGAATCAAAATGAGGATTTAAGATTTAATGGGTTCAGAAGAGACAGCTGTAAAACCATAATGTACATTAATTAGGGGTCTCACTTGTCCTTCATTGAAGCTTGTGGGTAGGAGAGTGGAAGAGAAAGACTAATTATGGAAATGAAAGAATTGGAACACAGAAAAGCAAAGGGTGTCTTCCTATTATAATTAAAGCCTTAATTTATTTCACAGGGGGGCTTTATAATTGAATTATTCATACAATATGGTTTGTGGGTAGAGACTTCTTTTAATTAGTAATTAACATTACAGTTGTAAATAAGTATCCTTTTGACACTTACCCTATGCCATTATCTCCCTAACTTTTTCTCTGACTGAATTAAAAGATTGATGGAAATGATAAAAAAAAATAGCAGAATATGTAGTTTTCTTTCTGATTTGAACATTGTGAAAAGAATGTATAACATAGAGTGAACAGCTTTGATTTTTGGTGTGGAAATGTGATTTTTTTTTCTACCTACTTCCTTTGCCTTTGGGACCATTTCTGCCTCCTTGATGGAAAATGGTACACCAGGCTTCTAAAGTATGGCTGCTCTGCACCTAAATACGTTGGAAATAGAATATGGGAGCAGAAAGAGAATCTCCTTAGGGCCTACGAAATGGAGAATTCCTGTATTAATGATTATTGGAAGGTTTAGTCCAGTTTTGCACTCAAGTGAAAAAAAAATCATTGCTTAAATATATGCTGTATGTAGCTTTTTGAATACCAATTCAACTTTTCTTGTATTATCAGTCTCTATATTCAAATTATTTTTGCGATACTAACTATATTTATATAATCCTATACAACCAAGGGGGTAGGTATCATACTTTTGATATTATCATGAATGAAGTTGTCCAGTGGCTGTGTCAGCATGAGGATAGCATTTGCATTGTGAGAGTTATATGTGATCCTAGGTATGGGAGATAATCAGTTTTGGGGTAGAAGAATAAGTTCTGGAGCAGAGAATAGAGGCCATTAGTTGTGGTAATTCATCATCAAATGGTCATCACTGGCAAACTAAGGCTGGAAAAGTTGTTAGTGGCAGGGTAGTTTTTAGGGGTTCTAATTTCAGCTCACCATTTTTCTTACTATGAATTCTCTTCTTATGTTGTCTTACCTTTCTTTTTATAGATTCAATCAGTACCTTTTTGGAGATGACTTTCACAATCTGTATCTATGGATAAATGTGTCCATAAGCTTTAGACTTACTTATTCATCTCTTATTTGAATGTCCTACAGGTACCTCACACTCAACATTAAAACATGAACACATTAGGGGTGCCTGGATGGCTCAGTTGGTTGAGAATATAACTTGATTTAAGCTCAGTTCATGACTTAAGAGTCATGAGATCAAGCCCTGCATCAGGCCCCACACTCAGCAGAGTCTGCTTGAGATTCTCTCTCTCCTCTCTCCCTTTCTCTCTCTGCCTTTCCCCCCCACACTCACTTCTCTCTCAAAGAGAGAAATCTTTAAACAACAACAACAAAATATGAACACATTATTTTTCTCCTTCCTCCTGCCCCCCTTTCCCTTTTCCATTTCCCTCCCCTCCCCAACCATTGGTGATGCAACATACAATCTATTCCTCCTTCTGTACTCTGTTTCAGTGAATGTCCATGTAACCTATTCATTCCTCAAGAATGAAGCCTGGGGAGTAGCCTTAATTTATCTCTCTCCCTCAACCTCCACAATCTGAAATTTTCTGGAAACTTTTTCCTCTTCTCCATTCCTGCCACTATTGTATGGCCCATATCCTTATTGATTTTCACCTAGCTTGAGTCCATCAATTTTATATCCATCCACTATATTATTGTCATCTGAACTATAATACTGATCATGGTCCTCTTCTACCTGATATTGTGACCAGTTGTTTATCAGGATCCATTGACATGATCTTCAGGGCTCTCCACGATCTTCTCCCTATCAGTCTGTCAGACCTTACTTCTGGTCACTCCTACCTTAGATTTCACGCTTCAAGCACACACAAAAAATATTCTGGAGATTCGTATATGGGGTATATTTCTTGCTTCTATGTTTCTTCTCATGTTTTATTTGCCTGCACAACTGTTTATTCCTGTATCTGGTGAATTCTTCTGTAAGTTTCCTCTTAGGTATCACCTAAGCAAAGCTAGGTTAGGAGTACTTTCTCTTTCTCTCTTTGTGTGTTCTTTTATAATTACTCTATCTCCCTGTGAGATCACTAAAAGAGGGGATGTTTTTGACTCTGGAAAATTTGATACAGGGCTTGATATATTACTTATTGAAGAAAAGAAAAAATAAAGAAAGGCCAAGTGCTTAAAAGGCATAAAATAAAAGGGAAAGGAGAAGGAGAGATGCTAAAATTAAGATTGTCTCCCACTTTTAGGAATATAGAGACTATTTGGGTGATGAGGTGTTGGTAAATAAGCAAGCACACAATTGACACAATTATGACACAATATAAAGGAGAAGATAGTACTTACTTTCCCTGTAGTACTCATGATGACTTTATTGGTGTTCTTGTCACTGAATGTATAAGCTTTCACTTATAGAAAGGTCAAGATTACAGAGGTCACTGGTTAACCAAAAGGTTGGGTCTTAAGCTTTTTTTACAATTAGGCTATTATTATACCCAATGCCTAGGAATTCAGATTGTCCATTTCCTTGAGGGAAGTTTTTAAGTATAATCTGAAATAGATTTAGCTCAGTGAAAGTGCATGTAAAATGAAATTACGCTAACATTCTTTTCTTCTTTTAATCATGAAGCTCCCTTTTTAGCTTATCTGTTGAATTTTTAAATTTGGACTTTTAAATGTCCAAGTTTAAAATTTCTAATAGAGTATACAAAATCGTTTCTTTGATGTTGTTTTTCAAATGCAGATATGATTGTTTGTGTCTTTAAACTTGAATAATTCTTTTGATTTTCCAGATGTGTCACATTGTTGAGGAACCAGGATATTACTAGATTAGTTATATCTGGCAGGTTAGCATAAACGCCTCACTTCTTGGTTTGCTGAGCTAGTCATTCAAAGTGAAACCAAGTTGCATAAGGAGCCTGACAGTTAGGATCTGGATTTAAGACAAATCTTTGTATGTGGACTAAGAGAGTCTTGACCAAGACCCAGGATCCTGGTAAACAATGCTGGGACAAGTTAATACATTTCTTGTGAAAGGCCACACCAGTGGGCAGGTTTTAGGTAGAAGGGAAGAGAGGAAGGGTAAATGCTGTTTCTATGTCAACTGCTATGATCATATGATTTTTTTTATCATGTTGATATGATGGATCATACTTGTTAATTGCTTGATATTGAACTAGCTTTACATACCCAGAACAAATTGCACAGGGTGTACAATTCCTTTTATATAATCCTGGATTCATTTTGCTAATGTTTGTTTAAAGATTTCTGTGTCTGTATTCAGGAGAGTTTCTGGTGTTAGTTTTCTTTCTGTGTACTGTCTTTGTCTGATTTTGGTGCCAGAGTAATACTGCACTTAACCCTTGCGCAACAGGGGTTTGAACTGTGTGGGTCCACTTACATGTGAATTTTTGTTGGTAAATATAGTATAATATAGTAAATGTATTTTCTCTTCCTTATGATGTTCTTAATAACACTTGTTTTCTCTAGCTTATTTTATTGTAAGAATATAGCCTATAATACACATAACATACATGATATGTGTTATCTGTTTATGTTATCAGTAAAACTTCTGGTCAACAGTAGTTAAGATTTTGGAGAGTCAAAAGCTATATGCAGATTTTTAGCAGCACAGTGGTAGTGGGGTGGGGGAGGGGGGTCAGTGCCTCTACCCCTTGTGTTGCTCAACGGTCAACTGTAATTTTAAGAAATTGATCCCTCCTCTTCTGTTTTCTGGGAGAGATTGTGTAAAAGTGGTGTTAGTTTTTTAAGTGTTTGGTGGAATTCCCTTATTCTTTTTTTTTGTATTGAAGGATAATTAACATACAGTGTTGTATTAATTTCAGGAGTACAATGTAATGATTCAACAATTATATACATTTTCACTGCTTATCAAGATAAGTGAACTCTGAATCCCCTTTATTTCGTTCACACATCCTTCCACCTACCTCACCACTGACAACCACTAGTTCTCTGTATTTAAGACTCTGGTTGTTGTTGTTGTTGTTTTTGTCTTCTTGTTTGTTTTGTTTCTTTTTAAAAAATTTATTTTAATTCAATTTGCCAACGTATAATATAACACTCAGTGCTCACCTCATTGTGTTGTCCGTTTTTTAAAACTCCACACGTAAGTAAAATCATATGGTATTTGTCTTTCTCTGACTTATTTCACTTAGCATTATATCCTCTAGATCCATTCATGTTATTGCAAATATCAAGATCTCATTCTTTTTTATAGCTGAATAATATTCCATTGCATATATATACATTATATCTATATCTGTATCTCTACATACATATATTTATATTTTATGCATTCATTTATTAATGGATATTTGGGGTTGCTTTCATATTTTGGCTATTATAAGTAATACTGCAATAAATAAAGGGGGTACATGTATCTTTTTGAATTAGTATTTTTGTTTTCTTCAGGTAATTACCCAGTTGTGGAATTACTGGATCATATGGTATTTCTATTTTTTAATATTTTGAGGAAATTCCATACTGTTTTCCACAGTTGCTGCATCAGTTTGCATTTTTACCAATAGTGCACAAGTGTTCCTTTTTCTTCATATCCTGGTCAACACTTGTTATTTCTTATGTTTTTGATTTTAGCTGTTCTGACAGGTGTGAGGTGATATCTCATAGTCATTTTGATTTACACTTCCCTGATGATGAGTAATGCTGAACATCTTTTCAAGTGTCTATTGCTCATCTCTGTCTTTTTTGGAAAAATGCTTATTCAGGTACTCTACCCATTTTTAAATTGCATTATTTGTCTTTTGGTATTGAGTTGTATAAGTTCTTTATATATTTTGGATATTAATCCTTTTTTTAAGGATTTTTTAAAGATTTTATTTATTCATCACACACACACACACACACACACACACACACACACACACACACACACACACAGAGGCAGAGACACAGGCAGGAGAAGCAGGCTCCATGCAGGAAGCCTGATGTGGGACTCGATCCTGGGACTCCAGGATCAGGCCCTGGGCTGATGGTAGGAGCCAAACCACTGAGCCACCCAGGGATCCCCGGATATTAATCCTTTAGCAAATATCTTCTCTCATTCAAGTAGGATGTCTTTTTTTTTGTTGTTGATGGTTTCCTTCGCTATGCAAAAGCTTTTTTTGTTGTAGTCTCAGTAATTTAATTTTACTTTTATTTCCCTTGCCTGAGGAAATATATCTAGAAAAATGTTTATACAGCCAGTTTCAAAGAAATTACTGCCTATGTTATCTTCCAGGAATTTCATGGTTTCACCTCTCCATTTAGGTTTTTTTTTTTTTTAAATCTATTTTGTTTTTTTTTGTGTGTGTGTTTGTGTATAATGAAAGAAAGTGGTTTAGTTTTATTCTTTTCAATGTAGCTGTCCAGTTTTACCATTACCATTTGTTGAAGAGACTTTCATTTCCCTAGTGTATATTCTTATCTCCTTCGTCATAGATTAATTGACTATATAATCATGGGTTTATATCTGGACTCTCTATTCTGTTCTGTTGATCTGTGTTTCTATTCCTGTTCCTGTACCATCCTGTTTTGATTACTATAGTTTTATAATGTATCTTCAAATCTGGAGTTGTGATACCTCCAGCTTTGTTCTTTTTTTTCAAGATTGCTTTGGATATTTGGGGTCTTTTGTGGTTCCACAGAAATTTTAGAATTACTTATTCTAGTTCTGCAAAAAAATGCTGTTGATATTTTGATAGGGATTTCATTAAATCTGTAGATTGCTTTGGGTAGTATGAACATTTTAACAATATTGGTTCTTCTTATTCATGAGCATGGCATGTCTTTCCATTTCTTTGTGTGATCTTCAATTTCTTTCATCAATGTTTTATTTTTGTAGTGCAGGTCTTTCACCTCTTTGGTTAAATTTCTATATATTCTATTATTTTTAGTGCAACTATAAATAGGATTTTTTTCTTATTTTCCTTTCTGCTACTTCATTATCAGTGTATAGAATACGACAGATTTTTGTATTTTGATTGTGAATCCTGCAACTTTACTGAGTTCATTTATCAGTTTTAGTAGTGGTTTGATAGAGTCCTTAGGATTTTCTCTATACAGTATCATGTCATCTGAAAGTTTTATTTCTCCCTTACCAATCTGGATGTCTTTTCTTTCTTTTTGTTGTCTGATTGCAGTGGCTAATATTTCCAATAAAAATTTTGAATAAAAGTAGTAATGGTGGGCATCCTGGTCTTGTTCTTGATCTTTGAGGAAAAGCTCTCAGTTTTTCCACATTGAGTATAATGTTAGCTTGTTATTTTGATGTCTGCAGTGTTTACAGGGATATCCCTTTTTATTCTGGATGTTGATAATTTGTATCTGTTTTTTTCTTTGTTATTATTTTCAGGGATTTATTAATTTTATTGATATTTTCAAAGAACAGCTCTGTTTTATTGATTTTTCTGTTTTTCTCTTTTTAATTTCATTGATTTTTGCTAATATCTTATTTTCTTCATTCTGCTTGTTTTGACTTTATCTTGCTCTTTTATTCCTGGGATTGTGAAGTACAAGGGTGAATGATTTGCAACTTTTCCTCTTTTCTAATGCAAACATTTAATGCCATAAATATTGGATTCAGTGTAGCTTTGCTGTGTCACACAAATTTTGATAGTTTTTCATTTCCATTAAGTTCAGTGTATTTTTAAAATTTTGTCTTGAGTATCCTTCTTTAACCTATAAAAAGTATGTTGTTTAGCTTCTAAATGTTTAGAAATTTTCTTTTTATTTCTGTTACTGATTTCAAGTTCAATTTCTGTTTTTAATTTCAAGTTCAACTGCACTGTAGTTTGATAATACACTTAGCATGATTTAAATCCTTTCACAGGGATCCCTGGGTGGCGCAGCGGTTTGGCGCCTGCCTTTGGCTCGGGGTGCGATCCTGGAAACCCGGGATTGAATCCCACGTCTGGCTTCCGGTGCATGGAGCCTGCTTCTCCCTCTGCCTGTGTCTCTGCCTCTCTCTCTCTCTGTGTGACTATCGTAGATTAATAAATAAATAAATAAATAAATAAATAAATAAATAATAAATCCTTTTACATTTGTCAAGGTTTGTTTTATGGCCCAGAATATGATTTATCTTGACGTATGTTTTGTGGGCCCTTGAAATGAATATGTATTCTGCTCCCTTTGTGAGGAGTGTTTAATAAATAAATGTCTCTTTTGTTCCATTAGTTGGTGATATTGTGAGTTCTTTTATACCTTTGCCTTCTTTCTATTTAATTTTTCTATCAAATTTTCAGACAGAAATGTTGAAATCTTTAAAATCGAAGATTTGTCTATTTTTTTTCTTTTGGTTTTATCAAATTTTCCTTCACAGGGATCCCTGGGTGGCGCAGCGGTTTGGCGCCTGCCTTTGGCCCGGGGCGCGATCCTGGAGACCCGGGATCGAGTCCCACGTCGGGCTCCCGGAGCATGGAGCCTGCCTCTCCCTCTGCCTCTCTCTCTCTCTCTCTGTGTGTCTCTGTGTGACTATCATAAATAAATAAAAAATTAAAAAAAAAATTTTCCTTCACAGATATGCAGCTCTGGTGCACTCACATTTAGGATTATTGTCTCTACTTGGTAGATTGCCCTTTTGTCATCATATAAAGTCCCTCTTTACCTCTGATAATTTTATTTTCTCTGAAGTCTACCTGTTCTGTGAAAGGGAGGTATATCCAAATTGACTTCAAAAGGTCCAAGGAGTCAAGACTGAAGAAAAAGGCTAAGTCCAGCTTGATGAGAAATAGTTTATTAAGAGGACTTATGGACAGAAGCATGACGTGGGTGGCCTCAAGGCAAGTAGATCTCCATAATCTCACCTCCCTTCAGGTCTGCTTTTATAGTTCTAGGGGCTAGGAGTACATGCTGAGGGACTACCCCAAAGGAGAATGTTTAAGAATAGATATGTGTCCTAGTCATATCTCCAGGGCAGATCAAGGATGTTATGCCCTGAGCATGCCCTAAGGATGTGGATAAACGAAAGGAAAGAATATGTGTGGGGGTCTATGCTCAGGAGAGTTTCAGATCATGGAATAGTTATCATGGTGGATTTGTCCAAGATGGCATTAGTTTGGTTCACACACCATTTTATCTAATGTTAATACAGCCACTCCTGCTTTCTTTTGATTAATGTTTGAATGATATAGTTTCCCTCTCTTTTCTCTCGACCTGTATATGAAGTGAATTTCTTATGACCACATACAGTTGAGTCATGTTTTTAAATGTACTTTGCCTATCTTCTTTTAACAGCTTAACTGAGATATGATTTACCTACTGTACAATTCATCCACTTAAAGTTTATAATTCAGGTTTTTTGTATATTCACAGATATGTGCAACCTATTACCACAATCAATTTTAGAATATTTCCATCACCTCTAACTCCCTATGCCTTCATTTCCACTCTGTCCCTCCCCACCCCCTCTCCCCCCAGCTCTATCACTCATCTACTTTATGTCTTTGTAGATTTACCTATTCTGGACATTTTATATGAAAATAATTGTTGTAGGATTTCTTTTCCTTTAGTTCCCATGGTTCTTGGTAATGTTATTTAGAAGAACAAAGAAGTAGACCAGAGAAGGAGTGGTGGGCAGCAAAGCAAAGTTTTTGAGCCATGGTAAAGCAAAGTTTATCCAGCCATAATACAAAGCTCTAGAAGACAGATAGGACCCAAGAGGGTTGCTGATTTGGTATTTAAAAATAGAAGGGGGGGGGGATCTCTGGGTGGCGCAGAGGTTTGGCGCCTGCCTTTGGCCCAGGGCGCGATCCTGGAGACCCGGGATCGAATCCCACGTCAGGCTCCCGGTGCATGGAGCCTGCTTCTCCCTCTGCCTATGTCTCTGCCTCTCTTTCTCTCTCTCTCTCTCTCTCTCTCTCTCTCTGTATGACTATCATAAATAAATTTTAAAAAATTAAAAAAAAAAAATAGAAGGGGGGGATCCCTGGGTGGCGCAGCGGTTTAGCACCTGCCTTTGGCCCAGGGCGTGATCCTGGAGACCCGGGATCGAATCCAATGTCAGGCTCCCGGTGCATGGAGTCTGCTTCTCCCTCTGCCTGTGTCTCTGCCTCTCTCTCTCTCTCTCTCTCTCTGTGTGACTATCATAAATAAATAAAAATTAAAAAAAAAGTTTAAAAAAAATAGAAGGTTTTATGGGTTCTTTGATGTGGGCTGTTTTAATCAGATCTCCATGTGCCTGTCACCCAATCAGGTTATTGTCCTTGCACTCATCTATCAGGTAGTTATTCACATTGGAAAGGGTGGAGGGCTCCTTCCAGGGTGGTGTTTCCTAGCCTCAGGGACCAAAAGGGCAGCAGCCACCGCTGCACTAAGGGATGCTGGTCAGCCACTGGCCACCAGATCAAGCCAACGGGATAGAGTCTTTTTCCTTTTTTTTTTTTTTTTTTTTTTGAGTCTTTTTCCTTTTAAGCATAGTCTCCTCATAGGACAGGGGCCCAGAGTCCCTGCCTGCCTTTCTTCATAGAATCATATGATATGTGGTTTTTTAAAACAGGTTTCTTTCACTAAGTATAATATTTACAAGGTTTAACCATGTTATATCATATGTCCATACTTCATTTCTTTTTATGGTCAAAAAAATTCCATTGTATGGATATACTATATCATCCATTCATCACTTGAGGTGTATTTGGGTCATTTCCACTTTTTATTTGGAAGTTTTTGTGTGATGATGTTTTTATTTCTCTTGGGTATATATTTAGAAATTGAATTGCTGGGTTAGATGGAAGATATCTATGTTTAATTGCTTGAGGAACTGCCAGACTGCTTTCCAGAGTGGTTGCACCATTTTATATTCTCCTCAACAGTATATGATAGTTATGATTTCTCTTTGTCAGCATTTGATATCTGATTTTTAAAGAATTCTAGCTGTCCTAGTGGTGCAAATCAGTATCTCATTGTGACTTTGATTTGCATTCCTCAATATCTAATAATGTCAAGCATCTTTTCGTGTATTTATTGGCCATTTGTATATCTTCTTTGGAAAAAAATGTCTGTTCAGATCCTTTGTTTTGAATTGAGCTCTTTGTTTTTTCCTTTTTTTTTTAAAGATTTTATTTATTTATTCATGAGACACACACACACACACACACACACACACACACACACACACACAGAGGCAGAGACATAGTAGAATCCCTGCAAGGAGCCTGATGTGGAACTCGATCCCGATTCTGGGATCACACCCTGAGCTGAAGGCAGACACTCAACTGCTGAGCCACCCAGGTATTCCAAGCTCTTTGTTTTTTCATTATTAAATTATAAGAATTCTTTATTCTAGATTTACATCTTTTATCAAGTATATGACTTTAAAATATTTTCCTTCATCCTGTATGTTGTATTTTCAGTTTCTTGCCAGTGTCCTTTGAAGCACAAAAAACTTTAATTTTGATGACGTTTTCATTATATTTGGTGTTGTATCTAAGAAACCATTGCCTAATCCAATGTAACAAACATTTACACTGATAATTTTTTCTAAGAGTTTTAGCTTTTACATTTCGGTCTTTGATCCATTTTGTATTAATTGGCATTTGATGTAAGATGAGGGTCCAACTTTGTTCTTTTGTGTGTGGATATCCAGTTGTCCTTGCATCACTTGTTGAAAAGATTATTCTTTTTTCATTGAATATCTTGTTACCCTTGTCAAAAGTCAGTGGACTCTAGATATATGGGTTTGTTTCTGGATTTTGAATTCTATTCTAGGTTTTTGCATTTCTAAAGAGTTTTAGAATCATCCTGTCAAATTTTACAAAGCAAACTATAATTGTGATGGAGATTGTGTCAAATCTGAGATTAATTTAGCAAGTATTGCCAAAAAATAATATTAAGTTTTCTGAACTGTGAATTTGGGATATCTTTCCATTTATTTAGATCTTTAATTTCTTTCCACAATATTTTGTAAATTCAAGTAAGTCTTTAATTTCTTTTGTTTAACTTATTTCTAAATGTTTTATATTTTTTTGATACTATTGTAAACAAAATTATTTTCTTAATTTCCTTTTTGGATTTTTTTTTGTAAGTGTGTAGAAATACATTTGAATTTTGAATTTTGTATATTGATCATGTATCTTACAACTTTATTTCCATGTTTATTATTTCTAATGGTTTATAGTGGATTTATAAGGATTTTCTATATGTAAGATCATCTTATCTGAAATTAGACATAGTTTTCCTTCTTTCTTTCCAGTCCATTGCTTTTTATTTCATTTCTTGCCTAATTGTATTATATAGACTGTCCAGGCAAAATTGAGTAGAAGTGGCAAGAATGGAAATCCAGTCTTTCATCATCAAATAGAATATTACCTGTAGGTTTTTCATAGAAGCTCTTTATCAGTGTGAGGATTATCCTTTCCATTCTTAATTTGTTGAATATTTTCATCATGAAATGGTATTGCATTTTGTCAATTACTTTTGCTGTCTCTATTGAGATTATCATGTAGTTTTTGATTTTTATTCTATTGAAATGGTGGATAACATTAAGCGATTTTCAGATATTTAACCAACCTTGCATAACTGAGATATATCTTAGTTGGTCGTAGTATGTACTTCCTTTTAAATGTTGCCAGGTATAGTTTACTCATATTTTGTTGATGATTTTTAAGTCTATATTCATAAGAAATAAATCCATTATTTTTTTCCTTGAATGTCTTTGTCTGGTCTTGGTATCAGGATAATATAGCCCTTATAAAAAAAGTTGGGAAGTTCTTGTTCTCCCTTTATATTTTTTGGAAGAATTTGTGAAAAATTGACATTAATTTTTCTCTAAGTGTTTGGTAGAATTCAGCAGTGAAGCCATTTGAGCTAGGGCTTCTTTTTTTTTGGATTTTTTTTTTTTTGGATCTCATTTTTTTTTTTTTTTTTTTTTTAAATCTTTTTTCTTTTTTTTTTTTTAAATTTTTATTTATGACAGTCACAGAGAGAGAGAGAGAGAGAGGCAGAGACACAGGCAGAGGGAGAAGCAGGCTCCATGCACCGGGAGCCCGACGTGGGATTCGATCCTGGGTCTCCAGGATCGCGCCCTGGGCCAAAGACAGGCGCCAAACCACTGCGCCACCCAGGGATCCCATGGATCTCATTTTTTATTTAGCATGACAATCTTTATCTTTAGATTAGATTGTTTAATGTATTCAAATTTAATGTTATTATTATGTTGATATATACATATATGTATATATATGTGTGTGTATATATATATATATATCTCCTCCTTTTTCTCATAGAGACCAGAAAATATCTCTTGAAATGAGTACAGTGGATAAGTGGCAACCATGGGATCTGACTTTAGTAATGAGACACAAAGACAATAAGGTAAGAGAGAGTTGTGAGCCCTGAGTAGTCATCTCATTTGGATGCACAATTACAGGGTCCACTTCACTCCATAACTTCTAATCACCTTTCAGCTGACCATGAGGTAGTCTGGTGGGAAAGGGAGAATTCTTGCAGGCTCTCTTTATTTTCTAATTGTGAGTGACTAAATAAGAATCATCATGGTACGATCCACTTCCAGTCTTAGCTTCTTTCTTTTGTTCCTCATCTCCTGTGATGCAGCACCCTCATTTTTAATAGCTGTGAAATAGTTCTCTATTAGGAAGAATAATATACATTACACATTGTATATTGGCAGGTTCCCTAGATGTGTGCAGTATTCTAATTCTTCAGTTCTAAATGCAATTATATTAGGGACCTTGGCTCATTAATTCATGTTCTTATTTATTCATTCATTTAAGTAAAATATTTTTTACTGAGCAACTTTGACATTTCAAGCATTATACTTGTTGCTGAGGTAATGATTATGAATTAGATATTCATAGAATCCACAGTCTAATAGTGCAAACAAATAATTAAACAGACAATTACCATACTGTGTTTGACATACAATATTTGGCATGTTATAATATGTCAAGGAGGAAGTAAAGAGTGGATTGAGAACAGAGAAGAGGTATATGTAAATTTCTAGATGCTCAGAGGCTTTGGTAAATTGTGATTTGGACAATGGCTGGCAGTTAAGGAACATGGAGTTTGGTGGGGATGGGTTCCAGAACAAGGGACTACATATGTGAAACTCAGAGACAAGAGCCTGACATCATTCTTTGAGGGTGGGGAGTACTGGGGGAGGATTGAAAGAAGTTCAGTGTGATTGAGTCATTGTGTACATGGGGTCAAATAACAAGATGTGAGTAGCATGGAAGATACATATAGAGAAAGGAGAAGTAATAATGTGGGAGAATTCATTCAGCTGGTAACTGGCTATGTGATCCTAGTAAATTACTGCACTACACTTTGCTGGGTCCTGATTTTCTTCTCCATGAAATGAAGGAAACAGGCAAATGACCTCAGGGGTTATATCTGCTCATACCCTATGAAAGCTAAAGTTCAATAGGTTCCTTTGCACAAGGTTTCTACAAATAACTTCTGTTAGTGGGGTTGGGGGAGGTTAATAATATTCTAGTCCAGGAATCTTTGTATAAAACTCTTGAGCTTAGTCTACATTTTTTTCTCTCATTAAAGTTCATCTCAAGTTCTTTGCATCCATTTTGTTCTGTTACCGCATACTGTTATTGTTACAATGGGGTAATATTAATTTATTTTATCATTGGTGCCAAATCTAATGTTCCTAAATTATAAATAATTTTCAAGCCAATTCCAATAAAATGAATTTAAAGAGAAGTAACATTTCCTCATAGTCCAATTCAGCAATATAAATTGCTTGAAGATTTTGTGAATATGTTGGTGAAGATTGCCTTTTTCTATGGTCAAGTCCTGAAATGAGGTTTTTAAGATAGGCAAGATAACTATTTTAAATTCATATCTTGGGCTTATTTGTAGTCAGTATCTTTTAGCCATAGTTCATATGAAGGGCAGAAATGGCAACTTTTCTGATCTTTTTATGTGCTTGTAAACTCTGCAAAAGTAGCCATCCATATTATAAATAAAGCACATATTCCATCAAATTAGCATCAATGCCTATCTCACCACCTCAGGAAATTAGATTTACCTTTTTCATTTTCCCTAAAATTTTGATCACCTTGGTCTAAAATTTGTTGAGATTACTATAAAAAATTATTGAAAATCTATGTCATTTAATGTACAGTTTAGATTTTCTGTATACTCCATTGCATGAAACATTATATTAGCCTCTTGTTTCAAATGGAGAAGAGTCCCTGCAATTTTGCTAAATTTTCAGCATTCTAATAATTTCCTATGAAGGTGATATTTCTAATCCACTCTCAGTAATGTGGGAACTGTCTTGTTTTTCTGGGACTAGTGATACTGGATTTCAATACTCTCTCATTATTGGTGACCAATAGGATACATTTATTTGAATACTGCCTGGGAATAGGAGTGAAATGTTTAGCAAAAAATATTTAAAAAGATTTTATTTATTTATTCATGAGGGACAGAGACAGAGGCAGAGGGAGAAGAAGGTTCCCTGCAGGGAGCCCGATGTGGGACTCGATCCTTGCACCCAGGATCATGCCCTGAACCGAAGGAAGACTTCCAACCACTGGGCCACCCAGGCGTCCCACAAAAGATTTTTAAAGAGCTACATAAGTGTCAGTTTCAAAGTTCTGCTCATCTATTTGGGTCATGTTGTTTTAGAATACAACCCTAGTCTCCTTAGCTCTGAGTATACATAGAAACACAGGTGGCACCCCAGAACTGGAAAGTGTCTTCAAGGTCAAACAATCCAGCATCTATATTTTCAAATGCTTTGTTACTTAACTGATTTTAGTAAGTAGTCAGTGCACATTATTAATTTCAACAAAAACTATTGTTGATTTATGTCAGTCACTAGTAGGTGAGTATTCATAACAATATCGTGGAAAGGCCCAAGAGAGGCAAGATAATATCCTAGGGAAATGCAGTATCAATATTAGATGCTTTGTGAATGTATGCTGAATAGAAATACTTCTGAAATATCAAGTAGTAAAATGTTGATTGAAAATAAACCAATAAAAGTGCAAATTGTACCTTGTAATTGCTTTTCTGGTGGAAAGTTAGATTATGTTAGTCATAGTAGGTTGCTAATTAAGTTGTAATTTAATTTCTTGGTCATGTATATCAGTACTCAAAGAACAATGCTAATTTTATCATAACGTACTCTTGTGGTACTTTTTTTCCATTGGTCTTTCCTTTGATTTTCACATTTGATCTTTATAGGAGTCTCTCAGAGAGGAGGTATTATTCCCATTATACAGATGAGGCAGTGACATGGGCCAAGGTAGCCATTTGGGGTCACACATTTACTGAGTAAGGGTTGAGGACTCTTCACAACTGACTTCAAAGTCTTTTATTGTGGTCCTATTTCTCACAACTGCCCTCTTTTATAATTGCCCTGGACCTCATTTTTCATAAAATTTTGCATACAAGAGTCTCATATATAAGATGTCTTACACAGATCTTATACACACACACCACTCATACACACTCACACCACTTATGCACAAGTATTCACCTCTTTCCATCTCAGAGCAATTCAAATACCTTATTGATTAATAAAAAGGCAAGTTACAGGTTATAAACAGTTCTGTTTTTTACTTTGTTTTGTAGGTGATCAGTTACCATTTTAGGAGTGGATTCTCTGGTTTTAAACTCTGTACAAGGTCAATAATAACAAGACCTGAAAAAAAATCAAAACTAACAAAAGAATCAAATGAACTGTGTATCTGTAAAATTCATTCCATAGAAGAATCCTTTTACTAAGGAGTGCTAAGGAGTGCTAAGATTGCCCAGTATTGTAGGTGGTCCTATAAGGGCAATAGTGGACTGGTGCAGTGAACCAACCCTATTTTGTCAGGATCACAGACCTTCAGCCTACTTCTCTCTGCCTTCAGGGCACTAATGATCTCCTATAACAGTTTACCCTTCAGCTGGTTTGATTTACCATATTTTCCCTCCACCTGAGGCTCTAGATGTATCTCCTTCACAAACCTAACATTTCAACTTCAGAAATAAATTCCTCTACTTTAGTAGTATTTGGGGAGTCATGTAGTTGAGTAGTTGCAGAAGGTGCTTGTGGCATCCTGCCTAGATCCCATCTACTATTTGATCTTCTTGAATAGGTTAGATGCAGGCATTATTTTTCCCATTTTTATAACTTCAAGGATACTGAGGTTTAGACAGGTTAAATCTCTTTCACTGATTATATTTATTATGTTTTTTACTTTCTATATTTTATGATGCATTGGTATCTTGGAAACCTGTGGACTTGGGGAGGACTGCCCCTTTGAGGGTTAGCACATTTCTAGAGGTAGCAAACAGCTGCCAAACAGGTAACAAACAGCAAGTCTTTGATATGCAGCCAACCAATTGCAAGCCCATATCCCTCATCCACCTCCTTTTATCAAGTGCCAGCTGTCTAAGACACTATTCCCATGTCCTAAGTCACCCCAGGATCAGTTACTAAATAACTAGGGACCACTCCTATTGCACAGAACTTATTGAAATTTGCTTAACTTACCTACCTAGCCTTGCCTGTTCCTTCTTATGAATACCACAATAAAGATTCTGGCCTGTTCTTTCCTCTAGCTCTTTCTGCCTCCTTCCTGATACTGGTTCTTTCACATCGTGTGGCAATTTCCTTCTCTTGGGAAATATGAATAATAAACTCTTCTTTCAAGGCAGTTGTCTCTGTGTGTCATCTTACCATATCTGACTAAATCAAATTCTGGGTGCATTTTAAATCAGTGATGCCTATCTACAAGGTGGCAGAGCCAATGAACCTAGGAGCCAGGTCTTTATATTCCTAGCAGAGTTCTGTTTCTGTGACATTATATTTTTTATAAATGTCATGTAAAATTGTACTTAGGGTTATTAGGAAATGTTAAGATATGGTTTAAAAAACCAAAAAGGTTGAGTTGTTTTTTAAGAAGACAGTTGGTACTCTTTATCAGAGCCCTGAACTACAAATATTTAGTTACCTAATAGGACAATTTGCACTAAAATATCTGGGTATTATGTAATTGGTATACAGAATATTGAGTAACTTAGAAACCCATCAGCATGACAGTGAGAGAAAGGAAAAAAAAACATTCTAAATCTTTCTGTTCAGAATGAGAATCTTATTAAGGATGATTTCCTAAGAGTCTTTGCATCTAGTAAGGGAAGAGACATGACAGATACTTAATGAGGAGTTTTAGAAAATGTAAATACATTCCTCTAGTGAAGCCAAGGATGGTTTAACATTGAAAGAAACATCAGTTATGCAAGTACCAGGTTGACTACTTTTGAAATAGTTTAATTTTGAAGTTGAGGGCAGCCTGGGTGGCTCAGGGGTTTAGTGCCTGCCTTCGGCCCAGGGTGTGATCCTGGAGTCCCGGGATCGAGTTCCGAGTCGGGCTCCCTGCGTGGAGCCTGCTTCTCCCACTGCCTGTGTCTCTGCCTCTCTCTCTCTGTCTCTCTCTCTCTCTCACTCTCTCTCTGTCTCTCATGAATAAATAAATAAAGTCTTTAAAAAATGTTTTTGAAGTTGAATTTTTATTCAAATTGGAAAATTCAGACATCTAGAGCTTCTGGCAAAAAAACCTTTTATAACGGGAGGTTGGTCAATGGCAAGTTTCTTCTAGATACTAATACAGTTTTATTTACATTCAATCAATTTATGCAAAGCTACATGAACAAAGAAAGAAAAGAACACCCGGGTATTTTAAAACAGCAAAAAATCCTTCAGTTATTTTTTGCAGTATATGTATCTCCCTCCTTATCTTTTGTCTGGGCTGATAACCTACTGTTATCATTGTTATAACTGCCACAATTAAACATTAATTTTGTGCTTAATATGCATCAGCTTGTCTGCTAAGTGCTTTACTTGCATTTTCTTATTTATAGTCCTTTCTATAGGAGATAAAAAAGGAACTATTATTTACCCTGTTTTTCAGGTGATAAGACTGTCAACAAGTTTAAATAACTTGCTAAGGTCACATATCTAGTAAGTGATCTGCAGCAAAGCCCATGTTGTTTAGCTTTATGCCATAGTTTTCTCAATTTAATCTTAGTAGAGCATTCTGACAAAAGTCCAAGAACAAAATAATATCAACTGGGTTGTTGAATAATGTAGCCACTAGCCATATGTCTACTAAATAAACTTCAATTTATTTTTTTACAACTTTAAAAAATTTTTATTTATTTATTCATGAGAGACACAGGAGAGAGGTGGAGACACAGGCAGAGGGAAAAACAGGCTCCCTGCAGGGAGCCCAATGTGAGACTGGATCCTGGGACTCCAGGATCACACCCTGGGCCAAAGGCAGATGCTCAACCCCTGAGCCACCCAGGCATCCCTGTCTACTGAAGTTTAAATTAATGATGATTACATGTAATTTAAAAGTTTATTTTCAGGTTGTACTAGACACACTTTACGTGTTCAATAGCTACATATGACTTGTGGTTACTGAGCTTAGCAACAAAGCTGTAGAACATATTTATCATTGCAGAAAATTCTTTGGAAAGTGCTGATCTGGAAGATTACTGGATATAAGTGTGAGATTTTGTGAAAGGGATTTGGAGGTGTTATTTGGGGAAGAGAGTCAAATAACATACCACATGAAAGATGTCTGTTTTATTCTTAAGTAGCAAATTAGGGTGATTGTTAAGGTAAGAATCGTGGTCAACACAGTGCGATTTTATTCTAGTCTTATTGTATACTGGGGAGTGGCACAGGGATGTGCGATGACTCCCCACCAATTATGGAAGGTTAGCATTCTGAAATGCAACTACCCTCTATCTTACCAATAATGTCAAAATATTAATTTATTTTTTGTTCCTATTGGTAATAAACACCTGTGGAGAAGATAAAGATGTGATTTCCTATTTTCACATATTATCTTCTATTTCCTTTCATAGAGGAATATTTTTCCTGCCTATTCAACTTTTCCCTTTTCTGCCAAGGACAATGCAGCACATCCAGGTTTCTGGAAAAGGCAATGTGAAGTCAAAGACCTGCCTCCTATAATGTTACCTTTCAGGGTTCTCCCAGAGAGAATCGGCATTAAGTCAAGAAGAGTTGTGAATTTGAGGGTGCTACTCCAGTAATCATACATATTCTATAGCTCAGATGGCATGACTTCATGGCCTGAATTTAGAAATGAACTGATTAGCATATCAGTAATCCCAAATTATACCTCTTCTAATTCACAATCCTAAAACATATGTGCTCAAAATACTAGTTAAAAACTATAGTAATTTCATGTTTCATAAAGTTAATTTAATGCATACTCCTATGTTGACAGGCAGCTCCCTCTTACTGTGCCCTAAGACCACATACCATAGTATTAATGATTCCAGTGGCCTCAGAGGCAAAGTATACACCAAAGCCTGTCATTTGCACCACCACCTGCTGGATGGGCTTCTTGAAGTTCTAAGGGTTGAGACAGTGACCTGTAATGCTCTTTCCCAGGGAGATTTCCTCTCATTATGTCCACCCTAATGATCCTAGAAGCACCAGAGGACTTGCATGGGTGACAATGGCTGAGCCAATTCCTCTAAGTCCAAAGATGATGCAGGTGGGACTCGAGTGACCTTCAAATTCAGAAGATAAACCCTTATTCATTCAAAGCTGGTACACTTGTGTTTAATAGAAAAAAGCCACTTTAGTGTTATCTCCTATGGAAGAGGAGTTCTGACAGTATTGCTCCCAGAATGTAGTTGGAGTGACTGAAAAACAACATAAAAGTACATTTTAACCTTTGCAGTGTTAAACATAGCTTCATGCCTTTAGGCACCTCACTGCTTCAGATACAGCCTTTATCTATAAGATGAGCAGCATCAATTTTCCCACTGCAGTTTCTTTTTATTTATTTATTTATATTTATTTTTAGTTTTTTTTTTCCCACTGCAGTTTCATGCATGATAGTATATTCAGTGAATGTGCTAGTGTCATAAAGCTGATAGATCTTCCTCTGCAGATAAATCTGCTGGTTCCATCTAACATTAATCCAGTGGGAGAAAGAATACTGTTTCACAGATATATAAGTGATAAGCAGAGAAATATAAGATTTTAGCTCCTAGTCAATACCTGTACCAATGAAAACAAATTGGGTGAAAGGAGATCAGAGAAATCAGAATTAACTTTTATTCAAGCATAAATTGCCCTTGTGGAGCAATCTGGAGCTTTATTTTCTGCATTCTGGAAGAAGGAACATTAAGACTTTTTCTCCTAAGGAAAGAAGAACAAGAAAGTGCTTACCGGGTTGGGGGAGGCATTGAATGCAATAAATATCATATTTATTGATAGGAAATTATTTATAATAAATGTTACCATTTTCTTGTAATGATAATAAGTACTTTTGAAGTTAATTATCAATTCACTTTCAAATAGAAACAGTGTTATTATAAATGAATCTTCAAAATACAAAATAAAAATTGAAGATTTGTCTTTAATAACATTGAGGTTCAAATGTAATAGACAGGGATCCCTGGGTGGCGCAGCGGTTTGGCGCCTGCCTTTGGCCCAGGGCGTGATCCTGGAGACCCGGGATCGAATCCCACGTCGGGCTCCCGGTGCATGGAGCCTGCTTCTCCCTCTGCCTGTGTCTCTGCCTCTCTCTCCCTCTCTGTGTGACTATCATAAATAAATAAAAAAATTAAAAAAAAAAAAAACAAATATAATAGACAGCTACCTAAGTCTCAGAATGACACCAATATTTGTGGTATGAAGCTTGTCTGTTTTGATTAGTGTTCTATCTGAGGTGCCTAGCAGAGCATTGCACATTATTAATGTGCTTAATAAATATTTTTTGAAAGAATGAATTAATACCCCTGTGTTAATGCTAGAATTAATATTCATCATGAGGTATTATATTAAGACACCAGAATTTGAGGAAAGGAAGCCTGTGTTTTAATCCTAGCTATGCTATTAAGTAGCTAAATCAAGTGATTAATATAGGTAATTTGCTGAAGCTTCTGTTTCCTCATACACAAAATGGGAATAAAATATCTGTGACATATATACATATATATATATATTTTAAAGATTTTATTTATTTATTCACGAGAGACACAGATAGAGAGAGGCAGAGACACAGGCAGAGGAAGAAGCAGGCTCCATGCAGGGAGCCCGACATGGGACTCGATCCCGGGACTCCAGGATCACACCCTGGGCCAAAGGCAGGCACTAAACCACTGAGCCACCTGGGCTGCCCATCTGTGACATATATTTGTTATTAGAATAATATCTGATATTGTAAAGCGGTTTGAAAAGTGTTTGAAATATTAATTGTATCCAATGCAGAAGAAGTAACTACAAATTCTGGAGGAAACTTTATTATAGATGATGCCTACTTTAGACAACTTAAAGAATTATGTGTATGTATGGGTGTGAGTGTGTAGGGTGTGTGGGTGTAGAAAAAACTCAATTGTACATATTTTTAACATGTTGTAAATACTTGTAATTTTTAGTTTAATTTGGGATATGTAAACTAGAGATAATCTCTATGAAAATGAATTAAGAAGAATTTTTCTTTGGGCCTTTATAGTCAAATACAAAATTAGAAGATCCTGAATATTAGTCTGCTTATTTTTTATATCTAGTGTGTGAATGCATTTAAATTTTTTTGTCGGTATGTGATGTGTTTGGCTCTCTTTTTAAAAAAGATTTTATTTATTTATTTATTTGACAAAGAGAGAGCCAGAGCACAAGCAGGGGGAGTGGCAAGCAGAGGGAGAGGAAGAAGCAGGCTCCCTGTGGAGCAGGGAGCCCAATGTGGGGCTCTATTTCAGGACCCTGGGATCATGACCTGAGCTGAAGACAGGTACTTAACTGACTGAGCCCCCCCAGGCACCCTGCATTCGGCTCTCTTAATCGTGATTTGAAGGAAACATCAGAGAGTAAGTTAGGAAAGGAAAATTTACTGGGTTGACACTGTATTTTGCCCAGTTGCTTACCTGATTTTACATTGGTTACACTTTCTCCAGTAATTTCTATGACTCCAGCTCCCCGATGGCCCAAAATTACAGGAAAAACTATTCTCTTTTAACTTTTCAAAATGTGCATATTAGAACCACAGAACCCAGAAGACAGAATCTGAAAGGCAATTAAATGATTGGAGGTAAAATGATTGTCATAAATTAGATCCTTCAGAAAAGTGCAATATTCCCTAGGCTAGAAGTAGTATATATTCTTTAAAGCCTGGACTATAAGTTTGACATGTTATGATTCTGTCCATGTAGTATAGCTATTTCAGAAAAAGGACCAAAACACTTTGTCCTGTGTATAATTTTCCCAAGGCCTCTGTAACATCACAAACACCACTGAAGTATTTTCTAACTTTGCCAAGAAGAGCTCTGTGGGTTTCTGGGGAAGATGGTGGAGGATCCTAAGCTCACCTTGACCTACAGATGCACCTGGACAATACCCACCTTAGTGTATATAACCCAGAAAACACCTGAGGACTAGCAGAACAAGTCTCCATAGCTAATTGAAAGTAGTAGAAAGGGTGGAGATATGGTTGGGAACCAAACCCGTGAGATAAACCACAAAAGGGAGGGACACCATAAGCATGGAGAAGGGAGAGGAGCAGACTCTACCCAGCACCCCAGGTACAGGGGACCTACACTGGGAAGAAGAATCCCCCTAACATTTGACATTGAAAACCAAGGGTGCTTAACTTTGTGAGTTTTTACAATCAGTGGGAGTTAACACTAGGAACCTTAAAAATTAGCTGACTTGGCTTTGGAAGAGCCAAAGGATGATTGGAAACTGAATCCCTGCCCTTAAAGACACAGCATAACACTTAATTCTGCTGAGATACAGCATAGAAGCAGAAATTTGAAAAAAAAAAAAAAAAAAAAACTGGAGTATTTGGGAAACTTCATTTACTAATCTCAGTACATTCCTGAGAGGGGCAAGGATCTTTAGGAGACTTTTCCAAGAAAAAAGGTGACAGGCACCATTTCTTTCCCCTGCACCCCCCCCCCCCAGCCTATATACACAGACATCTGTGAGAACCAGTGTAAACACACTCCACCTAGCTTGCTAACGCTGTGCACCTTGTGTCCCTGCTCTACTGTGGATCCATTCCATCCAACCTACCCCATTCGACAGGAATCTATCCAAAGCAAACCTAAGTGTGGCAGTATACAAGCAGCCCCTGTGGGGGTGAACACTACTCCAAAGTGATTATTGCCCTGGGGAGAAGGGAGAATAACATCAGTTTGACTGCAACCCCAGCAGTGGGCTGGTAGGAGACATCTGGTCTGACTGCAAGCCTAGCCCACCAGTGAAAGCCTCTTAGGGGACAAATCAGGGAGAGTGCCCCGTGGTTTTGTGTGACTGCAGTTCTGCCAAACATCTGGTCTGACCCATCTCAAATCCAAGGTGGTCCCAGACTAAGCCCTTAACAATACAGGGACCAATCCTTGCCCATGATAGGCATTGAGAGCTGTCATAAGTGACTGGTTTGAAGGCCAACATATCTCAACCACAAAAACAGGGTGCACACAACACACAGAGACATCCCTGAAGTGCCAGGTTCTGGTGAATAGGGAACATCACACAGCAGAGTACCTTAAGACCTCTTCTTTGTGAGGCCACTATTTTCAAGAGCAGGAGACTTAGGTGGCTTTCCTAACTTAGAAACAGAGAATTAGACAAAATGAGGAGACAGAAGGATATGTCCTAAATGAAAGAACAGGACAAAATCACAAGAGAGCTAAATGAAACAGAGATAAGTAATGTCTGACGGGGAATTTAAAGTAATGGTCCTAAAGATACTCACTGGACTCAAGAAAAGAGAAAATAAAGAAAAAGAAAAAGATAAAACCAATCAGGGGCGAAGAACTCAATAACTGTAAGTAAAAATTTATTCCCAGTAGAGGGAATAAATAATAGACTAAAGGAACAGTGAGCTGAAAAACAAAGTAATGGAAAGAAATCAAGCTGAACAGGAAAAAGAAAAAAGAATAATAAAAAATGAGAATAGCTTAAGGGAACTCAGCAACACCATTAAGTGTAATGACATTTGCATAATAGAGATCCTAGAAGGAGAAGAGAGAAAAAAGGGACCAGAAAATTTATTTGAAGAAATAATAGCTGAAAACGTTCCAAATCTGGGTAAGAAAACAGACATCCAGATCCAGGAGGTGCAGAGATCCCCCAACAAAATCAACCCATAGAAGTCCACATCAAAACACATAGTAATTAAGATGGCAAAAAATAGTGACAGAGAGAGTTTTAAAAGCAGCAAGAAGGAATTACATACAAGGAAAATCCTATAAGGCTATCAGCAGATTTTTCAACAGAAACTTTGCAGGCCAGAAAAGAGTAGCATAATATATTCATAGTGCTAAAACAAACAAACAAACAAACAAACAAACCCTGCAACCAAGAATACTCCATCCATCAAGGCTATCAAACAGAATAGAAAGAGATAAAGAGTGTCCCAGACAAACAAAAGCTAAGGGAATTCATCCACATCTAAACCAGTCTTGCAAGAAATGTTAAAGGAAGGACTCTGAGTGAGAAGAAAAGGTCATAATCAGGGTTTGTAAAAAAAAAGGAAAGGAAAAAAAATTCACAGGTATATACAAACATAACAAAAGATTAATTACTTATAAAACCAGTATGGAAGTTAAATCACAAAAGCAGTAAAATCAAGTATATCTATAAAAATCAGTCAAGGGATTCACAAAATGAAAAGATGTAAAATATGACATCATATACCTAAAACATAGGATAGGCAGTAAGATTTAGTGCTTTCAGAATGGGTTCAAACTTAACTGACCAAAAACTTAATACAGACTGCTATATGCATAGGATGCTATAGATAAATCTAATGTTAAGTACAAGTAAAAAACTAGTAATAATATGCAAAAAAAGGAGAAAGGAATCTAGGGATATCACTAAAGAAAGTCTTCAAGCTACAAGTAAAGAGACCAAGAGAAGAAAGGAACAGAGAAGAACTACAAAAACAACCATCAAACAAGTAACAAAACAGCAATAAGTCCAAACCTATCAATAATTACTTTGAATATATATGGATTAAATGCTCCAATTAAAAAAGATGGAGTGACAGAATAGATTAAAAAAGCAAGACTCATTTATATGCTGCCTACAAGAGACTCATTTTAGACCTAAAGACACATGCAGATTGAAAGTGAAGGGATGGAAAAACATTTATCATGCAAATGGAAGTGAAAAGAAAGCCAGGGTAGCAATACTTGTATCATACAAAATAGACTTTAAAACAAACACTCTAGCAAGAGACGAAGAAGGACACTACATAATCATGAAAGGAACAATCCAGGAAGAAGATGTAACAAATACTAATGCACCTAACATGGAAGCACTCAAATACATAAAGCAAACATAAATATGGAAGAATATTGATAGTAATATAATAATAGAAGGAATTTTAATACCCCACTTAGATCAGTGGATAGATTAACTGGACAGAAAGTCAACAAAGAAACAGTGGCTTTGAATGACACACTGGACCAAATGGATCTAATACATATATTCAGAGCATTCTGTCCAGAAACAGTGGAATACACATTCTTTTCAAGTGCTGCTCATGTAACATTCTCCAGGATAGATCACATGTTAAGTCATTAAACAAGTCTCAACAAATTAAAAAAAGATTAAATCACATTACGCATCTTTTCTGTCCATAATGTAATGAATCTATAAATCAACCACAAGAAAAAATCTGCAAAGTGCACAAATATATGGAGGTTAAATAATATGCTCTGAACAATGAATAGGTGAACAAAGTACTCAAACCAGAAGTAAGAAAATACATGGAGTCAAATGAAAATGAAAATACAATCATTCACTATCTTTAGGAGGCAGCAAAAACTGTTCTAAGAGGGACATTTATAGTAATACAAACCTACCTCAGGAAGCAAGAAAAATAAACAACCCAACTTTACACCTAAAGGAGCTAGAAAAAGAAGAAAGAAAACCCAAAACTAGTAAAAGGAAATGAATAATAAAGATTAGAACAGAAATAAATAAAACAGAAACTAAAAAAAACAAAAAACAAAAAAAACAAAAAACCAATAGAATGGAATAATGAAATCAGGAGCTGGTTCTGTGAAGAGATCAACAAAATTGATAAGCCTTTAGCCAGACTAAAACAGAAAAAAGAGAACTCAAGTAAACCAAACCAGAAATCAAAGAGGAGAAATAGCCAACACAATGGAAATATAAATGATCATAGAAGAATATTGTGAAAAATCACATGCCAACAAATTAGACAACCCAGAAGAAATGAATATATTCCTAGAAACATATAACCTGCCAAAACCAAATCATGAAGAAATAGAAAATTTGAACAGATTGATTACTAGCAATGTTATTGAATCAATAATCAAAAAAATGTCCAACAAACTCCAGCACCAAGTAGTGTTGCAGATGAATTCTACTAAACACTTAAAAAAGAGTTAATACCTACTCTTTCCAAACAATTTCAAAAAATAGAAGATGAAGGAAAGCTTCGAATTCATTCTATGAAGCTAGCATTATATGATACGAAAACCAGGTAAAGACAGTACAAAAAAAAAAAAAAAAAAGCAACCATAGGCCAATATTTCTCCTGAATATAGATGCAAAAAACAAAATATTAGCAAGATGAATCCAACAATACATTAAGAACACCATACACCGCGATCAAGTGAGATTTATCCCTGGAATGCAAGTGTTTCAATATTTGCAAATCCATTGACATGATATATCACAACAACAAAAGAAAGGATAAAAATCATATTAACATTTCAATAAATGCAGAAAAGAATTTGACAAAGTACAGCATCCATTCATGATGAAAGCCCTCAAAAAAGGAGGATTAGAAGGAACATAACTCAACATAATAAAGTCCATCATGAAAAGTCCACAGGTAACATCATACTCAATGGTGAAAAACAGAACTTTTCCTCTACGATGAGGAACAAGACAAGGATGTCCACTCATCACTTTTATTCAACATAGTACTGGAGTTCTAGCCATAGCAATTAGACAAGAAAAAGAAACAAAAGGCATCCAATTTCATAAGGAAGAAGTAAAACTTCTACTATTTGCAAATACCATGAAGTATCGTTGTAAACCCAAAAGACTCCACCAAAAAACTAGTAGAACTGATAAATGAATTCAGTAAAGGTACAGGATACAAAATCAATATATAGAAATCTGCTCTATTTCTATACAGTAATAATGAAGTAGAAGAAAGAAATTAAGAAAACAATCCCATTTAGAATTTCACCAAAAGAATGAAATACCTAAGAATAAACTTAATTAAGGAGGTGAAAGATCTGTAGTTTAAAAACTATGAAATGTTGATAAAAGTAATTGAAGTCAACACCAGCAAATGGGAAGACAATCCATGCTCATATGGAAAAACAAATATTATTAAAATATATAGATTTTTGTTAAAGCAATCTATAGATTTCATGTAATCTCCATCAAAATACCAACAGCATTTTCCTATACAGCTCTGAAGATTAGAGCAAAGCAAAAAAGCATGCCATTTCTTGAATGAAAAGTTTCAGTCATCTTTTGGGCTCACTTCTTAGGTATTTGGATATCTAAAAGTAATAAATAAGATAGCAAACAAAAAAAATCCATAATGTGAGACTTTCAAGTGAAATGGTCTTTAACCATATTTTCTGGCTACAGTCTTCATCAAAAGAATTTCTATCACCAGAGGGAACAGAGCTTAACATTAAGATGCAGGTGTGTTCCTTTTTTCTGATTATAATCCTGCTGAATTGATATGAAGCAGTGATGTGTGCAGATATGTTACCAAATAAAGGATCCCAGTTCCTCTATTTAAATAGGAAGTCATCCATAAGAAATTATTCTACATGATTTTGAGAACACATGTTTTTCTCTTAGAATTTCTACACAAAAACTGCTTGGTTAATTAAATTCTGAATGCTATAGGGTTGTAACAGTTTCTGGATTTACTGATTTGGATTTTTTTTTTTTTTTTGGATATTTTAATTTTAAAAGTTAAGAAGTGCTGCTGACTGGGGAGCCTGGGTGGCTCAGTTGCTTAAGCATTTACGTCCAGCTCAGGTCATAATCTCAGGGTCTTGGGATGATGCCCTGCATCGGGCTCCCTACTCAGAAGGGAGTCTGCTTCCCCCACTGCCTCTCTCCCTCATCCTGTGCTCTGTCTCTCACTTTCTCTCTCTCTCAAATAAATAAATAAAATCTTTTAAAAAAAAAGTGCTCCTGATTGCTCCTTAGTGTTTATTGAATTTTACTTGCCCAGAACTCAATAAACCACTCTTTGAGTTGAAAAGAAATTCTATTATATTATAAAGCCTACATCTTCCTTCAGGAGGAAAGTCTTATTCATATGAAAACATAAAACACCAGGAGAGCTTAGTGTTAAGTTGCTATTGAGAAAGTTTTGGAGAAGAAAAAAATTGTTGTGTGATGGAAAACTTAATCTCAGCGCTCATTCTTATATGTAAAAACAGTAAGAGAAAGAGCAGTAAGAAAAAGCTGGGGGGCAGGGGGAGCAAAATGGAAGTTCTACTCTAAAATAGTATATTCTATGAAAACGGGAAATAGAAGAAAATCCAGGCAAAAGGAAATTAAAGATTGAGGTACTAGAACTGGCAAAAGTGGAAAGGTTGCTGGGAATGGAAGAAACATTTATAATGCCCGTTCTTTTTCTTTATTTTTAAAACAAACATTTACTGACCACCTGTTATGTGCCAGCCACTTAGGTGCTGTGGATAAAGATGAATAAGTCAGATAGTGTCCTGCCCCTCTCCCCAGACAACTTCAGTGAGGAGGAGGGGTAGTAACCAAGTAAGCAGATAAACAAAGCAAAAATATCCTTTGTTAATTATTGTGAAGGAAACAAATACAGGAATAAGGGGTAGTTGGAGGAACTTACCTTAGGTTGAGTGGTCAGCAAAGGTGTTACTGAAGAAGGGACTTTTATACTGAGATAGAAAGACTGACAGTAGCCACCAGAAATTCTGTGTTTTAGGTGTAAGGAATAGCAGTGCACAAACACCCAGACAGGAGTTTGCATTATTAAGAACTATTAGAAGGCAGCGTTGGCTGCCACAAAATGAGGCTGGATAGGATGGAGAGTTGAGATGAGGATGAAAACCTTGTGGTGAGAAACTTGGATTGTATTTCAAGAGCAGCAGGAAGCCTGTAAAAATTTTAAGCAGGGGAGTCACAGAGTCTGGTTTGTTTTTGAAAGATCACCCTGGCTCCACCTCACACCATTTATAATAAGTAAGTCAAAATAGATCATGAACCTAAATATAAAACATTTAGAAAAAAACATGAGAAATCTTTCTAATCTTAGTTAGGCAATAGTTTCTTAGCTATGACATCCAAGCACAAGCAAGCAAAAAATAAGTAAATTGGAATTCTCAAGTTGAAAACTTTTATTTCAGAGTATTTCATAATGAAAGTGAACATACAACTTACAGAGTAGAAGTCATTTGCAAATCATATGTCTAATAAGGGATCTGTATCCATAACATATTAAAACACTCTTACAACTCAATATTAAAAAGACAATCCAATTTTTAAAAAATGGTAAAGGACATGAATGGACATTTCTTCACAGAACATAGATGGCCAATAAGCATATCAAAAGTTGGGCTACCACGTGCAGAAGAATAAAACTAGACCATTCTATTACACCATACACAAAGATAAACTCAAAATGGATGAAAGACCTAAATGTGAGACAAGAATCCATTAAAATCCTAAAGGCGAACACAGGCAACACCCTTTTTGAACATGGCCACAGCAACTTCTTGCAAGATACACCTATGAAGCCAAGGGAGAAAAAAAGCAAAAGTGAATTATTGGGACTTAATCGAGATAAAAAGCTTCTGCACAGCAAAAGAAACCATTAACAAAACTAAAGGACACACTACAGAATGGGAGAAGATATTTGCAAGTGACATATCAGATAAAGGGCTAGTATCCAAGATCTATAAAGAACTTATTAAACTCAACAGCAAAGAAACAAACAATCTAATCATGAAATGGGCAAAAGACATGAACAGAAATTTCACAGAGGAAGACATACACATGGCCAACAAGCACACGAGAAAATGCTCCGCATCACTTGCCAATCGGGGAAATACAAATCAAAACCACAATGAGATACCACCTCACACCAGTGAAAATAGTGAAAATTAACAAGAAAGGAATCAACAAATGTTAGGATGTGGAGAAAGGGGAACGCTCCTGCACTGTTGGTGGGAATGTGAACTGGTGCAGCCACTCTGGAAAACTGTGTGGAGGTTCCTCAAAGAGTTAAAAATAGAACTGCCCTCCGACCCAGCAATTGAACTGCTGGGGATTTACCCCAAAGATACAGATGCAGTGAAACTCCAGAACACCTGGATGAATTATAGCAGCAATGTCCACAATAGCCAATCTGTGGAAGGAGCCTCAGTGTCCATCGAAAGATGAATGGATAAGGAAGATGTGGTCTATGTATACAATGGAATATTGCTCAGCCATTAGAAATGATGAATACTCACCATTTGCTTCAATGTGCTTGGAACTGGAAGGCATTATGCTGAGTGAAGTAAGTCAATCAGAGAAGGACAAACATATGGTCTCATTCATTTGGGGAATATAAAAAATACTGGAAGGGATTATAGGGGAAAGGAGAGAAAATGAGTGGGAAATATCAGTGAGGGTGACAGAACTTGAGAGACTCCTAACTCTGGGAAACGAACAAGGGGGTGGTGGAAAGGGAGGTGGATGGGGGGGGTTGGGGTGACTGGTTGATGGGCACTGAGAGGGGCACTTGACAGATGAGCACTGGGTGTTATGCTATATGTTGGCATATAGAACTCCAATAAAAAATATATATCACGAAATCTCGCCCGGGAGTGCTCCCCATTAAAGCACTCTCAAACCTAAAATATATATATAGTTGGATAGTTGGGCTATATCACTAATCATTAAGGAAATACAAATCAAAATCACAATGAATATTACTTTACACTCAGTAGGATATAAACTAAACAAGAACAAAACTAGAACAAGAACTACAACAAAACAGAAAAGAGAATAGTTGTTACCAGGGATTAATAGGAGAGGTAATGGGGTAGAGTTTTAGTTTTAGAAGATGAAAGAGTTCTGGAGGTTGATGGTCATAATGGTATTGACATTCTCCTTCCTGATGAGTCAGTGCCATCATGATTTCTTTTAATTATTTCAATATGTTTTTCTTTAGTTTTTGGAATGTGTCTATAATAGCTGATTTGAAGTCTTTGTGAAATCAGACTCAGGGACCCTCAAAGGTAATTTTGACCACCCATTCTTTTTCTTATTTAAAGGCCACACTATCTCCTTTATATGTCTCATAATTATTTGTTTAAAACTGGATATTTTAGATAATATATTGTAGCATCTCTGGATTCTGATTAGTTTCTTCTTTTCCTCCATTTTCCCTGGAGCTCACTGATATTGATGCTTTTGTTACTTATTTGTTAGTAAGTTATATAGACTAATTCTATTTTTCAACTCCCCCACTCTCCACCGATGTAGGCATTTCTGATGTCATACCCAGCTTGTCATTTTACTCCTTGCTTTTATTTCTAAGCCTGACTTTCTGGAGGAAAGTCCTCGTATCAGCATAGCTTAATCTTTGGCTATTGTTTGATCAGTGGTTGTGCTCAAGTGCCTGGGGTCAGGAAGGCTTTTATTCTTTGTTGATGAATCTGCATGTATTTTGGAGAATGTTTTCAAGCTGCTCTATGGTCATCCATGACTAGTATCTCTCAGGTGCTGGCTCTGGTACACATTTGAGTAGGTGCAATTTAGCACATGCCCTCAGCCTTCTGGACTCCAGGGATGAATGTGATTTTAGCAGGGCACCTTTAAACAGTCGCTTTTCTTGGTTCTCTCTGTTAAATTTGCTCTTACTAGTTTTCTGGAGCTTTTAGCCTTCTCTTAATTGCTCATCACTAAGATTTCTATTGGTTTTGATTGTACAGTGCCTTAAGGCATGAGTTCCTCCACATTGTCTTCCAAATAAATTCAGCTCCCTTAGCAGAACCGCATTTGCCAATCTTTCTTTCCTGCCTTTCACCATGGTTAGAAATTCTATACTATTGTATCAGAGCTGGGTGTGGGGGTGACTTACTTCTTGTCCAGTGACACCTTTGACCTCTGTGCTGGCAAATGGTAGCCCAAGTTCTTTTCACATTACCCCTCTTGGTGTGGAACTTACCATTGAGAGCTGAGGAGAATGGAAGGTGGTCTAGGTTTGCAATGCCTGTAGTGAAAGTCTCTATGGGTGGGAGAAAGGAGTCCCTGTCTTCTCAGTCATGGCCACGGAGATTAGAGTGTCTGCTTCATTAAAAACTGCATATCGGAATAACTTTATAATTGTGGGAAAAAAAGTTTGTGGGTCAACAATCACCTATATTGACTTTCAAAGTATTTTTAAGACACCAGATATCTAAAGCATTTAATGATATTTCAGCATTTATATATTTTATATACATGGCACTTTAACAAAATCAAATTATACATATAATTTCACTACTATATATAGTAATACAGATTTCAGTATAAATTGGAGGGAGCCTTAATTATCCTTAAGTGGAAAATGATATTTATTCTCCTAAAATTATAAAATTAGTAAATATGCATATCCACATCCATACTTGCTAAAAATCTTTATATTTACCTTGACTTGAACCTCATCTGCCTTGGATGGATCAACTTTGACTTCTTCATAGGTAGAGAAACATTTGCTATCTAGGCAATGGCTGCCTGACATATAATCTATTGGAAAAAAAAAAGATAAAATTGGCATTCAACTAAAATTGGGTGAAATACATAGTTAAATTCACATGTATGCTGACAGGTCATTCTCATTACCTCACTTTGAAATGCAGATCATCTACTTCACTGAAAGCAATCATATATATATATGATATCTTATAATATAAATAAATAATAATATAAAATTGCTGTAATGTGAAATCAGTGATATCTATCTATAGAGAAGAAAATATGTGAAAAAGGAATAAACAAAAATATGTGGAAGCATATACATATATATATATGTATATACCAATACATATATCTCATGTCATTCTGTGATATCTATCTATCTCTCTATCAATCATCTGCTAGTGCTTTGTGAGAGGTTGTGTTCATGCCCAGGCATCTGATAATATTCTTTATACTTAGGGGATTTCTCTTTGATATTTCAAATGTCACAAGATGTTAATATTGGTGAACTGATGTATGGAGCAGAAGTTTATACTTCTGCATTATAATTTCTAATATTAATCATTTATTTAAATAAGTAAAATTAGAATTCATCATATTAGAAAATTAGAAGAAAAGTTGGATATTACTTTGGATATAGTACAAAAGGAACAGTACTAATTTTGCTTTGTTAGGCCAATTCATTCTTATAAAATATCATGGGGTGCTTGGATGGTGCAGTTGGTTAAGCATCTGACTATTGGGTTTGGCTCAGGTCATGATCTCAGGGTCATGGGATTGAGCCCTGAGTTGGGCTCCATGCTCAGTGCAGAGTCTGCTTGAGTTTCTCTCTCCCTCTCCCTCATTCCCATTTTTCCTTTCTCTCTCTCTCTCTTTCTAAAATAAATAAATAAATAAATCTTAAAAAAATGTCATGTGGAACATTTCATCATGGAATTTAGTTCCTGTATCTTATAATTCTTACTCATTTATTGCATTTTTAGTTTTGAATCTCTATGTAGTACAAGTTTAGATATTATTTATTGACTTTTTTTCCTATATTAATGAGTGGCTGCACTTGGAGGATGATTTTAGCTTTATATAAGAATATTTTTATAGAATGATTAAAAATTTTTTTAAATAATAGCAGTTCTTATTTTATCATAATTATGATGTTACTTCTTAAACATTGGCTTACAAATTACCAGGAATACTTCCATTGTATAAAGCATGGTGCATGTGTATTTCAACTTCAACACAGCCTTAGATAATAAAGCTTTACCTACAGGTAAGATTATAACAGGACTACATTTCAAAAGCAAACCATGATTTACTTTGCTAGCCATTTCTGTGGAGATTTTAGCTTGCTCCATCATTCCCTCTGACTGGTGCAGAAGTGAGAGTTCCTGTGTCTTTTGTCACCAATCCAGACAGGAGTATTAGTGTTCTCATACCTCAGAATGACTCATAGTCACTACATACCAATCAGGGAGGGAGGGAGGAAGAGGGCAGAAATAAAAACTGAGGCAGAAAGGAAGAAAGAAAATGGAGGATGAGAACAATCTAAAGAGAAAGGAAGGAGGGTTATTGAATGAAAAAAGGAAAATCAATAGAGTTTTAGAAGGAAAAAGAAGTTGAAGGAAGAATAACAACTTCTACAATGTATATGGTATTTTATGGTTTGGGAATTATATACCCATAATCTCATTTTATCCTTAACCCAACCTCTAGAGTAATTGTTCATATCATCACTCTATAGATGGAGAGACTGAATTTCACAAGGATTAATTGGAGATTAATTTTCACTGGAGCTCAAATAAGATTTCTGATCTCAAATTCCATGATTTTGGGGGGAAGAATAATGAAGAAAGATATAAGAAATGATGAAAAAAGAAAAATTTAAAAATAATGGTAAAGATTGATGAAAAGTAGCAGAGAAATAATGAACATAGAAGGAACAAAATTAGGGGCACCTGGGTAGCTCAGTTAAGCTTCCAACTCTCAGTTTTAGCTCAGGTTGTCATTTCAGGGTCATGAGTTCAAGCCCCATGTCAGGCTCTGCATTCAGCACCGAGTTTGCTTAAGATTTGGTCTCTGCCCCTCCCCTATCCCTCTCTCTCTCTCTCTCTCTCTCTCTCTCTCTCTCAAATAAATATTTTTTTTAAAAAAAAGAATGAAAAAATTAAAGGGATTAATTTAGAAAATAATTGTATTAGGATAGAAACCTAGCAAACTTTATGCAGAATTGGGTATTTAGTGGCTCAAGTAACTAAATATTCCATGTCATCTGGTTTTAGGATCAGAATGATCTTAGAATCAGGTTTCTCAACCTTGGCACTCAATCTATAAATATATATTTACTAATGCCTGCTCTCAGGTACTTGCTGTGTTGATGGAAACAACAGTGAGTAAAAATGATGTAACCAAAACAGAGTACCTCTCCATCTCTGGTTGAAACTTGTGTCAATGTTGGCTTTATCTTAAAACTCATTTATTTTATCTCATTTTTCATTTGATCATTTTATCTTTCTGTTTCAGTATTTTTATTTTAAGCTTCCATTCAATGTTTTTCCTTTTTTTTAAGCTTAAACTTTTTCTTTTTTCAAGAATTTTAAACATATAAGACTATTGTTTTTTTAAAAAAAATTATACATGATCTTTGCATAAAAACAAATTCATAATGCTACAGTTATGAAGGTAAGAATTAGCTGAAACATCACAACACTAGCATAGGCACAATTGACTTTTGAGTGAACATCCTTTCAGACCACTTTCTATTCTTAATTATCTATCTATCTGTCTATCTATCTATCTATCTATCTATCTATCTATCTATCTATCATCTATTGAATCTCTATACATATGTATCTAAAAAAAGGTAGGAAGTCTTACATAAATGGGATAATATTTATACCAGTGTTTCTCAATATGTCATTTACCAAGACCATCAGCATCAAAACACCTAGGGTTACTGGGATCTGCTAATGAATAAAATCACCTATCTTGGGTTTTAGAGAGTCCACCTTCAACTTTCTGTTTTAATCTTATCACTTACCTATTTTGGAGGATAATAGAAATATAAGAAAAAACAGAACAGGGGTGCCTGAGTGGCTCGGACAGTTAAGCATCTGCCTTAGGCTTGGGTCATGATCTCATGGGATTAAGCCCTGCTTTGGGATCCTTGTTTGGCAAGGAGTCTGCTTTTCCCTCACTTCTCCCCCGCTTGTGTTCTCTCTCTACTCTCTCTCTCTGTCTCTCTCATATAAATAATAAAAAAAAATCTTAAAAAAATAGAACAGAAAGGTTTATAATGAAAAAACAAATTTTCACTTGTAACTTTTCTACACAGAAATTTTCTCTTTTTTGTTCAGGTATTCCATACAACAAAATAATATGCCTATATCTTATTTGATCTTTCAACTTTATTTATTTTTTAAAAGATATTATTTTTTTATTTTATTTTTTTAAGGTTTTAAAACAAATTTATTCATGCATGAGAGAGAGAGAGAGAGAGAGAGGCAGAGACACAGGCAGAGGGAGAAGCAGGCTCCATGCAGGGAGCCTGATGTGGGACTGGATCCCGGGTCTCCAGGATCAGGCCCTGGGCTGAAGGCGGCACTAAACCGCTGAGCCACTGGGGCTGCCCTGATCTTTCAACTTTAAACAAAATTTATTAATATATTCTGAAACATACAGCCAACTCTCTCTTCTTCCTCCTTAGAGCTTTTCATCATTATACTATTTTTGGTTCTTCTATTGGTTACATTTATAATTTTTTTTACGTTTATAATTTTAAATTGAAATTATCTAAGGCAGATTATGAGTATTTAGTCCTTTCACTTTTTTATTCATATCCCAAGATAGGATAAGCCATATTTTCCAAAAAAAAAACCAATGGTCTGAATGACAAGCAAAAGGACATGATAGGAAATAAAAAGAGATTGGGAAAGTAATAGGAAAGCCAGATGCAAGAAGGGACCAAAGGGGTCAGGAATGGTTTCTGCCATCGTTCCTCATTTGCTAGCATTGGACACTAAACATGATATCATCTTCAGATGCTGAAGCATAAAGTCCTGTTAAGGTAGAATAAATTAGATTTACACAATGAGATATCTACCTCACAGCTATCAGAATGTCTAAAATTAATAGAGAAACAACAGATGTTGGTAAAGATTCAGAGAAAAGGAGAACCCTCTTGCACTGTTGGTGGGAATGCAAACTTGCACAACCACTCGGGAAAACAGTATGGCTCCTCAAAAAGTTAAAGATAGAACTACCTATGACCCAGCAATTGCATCACCGGGTATTTACCCAAAGGATTCAAAAATACAGATTTGAAAGGGTACATGTCTCCCAGTGTTTATAGCAACATTATCAACAATAGCCAAAATATGGAAAGAGCCCAATGGCCATTGACTGATGATTGGCTAAAGAAGTAGTGGTATGTTTACGTGTGCGCGTGCACTCACACACACACACACACACACACACACACACACACACATAATGGAATATTACTCAGCCATCAAAAAGAATGAAATCTTGCTATTTGCAATGACATGGATGAAGCTAGAGAGTATTATGCTAAATGAAATAAGTCAGAGAAAGACAAATACCATATGATTTCACTCATATAAAATTTAAGATACAAAACAGATGAACATAGGGGAAGGAAAATACAGAGAGAGGGATGCAAACTATGAGACTCTTAACTATAGAGAACAAACTGAGGTGATGGAGGGAGGTGGGCGGGGGATGGGCTAAATGGGTGATGGGTACTAAAGGAGGGCACTTGTGATAAGCACTGGATGTTGTATGTAAGTGATGAATCAGTAAATTCTATTCCTTAAACCATATTATACTATATGTTAACTAATGAATTTAAATAAAATTTTGAAAAGAAAGAAAATAAGAAATTAAGTTTATTACTTCTTTCACACTACATTTGAAAATTACTATTTTATGCCTTATTTCTAACAAATAGACTAGAAAATGTAATAATTTCTCTTGGGTCCTCACAGAAAAGCTTTTTATATTTTATAATGTATATAATTTACAAGAATTTTCATAAAAATGCACTAAGCTAAATACTTTCATTTTTCCTAAAACCAGTTTCCTTTGACAACTGTAAAGATCTGAACTTTCCTTGTGATGCTGAAGCATTTAATTATTCAGGTCTCCTTACCTCTCACTTTACTTTGGTTGTGTTTTAATCAATCAAGATGGGAGATGAGATGGGCCTCTGACAGGGCTAAATAAGGTCATTGTTTAGTGTGCTTGAGAAACAAAAATAGTAGTACCCTAATGTCTCTTTCAATTTTTATTTTATTTTATTCTTTCCTTTATTCAGCTTTTAAAATTGTGTCAATATATGACATATCTTGGGTTAGTCTCTGGAGAATAAAGAGATTAATAAGAAACTTGCAGTGTCTGCTCATCATAGATGTTCCCCCAGGTTTTTACTTGAGGATTTGAGTCAATATATGTATAATTTCCTACAAAATACCTAAGCTATACTGGCCCTATAAAACTGTGACTCAGGACTTGTCTGTTTCCTCATCTGTGTAAATAGGACGATACACCAGATAACTTATTAGTAATCATATCTTCTTTAACTGTGTGTATTAAAGAATTTAATGCAAATGTAGTTATGCAATGATTGAATAACCTGAATTTTTAAAATAGCTGGTAGAATCTCCTTTTCTAATTCATTATCCTTTTTTCGTGTAACTTCAAACCCTGTCATTCTCTGCATTTGTGACTCTTTTAGCCTTTTGATCAAATTCTATTAATAGTTTCCTTCCAGTTCTTTCTTTTCTTCTATGAATATTTGTTGAGCAGCTACTATGTTTCCAGCCGCACATGGACCTGACAAAAGAGATTCAAACAGAGGAAACCACTGCAGAAACTTGAGGTGTTAATGAGCTTGATGCATTTGAGGGATTCAGAGAATATCCTGGAGTTCTTGTAGAATAAGCAAAGGAGAATGTGGTGGGAAATGAGATTGGCAAGACAGGAACTTCTTTGGTTCAAGCAACAGTCTGACAACCTGTAGGCATCACAGGGGATCACTTCACACACCATCAGACAATTAAGAATGCTTACTTTCAGAACTTTCATTAAGGACTTTAATTATGCACTCCTGAGTCTACTCATTGTAATAAAAACACTTCATCTTTTTTATTTTGGAATTATTTGATATTTTTATTTATTTTTAAATTTTCATTAATTTTTATTACTTTTTAAAGAGATTTTATTTTTATTTATTTATTTTTTTAAGATTTTATTTATTTATTCATGAGAATACACAGAGAGGAGAGAGAGAGGCAGAGACACAGGCAGAGGGAGAAACAGGCTCCGTGCAGGGAGCCCAACGTGGGACTCGATCCCTGGTCTCCAGAATCACACCCTGGGCTGAAGGCGGCACTAAACCACTGGGCTACCCAGGCTGCCCCAAGAGATTTTATTTTTAATTAATCACTACACCCAACAAAAGGCTTGAACTCACAACTTTGAGATCAAGAGTCATATGCTCTACTGACCAAGTGAGCCAGGCACCTCTGTTTTGAACTTGTTAATAGAGAACTTATGTAAGATCTTGTTCTGGCCTTTATCATTTGCTTTTGTCCCTCTTGTCACAAAGTGAGCAGTAATAACACCCTAGTATTTTTCTTCATTTTGTTCTTTTAGGTTGTCTACATTTTATAATATTGTCTAATGTTATATATAAACTTGTAAATTATATCTTAACAAAAATATTTGCTAATTAAGAAAGTTGAAATCATAGAAGAGATTCAGACATGAATGGTATAAGAAGATACTGTAAATTATTTGTATATCACTAGCACTCCATAGTCAAATTTGGCCAGATTTTATTCTCTAGATTTTTATTTTATTTTATTTATTTTAATTTATGTTTTAAATTTTATTTTAGAGAGGTGGGGGGCAAAGGGATAGTGAGAGAGAGAATCTTAAGCAGGCTCCATGCCCAGCATAGAGCCCAATGTAGGGCTCCATCTCACAACCCTGAGATCATGACCTGAGCCAAAATCAAGAGTTGGACACAACTTAGTGAGCCACCCAGATGCCTCTATTCTCCAGATGTTTTAATAACATTACAAAAAAAAGTACAGAAAATTAGGTCACAGAGCAAAGAATTGCCAGCCTTATCCATTCACTCATTACAGGCATTTTAAAGGCACAAGCACTTTAAAGAGAAATCTTCTAGGCCTGAACAAGGAGTTTCCATCTCTAGGGCTGTAAACAGAGAGGTCTTTCTACTCTAGGTTTATTCTTTGGTCTAATTAAGGCTGTATGAGGCAGCTTTCAATCATATTATCTCCTTGAAGAGTAGCTTTCTTTCAAAGCAAAAGCACATAGATTAGTCCCAAGGGAAGTTACTTAGTCATGAAGTTATAAATGAAATTTTATTTTATGAGAAACCCACTTAATTCCCCAAACTGACTGTGCCACTTTAATAGAGTAGTCCCCTCCTAGCTAACTTCCATGGCTGAAAAGTGAAGACTTTTTCCTTGATAGCTTACCTGTCAGTTTTAATTTTAAGATTGAAAAATTCAGTAGAGACAATTAGAAAATTAATTGATGATGGAAGGAAGGAGCATGCTTTAATGATTGAAATTATTTGAGGAATAAGAAATTGGGACCAGGGGCGCCTGGTTGGCTCTGTTGTTTTAAGTGTCTACCTTTGGTTCAGGTCATGATCTCAGGGTCCTGGGACCCAGCCCCATATCAGGCTCCTGTTTGACAGGGAACCTGCTTCTCCTCCCTCTACCACTCCCACTGCTTGTGCTATTCCTCTCTCTCTCTTTCTCTCCCCCTCTCTCAAGTAAATGGATAAAATATTAAAAGAAAGGAAAGAAAAGAAAAGAAAAGGAAAAGAAAAGAAGTTGGGACCAGCACAAAACCACTCTGGATGTTCATTGTATTGTTTTCTCAATAAGGCCACAGACATCCTTTTCATACTGGATGTCTTGTCTTTTTTATACTTCTAATGTCTGCTTATTAACCTATATATTTTCTATCCTTTCCTTTTTTTCTTTCTTTCAGTCAGGCAGTGTCATTTCAGGCTCCTCCCTCCCTGCTGTTTCTAATATCATCTCTTCTGTTTCTAGGCTGCTTATTCTACTTTTGTAGTGATTTTTGCTTCTATCTCTTGTTTCCACTCGAATGTCACTACTATAGTTCATTGTCTCTTCCTTAGACTATTATAGTAGATTAATAATTGGGCTCATCGTTATTGTCCACTCTTTACTCATGTAATCTCTCTCTGTCGCCACTTTAATTTTCTCAAGGCATATATTCTATTATGTCATTCTACTCTGAGTTTCTCATGCCCTGTCCCCAATAACATTACGATATAACAGGGGAGAGTTTTTCATTCTACTTTTTCCTTTTACTGTTTAAAAATATGCAATACTTAGTATATCCCCAAGGACATACATAAAGAATAATACAATGAATGAACCATCATATACTAATTGCCTGGATTAAGAAATAAAACTGCCAAATACACTTAAAATCCTCTGGACCTCCTCTCCTCTTCTCTCTGATTACACCCTTCTCTCTTCTCCTCCAGAGGTAATCAGTATACTGAATTTGGCAGTCACTATTCACATGTGGTCTTGGACCAAGCTAAAAAGAATTAATTTAATCATAATATACAGCTAAACAGTTTAAAAAATTTTTCACTAGAGTCCTGTGAAGATGAAAGTATTATTAGCTCAATTAGGAAAAGTCCAAGAGATAGGGCATTTAGATTATCCACTAAATGCAAAGCAAAAACCAAATCTTCTCATGACTGACTCAGAGGTCCTTTTTCAATAGTGTCTCCTGTTTCTCACTAATTGGTTTTGGTCTTTTTAGAAAGAATATCTCATTTGGCAACTATATAGTTGTGCAGGTACCATCCTTTTAAATTCTGAATCCCCAGCATAGCATGATTCTTCAAGGAGACCAGTTGGCCATTTGGTGGAAAATCAACTATATTTGGTCTCTTCCATTCCTGGAATGAGTAGTGACTTGTTATCCCAGGAATAGATGTCTAATTCCAAGTACAGATTTGCCTTTTCAGCCTGTAAATCCACAGCCAGAACCACTGCCTGGAAACTTGTGGAATGTCTGATCCATAGGCATGGAATTCCACACAACATGGTCTCCAACGAGAGGGCTCACCTCCCAGCAATGGTGGTGGAGCAGTAGGCCTATAACATTGAAATATCCTTCTTGTATCATAAACCACCCAATCTAGAATTAGTTGGCTTAATAAGGTACTGGAATGACTTTATTTTTCTTGTCTTTTTCTTTCTTTCTTTTTTTTTTTTAAAGATTTATTTATCTATTTATTCATGAGAAACACACACACACACACACAGAGAGAGAGAGAGAGAGAGAGAGAGAGAGAGAGAGGCAGAGACACAGGCAGAGGAAGAAGCAGGCTCCATGCAGGGAGCCCAAGGCAGGATACGATCCTGGGTCTTCAGAATGATGTCCTGGGCTGAAGTCAGGTGCTAAACCACTGAGCTACCCAGGCATCCCCTGGAATGGCTTTCTAAAGAGATAATGAAACATTAACTTGGAGGCCATATTTTGCAGGAATGAGATGGCATTATTCATGATATAGTATATACATTAAATCAGGAGCCTCTAAATGGTGCTACATTCCCAATGTAAAGTCTACATGGGTCCAGGAATGAAGAGATAGAATCATTTATTATGCTTTTAATGACCCACTAGAGGCCTCATGCTTCCTGTTTCTGCAGTTCTGGGTTCCTACAGTGTTGGAAGTCCTGGTCCCAAAGGGGCCCAACAGAAAACAAGTCACCATGAGCTACAAGCTCACCAGGGCACCTAAGATTCCTTGTGTTTAGGGCCAGTTGGTATAAAAAGAAGTCACCATGCTGTCAAGGGTAATTGATTTTGATCAGTAGGAGGATGAAGGACCACAGTTTTCTCCCCCGTTTGTTCATCTGTTTATATTTATTGAGCCCCTACAAAAGCCACTGTGATTCAGTAGTGGATAAAACAGAGCCCTTGTCTTTATGGAGCTTATATTCTAAAGGTGAGACAGATGATTTATCAGTGATTATGGCTTATACAATACTAGACTCAGTGCAGAAATGAGCTCTGGACTCAGAGAGTCAGGGAAGTATTTATTTAGGTGCATCTCAGTTGTCAAAGTCCCAATAGTTGATTATTGATCATTTGCTGCTTTTACATGAATTCTTTTTTTTTGGATTTATTTTTTACTAAACTTTAGTTAACATATAATATATTATTGGTTTCGGGAGTAGAATTTAGTGATTCATCAGTTGCATAGAACACCCAGTGCTCATTCCATCAAGTGCCCTCCTTATGCCTCTAGCTTTGATTTTCTTTTTCAACATTTCTTTGGCTATTTGGGGTCTTTTCTGGTTCCATACAAATTGTAGGATTGTTTGTTCCATCTCTGTGAAAAATGCTGGTGTTATTTCAATAGAGATTGCATTGAATGTTTAGATTGCTTTGGGTAGCATCGACATTTTAACAATACTTGTTCTTCCAACCCTTGAACATGGAATGTTTTTCCATTTCTTTGTGTCTTCCTCAATTTCTTTCATAAGTGTTCTGTAGTTTTTAGAGTACAGATCCTTTACCCCCTTGGTTAGGTTTATTCCTAGGTATCTTACAGCTTTAGGTGCAATTGTAAATGGGATTGATTCCTGGATTTCTCTTGTTTCTGGGTCATTGTTAATATATTGAAATGCAACAGATTTCTGTGTGTTGATTTATATCCTGCAACTTTGCTGAATCCCTGTATCAGTTCTGTTAATTTTTTTGTGGAATCTTTTAGGTTTTATTTTATTTTATTTTTACATAGAGTATCATGTCATCTGTGAAGAGTGAAAGTTTTACTTCTTCATTGCCAATCTGGATGCGCTTTATTTCTTTTTGTTGTCTGATTGCTGAGGCTAGGTCTTCCAGTACGATGCTGAACAACAGTGGTGAGAGTGGACATCCATGTTGTGTTCCTGACCTTAAGGGAAAAGATCTGTTTTTCCCCATTGAAGATAATGTTTGCTGGGTTTTTCGTATATGGTTTTTATGATGTTTAGGTATGTTCCCTCTTTCCCTATATGGTGGAGGGTTTTTTTTTTTTTTTCAAGAAAGAATGCTGTATTTTGTCAAATGTTTTTTTCTGCATCAATCAACAGGATCATTTGGTTTTCTTTTACTAATGTGACATATCACAGTGATTGGTTTGTGGGTGTTAAACCGCCTTTGCAGCCCAGGAATAAATCCCACTTAGTTGTGGTGAATAAGCCTTTTAATGTACTATTGGATTCAGTTAGCTAGTATATTGGTGAGAATTTTTGCATCCATTTCGTCAGGAATATAGGTCTGTAATTCTCCTTTTTAGAGGGGTCTTTGGTTTTGGGATCAAGGTAATGCTGGCCTTATAGAAGAAGTTGGAAAGCTTTCCTCCCATTTCTATTTTGGTAACAGTTTCAGAAGAATAGGTATTAATTCTTCTTTAAATGTTTGGTAGGATTCCCCTGGGAAGCTGTCTGGCCCCGGACTGTGGTTTGTTGGGAGATTTTTGATGACCGCTTCAATTTCTTTACTTGTTATGTGTCTGTTCAGCTTTTCTATTTTTTTCCTGTTCCATTTTGGGAGTTTATATATTTTTTGGAATACATCCATTTCTTCCAAATTGCCTGATTTTTTTGGTATCTAATTACTCATAATATTCTCTTATAATTGTATTTTTGTGGTTTTGGTTGTGATTTCTCTGCCTTAATTCATGATTTTACTTATTTGATTCTTTCTCTCTCTCTCTCTCTTTTTTTTTTTTTTTTGATAAGTCTGGCTAGGGGTTTATCAATTTTGTTAATTCTTTAAAAGAAACAGTCCTACTTTCAGTGGTCTTTTCTGCTGTTTTTTTTTTTGTATATTTATTTATTGGAGTTTGATTTGCTAACATATAGCATAACACCCAGTGCTCCTCCCATCAAGTGCCCCCCTCAGTGCCCATCACCCAGTCACCCCATCCCCCCACCCACCTACCCTTCCACTACCCCTTGTTTGTTTCTCAAAGTTAGCAGTGTCTCATGTTCGGACACCCTCACTGATATTTCCCGCTCATTTTCTCTCCTTTCCCCTTTATTCCCTTTCACTATTTTTTGTATTCCCTGAATGAATGAAATCATATAATGTTTGTCCTTCTCTGATTGACTTACTTCACTCAGCATAATACCCTCCAGTTCCATCCACATTGAAGCAAATGGTGGGTATTCGTCATTTCTATAGGCTGAGTAATATTCCATTTTATACATAGACCACATCTTCTTTATCCATTCATCTTTCAGTGGACACCAAAGCTCCTTCCACAGTTTGGCTATTGTGGATATTGCTGCTATAAACATTGGGGTGCAGGTGTCCTGCTGTTTCACTGCATCTGTATCTTTGGGGTAAATCCCCAACAGTGCAATTGCTGGGTTGTAGGGTAGCTCTATTTTTAACTCTTTGAGGAACCTCCACACAGTTTTCCAGAGTGACTGCACCAGTTCACATTCCCACCAACAGTGCAAGAGGGTTCCCCTTTCTCCACATCCTTTCCAACATTTGTTGTTTCCTGTCTTGTTAATTTTCCCCATTCTCACTGGTGTGAGGTGGTATCTCATTGTGGTTTTGATTTGTATTTCCCTGATGGCAAGTGATGCAGAGCATTTTCTCATGTGCTTGTTGGCCATGTCTATGTCTTCCTCTGTGAGATTTCTGTTCATGTCTTTTGCCCATTTCATGATTGGATTGTTTGTTTCTTTGCTGTTGAGTTTAATAAGGTCTTTGTAGATCTTGGATACTAGCCCTTGATCTGGTAGATCATTTGCAAATATCTTCTCCCATTCTGTAGGGTGTCTTTTAGTTTTGTTGACTGTTTCTTTTGCTGTGCAGAAGCTTTTTATCTTGATTAAGTCCAAATATTTCACTTTTGCTTTTGTTTCCCTTGCCTTTATAGATATATCTTGCAAGAAGTTGCTGTGGCCAAGTTCAAAAAGGGTGTTGCCTGTGTTCTCCTCTAGGATTTTGATGGAGTCTTGTCTCACATTTAGATCTTTCATCCATTTTGAGTTTATCTTTGTGTATGGTGTAATAAGAATGGTCTAGTTTCATTCTTCTGCACGTGGCTGTCCAATTTTCCCAGCAACTTTTATTGAAGAAACTGTCATTTTTCCAGTGGATGGTCTTTCCTGCTTTGTCGAATATTAGTTGACCATGGATTTGAGGGCCCATTTCTGGGTTCTATATTCTGTTCCATTGATCTATGTGTCTGTTTTAGTGCCAGTACCACACTGTCTTGATGACACAGCTTTGTAGTACAACTTGAAATCCAGCATTGTGATGCCCCCGGCTCTGGTTTTCTTTTTCAATATTCCCCTGGCTATTTGGGGTCTTTTCTGATTCCATACAAATCTTAAGATGACTTGTTCCAACTCTCTGAAGAAAGCATATGGTATTTTGATAGGGATTGCATCGAATGAGTAAATTGCCCTGAGTAGCATAGACATTTTCACAATATTAATTCTTCCAATCCATGAACATGAAATATTTTTCCATCTCTTTGTGTCTTCCTCAATTTCTTTCAGAAGTGTTCTGTAGTTTTCAGGGTATAGATCCTTTACCTCTTTGGTCAGGTTTATTCCTAGGTATCTTATGCTTTGGGGTGCAATTGTAAATGGGATTGACTCCTTAATTTCTCTTTCTTCAGTCTCATTGTTAGTGTATATAAATGCAACTGATTTCTGTGCATTGATTTTGTATCCTACCACATTGCTGAATTGCTGTATGAGTTCTAGGAATTTGGGGTGGAGTCTTTTGGGTTTTCTATGTAGAGTATCATGTCATCGGTGAAGAAGGAGAGTTTGACTTCTTCTTTGCCAGTTTGAATGCCTTTTATTTCTTTTTGTTCTCTGCTGAGGCTAGGACTTCTAGGACTATGTTGAATAGCAGTGGTGAGAGTGGACATCCCCGTAGTGTTCCTGATCTTAGGGGAAGGGTCCCAGTGTTTCCCCATTGAGAATGATATTTGCTGTGGGCTTTTTGTAGATGGCTTTTAAGATGCTGAGGAATGTTCCCTCTATCCCTACACTCTGAAGAGTTTTGATCAGGAATGGATGCTGTATTTTGTCAAGTGCTTTCTCTGCATCTATTGAGAGGATCATATGGTTCTTGTTTTTTCTCTTGTTGATATGATCTATCACGTTGATTGTTTTATGAGTGTTGAACCAGCCTTGCATCCCTGGGATAAATCTCACTTGGTCATGGTGAATAATCTTCTTAATGTACTGTTGGATCCTATTCGCTAGTATCTTGTTGAGAATTTTTTGCATCTGTGTTCATCAGGGATATTGGTCTATAATTCTCCTTTTTGGTGGGTTCTTTGTCTGGTTTTGTAATTAAGGTGATGGATGTTGATCTCATAAAATGAGTTTGGAAGTAATTCCATCCCTTTCTATCTTTGGAACAGTTTTAGTAGAATAGGTATTGCTTTTTAATGTTTGATAGAATTCCCCAGGGAAGCCATCTGGCCCTGGACTTTGTGTTTTAGGAGGTTTTTGATGACTGCTTCAATTTCCTCCCTGGTTATTGGCCTATTCAAGTTTTCTATTTCTTCCTGTTCCAGTTTTAGTAGTTTGTGGTTTTCCAGAAATGTTTCCATTTCTTCTAGATTGCCTAATTTATTGGTGTATAGCTGCTCATAATATGTGTTTAAAATCATTTTTATGTCCTTGATATTGGTTGTGATCTCTCTTTTTTCATTCGTGATTTTATTGAGTCTTTTCTATTTCTAGTAAGGCTGGCTAATGGTTTGTCTATCTTATTAATTCTTTCAAAGAACCAACTCCTGGCTTTGTTGATCTGTTCTACAGGTTTTCTGGTCTCTATTTCATTGAGTTCTGCTCAAATTGTTATTAACTCTCTTCTTCTGCTTGGTGTAGGTTTTATTTGCTCTCCTTTCTCCTGTTACTTTAGGTGTGAGGTTAGCTTGTGTATTTGAGTTTTTTCCAGTTTTTTGAGGGATGTTTGTATTGCGATATATTTCCCTCTTAGGACTGCTTTTGATGTATCTCAAAGATTTTGAATGGGGGAGGGGCAAGATGGCGGAAGAGCAGGGTCCCCAAATCGCCTGTCCCCACCAAATTACCTAGATAACCTTCAAACCATCCTGAAAATCTACGAATTCGGCCTGAGATGTAAAGAGAGACCAGCTGGAATGCTACAGTGAGAAGAGTTCGCGCTTCTATCAGGTAGGAAGACGGGGGAAAAAGAAATAAAGAAACAAAAGGCCTCCGAGGAGGAGGGGCCCGCGAGGAGCCGGGCTGAGGCCGGGGCGAGTGTCCCCAGGACAGGAGAGCCCCGTCCCGGAGGAGCAGGAGCTGCACCAACCTTCCCGGGCGGCGGAAAGGGGCCCGCAGGGAGTTGGAGCAGGACCCAGGAGGGCGGGGATGCCCTCGGGCTCCCTGGGACACTAACAGACACCTGCGAGCGCAAGAGAGTGCTCCGAGCTCCCTAAGGGCTGCCTCGCGCACGGCAGGACCGACCGGAGCAGCTCGGAGGGGCTCGGGAGCGGCTCCAGGGAGGATGCTGCGGGGCGGGAGCGCGAATCCAACAGCGCAGGCCCCGGAGCACAGGGCGCCGGGACACAGCCCAGGATCCGGCCTCCCCCGGGACAGGCAGAGGCCGGGAGGGCCCAGGACAGCAAGGACGCTCCTGCCCCGAGCTGAGCAGATCAGCGGCCCCGCCCCGGAGCCTCCAGGCCCTGCGGACAGAGAACCGAGAGCCCGAGCCCCATAGTTCCTGCGGAGGCTAAATCCAGGTTTCCAGAGTTGCCATAGCAACTGCTGCTGTTCCTCCTGGGGCCCCACGGGGTAAACAACCCCCGCTGAGCCCTGCAGCAGGCAGGGGCAGAGCAGCTCCCCCAAGTGCTAACACCTGAAAATCAGCACAGCAGGCCCCTCCCCCAGAAGACCAGCTAGACGGACCAGTGATACTCCCCCGTGTTCCAATATAACTTGTTTTTGGCCACTCTGCACTGAGCAAAATGACTAGAAGGAAAACCTCACCTCAAAAGAAAGAATCAGAAACAGCCCTCTCTCCCACAGAGTTACAAAATCTGGATTACACTTCAATGTCAGAAAGCCAATTCAGAAGCACTATTCTACAGCTACTGGTGGCTCTAGAAAAAAGCATTAAGGACTCAGGAGACTTCATGACTGCAGAATTTAGATCCAATCAGGCAGAAATTAAAAATCAATTGAATGAGATGCAATCCAAACTAGAAGTCCTAACGACGAGGGTTAACGAGGTGGAAGAACGAGTGAGCGACATAGAAGACAAGTTAATGGCAAAGAGGGAAACTGAGGAAAAAAGAGACAATCAATTAAGGGACCATGAAGACAGATTAAGGCAAATAAATGACAGTCTAAGGAAGAAAAACCTACGTTTAATTGGGGTTCCCGAGGGCGCCGAAAGGGACAGAGGGCCAGAATATGTATTTGAACAAATCCTAGCTGAAAACTTTCCCAATCTGGGAAGGGAAACAGACATTCAGATCCAGGAAATAGAGAGATCCCCCCCTAAAATCAATAAAAACCGTTCAACACCTCGACATCTAATAGTGAAGCTTGCAAATTCCAAAGATAAAGAGAAGATCCTTAAAGCAGCAAGAGACAAGAAGTCCCTGACTTTCATGGGGAGGAATATTAGGGTAACAGCATACCTCTCCACAGAGATGTGGCAGACCAGAAAGGGCTGGCAGGATATATTCAGGGTCCTAAATGAGAAGAACATGCAACCAAGAATACTTTATCCAGCAAGGCTCTCATTCAAAATGGAAGGAGAGATAAAGAGCTTCCAAGATAGGCAGGAACTGAAAGAATATGTGACCTCCAAACCAGCTCTGCAAGAAATTTTAAGGGGGACTCTTAAAACTCCCCTTTAAGAAGAAGTTCAGTGGAACAATCCACAAAAACAAGGACTGAATAGATATCATGATGACACTAAACTCATATCTGTCAATAGTAACTCTGAACGTGAATGGGCTTAATGACCCCATCAAAAGGCGCAGGGTTTCAGACTGGATAAGAAAGCAGGACCCATCTATTTGCTGTCTACAAGAGACTCATTTTAGACAGAAGGACACCTACAACCTGAAAATAAAAGGTTGGAGAACCATTTACCATTCAAATGGTTCTCAAAATATACCCTAAAAACTATAGAACACTTCTGAAAGAAATTGAGGAAGACACAAAGAGATGGAAAAATATTCCATGCTCATGGATTGGCAGAATTAATATTGTGAAAATGTCAATGTTACCCAGGGCAATTTACACGTATAATGCAATCCCTATCAAAATACCATGGACTTTCTTCAGAGACTTAGAACAAATTATTTTAAGATTTGTGTGGAATCAGAAAAGACCCCAAACAGCCAGGGGAATTTTAAAAAAGAAAACCATATCTGGGGGCATCACAATGCCAGATTTCAGGTTGTACTACAAAGCTGTGTTCATCAAGACAGTGTGGTACTGGCACAAAAACAGACATATAGATCAATGGAACAGAACAGAGAACCCAGAAGTGGACCCTGAACTTTATGGTCAACCAATATACGATAAAGGAGGAAAGACGATCCACTGGAAGAAAGTCTCTTCAATAAATGGTGCTGGGAAAATTGGACATCCACATGCAGAAGAATGAAACTGGACCACTCTCTTGCACCATACACAAAGATAAACTCAAAATGGATGAAAGATCTAAATGTGAGACAAGATTCCATCAAAATCCCAGAGGAGAACTCAGGCAACACCCTTTTTGAACTTGGCCACAGTAACCGGAGAAGGACAGTGTATGTTCTCATTCATTTGGGGAATATGAATAATAGTGAAAGGGAATATAAGGGAAGGGAGAAGAAATGTGTGAGAAATATCAGAAAGGGAGACAGAACATAAAGACTTCTAACTCTGGGAAATGAACTAGGGGTGGTGGAGGGGGAGGAGGGCGGGGGGTGGGGGTGAATGGGTGACGGGCACTGAGGGGTACACTTGAAGGGATGAGCACTGGGTGTTATTCTGTATGTTGGTAAATTGAACACCAATAAAAATTAATTTATTAAAAAAAAAAGATTTTGAATGGTTGTATCTTCATTTTCCTTAGCTTCCATGAATCTTTTTAATTCTTCTCTAATTTCCTGGTTGACCCATTCATCTTTTAGCAAGATGCTCTTTAACCTCCACATGTTTGAGTTTCTTCCAAATTTATTCTTGTGATTGAGTTCTAGTTTCAAAGCGTTATGGTCTGAAAATATGCAGTGGACAATCTCAATTTTTTGGTATCAGTTGAGACCTGATTTGTGACCCAGTATGCGGTCTACTCTGGAGAAAGTTCCATGTGCACTTGAGAAGAATGTGTATTCAGTTGCATTCGGATGTAAAGTTCTGTATATATTTGTGAAGTCCATCTGGTCCGGTGTATCATTTAAAGCTCTTGTTTCTTTGGAAATGTTGTGCTTAGAAATCTGTCATTTGCAGAAAGTGCTGTGTTGAAGTCTCCAAGTATTAGTGTATTATTAAGTATGTCTTTACTTTTGTTATTAATTGATTGATATACTTGGCAGCTCCCACATTTGGGCCATAAATATTCATTATTATTAGGTCCTCTTGTTGGATAGACCCCTTAAATATGATACAGTGTCCCTCTTCATCTCTCACTACAGTCTTTGGTATAAACTTTAATTTATCTGATTGAGGATTGCTACCCTGGCTTTCTTTTGAGGACCATTTGAATGGTAAATGGTTCTCCAACCTTTCATTTTCAGGCTGGAGGTGTCCTTAGATCTAAAATGAGTCTCTTGTAGACAGCATATAGGGGTCTTCCTTTTTTATCCAGTCTGAAACCCTGCGTCTTTTGATGGGATCATTTAGCCCATTCACGTTCAGAGTTACTATTGAAAGATATGAATTTAGTGTCATTGTAATACCTATTCAGTCCCTGTATTGTGGATTATTTCTTTGGCTTCCTCTTTCTTTTACAGGGTCCCCCTTAATATTTCTTGCCGAGCTGGTTTGGAGGTCACATATTCTTTCAGTTTCTGCCTATCTTGGAAGTTCTTTATCTCTCCTTCTATTCTGAATGAGAGCCTTGCTGGATAAAGTATTCTTGGATACATGTTTTTCTCATTTAGGACCCTGAATATATCCTGCCAGCCCTTTCTGGCCTGCCAGGTCTCTGTGGAGAGATCTGCTGTGAATCTAATATTTCTCCCCATATAAATTATAGATCTCTAGTCTATTGCTGCTTTAAGGATTTTCTCTTTATCTTTGGAATTTGCAAGTTTCACTATTAAATGTTGAGGTGTTTGAATGGTATTTATTGATTTTAGGAGGGGGGGACCTCTCTATCTCCTGGATCTGAATGCCTGTTTCCCTCCTCACATTAGGGAAGTGCTCAGCTATGATTTGTTCAAATATCCTTTCTGGGCCTCTGGCCTTCTCAGTGCTCTCTGGAACCCCAATTATACATAGATTTTTCCTTCTGAGGAAAATCATTTATTTCCCTTAATCTTTCCTCATGGCCTTTTAATTGTTTTTCTCTTTTTTCCTCAGCTCCCTTCCTTGCCATCAACTTGTCTTTTTTTTTTTTTTACGATTTTATTTATTTATTCATGAGAGTCAGACAGAGAGAGAGAGACAGACAGACAGAGGGAGAAGCAGGCTCCATGCAGGGAGCCTGATGTGGGACTCAATTCCAGGTCTCCAGATCACACCCTGGGCTGAAGGCGGTGCTAAACTGCTGAGCCACAGAGCTGCCCCCTCAATTTCTCTTATGTCACTCACTCTTTCTTCTGCCTCATTAACCCTCATCGTTAGGACCTCCAGTTTGGATTGCATCTCATTTAATTGATTTTTAATTTTGGCCTAATTAGATCTAAATTCTGCCGTCATGAAGTCTCTTGATTTCTTTATGCTTTTTTCCAGAGTGACCAGTAGCTTTATCTTTGTGCTTCTGAATTGGCTTAATGACACTGAATTGTAATCCAAATTCTGTAACTCTGTGGCAGAGAGTAATGTTTCTGATTCTTTCTTTAGTGGTAAGTTCTTCTTTCTAGTCATTTTGTCCAGTGCAGAGTGGCTGTATGAGCAGGCTGAGTCAAGAATATCAACCAGGACCTAAGTAAATTTCACCCTAGATGATTCTACCAAGGTCAGAGACCAGAAATTGATAACAAAGATCAGAATGATATAAAAGAAAAAGATCACTAAAGTGAAAAACAAATTTTAAAACAAAGTAGTAAAAAATAAAAGGCCAGGAATCCCAACGAAGAAGGAAAAAAATAAAAATAAAAAAACAAGAAAAAAGAAAAGAAAAAAAAAGGAGAAGAAAAAAGAGGGGGGGGGCGCCTGGGAGATGGTGGTGGTGATGAAGTTGTAGTGGTGGGAGAATGTAGTCTACCTGAGGGGTTCTAGAGGGTGATCCTCTTGTTTCTGAGTATATTAAGTTCTGTAGGTTAGAAGATGCTCAGTCCCAAATTTATATAAACCAGAAATACTTATAGAGGGCCCCAACATAGACCATTAAAACATAAATGAGATAAAAGAAGGGGGCAGAATGGGAATGAGGAATCTCACAGAATGAACCAGCATGGTATACCACTTGGTCCCGGGTGCATACTGGTTATGTTTTAGAATGTATTAACTTCCACCATTGTAGAACAAAATGAGGGAGAGAAAACAAAAAAAACAAAACAAAACAAAACAAAAAAACCCCATATCTTGTATATCTCCCCAAATTAAGCTGAGTATGTTGAAGGGAATCTAGAAGTGGAAAATATATCAAGGACCTGTAATTGTAGAAATATGAAAGTCAAAAGGAAGAAACTTAAAAATGAAGAGGTAGTAAAATATTGTAGGTAAGGTGGGAAAGGAGAAAAAAAATTGGAAATTTACAGTCTGGTATAAAAATGAGTTGTACTGGGATCCCTGGGTGGCGCAGCGGTTTGGTGCCTGCCTTTGACCCAGGGCGCGATCCTGGAGACCCGGGATCGAATCCCACGTCGGGCTCCCGGTGCATGGAGCCTGCTTCTCCCTCTGCCTGTGTCTCTGCCTCTCTCTCTCTCTCTCTCTCTCTCTCTCTCTCTCTCTCTCTCTCTCTCTCTCATAAATAAAAAAAAAAAAAAATGAGTTGTACTGTAAAAAGGAAGAAAAAAACAGGAGGGGTACCCTCTGGTTCTATATACCGTAAATCCCTCGACTTCCCCTCGAGCTTTCCAGTGCTCCTTGGTCAAGAACTTGCTCTTCCCCTGTCCTTCCAGCTGGTCTTCTGGGGGAGGGGCCTGCTGTGCTGATTCTTAGGTGTGTGCACCTGAGGGAGCTGCCCCGCCCCCTGCCTGGTGCTCGGCTCAGTGGGAGCTGTTTACCGTGAGGCCCTCTTCCATGGTGGCCCTAATCTGTCCCAGGGTGACACCAGGAGGAACAACCCCACTGGCAGCGGCCAGCTCTCCAGCCCTGGAGTCAGCTCCCCCAGTAACTACCGCAGTCTCCTAGTCTGCACTGGCCTGGGTGCTCTGGGGGCAGGGGGTGCTGATCTGCACAGCTCGAGGGCGCCTGGTGACAGGAGGGTCCTCGCTGTCCTGTGCCCTCCCCACCTCTGCCTGTCCTGTGGGGAGCGCAGGATCCCGGCTGTGTCCCCTGGCGCCCTAGGGTCTGGAGCCTGTGCTGCTGGAATCACGCTTCCAGGCCTGCAGCTCCTGAAGGCAGCAGGGCGCAGCCCCCTCTGCACGGAGCCCTCCTGACCCATTGGCTTCTCCCCGCGGCCCCGCCGGGTGCACGTCAGCCCTTTACCGAGCTTGGCCTGTGGTGTGTGGGGCGCTCTCCCCCGGGTGCACTTCCTCTTCTAGTGACCTCGGGAGACTGGAGGCCCCACTGCCCCTCCTGCGATCCTGCCTGGTTTCTTTGCTGAGCACTTTCCGTCTGGGAAGAATCCAGTGCGGATTTTTAAAGTTCCCACTTCTCCAGGGCTGGGCTTTCCTGTCTGGAGGCTCTCCCCACCCGGTTTTAGCCCGGCTCCTTGTGGGAGTGGGGGGCCCTCCCCTACTTGATTCTTTTTTATTTTTTTCCGCTTCCCTACCTTGTTAGAAGCAAAAATCCTTCTCTCTGTAGCATTCCAGTTGTTCTCTCTTTAAATCTCAGGTCGAATTCGTAGGTTTTCAGGATGATTTGAAAGTTATCTAGGTAAGTTGGTTGGGACTGGGCGAGTTGGGGACCCTATTCCTCTACCATCTTCTCCAACAACTTTCTTCTGTTATTTAAAAAATTTCTATATTATTGATTTCTGCTCTAATCTTTACTGATTTCCTCTTCTCCTGCTGGATTTAAGGTTTATTTGCTATTCTTTTTTCAGCTCCCTTAGATGTAAAGTTGGTTGTGTATGTGAGACTTTTCTTGTTTCCTCAAGAAGACCTGTATTAATATATACTTCTCTCTAAGGACAACCTTTATTGCATCCCAAGGGTTTTAAGCTGTCTTGTCATTTTCATTTGCTTCCATATATTTTTAAAATTCTTCTTTAGTTTTCTGGTTGACTCATTCATTTCTAGTTAGATGTTCTTTAACCTCCATATATTTGTGGCCCTTCCAAATTTCTTCTTGTGGATGACTTCAAGTTTCATAGTATTGTGGTCTGAAAATGAGTATAGTATGATCTCAGTCTTTTTTACTGGCTGATTTGTGACCCAGTATGTGATTTGTTTTGGAGCTTGTTCCATGTGCACTTGAAAAAAAAAAAAAGTGTATTCTGCTGCTTTAGAATAAAATGCTCTGAATATGTATTTTAAGTCCATCTGGTCCAGTGTCTTTCAAAGCCCTTGTTTCCTTGTTGATCTTCTGTTTAGATGATCTGTCCATTGCTGTGAGTGGGTTTAAAGTCCCCAATATTATTGTATTATTACCAATGAGTTTCTTTAGTTTTGTTATTAATTGGTTTATATATTTGGCTCCTCCCAAGTTATGGGCATAAATATTTACAATTGTTAGATCTTCTTTTTGGATAGACACCTTTTGTATGATACAGTGTCCTTATTTATCTTGTATTACAGTCTTTGGTTTAAAATCTAGTTTGTCTGGTGCACATGGCCGCTCCAGCTTTCTTTTGATGTCCATTAACATGATGAGCCTTGGAGATGTCTTTGGGTCTAAAATGAGTCACTTCTAATCTGGAGGTGTCCTTGGGTTTAAAATGGATCTTTGTAAGAAGCATATTGATGAATCTTGCTTTTTTATCCATTCTGATATTCTATGTCTTTTGACTGGAGCATTTAGCCCATTTACATTCAGAGTAATTATTGAAAGATATGAATTTAGTGCCATAGTATTACCTGTAATGTTTCTGTTCCTATAGATTTTCTCTGTTCCTTTCTGGTCTTTGTTAGTTTTGGGTTCTTCTATGCTCAAAGGATTCCCTTTCATATTTCTTGCAGGGCTGGTTTAGTGTTCATATATTCCTTATTTTATACTTGTCCTGGAAACTTTTTATCTCTTTCTATTCTGAATGACAGCCTTGCTGGATAAAGTATTCTTGGCTACATATTTATTTCCCATTTAGCACATTGAATATATCATGCCACTCTCTTCTGACCAGCCAGGTCTCTGTGGATAGGTTTGCTGCCAGCCTTATGTGTCTACCTTTGTAGGGTAAGGACCTCTTATCCCAAGCTGCTTTCGGGATTTTCTCTTTATCTTTGTAATTTTCAAGCTTCAGTATGCTAAATCAAGATGTTTGCCTATTTTTGTTGATTTTGAGGGGGATTCTCTGGACCTATTGGACTTTATATGTCATGGTGTTGACCTGTTTTTATTAATTTTGAGGGAGTTCTCCATGCCTCTTGGATTTGAATGCCTGTTTCATTCTCCAGGTTAGGGAAATTGTCAGCTATAATTCGTTCAAATAAACCTTCTGACCCTTTTTCCCTGCTCCTCATCTTCTGAGACTCCTATGATAAAGGATATTATTTCACTTTATTGAATCACTAAGTTCCCTAAGTCTGCCTTTGTGACCTAATAGGTTTCCTTCCCTTTTCTTTTCAGCTTCCTTATTTTGCAGCATTTTATCTCCTATATCACTGATTGATCATCTGCCTTGTTCATCCTTGTTTTTTATGACCTCCAACTAGGATTGCATCTTGGTAATAGCATTTTTAATTTGGGCCTGACTAGATTTTAGTTCTTTTATTTCACTAGTAAGGGTTTCTCCAGTGTCTTCCATGCTTTTTCCAAGGCCAGGTAGTATCTTAATAATTATTGTTTTAAATTCTAGTTCAAACATTTTATTTATATCTGTAATGATTAAATCCCTGGCTGTGAGTACTACATTCTGTTCTTTATTCATCTTGTCTCTTTGTCCAGAAAAGAAGAAAGAAAAAGAAAAAGAAAAAAAGAACAACAAAAGCAGCAGCACCACCAATAACAACAAACTCTTTAGGAAGTGTTTCGGGTATATGCTTTATACACGCTGCTCTTGTGTTTTGGCTGCTCTTTCCCCCGGTCTATCCTCTACAGAGTTCTTCCTTGCTTGTAGTGGGGAATGTTTGGTCCTTGAACTAGGTGTGCTTTGATTTAGCCTGGAAAAGAAAAAATAAAGCCTGATACAATATAAGAGAAAAGTTAAAGGAATAAAAATACAAATAGTGAAAAAAAAAAACTATAAGCCTGATTCCAAAAAATAAGAAAGAAGAAAAAAGGAGGAAGGAAAAAAGAAAAGAAAAGAAAAATGAGAAGCCTAATTTAAAAAATCCGAGAAGGAAACAAACAAGCCAACAAATAAACAAATAATTATAAGCCTGATACCAAAAAAATAAAGAGAAAAAAAAGGGGGAAATATGTAAAATAAAAGATAAAAAATAAGAAATAAAAGAAAATAATTAAAAATTTTAAATTATAGATAAAAAAAAAAAAAAAGCAAGCCTGGTCCTATTTCCACTAGAAGCTGACATTTTGGAGCATTCTTTATTTGGTAGAATTGGTACATTTGGGGAGGCCTGTGTTGGTCTTCTAAGGGAGAGGCCTCCTGGGCTGGCTCACAAAGATACCCCTTCTAGGCACAAGGCAGTGGGGTGTAGTATAGAGGACTCCAGCTTCCACGAGAGGTGCTGTGTTTCTCTCTGAAATCTGACTGTGCTGGTGGATGGGAGGTAGGGGTATGTGTGGAGGAGGGATATCCCATCACCCCACCCTTTGCCTCAGGGAGCAGAACTCCTGGCCACCCTGTTCAGAAGGCTCTCTCAGAAAACCTGTGTCCCGGGCTTTCATCAGTTCCCTGCCTTTAACCTGTCTGCCCTGGGGGTGTGTCCAGTGCCAAAGATCTCCTGTGTTTTATGTTTGGCCAGTAGCTGAGATTCATAACTCCAGGTTTGTTTGTTTGTTTGTTTTTTTCACAACTCCAAGTTTTAAAGGGCCTGGCAAGATGTGGGCTCACTCCTCTCCTCTGGAGGAGAGTCTTGGGGCATGCCTGACACTGTCCTGTCCCAGAAAAGCAATCCCCAGTTCTGTGGAGGCTAGAATTTATTGTGAGGCACAGTGAAAAGCTACAATCAGTTCTGCTGTCTGTGAGCAACTCAGGCCCCTAGTCTGTTCTGTCCTAGAAAAACAGTCACAGAAACTTGAATCTATTGTGGCAGACAGCAAAAAGTAGCAGCCAGGTTATCTGCAATCTGCCCAGGTCTCTGCTCTCTGCTCAGTTCTGTCCCAGAAAAGCAGCTGCTCAGTGTGTGCACATGGATTAAGCCTGTTGTGGCTCACAATGAAAAGTTGTTAAGAGGTTTTCTGCCTTCTGTATACACCTCTGTTCCTGCTGTTGAGCTCTCCTCAGTGGCTCCCAGCTGGTCTTTTGTCCTTGGAGAGGCAAAATATGCTTTTCCAAATGCACTCAGGGAAGGGGAGCTATCTCTCCCTGTGTGACCCAGAGGAGCTCCTCACTGGGGCTTATTGTGCCATCGTTTACCCACTATGCTCACTCTCTCCTGCTGTGTCTCTCTCCCTGACTTTGCTCAGTGAAAGGTTTCCCTCCCATTCCTGTGTCCCTGTGTCTTTCCTCTCCCCCAGTTCATGGCACTGACCCTCATATATGTCATGTTCTCTCCCTCCAACCATGCAGATTGCTTTCTTAACCCTCAGACCATATTCCTAGTTGTTCAAAATAGTTGGATGTTGATCTAGCCGTGTTTGAGAGAGGAGGCAAACTCAAGTTCCCCCTACTACTCCATCATCTCCTACAGGAATTCTTGATTCTATAAGCCAATAATATTTTTTGTGACTTTTCAGGTCTCTCTTTAATTTTTCCTCTAATGGGGTTGGGGCAGAAGTTTGAGATCCATGGTCATCTCCCCATATGTCAATCCTCCTCTGCCAGCCAAATTATTCTAATTTTCAAAAATTATTTTTCCAGGAGAGATGTTTCCATATTTAAAGATAGATCTTCCTTTGCAATACAAGACTACTTGAAAGGATTTTCTGGAAGCTCTTTTATCTCCTTTGGTCTTCATTCATTCCACACATATTTTATTTTGCATGAACTTTGTGCCAAATCCTTTTCTAGGCCCTTGGAATCTATGGTAAACTTGATGAATAAGGTCCTTGATCACAAGAAGCATTCATTCTAGTGGAGAGAGAGGGCAGCAGGGAGGCACTGAACAAGTTAATATACACATCAATAATTTTGTGTAGAGATAAGTGCTATAAAACTGGGTATTGAGGTAGCATTTGAGGGTGAAGTGTTTGGATAAAGTGTCAGGGAAGGCTTCTTTGAAGAGATAATAATTGAACTGCTGACTAATAGGATGGAGGCAGCTTTGCAGAGTTCTGGGGGGAATAGTAGTCTAGGCAGAAAGTTTTCCCTTGATATTTGGTTACTTTAGTTTTCTACTTCTTGAGTCAACTTTAAAAATTTATGTTTCCTCAGAAAATCATTTATTCATCAAGAATTACAAACATATTTGCCTAAAAATCTACTTAGCATTTTCTTGTAATGAAAAGAAAATATCTCTTTGGTTAGTCCTTTTCTCACTCTTAATCCTGTTTGTATTTTCTTCTCTTGATTTGTTTTGCTCAAGGTTGCTGGGAGTGATGTGGGCCCTGGTAAAAATTGCTTTTTAGACTCTCTAGAGATAATAAACTGGTTTGATATCTTTGCATGGGATCTGTATTTATATTTTACATAATCAGGCCTGAGGCTCTGGTAATTTATGCCCATTTCCTTCTGTTTTATCAGCCAGATCTCGTCAGTTTTTTCTCTTAATATGTAGGACCACTTTATAAAATGGAGGCAGGGAGGAGTATGTGTAGAACTCCTGTGATCTACTTGGGTATCTCCTAATATTCTATTGTACAATTGTAACTGTGAACAGACATTGCAGCAACCATTGCTCAGGAATACAATGATTTCCAAGTGCTCAGATCCTTCATGGATAATGATGGGCCCAGCACCAGGTAACTCACTAAGACTTGCTAAGATGATAGCTAAAGGAGAAGGACATTGAGAATGGATCAAGAAGAGGGAGATAGTGAGTGGTAGTTGTAGTCCTGAGATGAACTGAAGCAATGGAACCTCTGGTCATCCAGTTAGCGTCTGTTTTCTTAATTTCTCTTCAGGAAGAAAGACATGGGAACCATGGACAAGCTGCTTCTGATCATGCAAGAAGAAATGGATATGGTGCAAGGGGCAGACTACGGTGGCTATGAAGTGAATTCTCGGATCTCCTCAAGAGATTTCCCTGCTGTGGGGAGCATAGTAGATGGAAGGCCTCCAGTTGCCACCCCAACAAATGCTGACACTATACTGCCCTCTAGGATTCTATGTAATGCTGTGCTGCTGCTGCTGCTGCTGCTGCTGCTTATGTCTCTGTCTTCAACAAAGATCCCTATTTCTCAGAGTTACAGGGAAAAATACCCATGGCTTAGCCAAGGTGTTAATTCAAACTCAACTTAAGTCAGGGGGTTCTTTAAACTCTACAGAGTAGCATTATAATGAGCAAGGCCCATAACCCTAAAGACTCTGGAGGAAGAAGCTTATAAACAACTTAGAGAGAACTCCTTCAAAGTATAGCCAATTACTACCCAAAAAAGACATCCACAACTTGACTTAGTTAGAAATCCAAAATTAATAAAAAGTTTATACAACAGAATAACAACACCAAAAAGTTTTGGTGGCCCTATAATGTGGGTTCTAAATTAACATCTGCTGAGATGCACCAGATGGCAAACTTTTATGGACTTACTCAATCCTAGGGCTCAAGGTATTGTTATATCTATGGATTCTACTGAATTTAAACAAGGTATCATATTGATTGGAATATCACTAAATTGACATGAAACACCCCCTAAACTCTTAGGGGTATTACCAAATATAAAACAGAGGGAAGTGAAGTAGTTTTCATTTCAACCATGAGAATTATTGCCTTGTGTAATTTTCCTATGGTTAAATAGCTCCTTGTCTTAAAATATCTCCTGAGCATGGAGAAATTGGGCATGGATGCTCTGGCCAGCAAGTAATAAATTAAATTAAATCTTTGGCATTTATAATTGCCCTGAGAGAATAACCTCTTGTCTCTAATTGAAATACTTAATATGGCATAATATAAATTATAACAGGGCTTTTAAGGATTGAAACCCATTATAAAAGATCTATGTAGAGGAAGGATGATTATTCCCACAGTTTCTCCATTTAACAGCCCCATTTAGCCTACTCTCAAACATGGCAAGAATGAATGGCTTTTCATGGTGGATTACCACAATTTGAATGCTGTGGGCATACGCATTAAGGCCCCTGAACCAATATCATTGAAATGAAAGACTACATGCAATTAGTAACTGTAAAATATTTTGGTATTATAGATTTGACTAGAGCATTCTATTCTGTGCCTATTTTAACAGCCTTTAAAAAAAAAAAAAAGATGTTCTTTATTTATTTAAGAGAGAGAGTGAGCATGAGTGGAAGGGAGGGACAGGGGCAGAGGAAAAGCAGACTTCCCACTAAGCAGGGAGCCTGACTCCAGGTTGGATCCTAGGACCCGAGATCATGACCTGAGAGGAAGGCAGACACTTAAAGGACTGAGCCACCCAGGCACCCCTCAATAGCCTTTTAGTTGTGGTTTACTTTTACCTTTGAAGGGACACAATATCCCTTTACTAGCCTTGAGCTGTCTATTCATGTGATGCTTTGACAACTCTGCCATTGCACAAAATCCCTACAGGCTAACTCTCTAATTGCCATTAGAGTGACAATTGCTGGCCATGTACTAGGTTCTTTTGGAACAGAAATTTTTATAGGTCCTGAGACTAGGACCCAATTGCCTTTTAAGCATGTGTCATGGAAGCAGTACCCTCTACAAGCATGGCATCACCTTTAAATCCTCCTTGCTAAAATGAAAATAAGGATTCTAGAGGATAAATCAGATCTCTGGCATATGCCACCTGCAAGAGGGGGTGGCCTTCTATCCTTAGTCCCTTGTCAGATGCCATGGTGCTGGAAGAAGTCACCCATCTCCTGAATCCATTAGCTATATGGGGAGCTGCTTGGGATCAACTGAATGAACAGCAAAAAAGAGTTTGTTTATTTTGCAGATGGCTGTGCCACCATCATACATATGGGCCTCCAAGGAAAGTTGTTGATTTTCATTTCTTACCCTGAGCGTCCCTAGTGGAGGGTGGGACTCAAGGGTCAGCACAATTGGCCGAACTGCAGGTAGTCATTCTTGTAATAGGGAATGTCCTGGGCAGCAGTTGGCTCCATATGCACTTTCTTACAAATTTGCACACTACGGTCAAAGATGACTATCTGGCTCAACTGATGGCAACAGCAATTCCTTTTTTTTTTTTTTTTTTGCAACAGCAATTCCTTATCCAGGATTGCCCCCTCTGAGGAAAAGGAGTGTGAGAATTTCCTGCCTCACAGATACGCAAAAATATAAATTAAGACCACATATAGATATATACATGCTAAAGCCATAATGAAGGACTTATCCAGACGTTCCTTATCATCTTCAGATTTACAGACATTATTGATAGTGACTGAATCACTGATTTATCTTCTTAAAATATGCAAAATTAGACTTGAAGAAGGCAGTCAGTAGAATTTTTACCTCTCTTTCTAGCCTCAGGCTTGCTGGCCATGTACAGAATCCTTTCCATAATGACTTAGGTTCAAATTCAACTAGATTAAACAAACAGAAACCCTATGGAACTCTCACCCTAGCCTTAGCTTTTAACCAAAATAAAAGGCTGAGATAGTCACCTCAACTTGCTCTCTTGTGTCATTTTTTGGACCTGGTTGAGAATCTGTTCTCTTCCCACCAGAAAACCTCATTATATGAGTAATAAAAATTTTCAGTTTCTCTTGGTGTGTGTGTGGTGGCATCATTAGTCTTGACATTTTACCTATTAAGTAAGATATGGACAGGGAGGGATCCCTGGGTGGCTCAGTGGGTTTAGCGCCTGCCTTCAGCCCGGGGCATGATCCTGGAGTCCCAGGATTGAGTCCCACGTCAGGCTCCCTGCATGGAGCCTGTGTCTCTGCCTCTATCTCTCTCTCTCTCTCTGTGTGTGTGTTTCTCATGAATAAATAAAATCTTAAAAAAAAAAAAAAGATATGGACAGGGATCCCTGGGTGGCGCAGTGGTTTGGCGCCTGCCTTTGGCCCCCAGGGCGCGATCCTGGAGACCCGGGATTGATTCCCACGTCGGGCTCCCGGTTCATGGAGCCTGCTTCTCCCTCTGCCTGTGTCTCTGCCTCTCTCTCTCTCTCTCTTTGTGACTATCATAAATAAATAAAAATTTAAAAAAGATATGGACAAAAATAACCAGTTACAATTTGGCTACTTTTCCATTTTTAGTAAAAATTTTTTTTATTTATTTATTCATGAGAGACACACGGGGAGAGGCAGAGACATAGGCAGAGGGAGAAGCAGGCTCCCTGCAGTGTGCCTGATGTGAGACTTGATCCCGGGACCCCAGGATCACAACCTGAGCCAAAGACAGATGTTCAGCCACTGAGCTACCCAGGCATCCCAAAATTTTAATTTTTGTATAGGTTGCTGCCTTCATTCCTCGTTAATATATGAAGGGAAGAGTGACATTTTGACATACATGTATACCTATAATACTATCACAAGTAAAATAATGAACATATCTGTGATGCTCCAGAATTTCCTCTTGCTCCTTTGTAATCTGTCCCTCTGGCCGCTCTCCATCCTTCTGCCTATCCTCAATCAACCACTGATATGTTTTGTCACTATAGATATATTTGCATCTCATAGAATTGGAATTTTGAGATTCATTTATGTTCCAATGATCAGTAGTTCATTCCTTTTTTATTGTGGTGTATTGTTCCACTGGATGACTATATCATCCATTTATTTCATTAATGGACACTTCGGTTGTTACTATTGTTTGATTATTATAAATATACTACTATGAATATTTGTGTACAAGATTATTAAAGGACATGCTTTCCTGTTTCTTGGGGAAATATCTAGGAATAGAATGGCTATGTCATATGGTAGGTTTATATTTATTTTTTTTATAAGGGAACAGCTATTTATTTTTTAAGCTTTTATTTTAATTCCAGTTGGTTAACATACAATGTTATATTAGTTTCAGATTTACAATATAGTGACTCAGCAATTGCATACATTACCCTGTGCTCATCGTGACAAGAGTGTTCCTTATTCCCTATAGCCTATTTAGCAACCGTCCCCAATCCCTGCTGGAAGCCATCAGTTTATTCTCTATAATTAAGAATCTGTTTCTTGATTTCTTCTGTCTCTCTTATTTTTTCCATTTGTTTGTTTTGTTTCTTAAATTCTATATATGAGTGAAATCATGTGGTATTTGTCTTTCTTTGACTGACTTATTTCACTTAGTATTATACTTTCTAGCTCCATCCATGTTGTTGCAAATGGCAAGATTTCATTCTTTTTTAATGACTGAATAATATTCCACTGTGTATATATACCACATTACCTTTATCCATTTATCAATCAGTGGACATTTGGGCTGCTTCCATATCTTGGCTATTGTAAATAATGCTGCTATAAACATAAAGGTGCATGTATCCTCTTGAATTAATGTTCTTGTATTTAGGTAAATACCTAGTAGTGTGATTACTGTATCACAGGGTAGTTCTATTTTTAACTTTACGAGGAACAACTATACTGTTTCCCACAGTGGCTACACCAGTTTGCATTCCCACTAACAGTCCACAGAGTTCTTTTTTCTCCACATACTTGCCAACACCTGTTGTTCCTTGTGTTGTTGATTTTAGCCATTCTGACAGGAGTAAGGTGATATCTTATTGTCGTTTTGATTTGCATTTCCCTGATGATGAGTGATGCTGAGCATCTTTTCATGTGCCTGTTGGCCATCTGTATGTCTTCTTTGGAAAAACTATTCCAAAACATACAAGAAGAAGAAAAACTTCTAACTTCATTCTATGAGGCCAGTATCACCCTGACACCAAAACCAGACAAAGGCATCATAAAAAAAGAGAACAGGTGAGTATCTCTCATGATGGAGATGCCAAAAATTCTCAACAAAATCTTAGTAAACTAAATCCAATAATACATTAAAAAAAACCCATACATCATGATCAAGTGGCATTTATTTCTGAGATGAAAAGGTGGTTCAACATTCAAAAAACAATCAATATAATATGTCACATCAATAAGAAAAATCATAAAAAGCATATGATCATTTCATTAGATGCAGAAAAAAAACTTTACAAAATCAGTGATTTGGTCACTATCAATGGTACATCCCTTCAATACAAAAACCCTTGCAATGTAGGTCTAGAGGGAACATACTTCAACCTAATAAAGGCCTCATATGAAAAACCCTCTGCCAACATCATACTTAATGATAAAAAACTGAGATCTTTTTCCCTTAAGGTCAAGGACAAGACAAGGATGTCCACTCTTTCTTTTATTCAACATAGTACTGGAAGTCCTAGCCACAGCAATCGAACAATAAAAAGAAATAAAAGGCATCCATATTGGCAAGGAAGAAGTAAAACTCTCACTTTTTGCAAATGATGTGATACTGTATCGAGAAAACCCTAAGACTTCACTAAAAAACTACTAGAACTGATAAATGAATTCAGTAAAGGATACAAAATCAATGTAAAGAAATCTTGCTCTTGGTGTCAAGGAGTATCTCATCTCAGTTCACCATTCTTCACGAATATAGTTTTGAGACAATTTGTAAAAGTCTCCAGTGAACAACCTCTCCTCTTTCAGAGACCTTCCTTGAGATTGTAGGGTTGTCCCTTCTCTAGCAAGCTTCTCTTGATCTCACACTGTAAGGAACATGGGTAGAGCTAAGCTTCAAACTAGCCATCACATTGGGTAGAATAAACCTCAGAATAACTTCATAATATTAGAAAAGCAATGATATAAAAATAATACCAAATGCCTATCTACTATTTTGGGAAGTATAAAACCATTTGGTTCTCTTCTGAAGTTAGGCTTGGAGCTTTGCAAGAGGTCCTTCCTTGGAAATGGATATTAAAGCAATGCACATACACATGCACGCACACATTTACACAGGGTTCTAGTCAGCCAGTCAGGAGAAAAGCTAATGCAGAAGCATATCAACACATGTAATAATCTAAAGAAGAGCATCTACCTATAAATTAACCTAGTCATTCATTCTTGAATCAGAATGCAAGAATGCACCACACATAAAATATATAACTAGCAGCATATATGTACAATGGAATATTACTAAGCTATTAAAAAGAATGAAATCTTGCCATTTACAACAATGTGCATGGATCTAGAGGATATTATGCTAAGTGAAATAAGTCAGTCACAGAAAGAGAAAAACCTTATAATTCCATTCATATGTGGAGTTTAAAAAAACTCAAGTGAACAAAGAAAAGAGAAAAACCAAGAAACAGACTTTTAACTATAGAGATCAAATTGTTGGTTGTGAGAGGGAAGGGGGGTACGTGGGTGAAATAGGCAAAGGTGATTAAGAGTACACTTACATGATGAGTACGGAGTAATGTATAGAATTGTTGCAACACTATATTGTACACTTGAAACTAACACTGTATGTTAATTATACTGGAATTAAATAAATAAAAATCTCCAAAAACACATATCTAGCAGCATCAATTATAGTCCATACACATACAAAAGGTACAACAAATAGAAGAGTGACTTTTTAAAAATCTAATATATATGCTTAGGATGCAGATGATACTGATTTTATGAAATAAGAGGATGCTATGAAAAGAGAACAAAGAAGGAAGCATTCTTGGAAAGTTAAAGCATGATTTCTCAAATTATAAAATTATAATAATGTGATGATGATGGAAGTCCTTGAAAATCATCTAATAAAGAGAAACCCCCAACAAAAAAAGCCTAGAAATTATAACAGGAAAAAAATAAAGGGGGGGGGGCAACACAGGATATCAGGCAACTAATTGCACTATTAGAGAAAGAAGAAGGAAATTTTAAAAAAATAAATAGAATATTTCTCAGATCTGAAGGTATACAATACTTAAAAAAACTCTCATCAAGTATTTAAAACAATTAATAATTTGTATGTAGAATAAAAGTGGTGAGAGTGGTCATCCTTTTCTCCTACTTGACCTTAGGGGAAAAACTCTCAATTTTTATCCATTGAGTATGATTTTAGTTGTGGGCTTTTCATAGACGGCCTTTATTATTTTGAGATTTATTTTCTCTAAAGCTACTGTGTCTAGGGCTTTTTTTTTTTAATCATGAATGGATGTTGTACTTTGTCAAATGCTTTTTCTACATCTCTGCATCTCTTGAAATGATCATGTGGTTTTTATTCCTTCTGTTATTGATGAAATTAATTTGTGAATATTGAACTACCTTCACAGGAATAAATCTCACTTGATTGTGATGAATGATTCTTCAAGGAATTGTTGGATTCTGTTTGCTAATATTTTGTTGTGGAATTTTGCACTTATATTCATCTGAGATACTGGCCTATAGTTCTCTTTTTTTGTGTAGAATCTTTATCTGGTTTTGATATTAGGGTAATGCTGGCCTCATAGAATGAATTAGAAAGTTTTCTTCCTGTTCTATTTTTTTAAAACCTTGAGAATAGGTATTACCTCTTCTTTAAATGTTTGGTAGTGAGGAGCCTGGCTGGCACAGTTTGAGCATTCAACTCTTGGTTTTGGCTCAGGTCATGATGGGATCGAGCCCTGTGTTGTGCTTCATGCTCAGCAGGGAATCTGCTTAAGATTCTCTCTCTCTCTCTTCCTCTGCCTCTCTCCACTGCATGCTGTCTCTCTCAAATAAATAATTTTTAAAAAATTTGGTAAAATTCATCAGTGAAGCCATCTGGCTCTGGACTTTTTTGTTGGCCATTTTTTGATTACTGATTCAACTTCATTGCTGGTAATGGGTCTGTTCAAATTTTCTATTTCTTCCTTGTTTCAGTTTTGGTAGATTATATGTTTCTAGGAAATTATTCATTTCTTGGTGGTCCAGTTTGTTGGCATATGACTTTTTGTAATATTCTCTTACAGTCTTTTGTATTTCCATGGTGTCAGTCACTTCTCTTTCACTTCTGGTTTTCTTTTTCTTTTTGATGAGTCTGGTAGAGTTTTATCAATTTTGCTGATTTTTTTCAAAGAAGCAGCTCCTGGTTTTATTGAGATATTTTTCCCTGAGTGACATTCATTGGAGAATAGGGCCTGCAAACAGACCAAGATGTCTGCCCCCAGCCCACTGCACAGTCAAACTGATGTGTATGGTGTTTTTTCTCCCTTCTTGTGGCAAGAGTCACTTTGGGGTGGTGTTGACCCCTGTTGGGGCTGATTTGAAGACTGCCACATTTGTGATGCCACTTTGGTTGGATTCTTGCCTAGGGTGTGTTAGAGAGGGCAGGTATGCAGAATCCAGGGGTGGGGCGTGTGGTGTTTGCGCAGTTTGGGCTGGTCTGCTGTGGGAGGGGACTTATAGCTGCTCCTTGGAAAATTCCTGCTGAGGCTGAGTTGGAGGGGGCTGCTCCACAGAAAAGCACAGGAGCAGGGTGTTCTGTTAGCTAGCTAGGTGGAGACTTTGTGCTGCACTGTTTTCTGTAGGTGTCCATATATCTAGGCTAGGTGATGCAAGAATGGGGAGTAGGAAGGAATGGCATCTGCCAGTTCCTCTGTTCTTGGAGAAGTCTCTCAAAGATCCTTACCTTTCTAGTATACTCTCTGAGATTAGTAAACAAGTCTCCCTTTCTTATGCCCCTGGTGTTTTTCAAACTTCTACTTCTATGCTGTATCTCAATGGGGTTGTTTGTTTTGCTGACTTTTTAAGGACAGGGACTCAGTTCCCTAATACCTTCCCATTCTCCCAGAGCTGAGTCTGCCAATTTTTAAAGTTCCAGGTGTTAAGCCCTACTGATTGTATAGATTCATGAGGTTAATCTCTTTGGTTTTCAAAGCCAAGTATTACAGGAATTCATCTTCCTAGTGTGGTTTCCTGTGCTTGGGGTGCCTGTGGTGAGATCTGCTCTTTCCCCCTCTGCACCCATGGCGTCCTTTCCTCTTGTAGACAGTCTTAGGGGTCATTTTAGCTTCCAACTATGTCTCTGCCCTTCCCTTTTTAGTGTGGCCTCTTTACATTTAGCTGTGGAGAGTCTGTTCTGCATCTTTGGATAATTTCCTGATTATTTACATTGATGTGGTGTTATCTAGGTGTATCTGTGGGAGGAGGTGAATGTAGGGTCTTCATCCTCCACTATCTTCCTTGGAACTCCCATGTACTCATCTTTTATGTTGCCATCATTTATATATACACGTATCTATATATTACTTATACATGTTTATTCTAAAATTTGACATAATATATAAGAAGTAGAGTAGAAGATAAAAATCTCCTTTCTACTTGCTCTCTCATGTTTCTTTCCACAGAGATTTAAAGAATGGAAAAGGGGATCCTTGGGTGGCTCAGTGGTTTGGCGCCTGCCTCAGCCCAGGGCGTAATCCTGGAGTCCCGGGATAGAGTCCCATGTCGGGCTCTTTGCATGGGGCCTGCCCTCTGCCTGTTTATGCCTCTCTCTCTCTCTCTCTCTCTCTGTCTCTCTGTGTCTCATGAATAAATGAATAAAATCTTTTAAAAAAATAAAAAATGGAAAAATAGTTTTGTTATATATTAGGCAGTTTATGGCCCAGCTGCTAAAACCAATAAAATAACAACACTTCACAGTCTTGTTGTAGATATGGTGAACTGACAAGGAGAGAGAGGATGCAAGTCTGATCAAAGTCATATGTGCTGTTTTCTTACTACTTCCATTCAATCTCTGTAGTTCTCCATGATTCCAATAATGAGAGGTAAGCAATGGGAGTTAGTGGGCTGAATCTAGCTTATGGTCTACTGGCCTATGAATTTGGGAAGAACACCTGGGCAGTCATGGGTCCCCTATCCGTATCCATATCTATATCCATGTATACTTAGCAGGGCCACATTTTAGAAACAGAGCTTCTAAAACATCAAGCCTCAGATCTTTTCATTTTTAAGTTCAAGAGAAATAATCCTTGACTTCCTATTTCCTCCATTCTCTACCCTCTACTCCTTGTTTCCTTCACAGCCCAAAATGAGTTTAGTGTATCTTTTCACTCTCTACTCAGTTTCTGGAGCTCTTGTACTAACAGATTGTATTCTTTTTGCTTCCCTCATAGCGATTTATTTATACCACTAATATAAGATTTATAGTAATATATGATAGCCTTATATGTTATATACATGATAGATGTTAGAAGTTCAAAGAATAATATGACATGGTCCCTACCTAAATAAGTCACCAGAGTACACTTGATTATTTACTAAATGCCAGTCACTGTGTGTGCTAAGTACTTCCTATGCATCATATAATCCTCATTGCAGCCCTGTGTCTTAGGAAATATTTTCTTCATTTCACAGAAGATAACAGAGAGACTAATTAATTAGCCCAACATTAAATGGGTGACACAGCAAACACTAACATCTAGGTAATAAAATAATAGAGTCCACGTTCTTAAATAATTTTTCTTTATTATTTAAATTTATTTATTTATTTAAAAGACTTTATTTATTTATTCATGAGAGACAGAGAGAGAGAGAGAGAGAAGTAGAGACACAGGCAGAGGGAGGAGTAGGCTCCATGCAGGGAGCCCAACGCGGGATCTGATCCTGGGTCACAAATTATACTACATTTTCATCTTTGATACTCTTCCTCTATTCTGGAACAATCAGAGAGGTGATACAGGAAAGAATGAAATCCCCAAGGATGCCCTTGCACCTTGTATCATCTGGGATCTCAGAACAGCAGAATACAGCGGATGCTGAAACATAAAAGTGCAATAATAAAATGATTGAATTGCTTAGGAAACAGTGATTTCAGCAAAACAGTTTTGCACAGTATCATATGAGGTTGCACTGCCTACCTTCTCACTTGTTCCCCCTCCTGACTCCTCCTTCAACTTAGTTCACTTATATGAAATATCACCTGATCATCTGATTGGAATCATCATTAATATCACCACCTGATACGGTGAAAGCAGGATCATCAGGATCCAACATCAGAAAGGAAGGACCCAGCATTGAACCCTGTTCCTTCAGGCTACGTGACCACAAAGACATCCAAACCCTCTGCTACAGCTTCTGATCAGCTTCTGTGAGCCTCAGAATCTAGCACTGTGTCCAATTAAGAAAGAAGAAAAATGCATTTTTTGGGTATTCCTTTTCTTTTGCAGTGTGTCTGCTGCCTGCTAGATCCCTTCCTTGCATTTTTCATAATCTGTTTATAAAATTTCAGATGAGTTTTCTTGATTCTTCATTCCTGACTTAGATGTGCTGACATGCTAGGTCAAAACCAAGAAAGTGTTGTAGTGGGGTAAAATTTAAAGACCTAGTTAAAATTAAAAAAAAAAATCACTTAACAAGCAGAAAATGTAGGTAGAGTTGGGGAAGAGAATATGAAAGGGAGATGTGCTTCAAATCAGAATGAGAAAATCGAATCATTCATCACAGGAGTAATTCCTCATTTACTTATTGCTGCTAGTTGTCTACTGTGTCTCTGGCACTTAGGACAGTCCTGACAAATATTGCACTATCACTAAACAGACATTGAATGAATAAAGGGGCGCATGAGTGATCACTCCATCCCTGCTGGCTGAAGCAGAGTGACCATTTGTCAGAAGTAATATAAAAGGATTTGTGCTTTAGATGGAGGTTAAACCTCTGCCTCTAAGATTCCTTGCAGTAGTTACTCCAGTAATGTCAACTCATTCATTCTAGATCATTTCTCTAACCAGAAAAAAACATAATTGACCAATGTAATGTGGAGTCATTATTAGCATTATATCGAAATCTTTAACATTTTTTAAAAAATAGGTTGATGTGGATCTTTCCTAAAGAGTGGCCTACAGGTAAAACCTTATCCTGGTGACAGTAGGATAGAACATGTGAAAGATATTGACAGTAGGGAATAAGGTAGAGCATGTGAAAAGTATTGAGGATCCAAGTAGCCATCTCTTTCTCACAAAACCACTTGGAAATGTTTGAGGAGTCACTTGCACTGTGAATTCAGGGTATAGGAGATCATCAAATAGAGCACTCACGTTTTTCCAGCATGGTACAACTCGAAAGCTTTGTGGAGTTGGTCAAAAGGCAACTGATGGGTTACTAATAGATCTATATTAATTTTATTTTGCAGGTAATCAGTCACTAGGTGGTGAATACAGTCTCTGGTTTTATAATCTGCAAAACAAAAAGGCCTTTGTAATAGCATTTGAGAAATGCCAAACCAACCGAAAGAAAAAAAAATCAAGGAGATTTTCTTCTGAAAATTTGACACTGAACATGGAAAATAAATCATTTATACATCAGAAGACATTGACTACTGTTGCTAAGTGTGGCTTCTATAGAAGTTCTGTTACCTAGAATTCCTTTGGAGAAAAGTTGGGTCAATATTCACATGTTACTGAGTTGAAAATGATCCTTTTAAACTAGCAGTCTCTAGCTCACCTCCTGGGCTTACCATTGCATAAACATTTCCTCCTCTGTGTATTCACACACATGGAGATGGCACTGGGAATTTACTATCAGAGAAATGGGGGCAGATGAGAATATTAATTGACTAAAGCTGTTGGTCAATATTTTTCATAAACAAGGGCCCTTCTGGAAAGATAAAAGCCAGCATCAAAACACTAGGTTGGTGTTACATACTTTTATGTAATCTTACATATATATATATATATATATATATGGTGTCCTATAACTACCTAAGAAGCTTTGCTGCTAAAAGAGCACAACAAACCCACCAGCATGGAACTGAAGTTGACTGAATTATTTGAAACACCGGGAAAACCCAAAAAATACTTTGCAGGGGATAAAAATTGTATTTGAACTTTAAAAAAAAAAAACCTATTTAACTAAATTAACTGAAATTGACTTACAAAATCTGCAAAATTTTCTAACTCATTGGATAAGTTTTTTTCTACCATTATAGCTCTGTTTCCTCAAGGAGAGGAATTTTGGTCTGTGTCTTACCAAGTTAGAAGGGATTTCATGAGAGAAACCAGCCAGTCCCTCCTATTCACTGACCCACCTCCTAGACATACACCCTTCATCGTCCGGCCGGAGACAATCAACGGGGCGTCCAGGGAAAGCTTCGAGTTTAACGGAGCTACTCCAACAATCAGACAAACACCATAGCTCCGGTGGCAGGAATCCCAAGCAGCAAGCTGATAAAGACAATTAACGACCATAAGCACTTTCCCACACATAAGTAACAACCACCACCAGAGGTGGAAGGAATCGTGTTGCTAGATCTGAACCTCTTCTGGGCCAGATGCTGCCTCCAGGGTTGCCAGTAACAGGACCTCACTAGAGAACCAGTAGAGCTTAGTGGCAAGGAGCACAGACTGTGCTAGCTGTGTGACCTTAGGTAAGTCACCTAACCTTTTTATGCCTCAGTTTCTTCATTTGTAAAAAAAAAAATGATACTATCATAGAACTGTTATGAAGATTAAGTGATTTATCATTCTTAGAACATTTAGAACACTGTCTGGCATGTAGTAAGGACCATATACTTGTTAAATGAAATTACCTGTTGCCTTTTATCTGGGCTTTCTCACTTGCTATGGTTCTCGGTGTGACTCATTTGTATTAAAACAAAACAATTATATACATATTGTGTGTGTGAAGCTTTATTTTTTTTCAAGGTTTTATTTATTCATGACACACACACACACACACACACACACACACACACAGGCAGAGACACAGGCAGAGGGAGAGGCAGGCTCCATGCAGGGAGCCCGATGCGGGACTCCATCCCGGGTCTCCAGGATCACGCTGAAGGCTGAAGGCGGCGCTAAACCACTGAGCCACCCGGGCTGCCTAGAAGCTTTATTTTTTTTTTAATTCACTTTTGTAGGGCTATACAGTGTGCTTCTTTATATCTATTTATTTTACTTCCTTTTCTGGTTTATAACCCTGTTGTCTTTCTCCTTTCTTCTTTTTTGCCTTATTTTCTCTTTCCTGTTACCTATATCACTACCTTTTCTTCCTTTATTTTTCAATCAAATACATTAGGTACACACTGAGACATATTAAATGTTTACATTTTGTCCTCTAAATTGTAAGACCCAAGAATATGGTGCCTATTTTATTCACTCTTCTATCCCTAGAACATAACACATTGGTGCATAGGAATTCATTTTTTGAATGAATGAATGGTTCTAATAGAGGACCCATAATTATCATGTGAATTAGATAATGTTTATGCTTAAATATAAAAGCAAATATGCAGAGCTAGGAATAAAGAAAAGGGAATACTGGTATTATGGCCTTTTGAATCTTTAAACTTTGTGTACTGTGATAATATATTTTTAAGTATAAATTGTTTTTATTTTTATTTTTTTAAAGATTTCATTTATTTATTCTTGAGAGACACAGAGAGAGCAAGAGAGGCAGAGACACAGGCAGAGAGAGAAGCAGGCCCCATGCAGGGAGCCTGATGTGGGACTCGATCCTGGGATTCCAGGACCATGCTCTGGGCCAAAGGCAGGCGCTAAACCACTGATCCACCTAGGGATCCCCTGCTTTTATTTTTAAATAAATGTTTTAGAGTGAATTTATGTTCTGTTCTTATAGCTGGGGTCTACAAGTCCAAAACATATGTTCAGGAGAGTTTATACCAATCTAGGTGAGGATATTTAACACATACTTCCTTCCGCCTTAAGCATATAATCACCGTGCCCCAAGTCCACGTACCATGGTATCACTGAGTCCAATAGCCTCAAAGGCAAAGTCAGCACCAACTCCTGTCATTTCCATGACCACCTGCTGGACAGGCTTCTTGAGTTTTTGAGGGTTGAGACAATCAGTGACCCCTAATGCTCTTGCCCGGGGAAACTTCTCCTCATTGATATCAACCCCAATGATTCTAGAAGCACCAGATGCTTTACAGCCCATGACAATGGCTGAACCGATTCCACCAAGTCCAAAGACCACGCAGGTGGAACCATGAGTGACCTACAAATTCACAAGGAATGTTTATATTAGGAATCAAACCTGGGCACATATGTAATTCAGAAAACAAGCAAACAAACAAAAACAACAGTTGAAACTTTCGGCTCTATAAATAACAGTTGAACGTTTAGACTGATTGGCTTAGTTTTGATGTTTTCCAGGCAAATCACTATGACAGACACTAACACACAGGTACCTTCCTCACCTTGGCTGAGTGCACAGCAGCCCCATAACCTGTAGGCACCCCACAACTTATGAGACTGACTTTATCCATAGGAGCAGCAGCATCAATTTTTGCCACTGCAATCTCAGGAACAACAGTATATTCAGTGAACGTGCTTGTGCGGAAAGAGTGATAAATCTTTTTTCCTTTGCAAGTAAATCTGCTAGTCCCATCCAGCATTAATCCAGAAGAAGGTAGAACACTGTTCCGTGGTGGCATAGACACAGGTAGAGGCAGCAGCATAGACACAGGGATTTGTAAAGACAGAAGCGAGTACCTTTAGTTACAGGTCTGTACTTATACAATATCAGCAATTTGATAAAAGAATAATAGGGTAAATTACTAACTCTTGCTTCTCACAGAAGTTTCCCTTGGGATGCAAGCAGGAACTGCATTCTCTACACTGTGGAATAATAAGTGTGAGGACTTTATCTCCTATATAAAAAAAAAATAATACAAGCATTAGTTTAAAACATCATTGGAACAGAAATACAATAATATGTTTATAAAAGTTTCATTGGATGGCCTAAGAACTTGCAGGCAGGTTATAGCAGCCAGGATAACATTGCCCATTGCTGTTTTCTTTTTAAGTTTTTATTTAAATTGCAATTAGTTAGCATCCAGTGTTATATTAGTTTGAGGTATACGGTATAGTGATTCAGCACTTTCAAGTGTCCTCCTTAATATCCATCATCTATTACCCCAATCCCCCACCCCCCTTCTGGTAAACATCAGTTTGTTTTCTGTAGTTGAGAGTCTGTTTCTTGGTTTGCCTTCCTCTCAAGTATTTTTTTTTCCTTTTTTGTTTGCTTAGTTTTTTTAAATTCCACATATAATTTAAATCACATGATATTTCTCTTACTCTGACTGACTTATTTTGTGCAGCAGAATACTCTCTAGCTCGATCCATGTAAGTGAAATCTTGCCATTTGATGGTATCTTGCAAGATTTCATCGTTCTTATGACTAATATTCCTATATATATATATATATTTTGATGGACACTTGGGCTGTTTCCATACATTGGCTATTGTTGATAATGCTGCTGTAAACGTTGGAGTCCATGTGTCTCTTTGAATTAGTATTTTTGTATTCTTTGGGTAAATATCTAGTTGTGCACAGTTGTTGGATCATAGAGTAGTTCTATTTTTAATTTTTTGAGGAACCTCTGTAGTGTTTTCCAGAATGGTTGTGTCAGTTTGCATTCCCACCAACAGTGCAAGAGGGTTCCCCTTTCTCTGAATCCTTGCTGACACCTGTTGTTTCCTGTGTTGCCCATTACTGTTTGGAAGGAGAAACTATATAACCTGGTTTTAGAAATGACATTATTCTTTTGGGCAAATAATGGATATTTGGGAATATTTCTTATAGGGTAGACAGTTGTAGGTCTGCTTTCCCCCTGCTCTGGAAATAGAATGAAACTAAGAATGAATCTTAAAGATGTTATCTAGCTTAACCCTTTTGTTTTTCATTTGAAGGATTTAAGCCCCACAGTGTAGTCACCTGCCTAGAGTGGTCCAATCAGGTAATAAGAGAGCACTTTTCATTGAGTCTTTTTGCCCATGATGGCACACTGACTCATAGCAGCCTCTGACATATTTTCTTTAGTGGGGCTTAGTTCCTAGATATGCTAATTCCAGAGAATAAAAGGGATCACTCTCCCTTTGTAGAGGGAGCACTTAATGCAGAGGGTAGTTTTAGGTTGCAGAGTTCTGGACACGATGTTGATTATATTTGGATCCAGTCATTAGTTAGCACACCTGGGCTCTAGGGTGACAGGCTGGATGGGATCTAAAAAGAAAAAAAAATTTTTTTAAAAAGAAAATTAATTAACACAGTCATCACAGACTTAGAAAGGCCTGGTCAGAGGTCTACAACATTGTTCTGGATGGCCCCTACAAATTTTCCTAACAAAGAAATAGAGCTCTCTCTCCTTTGGCCTCTTGCAGAGTTTAGATGGCATTAAAATCTCTACAAGTTTATATAAGGCACATGTTGTCTTCATTGGCTCTTAAAAATTCCAAAGATCCTGGATCTCAAATTCAGGAGAACTTTTGGTCTTTTATCCTTTCCCCTCCAAATGTTCATTGTTTTCCACAAAACTTTCAATGGATTTTTTTCTAGCTAAAGAGGAGTTAGAGCATATATTCCACCTGTTTGCATTATGTTATTAGACACATAGAGATTATGCTTTTTACCTTTGTCTTCCTGTGTGCCTAGTGTCAGATGCATGGTAGACATTCCATAATTTTTTGCTAAATCAATTCCCCAGTAAGAGCTTCACAAGTGTCCTGACCATGCACTTTCTTAAATCTCTTGGTGTGCCTGGCTCCAAGCTGTGAAGTCTGTAATATCTTAATCTGTGTGATTGCTCTTATTCATTCTATTCATTTCAGTCATGCTAAGAATAGCTATGTCAAAATCTTTTTTGATAGTCTGGGAAAGAACATATACTTGCTTTCTTTGATTCTTTGAAATATATCATTATCATCCTGTCATTGAAAAGTCAAATTCTGTATTCCAGTTGATTAGAACATTCATTTGTCAAACATTCTAATGCATTCTAATCCTGAGACAGGTACTATGCTAAGCATGTGAGGGGTACAAATATATGTAAGAAACAATCTCAATATTTTCCAATCATTTAGAATTCCACTGGTCCTATCTCAATACTCATTTAGCTATGGATATATATACTTGGCTCAGCGACTGGCCCTTTGGATTGCTAGAGAAGACAGCAGGGAAACTGTGTGAGTCTTGGAATCACTGGATACAATTAATATAATGATAAATGATTAGTTAGAAGAGTCTAGAGGCAAACCAATTTTTTCCTGTAAATATGTTAATACATTTTAAGTTCATCCTCTGTGCAAAGTTGTTCTTTGGGAGGCTGTTTGTGAGCAGGGTCTTATGGCCCCACTTCTTACCTGGTTTCACTGAGGTCACTCCTTTGCCAATACTCTCCACAATCCCAGCTCCTTCATGGCCTGGGATGAAAGGAAAGATTGCTGAGAGTAATCCTTTTATTGCATGGTCATCAGTACCACAGATCCCTGTAGATGCCAGCTGCATAGGAATTAAGTGACAAAAGATCAATTGGTTTGGAAATTTTCTTTCTTTCTTTTTTAAATCTGAGATTGATTATTAAATTTTTTTTACATGAATTATGTCATTTTATCCCTATACCAATCCTCAGAGGAATCAGGACAGGTCTTATAGTTTCTAATTTAGAGATGAGGAAAGGGAGATTCAAAGATTGAGAATGACTTGTCCAAAGTCATATGGCACATGTTAAGATCTGGAAATAAATTTTTGTTTTTTGAAATCTATTCTGTATATATAGGTCATCAAATAGTTTTGAAATATGAGGGATAATTGCATACAATGAAGGACTTTTTGCTCACGTTATCAATAGCACCACCATTGAGAAACAAAGAATTTTAGGCCCATATTGTGGAATGTTTTTCCTGTGCTCTGGGGAAATCTGTTTTTAGCATTTTAAACTTGTATGTTGAAAATATTCTTTAAATTAATAATATTAAATTGGGGGGCCTGGGTGGCTTAGCAGTTGAGCATCTGCCTTTGGCTCAGGGCATGATGATCCCAGGGTCTGGAATCAAGTCCCACATCGGGTTCCTTGCGTGGAGCCTGCTTTTCCCTCTGCCTATGTCTCTGCCTCTCTGTCTCTCATGAATAAATAAATAAAATCTTAAAAAAATAAATAACATAAAAGTGAGTTTCAGTTAAAATTAACCACTGAAAATTTAGTTGACATTGAGAAGTTTTTTTGTTTGTTTTTGTTTTTGTTTTAAAGATCACGCCCTGGACTGAAGGCGGTGCTAAACCGCTGAGCCACCCAGGCTGCCCGACATTGAGACATTTTAAAACTTAGTTAATGGCCTGAGTTTTCTTGTCTGTTAATAGGCCTGACCCAACTACATTGATCATAAAAATGAAGCATTTCATATACCATGGTCCCTAAATAACTGCTCCGCCTGCAATACAAGCACAAAAGCATGTGCCCGAGGATACCGACTACTTTTCCAGTAAGTGTAATGGGAGCGGCCGAGTTTATAACTGGAACACTGGGATCAGCTGTGGCATAGGATTGTGGCTAATCGCTAAGTAGATATGCTCATGACAAATATGCTGTGCTTTGGGTTCCTACTAAAATGGCTTCAAGGGCAGCCCGGGTGGCTCAGCAGTTTAGCACCTGCCTTTAGCGCAGGGCCTGATCCTGGAGACCCGGGATCGAGTCCCACTTCGGGCTCCCTGCAGGGAGCCTGCTTCTCCCTCTGCCTGTGACTCTGCCTCTCTCTCTCTCCCTCTGTGTGTCTCGAATAAATAAATAAAATCTTTAAAAAATAAAAATAAAAAAATAAAATGGCTTCAAGATGCTATCAAAGGCTAAAAATTTTGTTTTAGGTATGCAGCAGTCTGGAATCTCCTTATTAGGTTTGTTCTATATATCAGATAAGAATATGCAATTATTTTTGGGAGGTTGTCTCTAGCAGTAAGTGGAGATGGAACTGTCTGTGCTTATGAATAGATCCAGTCCGTTAGCTTGATTTTGTCCAGGGTTCAGTGTGGTGTTGCTCAGGTTCTTGCTGCTGCAACTTCTACCTTGGTGAATCGTGGATTAATTATTTGGGGTTTAGCCTTTGTAGCGAAGGAGCGTACAGGTGTAAGAACAGAGCATATTGGCTAATTAACTAGGAAACATTTCGGCAGATGGTGACCCAGTACAAAATAAATACTAATTAAAAGCTGTTTGGATGGCTGATAAATAGAAAAATAGCTTCTGAATAGCAGTCAGTTAACTAAATTCCTTTCTCTGTGTACGTTCTTATCACCTTTCGTTTTATTTTTTACAATCAAATCTTTAGCGTAACACTGGACATGGAGCTGATAATTTATTTAATGTTACTTCCCATTTTCTCCTGTTTTGTCTTTCACTGCCTGTCTTTTTCTACTTTCTTACTTCCCTTCACTCCCTTTCCCTCTGTCATCTTTACAATTCCCTTCATTTCTTTTTTCCTATAACCATCCTCCTATACCCTCTACTTTGATTAGATATGGTATGGACTAGAAGCATGTGGCTTTCACTATCTGTTGTGTTCATTAAATCAAGAGTTGAGTTTCCTAAGTCTCAAATTAGAAGATAGATGAATTTAATATTTAATAAGATTTAAAGCAATAATACTCCTAAAATTGGGTATTTAATGATTTGGTAAAGTTTGACTGAGAGGTGATATGAGTGGCAAGGAGCCTGTTCCCATGCCTGATATAAGTTCTGTTCAATAATTGTTAACTTTTCTCAGTTGCTTTGGATACTATTATGAAGTCCTAGATGCTCATTCCTAGAAATTGAAATTTTACCACACAGTGAACTTTTTCAGACAAACTCCGAGATTATTATAATGTATGAGCCCAAAACAACAGAGATGGAAAATGAGTCTGTTAGTCACTGCATATTCCTTTGTTGACATCAACTTTGTGTCATAGAGGTAGGAGGAAATGAACTTCTTGTCTTCTTTCCCTCAAAAATGAAAAAAAGTTACTACTTAAAAAACCTTCTAGGTCACATTGTGAGGTATATAGGCCTATGATATTATATAATTTAAGTAAAAATTTCAATACTGGCAAAAGGATTATGTGGATGAGTGAACTACCACTACTTTACAAGTATGAAGAATATCTTAAACTTTCATTACCTCTATTCATTTATCCTAGTTTTACAATTTCCTCTTTTACAAAGAAAAGTGGACAGACCACAAATGCAAATTTTATACATATTATATATAATATATATGATATATATAATAAATAATAATAATATATAATATATATATATGAAACAGGAGTTCCTTACATTTACTTTCATAGGTAAAAGTTAAAAAACTTAAATTTACCTTAATGCGCACTTCCCCAGCCTTTGGTGGCTCAACTTGTACTTCCTCAATTGAAAGAGTAGAATTTGCTGCCCAGGCAATGGCTGCCCGGCATGTAATTGTCTGTGGACACAATGACATTAAAATGATATCATTTAGTGAAAAAATTTAACTTTTATTCCGATCATACAAATGACACTTATTTGTTATAATTAGTAAAAATACGAAAGTCAAAAAGAAACAGAAGAAAAATCATTGTAATTTCAGATACAACCTGTTGAAATTTTAGCATATCTCCTTCCAGTCTCTTAGAAGAATTTTGATATAGTTGAGATCGTGTTTATAAGTAATTTTGTATTCAGCTTTTTTCTAGTAACTATCACCATATATTGAGCATTTACCATTTACTTGTCAGTAAGCATTTTCTCATGACTTCAGTATATGTACTGCCAAAACAAGCACTTCTCATGACTTCAAATGCTTTGTAATCAGAATTTTAAATGCCTACTTTATATTTCATCCTGTGAATGTGTCCCAATTTGCTTTGTAACTATCTAGACATGTCATCATTTTCATTGTTTTAACTATTCTAAAGTATATTGTGATAACCAACTTTGTTCATAATTTTGACTTGCTTGGTTTCCTTAAGTAATGATTACTTTGGAAAGATAAAGACATTATTAGGGCTAAATTGATTTCCCAAGCTGTTTACAGAAATGTTGAATAATTTGGCACAATTCCTAGAAATGTAAAAGAATATCTGTAAACATTATTTATTCCACTCTCATCAGCATTGACAGTAGTCATTAAAAGCAAAGTATCCAATAGGTACAAAAAGCTAGCTATTTCTTTTCACTAGCATTTTTTGAATGCTAAAGATGTTGAGTATATTCTCTGTCTTATGTAGTCATATGTATTTTCCTGTTTTGTGGAGCGTTTGGTCATATAGTTAATGTAAGTATCTACTGGCATCTTGGCATTTTTCTTATTATTCATTTGACCCCTTTACACATTAAAGGAGTGAGCTATTGTCAGTCAGCTTGTTGTGCATCATTTTCCCTGGTTGACATTTGAACCTTAATTTTTATGAAGTTACATGCATTCATGTGCACACACATTTTAAAATTTTGGTTACTCGAAGTATCTTCTCCTTGTTATTTATTCCATTTTTATACTTTGGAAATTCTCTCCCTGTAGAGACTAAATATTTCTTATCTTCTTTCTAGGTTTTTACAGTTTGCTTTTTAAATCCTTTACTCTTAAAATTATTTTTTTATATGATGTGCAATTATAGAATCTAAATGATTGTCCTAGTACAAACTCTTGATTGTTTCTCTAATTTCTGCTTAAATTAGCCCCTTTACTATATAAGTTCTTATATTTACAAGTTTCTCTTTGGAAGCTGTTTCTATTGTCCCATTTATCTTCTTGACAGTTCTTGCAGTAGCATCTTGATGATTTGAATACTTTAATTTTTTTATGTATCTTAATATCTGGTGGGATTAGTACCCTTTATAATTTTATGTATGTTCCATTTGCAAGTTTACTGCACTAGTAATTGTAAGATATACTAAGCTGACTAAATCTGTTATGTCTCCAAGAAATTTAGATACCACTACAGGAGCTAATATATGTCTTATACTACAAAGAAAACGGACAAATGCCAAGAAAAGAAATTCAAATAAAATGATACAAAAAAATTACTTCTGGGGTGCCTGGTTAGCTCAAGTGTCTGCCTCTTGGTTTTGGCTCAGGTCATGATCTCATGGGTTGTGAGATTGAGCCCCGAATCTGGCTTCTTGCTCAGCTGGGAGTCTGCTAGAAAGATTCTTTCTCTCTGCCCCTCCTGCCCACACTGCCCCCTCTTAAATAAATAAGTCTTAAAAAAAGAAAAGAAAAACATTATTTCTTTCAGGATGAAATAATTCTGCTTTTACCTACCAAACTCAAGTAAAAATTTATACTTTATGAAAAAACTTCTGTAATTTCAAAATGATACACACAAGGCAAAAAAAACTTGGAAAATTCAGACAAGGGTACAGGGGAAAAACTGCAAGGTTGGCACCCAGCTATTACTATTTATAACATTTTAGGGTCTTTCCAATTGATATCCTATATGTGTTTGTGTAATCATACTAAGAATACTGTTTTACAGTCTACTCTTGCACTTTGCTTTATAAGTGCTTTCTAGGTAATTTAAAATGATCACGTAGGATTTTATTTACTATAATATTTATTTAACCAGTTTCCTAATATTTGACACATCTCACTTCCAGTGCTATACTTTTTATTTTTTGAGACAGAGAGAGAGAGAGAATGAGAGAGAATATAAATGTTGGGAGGAGTAGAGGGAGAGGGACAAGCAAGCTCCATGAGGAATGCAGAGCCCAACATGGGGCTCTATCCCACAATCCCAAATCAAGAGCTGAGCTGAAATCAAATCAGAGGCTTAACCAACTGAGCCACTCAGGCACCCCTCCAGTGTTATACTCTTAAAAACAATGCTATAGTTAACATGTATATAAAAACAACCTATGGGACACCTGGGTGGTTCTGCGGTTGAGGGTCTGCCTTTGGCTCAGGACATGACCTTGGGGTTCTGGGACTGAGGCCCACATCGGGATCCCTGAGAGGAGCCTGCTTCTCCCTCTGCCTATGTCTCTGTCTTCTTTCTGTGTTTCTCATGAATAAATAAATAAAATCTTTTAAAAAATAAATATTTCCTTTGATTAAATTTCTGAGTCAAATGATAGGCATATTTTTAAGATATTTGATACAATGTTGTCAAACTATCACCCAAGAAGTGTCTAGTAAGCTATTTTCCCAGCAGTGATGTTTGAGTTTCTGCAGGTGGGAAAACATTAGGTATTATTAGAAATCTTTGCTAATCTTTTTTTTTTTAATTTTTATTTATTTATGATAGTCACACAGAGAGAGAGAAAGAGGCAGAGACACAGGCAGAGGGAGAAGCAGGCTCCATGCACCAGGAGCCTGATGTGGGATTCGATCCCGGGTCTCCAGGATCAGGCCCTGGGCCAAAGGCAGGCGCCAAACCGCTGCGCCACCCAGGGATCCCAAATCTTTACTAATCTGATGGGAGAAAATGGTGTCTTAATTTTGTTTCAGTGTACACTATTTGGACAAGTAATGGAAATGATATAGATCTATTTTAAAAGTAGCACTTACTTTGTCTGACGTGTCCATGGTGAGTTTTCTTCCCTTGGTGCTTTAAAGGTATAGCTGAGAGGACTGCACTTCCTTGACTGCTCCTGGGCAAACCACACAGATTATTTATAATGTTTGCACTTCGAAAGTTATTAAAAGTAATTACATAGTCACGCACCAACAAGGGAAAACCAGACAGGTGAAGTGGTTGGTAAATATGTAAAGGTGAAGGAATGTGGGAGAGTGATTGGGGAGGGAGTGGGTTAAAACAACGATGCTGAATAAGGAGAGCTTAAAAGGTAACAATGAGGGACACCTGGGTGGCTCAGCAGTTGAGTGTCTGCCTTTGGCTCAGGGTGTGATCCTGGGGTCCTGGGATCGAGTCCCACATCAGGCTTCCTGCATGGAGCCTGCTTCTCCCTCTGCCCTCTCTCTCTCTCTGTGTCTCTCATGAATAAAAAAAAATAAAATCTTTAAAAAAATAAAAGGTAACAATGAGTGAGAGTGAGAAGGCAATGAAAGGATTATTAAAATGTGAATCAAGTGATAAAAACTAAGAGGAAGATCATCTACTAATTAGTTAACAATGTGAATGTCAGTTACATGAAACATATCCTTGGATCCAGGCAATGAAAGTACAACACAGGGTCGCTGGGAGTCAAAAAAGATGGAAAAAGCACAAATAATGATACAAAGTACTAAGAAAAAGCTGAGAAGACAGTAACAAAGATGAAAAATGCTAAAAGCAATATGAGGTCATTGTGAATGATTAGAGAGTTTTATTTAAGTGAGACTTGAACTGCATCTGGAAGAAAGAATTTATATAAAATAAAGTAATGGGTAGCATATTCAAAATGAGAGTTTGAGCTTAATCAAATAAAAGTGAAAATGCATGATGTGGACTTTGGGTAATGCTAATAATGATGATGATGATGCAATTCCTGATAATGATAAGGATGATGATGACCTCAGGCTACCTTTTAATATTTACTTACTGCAGTGTTTCTCTACACCAGAATGTGTAAGAGTTCATTATGGGAGGTTGTTAAAAGTTTATAACTCTGGCCATACCCTTGATATTCTGGTTTCTGCTGGATAAGGATCCCATGGCAAATAATAGACCAGAAAACATCAAGGTACGACTTATTAATTGGCAGAATAAGACTGTGAGTTCTTTGGTTGGCTACTCAGGCTGCCCCTAATTCACATCTCCTAGACATTATTTGTCCAGAGCTTCCTTGGAGGAGGTCAATGAAGCAGTTTCTCTCCTGAGAACATATTATCTTCACAGTTCACAGTTACTATAAGGAGAGAGTAATTTGGGGCAAGCTTCAGTAATTAGTAGCTCTCGAGGTTTGGAGTTTTTCTGGCAACAGAACTCTCTTAGCCCTCTAGTTAGTTGTTTATTATAAGTTTCATTTGAAGTGTTTTATATCTGCTAATAATTCAGAAATCCTCTCAGGGTCCTGGCCCTAACACTGCTTCTATCTTATCATAAAGCCTAGGGACTAACCATTCCTCTGAGGATATTGTGAAACTCTTGCTATAAGACTTGGACCAGAAACTGAGCTCGGGTGAGGCTCGGCTTCTTTGCTCTGAAACCTGGCCAGGAGAATGCTCTTGGGAGGCATGTCAGGTGACTATGCTTTATATAGGGAAGGGTCACCTTTACGGGCAAGATAGTACAAGAACAGAGGTGCTTGGATGGGATTGAAGGAATTTAGGATTGTTCATTCTTCTCTATCCTTAAATAACCTTGCTCTACAATACCCTGGTCGGGAAGATTTCTGCACCAATGGACTACTCTTGGAACCTACACATTGTCCCTATTCAGCAATGCTTGGATGATGTGATGTTCAATATTGCCTGAGAAGATTGACTGTGACTCGAAATGAATGAATGTGCTGATGTGAATGATCTTGTTCAGAAGGTCCAGTTTGGGCTTGTCTCTCCCATAGCATCTTGCTAATGGCTAAAACATTAAGAAAAATTTTTTCCAAGTTGCCTAAATTTAGAGCTTTAGTGAGCATGTGGTCTGAATCCGAGATGACCAGTGATAATTGCTCATTTAATGGCTTTTCTACAAAATCTATCTTCCAAATCAAGAATTGGAATCTTTATTGCTTCTCAGTTGCCTCCACTCCACTGTGAGTATCCACAGTTCTGAGATATCAATGTACCATTTCCCTTCTGGGATCCAATTTTTGTATTAGAGCTCTTTTCTTTCCAAGTTACTGAAGCCTAACATGAATAAGCTTAAGGAAAAGGGGGAAAATGTTAACAGAAATTATGAAGGGAATGAACAACCAAACAAAGTCAAGGGTAGGAATGCAATTGGGAGGAGAAACTCGAATCAATTCAACCTCAGTAGGATTTTCCCTCTTTCTAATGTGAGGCAATGCGGCAAAGTGGATGCTAGCACTAAGACCTGAATTCGATCTTAATTCCATCTCTTACATGCAGGGACATAAGGCAAGAAATCCAACATCTCTGTACTTCAGCTTCCCCATCTATGAAGTGAGGGTGATTATAGTAGCTCCTATCTCATAGGTTTGTTATCAGCATTAAGTTAACAAATGACAATTGTTTAGAACTATTCCTAGTACATAGCATGGCCTATATATACATATTATCGATGATGATGATGATTATGATGATGGTGTCTCTCTGCACATTGATTACCTTTTCTCACCACTGTCTTGCTTTTTGCCATATAGTGGTAAATATGGCCACAAAAAGTCCACTTAATTCTTAAATCTAACAACTATAACAAGAGACTTCAGATCTGTCTATCATCTTAATTCCAAAAATGTCTCCTTGCTCAGCTTGGGTGAGGTGCTCACTCCTGGACCAAAGTAACCTAGCTCAAGTTGTGGAGCTGTAGAAGAATTTGGTAGGTGTTATCACGGCCATGTTGATGCCCCTGAGCAGCTGAAGGTGGCTGGGGAAAATCACAGGGCAGATTGGCTCCATTGTAAATTCTGGATCGTCAAGACAAAATGAAGTCTTGGTAGTACTTGGCAATACATCATTTTCCTAGCCAACTTGTTGTCCAATTTCCTGAAATAAATGTCAGTCTTTCAACACCTGTGTCAGATATCTGACCATCATCACCTCCATCTTTCTCCATCCCCCTTTCCCTCAGGAAATGGACTTACAGTACACTGAAAATTCACCCAGTTGCTTCAGGCAAAACTCTCCCCTTTCTATACCCAGTTCATTAACAAGTTCCACTAGCTCTGCTTCTGATATATTTCCCAAATTTGTTGGTGTTTAATGTCTTACTCCCTACTCTAGAATACAGTTTCTATGAGAATGGGGACCTTGAATCTCAATATTTTTCTCCTATTCCAAGTGTCTGGAATGGTGCCTGATACATAGTAGGAACTCAGTAAGTATTGATTAAATGACTTAAAATGAAGTTATCAGAAAAGAACTTCCTTGGATGCCTAATGTGTGTATTATGTGGCCATGTAACTGCATCTCTACTCATCTTGTCCTTCCCTATCACCTGTCTCTGCTTAGAAAACTCATTGTTACTGATTTCTTGTGTCAGTGCAACTTGTCAGCTTTTTTTTTTAATAAAAGATTTTATTTTTAAGTAATCTCCGCACCCAATTTGGGACTCTGTCTCACAACACTGAGACCAAAAGTCACACCCTCCGCCCACAGGCCAATTTGTCATCTTCTTAACATAGTCCTCCCTCTCCCATTAAGAAGAAAAACAGAAACAAACTTTCCACTTTCCTACATCTTTTTCCAGCTACTACTGGCAGTCAAGATGGATGTTTATGTGGCTCTCTGAATTGAAGGTTAAGAGTTATAAGCCAAATACTATTAATCTGGGCTTTTGCTTTTTGGCTTTGAGAAATTTTAATTGTCCTGCATATAACTGGAACTTTGCAATTTGGCCAATTTGTGGGTGGATTTTTATATTTGGATAATTTTAACTTTTTAATTTGAGTAAGAGGATGCCAATGTATAATTTGATTTTTATAATTTGAGTAATTTGGACTGCATAGCTTCAGGGAGTTTCTACAGTATTTCAGGGGGTGTTTGGCAGTGACTGCAAAGATAGCAATAAACCAAAGTCATATCATTTAAGATAAGATTCTATACACTCACTTTTTCTTACCTTCCTCTCATTCCTTCACATATGCCACCCTGTTTTATAACCCTAGCAATCCATTGAAGCATCCATTTTGAATTTCATTCATGATTTCCATTTCACTAAAGCCAATGGCCATTTTCAGTAGTCATCTTGATGGTTCAGTGCTACTGGTCACAGCTCCTTGACACTCTTCAATTTCTTGATTCAATTCTCTTTTGTTTCTTTCCATAATTTTGGTTGTTCCTTTTCTGACTCTTTTTAAAGTCAGAAAAGAACACTTCTTCTTGACCATTAAGTATTCCCAACCAGGTTCCTGACTTTGGCAGAACAGATTCACTGAGCTTGAAAATTCAGTCTCCTCTGGAGCTCTGCTACCCCTGCAATAATCATAGATTTAATTCTCAGCTATGGTTAGCTCTTCAACTTCAGGAGATTGGAAATGAAATGTCTACTATGGAATTGTTCTTTTATATTTCATCCCCTTCCTAAACCATCATCTTCAATATAGTTGATATTTAGACAAGATATTTACCATGTCTCTTTATTAAAGTAATATTTTTTCTTATTATAAATAATATGTGCTCATTTTAGAAAATTTAGGCAATATAGGAAGCATAAAGAAAAAATAAGAATTCTTATAATCACACTACCTATTAATCATTATAAATATTTTAGAACTTTTTTCTACATATATAAATTTTATTTTTTTAAAGATTATATTATATATATGCCACAGAGCCAGGATAGTCAGAGGCGATGATATGAAGAAAGACCTGAAGTCTCACTAAATTTTAATCTGGGAGACAGAAGGACCGAGACTCAGACTCGGACTCAGAATGACTTGGATTTGGACTCCAAGGCTTTGTCTCCTCCAGTTTTTGTTAAGAGAGCTAACAGATTGGCTATAGAAATAATTAACTTTGGGAAGCAGAGAAAAATGTTTACTTCAAAGGGTAAAAGAATAGGCTATTGACTCAAGGAGTGGGGAGTGGAGGAGCTGTATCTGGAGAACGATGTGGTCAAGAGTCAGTGTGGCAACTCAGGACCTCCCATATCCCTGGTGTGCCAAGGACTATGAGATTCAGTTCTCAGAGAGGCTCCACAGCTGGCTCCCCACATATTCTCCTTTTTGTTTTTTGAAGTAAAGTAAGCATGACTAGCATCGGGACCAGTATTTCTTGTTGGCTTAGATACCTCATTCCAGTTTGACAGACGGTATAAAACAGGAGACATAAAACAACAAAATTATAGATGCAAGAAGGAGAAAATGTGTATTTTAAAGTATTTAAAAGGATTAAGTGAGGCTATGCTTTCAGCCTCTTGTTCCAGGACATCAGATCCTTGTATTTCTGGAACTGAGGCATGAGCCATAGCAAGAACCTGAGCTTGCAATTTTAGAATATGAAATAGAGCCCTTATCTCTTATAGGGACTCTTCAGCAGTCGGCATTAGCATTTTCATAGGCCAGCTGCTTGACTAGGACATCCACAGCCTGCATCGATGACCTGCCTCTGAACTGCTTTAGTAAGGCCTTCGATGAAATCAGCATCACTTTCCGAAGGTCTCTGTAAGCATTTTGTAAATGACTTTACAGATTGCCCAGGTTCTGGTAGGGTTTGCCAAGACCTTCGGGTGGACAGGGAAATTTGCTCTTAGGCTTGGGGAGCATATGTCAGTTGATTTGGGACAGTTTGAAAATTTCCACTCCCAACAAGCATGTTGAAATAACAGGGATATTAGCGCGTTTGTTAATATGAGCCCGTTCCTGAGCAAAGTCTCCAAAAGCAGATTTCCATTGTAAATATATACCCTGTTAAGGAGCCCTTTCCTTTTTGATGCCAGTCCCTAGGAAGGAGCCACCTACAAGCCACAGCCTCCAATATAACTTGAGTAAGAGGGGCCTGTACACCATTCCCTCCTACACTATCCCTTAGAGGCTGTAACATCTTTAAATCAACTGAGTTATTATGCACCCTATTAATGCCCCCTGGCCGTTAGGAACCTCTTCAGGGGAGGGGGGGGGATCAACAGATCTTCTGGGTCAGAAAAAAGGATTACCCGCTGAATTGGCAATGGCTCCCTGCGATGGAGTCTGACCCTCAAACGAGGGGACAGGTTTGGTAAGAAGATTTTTCTCAAGTTCTAAAAAAGGGTTACAGGCAGGTAAAGGGAATGGCAGGCAGCACCACCTCTGCAGGAGCGGAGGGCGGAGGCACCGCATGTTCATGCTTTTGTTTTCTCCTGGAATGGTGCCAACACCGTTTTAACCGAAGCCCAGGCAGAAAAGATCGGAATTGGCACATTCAAACCCTTTCTGTGTTGCTGCTGTAAGGTTTTCCCTATTCGGTCCCGTGTCTCATCTACATTTAGTGTGCCTTCTCCTGGAAACCAAGGGCAACCACGCGTTCCTATACCGGACCAGTCCCTGCAAGGGTCCAGCGGATGCGTGCGCCCCAGCTTGCCGAAGCAAACATTTTAGAAGGGAAACCTCATGCGTTATAGACAAATCCTGCCCCATTGTTGCCCTGCCTGAAACATACAATCTAGCCCTCTGCCTTGCGGTGCGCCCAAGTCCCCGAGTCCCGCCGCCGCCGTACCCCGACGGCCGCTGCAGGTCCCGGTGCGGGCGCGGGCGCCGCTCGCCGCGGGGCGGGGATGCTCCGAGGCCGCCAGGGGAGGAGACCCGGAGCCGCCCGCGCTGAACTTTCATCTGATGTTGTAACAGGGGCACCGAGATCGGACTCCGATTCCGAGCCTTTGTCTCCTCCAGTTTTTAGGAGGCTTAGCAAATTAGCTACAGGCATAATTAACTTTGGGAAGCAGAGAGAAACGCTTACTTCAGGGGGTAAAGAACAGGCTGCTGGGTCAAGGAGGGGGCGCCGGGGAGCTGTGTCCGCAGAGCCACGTGGTCAAGAGTCGCTGTGGCAGCCCCGACTCGCGCACCCCCGCTGTGCCCAGGGCTGTGAGACCCAGTTCCCAGGGAGGCTCCGCAGCCGGTTCCCCACATACGTATACGTAATTTTGCATATAGGAATACTACAATTTTGCATTTTGCACTTAAAAAATCTGAGGTTATGGTGTGGCTATTTCCCATGTGGTTAAATATACTAAAACGTAGCGTTTAGTGGCTTTATTGTATTTCATTCATAGTTAAATTCCCTGCACAATGTAAATGTGCCCTTTTAATTGTACTTTTAGGGCATTTCCAGGTTTTGATATCATAAACAACAAATGAACATTCTTACACAAAATATTTGTTTGTGTCTGGAATGACTTGCATGAAGTAGAGTCCTCGAAACAAGTTTTTTTTTTTAATCCACATATACGATAAAATGCAGAAGTCTTAAGTATATACAGCTTGAATGAATTTTTACCTATTTTTATATCTACATAACCCTCTTCCAAATAGAAATATGGAACGCTTCCAATACCTCAGAGGACTCCCTCATATTTGCACTCAGTCTGTACTTTCAAAGGTAGGTGCTGTTGCGATCTCTTATCATCCTGGCATAATTCTACTGTTTTTGAATTTCGATATAGCAGAAGCACAGTTTTTACCATTAATAACTTTCTCTCAACAACATACTGAATCTGTGAAATTCATCTATGTTGTTGCAAAAAATAGTTATTCATTATTTTTCATTTCTGTGTACTATACCATTCTATAAATATGCTACAACTTATATGTCCATTTTACTATTTTTGGATTTTTGTGTTGTTTCCAGTTTTTGTTAATGAAATTAAAGTTGCCGTGAACATCCTTGTACATGCTTTTGTTCAACACTGCATTCTTTACTTTGGGTAAGTTTTGAGGAGTGGAATTTCTGGGTCATAAGATACCTATATAAATATAATAGATATATTTCTATTAATATATAGATATATTTCTATTAAAGTGAACCATAAGATTATGCAGAGATTCATTTGAAAATGCAAATAACCTAGAATAGTCAATGCAATCTTGAATAAGAATAAAACTGGAGGACTCAATTGCTAGATATTAGAACTTAACTATAAAATTAAAGTAATTAAGTCACCATCGAGAGCACTTGGATTGCTCAGTGGTTAAGTGTCTGCTCGTGGCTCAGGCCATGATCTCAGAGTCCTGGGATTGAGTCCTGCATGGCGCTCCCCACTCAGTGGAAAGGCTGCTTCTCCTTCTCCCTTCTTCTGCTTCTCCCCCAACTCGTGCTCTCTTTTGCTTGCTCTATCTTAAATAAATAAATAAAATCTTAAAAAAAAAGTCACCATGATAATAGAGCAAGTATGGATAAATAAGCCAATGGAACAGAATAAAAAGTTTAAAAATAAATCCACATACATGTCTTCTCTCATTTACAATAAGAGCATCACTGTAATTCTGTGGGGGAAAGGATTGACTTTTCAATAAATGTTGCTGGAGCAATAGGATATCCATCTGAAAAAAACTGGATGGTTGTATTATATATGTTGTCCAGTTTTTATAGCCATCATCAGTGGGAAGTTCAGCCTCATATAAATGCTCCATCGGGGTAGTAATTGGAAATTTCACCAAATGTGATCATGGAGGTCCTGATAAAGATTTTTGCTTCCAGAAAAGTTGGAGCAGTTTATATTCCTAGAAGCATTAAACAAAAGTGCAAATCTTATGTAAATTCACTATCATTGAATATTATATCATTTTACTTATTGCTCATTTCATGGAGTTTATTGTACTTACTTATGCATAGTAAACTTTTGAGTGAGAGTTTAACAATGCTTAAAAATTTCTGTTGCTGTTCAGTGTTGCTATTGAGAGCAATCGTCTTTCTTGGTCACTGAGAAGTGATGATGATGATAATGATAATGGTGATGGTAACTAGCAGTTTTTAAGTACTAGCCTTTGAAAGACTATTTGGTGTAGTATATAAAAGTATTGTCTTGGTGTCCATACACCTAGGCCTCAATTCTGACTGCTCTGCTAATTAGCTTTATTAATTTGGCCAATTCATTATATACCCAAGTCTAGACTTTCTCTCCTCTGAAATACCAAAGTAGTACCTACCTCTCAGTGTTATGCGGATCACATGAAATGATATATGTAAGGTACTGTACATAATAATGTTTTTTTTTCTTCTGCTATTAAAACCTATAATTTTTAAGTGGTTATAATAAGCCATAATCTCTATTAAAAACTTTGGACATATTTCATTTAATCCTTAAATAAACAAATCCGAAATAATCTCAGCATACTTCAGGATTAGTTTTTCACTATTGTAAGCTCTGAGTGGGTTGCCAAAGTTCCAATAGTTATTGAGCCAATCTGGCATTTTGTATTGATTTGGATTATATGGAAATAATAATTTTGATTACCACTACAAACAAAAGTCATTGGCTTTTTGAAAACAATATGCTTAGACTTACTATCATGTGTATGCTTTTAAAAAAATTTCTTTTTAAAAGTCATATGCTAAGGCAGTAAAAAAAGAGTCAAGGACAAAGAATGCAAAAATTTCTATAAAAACTTCCATTGTTAGGAGTAGGTTTTGGGAAGACATTATAGAATGAAAATTGAATTCCAAAAGTTTTGAAGTAATATAGTAAATGTGTCATTCTCTCCAAATTGATCTATGTATTTAACAAAATTCCTATTAAAATTGCAGCAAATGTTTGTAGATATAGACAAGATTATTCTGGAATTTATATGAAAAGGCAATGAAACTAGAATAAATAATTTCAAAAAAGAAGAATTAAACTGGGGAATTTTACTCTATCTGATCTTAGTACTTACTTTCTAACTACATTAATCAGGACAGTGTGGTATTAGTGGACAAATAGACACATAGAATAGAATAGAAAATCCAGAAATAGACTGACACAAATACATCCAATTTGACAAAATCTAACAGCAATTCAATGGAAGAAGAGTAATCTTTTCAACAAATGGTCCTGGATTAATTAGACATTAATAAGCAAAAAAAAAAAAAAAAAAAAAAAGAAAGAAAGAAAGAAACTCAACCGAAGCCTTTTACTATATAAAAAACTAACTCAAAATGGACCATGGATATAAACACAAAAGTGTAAAACTATAAAACATTTAGAAGAAAACATGGGAGAATATCTTCAGGACTTTAGATTTGATAAAAAGTTCTGAGACCTGGGATCCAAATCATAATTCATAAAAGAAAAATAATGTAAATTGGACTTTATAAAATTTAAAACCTTTTTCTTTTTAATAGATCTTATTAAGAGAATTAAAAGATGAGCCACAGATTGGGAAAAAATGTTTGCAAAGCATATCATCAAAACAAACAAACAAAAATATCATATAAACAACCATAGCTTTAGATCTAGAATACATAAAAAAACTCTCAAAACTCAACAGTAAAAAAAAAAATTCTATCATTAAAGGAGCAAATACATAAACAGATATTTCACTAAAGAAAAATTCAGCATCATTAGCCATTAGGGGAATGCAAGTGAAAATCATAATATACATACCTATTAGAACAGCTGAAATTAAAAATAGTGATAATACTGTGCTGACAAGGATGCGGAAAAACTGGATCACACATGCATCACTGGTGGGAATGTGAAATGGTACAGCCAATGGTACAGCTGGAAAATAGTTTGGCAGTTTCTAACAAAACTGAATATGTACTTACTATATGTCCTGGGTTAAGCAGCATCCAAGCTTCTTGGCTATCTAGAACCTCAGAATGTGACCTTATTTGGAAATAGGGTTGCTAGAGACTGAATGTTTGAATCTCCTCAAAATTTGTATATTGAGACCTAATCTCCAATATGATGGTACTTGAAGGTAGGGCCTTTAGGGCATGATTAGGTCATGACAAAGGAGCCCTCATGAATGGGATTAGTGCTTTTAAAAAGAAACCCCCAAGAATTTTCTTGCCCTTGCTGCTGCGAGGACCCATTAAGGAGATGGCCATCTATGAATTAGGAAACAGGCCCTCACCAGATACAGAATCTGCCAGCACCCTAGACTTCCAGGCTCCAGAACTGTGAGAGATAAATGTGTTGTTTAAACTACCTAGTTGATGGTATATTTGTTATAGCACCCTGGACAGACTATGACAAGGGTCTTTGCAGGTATATAGTTAACGATGAGGTCATCCTGGATTAGGATAAGGCCTAAATTCAGTATGAACATGTATCCTTATAAAAAGAGAAGAAACACAGAGATGTGCACACAGGTTAGAAGGCCATGAGAAAATGCAAACAGACCATGATTGGAGTGGTCTTACTACAATTCCAGGAATGCAAGGGACTGCTGGGAACCATCAAATCTAGGAGAAGAGCGCAGCACAGATACTCCCCCAGAGCCTGCAGAAGTCACCACCTCTGCTGACCACTTGATTTTGAACATCTAGCTTTAGAATCGTGGAAGAATGAATTTTTATCACTTACGTTATCCAGTCTAAGGTGATTTGTTACAGTAGCCCAAGGAAATGAATGCAGGTGTGGGATGCCCCTTTAACAAATACTTAAAAAATGAAGAAGTGGCTTTGGATTTGGTAAAGAATTTTGTGACCCAAGATAGAAAAAGTCTAGATTGCTTCAAAGAGACTGTTGGCAGAACTATAGTCATTAAAAGGTGATTCTGGTGAGGGCTCAGAAGGAAATGAGAGATCTTCATTGAACACTGGAGGAAAAGCAGTCCTTGTTATGAGGTGAAAAAACTCATCTGAATTGTATTTTTGTTGTGTGGAAAGTAGGACTTGCAAGTGATGAACTTGGTTATTTAGCTGAGATTTCTGAGCCAAGTGTGGAAAGTGTGTTCTGGTTTCTCCTTATTCCCTAGATTAAATAGGAGAAGAAAAATATAAACTGAGGAGGGAACTGGTAAGCAAAAAGCACTTGATGATCTAGATAATGCAGCTCTGAAACAGAGCCAGGGATGTAGCTGGACAAACCTTTACTGAAGAGGTAGTGGGTGTTATCCATGGAACTAATCAATGATCTCATCAGAAGCCTGGAATAAAAGTGAAGTTATCAAAGAAGGATCTGTGGAAGACCCTCTTATATAATGGCATGGATCCCCTGACATACACAAAAGACAAACAAGGTTTTTGAAAACATTTATCCGCAGAAATGCTATCAGCTTGAACCGAAGGAACCAGAGACAGGATGAAGGAAGGCTGCCAGATTTCTGGGGGTCTACAGACAGGAAAAAGGCTGACAGAACTATTCAGCTAAATACATGTGCTACCCTTTAAGATAAAAGAAAAATGACCCTAAGGGTAGGCCTGTGGATGCAGAGTCCAGAGTGACAGGCCCAGAGAGTTGAGCCTCCATGGACCCATCAAAAATTATTCTTAGGCCTTGAAACCTAATGGAACTTGCCTCACTGGGTTGATAACTTTCTTTAGACCAGAGACTCCTTTATTTCTTCCTTTTGGTTTTTTTTTTTTTTTAATTTTTATTTATTTATGACAGTCACAGATTGAGAGAGAGAGGCAGAGACACAGGCAGAGGGAGAAGCAGGCTCCATGCACTGGGAGCCCGATGTGGGATTCGACCCCGGGTCTCTAGGATCGTGCCCTGGGCCAAAGGAGGCGCCAAACCGCTGCGCCACCCAGGGATCCCTATTTCTTCCTTTTGGAATGGGATTGTCTATCCTATACCTGTCCTACCATTGTACTTGGGAAGCAGATAACTCATTTTCTGGGTGGTTAGGTCCACAAGTAGGGAGAAATTTTGCCCCAGGATGGATCATACCTACAGTCTGACCCATAACCAATTAAAATGATAAGATTTGGAGTTTTTGAGTTGAAGATATTTAGATGAGATTTAGAATTTAGAGTTAATGCTGGAATAGGTCAAGCTTTTGGGGGGATATTGGGATGAGGTAACTGTGTTTTGCACATGGGATGGAGAATTGATATGAATTTTGGGAGAACTATACCAGGTTGAATCGTGTACCCCCCCAAATTCATGTTCACCTGCAGTTTTAGACTATGGTTTTATTTGGAAATTGGGTCTTTGATGATGTAATTCATTATGTTAAGGTAAAATGAGGTCATACTGGATTAGCATGGGCCCTAAATCCAATGTAACTGGTGTTCTTATAAGAAAAGGAGAGTATATACAGAGGAGCACACACAGGGAAGAAGGCCATGTAATGAGGCACATTGGTAAAGGCAGCATTTTGCAGAAGGACTGGAAAATAGTAAGTGCTTCATAGATGTGAACTGAATAATTACTGGTTTATTGAAATAAATTTTTTAATGTGAAAAGAAAAAAATATTTAAAAAGAGAGAAATAGTATTGGACCAAATAAGATACTCAGGTGAGGTTGAATTTTTCTCTTCCTAGAGTATTAATTTCAAGTTAATTCTTATTAATTTCTTAATGCAGTTTTATCAGTGGTTATCTGACTGCAGCTCTGGGTCAGTGCATGAAGTTCTGTATCACCAATATTTAGTGATAGAAAGATGTTTGTGTTTTTAGTATTCCTATTGCCTCCTTACTCAGTTGTTTGCATCAGTCACACCAATCTGTTTATTATTCCATGTGTCTTCCTGTCTCTCTCTTACTCTTCCTCTCTCCTATCTGACTGGGAGAGTTTCCCCTTCACTCTTTTTTTTTTTTTTTTAATTTTAATTCTACTATAGTTAACACCTCAAAAAGTTAAAAATAGAACTACCCTGTGATCCAATAATTGTGCTTCCAGGTATTTACGTCCCCAAATAAAAAACCACTAATTCAAAGGAGTAATGCACCCCTATGTTTATAGCAGCATTATTGACAATAGCCAAACTATGGAAGCAGCCCAAGTGTTCTCCTTCACTCTCTACATGTCTGCTTCACTTTTGTTTAACTCTCTCTCCACACAACTACAGAGGGAGTTTTTGTTCATGTAGTTCGTTTGGAACTTTGCTTGCACACCATCTTTGGTTTTCTGTTTTCTATACAGGGACTGCTTTCTAGACTGGAGTTGAGTCAAGAAATGCAGAAGTCAAAACGACACAGTAAAACTTTTCTTTTTCTTCTTCTCCTTTTCCTTCCTTCTCTTCCTCTTTTACACAGGAGACCTGGGTTTGAATCTCTACCCGGGACAGTTTAATGATCATTACTTTTAGCAATTAAATTTGCTTAGATAGTTTTAGGCTTGAGTTTCAGCCTTGAGTTAAACTGATATTCAGGGAATCCCGGGTGGCTCAGCGGTTTAGTGCCCGCCTTCAGCCCAGGGCATGATCCTGGAGACCCGGGATTGAGTCTCGCGTCCAGCTCCCTATATGGAGCCTGCTTCTCCCTCTGCCTGTGTCTCTGCCTCTTTATCTCTCTGTGTCTCATGAATAAATAAATAAAAAAATCTTAGAAAAATAAATTGATATTCATTCATATCTCTCTTTCATTGTTATAAAACTACTACTAGTCAAGACATTTTTGTAGAGAGATTGACATATGCTCTAGCACTCTCTTCCTCTTCATAGCAGGGAAGTCATATACCAGGCAGTCACAGCAAAGGTGCTCACACTCTCTGGCATTTCTGCTCCTTGCAGTACCAATCAGCACTGACCGCATACCTCCCACTTCAAGCACTCAACTGCGCACGGTGGGGTGGCCAAGATGGATAAGAGGTGCCAACAGGGAATTTAGAGCAGTAGTTATGGCATGGACTTGGGTTCAGGTGGACCCTATCCCAACTAGTTGTTTAACTTTAAACTTATTATTTAACTGTCCTTGACCTTAGTTTCCTTATCTCTAAAATGAGGATTGGTAATAGTACCTCCTCAAAGAGTGGTTTGATGAACAAGTGAGGTAATTCTTTTAAAGCATTTAGGAGGCATTCTGGCAGATAAGATGACCCTCAGTAAATATTAGCTACAAATATTATCCATAAAGGCAAGATTACACAGACGACCAGGTTTTATGTCAACCTATCTGGGAAGTGCCATATCATAGTTAGGAATAGTGTTCTGGGAGGAGAGAGGGATGCTCCATTCTGAATGAAGGACTCAGAGAAGCAGGCATTTGAGGTAGACTTTAGATAATCTTGGAGAATTAAGTGTAGTCTGTCCAGGTAATTAAATGTAGTCTGTCCAGTTGGATAAGTTAACATAAAGACATCTTTCTGTATAATTGCCAAGGGAACAATTTCATGACTAGTCCAAGGCTTTAATTATGTAGTCATTGAGAAATGACTGGGGGCTAAGAAACATTCACCTACCAGAGGCAAGGGAAGTCCTATGATTTCAAGTTGCTTCCCATTTGGAGAAGTCTTAATGAAAGAAGAAATTGCCAAATCTTGTGTCTGGCATTCAAGGCCCTTTAAAATATGACTTGAACCTTCCCAACCACCTTACCTCTCCATTTTCTCAAGTATAGGATGTATATTCTTTAAAAGCTTCTGTCTGTGTTGTCCCCAGAACAGAAATCCATTCCTCATTCAGCCCTTGCTCATTATGTTTCTTCTTTTTTCTGTCCCCTTGGGTCATTCAAATCCTACTCAAATGCTGAGACCTAGGTCAAAGTGCCCCACTATGGAGATATGTCAGGTCCATCTCATAGTCATCCCTTCAACACCAGCATTCTTCCTGTGGCATTTGGGACCCATTACCTTCTGTTGCTATTTTTATTTAGTATAGAGATCAGTCTTTCAAATCCTACTGGAAATTTCTGGTCAGGAAACCTTAAATTCCTTTTATGTTTTCAGCTGTATGTAGTAGCTTATATGCAATAGGTAAGTGTTTAATAAATACTTGATGAATTTTTGTACTCATTTACCTTAGGGCAGGCATATGCTAACCATGAGGAATCTATAATGAATATACTCCCATGCTTTCTCTTTAAGGGCTTGCAGACAGTTGTGGGGTCAGCATTCATCAGGTGAACAAGACAGAGAAACCCTCATATAAGGTGGCAAGTAGTCAGTGCCAATAGAGTACCAAAGTGGTTTCCAAAAGAGGAAGACTCCACTGTTTTTTCATTTGTGCATTCTCAACACCTAACTCACTGCCTGGCACAGAGTGAGTGCTCAGATATTTGTTCACTAAACTGAGGGAATGACTTCTACTTAGAGAGTCAAGGAAGCCTTGAAAGAAAGGTATTTTGTTTTTTTGTTTTGTTTTTTTTTTTGTTTTTGAAAGGTATTTTGTTAAGACATCTAGAAAGATGAGTTGGAATTGGGAGGTATAGATGTAATCAACAACATAGAGAACCTTGAGCAAAATCTTTTCTCCTACTATCCTCTTTTATACATTTTCCTCTTTACTCATCTCCCCTACTTGGAGGCCTGGAGTTTGAGGGAATTATAGCCATTGTCACCTTGTTTTCAAGTCCTAAGTGATTTTGGAGCTCTGATACCCAATTATGACATTCTATCACTCCGTGAACATATGGCCCCAGGAACAGCCAAAAACACATGGGGACAAACTCCATAGAGTAAGACTGTCTTCTTTGATACTATCTGGCAGGTTTCTTGCTCTTAACCTTTGCCCTGCCTTCTAAAAGTTTAGATGGACAGGTCAGAAGAATAGGGGACATGTTATTGGGTGTCAGTTTTCCTTTTTTTTTTTTTTTTTTATTTATGATAGTCACAGAGAGAGAGAGAGAGGCAGAGACATAGGCAGAGGGAGAAGCAGGCTCCATGCACCGGGAGCCCGACGTGGGATTCGATCCCGGGTCTCCAGGATCGCGCCCTGGGCCAGAGGCAGGCGCCAAACCGCTGCGCCACCCAGGGATCCCGGGTGTCAGTTTTCCAAAGTCAAAATGGCCATAAGAGACCTGGAACAACATTTGGAATATTCAAAGGTAATCCTTTTTTTTTTTTTTGCACCACAACACTTTATTTTTTATTTTTTTAATAAATTAATTTTTATTGGTGTTCAGTTTACCAACATACAGAATAACACCCAGTGCTCATCCCGTCAAGTGTCCCCCTCAGTGCCCGTCACCCATTCACCCCCACCCCCTGCCCTCCTCCCCCTCCACCACCCCTAGTTCATTTCCCAGAGTTAGAAGTCTTTATGCTCTGTCTCCCTTTCTGTCGGGAGCGGTCCCGCGGTGTGAGGCAAGGTTCCAAGTTGAGCCAAAGCTCCCTGTTGTCCCTGGCCAACCCGCAGTCCTGCGGTGCGAGGCAGGGTTCCGGGTTGAGCAAAGGCTCCTTGTCTGCCTGGCCAACCCGCTGGGACTGCACCTAGCTCTTCCCCCTTATCGAACTAAAAGTACATATTTGCTTCTCCTTTAAAATATTATTGGGATAAGTTCCCATAAAGTGAGCAAGGAAGTGGCTTGACATATGACTGCCTTGGTAGTCATTACTTAATGAACAAACCTCATTGTTTATTCTAAATGTGGCATTCATGCTCTACTGCTTAAGAACGAGTGACAGGAATTTGCGGTGTTCTAGCTATTGTTAGTTTTAAAGACAATGTATGTTCATCCACGATATGTATTTCTCCTTAGAGAAATAGGTCACCTGCTTATAGAGGCTATATAAACTATACATGTGAAAATAAAGCTTGTCCATTGTGGCCATCAGCCGCATGGAACCTCCTATCCCATGAACTTTTAGTTTCTTGTTTCTTTCTCATCCCCTTGCCCTCGGTTCCTGAATCTGGACCTTCTCTGCCCGGCCGCGACAAGTGGCGCCCGAACAGGGACCCGAGACAGAGTGAAAGAAGAAGTGTTCAAGTTACAGGTAAGGGGATCACGGCGGCTCCGTGAACGATAGGAGTAAAATAATCATGGGACAAAGGCAATCTGTAGAACATGGGTATTTTTTAAAAGTTCTACAGGCTCTTTTAAGGGAAAAGGGGTTTAAGGTTTCTCATAACTCTTTGGATAAGTTCTTTGATACAGTTAGAATAATATGCCCTTGGTTTCCTGATCAGGGCTCGGTGGATCTTTCGGATTGGCAGAGAGTTGGACAGACTCTGAAAAATGAATTAAAAATAAGGAGGGAACAACTGCCTCCTGATATATGGACTACATGGAATTGTATAAAGGAGGTTCTGGATCCTACAGACTCTATTGAGATCATCTCCTTGAACTCTAAAAGTGAAAAAGAGTCTCCACCCTCGATGGAGGGGAGCTTAAAAAATCAAAAAATCCATACTCCTCCTTTACATAAACTGTCCCTTAGAATAGATGATGAAGAAGAGGATCCGTTTGATGGTCCCCACCTTAAAGATAGAAGGGAGGAGGTTTTTGTTTTAAATCATGCTGAACCTCCTCCCCCACCTTTATTACACTCCTCCGCTGTGCAAACTGAGAAGGCTCCTCGAAGCCTTTTTCCTGTCCAAACAGGCGATTCTTACCCAATAAAAGGAGTTACCCTATTACAAAGATCTCTATTTCAAGCCTCACAGAGGGGAGAAGATGTATCTGAGTTTCAGTTATTTACTGTTACTGTGCAGGGGGGACGAAGAGCATACACTGCCTTAAGCTTCAAAGTACTAAAGGATTTGAAATAAGCATGTACTCAGTATGGCCCTACAGCACCTTTTACTCTTTCTATGTTAGACAATTTGACACGAGAAGCGTTATGTCCTGGAGATTGGAGGGTCATTGCACAAGCATGCCTCTCCCTGGGGGACAATTTGTTATGGAAAATGCAATTCTCTGAAAATGCCGAAAAACAGGCCAGCTACAATAGGAGAACTAACATTCCTGTTAATTACAACATGTTAACTGGTTCTGGTCCGTATTATGACGTGGGCTTGCAATTGGGTTTTCCTGAAGTAGCTTATACCCAAATTAATATTTGTTCTTTGTCAGCATGGAAGAAGCTACCTGCCACAAATACAAAGTCACAGGAACTGTCAAAAATCAGGCAAGGTCCCGAGGAAAATTATTCTGATTTTGTGGCCAGATTGTTAACCGCAGTCAGTAGAATAGTCACCGATGCAGAAGCTGACACTTTAATAGTTAAACAACTGGCCTATGAGAATGCTAATGCCGCCTGTCAAGCAGCCATAAGACCTTGGAAGAACCAGGGAACTCTTGAAGATTTGCGCAGATATAGGGCCCTCGTATTTGCAAGGAGTCACCTTGGCTGCTGCTTTTAAAGGCATCCCTCCTGCAAAATTGCATGCTCAGATACTAAAACAAAATAAGAACCCAAACATGAAAATAAATCAAAAATGCTTCTTATGTGGCCAATTGGAGCATTTTAAAAATCAATGTCCTCAGAAAAGGACTTCTCAAACTACAAAAAAACCTCAAAACCTTTGCCCTAGATGCCACAGAGGATATCATTGGGCTAATGAATGTAGATCAAAGACTGATTCTGACGGGAATCCCCTTTCGGGAAACTGGAAGGGGGGCTTGCCGCAGCCCCAACAAATAGCGGCCCTCTTTCCCCAACAAACATCACTCCCATCTCCAACACCAGCGACCTCCCTCGAATTGACAGATTATACCGCGGTACCCCCACCAGCGCAGGATTAGATTTAGTTCCTGTTCACACTCACTATTTGGAGGGAGGCCAATTACCTAGAAAAATTCCTACAGGCATATGGAGGCCACTGCCTAAGGAAACTTTTGGATTACTCCTTGGGCGTTCTAGTTCCACCATGAAAGGTTTAATTGTTTATCCAGGTGTTATTGACCCTGACTATACGGGTGAAATTAATATTATGGCATCCCTGAAGACTGGTACTCTCTCTCTGGAACCTGGGATGCCTATTGATCAACTAATATTGCTCCCAATAATAAAAACCTCTAATCAAGCGCTTACTAGGGAGCGAGGAGATAAAGGTTTCGGATCCACCAACATATATTGGACCAAAATGATTTCTCCTGATAAACCTCTTTTTAACCTGGAGACAAACGGAAAGGTTTTTCCGGGCCTTTTGGACACTGGGGCAAATGTTTCAGTTATATCTAATCATAATTGGCCTAAAACTTGGCCCAAGAAGACGGTTGATGTACCTATTCGAGGGGTAGGCTTTGCCTCCTCCCCTGAACAAAGTTCTGATTTACTTACATGGAGAGATTTGATGAATGATTTACAAGGAGTGTTTCAGCCCTTTATATTAGATATAGAATTAAATTTATGGGGCAGAGATGTTTTGTCTCAAATGAATCTCTCCCTTTCCAATGATTGGTCTTTTAATCAATTGATACAGCATGGATATCAGCCTGGAAAAGGTTTAGGTAAAAATTTGCAAGGGGAAAATTTGCAAGGGCCTTTATAGCCCCCATTCCTAATCCAGCCCGACAAGGTTTGGGTTTTCCCCAGGCCCATTGAATCCTCCCCATGCATCGCCTCTCAAGTGGAAAACTTCCACTCCTGTTTGGGTAGATCAATGGCCCTTAGTGAAAGAAAAAAGAGAGGCTGCTGAGATCTTGATACAAGAACAATTAAACCTCGGCCATTTAAAACCTTCTACTAGCCCATGGAACACCCCTATTTTTGTCATAAAAAAGAAAACAGGAAAATGGTGGCTTTTTCAAGACCTAAGAGCAGTCAACCGGGTAATACTTCCCATGGGGACCCTACAACCTGGCCTCCCTTCTCCCTCTGCCATTCCGCTAAATTTTCAGATGTTGGTTCTAGACCTAAAGGATTGCTTCTTTACCATATCTTTAGCCCCTGGTGACGGGGAACATTTTGCATTTTCTTTGCCTTCTACAAATTTACAAGAACCCTACTATCGATATGAATGGACTGTTTTACCTCAGGGAATGGTTAACAGTCCCACCTTGTGTCAAGAATATGTAAAAAGAGCTATAATCCCTTTCAGGAAACAATTCCCTGAGGTATATTGTATTCATTATATGGATGACCTATTACTGGCTGCAGAGACCAGTGAACACCTGGCTAACGCCTTTCGGGTTCTTTCCCAATGTCTTAGCTCTGCTGGACTTCAAATAGCTCCTGAGAAGGTACAGAGAGAAGCTCCCTTTGAGTATTTAGGATATCTTATTAGTAAACAGAGTATTAGGCCACAGAAAATCGCAGTTAGAACCTCGCAATCAAAAACTTTAAATGACTTCCAAAAATTATTAGGTGATATAAATTGGCTCCGCCCTTCGCTGTCTCTCACCACTTCCCAGTTACAGCCCCTTTTTTCTATTTTAAAAGGGGACTCCTCCCCTTCATCTTTGGGACAGCTTACTCCAGAAGCAGAGGATGCCTTGGCTTTAGTAGCAAATAAAATTTCCTCTACACAGCTTCAACAAAGAGATCTGACAGAGAATGTTAACTTAATAATCTTAAAACCTGATGCTCTCCCTATGGCAGTGTTGTGGCAAACCCATGGCCTTTGGAATGGCTACATTTAGCTATGCATGTTTTGCATGTCATCAACCCAACGATTTCCCTTATATCTTTATTAATTGCTAGGGGACGGAAGAGATGCATCCAGTTATTTGGACATGAGCCTCATAATATTATATGTCCTCTTTTAACCGCCTCAATGGTAGAGGATGCATATCAAACCTCCTTGGAATGGCAAACATCTATGGCAAATTTTCCTGGTCAATTTCTTTTCCATCTTCCCAACGACAAACTCCTTCAGGGACTCTCCATCATTCCTACTATATTTGTCTCTCCAATTTCGAGTCAACCGATTAGACACTCCCATCATATTTTCGGACGCCAGCAAAGACGGGCACATTGCCATTGTCTATCTGCATAAACAACATAAAAATATCATTCAATTATCCTATAAGACAAAATCTGTCCAGAGGGCTGAACTTTATGCTGTCATGAAAACTCTTGAAATCTATCAAGAACCCTTTAATCTCTATTCAGATAGTCAATATATCGCTAGGATATTACCCATCCTTGCTGATTCTTTCATAAACTCTAATGATGAGGAACTTTCGTGCCTTTTTCATAAAATACAGCAGCTGCTCTTAAAAAGAGTTTCACCTATATTTGTTTCTCATATTAGAGCACATTCTGGTTTACCTGGGCCTTTATCCTCAGGAAATGATTTGGCTGACAGATATACTCATTTATATTCTGTCATTGCTAATAAGGATTCTGTCAGTATGGCAATGAAAAGTCACTCTCTTTTCCACCAAAACGCTCAATCCCTACGAAAGCAATTTCCTATAACTAGAGAACAAGCAAGGCAAATTATTAAAAATTGCTCCCTATGTCCCCAATATGTTAACACCCCTTCTTTTGCCATTAATCCGCGAGGCCTTTTGCCCAATGATCTCTGGCAAATGGACGTAACACATTATTCATCTTTTAATAAATTACAATTTGTGCATGTTTCTATTGATACCTATTCTGGTATGATCGTAGCTTCCGCTCATTCTGGTGAAAGTTTTACTGATGTTCAAAATCATCTTTTTCACGCTTTTGCTTACATGGGAATGCCTAAACGATTAAAGACTGATAATGGGAGTGCTTATATATCCCAAGCTTTTAAAACTTTTGTGAAACATTTCACATCCAGCATACCACAGGCATCCCTTACAACTCTACAGGTCAAGCTATTATTATTGAAAGAGCTCATCTTACACTTAAAAATACCTTATAAAAACTAAAAAAGGGGGAGATTATGGCAGGAAAAATGAAATATTCCCCCCACATGCACCTAGACTTAGCAATATTCATTTTAAATTTTTTGATTGTGCATGATGATGGATATACACCATCAGAAAAACATTGGGGAAAAAATACTGATCCACCCCTTATGGCAAAGTGGAAGGATCCTATGACAGGACAGTGGAAAGGCCCTGACCCCTTGCTTAGACACGGTCGAGGATATGCATGTATCTTCCCACAGGATGAAGAAGCGCCGCGCTGGGTTCCAGCCAAATTTGTTAGAGATATCAAAACTGAGAAGGAAGATGAGTCAGCTGAACTTATGCCCTCCTCGGAGGAAGAGGACTCGTAAGACGAATCTGCCATCATGGAGGCAAATGAGGAAATTAACCTCGCAAGCCACAAGTTTGATAAGAAGATTGATTTCAACACAAAATTATTCCTGGTGCAACAACCTCCATATTGGATGATCCCTGTTGACGTGAGAGGACCTTGGTACGCGAACTTTGGTATGCAGTTAGCTCAAAAATTGGTGAAGAAGCTAAGAAGAACTCGAAGATTTCTTGGACTTTTAATTGCAGGGATAGTGGCTACTATTGCTCTTATTGCCTCTGCTACTGCATCTGTTGTATCTTTGCATGAAAATGCTCAGACTGCTGAACATGTAAATGAACTTGCTAGAAATGTAACTATTGCTCTTGATGCTCAAAAAAGAATTGATGAAAAAATTGAAGCGCAGATTGAAGCTTTAAAAGAAGCCGTTTTATATCTTGGTGATCAATTTGTTGTACTAAAAACTATAACCCAATTGACTTGCCATGACGCTTATAAACATATTTGTGTTACCCCACTGCCTTTTAATGGGTCATGGGAAAATGTACGTATGCATTTACAAGGGGTTTGGAATCATGCTAATATTAGTCTAGATCTCTTAAAATTACAACAAGAAATAGACGCCATTAGCCAAAGTATGTTACATTATGAAGATCCCAGCGATTTAGCCGGTGAGATCTTAAATCAGCTAAATGGTTTTAATCCCTTCAATTCACTGAAACATTCCTTTTGGATATTTTTGGCATTAATAATCGGGTTAATTCTGATGTATGTAATGTTTGCCTGCTTTTGCAAAAAACTCAATAATCAATTAAACTCCTCTAAGGCACAACTTCACTTTTTGCATTTGAAAAATATAGGGGGAAATGTCGGGAGCGGTCCCGCGGTGTGAGGCAGGGTTCCAAGTTGAGCCAAAGCTCCTTGTCGTCCCTGGCCAACCCGCAGTCCTGCGGTGCGAAGCAGGGTTCCGGGTTGAACAAAGGCTCCTTGTCATGCCTGGCCAACCCGCTGGGACTGCACCTAGCTCTTCCCCCTTATCGAACTAAAAGTACATATTTGCTTCTCCTTTAAAATATTATTGGGATAAGTTCCCATAAAGTGAGCAAGGAAGTGGCTTGACATATGACTGCCTTGGTAGTCATTACTTAATGAACAAACCTCATTGTTTATTCTAAATGTGGCATTCATGCTCTACTGCTTAAGAACGAGTGACAGGAATTTGCGGTGTTCTAGCTATTGTTAGTTTTAAAGACAATGTATGTTCGTCCACGATATGTATTTCTCCTTAGAGAAATAGGTCACCTGCTTATAGAGGCTATATAAACTATACATGTGAAAATAAAGCTTGTCCATTGTGGCCATCAGCCGCATGGAACCTCCTATCCCATGAACTTTTAGTTTCTTGTTTATTTCTCATCCCCTTGCCCTCGGTTCCTGAATCCGGACCTTCTCGCGCCGGCTGCGACACCTTTCTGATATTTCCCACACATTTCTTCTCCCTTCCCTTATATTCCCTTTCACTATTATTCATATTCCCCAATTCAAAGGTAATCCTATCAATTTCTAAGGAGTCACAGGGTTATCACTCCCTCTGCTTCTCTCTCTCTCTTTGTCCCTCTTTGTCCCTTTCTCTTTGTAATGAAGCCCAACTCTACATAATGTTGCAATCCAAGCACTGTCTTCTAAGTTCAGATTTTCCAGAGAGAGGATATGATTATTTCAGGCCAGGTCACAGATCCCTCCTTGTGTAGCCAGGATAAATAGGGTTCAGGAATGTTCCTTCCTAAGCCCTGGAACCTATGAATATAGTTGACCCTTGAATAATTCAGGAATTAGGGGCACTGATACCCCTCTTCCAGTGCACAGTTGAAAATTGCATATGACCTTTGACTCTCCCAAAACTTAACAAATAATAGTCGACTGTTGACCAGAAGAAGCCTTACCGATAACATAAGCAGTTGATAACACATACTGTATTCTTACAATAAAGTAAGGCAGAGAAAATAAAATATTATTAAGAAAATCATAAGAGAAAAATCTAAAAAGAAAAAAAGGAAAGAAAATCATAAGGAAAATAAGTTTATACTACCCAACTGTATTTATTGAAAAAAATCTGCCCGTGCGGTTCAAGCCTGTGTTGTTCAAGGATTAACAAAAGAGCTTTATTATGCTCTTTTGATTATGCAAAAGAGCTTTCAAAATTATTTTATTTTTTATTTTTTATTATTGAAGTATAGTTGACATACAATGTTGTATTAGTTTTCAGATGTACATTTACATTACATGATGCTTGCCATGATGTGTAGTTACCAGACAACATTATTACAATTTTTTATTATATTCCCTACACTGTATTTTTTCATCCCTGCCACTTATTTTATAACTGAAAGCTTGTGCCTCTTAATTCCCTTCATCTATTTTGATCATTCTCCTACCCGCCCCCCTATACTTGCTCTGGCATCCACCAGTTCGTTCTGTTTGTGAATCTGTTTCTGGTCTTTTGTTTGCTTCTTTGCTCTTTTGTTTTGTTTATTACATTCCACATATAAGTGAAATCATGTGATATTTGTCTTTTTCTGCCTCACTTATTTTATTAGCATGAATACCCTGTAGGTCCATCTATGTTGTGATGAATGACAATATAGCATTCTTTTTTATATACGTACATACACAGTGCATATATATATACCACATCTTTTTTATTCATTCACCTGTCAATGGACACTTAGGTTGCTTCGGTATCTTCACTATTGTAAATAATGCTACAATAAATATAGAGGTGCTTATATCTTTTTAAATTATTATTTTTATTTTCCTTAAAGATCTTGAAATAAGGTGATTATCCTGGATTATCCAGGTGGACCCAATCTAAGTACATTGGTTTTTAAAATGAAGAACCTTTTCAGGTTGTGGTCAAGGAGGGTAGGGTGATAGGACTACCCATAGTCCTCGTATGGCCATGTTACAACAGAGAGTGTATTGATTTTCTGTTGCTATTATTACAAATGACCACAAACTCTTGGAAGGTTACCAGGAAGGCAAGGACTGGTATCTCTAATACAGTCATACAGCTGCTAATGAGCATTGCTAGGATTTGACTCTAAAGCCCAAGAGGGAAAAACCAGCATCTTTGCAAAAGACCTGCTCTTTTTTTACCTAGAGGGCTTATAATTTACAAGAACCTAAGAAAGAATATTATAACTGACAGAAATCATTCTCAATCCAAATCCTTAGATTTGGGAGACTAAATTACTTAGCAAAATGATAAGATTAATATTACTTAAAAATAATTAGAAAGAAAAAAATTGTAACCTCTCACATATGTACATAAATAGTCTGAAAACTTTAAAGCATGAGGGATAAGTTACAAAATGAAGAGTAGGGGAGGGAATTTAGTAACAATAAATAGAATCCTGAACCAATCTTTTAAGTTCCTAGAGCAACTTTGAAAAATACCCATATTCAAAACCATCGTTTACTATACAATTAGTATTTCATTTTGATTTTAATACTTGAAGCCAAAAATGTGGAGGCAAATGAAATACTTGCCAGTGTTACTGTGGCTGTGGAGCCAGGATCCTTGTCATGAAGAACATTGTGAGTGACTAGCAGCGTCCTGTTTGCCTATCTCTTGAGGGTGTTGGGAAATAATCTAAGAGAAGTCAAAATCTCAAACCACAAAGATGTACACTCCATTTCTCTGTGAGAACCAACGGACAAACAATCTGAATATTCCACAAATGTTTTGGGGACTTATTTTAAATCATTTTGATGGTATGTTTGGCAGATGCAAAATAAAATTACTGAGATGATGTAGAATCATCAAATGTTCATAAAACTTTGAAATAATACAAAGTAATACAAATGCCATGGTTGTGACAATATAAAAAAATATTTAAAAATAGTCCTTTGATGGTGGAGAGTTTTCTCCTCAATTTACGAATATTATTTTCCATGAAAAACAAATAATTACTATCAATATCTAATATTCATGGGGTACTTAGTTTGCTAGGTACTTTGCATACCTTGTTGCATCTAATTTAATTCTTAAAATTAATGTATGAGATAAATACCTTTTTGATGCACATTTTACAAATGAGGACACTGAGGCTTAAGGAGTTTGCAAAAATTTTTCTTTTTTTTTTTTTTAAAGATTTTATTTATTTGTTCATGAGAGACACACACAGAGAGAGGCAAAGACACAGGCAGAGAGAGAAGCAGGCTCCATGCAGGGAGCCTGATGTGGGACTCGATCCCGGGTCTCCAGGATCACGCCCTGGGCCAAAGGGAGGCGCTCAACCGCTGAGCCACCCAGGCATCCCTGCATAAATTTTTCAAAGTAAAATAACTAGTGGTAGAGCCAGTATTCTAGGAAGCCCAACTCCAGAGTTAAATAACCTAACAACCACCACCACCACCACCACCACAGCAACAGTGATAGCTAGTATTTTTGTCATTCTATGTTTCCGGCATCATTTTAAATGCTTTACATTGATCAACTCATTTAATCCTCACAATAATTGTGTAGATTCACTATTATTCTAATTTTAGAGCTGCATGTTTTTCATCAATGTTGTGTCATCATTAAAACCACTTTTTGAGTGGTTTTCCAGAACATGTCAACTATACTTCCATCTAAGTTGGTTGAGACACAGTATATTTTCTATCAAGAGCTGATACAGTACTGGAAATTTTATTGCCAGGCACCTTTCCTAACGGACTCTTTGGCATATTGTAGCATGGGCTGGCATTGCCTTGCATCTGGGTTTACCTGCCACCCTGGAGCTTCCCCCAACCCTTGTCCTGGGGAATCCCTTTACTTTCTCCAGGGTAGGAGCATTAGCCTCCTAGATCCCATGTCCTTCTCTCTCTCTCTCTCTCTTTTCAGAGATTTCCCCCCCCCCCAGCTTTATTGACATAAAATTGGCACATACATTGTGTAATTTTAAGGGTACAACCTGTTGATGTGACACATTTCTATACTGCAAAGGATTTCATCATAGCATTAGCTAACACCTTCAATGTGTTACATCGTTATCATTTCCTTTTATGTGGTGCAAACGTTTAAGATCTACCCTCTGACTAACACAGAGATATTTTGTTGAGCTGATAATGACTTCCTCAGTGTGCCACCTTGGCTGTGCCTCATGGGAGAGAAAATATAGATCTCCCCACATGTCTTGCATTTTTCTTCCTACAAAAACCATCCAAATATGGATGTAAGACCCCTTCGCATGATGAGGCCTCTCATCAGTGGTTTTCATGCTTCCCTATCTGGCAGAGCCCCAGGATTGCTTATGGGTTTTGTTACAAAATACTCAGGCCTCTAACCAGGCCTACCACCTTAGAATGCAGGGCATGGGCCCAGGAATCACTCAATAAGCCCTATAGGAGAGGCTGATTCCCACAGCCATGTGGGAATCATGTTTTATGTGCTTGCTACTTCAATGTGTGAGCTGAAGATGACCTGAGGATTGGCAGCATCAACACCAAGCTTGTTATAAGATCAGAATCTCACACTCTACTCCAGACTGTCTAGATCTTCAAAAGTCCAGGAAACTCCTGTGCACACTAAAGGCTGGGCCTCCCTGGTCTATATGCCCTTCTAGAAGCAGAACCAGACTATAGTATGCTCTGGGTGTGCGCTCTAATCAGCTTGCTTAGCCCTGAGGAGTCCATGGTTTGATCTGGTTCCTTTCTTCTCCTCCTCTCAGCCTTCTCCTCCTCTTGTCATCCTCCTTGTCCCCTCCTTCTCCCCCTTCTCCTCCTTCCTCTTCTTTTAGTTTCAGAGGTAGAATTTAGTGTCTTCATCTTGAATTAGTTTGCCACTTTGGGAGAACTTCATCAGGTAGCTTTAAATAAATTAAATTTCATAATTTATTGAGATCTTTCTTGAGATCTTTTATGTTTCTATTGGATTTTCATTCCTGCTATGAAAATTTGATTCTCTAGAGCTCTTTCTTTTCTCCATTGAAACCTGTTCTTACTTCATGCATGCAGTATCTTCTTTTCTCCTTCAGGATATTGACAGCAACTTTTTGGAAGATTTTTAAATTCTTTCTTTTCATGGATTATTCTAACTTCTTTTTCTTTTTTTGCTTTGTTCTCTCTCATATTAGAAAGCTAGAATCACCTCAGATGTCTGGTGAGTTTTGGTTCTTTGCTTCTGTTGAAGAATGGGATACTAACAAGCTGCTGGGAAGCTCTGGGTACAGGGGTGGCATTTGTTGACCATGGGATTTGCTATAGAATTATCTGATGGTTTTTATTATTAGGGAATCTGCAATGTTAATATATTTTAGTCTTTTCTCTCTGAGTGTTGAAATCTTCTCAAGGCTTTAGACATCTCAGAATAGTGTATGTTATTTAGACAATTATTTGGCCAGAGGATTTTTTCTTAAATGAAAACAAAAATCACAGTAACTTCAAGTTATTTCACAATTACATATAAATGTTGGCAGCTAAAATCTTTATTTCCTCATGGTTTCTTTATAGGTAGTAAAGCCATAAATCTCACCATAACAAGTGAAACGAAACAGTTACAGTTAAAAAACATAATTTTAGTTCTCTACCTCCCTTCAGTCACGGGTATCTGAGGTAAGCAGCCAGTTTTGAACATTTCCACACATTTTTCCTTGCTCATATATACCTATAGAGTAACAAATAGGAATATTTTTACTTTGTTTTTCACAAAAACTGGATCACACAATACGTTACTCTGTACTTTGTTATTTACATGTAATGATGCCTTATATTCATCCGTCTTAAAATATAATTTTATAAATATCCACTTAACATTCAAAATAGGGGTTTTTAATTCCATATTGTGTTAATTTTACTGTTTAAGGTTTTTTTTCCTTCTACAATCAAGATTGCAGTAAATGACCTTGTCTTTATTCCCCTACACCCAGATGCTTTTATTTCTATTGAGTTGATTCCCAGGTGTAGTATTTCTAGGGGAAAGGACATGTATGTTTTAAACCTTTCATAAATGTTGTCAATTGCTTTTCAGAAACCTGTAACACTTCACATTTCTGTCAGTTGTATAAACTGGTAGATGAGTAGTGACATCTCATTTTGTTTTATTTTATGTTTTGTGGATTACTATCAAAGTTTTGCATCATTTCAAATGCTTGTTGGTCATTTGTATTTCTCTTTGTATTGTTGCTTATTTTTCTTTTCTTTTTTTTAAGATTTTATTTATTTATTCATAGACACAGAGAGAGAGGCAGAGATACAGGCAGAGGGAGAAGCAGGCTCCATGCAGGGAGCCCGATGTGGGACTCGATCCCGGGTCTCCAGGATCACACCCCAGGCTGCAGGCGACACCAAACCACTGTGCCACTGGGGCTGCCCCTGTTGCTTATTTTTCTATTGAGCTGTTTGTCTTCATTATAAAGAAGCACTTAGATATTAGAGACACCAATTCTTTGTTAATAATCTGTTGTAAATATTTTTCCTTGTATATTGTTTTTTTTTAATTTTCTTTATACCAAAATTAAAAGTTTTCTACATGCTCAAAATTTGATTTTAGATACTTTTATGAAATTATTGAAGTCAACTTCCCATTTTATTTATTTACTAAACAATTTTATTTATTTATTTGAGAGAGAGAGAGAGGCAGAGGGAGAGGGAGAAGCAGACTCTTCACTGAGTAGAGAGCCTGATGTGGGTCTTGATCCCAGGACCCTGTGATCAGAACCTGAACTGAAGGCAGATGTTTAACTGACTGAGCCACTCAGGCACCCCTCAACTTCTCATTTTTTTTGAATTAATATATCTCATGAGAAATAAGATTTAAAGTGATTATTACATACCACTCACATTTTCTCCTTTATTCTCTATGCCCCATGCTTCAGTTGCTCTTATAATCCTGTTTTCAAGATCTATGACATCTGCCTGTGCCTTCTCTCTTTTTGTGGAAATTCTCAATTATAGGCCTAGCCAATAACTTCTGTGCTGGAATGCTATTTATATATAAATATAATCACATGAACTATTTAATCAATTTGCTCCATAGTAAAAGTTGATTTATACAATATTCTTTTTTTTAAGAGGGGGGTAAGGACACAGGGAGAGAGAGAGAGAGAAGGAGGGGGGGCAGAGAGAGAGAGAGAGAGAGAGAGAGAGAGAATTCCCAAGCAGGCTCCACACTAGGCATGGAGCCTAATGGCTGATGGAGGGCTCAATCTCACAACCCTGAGATCATGACTTGAGCTGAAACCAAGAGTTAGATACTTAATAGACTGAGCCACCCAGACACCCTCATCTAATATTCTTAAGTCTTAAAGAGAAGAGTGGTAGTCAATTTTTATTAAGCACATTATTTAATAATTTATAAGAACTTGATATTGAGGTTTTTAGTCATATTGTAGTAGAAAGAATTCTAAGATGATTTCCAAGAATTCCTTACCCTGGTGTACACCCTTTGTATAATCCCCTACACATAAGTGTAGATGGCATCTTTGAATATGATAGGCCAGTTATTTACTCGATTAGGTTATTTTATCTGGCAAATGGTGATGGTATCATTCCTGCAATGATCATGTTACATTAAATACAATGGGAGGAGGATTGGAAACCAGGAGATTGTTAAGCATGAAAGAACACATGGAAGGGGCCAGGCTAAGATTGTTCCTGGCCTACCACCAGCAAAAGCATAGAAGCCTTAGTCCTCTGACCACAGGGAACTGATTTTGGCCAACAACTGGACCCCAAGCTCCAAAAAGGAATTCAGCCTGGCTGACACTTTGATCTCAACTTGAGAGGCCCTGAGCAGAGAGACTACTTTAGCTGTGCTTGGGCTTCTACTCTAAAGAAACCATGAGATAGCAAATGGATGTTTTTTCAAGCCTCTAATTTTGTGTAATTTGTTACATAGTAGTAGAAAACTGATGCATATATGGAGAAACATGTAATTATGAATCATCCACAATTGTGTCTATTCGTCAAATACATTTTCTCAGATTTAGAGTAAACCTTTATATGTAATTCACAGAAATGTTTAGAAAGAGATCACTTTCAGGTGATAAAGACAGACTTTAAGGAGGAGAGGAAATTTTGGAACTTTTTAAGTGATGTGAAAGGTAAAGGAGGCAGGTGGGCAGAGATGGGTAAGTCACTTGGGGTAAGATTTTGACTTGTGAAGAGGGGACTCATAGAGGAAACTGACAATAGAATACTACTTGCTAAGAAATTTTTGAAAATGGAAAAGTTAAAAGAGTAAATGTAAAAAAGAGTATGATACAAGAATAGAAGTAAGGTCTAACATAATTTAAAAAGTCCCATGTACTGGCTAAATGTTAACATTATTAATTTCTACTTTTGATATTTATATAAAGGAAGTGTTTTTTTTAAAGTTTTATTTATTTATGTAATCTCTACACCCAACATGGGGCTCTCAAACTCATGATCCTGAGATCAAGAGTCACATGCTCTTCTGACTGAACCAGCCAGGCATCCCTGTATAAAGGAGTTTTAAGTGAAGTATTTAATCAACAGTTTTTATAGTTCTGAAAGTATAACAAAGAGACTCCAAGTACTCCATTAGCAATTTGGGTTGGTGGTTCTGCTTCCCATAGATTATTAACGATTGGCTCTACAATACCGTCCCTCCCAATTCCCCCAGTAGATCTAGGAGATTGGGCAAGCGAAGAGGGAATTGTTAGTCATGAGATTTTTCTCCCAGTGGGAAACACGGTAGCTCTTCCCTTGCTTCCTGTTTCTTTCTCAGCTTGTGGGAAGAAGTGTAAGACATTTGCTCTCCCAGACAGTTGCAGAGATTTTTACTTCTGAAGCAATGCACTTTTTATGTAATCATAACAGCTAGGTCCCAATCTTCAAATTTGGGGGTGGGGTGGGGATCTGGGTGGCACAATGGTTAGCATCTGCCTTTGGCTCAGGTCGTGATCCAGGACCCCCGGGATTGAGTCCCACATCAGGCTCCCCACAGGAGGCCTGCTTCTCCTTCTGCCTATGTCTCAGGCTCTCATGAATAAATAGAATCTTAATTTTTTTTTCAAATTTTGAAAGTGTATTATATAAATCTCCCCTTCCCCAAATGAAGGGAGAAAATTGAATATACTGGGGCTTCTTTCAAACTCTTAATGATTTACTTCTCTCATTTAATGTTTCATTTTGGCACTGGCTAGGCCACTCTGTTTCATCAGTTGTTTTTTTTCTAGTTTTCCAGTTTTGCCATTGCCCAGACGGTGAACTAGTTTATAACAAGAAGAAAAGAGGGGCAGCCCCGGTGGCTCAGTGGTTTAGTGCTGCCTTCAGCCCAGGGGCTGATTCTGGAGACCTAGGATGGAGTCCCATGTCAGGCTCCTTGCATGGAGCCTGCTTCTCCCCTTGCCTGTGTCTCTGCCTCTCTCTCTGTGTATCTCATGAATAAATAAGTAAAATCTTAAAAAAAAAAAAAAAGAATCATAAAGGGAGATGGAACACGGAAGACTCCTAACTCTGGGAAATGAACTAGGGGTGGTGGAAGGGGAGGAGGGTGGGGGGTGGGAGTGACTGGGTGGCGGGCACTGAGGGGGGCACTTGACAGGATGAGCACTGGGTGTTATTCTGTATGTTGGCAAATTGAACACCAATAAAAAATAAATTTATTATTAAAAAAAAGAAAACAGAAGGAAATCACTTTCAAAGTTCTAATTTCTTCTTTATGCAATACTAATTTTTCATATATGAACTATCTATAATTCAATTAGAATTCCTCACTTTTTCTTCACTTAACAAACTAGAAATAAATGTAATTAATTCATTTTAGGAACTGTTTCAGAGGAAACAACAATTTTTTGGTTATTTCACAAGAATTATTCTATCTTTAATGAGCTATGGAGAACCACAGAATTGAATGGGCATGTAGACCCAGAGAGGCAACAAGACCTCAGTGTAATAGAGGTGAGCATAACTTTGTGAACATAAACTTTACCCTCAGTGTAATAGACATCATGAAATTTGATTACTTCACACAGATGTGCTTTACTGTTGATTGCAAATGTCTAAATTACAAAAGATTAAGTTGCAAAACAACATTTATGGCTCCCCTGCCATGTATATTGCAGTATTTTAGGTACCGGGGAGATTAGATATAAATAAAATGAGGTCTTGGCACCATAAGACACAGCCCTTGTAATGAAAGATTTAAGTGAAAGTTCAACATGATTCTATATAATGTTAAGCATAATAAGCATACTAAAGGTCAACAAAACTATTAAGTTAAACAGAATACTAAAGGGTGTATTAGTGTAACACGTGTAACACAACTCCTGAGCTATAGAACTATTTGCTCAGGAGTCAGGGGAGAAAAAATTCTCTTGCTGCCATGTCTTGAGATGTCCATGTTTCATTGTTGGGTATGCCTTGTCAAAATAAAGGAACGTTGGTGTCTTTCACAGAAATATTTTAGTAGCAAATGTGAGACAAGATTCCATCAAAATCCTAGAGGAGAACACAGGCAACACCCTTTTTGAACTTGGCCACAGTAACTTCTTGCAAGATACATCCATGAAGGCAAAAGAACAAAAGCAAAAATGAACTATTGGGACTTCATCAAGATAAGAAGCTTCTGCACAGCAAAGGATACAGTCAACAAAACTAAAAGACAACCTACAGAATGGGAGAAGATATTTGCAAATGACGCATCAGCTAAAGGGCTAGTTTCCAAGATCTATAAAGAACTTATTAAACTCAACAGCAAAGAAACAAAACTATCCAATCATGAAATGGGCAAAAGACATGAACAGAAATCTCACAGAGGAAGACATAGACATGGCCAACATGCACATGAGAAAATGCTCTGCATCACTTGCCATCAGGGAAATACAAATCAAAACCACAATGAGATACCACATCACACCAGTGAGAATGGGGAAAATTAACAAGACAGGAAACAACAAATGTTGGAGAGGATGTGGAGAAAGGCGAACCCTCTTGCACTGTTGGTGGGAATGTGAACTGGTGCAGCCACTCTGGAAAACTGTGTGGAGGTTCCTCAAAGAGTTCAAAATAGACCTGCCCTACGACCCAGCAATTGCACTGCTGGGGATTTACCCCAAAGATACAGATGCAATGAAACGCCGGGACACCTGCACCCCGATGTTTCTAGCAGCCATGTCCACAATAGCCAAACTGTGGAAGGAGCCTCAGTGTCCATCGAAAGATGAATGGATAAAGAAGATGTGGCTTATGTATACAATGGAATATTATTCAGCCATTAGAAACGACAAATACCCACCATTTGCTTCAGCGTGGATGGAACTGGAGGGTATTATGCTGAGTGAAATAAGTCAATTGGAGGACAAACATTATATGTTCTCATTCATTTGGGGAATATAAATAATAGTGTAAAGGAATATAAGGGAAGGGAGAAGAAATGTGTGGGAAATATCAGAAAGGGAGACAGAACATAAAGACTCCTAACTCTGGGAAACAAACTAGGGGTGGTGGAAGGGGAGGAGGGCAAGGGGTGGGGGTGAATGGGTGACGGGCACTGAGGGGGGCACTTGATGGGATGAGCACTGGGTGTTATTCTGTATGTTGGTAAATTGAACACCAATAAAAAATAAATTTATAAAAAAAGAGAAATATTTTAGTAGCTCATTTTGTTTTTTCACTTTCTTATTTCTCTCATTGACATGATGGCCTTTGATGTTTGGCTGGCTTATTTGAGGGAGGAGGTGTACACTAGGTTGGGGGCCTTAAGTTCAACTTTCAGTTTGGGGATTAAGAAGTCTAAAGCAGCTCTAAGAAGTATATTAGTTTGAAATGGATTCAAGGGCAAGTAATTGAAAACCTGCCTCAGAGTGAACTAGACACCTACGGGTTATTTTCTTCCCAGATAATCGGAATTCGGAGGTAGACATTTTCCTGCCTGTGTTCAGCAGCATGATGACATCAAGGCCAGTGTATCTGAAAGTACCTTACCTTTTCCCATGATTTTTTTTTTATTTTAGATTTTTAAAAATATTTATTCATTTGAAAGAGAGAGACAGAAGGAGCACAAGCGGTGGGGGAGGAGGGGGAGAGGAAGAAGCAGACTCCCTGCTGAGCTAGGAGTCCAATGTGGGGATGGATCCCAGGACCTGGAGATCATGACCTGAGCCCAAAGCAGATGCTTAACTATCTGAGTCACTCATTGCCCCACCCTTTCCCATGATTGCTATCATTGGGTCCAAGATGGATGTCCCAGTTCCAGATTTCACAACTATCTTTAAATAAGCAATGGGGGGAAGGAGGAAAAAAAGAATAGTACTAATCACACTTGCTTCCTTCATCAAAAAATGGGCAACTTCATTCTAGAAGGCTTCATCACAATTTTGTTATATCTCTGTTGGTAAAAGAATGTCATATGACCACTCCTAGATGCAAGAAAGGCTGGGAAAGCAAGTATATAGCTTTCCTAATCCCTGTGGTAGAGGTAGCAAGGTAGGAGTGGTTTGAGGTGTACTGGTTTTAAGCAGTGGGTGTTATTTGTCATGGAACAAAAGACTACTAGAGGTGGGAATATGTTTTACATTAATGGTCCCATTAAGTTATCACAATGATGCTGTAGATGGGTGTTTTTATTATCCCCGTTTTACAAAGATGAGGAAACTGAGATTAGCTAATTTGTACTAACTAGTCAGTTACTAGGATTCAAACTAGATAGTTGCAGGGTTCCACACTACTTGTTGAAATTCAAACTCTTTCTTTAAAAAAAATGCAGCATTTATGCTCTTATTGTGCTATTACCGCTGACTTAAAAATCAAGTCTTGTAGACTTTTATGTCAAGACTTAAAAACGTATTTTGAACAATGGTAACATGACTGGAATAAACATATCACTTTCTAAAGATAACAAAATGAAAGTGATGGTCCGTTGAATCTGCAAATTTTCTTTTTAAAAAATTCATCTTATTTTTCTTTTTAAAGATTTTATTTATTCATGAGAGACACAGGCACAGAGTCAGATTCCCTGAGGAGAGCCTGATGTGGGACTTGATCCCAGGACCCCGGGAGGCCCTGGGCTGAAGGTGGTGCTAAACCGCTGAGCCACTCGGGCTGCCCCAAGTCTTCTGTTTTTATTCTTGCCTCACTAGTTTTGGTTTCTCTTTTTATTCAGGGACCCATTTCCTGAGTATTACTAGGTATTTGACAAATAGAACTTAATGTACTTCAATAAAATTGTTACTCTAACATTTTCAGGGACTACTTAGTAGAGGTTATTTGTGCAATAATCATATACTAACAGAATTAAGTAGTCAAATGTCTAATAAATATAATTTTCAAATACAAATTTGTTCTTACTCTGCTTCAACTTCTGTGTGATTTTTTTAAAAAAGATTTTATTTATTTATTCATGAGAGACACACAGAGAGAGACAGAGACATAGGCAGAGGGAGAAGCAGGTTCCCCGCAGGGAGCCTGATGTGGGATTCCATCCCTAGACCTTAGTATCACAACCTAAGCCTAACTAAGGCAGATGCTCAACTGCTGAGCCACCCAGGCGTCCCCTGTGTGATTTTTCTAATGGTTCTGTCAAAATGACTTTCTTTCCGATCCTAAACCAGCTTATATGATTTGTAAAATGGCAAGGGTTAATTAAGAGATCAATCACATTGCTCCTTTTTATTTACTCTTTTGGGAGGAGCTGTGTCACTGTATCAGAGCTGTTAGTTAAACCATCAACATGACATTATTGCTCTGCAAACATTGAAAATTTCCTTCATCTTGACTAAGGTTTTTGCGGCTGGCTAAAAGTGAATGCAAGGAACATACATTCACAGTTATATATATATTTTAAAGTAGACCAGTAAATATGGACATTTTTGGTTTTAGAGTCAAAATTTTCATTGCTGGAGACCAGCAGGATACCATGACTAGGGTACACCATTATAGGCTTATCAGGATACCAGCCACTCCATTTTTACACTTTGATTTCAACCTGCCTCCTTTCCCACCAGTGTCAGCCCGGTGCTGGCTACAGAATATACCTACCCTCAGCTTCCCCACAGACACCCCATGGAGGACTGTGTCATTCGAAGTATACTGACATGCCCATTTCTCTCCCACTCCTCCCTTGCTATCTGTAACCTGAGAGGAAGGAGAGATTGGAGGTGAATACAGGCCTCTGGGCAACCAGTAGGATTTTATGCTTACTTTTGTGATGTGTGCATTTAGAATCATACCTTCTTTCTCTGGATCTTTCATTAGCAGCACAGGCATAAAACATTTGTGCACTGAGTAACATGGGCCCCATAGCATTTCAGGGTGTTTTCTTAGGGCCATTCTGAACATTGCCTTGACCCTAAATGTCTTCTTCCGCCTCTTTGACAAAACAATTAAACTATGTCCTATTTGCCCATGTCACTCCACAGTTGATAGAGCCCTATCACTAACATCATATTGTCTAATCTTTTTGAAGCTGTATATGCCTAGTAATTTTTTTTAAAGATTTATTGGTCCATTACTTTAACTGAGGTAAAGAAACCTTTTAAAATTTACGATAGTTTGTCAAGTAATATAAATTCTTTTGTTTACTTCAAAATGTAATACTCATCTCATTGTAAACAATGGACAGAATTTTTTTGTACACAGATATATGGAAAAAAGTGGACAAAAAGACCTCATGCCAGCATCAACAAATGCAACAAAACCTTTATTTTTTTCTTTTTACAATTTCTGAACTCCATAACAAAGAAAAAAAGGCTGAATTTTTCCCCCAAGTTTTTATTTAAATTTCAGTTAGTTATTATACAGTGTAATATTAGTTTCAGGTGTAGAATGAAAAAAGTTTGGTAGCTTTATGAAACAAAGACTTTGATCTGTAAATAAATCACTTTCTCATTTACACACATACTTGAGCACTTTTTTTATGGCTTTTGATGTGGCTTGCTGGCAGCATGGAGAGAAGAGAACACATGTACATGGAAACTTTATCAGTATCTGTTTTTTTCTTTTAAAATTTTAAAGGTAAAGATTGATTTCTAAAAGTAAGAAATAAAGTCCATAATTTGAGCATGACTTAAGTAAAAGTTTTTAATCTCTTTTTCAGTAGTTAAAAAGTTAGTTTGCTAGCAATTTATTTCATGGGAATGAATATATCAGATGTACATCATCTCCCGATGCATTCCCAACGCACAGACAGTAGGGGGCAGGCACACAGAAGTACAATGGACAGGCTGACTACTGGACAGGACTAAGACCTCAGGGGTGTCCAGGCGACTGGTGCTGATTGTTAAGAGTTGCTGGTTTGTTCAGCAAAAGCCCAGCTGACACAGACATCATTGCATCACACTGATTCACATTTTGGTTGCCATCTACTTTCCCCTCCCCATTTCTACATTGGTGAAAAGGCAATCTTCCTTTTCTACTTTCACTATCATTGTGACTGTAGGGTTAGTCTGAGACTGTGAACCATCTGTCAGATAGGGGTGTTGACAGGTATTGTCTTCTCTGCCTTGGTCTGCAGGTAACCCAGAATCACCTGGTGAGAGTGTGGCACTGCTGGGCAAGGTACATGTGTAATACTGAATCATTGGTTTTAATATTAAAGGCTCAGTTATGATGGACCAAATTATGTGAGTCAACATATAGGTTTTAGGTTTTTGGCATTTCAACCTATGGAGAACCTCCATCTGAAGCATGCTGCTCTGAGGCCCCTGCAGTATCTTTTAAAAGGCTGTTCTGAAGAACTGGCATGAACCTTTAATAGGTCATAGCTAGAATTCTTTGTATCTGTATGATCTGTCAGTGCTGATACCATACATCCTCTACAATCAAAAGTGTGCCCAAGGCACTAAATGTATCTTTTACATTTTAAAACAACAACAAAAAGTTTTTGTGGTCCTTGTTTAGAGTAATTCTTTAAAACAAAGGATGAAATGGGCTCTGAGAAGTTGAGTAACTCTTCCTGAAGGTCACCATTAAGTGATAGATCATTAGCCATTTGCTCTAAGTCCAAAGTCCTTTCCACAATATCAACAAATTGTAGACACGGAAACAAATAACACTTTTGGAGACAAAATCCCTTAAAGAAATAAGCCTTTTATGTACATTTAGAGATGAAGCTTAAAATGCAAATCTTCTCTCGAGAGTGGGAAAGCATGAGCAAATGAGTACCATAGGCTCTTATTTATTCAAAAAATTAAATTGATTTCAGGATTATAGATTTAAGACATGGTAGTTAATAGAGAAGTTCTAGATTAAAAATGCACATCTGTATATGCATATATGTTTCCTCAGAAAATATATTGTTTTGGATGTTTGTCCATTTCTTAGTTACCCATTTACATATTGTGTGCACAGTTACTTTAGTACAATCCCTACACTTCAAGTCACCATATTATTTTTTAATTACTTTATGACTAATTTTCAATTAATTACAATAATTAACTAACTAGCCAATAAAGCACAAAAAATTACAGATTTTTGAATATGGTTCCAGGAATAGTTCAGTTTTCACACTTAATATCTGAATCTCATATTTATCACATGTAGCATGAAACTACTTCTGTTTAAAAGAATATATTCACTGCAAACAGTATGACAAAAAGCAATAAGTGTACTTCCCTCTGTCATATAAAGATGTGACATTTCCCTAAAAAATTTCTTGCACTTAAAAATATAGTTAATAATATGGTAATAACTGTGAATGGTAGCAGATGGTAGTAGGTTTATCGTGATTATCACTTCATAATTCCATAAATGTTGAATCACTATGTCGTACATCTGAAACTAATATAAGATTGTATGTCAGCTACACTTCAATTTTTTTAAAAAAATGAAATTCCCTGTATATAGAAGTTCTAGACCTTCTCTACTTGTAAATCTAAGTGTATCCTTTCTCAGACAATAGTTTCCCCTTGGGCTTTGGTACATTTCATATAAAGAAAAATACAGACAGTGGAAATAGACATAGTAGAGTTCAAGTGCAGTAGCTCATCATGTGTATGTTGCTGGGCAAGTATAATGGGGACCTCCTCCTCTGGGTTTCAGTGCCTAAGGGTGGCAAGGGTACAAAAAGTGCAAGAAGTCAAGGAAATACAGACTTTTCCCTCAATGAGAAAGATGCCATAAATCAACATGAGCAGAATGATTAAGAAAGTTTTCTGGACTCAACTCTGCAGATGGTGCATTTAGCTCTCACTTGAGTTTTCAACATTGGCTTAAAAAAAGGATTTCACATCAGTTTTTGTTTCTTTTGGAAAGCTCCCATGTATGATTAATTGATTGCATTTCTGAAGAACAGAATTAATGATGTTTGGTTCACTTTTCCAGGAGGTGCTGGAGCCAAAAGACTACTGCTAGTGAAGGCATTTGTAAGGTCTCAGAAGGTTAGGACGGTACGAATGCTGTAAAAGGAAATAAAAGATTATTAATTGTTTTAATGTTCAGATAACCCACAGTCTTCCATGTTGAGAGTCCAAGGAGCATTCGATGTGTCTCAGTGAAAAGCTGTCTGTGGTTCCTAATACTTCATTCCGATCCCTATACATACAAGTAAGGTAGTAGGGTGGGTCCTTTATTGCTGGTTCTTTCTTGGGTTTTCTTCAGTGTTAAGCTCAATAACATCCTGAATATGACTGTCATTTAGGCTTCATTGTATATTAACATCCTAAAAAAAATCACTTTTGAGAGCATGTACATCTGGCATAATAATACAAAACAGAGGGTAATGACATGTAATAAATTCTTGCTATCTGTCACATACTTTGTAGATGCTTTTTGTACATTTTATCATTTAAACCTCACCTAAAACAACCATGCTATGAAGCAGGTCCTAATATTTCCATTTTAGAGATTAAAAATACTGAGAGAGAGATTTATAACTTTTCTAAGTCACATATCTTGTGTGGGGTGTTGCAATATAAACCTAAAGTTGCACAAATGACAAAATGATAGAAACTTGCCTGAAGGCACCATAAATGTAATAAAGACCATCTTGAAGGTTTACTAGAGCTTTGATAAAGAAATGTTGAAGGATTCTTCGAAATAGATAATAAAACTGATTTGTATTCAGATATTTCATTCTTGTGGAGATCAGAAGTATAACATTTACACTGGAAGTACTGTCCTTCCTAAAAACTATCTTCTGATGGATATATACTTTTAGAAAAAGATGGTCTTTGTGCCTTAAAAAATTATATATATATATACTTATAGTTAATAGGGGAAATATATGTAATTTTGGAAACTGAAAGATAGTAGTGAAGAAGAAAGTAAAAATCACTTGTAATATCATGCCTAGAAATAGTCAGTGTTAATATTTTCTTGAATTTTGATCATTTTTTTTCTAGACATATGTCAGTTTTTTACTGCTCATATTGAAAACTTGGGGTCATATTATATTTATAAATTTGTATTCCTAATCCTGTGGCCTCAAATTATAATTTGAGAATTTCTTAATATAATGAAGTAACTTCTTTTTAATGGCTTTATTACTTTCTAGTACATGGTTGGAATTTATTTAACCACCCCTTTAATGTTGGACTTTTAGTGTGTTTCCAAGTTTTGATATCATAAACAACAGATGAGGTGCTTAAATAAATGTGTATTTGCATCTCTGATTATTTCTGTAGAATAGCTTCCTAGAAATGGAATTGCTGGGACAAAGGAGCTAAGCTTTTTTAAAGTTTTTTTTTTTTTTTTTTTTTTTTTTTTAAGATTTTATTTACTTATTCATGAGAGACATAGAGAGAGAGAGAGGCAGAGACACAGGCAGAGGGAGAAGCCGACTCACCTCAAGGAGCCCGACGTGGGACTCGATCCCGGGACTCCAGGATCACGCCCCAGGCCAAAGGCAGGCGCTAAACCACTGAGCCACCCAGGCACCCCTTTTAAAGGTTTCTGACTCAAATTGCTTTCCAGAAAGGGTGTAATCTGGTGCTCTCCTTTCTCAATAAGATTTGTCAGGCTGCCCAGTAAATTATGTAATGTGTGAGAGTGGTTAAGAAATTCTGTTTACAGTTGAAAGTCTCATGAGAGTTGTGAGATAGTAGAAAAAGCATGGGCGATGCAGCTAGAAGGTGGGAGTTAGCTCAAACTGCCTATTACAACTTGTGCCTCATCTGTAAATGTGGATGACAAAATTCTTCCTTTTTTAGGTGGTGATTATACTTAAATGTTACAGGTAGGAAATGGAATTGGCTTATTTTCCTAATCTTCGAAGAAAATGTAAGACTTCAGTGTTTAAAAGAGCATTCCCCTTTACCATACAGGCATACCTCATTCTGTTGCTCCTTGCAGACACTGAGTTTTTTACAGATTGAAAGCCTGTGGCAACCCTGTGTTGAGCAAGTCTGCGGGTACTATTTTTCCAACAGCTTCTGCTCATTTCCTGTCTCTGTGTCACATTTTGGTAATTCTTACATTTCAAACCTTTTCATTGTTGTTATATTTGTTATGGTGGTCTGTGATTAGTGATCTTTGATGTTATTATATAATTGTTTTGGGGCTCCCACGAATGCACTCATACAAGACAATGAACTTAATCCATAAATAATCCATGTATTCTGATTGCCACCGGCCATTCCCCTCTCTCTCTCTGTCTTTCCTGGGCCTCTCTGTTGCTTGAGACACACCAATATTGAAATCAGGTCAATTAATAACACTACAGTGGTCTCTAAAGTGTTCTAGTGAAAGGAAGAATCAATTGATGTTACAAACTTCATTACTGCCTTATTTTAAGAAACTGCCCCAGTCACCCCAAACTTCAGCAACCTCCACCATGATCAGTCATCAGCCAGCAACACTGAGGCAAGACCCTCCACCAGCAAAAAGATTTCTGACGAATGAAAATGCAGATGATGGGTTAGCATTTTTTAGCAACACAATATTTTTTCATTAAGGTATGTATATGTTTTTAGATATAACACAATTGTACACATACTAGATTGCAATATAGTATAAAAATAACTCTCATATCCACTAGGAAAGCAAAACTTCCTTTGACTCCCTTTACTGAAATATTTGCTTTATTTATTTTCATTTATTCAGTCTGGAACTGAACCCACAATATCTCTAAGGTACGCCTATAATTTTTATTTGTGAAAAGTCTTTGTAAACTGGAAAAATAAATAACAATAGCATTTTTAATTAGAAAATTAGTGATATTTGGGGGTGCCTGGGTGGCTCAGGTTTAAGTGTCCGACTGTTGGTTTGGACTTAGGTCATTATCTCATGGGTGGTAAGATGGAGCCCCAAGTGGGGCTCTGCGCTCAGTGGGATTCTGCTTGAAGAGTCTCTCTGCCCCTCCCCTCATTCATGTGCTTGCACTCTCTCTTTCACAAATAAATAAATCTTTTTAAAAAATTAATGTTATCTGTATAGAAAAAAAAAATCTCAAGGTAGCTCCACCTTCTTCCATAATGAGTAAGTTCTTATATAATTTAAATTCACAGCCATTAATAGTCAACCTTTTTAGGTGGCCAGGCAGGGCTGCAGTGACTCCAGGTTCTAATTAAGACTGTGTGGCTCTGATTCTTTTTCCTTGCAATGGTGACTGTTCTCTTGTAAATAAAGCTAAGTGCTCTGATTCATTGCAGATTCATTGCAACCAAGATAATTTGGCTTCAGTAGAACAGGAAATGCAAAGCAAAACTACTGTTTTAGTTTGTCACAACATGATCTCAATGTTCTACATCCAAAGACTGAACTAATAATGGAGAACGAAGGCACTCTTATGTTTTTATTTTGTTTTCATTCTTCCACCATTTTTCTCTATTGGCCAATCCTTACCATAAAAAATTAATAACTACCTCTTTCCAGAGCGAAGCAGGTCAAATCCTTCATTTATTTTTTCAAAAGGTAAAACGTGGGTTATTAATGACTCCAGTGGAAACTTCTTAGCCATAAAATCAGCCACAAGTTTGGGGACAGAATCTTTACTCTTAAAGCCTGAAAAGAAAGTGACATCATTGTAAGATTCAGCCATGGGTAAGGGGGGAATTGGAGAGACTTTCCAAGCAGAATTAAAATGAGTTTATAGAAAGTACTACATCCCACAGACTAATACTACTGAGGTTAATAAGAGATAGTGTTGCAATATCCTTTTGCCTTTGGTTAGACTTTTTAAAAATTCACCCAGATAAACCAGGGTCCTAAATTGTTAGCTCTCTCTTAGAGAAGTTATACTATGGGTGGTTATTCCCAAAGCCAAGGAGAAAACTTAGCAATTGCCTAAATTTAGGTGATGAAAGCACACATAAATTACTGCTATAGATTTCCTGGGTCCTGTGAGGTATTTTAGTGCCTTGTGCAGTCATGGATATAAAAGAAGGGTACTGAAATATTCTAGTTAGTTTTTGGGAAAATCAAAAAGTGTTTTGGGAGCTTCTGTGTGCCAGATCCATATTTAGTTGATTTGGAGCCTATAACTATAAAGGGATTTTTTAATTTCCTTTTAACTTGGCTGCTTTTTAAAACCTGACTTTGTCACTTATAAAAGGAGAGAACTCCTGAGGTTAATAATAAGAATTCAGCCATCAAGCCTAACTACCTACCACCAAAAATTGCTCCTTTCCAGCTACGTCCAGTCAATAGCAACATGGGGTTCATAGAGAGACTTTGTGAATTAGGAGGTACTCCTACAATGACGCTTACACCATATGACTCTTGACAGCAGGACAAGGCAGCCACCTAGAATAAGATTAATAGCATCATTAAAGTGAATTTTCTGATAGTCTCGCCAAAGATGCACAGTATCATGTAATACTGATCTAGCTAGATCATGAATGTGTGCAGGGAAGAGATTACGTTTTTTGCTTCTTCATTCCCCATTGTGTGTAGGTGATTTTAGGAAATGCCTAGAAAATACTTTTTTCAGTAAAAACAGCAGATGGATAAATTTGTATGTGTTTAATTTTTCCTTATAAAATAATAGAGGTGAACATCATTACAAACATAGCTATATAAAGTCTGATTCCTCAAATAAAAGTAGTGTTTTGTCATCACATGGCTCTTAGGCAGTCAATGAGTTTGATTAAGTCATTTTTCCTTTATTTATCTAGTACCTATTTTGTTTTTTTTTTATTTATTTTTTATTTATTTTTTTTTCTAGTACCTATTTTGAACCCAGTACTTTGAGCCATGTGTTTTGTTGGCAGACAAGATAATAAGGTCATTTATATCATCAAAATTGGTCTCTTGTCCACTTGATGTTCTCCAGGAACTTCAAAAGAAAGGCTTCCCCTTCCAGTCAAGTTTTTAAACATGTTCCATAGTAAGAGAATTATTGAGGACCTGCCCCCCACCCCCACAATATATAATGATTAATCCTTTGATTTTGGAGTATGATGTATAGAAGACCAGGTAACCTTAGAACATGTGGCTGTTGGATATTTGGTATCTTCAGGTGAAGTAACAATCCAATTTCACAGAAGAAAATCAAGGGAAAACAGGAGAAAAAGGGCATAAGCAGAAATGCTACCACTTGGATAAAGTTGAATTCTCTTGGAACCATCTGAAGTTGGCATATTGTCCCAAGTCAAGGCCACAAAGAGCTTTACTTGTAGGGTGGTGCTCCCTATTACCAATACTGCTGAGAGTTACTGGAGAACCTCAAAAGGGGGATTTGTTGGTTTCTGGGGACTTTTTCAGTAGGATTCTAGAAAATTCTGATTAGGTGGAATATAGCTGGAGATGTGTTCCTCATGCAGTTGATGATACTAATAATTATTTGAAAGTAATGTTATATATGTTCCAAAGATGATGTAAATACTGAAAGATATCAGAACTAGTACTGCATATCAATAACTCTAGTTAATATTTATTGAGTTTACTATCTGACAGGTGGCTTTGTGCTAAGTATTTTATATACATTAGCTCATAATTTATAAACAGTCCTATGAGATATGTATCTCTTAAACTTTTTTTGGTGGAAAAGTTTGTTGACTTTCTAAAGTATTCAGCCCAACACAAAGATATTGGGTGTTTACTATGTGCCAGGCACTGTGCTGTATGTTGTGGCAAAATGAGGCAGTGTGGTAAATGGTAAAATGCAATATTTTTGTTAATAAAATGATGCTGGTCTAAAATTGGCCATTATTCCTTCTGGCCAAAGTATGATATGTTAAAAAAAAAACCAAAATTTATTAAAATATAAAAAATTGTTAAACCACTTTATTAAGAGTGGGGGAAAATATCAAACTTGCCAATTTGAAAACAAAATTTGTATTGTCTATATTTATTTGAGCTTGAATTCTCTTACTAAAAATTAACAAAGTAAATTTATAATGGCTTAATTAAAAAAAGACCCTCTTCTCTAAAGGGGAAATATTACTTGAGGCAGATTTGCTTAGCTGGTAGAATTAAAGATTTCTTATAGTAATAAACTGAATATCCTAGGTAACCAACAAGAGATGGAAAATCACCATTCATAGTTTTAAAAATATTATTTATATATAATATTTATATTCTGCTGCCTAAAAGTACACTCTGGAATGTAGAAGCATATATCTCAGGGCATTTCATATTACATACCATAGTGTCAAGCCGCCCAATGACTTCAAATGAAAAATCCACACCGCCACCACTTATTTCCTTCAGCACCTCCTGGATTGGTTCCTTGTAGTCCTGAGGGCTAATGCACTCAGTGGCACCCACCTCTTTGGCCTTTGCAAACTTGTCTTTGTTGATGTCCACCCCAATAATCCTGGCTGCTCCGGCTGCTTTACAGCCCATGATAACAGACAGGCCGACTCCTCCAAGGCCAAACACGGCACAGGTGGAGCCTTGGGTGACCTGTGTTTTCAGGAAATGCAAAAATGGGTTAAATAATGATTACTAGAAGTGCCTAAGTTGCATAAAGTGCCATGCCTTGTCCATTATGAGGAGCTATTCATACTCTTACGTCCAACCTTCTGTCAAATCTCTTTTGGCTTTAGTTGTTTAAACTAAGGGGATGAACTAGATGAGTGGTTCTCAAACTCTGCTGAACATTAGACTAACCTGGGGAGCTTTAAAACATCTCAATGCCCAGGTCACAGCTCATAACCAATTCCATCAGAATCTCTGCAGGTGGGATCTAGTTCCCAGGTGACTCCAATGGGAAGCCCAGGCTGGAAGCCAGTGGATTAGGTGATCTTTAAGCTCTAAATTCTTTTTTTTTTTTTAAATTTTTATTTTATTCATGATAGTCACAGAGAGAGAGAGAGAGAGAGAGAGAGAGAGAGAGAGAGGCAGAGACACAGGCAGAGGGAGAAGCAGGCTCCATGCACCGGGAGCCCGACGTGGGACTCGATCCCGGGTCTCCAGGATCGCGCCCTGGGCCAAAGGCAGGCGCCAAACCGCTGCGCCACCCAGGGATCCCAAGCTCTAAATCCTAATGACTACCATCTTGCAAAAAAATCTAGTAGCTCAAATCCATTGACAGTCAGTTTTAGTATTTCACACACAGAAATGCAAGTTTTGGGAAATGAAATAATAAGTGGAAAAGATTATTCTGGGATACTGAAAAATAATCCAGTCAAACCCTCAACAATTAACTCTTTCATTCATTACTTTCAGTATCATGACTGGTATCATGAGACCAGAAATTAGCTGTGAAATAGAAAAGTTATCCTTAGCTTAGAGGAGAGCCTAAGAACAGGGGAAATTTAACAGATAATTAAGATAATACAGCTTGAGACCTCTGTGATCTTAGTGTGTTGTTATCCTTGCTTTTAAGAATATACTAATAAACAATAGTGCAATGAAAAATTGTGTATTTAAAAATGGTTGAGATTAATTATTACGAGTGTCCTCAGCTTCTGCTCTATGTAGACTGAATTAGACCATCTTCTCAAACAGATGGTGTATTTTCACAAGGAACTTAGTGCTAGAGCCACAGAAAATTTGGAAAACATGTGCTCTCAATTGCTTAAACTGGCTAGGGAGGGTTTAGTAAACTAGACTGCTATAGTCTGCAGTCAGTGTGGGAAAAATATTTCTCCTGTCCCAAGTGATCATTCTATGGGATACAATAACACTTTTGACCTTACTTAGAAAAATTTGAGACCTGTGATTGTGATTTAAAGGTGCAGATAATTATGTGTCATCATGGTTTAAGATTCAGCAGGAGTTTGAGAAATAGGCTAGTTGTAGCTCCCATACGAACCAGCTGTGAGATTTTGGGCAGTAGGTTTGTCTCTCGGCCTCCATTTCATAAAATGAATGGATATTGCTAGATTTCCAGTATTTTGGGAAGAGAGGCCTTTAAAGAACTTCTCTTTAAAAATCTACTGCCTCGTGTGTATGTGTGTGTGTGTGTGTGTGTGTGTTCATGGCAGGAGATGAGATGTATCAGTGAAATCCCCTAATGATTGGAATAGATGCAAAATGCATTACTGAAGCATAATTACTTCTCTTAATGGGATCCACAGAGTGGGTGGGTTGGTGACTTTTGGTTTGGAGGTGTATCAGATAAGGCTTTGAATCTACTTTTGATCCTAGTTTTGGGAGTAGAGGATCCATGACTAGGTGCTCCTCAGAGGTGATCCCTTCATTTCAGTTACTTTTGTTGCCTCAAAAGCTAGCTGAACCTATGATACCTGATGCATGTTGGTGCTAACAGTACAATTACTAAATGAACTCCTTGCTCTAAAATTTAGTAGTCACATAAAGAACAAATATAGAAAATAATTGTTGAAAATTATATCTTTACTTTTTCTTAACTAAGCATTAGTCACTTTTTCATCCGTGATAAACAGATAAATTTTCTAGGATATGCTCTTAAATCCCTTCTGAGGCCATTTTCCACTCATAACTGATACTCTAAATTTTGTAGAGTTTTTCAGTTTTATTGTGGTAATGGGGGAAAGCTACCAATAAATCTATGAAGAATGATCTCTGATTATTGTGAGAAATTGCTCTCCTTTCAGTTCCTGACAGTCCGAAGGTAACCAGTTTTGTCATTCATCGCCATTTCTACCTTGGCAATGTTGACTGCAGACCCATAACCAGTAGAAAATCCACAGCCAATGAGACAGACTTTCTCCAGTGGTGAGGCTGCATCGATCTTGGCCACTGAAAACTCATCCACCACCGTATACTGGGAGAAGGTGCTGATGCCGAGGAAATGGTAGATGGGCTTCCCTCTGCAGGTGAACCTGATAGTACCATCTTGCAAGGTCCCCCGAGGTTTGTTCAGACTGGCCAGTATAACACAGAGAGACACACAGGAAGTGAGACAGGAACATAGATGATGTGCAAAACCATTGACTGAATGAGGAGAGTATCAGAAACGTACTCGTTTTTCACGCAGAGGTTGCCTTGCGGGTGTTTACAAACATTGCATTTTCCACACTGGGGAGTAAAGAGTGGAATGACTTTGTCACCTGGAGGGTACAAAACAAATTCTTAAATCAGCACAGAACAGTTTCCATACCCCGATTTGGAGGCTCAGGACATAGACTTAATTTTTCTTATTTTGTCTCTTTGGACCTGATGAAGATAGTACTCAGGAAATTGGAAATAGAAATTATTTGTTTATGAACTTTGGCAGGCTCTGCATTTCTCAATCCTTACATGTCTCCAGGATCTAACCTGGTGCCTGACATCTGGTAGGTAATCAGTAGGCACTTGCTAAAGGAGAGAATTTATGACTGCATGAATGCATACATGTCTGAGTCCAGCAGGGAGGGAAGAAAGGAGGAAGACCTTCTGCAAGGTCTTTCCAGGCTGGAAGATCTTGGGGTTCTGAACTGAGGCAGATTCCCTAAGTATCAATTCTGTACCTGGTTTTACTGTAGTCACCCCTTCTCCAATGCTTTCCACAATGCCGGCAGCCTCATGGCCTAAGATTATGGGGAGAGGCACAGCAAGTGCTCCAGTAACCACGTGATCATCAGAGCGACAGATTCCTGAGGCCACCATCTACACAGTAAAGGGAGGATGATTAGATTTAGAAAAAGATTAGGAACCTTTCCTGTTCCTCATCAAACAATTTGGAATAGTCTGTGAAATAACTGTTTCTGAAATACTTAGGTCTTATTGTGTCCTTTTTTTATAGAAGTAGAAATTCAGATCAGAACTAAGAAAATTATCACACGTTCTATCATCTAATGCTAGTTGATTTTCAGATCTTGATGAATATCCCTTTGAATTTTTTCCCTGTACAAACACATAAGTTCTTTTTTATTTTATTAGGATTATACCATATATACTCTGGTTCCTTTTTATTTTTTTTTCTGGTTCCTTTTTAAAAACGTAATGATTTGTATTTATATCTCTCCTTGACAATGAATATAATCCCACTATTTGGATCACCATATAAAAAGTTCCTCTTAAATGGATTTTTGCTTATTTTCATTTCTACTATTTTCTGAATTTTTTAAACCTAAAACTAAATAGAAATGGAAAAATGTTTCACCTTAATACGAACTTCATGTGCCTTAGGGGGTGCGACCTCCACCTCTTCAATGGAAAAAGGTTTCTTTAACTCCCGTAGTACAGCTGCTTTGCATTTGATTACCTGGAAATTGAAGAGAAAGATGATACCAGTTTTAAAGTCAGGGATGGTGACTTTTATTTTTTTATGTGCAATATCTAGCCCCATGTCTGGAACCTAACAGGGTTCTATAGAAATGAAGAACCTCTGATTTACAAAGAGAATAAAAATACCTTAAAAAAAAAAACAGGCAAAGCAAAAACATAAGAGAAACAGAATTAACTATAATGAGACATTGAGATAAAATGGAATATATTCTTTGAGGCCACCTTTATGATTTTTTACTCCAAGCGTTGTTTCTTCCTGATATATATTTTTAAAGGTTTTATTTATTTATTCATGCGAGACACAAAGACATAGGCAGAGGGAGAAGCTCCCCGCGGAGAACCCAATGTGGTACTCAATCCCAGACCCCTGAGATCATACCCTGAGCCAAAGGTAGATGCTCAACCACTGAGAACCCACGTGACCCTTCCGGATATTTCTTTCTTTCTTTCTTTCTTTCTTTCTTTCTTTCTTTCTTTCTTTCTTTCTTCTTTCTTTCTTTCTTTCTTTCTTTCTTTCTTCTTTTTTTCTTTTTTAAGATTTTACTATTCATGAGAGGGGAGGGGGTCAGAGGGAGAAGCAGGCGCTATCCAGGGAGCCCGACCTGGGACTCGATCTCGGGTCTCCAGGATCACGCCCTGGGCTGAAGGTGGCGCTAAACCGCTGAGCCACCCAGGCTGCCCCATATTTCTTAATGTAGTCCTTAAATGGGTTGTTAACCCACAACTGTTGGCTGGTGCATGAAGTTCGAAATCGATGTGATTTCGCTGATTGCCGACAGATGTAGTGCTCTTTGCCAGATCTGTTGCCCTTTTGCTCAAGTCTCTGCTGAAGCCCAAACTATCTGACTTTATGATTACCTTTGCACATTTGCTTAGGCGCCTTCTCTTTCTCTAGTTGCCTGTTCTCTTCCTTTGACTTTGTCTTGCCTACTGCTTACGTGTGCTACTTGTTTGCATCACTCATTTGATAGCTGCGGTAGTGCTGTTTTGTCATCTAATTTATGTGCAGAAATTCCTTCTAGATTAGATTTGCAACACAAACTGCAGAGGTTACAGCCGTATACACCTGCTCACACACACTCACAGATCCATGTATATATTGAAAAATGCAAGAAAGGTGTGCTTGAATTTCTGGCTAGCTTACCCCTGGAGGTTCTTAAAAATAAAAGTTGAAAACGTTTTTAGTGCTCACGAATGCAATATAAAACTTGTCTTCCTTGTTGCAAAGCTTGTACAGTTAAGGGAGGTTTTTCCTAGAAAGAGTTAACATAATTGCAAATATGATAAAAATTTTCCAATAGAGATTTAGCCTTTTGACAGTTTATTTTCATTATTTATGTCAAATCCTCCTACTTTGCAAGGTTTTTGCTATGGTCAATCCCACAAAAATGTGAAAATTCTTGGAAATAATACACTAATGGTAGATAGGTCCTAATTATAGGGTACTATTCTTCGGCAAGTTACATGCTTGATCTTTAAACCTCAGAATGATGCTACCAGGTCAGTATTATTGAATTACTGGTTTTATTTTACAGAAGACTGAGGCTTAATTGACTGTAATTGAGTAATTTTCTCAAAGTCACAAAGCTGACTGTCCAGAGAATAAGATCAATCCAACTTAAGAAAAAAATTGTCCAACTTAATTTTTTTACTACCTTATGGTAATGAAAGATTAACAAAGGTTAAATAATAATAACATCAACAATAATGGCAGTGACTAAGATTTATTGAATTATTTCTATATATCCAGGCACCATTCTAAGTGCTTAACAGCATTAATTTATTAAATTCTCACCACCACCTTATAAAATAGATATCATTATTGCCACTTAGCTTCTGAGGGAATATAATGCAGGAGGGCAAACATAAATGGTGTTATCACAAAGCAAAAAGTGATTGATGTTGCATCGAAGGGGGTGGATTGTTTTCTTAAATATATTTGGCTTACACTTTCACTTTCAGACCTTCTTCTTTTTTTTTTTTCAGACCTTCTTCTTTTAAGCTGAGTTTTGGCATTTTTAATTTTCCTTTTTCCTAACTGTTCTTCATTTGAAATATAATGCCATTGTAAAGGCTAACTAGTAATGAGTGAAAAATAAAGAGAACTGGAATGAGAAAACTGGTAGTTGGCAACCCGTGCAATTTCCAACCAATCCTGCTGATTGGGAGTGTTGTGTCACAGTGTGTGTAGAAACCTCAGAATCGTTAAGTTATAGCAAGATAGTATATTGTGTGATCCACTCCTAACTAATACATGTACTAGAAACAGTTGCACAGGCTTTTGTAATTGAGCAGTTAAACAACATGAATTGCTTATATTGAAGGACCACATGCATTTCTTTGCCCCTGTGAGCATATTGAACAAATAAACATGAATCCATGGAAGACTTAGAGTCAGTTATCAATGTTTCCATTGCTAATAAGGGATTCTGACTGTATCACTGTTATTATTATTTCTTTAAAAAATGGAAAAGATATTATTCCATAGGATTTCTATGGATTATGCCACAATAAGACCCTTTAAATTCAGAATTTGCATGTTGATGTTGGTTTGCTTAACCTTGGATGATTCTAATGCTTTGAAATCAGTATGCCTTTTGTAAGAGATTTCATAGTAGGCTTCAAAGGATAAAGCCCTCTGAATCAAATTCCTCTTATAGAACTTTTGTCAGATGTAACTTTCGTATGTTCCAAAAAAATAACACATTTAAATTATGATTTCTTAATATAAAGATAACTTCTTGATTAAAAACATAGAATTTTATGTTTGCAAATTATTCATGATTGATCATAACTACTGCACATTAATATAGGAAGTAAAGACTATTAGATACAGGTGCTATTCATTCTTGATAAAGATATTTAGGAATAGCCTTTTTTTTAAGAAATAGAAATTAAATTTAAAGATCACCCAATTCAACAGGAAAAAACTCCTTTGTTTTTTACATGAAGCTTTGCATAAACCAATTATTAACAAGACAATTTGAAAATTATTTTTTCCTTTTAAATGAACATACTGAGAGTGCACAAACAGGTGTTTTGTATTATTTCATGAAGGCACTTCTAGTTGCTTGCATGACCTCTACAAGTTACATCACATATTATAGTAAATATTAAATTGCCATTGCTTAACCTCTAATGTTAAATCTAGATAGGAAACTCAGCTGGATGAAGAGCTAAATTTTTTAAGAAAAAGTATTGTGAAACTCATCAACTATAAATGTATTATAATTTATACTTCAAAATAATCTATCAGAAATATATCCCAGTGCTGTCACAGTCTATAAAATATTCTTAACAAAGGAATAGCCTATTTTTTCATTGTAGTTTAGTATAATTGCATATTGAAGCACATAATCTGTGTTGTATTTCAGTAGATATTGTTTCTAACTTAGATGTGAATTTTAAATTATCCATTAATCCTATACCTCTTTTTGTATTATTTAAGAATGTATTTCCAAAGTAAAAAAAAGAATTTACTTACTTTTCCTGCTGTACTCATGGTTCTGTTTTCTCTTCAGGCCAGGAGACTGGTGACTTCTTATAGACTGTTTTCTGCTTGAGTACATAAAGCTGATATCTTACACAGATACTTTGCTTGAGCAACAACCCGTTCCTCTCACAGCATCTGGGGTCCTTAAGCCACACCCATCAGCTTACTCTTAAACCAAATCAAATCAGAAAGAAAAGGGCAGTGAGCCTGCTTTCAAACCTTGACTTTGTTTGCATATGTCAGTTTCAATTAATATCGTGATTCCGTGAGGTTAAATATTACCCTACAGACAAATTTTAATCTCTTTTTCCTGGATTCTGTATTTCTTCTCTCTCAATCTCACACAGGGTGTTCAGAGCTCTGTTTTCCCATTGTGTGCACTGATCTCCAACTTCTAATCCACAGATTACAGTTAGAACAGAGAACCAAGGAAATAGCACAAATAATGTAGGACAGAGAGTGTTCTCAAGCCAGAGAACATGTTTGATTTAGCACTCTTTTCACAGCAGGGAAGTCACAGCAAAGGTGCTTATGTCTCTGGCATTTCTGCTCTGTATAATAGAAGTCAGCATTGACCTGGTACCTCCCTGTCCTAGGCACTCAGCTGGGCGTGGTGGGGTGGCCATGGCATGGATTCAGGCAGACCCTATCCTAACCACCCGCGTGCACTTGGATTTAGTTTTTAACTGTCTTTGGCCTTAGTTTTCTTATCTGTAAAATGAGGATGATGACTAACCTCTGCAAGCAGTTGTCTGAGGAAAACTGAGATAATCCTGTTCAGGGATTAACAGGGAACCTGAAATAAGACAACCTTCCTTGAATATTAGCTACTTGCTAAGGTTTCAGTGCTGACAACCTTACAACTTTCTTTTTGTTCTCCAAGCACCCTCAGGGTTGACTGTTCTTAATGTTCCGTGTGTCCTCAACATACCTTTTGTGATCTTTCAGCTTTCCGACAATTGTACAACCAGTTTTCTGAATTAAATCCACTTTGTTTGAAATTCAGTTTTATATTTCCCTAACTAGACACCAATACAATTCCTGGCACCAAGAGTGGTCCTGGAAGCATACTCACAAGTAAACAAAAATATATACACAGCCTGAGTTGATGGTTTTTTAGTGGTTACAACTTGCTGACATAGAAAGCAATGGAACGATTATGTTTAAGGGGATTGAGAAGAAAGCAAAAGATCCAGAATCATCAACAGAGAAGTCAATAGATGACTAATGGGGCCCAGTTGCTCTTTTCTATTATAGTTGAATGGAGGCCTGATCGGCAATGTTTTGTGCACTATCCATGTGCCTTCAAGTAGTTTTCCAGAGCACTTGGAAGATGTTCAAAATTCAGTACCTTTTAAATCCTATATGATACAGTCACTGAAAATGTTATGCTCAGCCACATATTCCTATTTGCACGAGGCTATGAAATTTGTTTTAGAATTTTCATCTATTTTGCATTCTATGAGTCCTAGGATATGACCAACTCTTTTGTCTTCATCATTTTTCCGGTTTTTGATTTTTCATTTTCATTTTTACCAAAATTATATGTGTCTATACATACATAAAATATTTTCTACAGAGCCTCAGGAGAAGCAGCAGTATTGACTTTCCTACATCTTCCTACATTTACTCCTCCCTAGAAGCCACTGCTTTTGACTTTTGAAACTTACTATTTCGTTTTTTTCTTTCTACATTTCTAAGTATGTCTATACTCCTAACTTGGTTTTTCTTTTTAAGATTTTATTTATTTTTGAGAGAGAGAGAGAGAGAGACAGAGACAGAGACAGAGACAGAGACAGAGACACAGGCAGAGGGAGGAGCAGGCTCCATGCAGGGAGCCCAATGTGGGACTCGATCCCAGGACTCCAGGATCACGCCCTGGGCTGAAGGCAGGTGCTAAACCGCTGAGCCACCCGGGCTGCCCCTTAACTTGGTTTTTCTTTAGACATTTCTATTAATTTCTCATTTTGTACAATGAAAATTTGGGACAGTCATTGCCACAAAAATTCTCTTCTGCTTCCTAAAAGAGTAACAGAAAAATTTATATTATTAGGACTATATAAATGCTACTTAGAGGTGAGCCACGTAGTTTGCAATTTTTTTCCCTTTACTTAAATAATTCTGTTTTTCCCGAGGATTAAACATTGTTTTTTTAAAAAGACTAGCTTGGTTTTGTCTTTCTACCTACAACTAATTCAATGCCCAAAGTAGTGGTCTAATTCTCTGCTTAAGGCAAATAGATGCATTAAGTCTCCCACCAATTTTGTCTTGTAGAGAAATCTCTCCTGGAGTCTTCAGCTTGCTCCAGAATGGCCTAGGTGTGCTCTGTATCTGGGGCAACCTGCTGTATTCGACTCCTGTGGCTGCTGTAACAAATTATCACAAACTGGGTGGCTTCAAACTATGGAGGTTTATTTTCCCCCATTTCTGGAGGCTAAAAATCCAAAGTCAGTATCACTGGGCTGCAGTCAAGGATCAGAAGAAGTTCTAAGAGAAGAGTCCAGTCCTTGCTTTTTCCAGTTTCTGGTGGCTGCCACATTCCCTGGCTTGTGGCCCCAAACTCCAATGCTTTCCTTTCCTGCTCCTTTCTTCCTCTTCCCCCACACTGTCTTGGGGAACTTGTAGCCTGTCCTGTCTCCCCAGTGGTCTGAAATTTTACACTGATCTGTTTTGAGTGGGTGTATTTTTATCCATTTTACTGGCATGCAGTGGCTTTAAAAAAAAATGAAGATTAACTTTTCAGTTCTAGCAAATTTACTTAAACTGTTTTATTAAAAAAATAAACTGTTTTATTAATGCTCTTCCTTCCTTACCCGTCCCATTCTGCCTTCTCTGTTCTTTCACTTATTCTGGAACTCCTACTACTCAGATACTGAATGTTTTGATATTCCACTCTCATTTTCTCGCTCAGCCTCCTTTTCCTCTTTTCCATCTCTGTGTTTGTGCTCTGTCCAGTTTCCAAATCTCCTCTGAACATGAAGGCACAGGTGGCATAGTCAGGGTTTGCAGAGCATTGCACAACCCCACTAGGGATTGGGAGTACTAAGTGCTCAACCTGCCCATTGAGCACTGGCACTTCATCTTTTGTTCCAGGGGTGGGGCAAGAGATGCGCTGGAATTGAAGCCTGCAGTGGTGAGCAGTAGTGCCCCAGCTCAGAGTGCCCTGCTGGCTCCCAGTGATAAAAAATTTGATTTCTAAGAATGAGAGCTTCTACTTTTGCTAGTTTTCCCCAAATTGTCACCTGTGAAGTTACACATCTTATATTCATGGAAACAGGAATCCTGATTTTTGCCTACCATGCTTATTAGTCTCCTGAGAAATTGTGAATGATATTTATATGATAATTGATAAGTTCATGGTCCAGTTCAGACCTGTGCCACAGTTATAGCAGATAATAACACATCTCAGTTTGCCAGAGACAATGACTGTTGTCCCAGAGTGATTATTAATAGCTTACCCCTTGCTTTAAAAAGTGTGCTAGAAAAAAAAAAAGTGTGCTAGATCCGATGGTTAGTTATGGGATCACCCTATTTATATTTGCTTGTGAGCCATAGTAGAGGCTGATGGATACCTTGGATAAGACCTGGATTTAGTCAGCTTCAAAAGGCTTCCTTGGAATAAAGCAAACTTCAGAGTTTCAAGAGTTAGAACTTGTTAATTGTTTAACCAGTAGTTCTGATGGTTGTGACCTGTGTCAGTAATATTGTAACAATTCGTTGTAAAGAGTGGCACAGAATATCACTTAGCTAATTTACCATTTTGTGAATAATATAAACTGGTCTAGGATTAGGAAGAGCAGAGGCTAATGTGAGTTTTTAAATTTGAGAGGCTTGTGAGAAAATTACTCTCAGAAGCTGAATTAGAATGAATCAAAGTCTATATTCAATAACTACATAATATTTAAATGTTTAATTTTGTTAGAAAATGATTATTACAAAAACTTGAGTAGTCACTGAAAGATTTGAAGGTGGTGATTATGTTGATGTCGCCAAATTTTGTTTGTATAAAACTTGTAATAACCTGGAAATGGGCCATTGCATAAGAACAAATAGAATTACTGGAATGGGAAAGTGAAAAGTGCAATGGTTATGCTATATCTTTAATCAAATTGGTATTTGAAGAGATCAATGCTCATAAAGATGGACTTGGGTGGTTTTTTTTCTTTTCTCTTTCTCTTTTTTTCTGACTTAAAATCTAGAAGATATTCTATGTGCTGCTAGCATCAACAACAAAGACATGACTTTTTTATTAAACTGCATGCTAAATGGAAATTTTAGAAAATCTTTGTTTGTACAACTGTGCAAAAGATTGCCCAGGTAAGCTTTTTAAGGCATTTACCTTGTCAGCAAATATAAGAAATTTTCTTTTCAACAAAGGCAAATGAGAGAAAAATCAAGATCATTCTTGTGGGAGTGTGGTGTTTCTGATTTACTACTCACCTGGAAATCCAGGAATTGTGGTAATCTTGGCAGAATCTAGTTGTCAAGGTAGATCACTGTAGTCTCAAAACAGAATTAACATTCGTGTACTTTAATGTTAAAAGTAAGTATCTTCCTGGAATGCTTTGTCTGGAATCTAAGTTGCAGGGACAGGTAGGGGAAGAATGCTAAAAAACAACTTTAGGAATATGTATTTCTCCTAAGTCTAAATTCACATCTTGGGAAAATAGAATCTAAAGGAAAGGCTGGTGTGCAGTATATTCTTTTCTCTATGAAGGAGTTCAAAGGCACCCCACCCCCACCCTACATGCTCAAATAAAAATAGCAGAAAGGGTTTAGAGTTCATGAGCTATTTATGTGACACATAGTTCCTTCTTCTCTTATAGGGACATTTCAAAGATTATAGCACTCAAGCAGTGGATGATTTCCAAGTCTGAGGGTTCTGGGACCTTTTGAGCAAGTTTTACTTATTTATTTTAAGATTAACTTTATTGATGTCAGCTTTATGTACAGAAAAATGCATCCATTCTAAGTATAGACTCAATGAGTCTTGACCTATTGATAGGCCTCTAAATCTACCACAAACAAGATAGGGGACATTTCTATCGTCCCCAAAAGTTCCTCCAATGCCCCTTTACAGTCAATCTACCTACATATGCTCAGCCCCAGCCAACCACTGTTGTGCTTTCTGTTGATACAGATTGCTTTGCCTATCCTATAATTCCATATAAATAAAATCATGCCAGTATACCCTCTTTTGTGTTTAGTTTGTGGCTATCAGTAGCTTATTCCTTTTATTGTTAGACAGTGATCCATGACATGGGTTTACCATAATTTGTGTATCCATTTACCAGAGGATGGACATTTCAGTTGTTGCAGTTTGGACCAGTATGAAAACAGCCATTGTAAACACTTGTGGACAAGTTCTTTTGTGCACCTATGTTTTCATTTCTTCCGGATAAATATTGAGGAGTACGTGGCAGGTGGATGTTGAGCTTTATGAAAAATGGCCATGCCGTTTGCCAAAGTAGCTGTACCATTTTACACTCCCACAGCCAAAGTATGTAAATTCCAGTTGTTCTACATCCTCACCAACACTTGATACTGACAGTCTTTTAAATTTTAGCCAATGTATTGGGCATAGTGTTAATTTCAGTGTGGTTTAAATTTGTACTTACTTCAGGGCCACCTGGGTGGCTCAGTTGGTTAAGTGTCCAACTCTTGGTTTTGGTTCAGGTCATGATCTCAGGGTCATGGGATCAAGTCTTGAGCCAGGATCTCTGCTCAGTGGGGAGTCTGCTCAAGATTCTCGCTCTCTCACCCTCTCTCTCTCTCTTTCTCTCCCTGCATGTATGCACTCCCTCTAATTCTGTACTATTTTAATTACTATAGCTCTATAGCAGTCCTTGTGTCATTCAACTTCATTCTTTTTAAAAAATATTTGTTCATTTATTCATGAGAGACAGACAGAGAGAGGCAGAGACATAGGGAGAGGGAGAAGCAGGCTCCCCGTGAGGAGTCTGATGTGGGACTTGATCCCAGGATCCCAGGATCATGACCTGAGCCAAAGGCAGACACTCAACCACTGAGCCACCCAGGTGCCCTTCATTCAACTTCATTCTTATTTTTCAAAACTGTTTTGGTGATTGTTCTTTTGAAATTTCATACAAGTTTTGGAACCAGCTTGTCTACAAAACAAAAACAAAAAACCCAAAGAACAAAACTAACCTGCAAGTATTGGAATTGTGTTAAATCTATAAATCAGTTTTGGATGAATTGATATCCTAACAATATTTAGTCATCTAACCTGTAAACATGGTATATCTGTTCACTTAATATCATTCATAATATATGAATATTGACATATATGTCATAATATATAACAATAATGTTTATGACTTCAATGTTTGATACTTGTTCATATTTTGTTCATTTTATTCTTAAGCATTTCATATACTGAATGATACTGTTAATTATAATTATTTTATTTTCTGATTTTTCATTGCTACTATAATTAATTTTTGTCTATTGACCTAGTATTCAATAACTTTGCTAAATTCACTTCTAATCCTAGAAGATTTTTTAAGGACTTCTTAGCATGTTTTATATGTATAGTCATGCCATTAGTTAATAAAGGCAGTTTTAATGCTTCCTCTCTGATATTAAGACTTTTATTTATTTTTCTGGCCTTATCCACTAGTTTGGACCTCTAGTAAATGATGAATTGGTAAAGGTGGAATTTCTTGCTTTGGTCCCAAATATAAGCATGTAGGATTAATAGGAAGTGTGCTGCTAGATTTAGGTTTTTCATAGTTTGCAAAGAGATTTTTGGTCATGCATAGATATTGGATTTTGTCAAAATTTTTCTTGTATCTATTGAGATGATCATATGACTTTTCTCTTTTATTCTGTTATGAATTACTCTTACTCAGTGATGAATTATATTAATATTTGAATGTTAAGCCAACTTTGCATTCCTGAAATAAATCCCACTTGATCATAATGTAGTATCATTTTTATATACTGTTGAGTTTGATCTGCTAATATTTGGCTAAGATTTTTTTGTGTATATATTCATGAAATCTATAGTTTTCTTGTAAAATATTTGTCTGGCTTAGTTATAAAGGTAATACTAACAGTAAACTTAGTTGGGATGTGTCCTTTTTCCTCTATTTTCTAAAGTTATTTGAGTAAAGTTGTTTTTATTTCTGTCTTAAGTGATTTATAGAATTTATCAGTAGAGTCACTTAGAAATTGGGTTACTTTGTGGGAATATTTTCAATTAAGAATGTAATTTCTAAAAATAGTCATAGGGCACTTCATATTTTCCCTTTTTCCTTGGTTAATTGGTAACTTTTGTCTGTGTCTGTCAAGGAATTTGTCCATTTCATCTAAATTATCTAATTTAGTGAAATAAGATTATTTATAGTATTCCATTCATATTCCTTTAATGTCTATAGTATATGTACTACCATCTTCTGTTTTATTCCTAAATTTTGTACTTGTGCCTTTTTGAAATTAATTGATCTATTTAGAGGTTTATCAATCATATTGTTCTTTTCTGAGTTGCTTTTGATTTCATTGGCTTCTTTCCATTTTGTTCATTTATTATTTTATGGTTCCTCAGTTTTATCTCTCTATTTTTTCTACTTACTTTGGGTTTGTTTCTCAGTTTTTTAGTTTAATAAGAACCCCTGAACTGGCAATTTTAAGCCTTCATTATTTTCTATCATCATTATTTAAAACTATACGGTTTCCATGTAAGTTCTCGTTTAGCTGCATCTCACAACTTTTGATATGCTGTATTGTGATTATCATTCAGTTCAAAATATCTTATTATTTCCCTTGGAAATAATTTCCCTACTTTTTTGACTCATAATGTTCCACATTGGGAGTTTTATAGATATATTGTTACTGGTTTCTTTTTTTTTATCTTTTTGTTTTATTTATTTATGATAGGCACACAGTGAGAGAGAGAGAGGCAGAGACACAGGCAGAGGGAGAAGCAGGCTCCATACACCGGAAGCCTGACATGGGATTCGATCCCGGGTCTCCAGGATCGTGCCCTGGGCCAAAGGCAGGCGCTAAACCGTTGCGCCACCCAGGGATCCCTTGTTACTGGTTTCTAACTTAATTTCAGGTAGTCAGAGAACATAGCCTGTATGATTTTGGTCATTTCAAAGTTTTTGAGAATTAGTATATGGTCCAGGATAATGTCCATCCTGATGAATGTTCCAAGTCATTTAAAAAAAATGCATACTATTTTATTGTTGAATGTCAACTAATGTCAATTAGCTCAAATTGGTTGGTAGTATTGTGTTGTTCAGAATGGATTTTCTTTCTACTTTTTTCTATCAAGTATGTATATGCTAGTGCTGACTTCTTTAGCTTTAATGATTAGATTTGCCTGTTTCTTCTTTCAGTTGTAGCAGCTATTGTTTCATGTACTTTGAAGTGTGATTGAGTCCATACATGTTTCAGATTGCTATGCATTTTTGATGAATTACCTCCATCATTGTGCAGTGTTCTTCATTATTACTTATATGGGTATTTTTCTGAAATGCACTTTGCCTGAAATAAGTAGAACTATACCAACTTTCTGCTGGTTAATGTTTAGATGATGTGCTTTTTCCCTCTATCTTTCTATTTTCAACCTACATATGTCTTTATAATGTAAGGGGACTCACGGGAGCAGGATATAGTTGGGTGTTGCATTTAAATTTAATTTGATAATTTTCTTCTTTAAATCTGGGTGTTAAGATTATTTTAAAATAAATGATCAGCTTTTAATTTTTATCAAACCTTCAAGGAAGGGATAATTCTATGTTGTTTGAGCTGCACCACCACACCAGATCATTAGAGAAGGAGAGATCCCAGGTTATTCTATGACCAGGACTTCATGACTTCCTGGCTTGGGGAAGATGGGCTCCCCAGCACTTGTGATGCTTTCCATTCCATTCTGCCAGTCTTCATGAGGATGCCCTGTCTGCTTGGGCACCCTGGCTGCTTGCCTACTGCATTTGTAGCTAAGGTCCTCCACCTGGTGGAATCCATAGTCTGGTTTATCTCGGTTGACTAGAGTTTTCTCAGCTTACCTTAGGTTACAGTGGCATAACAAACTCTTTTTTTTTTTTTTTTACAGTCTAAGAAAAGCCTTCTTTTTTATTTCCCCAGCTTTTTTCTTTTTCCCTTTTTTTATATAAATTTATTTTTTATTGGTGTTCAATTTGCCAACATATAGAATAACACCCAATGCTCATCCCAAGTGCCCACCTCAGTGCCCGTCACCCAGTCACCCCCACCCCCCTCCCACCTCCCCTTCCACCACCCCTAGTTCGTTTCCTAGCGTTAGGAGTCTTTCATGTTCTGTCTCCCTGTCTGATATTTCCCACTCATTTTTTCTCCTTTCCCCTTTATTCCCTTTCACTATTTTTTATATTCCCCAAATGAATGAGACCATATAATGTTTGTCCTTCTCTGATTGACTCATTTCACTCAGCATAATACCCTCCAGTTCCATTCACATCGAAGCAAATGGTGGGTATTTGTCGTTTCTAATGGCTGAGTAATATTCCATTGTATACATAGACCACATCTTCTTTATCCATTCATCTTTCGATGGACACCGAGGCTCCTTCCATAGTTTGGCTATTGTGGACATTGCTGCTATAAACATTGGGGTGCAGGTGCCCTGGCGTTTCATTGCATCTGTATCTTTGGGGTAAATCCCCAGGACTGCAATTGCTGGGTCGTAAGGCAGATCTATTTTTAACTCTTTGAGGAACCTCCACACAGTTTTCCAGAGTGGCTGCACCAGTTCACATTCCCACCAACAGTGCAGGAGGGTTCCCCTTTCTCCACATCCTTTCCAACATTTGTGGTTTCCTGCCTTGTTAATTTTCCCCATTCTCACTGGTGTGAGGTGGTATCTCACTGTGGTTTTGATTTGTATTTCCCTGATGGCAAGTGATGCGGAGCGTTTCCTCATGTGCTTGTTGGCCATGTCTATGTCCTCCTCTGTGAGATTTCTCTTCATGTCTTTGGCCCAATTCATGATTGGATTGTTTGTTTCTTTGCTGTTGAGTTTAATAAGACTATCCACTGGAAAAAAGACAGTCTCTTCAATAAATGGTGCTGGGAAAATTGGACATCCACATGCAGAATGAAACTAGACCACTCTCTTGCACCATACACAAAGATAAACTCAAAATGGATAAAAGATCTTAATGCGAGACAAGATTCCATCAAAATCCTAGAGGAGAACACAGGCAACACCCTTTTTGAACTTGGCCACAGCAACTTCTTGCAAGATTCATCCATGAAGGCAAGAGAAACAAAAGCAAAAATGAACTATTGGGACTTCATCAGGATAAGAAGCTTTTGCACAGCAAAAGAAACAGTCAACAAAACTAAAAGACAACCTACAGAATGGGAGAAGATATTTGTAAATGACGCATCAGATAAAGGGCTAGTATCCAAGATCCATAACAAACTCTTTGTCCTCCATGTGCCCTCCTATTATGGTGGTCCGTCCCAACCCAAGGCCAGGGATCCCTTTACACCTCACCAGTCCAGGCCCTAATGTGCAGGCCTTCACCTGCCTCTTTAGTCACCTGATTGCTCAATCCTTCCTCCTCCCTCTTGCTCTACCCTATGCAAGGAATAAAGGAACATTTTGTTTTTGTTTCTGCCCTGTAGCAACAGAAAGCTGCCTTGAAAAACAAACTTGAAGGCTAATCTCTGCCTAACCACTCTTTGTTGCCAAATTAAACTCTGATGTGGCTTTGTCAACACTCAAGCAGTGTAATCAGTGGTTGGGCTCTTTGCAGAGACCCAAACCAACAACTCCCTTTCTCTCATGGCATTTCTTTCTTTTCTAACACCCAGTCCTGGCTGAAGCTGAGAGAAGTTGGGACACCCAGATCTGACTATTTTCCATGTCTTCTCTCTTTCCCTTTTCCTTCCTACAGCCTTCTAATAACAGGGATTGACTTCCCTCTCTTCTTCTGCATCATATTCTCCTCTTAGCACCATGCAACAAGGCCTATCATGAGCAGAAGGAATATAGGTGTTGCCATTGTGTAAAAAATCTGAGTACTCTCCAGGTTTGAACAAATGAAAGAAAGAAATTTAGAAAATTCTCTTTCCTAAAAACTGAGTGGGAGAGCAGGTGGGCGGTGACTGGGTGGTGGGCACTGAGGGGGACACTTAATGGGCTGAGCACTGGGTGTTATACTATATGTTGGCAAATCGAACTTCAATAAAAAATATATATGTTAAAAAAACTGGGAATAAATCAGAGAGGGAGATAAACTATGAGAGATCTTAACTTTGAGAAACAAACTGAGGGTTGCTGGAGGGGAAGGGGGTGGTGGGGTAACTGAGTGATGGACATTAAGGAGGGCACACGATGTGATGAGCACTGGGTGTTATACACAACCAATAAATTATTGAACACTACATCTGAAACTTATGATGTACTATATGTTGGCTAATTGAGTTTAAATTTAAAAAAGAAAATTATCTTCCCTACAAAGCTTGGCTTTTAAGTTTATTGTCTTACTTCAAACTCCTATTTTAATTGTCAGGAATTGAATAGCAATAATCCTTATCCATATTTCTTTAGCCACAAGTCAAATGGATATTTCAGGTCAATTGAGAAGAAGCTCTTAAAAGGAGATGGTATTATAGAGAAGCAAACAGCTGTAATTCCTTTCTACAGCCGTTTGGAACTGGGTGGAAAATTCCAGGATCTTCTCAATTTCCCTTTTCTGCCCAAGGCTACAGAGCATGGTTGTTGAATAGAAACATCTATTTATCTTTTTTCTAGGAAGATATTTTCTTTCACTCTAGAAGGCATCTTGCCATCTGAACATTATCATGTGCTCACTCAATACTTTGCAATGCTTTGCAGTGATTTGCAATTACTTTGGGGTTACCATATAAAAAATAAATCAAAATCTCCTGGTCTTTAAGAGACAAGCCCTCCCAGACATGCATATACACTAATAAAAACACAACCATCTGTAGCTTCCCTTTCTGTTTACCATGTTTGCAAGCCTGAAGAAATAAAAGAAGAAAGTATTTCTTATTCCATGTGGCCAAGTTCCAGGTAGAATGACACTACACATTTTAATTTTGTTTCAAAGCCTCTGCCCTGAAAAGAAAAAAGAAAAAAAGAAATGTATAATCTTGCTCTCATGGGATTAAAATCTGTTTGGAACACCACACAGTCACTGGGGAAGAGGAGCAGTACCTCTTTCAACAAAGTGCCTGAGCCCTTGAGTCAGAGTTGGCTGGTTTCTTCCTATTTATGTTATCACATGATTGGAATAATTAGTTAACTAACATTTTTATAGTTTTTTTAAAATTAATTTATTTATTTATGATAGTCACACAGAATGAGAGAGAGAGAGGCAGAGACATAGGCAGAGGGAGAAGCAGGCTCCATGCACCGGGAGCCCGACGTGGGATTTGATCCCGGGTCTCCAGGATCGCGCCCTGGGCCAAAGACAGGCACTAAACCGCTGTGCCACCGACGGATCCCCAGTTAACTAACATTTTTAACTAAATTTAAAAGCAGGGTGTGCGGGTGCCCGGGTGGCTCAGTTGGGTAAGCCTCTGCCTTTGGCTTAGGTCACGATCCCCAGGGTCCTGGAATTAAGCTCCACATTGGGCTTCCTGCTCTGAGGGGGAGCCTGCTTCTCCCTCTCCCTCTGCCTGCCACTCCCCCTGCTTATGCTCTCACTCTGTCAAATAAAAAAAGTCTTTAAAAAGTAAAAAAATAAAAATAAATAAAAATAAAAGCAAGCCGTGTCCTGCTACCTCCAATAAAATAACATCTTCAAGAGTCTGAAAGACAGAAGTCCAGTAAAAGTTAATCTTAAGTTTGTAAAACTCTTCTAAAAACTGTAGAGGGGGAGGAGGGGCGAGATGGCGGAAGAGCAGGGTCCCCAAGTCACCTGTCCCCACCAAATTACCTAGATTACCTTCAAATCATCCTGAAAATCTACGAATTCGGCCTGAGATGTAAAGAGAGACCAGCTGGAATGCTACAGTGAGAAGAGTTCGCGCTTCTATCAAGGTAGGAAGACGGGGAAAAAGAAATAAAGGAACAAAAGGCCTCCGAGGGGGAGGGGCCCCGCGAGGAGCCGGGCTGAGGCCGGGGCGAGTGTCCCCAGGACAGGAGAGCCCCGTCCCGGAGGAGCAGGAGCTGCACCAACCTTCCCGGGCGGGCGGAAAGGGGCTCGCAGGGAGTTGGAGCAGGACCCAGGAGGGCGGGGATGCCCTCGGGCTCCCGGGGACACTAACAGACACCTGCGAGCGCAGGGGAGTGCTCCGAGCTCCCTAAGGGCTGCAGCGCGCACGCGGGACCGGAGCAGCTCGGAGGGGCTCGGGAGCGGCTCCAGGGAGGGAGCTGCAGGGCGGGAGCGCGAATCCAACAGCGCAGGCCCTGGAGCACAGGGCGCCGGGACACAGCCCAGGATCCGGCCTCCCCCCGGGACAGGCAGAGGCCGGGAGGGCCCAGGACAGCGAGGACGCTCCTGCCCCGAGCTGAGCAGATCAGCGGCACCGCCCCGGAGCCTCCAGGCCCTGCAGACGGAGAGCTCCGGAGTTACTGCGGGAGCTGACTCCAGGGCTGCAGAGCTGGCCCCGCCACTGCGGTTGTTCCTCCTGGGGCCTCACGGGGTAAACACCCCCGACTGAGCCCTGCAGCCAGCAGGGGCAGAGCAGCTCCCCCAAGTGCTAACACCTGAAAATCAGCACAGCAGGCCCCTCCAACAGAAGACCAGCTGGACGGACAAGTTCCAGGGGAAGTCAAGGGACTTAAAGTCTACAGAATCAGAAGATACTCCCCCGTGGTTTTTTTTTTTTTTTTTTTATTTCTGATTGCTTCCCCCACCCCTTTTTTTTCCACCTTTCTTTTTCTTCTCTTTTTTCCTTTTTCTTTTTCTCTTTTCTTTCCTTCTCCCTCTTTCTCCTTTTCCCAATACAACTTGTTTTTGGCCACTCTGCACTGAGCAAAATGGCTAGAAGGAAAACCTCACCTCAAAAGAAAGAATCAGAAACAGTCCTCTCTCCCACAGAGTTACAAAATCTGCATTACAATTCAATGTCAGAAAGCCAATTCAGAAGCACTATTATACAGCTACTGGTGGCTCTAGAAAAAAGTATAAAGGACTCAAGAGACTTCATGACTGCAGAATTTAGATCCAATCAGGCAGAAATTAAAAATCAATTGAATGAGATGCAATCCAAACTAGAAGTCCTAACGACGAGGGTTAACGAGGTGGAAGAACAAGTGAGTGACATAGAAGACAAGTTGATGGCAAAGAGGGAAACAGGAAAAAAGAGACAGACAATTAAAAGACCACGAAGACAGATTAAGGGAAATAAATGACAGCCTGAGGAAGAAAAACCTATGTTTAATTGGGGTTCCCGAGGGCGCCGAAAGGGCCAGAGGGCCAGAATATGTATTTGAACAAATCCTAGCTGAAAACTTTCCCAATCTGGGAAGGGAAACAGGCATTCAGATCCAGGAAATAGAGAGATCCCCCCCTAAAATCAATAAAAACCGTTCAACACCTCGACATTTAATAGTGAAACTTGCAAATTCCAAAGATAAAGAGAAGATCCTTAAAGCAGCAAGAGACAAGAAGTCCCTGACTTTTATGGGGAGGAATATTAGGGTAACAGCAGACCTCTCCACAGAGACGTGGCAGGCCAGAAAGGGCTGGCAGGATATATTCAGGGTCCTAAATGAGAAGAACATGCAACCAAGAATACTTTAGCCAGCAAGGCTCTCATTCAAAATGGAAGGAGAGATAAAGAGCTTCCAAGAGAGGCAGGAACTGAAAGAATATGTGACCTCCAAACCAGCTCTGCAAGAAATTTTAAGGGGGACTCTTAAAATTCCCCTTTAAGAAGAAGTTCAGTGGAACAATCCACAAAAACAAGGACTGAATAGATATCATGATGACACTAAACTCATATCTTTCAATAGTAACTCTGAACGTGAACGGGCTTAATGACCCCATCAAAAGGCGCAGGGTTTCAGACTGGATAAAAGAGCAGGACCCATCTATTTGCTGTCTACAAGAGATTCATTTTAGACAGAAGGACACCTACAACCTGAAAATAAAAGGTTGGAGAACCATTTACCATTCAAATGGTTCTCAAAAGAAAGCAGAGGTAGCCATCCTTATATCAGATAAACTAAAATTTACCCCGAAGACTGTAGTGAGAGATGAAGAGGGAGACTATCTCATACTTAAAGGATCTATCCAACAAGAGGACTTAACAATCCTCAATATATATGCCCCAAATGTGGGAGCTGCCAAATATTTAAACGAATTAATAACCAAAGTGAAGAAATACTTAGATAATAATACACTTATACTTGGTGACTTCAATCTAGCTCTTTCTACCCTCGATAGGTCTTCTAAGCACAACATCTCCAAAGAAATGAGAGCTTTAAATGATACACTGGACCAGATGGATTTCACAGATATCTACAGAACTTTACATCCAAACTCAACTGAATACACATTCTTCTCAAGTGCACATGGAACTTTCTCCAGAATAGACCACATACTGGGTCACAAATCGGGTCTGAACTGATACCAAAAGATTGGGATCATCCCCTGGATATTCTCAGACCATAATGCCTTGAAATTAGAACTAAATCACAACAAGAAGTTTGGAAGGACCTCAAACACATGGAGGTTAAGGACCATCCTGCTACAAGATAAAAGGGTCAACCAGGAAATTAAGGAAGAATTAAAAAGATTCATGGAAACTAATGAGAATAAAGATACAACCGTTCAAAATCTTTGGGATGCAGCAAAAGCAGTCCTGAGGAGGAAATACATCGCAATACAAGCATCCATTCAAAAACTGGAAAGAACTCAAATACAAAAGCTAACCTTACACATAAAGGAGCTAGAGAAAAAACAGCAAATAGATCCTACACCCAGCAGAAGAAGAGAGTTAATTAAGATTCGAGCAGAACTCAACAAAATTGAGACCAGAAGAACTGTGGAACAGATCAACAAAACCAGGAGTTGGTTCTTTGAAAGAATTAATAAGATAGATAAACCATTAGCCAACCTTATTAGAAAGAAGAGAGAGAAGACTCAAATTAATAAAATCATGAATGAGGGGATCCCTGGGTGGCTCAGCGGTTTAGCTCCTGCCTTTGGCCGGGGGCCGGATTCTGGAGTCCCGGGATCGAGTCCCGTGTCGGGCTCCCTGTGTGGAGCCTGCTTCTCCCTCTGCCTGTGTCTCTGCCTCTCTCTCTCTCTCTCTCTCTCTCTCATGAATAAATGAATAAAATAAAATAAAAATAAAATCATGAATGAGAAAGGAGAGATCACTACCAACACCAAGGAAATACAAACGATTTTAAAAACATATTATGAACAGTTCTATGCCAATAAATTAGGCAACCTAGAAGAAATGGATGCATTCCAGGAAAGCCACAAACTACCAAAACTGCGGAGCAGGAAGAAATAGAAAACCTGAACAGGCCAATAACCAGGGAGGAAATTGAAGAAGTCATCAAAAACCTCCCAAGACACAAGAGTCCAGGGCCAGATGGCTTCCCAGGGGAATTCTATCAAATGTTTAAAGAAGAAATCATACCTATTCTACTAAAGCTGTTTGGAAAGATAGAAAGAGATGGAGTACTTCCAAATTCGTTCTATGAGGCCAGCATCACCTTAATTCCAAAACCAGACAAAGACCCCACCAGAAAGGAGAATTACAGACCAATATCCCTGATGAACATGGATGCAAAAATTCTCAACAAGATACAAGCCAATAGGATCCAATAACACATTAAGAAGATTATTCACCATGACCAAGTAGGATTTATCCCCGGGACACAAGGCTGGTTTAACACTCATAAAACAATAAAGTGATTCATCATATCAGCAAGAGAAAAACCAAGAAACATATGATCCTCTCATTAGATGCAGAGAAAGCATTTGACAAAATACAGCATCCATTCCTGATCAAAACTCTTCAGAGTGTAGGGATAGAGGGAACTTTCCTCGACATCTTAAAAGCCATCTACGAAAAGCCCACAGCAAATATCATTCTCAATGGGGAAGCACTGGGAGCCTTTCCCCTAAGATCAGGAACACGACAGGGATGTCCACTCTCACCACTGCTATTCAACATAGTATTGGAAGTCCTAGCCTCAGCAATCAGACAACAAAAAGACATTAAAGGCATTCAAATTGGCAAAGAAGAAGTCAAACTCTCCCTCTTCGCCGATGACATGATACTCTACATAGAAAACCCAAAAGCCTCCACCCCAAGATTGCTAGAACTCATACAGCAATTTGGTACATGGCAGGATACAAAATCAATGCCCAGAAATCAATGGCATTTCTATACACTAACAATGAGACTGAAGAAAGAGAAATTAAGGAGTCAATCCCATTTAAAATTGCATCCAAAGCATAAGATACCTAGGAATAAACCTAACCAAAGAGGTAAAGGACCTATACCCTGAAAACTACAGAACACTTCTGAAAGAAATCGAGGAAGACACAAAGAGATGGAAAAATATTCCATGCTCATGGATTGGCAGAATTAATATTGTGAAAATGTCAATGTTACCCAGGGCAATTTACACGTTTAATGCAATCTCTATCAAAATACCATGGACTTTCTTCAGAGACTTAGAACAAATTATTTTAAGATTTGTGTGGAATCAGAAAAGACCCCGAATAGCCAGGGGAATTTTAAAAAAGAAAACCATCTGGGGGCATCACAATGCCAGATTTCAGGTTGTACTACAAAGCTGTGGTCATCAAGACAGTGTGGTACTGGCACAAAAACAGACACATAGATCAATGGAACAGAATAGAGAACCCAGAAGTGGACCCTCAACTTTATGGCCAACTAATATTCGATAAAGGAGGAAAGACGATCCACTGGAAGAAAGACAGTCTCTTCAATAAATGGTGCTGGGAAAATTGGACATCCACATGCAGAAGAATGAAACTTGACCACTCTCTTGTACCATACACAAAGATAAACTCAAAATGGATGAAAGATCTAAATGTGAGACAAGATTTCATCAAAATCCTAGAGGAGAACACAGGCAACACCCTTTTTGAACTCAGCCACAGTAACTTCTTACAAGATACATCCATGAAGGCAAAAGAAACAAAAGCAAAAATGAACTTTTGGGACTTCATCAAGATAAGAAGCTTTTGCACAGCAAAGGATACAGTCAACAAAACTAAAAGACAACCTACAGAATGGGAGAAGGCATTTGCAAATGACGTATCAGATAAAGGGCTAGTTTCCAAAATCTATAAAGAACTTATTAAACTCAACACCAAAGAAACAAACAATCCAATCATGAAATGGGCCAAAGACATGAAGAGAAATCTCACAGAGGAAGACAGAGACATGGCCAACACACACATGAGAAAATGCTCTGCATCACTTGCCATCAGGGAAATACAAATCAAAACCACAATGAGATTCCACCTCACACCAGTGAGAATGGGGAAAATTAACAAGGCAGGAAACCACAAATGTTGGAGAGGATGCAGAGAAAAGGGAACCCTCTTACACTGTTGGTGGGAATGTGAACTGGTGCAGCCACTCTGGAAAACTGTGTGGAGGTTCCTCAAAGAGTTAAAAATAGACCTGCCCTACGACCCAGCAATTGCACTGTTGGGGATTTACCCCAAAGATACAGATGCAATGAAATGCCGGGACACCTGCACCCCGATGTTTCTAGCAGCAATGTCCACAATAGCCAAACTGTGGAAGGAGCCTCAGTGTCCATCGAAAGATGAATGGATAAAGAAGATGTGGTCTATATATACAATGGAATATTGCTCACCCATTAGAAACGACAAATACCCACCATTTGCTTCAACGTGGATGGAACTGGAGGGTATTATGCTGAGTGAAATGAGTCAATCAGAGAAGGACAAACATTATATGTTCTCATTCATTTGGGGAATATAAATAATAGTGAAAGGGAATATAAGGGAAGGGAGAAGAAATGTGTGGGAAATATCAGAAAGGGAGACAGAACATGAAGACTCCTAACTCTGGGAAACAAACTAGGGGTGGTCGAAGGGGAGGAGGGCGGGGGGTGGGGATGAGTGGGTGACGGGCGCTGAGGGGGACACTTGACGGGATGAGCACTGGGTGTTATTCTGTATGTTGGTAAATTGAACACCAATAAAAATTAATTAAAAAATATAAATAAAAACTGTAGAGGGGCATCTGGGTGGTGCAGTTGAGCGTCTGACTCTTGGTTTTGGCTCACGTCATGATATCAGGTCCTGGGATTGAGCCCTGTGTCAGTTTCCTTCTTCAGTGTGGACTCTGCTTGATTCTCTCCCTCTCCCTTTGGTCCTCCCCCTATGCTCTCTCTCTAAAATAAATAAATAAAATCTTTAAAAAATTAAACATTGAAACAATAGATAATTGAAAGGAGTAGGCATATAATTTATCACATAGAACTTGAAAATAATGTTAAGAAGTAGAAACAAGCAAAATTATATGTTTTCTCTTTCTACTGGAAACTTAAACTTTTGACACCTGCTTCTACATGTTTATTCTAATATCTCAGGATTGTGTAATTACTCTGAATTTAATGTTAACATTACATGATATTCCAATAAGACCATTGTAAATTCTGAGTTTTCTGCTTTTGAAAAGTGGAGAGCTTCTGCTCCATAAGGCCTTTCTGACACTAAAACTCTAGGAAAAATAAAAACACTCCTAATGCACTTTGAGATTTTGTTCAAAACATTGTGTGGTTGGATGGGATATTATATTCTAAGTTATTTTATCCATGATAAAACCAAGGGTCCTCTGAGATTATTCAATTTATTCAGGTCACACAAAATTGATGAAAAATGGGAATTTCATGTATTTTCTTGTATACTTCACTAATATAGGGGTCTGACCAGAGGTGTATTAGTACTCCAAGGTTATGGCATCCTTGGCTTCAGCCTGATAGGAGAGTGGCCTGCCTGCTATACTATCACTCAATAAAACAAAAAATGACTACAAGAAATGGTGTCCACAGTAGAAATTCAGATGGCTACAGTCAGAATAGATTTCCCACTTGTATTGAGAAGCATATTCTTTGAAGCATACCACATACTTCATTCAGCCTTTGAGCCAGATAGAAACTCAATTACAAGGAAAATAGAAAAGTATTTTATTTTATCTCTTTTCTATGTGTCCCCCACGCCCCAACTCCCCCCCACCTTTTTTTAAGAATGAAAGAGTCCTAAAGTGACCATTGGGAAATTTGACTATTCCTGAACTATGAGGTATTATCTTTGCCCATCAGAATTATTCTACTCTTCCTTACCAGATCCTGCAATATCACACCTCCCTTCTCATTCCAGGCTTTTCTATGAATCTATTGTATTATATGAAAGGTGCCTGGAGAAAGGACATGGCATCCTGAAATGCTTAGTAACCTAGGAAAAATATTGTAAATGCGGATGGAGTGAGAGCGTAGGAACAGTTTATGAGGAAGTCTAGTCTTATGTGTTATTTTGTTCAAGTAAGAAGTGTACGCTGCATAGCGGTTGCATTGCTAGTGAACGTAAAATGACCTAGGAACTGTGTGCATAAATTAGGTCTTTAGCTTTAGCTACAAAATGAGCTCTCAAGAGCATAAAATGGAAACCAAAGACTTCTACTCATCCTGTCTTTTGAAAAATGCAGTGTCTAGATAAATGTCATTTAAGAAAAAGTAAACAAGAAAAATCTACAGTAAGGCTTATAACAGGATACTATAGCTTAAGAAAAGGGGACCAAACCCTTAAATATAAAGGAAAATAAATCTATATAAGAAATATACCATAATTTTAGAAAGCAATTGCTTCATTGGTCTTCAAGTGTATGAATGGGGTGGCTTCCATAAATTAGGTGCTTTGACCATTAGGCTAGAGCAAAGGCTAGATCCATGTATTACCTAACTGAACAGGAAACTTATACAATACCTATAGGTATATATTAGTTTAAAAATCCTCTCACAGTGGAAGTAGTAGTAAATAGAATGAACACTTCTGACATCAAATCAATAATCTGGAGGAGAACTTGAGACTCATCAAGAAACTCTAGAGTGAGTTTTAAAAAAAAGACACTTCTTAAAGTGATAAAGGTTAAAAATAAAAGATGACAATAGCTTTACTTATTTATTTAATTTTATTGAATATCTATTATGTTTTAGGCATATACTGGGCAAATTCAAATGAAAAAGAAATCAAGATGGTTTCATAAACATCATATAGAGTAGCATGCAAGGCAAAGTAGCATGAGACCTGACAAAGAGGTATCAATTCTGTATTGATCAAAGGAAAGTGCATTGTCAAGAAGTATCTTAGTATTCAATAATGTGATATTTTACAAGTTAGAATTATGGGAAAAATGAGAGACACAAACACTTAATGGGAACTTGGAAGTGCAGATCTAATGTAAGGAAGAAGAGTGCATACAGGTTGGGCTACTCAATATGTGAGGATGCCTAGCCTCTAAGTTACAAAACCTTAATGAACAATGACTTAAACATTTGCTGCTCAAAGTGAGGTCCGCAGACCAGTAGCATGGGATTCATCTGGAGCTGGCTAGAGATGCAGAATCTCAGGCCCAGCCCACACCTACTGAATCAGAATCTGCATTCTAACAAAAGGCCCAGGTGATTCAAATGTACATTATTCTCATGCACACTCACATACTTGATATATAAAGAAGATTTTGAATAATAAAATAATAAGGTAAAATAATATATGCTACAAACTCTACATATAGAGACTATCCTCTTTTTTGAACATTTATGGAAGACTTAAGAAATGCATCACTGAGCTCTAACAAAACTATTAACTCTGAAGAGCAGAATTGTACAAGTCATATAGTTGAAAAATTAGATTAAAATTTAATTGCGCAGATTCAAACAAAAATCAACAAACAAAAACTACCAGCTATTGTTTCAAAGAAGACATTAAAAATAAAATGGACTTTTTAGAAGGCTATATACCAAAGTTTGTAAGATGCTCTCAACTGTATTCATAAGGCAAAAGCTTTAATTCTTTAATAAGAAAGATTATAATCTAGATATTTAAGTTAAGGAAGTAGAGAAAATACTTCCCACAACTTTGTGGGAAGTACAGGCCAAGACACATATGTCTGGTGGCAAAAGTGATTCAATTGATCTTTTTCTTATATAGATTATAAATCATATTCTTCACCCACCTCTGGCTTTGTCATTGTTCTCTACACTGGTGGAGAAGCCAGTTATTACTCTGCTAGTACTGTGCTGTGCCCAACCCTGTCCTTGAAAGTGGAAGTTTTTAACTGCCTTACAAACTGACACCCAGAGCAAGTATAGCTCACTTGTTAGTGAGAAGACCACAGAAGAGTTTTACTTGCCACTTACAGCTGAGCCCCTGTTGGGAGAAGCTGATCACCTTCCCAGGAAGGATAGAGGAGGAGAGTGTTCTGTTTCCTTTTATTACTTCTTCAGGGAAAATCATATATATATACATATATATACATATAATCATATATATACATATAGTGGCATTTAATCACAACATTTTTCTGCTCTGATTTAGGATACAAAGGACAAGCTTCTTGCTAATTTTTACAGACAAATAAATGGTAAATAATATTTGATTTTCTAAACAAAGAGAATGTTGAAATGATAGCTGCACATTACATGTGTACCCCTTTTACTCTAGATATTCAATGTATGTCAGAATAGAGTCCAGCCCTTGCCATATTTTGCTTGCGAAAAATAGAAAACAAAAGCTATTAATCACATCTGTCCCCACAAAGGGAAAAAAAAAATAACCATTATATAGTTGTGCCAGGAAGCCTTGGCCTCCATTTAGGGGATTTTCATAAGCAATGCCAAAAAAAGGACTTAGGACTCTGTCAATAAGAGTGATTGAGAAACTTTGGAGGTATATATATAATATATATACACATTATATATATATTTTAGAAATTTTGGATATTTCTAAATGGAAAAGAGAGGCTTATAATCAGTTTAGCATCTTCGACTGATCATTGTTTTTGTGTGGTGAAGAATAGATTAGATAGAGATGAAGCTGGAAACTGAAAACCAGGTAGATGCCTATTGTAGTAGGACATAGGAAAGAGCATGACAGCTTAGGTGAGATAGTGAGCTAAATAAGTAGTGGGCAATGGTAGAGATCAAGAGATGTTTAGGACATGAAATGGCAGGAATTAGTGATTGGATGTTGGAGGTGGAGACAGAGAAATGTACACTGATTCTCTGGTTCTTGCACTTACAGAGGGATCACAGAAGTAAGAAGTTGGTGGAAGAGGTAATCGGTTCCACTTTAGACATGTGAATTTTGAAGTGCCTAATATCCATCCAAATGGAAGTGCCCCATGGACATTTGGCATATATGACCCTGGAGTTCCAGAGAGAGGCCTGGACTGGAGGTATAGATTTGGGAGGCATTAGCAAATAGCAGTTGAAACCAGGGACTGAATAAAAGCACCATTAGGGAAGGATAATGATAAAAAGATATTAATGAACAGTATTAAAGCAATATTTTAAAATTAAAACAAGGCAAGAGAGGTCAAGTCTTAGGTCAAATCTAAGATTGTTATCTAAGGAGTAGTGAAAATTTCCAGAAGAGCTGTAAAGCAACAGGATATTACAGGCTCAAGGAGCAGTGACTTCAACTCTAGAGTGAAGTCTGTTTTCATGATAAAATTGGCAGTTTTCTCCTACAAGACCTTAAAATTTAAAGATCACCAAAGACAATGCAGGAGCTAAGATGTGTAGAATTTGTGAATTCTAAAGCTTGGAGTCAAACACTATAAGTTGACATCGAGATTGTAATCTCTTCCATCTATTGTCCCCTATTCCTCACTTGTGTCTCCCATACTTCTTTGTGATTTCCTTTAAATCTCTGTTAGTTACAGCTCATGTGCTCTTCCAGTGACATTTCCTTTTGTCTTTGAGTTGTTGCTAATCAACACACTCCATCTTCCTTCTGGGGATTTGAGGTAAGATTGGAAGCTAGGATGGGAGGGAAAAGTTTAAACAGTGCTGGCAAATAAGACAGCCAGATCCTGTTGGGCTTTGGTGAAGAGCAGTGTCCATGTGGACATGCTGATCTATATAGGAAATGTGAGATTGGGTACTATGATTCTGTCTTTCATTAAAGCTTGTAGAAAAATCCTGAGTAGATAGGAAAGGATGAAACATAGAAGAAGGAGTCATTTTTTCTGTTTCTTTTTCTTTCTTTCTTTCTTTCTTTTTCTATTATTATTATTATTATTATTATTATTATTATTATTTTAGGGAGAGAGAGAGAGAGAGAGCACTTGAGCGGGATGGCAGGAGGCAGGTAGGGGCATAAGGAGAGGGAAAGAGAATCTTAAGTAGGCTCCATGCTCAGTGCGAAGTCCGATGTGGGGCTCAATCTCATGAAGGTGTCATTCTTTACTTTAAAAAATTCAGTTCAGTCAACTTTTAATGCTCAGTGGGAGACAGATACAAAATTACCGAGATGAATTAGATGCTCTTTCTGCTTTCAAGAATCTTAAAGATTGTATAAGTAAGAAGATTGTATAAGTAACATTAGACAAATCCTTTATTAGAGGCATAAAAAAAGAGTTATCAACTAAATCAAACCAGTGCAATTGGGAAATCTCCACAAAGATGACATTTAAACAGGACTTTATGTATTTCAAAAAGTGAACACATGAGGATGAATCCCTCGAACAGAGGGATTTAATCTTGAAATTAAACATAATTTTGTGAAGTTGACTATAATTTATTATAGGTAAGATCTAAATATATATTATAGTTGACCCTTGAACAACATGGTGATTAGGGATGCCAACTCCTATGCAGGTGAAAATCCACATATAACTTTTTTTTTTTAATTGAAGTTTGATTTGCTTGATGGTATAACACCCAGTACTCATCCCATCAAGTGTCCTCTTTAGTGCCCATCACCCAGTTACCCCAACCCCCCTGCCCACCACCCCTTCCACTACCCCTCGTTCGTTTCCCAGAGTTAGGAGTCTCTCATGTTTTGTCACCCTCTCTAATTTTTCCCACGCATTTTCCCTTCTTTTCCTTATAATTCCTTTCACTATATCTTATATTCCAGGTATAAGTGAAACCATATGATGATTGTCCTTCCCTGATTGACTTACTTCACTCAGCATAATACCCTCCAGTTCCATTCACGTCAAAGCAAGTGGTGGGTATTCATCCTTTCTGAGGGCTGAGTAATATTCCATTGTATATTTATATCACATCTTCTTTATCCATTCATCTATCAAAGGACATTGTGGCTTCTTCCACAGTTTAGCTATTGTGGACATTGCTGCTATAAACGTTGGGGTGCAGGTGTCCCAGCAGTTCACCGTACCTGTATCTTTGGGGTAAATACCCAGTAGTGCAATTACTGGGTTGTAGGGTAGCTCTATTTTTAACTCTTTGAGGAACCTCCACACAGTTTTCCAGAGTGGCTGCACCAGTTCACATTCCCACCAACAGTGCAGGAGGGTTCCCTCTTCTCCACATCCTCTCTGACATCTGTTGTTTCCTGTCTTGTTAATTTTCACCATTCTCACGGGTGTGAGGTGGTATCTCATTGTGGTTTTGATTTGTATTTCCCTGATGGCCAGTGATGTGGAGCATTTTCTCATGTGCTTGTTAGCCACGTGTATGTCTTCTTTGGTGACATTTCTGTTCATGTTTTTTGCCGATTTCATGATCTTTTTCTTGGGCATTGAGTTTAATAAGTTCTTTATAGATCGTGGATACTAGCCCTTTATCTGATCTGTCATTTGCAAATATCTTCTCCCATTCTGTAGGTTGTCTTTTAGTTTTGTTGACTGTTTCTTTTGCTGTGCAGAAGCCTTTTATTTTGATTAAGTCCCAATAGTTCATTTTTGCTTTTGTTTCCCTTGTCGTCATAGATGTATCTTGCAAGAAGTTTCTGTGGCCAAGTTCAAAAAGGGTGTTGCCTGGGTTCTCCTCTAGGGTTTTGATGGATTCTTGTCTTACATTTAGATCTTTCATCCATTTTGAGTTTACCATTGTGTATGGTGTAATAGAATGGTCTAGTTTCATTCTTCTGCACGTGGCTGTCCAATTTTCCCAGCAACTTTTATTGAAGAAACTGTCATTTTTCCAGTGGGTAGTCTTTCCTGCTTTGTCGAATATTAGTTGACCATGGAGTTGAGGGGTCATTTCTGGATTCTCTATTCTGTTCCATTGATCTATGTGTCTGTTTTTGTGCCAGTACCACACTGTCTTGATGACCACAGATTTGTAGTACAACTTGAAATCCAGCATTGTGATGCCCCTGCCTTTGATTTTCCTTTTCAATATTCCCTTGGCTATTCGGGGTCTTTTCTGATTCCACACAAATCTTAAGATGATTTGTTCCAACTCTCTGGAGAAAGTCCATGGTATGTTGATAGGGATTGCATTAAACGTGTAAATTGCCCTGGGTAACATTGACATTTTCACAATGTTTATTCTTCCAATCCATGAACATGGAATATTTTTCCATCTCTTTGTGTCTTCCTCGATTTCTTTCAGAAGTGTTCTGTAGTTTTCAGGGTATAGATCTTTTACTTCTTTTGCTAGGTTTATTCCTAGGTATCTTATGCTTTTGGGTGCAATTGTAAATGGGATTGACTCCTTAATTTCTCTTTCTTCAGTCTCATTGTTAGTGTATAGAAATGCCACTGACTTCTGGGCATTGAGTTTGTATCCTGCCACATTGCTGAATTGCTGTATGAGTTCTAGGAATCCTAGGGTGGAGTCTTTTAGGTTTTCTATATTGAGTATCATGTCACCTGCAAAGAGGGAGAGTTTGACTTCTTCTTTGCCAGTTTGAATGCCTTTTATTTCTTTTTGTTGCCTGATTGCCGAGGCTAGGTCTTCTAGTACTATGTTGAATAGCAGTGGTGAGAGTGGACATCCCTGTAGTGTTCCTGATCTTAGAGGAAAGGTTCCCAGTGTTTCTCAATTGAGAATGATATTTGCTGTGGGCTTTTCATAGATTTCTTTTAAGATATTGAGGAATGTTCCCTCTATCCCTACACTCTGAAGAGTTTTGATCAGGAATGGATGCTGTATTTTGTTAAATGCTTTCTCTGCATCTATTGAGAGGATCATATGTTTCTTGTTTTTTCTCTTGTTGATATGAACTATCATGTTGATTATTTTATGAGTGTTAAACCAGCCTTGCATCCCTGGGATAAATCCCACTTGGTCATGGTGAATAATCTTCTTAATGTACTATTGGATCCTATTGGCTAGTATCTTGAGGAGAATTTTTGCATCTGTGTTCATCAGGGATATTGGTCTATAATTCTCCTTTTTGGTGGGATCTTTGTCTGGCTTTGGAATTAAGGTGATGCTGGCCTCATAGAATGAGTTTGGAAGTATTCCATACCTTTCTATCCTTCCGAAAAGCTTTAGTAGATTATGTATTATTTCTTCTTTAAACGTTTGATAGAATTCCCCTGGGAAACCATTTGGTCCTAGACTTTTGTGTCTTGGGAGGTTTTTGATGATTGCCTCAATTTCCTCCCTGGTTATTGGCCTATTCAGGTTTTCTTTTTCTTCCTGTTCCAGTTTGGATAACTTGTGGTTTTCCAGAAATGCATCCATTTCTTCTAGATTATGTAATTTGTTGGCATATAACTGCTCATAATATGTTTTTAAAATCATTTGTATTTCCTTGGTATTGGTTGTGATCTCTCCTCTTCATGATTTCATCAATTTGAGGCTTTTTTTCTTTTTAATAGGGCTGGTTGGGCTTATCTATCTTATTAATTCTTTCAAAGAACCAACTCCTGGTTTTGTTGATCTGTTCTAAAGTTCTTCTGGTTTCTATTGCATTGAGTTCTGCTTGAATTTTATTATCTCTCTTCTTCTGCCTGGTATAGGTTTTATCTGCTGTTCTTCCTCCAGTTCCTTTAGTTGCAAGGTTAGCTTGTGTATTTGAGTTTTTCCCAATTTTTTGAAGGAGGCTGGTAATGCGATGTATTTCCTTCTTAGGACTGCTTTCGCTGTATCCCAAAGATTTTTAATGGCTGTTTCTTCATTTTCATCAGTTTCCATGAATCTTTTTAATTATTTTCTAGTTTCCTGGTTGACCCATTCATCTTTTAGTAGGATACTCTTTAACTTCTATGTGTTTGAGTTTCTTCCAAATATCTTCTTATAATTGAGTTCTAGTTTCAAAGCACTGTAGTCTGAATATATGCAGGGGACAATCCCAATCTTTTGATATCAGCTGCGACCTGATTTGTGACCCAGTATGTGGCCTATTCTGGATCAAATTCCATGTGCACTTGAGAAGAATGTATATTCAGTTGTGTTCAGAAAATTCTGTATATATCTGTGAAATACATCTGGTCCAGTGTATCATTTAAGGCCCTCATTTCTTTGGTTATGTTCTGCTTAGAAAATCTGTCATTTGCTGAAACTGCCATGTTGAAATCTCCTACTATTAGTGTATTATCTAAGTATGTCTTTACTTTAGTTATTAATTGATATACTTGGCAGCTCCCACATTAGTGGCATAAATATTCATGATTGTTAGGTCCTCTTGTTGGCTAGATCCTTTAAGTATGATATAGTGTCCCTCTTCATCTCTTACTATAATCTTTGGGATAAACTTATATTTAAAGATGACGATTGCTGCTCCTGCTTTCCTTTTTTTTTTTAAGATTTAATTTATTTATTCATGAGAGAGAGAGAGACAGACAAACAGACAGACAGACACAGGCAGAGGGAGAAGCAGGTTCCATTCCATGCACGGAGCCTGATGTGGGACTCAGTTCCAGATCTCCAGGACCACACCCTGGGCTGAAGGCAGCGCTGAACCACTGAGCCACCCAGGCTGCCCTCCCTTGCTTTCTTTTGAGGACCATTTGAATAGTATATTGTTCTCTAATTTTTCATTTTCAGGCTGCAGGTGTCCTTAGGTCTAAAATGAGTCTCTTGTAGACAGCATATAGATGGGTCTTGCTTCTTTATCCAGTCTGAAACCCTGTCTTTTGATGGGATCATTTAGCCCATTCATGTTCAGATTTACTATTGAAAGATATGAATTTAGTGTCATTGTAATACCTATTCAGTTCCTGTTTTTGTGGATTATTTCTTTGGGCTTCCTCTTTCTTTCACAGGGTCCCCCTTAATATTTCTTGCCGAGCTGGTTTGGTGGTCACATATTCTTTCAGTTTCTGCCTATCTTGGAAGTTCTTTATCTCTCCTTCTATTCTGAATGAGAGCCTTGCTGGATAAAGTATTCTCGACTGCATGTTCTTCTCATTTAGGACCTTGACTATATCCTGCCAGCCCTTTCTGGCCTGCCAGGTCTCTGTGGAGAGGTCTGCTGTTAATCTGATATTTCTCTCCACATAAGTTAAGAATCTCTTTTCTCTTGCTGCATTAAGGATTTTCTCTTTATCCTTGGAATTTGCAAACTTCACTATTAAATGTCAAGATGTTGAACAGTTTTTTCCATTTTTGGGGGGGACCTCTCTATCTCCTGGATCTGAATGCCTGTTTCCCTTCCCAAATTAGGGAAGTTCTCAGCTATGATTTGTTCAAATATATTTTGTGGCCCTCTCTCCCTCTTGGCATCTTCTGGAACCCCAATTATATGTAAATTCTCCCTTCTCAGGTTATTGCCTATTTCCCTAAGCCTTTCCTCATGGTCTCTTAATTGTTTTTTTTCTTTTTTCCTCAGCTTCCTTTCTTACCATCAACTTGTCTTCTATGTCACTCATTCTCTCTTCCACCTCATTAACCCTATCAGTTAGAGCATCTAGTTTGGATTGCATCTCATTTATTTTTAATTTCAGCCTGATTAGATCTAAATCTTGTAGTCATGAAGTCTCTAGAATCCTTTATGTTTTTTTCCAGAGCCACCAGTAGCTTTATAATTGTGCTTCTGAATTGGCTTTCTGACACTGAATTATAATCCAAATTGTGTAACTCTATGGGAGAGAGTACTGTTTATGATTCTTTCTTTTGCAGTGAGTTCTTCCTTCTAATCATTTTGTTCAGTGCAGAGTGGCTGTATGAGCGGGCTGAGTCAACAATATCAATCATTACCTAAGTAAATTCCACGCTAGATGATTTTGTATGCATCGTCTTCTTTCAAGTCTCATATCATCCTGATGGTGGGGGGTGGGGTGAGGAGGGAGGGAAGAGTCCAGCAGCAATACTATAACACTGGGCTGCGAAGAGCAGTAGTGATGGCAGCAGTCTCTCCAGATCCCCTGCCACTCTTCCACATATAACTTGTGACTCTCCAAAACTTAGCTACTGATCCGAGGCCTTACTGATAACAAACAGTTGTCTAATGCATATATATTGTATACCATATTCTTATAATAAAATAATTTACAGGAAAGAAAATGGTAAGAAAATCATAAAGAAAATTAAATACAGTACTGTCTTGTATTTGTTCAAAAAACCCCACATATAAATGGACCCGCACAATTCAAACCCGTGTTGTTCAAAGATCAACTGTATTTTAAACACTATTTTAAAGAGATAGCATTTATTTTTTTCAAAAGAAGGAGGCCATTGAAAGTTCTCAGTATTAAAGTGAAAGGATCAAAATTGTGGCTTATAAAAATTCCCTAGCCTTGTACAAAATACTGTGAGGTATATGGTGTAGAAGTTCCTACAGTAGAAATACTGCTTTTCTTAAGAAGCTATAAATATTCATAATCAGAGAAGCAGAATTAAAATGGAAAAGAAGAGTCCATGCTCAAACCCCTAATTACCAGCAATGCTTTTATTATTGAGGTACAGGTTGGAGCATGTTCTGGTTAGGTGGAAGAAATGGGTGACCATGAAAGGGAATAGACCTTGTTGAGAATTTACCATGTGCCAGTCACATTTAACAAATACCATCTCATTGACTGCTCATAACATCACTTTAAAATAGCTATGATTTTTAAAATAAAAGTCTGAAAAAAGATGCATTAAGAAAAAAAACTAAAGTAGATATGATTTCCTCTATACTACATATAAATTGGGGTTTAGATAGATTAAATAACTCTTGTGAAGTCACATAGCTGGAAAAGTAGCAATGCTGAGTCAAACCTAAACCTGCCTGTCTGAAAGGTTATTATTATAATTCTAAAAATAATGAAGTTCTCTTCCAAAGGGGAATTTTGTTTTTAGCAGCAGTTCTAGGAGATGAAAAACAACACCAAGATGCAAGCATAATTAATTTGATGTTTATAATAGTTTCCTGTGGATGTTAGTTTATAGGCAATGCTAATTTCCTCTTCAGTGATTAGGTACAGTGTTAGTTTTTTCACCATAGATAGTATTTATCAAACAGACTTTTGTAATATCCCATTTCTTGTGATAGAGCTGCAGAACCAGCCCAACACTTACCTAAGCAAATACTTCACCACTTATCTTAGCTTGGGCTGCCATAACCAAATTACACAGATGGAGTGGTTTACACAACAGACATTTATCTCTCATAGTTCTGGAGGCTGAGAAGTCCAAGGCCAAGGTGCTGACTGATTTGGTTCCTTGTGAGAGCCCCCTTCCTGGCCCATAGATGACTACTTTCTCCTTGTGCCCTCACATGTTAGAGTGAGTTCTCCATGTCTTCTCTTATAAGAGCACTTAAGAGAAAACTACGCCTAATAAAACCCACAATATTATCACGTTTGTGAGAATTGCCTTATTGCAAAGAATTCCAATGAAACTAAACATCCAAAGTAAATATGTGCACTACACATGATTTCCAGTGGAATCAATGCCAGTGACAATGTTTTCTGTTAATGTTAAGGAACTGTTGTAGATATCAGTAATATTTGCAGCAGATAATTTCCTCAGAAATGTTTATCCTTAACAGACATTGCAAACACAGCATAAAGTTTCCTTTATTATTGACATTAAATTTATTGGGAAATAGTACATGCTTATAGAAATATAAAATGCTGATGATAAAAAGAATAAAATTCAAAACCAGAGATAACCGTGAATAACATCTGGGTCTATTTGCTTCCAGAATCTTTGTACACATAATTTTATATGACTTATACTCTGGGACTTTTTAAATTCATGTCACAATAGTTGTGAAAACATTTTCCTTTTTTTGGAAAATATTTTCATGTTGGCAAATGTCCATCTATGATTTTTTGAGTTGCTAAAGAGTATTTTATTGTATAGATATGTCATAATTTTTGAGCTATATGTTAGAATCTCTGATTCCTACATTCAAACCCAAATTAGTCTTTTCAGTTTTTGAAATCTTTCTTTCTTTGATTGGTTTAGTTTTAATTTTCTTAAGTACTGAGGTTTAATTTTTTTGTACTAATTAACCATTTGTTTTTCTTCCATAGATTATTAATTTATTTCCTTGGCCTATTTTTCTTTGCGGGATTTGTCTTTTTCTTACTGATATGCAAGAAAACATCCTAGAAAATATATTAACCACTTATGTTTAATTTGAAAATTTTTCCAACTTGTCATTGGCAGTTAAAATTTTTCTAGGGCCCTTTTTTTAGCTTTAGCATGTGTTTTCTAATACTAATTGGGGTATATACGTATAAATCTTAATCTCTCTGGTACTTATTTAGATATATGGAATGAGTAGGAATATGATCAAGTAGGAGTATTATCTAGATATAAATTATGGAGTTATCTGTCCTTTTAGCATTTATTAAAATTTTGATTATTATATACTAAATTGTTAGGCGTTTTTAAGTCTATTTGTGGATTTCCTAAATTAGTTATACTCGATTGTCTTTCCATAACTGTGATATGTAGATTTATTTTTAATTTCATTTTGTCTGTCACTGGTATACAGAAATATATTGACTTTGCATCAGTGATCTTTCTAAATTCCCCTATTTTAATAATTTGAAGATTCTTTTAGATTTTCTACACATATGCTATCTAAGAATAATGAAAGCTTTATTTCTTCCTTTCTGATTCTTAACCACTGTATTTCTTTTTTCACATCCTTGCACTGGGTAGGGGTTCCACTAAAAGTTGAATAGAAATTGTATTTATATAAGTATTCTTGCCTCATTTTCAGTCTCAATAATTCATTATTAAGTATAATGCTTACTGTAGGGTAGGTGTTCTTTATCAGAATAAGAAAGTTTTCTTTAATTCATATTTTGCTAGGAGTTTTTATCATAATTGGAATTTGAATTTTATCATATGCTTTTCTGCATCTATCAAGATCATCATATAACTTTCTCTTTTCTTGTTAATATGCTGGGATACATTGACTTTCAATGCTAAACCAATTTCTCATCCTTGAATAAATCTACTTAGCTTTATTATCCTTTTTATATTATGCTGAATATATTTTGTTTGGAATATTTCCATCCATTTTTTGTAAGATTCATCTGCAATTTTCCTGTTTTCTGTGATGCTCTAATAGATTTTGGTATTATTATTGTTATGCTAGCTTTATGATTTGGAAAATGTTCCTTTTTTTTATTCTCTGGAGGAGACATGATTAATAATCAGGATTAAAAATAACAACCACAAAGAGATATCACATATCAATTAGGATGGTTACTATTAAAACAGAATAACAAGTGTTGGCAGTGATGTGAAGAAACTGAAAATCTTGGCACTATTAGTGAGATTATTAAATGGCACAAATGCTACGAAAAACTGACAATTCCTAAAGAACTTAATATAGAATACCATATGATCCAGCAATCTCACTTCTGGGCATATATCCAAAGAATTGCTAGCTCAAATATTTGGATGCTTATGTTCATGGCAGCACTATTTGCAATAGCCAAGAGGTGGATGTAGCCCAAGTGTCCATTGACAGATGAATAGGTAAACAGATGTAGTACATATACAGTGGAATGCTATGCAGCCTTAAAAAGGAAGGAAATCCTGTCACATACTACAACATGGATGAACTTTAGAGATATTATGCTACGTGACATCAGCCAGTCACAAAAGGACAATAACTGTAAGATTACACTTACATGAGGTTTCTAAAGTAGCCAAATACATTGAAATATAAAGTATAATGTTACTTACCATGGGGGAAAAAGGGAGTTGTTCAATGGGCATAGAGTTTTAGATTTGCAAAATGAAAAACTTCTGGAGATCTGTTGTACAGCAGTGTAAATATAGTTTATACTACAGAGCTATACATTTAAAAATGATTCAGATGGTAATTTTTATGTTTTTTACTAATAAAAAGAGATACAAATTGAACTTTTAGATGTCTGGCATGAAAAATACACTAGACGGGACTAAAAGCAGATTAGATGTTGCAGAAGAAAAGATTAGTCAATTTGAAGAAAGAGAGAGAGAAAAGGGGAAGAGGGGAAAGGGGGAAAAAATGAAGAAAGCATTAGTGAGAAATGAGTTAACTTCAAGAGGCCTAATGTATGTGTAATTGTAGTCCCAGGAAAAAAAAAAAGTGGGGGAGATTATCATATTTGAAGACATAATGGTTGGCAATTCTCCATATTTGCTGAAAACTATAAACCCACAGGTCTAAAAAGTTCAATAAACACCAAGAACAAGAAACATGGAGAAAATTATGCCAAAGCATATCATAATCACATTGCTCAAATGATAAAAAGAAGATCTTTAAAATAGCCAGAAAATAAAGATTGGTCATATTCGGAAGAACAAAAAAAGCAAAGCAGATTTCCTGTTGTTTCCAAGAAACAACACAAGAAAGAAGAAAGTACAACAATATCTTCAGAGCACTGAATGAAAAAAAAAAAAAACCAAAAAACAAAAAACCAAACCCTTCAATCCAGTTTTCTGTACCACTGAAAATCTTTCCAAATTGAAGGGGAAGTAAAGACTATTTTCAGCACATAAAAACTCAGAGAATTCACCATAAGACTCATGGTATAAGAAATATCAAAGAAAATCCTTTAAGCAAAAGGAAAATCTAAAGTGACAGAAATAAGATCACTTGAAACTTTGGTTGGGAGAGGGCAGGGAGGGAGGACTATGGAATTATCAAGAGGCACAAGGGTGTTGTAGGGGTTATGGATAAGTTTATTATCTTTGTTGTGACTATGCATAAAAACTTATCAAATTACATATTCTATATCTGTGGAGTTTACTGTAAGTCAGTTATATTCAAAAACGTTTTTTAAAAGCCTATATATGCATTATGAGGTTGATCAGTGAAATATTTATTATTGCTCTAACAGTCATTGAGTTGGCTTTATCTTCCTGTATTCAGCTGTGATCAGGGTCCCATAATGGAGAAAAAAAAGTCAAAACCAAAACCAACACACACACACACACACACACACACACACACACACACACCTTTATCTGGCAGCAGGAATGTCTTTGATTAAAGACATGGAATCATAAAGTATCTTTTAAAACTCCTATAAAATTAAATGTAAAAAAGTCAATCCCTTCTAGTTCCTTCACAAAAGAAATAAAATTATTTTTTGATGTAACTTAAAATTTCCCTGGGAGAGAAAGTATTTTGATTCATATAGAGATGTAAGTAACTGTTACAAAACTTCTTGAACAGGTCTTAAGGGAGACAGAGAGTGAGAGTGAGAAAGAAAAACCATGTCTTAGTTTTTCTTGGGTGCTGTTGGTTTGTCTCAGCATAATTAGTAAGATAGCCAATCACTCTTAAAATTATACTTGTTTGGATAATAAATTTTGTGCACCTACCAAGGCTGGCTCAGATTCAGGAGAGAAAAGAGGCAGAAGGAGCATAAAGGGAACACACATGCCCAAGTCTTCTGCTTCTCAGAAGTGCCTAAGTCCTCTGTTCCCATATCAACCCATTTATGAAGAGGGCCATGAATCTGTGGTGGAAATGTTACTAACTCTCACTATGTATAGAGAATCCAGACTTCAGTGAAGGAAAGAGAAGTTAACTCACATAAAGCAGATAAAATGGTAAAGGTGCAGTTTGCACTGAAATCAAGTTCTGTTGATCACTGTTGTTGAGGTCCAGGTGCTTTCTATCCTAGTCATTGTTTGATTATTTATCATTCTTTGAATTCCATGAATTAATACAGTCTCATTTTGTCAGGGACATATGTTTTATTTAATTTGGAACACTATATTATTCCTTCTTTTTAAATTTATTCGCCTTCATTTGGGAATTACTCTTCCCTGACCACATTTTCCCAATGGAGCTGCCTCTACTGCACCCTGGCCATGGGGTGAGCACAAGACCCAGACCTGGTCAATTACAGCCTCACATCCTTCTGGCCAAAGATATTGGCCCTGGGAGTGGCACATGATCCCAGACACCCTTGTTTGAGCTCGTCTTTGGGATTTTAAGGCAAAGATTCTTAGAGAAGTTTTCTTTCTTTTGGGACTGCCATCCTAGAATGGCATGAGTCCTGAGCTGTCTGTATCCCAACCACCCATTGCATGGGGAAAGCATGCCTGTAATGGAGGAAATGACAACCATAGATAAAGCATTAGTAAATAGACACTGGGAGTGAGTTTCTCTTGCAACTGGAAAGACCTCACCATCTTGAGAGATCATCATCAAAATGCTGCAAGATAATTACTATTATGCTTCTCTTTCACACATGAGGGACCCGAAGCTATAAGTTTAAGTAACTGTTCTAAAAGACAGTCAGTGGCAGAATGGGAATGTGAAATCCAAAACCCACAGTTGTCCCATCATAGTACCTTCCCACAAGTTCATTCTAGGTGAACAGATAGAATATATGATGCATATTGGGTACTGTTCTAAGAAAAACATCTGTCCCCATGTGACTCCAATTCTTGTGAGGACTTACAGAGAAGAGAGAAGATATATCAGTCACATAGTAAGTTAGTGATACATGCTGAGAAGAAAATAAAACTGGAAAGTGACCAAGAATGTCCTGGGAGAGATGTGTATAAACTTCAAATAGGGTGGTTAGGGAAGGTCTCCCTTAGAATATTCCATTTTAGCACAGACTTGACAGAGTTGAAGGAGGCACATGGAAGATCATTCCAGACAAAAGGGTGCAGAGGTGGGAGTCTGCCTGGAAGGCTTGAGGAGTAGTAAGGAAGCCATGAGGATGGGGCACAGTGAGCAGGACTGGGAATGAAAGGGAGGCTGCCAGAGAAGCAACATGGTGGAGAGCAAAATCATGTGAGTATTGAGGTCATTTTGAGGGGATTTCAGCTTTTATTCCAATTGAGATGGAAAGCCACAGGAAGGTTTTAAGCAGAGGCATTTCCTGATCTGACAGCTATTTTAATAGCATTCTTTTGTCCTTTGGTTGAGAATAGACTGTGTGTTTGTTTGGAGAGGGAGGAGGGCAGGAAGCAAAGGATGCAAGAATGGTGCAAGAGATGAATTAGACAGCTTAAAATATACCAATGAGCTGGAGACTACGGCAACTCTGATGCCAGTTTTGTGACAGAAACTCAGAGAAAGGAGAGACAAATGTTTACTAGACACCTTGGAGAGGAGACTGGAGGGGCTGTTGAGGGAGCAGTGGACTCTGACCCTGCAAAGAGCACAGGGAGGAGGTGTGAGGAGCTAGGAGAGGTGAAGGGGAGCATAGGCTGTGATCATTTCTACCATATATGGAGTGTCCACTCAGTGCCAGACACTCTGCTGGGCTGACATAATCTCTAATAGCCCCACAACTTTATTATTGCCAATTTATAAATGAGGGAATTCAGACTCAGTAAGGGTAAGTAGTTATTGGAAAAAGTAGAAAACACAAGGACCTTTGCATTTTTCTTATAGGTAGAAAAGCATGACAATGCTTGATAGTAAAACGTTTAATTTTAATAAATCTCATAAATTCAAAATCTTAATATTCTTTTTATTTCTAAATATATTTTCCATTCGAGGCAGCAGGAGGCCTCACAGGAAATAGTCTTTGCTGGGAGGTTTTGCCATCTTTGCATGCTGCTCAGATCATTGATGGATCTGAGACATTTATTTGCTCTGTAGAGGAAGGAGCTTGGGACAAAGGTTGACAGCCATCTTCAACCATCTGGAGAGGGGCTGGTATGTTTGGAAAAAAGATCAAATCTGTTTTCTTAGATCTATGGAGCAGGTCTAGGGCAAAGTTTGGAGTTAGAAGCAGATCAGGCTGACAAACAACTTCCCCAGGCTGTTTGTTGAGCAGTAGAACATTTACAGGAAGGCTTAGAGATGTCCTAGCAGATTATGCAAACCCTTTGATAGATCACAGTGTGGAGAAGCTGAACACCAGATGGGAGGGATGGTCCCAGTAGACAACTTATAAAGTTCTTCTAAACTCGAGGTTAGAATCTTCAGGCTGTTGGATACACATCACTCCCTGGCCTTTTTAATGCAAGCAACAGAGAACAGTTTTTGTCCTGTTCTAAAGCTTAATCATTTAAAACACACCAGCTGCTGGAATGTAGAATGTCCCACTGAAAGGAATGGAAGAAACCACACTTAAGATCATGAGTTCCTATCTCTGTTCCCATCTTTGAACCAATCAAAATCACAAAGAATGTGACTTTATTCTCCACTTTCCTCACCTATAAAATAAGGGGGTAGAATTTGAGGAAATTTAAGGGCTTTTCCAGCTCTCACAGCCTATGCTTCTTCCACAGTATCTGCGTTTTTGCTCACTATGTATTATCAGTTCAGTTTTCCCTCCCATAAAAATCGGTGCATTACAATTTTGCTGGGTTTGGTTTACTTTCAGATTGTGAATTTGGGTACTCTCTTAGTCATCTAAAAGTTGGATGGCTAAATATTTTGCATGTAAAAGGTGCCACTGGGGGGGCTCAAGCCTAGTAGAATGTGATTTGTGAGTGTCAGGGGATGTAATGATGAGATGATAAAAGTCACAGAGATTTTCCTCCAACATAAATGGAGTCTACAGAGAGGTGTCACATATAAACCCTCAATGAGGGTAGACTCAATGAAAACAAACATTCACTTCAGCGGCATTAGTTTCCTTTTTCCCTCTCCTCAACAGCACCTGTGGAGGCTTTAGCTGAGTTTTAAAATGTGTATGAGAACAATTTCACCGTTTAGCAATTAACCTAAAGTTGAGTCTGTTATCCCACTGAGGCTAGTTTTAATGGAGATGTTATGAAAGCCACAAGGCTCTGTAGGTGAGAAGGTAAAGGAAGAAGCACCCTTCATCCTAAACTCCTGCTCCTCATAGCCTCCTATTGATGTCTTTGCAGGTCTCCTTTAGCTTCTCAGTGGAACTACAGTCTGACTGTGACCATAGGGCTTAGAGTCTCTGAGAGTTCACTGATGCAACTTTACTGTATCTTACCATTATCTAGCAGGGAGATAAGGCATGGGGTTATGCCCATCTTACAAATAGGAAACTAAGTGTGATCTTTAAGGAAGACAATCACTCAGACCTTTCCTCTTTTTTCCTGGGACCTCTGAATGCATCTACTGCCCTTTCCTACCCATCTCATACATTCTGTGTGCACAGAAGCCTCAGAGTCACTAATGACAGAAGCTCAACTCTGAGTCGATGGGGTTAAGTAGAGAGATGAACAATCCAGACCATTACCTATGAAGAGATCCTAGGAGGTCCGGGCAAGTCCTGGGGGCTCTTACTGGCAGGTGAAGTTGGGTGCTGCACTGAGTTGTAGCAGGAGCCCCCAACTCTGGTCTTCCCCTATCTTTTGTCAGGGAGCCTCTAAGATCTCTAAGTGAGGAGACACTGGATTACTCCATGGGACTGGCAGCTGCAGGTGGAGGATTATGACATTTCCTAGTGTGAATTTCTCTGCTTTGGAAGGGTCTAAATCCCTCTACTCATGATGGACTCTGAGGAAAAGAGGTGAGGGTATGGAAAGAGAAGTTTGTCCTAATTAAAGGCCTTTCCCTGTCCATATATATTCTCAAGCCCATGAAGTTTAAGATGTGTGGAATAGGGACTCAGAATGTCTTACAGGCAGAACTGGGGTAAGGACTCTGAAATATTTGTTCATTCAAAGAGTTTCTTTAGGGCTGAATAAGCCATGGGCTATATCCCAAACACATAAATAGCCAAGACAGTCGTGTGACCCACCCTTATGGCCTGTGCAGTGACTGGACATTAAGCAGTCTTCCTCTCTGTCCCCAGTGTTACACAGGGGCTTCAAAGTCATAAGCACCCAAAAGATCAAAGGCCAATAGAAATGGTCCTTCACCTTGATGGAGAATTATGTGCATATCACCTGCATATCCTTATTTCCTCAGAAGGGCATTGCTTCCCTGACTCCCAACCTCACCAGCCCTGTGAAACTCTACTTAGCCAAACTCATGTTCTCAGAGAACAAGGCCAGCAGTTTTGCAATACACAGTCATCCCCCCTCCCCTCAAAAAAAGTCCAGTTTAGTTTTCTGTCACATTTTTGCCATGTGGTAAGCAGCTGAAACCAAAAAGATCAAAGACACCATATCCACATGCAATGAACATGTGTCATTCTTTCACTGTGACCAAAGTAAAGGGACCCTCCTCCTCTGGATCTCTGATTGTAGACTTTGAGCCTCACTTTGGTGTATGGTACATGCTGGATAGCTAGTTTGTGCAAGCATACCCTAAATGCTTCTGTTAACCACAATCTTGAAAAACATAGAGATCCTGTCCTCCCTCTATGTTCCCATCAAGCAGAATGTGCAGCAAAGCATATTATTCAGTGTTCAGGGTCAAGGGCTCTGGGAGTGGCATTGTCTAGCTTGCAGTGAAGAATGTCCAAGTGTCAGGCCTTGATCTCCTTGGAAATGCTGGCAGTGCAGGGAGGGGAAGGGCCACTGACAGTTGCTTGGTTACGTTGTTATGATATAAAAACTAGTTGCACATAGATCCCAGCAGTGGATGCTTTACCCATTTGGCTACTCTGAGACTCGCTGTATCTAAGTTTCCCTAATAAATCTATCTCTGTCACTATACCCAGGTCTTTTCTTTGGCCTCACTGGACCATCACCCACCGTAGGCTTTGGAGTCTGCTGGTATGAGCTGAACATTTGAAAATACTTGTTAAAACTAAACAAAGTTTGTTCTTATGATATCTACCATATTGAACTTTGGATAAATAGAAGCTAAGCTAATCATACACAGGATTAACCATTGAAATTTATGGTTAAAGACAAAAATACTTATGTTCTTGGTTCTCCCTAAAAGTGGATTGTGGATACAAAGTTCAAGAGAGAGACCTATCAATACTAGATCTGAAACACAGTGCAAACTTAATATGTTACCTAACATGAGCTTTTAATACCTATAAAACTCTGAAAACTGAATATGGTTTTGTATCTTTCTAGAATCTGAAAAGTGTAATATAAAATAGTTATCTTGAAACTCAACTCATAGTGCCATAAAAAATACATAAAATTACTACCTTGTTCCCAAAGGGTAATTTTTTTTTTTTATTCCCATCTTATAGAGAAAGAAACTGTGTGAAATAAGACGGATCCAGCTACAGGAGTGATGAGGGTAATTTGAGAAGCTGTGGAACCAGATGCCCTGTTTAGAGATCCACGTGTATTTCATAGATTGGTGGGTTATCATGGTGGGGAAAATGGATACTTTGTCTCTTCATGACACAAATCTTTTCCTTTAAGCAGCGAATTACTCTATAGCTAAATAAGTTCATATATAAATACATAGTACATTCATATAAAGGGTGAAGTGGTCATCACAAAGCCAGTTATAAGTTTCATGTTGGCTTTAATTCTACAGGACACCAGTTTATCAAATTTCATTTCTTGATCTTAGAGGGTCTTGAAGCTTTGAGAAGGAAGTAACAGGAGTAAAGACCTATTTCAGATATGAAAAAGCATGTGTCTTTTTCTTGGTAAGATTACAGAGCTTAAAAGGTCAAATCGCTTTTCTTTTGGTTGGGCTATAGAAACTCAGTGTGGTAACTTTAGGTGTTTTATGCTAATTAGAAGCTGGGTGACAATGTGTGGATTTGATTAATAATAGTTGCTTTAAAATTATGCTTGACAGACAAATTCTCTTAAAACTTGAAGTCTATGAGGGGGTTATAATAATGAAAGGCAGATGGGTGGTGAATCATTAATGAAACCAGTGATGGAAAACAGGCCTTGGGTCAGGTCACCCAATTTTTGGTTGATGAACAGTTTCACCAGCAATTCCGTCACTTTTGGATTAGCCTAGTTTATTGGTAAATACTTAAAGAGAATCATTTATTTACTAAATATTTACTGGGACCCGGATGAAAAGTACAGTGCTAAGTATCAGGGAGAAAATGAGGAATGGGACCTATGTCCTTGATTGTGCTATTCTGCTGGCCCCTGCAGATCTGTGCTGTGACTTGCTCTATGCCCCCAGGAGACTGATCCCTACAGCAGGAACACTAGGCCCACTTGGCCTCTGCATTCTGGCTAGTTTGAGTTAAGGAGGTTACCAGCACAAGATCGGAGGGCAAGAGAAAAGAGAGGTTGGATGTTTGTTCCCTATCTTCCTCATTGCCCATCCTGGTTTGGAAGTGACTGTTTCCTTTGCCTGTGGCTGCTGCTCTGCCTGTAGTTCCAGCTCTTGCTACATTCTGGTCACTCTTACTTGTTCTTGCCCTTCAGGCTTAGAAGCAATAGCAGTTTCGTACTGTAATGAGACATTAGATGCTTCATCACTCCTTGTTGGAGTGGCTAATTCTAGCTGCACCTCTGAAAAAAATGTTATTAAACTTTCTTCAGTGAAACTCTAATTAGACTGTGTATACTATTTCCTGTTAGGATCCTGACTGATAGAGCTCCTGCCCTTGAGTTGTTCACCAGACAAATCAATAAACAGTGACTATTCAGCATGAGCGCAATTGTGATGAAAATTCTAGTTTCTGGCTTACTAGTTAGCAGCTCACCAATGTAAGGAACAAAGAGAAGAATGTAAAATGGCAAGTACAGCAACCATCAAAGTAAACACCTAGAGATGACTGAACTAAACCATTCTTTCAACCTATATTTATTTGTTTGTAACTTATTATTGGGTAAGGAATTATGTGGGGGAATTGGATTTAAAATGGACTAATGGGATAAATTCAGTGAGATTAAAAACTAATAAATGGGGATCCCTGGGTGGCGCAGCGGTTTGGCGCCTGCCTTTGGCCCAGGGCGCTAACCTGGAGACCCAGGATCGAATCCCACATCGGGCTCCCGGTGCATGGAGCCTGCTTCTCCCTCTGCCTATGTCTCTGTGCCTCTCTCTCTGTGACTATCATAAATGAATAAAAATTAAAAAAAAAACAAAAAAACAAACTAATAAATGTAAATACAGTAGAAAAAGAAAGACTTGAAGGCATAGTGGGCATATAAGCATACTGGCTCAAAGTTCTCAGCTTCTGATGTCATTTGTAAGCTCGAATGTGATTTACATACGATTACATATTAACAGACCATTTTCTGTACATTTGCTTTTATTCCTAAAGCAGTTCCTAGACTGTGCAGGGCATATGTGTGCTTTGTGTAAGGATGTGCTTTGCGTAAGTTGCACAGCTGGTCCAACATTTTAGGGTTGGGTGTTTCCATCAAGGACAAAGTTTTTGGCTATGACTTCATTGTCTCCAACTCTACTAGAAAAGAGAAACAACAAGGCAGCTGGAAGAGTGTCCCAAAGTATCTGCAAAAAGGAGCAGTTATGTCTTATCTGTCTTCCTAATCTGATAGTAGACTCAGTTTTAACTTTTGGCCTCACTAGATACTGCCGCCCTCAATTCCTTTCTAAGACCTGCAGAGGAGACCAGTCCTCATCGGAATGAGAACCTTCCAAACCTTCCATTGCATTTGTTACTTAAGAAACACTACTGGGCATCTAATCTTGTTAGCCTCTCTGCTGGCGGCTGGAGAGAGATGAATAGTCATGAAGGAACAGGCCCATAAACAGAATACTACCATGTACCATCACGCGCTCAATGACAGAATCATACCCAGGTTAATGAGTGAGTGGACAAGCACTGAGGTCAGAGGAGACATTCTGGAGGAGTGAAGACTAACCTGAATCCTGATGACTAAGCAGGAATTTGCTAAGCCAAGGGAGCAGGATGGGAGAATATTCTAGGAGGAGGAGTAGCAAGAGAGAAAACAGGGAAGAAGAAACCCAAGCATGATGTGTGCAGGAGAGAACTCAGGCATTTTAGTGCTGCCTGAACCTGTCAGGTAGTACAGGGGGTGGTGGGAGGTCAGCCAGCCCATCACACAGGATCTTTAATTCATTCTCATATGGAACAAAGGTTAGTTTATGAAGAAATGATGTAATCAGATTTGCCTTTAAGATGCCTCACCTGAGGACTGTGGGGAAAAGCGTGGAAAGAACAAGAAATAAGGTAAGTAAGGTAAATGGAATTTCCTAAAGTTCTCCTTGTAATTACCTTGGAGAAAGGTAATAGGATAGCAACATTGCTCATTAAGTATTGACAATTTCCAAAGATTAGAGACAATTAAGAAGGTCATACAGGCTATGTTTTTGGTGATTACTAGTAAAATTAAATTTAAAAACTCAGTAAATCTAACTAGAAGAATGTCATGATTCCCAAAGTATTACTGAGTTTATTTCCAATGAAAGAAGCAGTTAAGTCTATGGTATCTAGACCCTGAATTCTCTGTTGTGTTTCAGGGGAAATAAGCCAGGGAAAGAGAAAGCTCTTCCCTGGGAAGAGGGAAGGGAAAAGGAACAATGAGTTCCTGCTGTGATGGAAAGGAGAAGACATCAGTGTGGTCTGAGCTGTGGCCACAGGGTGCACCTGCACTTGGCATTCTATCCATCCTTTCCAGGTGGAGGCCTTGTTCTCTCTCCCACCTGAATAGGAACAAACTGGGGCCCAAGCAGAGCTGGTCGACAAGACAATGGACCAGGCATGCCGTCTCTACTTTACACATCCTGTCTACACTGGGACTGTGAGGGATCCTGCTCTGGGGCCTGACAGGAGTTAATGTGGTATGAGGAGGTTGGTGATGCTTTCTCCTTTACACTCAGAAAGCCTTTTTGTATATTAAAGAATGGAAAGGGAGAATGCTCAGTTTGGGCACTGCCATGGGTGGGCTTGGAGGCTTGGTGGGCTTGGAGGCCTTGGATGGGCTAGTCCAGAGCCATTCTGCAACAGACAGGGACATGTATTTGATGGTTATTACAGGCATTTGGGCAAGAGATGAGGAAACAAAGCAGGACAAGAGCTAGCAGGGAATGAGAGGGAATTGATTCATATATAGGAGGTAAAGCCAAGGAGCCTTGATGAGTCATTAGATGTGAAGACTGGTGCAGAGGAGGAATTCAGCATGATGCCCAGCTTTCCAGTTTGAGTGGGTGGTGGGACCACAAACTAAAATGGAAAACCCAGGAGATAGATCCCTTTGGGGGGCAATAAAGGGTTTTTTTTATGAGTTTGAGTTACCCCAATGATTATCCCCCAGTAGTTGGAGAGATCATCCAGATGACTAAGGTCAAAATGCCAAGCTATTCTTAGGGGAAAGTACTGGGCATGGACTATCAGGTATAATCCCATTGTGTAAGTTTTGAAAAGAAGAAGAATATTCTTGAAAAGGTAGAGAGACCTCATATTAGCAAGTCTCCTAAGTGAGGTGGGGAGACTTCAGGGAATGATTAGGTGTTTCTCCTTTCAGGGACTCTTACTATTCCTGCAAACGTTGCCTAATGCACCAACACCAAAAGAACATGCCTGACCTCCTCTAGGAAAGTCTGGAAATAAACATCCAGGGTAGCGAAGTAGCTCACTTTCTTCATTTTACTCTTACTGCGATTAGAGGAAAGACTTTGGAGAACAACACGTTCTCCATGGCTTAATCACTCATGAAGCAACTGGGGGAAAGGATGAAACAATATTATTCAAAAAAGAGAAACCTCAGAATATGAGGAAACTGGCTTTTAAAAAATGACCGATGCTATAGTAATTTAAGTTTCAAAGTGATAACATCCAAATTCGGTGTGATTTATCATACCAAGCATTCTAGAAACAAATAGGAATGAAACAGGGCCTCTAATAGTGCTAGGGTTGAGGTCCTAGAACCCAGTCCTGTCTCTTTTGGAGGTATTACACCTTTAACAAGCTGACTCACTCAAGTTTCTTTAGAATTCAGCCAAGTGCTTTCCAGGACATTTGGTGGCTTCTTGGCAAGACCCCATACTATGATTCTCATTTGTCAGAACTAAAGCACTAACATGGGCCCCCTATTTTGCAAAAGTTAAGTAGAAGTGCTTTATCACCTTTAATTCATATGTAGACACTCCTCAGTATTCCTTTCCAAGATACAGAGAAATCAGGAGCCCTCATTCTAGTTAAGGCTTTCTTTTCTAGAAAGTTAGAACAAGATGGAACTTCAAATGTTGAGAGTTGGAACTCAGGCCTCTGAATCAACTGACCACTCATACTTTTGACTAAAGCTCTAATCCACAATCACACTATGATATTTGCACGTGATGTTTTTTTTTTTTTTTTGGTATCCAAGTTTGTTTCACAATATGCTTTCCTGAATGAATAGTGCTACATTTGAGGTATGCCAAATAGTTATGTAAGTATATGGTTCTTTGCCAAAATTTGCCTCAAACTCTATCAAATGCCAGCAAAGTTAAAACAATGGTTCCCCCCATCCCCAAGTGTACAACTGCAGGTTCAAGGAAACACTATTTTTAATTAAAATGTTGACTTGATATTTAAGTGAGAATCTTGTTCATTCACAATAGAGAAAAATAAATCCAAATTTGAAATTAAATATATGACTGCTGGAACAAGTGGTGGCCAAGAATATACTTTGCTACTTCATTCAATTCTTTGGTTCACATGATGATGTATTTAGTGTGTTGGATTGTTGGTACTGCCAGAAATATATAATCCTCTCAGCTGGATTGTTGAATCAGTCAAGAGTGCATAGTGTCCATTGGGCACAGGATGCTCTACTAGGTAATATTTAAAGAAAGGAATTGGAGTATAGTCCCTGTTTTCTGAAACTATATGTGTAATGGTTTAACCTCTCAAGGAGGGCATCAGTTACTTCTCTATAGGTCATAGGGTGACTGGCAATGTCAGTAGGTAGTGGAAAGAACTAGTGGAACCCGAGGCTGATTGCCTGGAATAACAGGGGTTTTTACTTTTTCTGTCATACTTTTTCTGTCATGGAATCTGACTCTGAAGAAGTGAGGAACAAAAAGATGGATAAACGTATATGCATGAGAAAGATAAAGACTAGTTTTTGAGGCCTCAGCTAATTATTACAGAGGATTATAAAATATTTTAGATATAAAAGGAATGAGAATAAAAAATGCTGGAGGAAGGAATTTTGCAGATTGGAGTTGAAGCCATAGGGGAAAGCTATATATAGTCTTTTCCTTCCTCTAAGTAAAAATCATTTTATATCAATCTTGGTGAAAACTAAATCATGTTCTTTTTTGGACAAGTGCATAAGGGAGCAGACTATTGAGATAAATAGATTTAAAAAAATGTCCTTAAGGAATTAGCATTTTTTCATGTTCATAAACCCAAACAATATTATTAACATTTTAAGGCAAATACTAGCTGTGCTGGCCTTTTTCTCTCAGTAGGAGGCTGTCAATCTTTCCAAATTACAGGCCTTTGATCATGTGGTTCCTTCAATGGGAGAATTTTGCCTGTCTCTCTGGAGTGCTGGTTCCAGCTCAAACTTCATATGTGAACTTAAAGTGATCCTGTCAGTTGGCTGTCCAAAATTCCTTATAGAAAGCTGAAAATTCCTTCTGCACCCCCCCTTTTTTTCTGTAACAAAGTAACTTGGTCATTCCCCTATTTAGCACTTAGCACAAATTTATGTAATATATGTTTATTTACTTTTCTTACTAAATGATCTTTTACTATACTATATGATCTATAAGGGCAGACACTGTGTCTGTTTTATTTGCCACTGTGAGCTAGGTATTTACCTAACTCAGTACTTGGTACATGGTTGAAGTGGGGGGGAAAATTGCCATATGAATTAATACCTCTCACACATTTAAGTGATTAAAATTTTAGTGATTAAAATTTATTTAAACAAGAAGCTTAAATAAGAAGGATATTTCTTCTAACATTCCTCTAGGTATTTCTTGCTCCTTTGTCCTTTCATATAACATCCACTTTGACACTGCTTCATGGGTTCATTGACTAAAATGAAAAATATACAAAAACTATCAGTTTGCTGATCTCACCTTACAGCCAGTGTTTTCTGATGTTTCAAAAAACCATTCACAGGCAGGTTTCCCTGGTAAGATAATAAAAAGTCTCTTTAGTATTTGGCCATGACAAGTTCAGAAATGGAAAATTATTTCAAAAAGTTTCATAACAAATATTAAATATATGAAATAATGGCATATGTAACATTTGTAAAAAAATAATTGATAGGAAGTTCTAGTCCAATCAAGTGAAGTTTATTTCAAAAACCGACTTAATTCCTTCTTGGATTTATTTCCTTTGCTATAACTCTACTTGAAAATAACTGCAGTTGTCTTTACTTAATGTTTTTAAGTTTGAGATAAGAGACAATTCATTTCACGTATTTTTCTGATTAAAAATTCTTCTTGCTCCGCGTGGAGGGGGCAGCGTGGCCCTGGGAGTGTGATTCCAGTGGCGCAGGCCCTGGATCCCAGGGTGCTGGGGTACACAGCCCAGGATCTGGCACTCCCCCTAGGACACAGGACAGCGAGGACGCTCGTGCCACCCGGGACCCCGCAGCTGTGCAGATCAATGCCCCCACCCCACCCCAACATCCAGGCCCGTGTAGACTGGGAGCTGTGGTAGTTACTGCAGGAGCTGACTCTAGGGCTGGAGAGCTGGCCACCGCCATGTTCCTCCTGGTGTCACTCTGTGCCTGGGACAGAACAGGGGCCTCACAGGATAAGCAGCTCCCACTGAGCCATGCACCTGGCAGGGGGTGGGGCAGCTCCCCCAGGTGCACACACCTGAGAATCAGCACAGCAGGCCCCTCCCCCAAAAGACCAGCTGGAAGGACAGAGGAAGAGCAAGTTCTTGACCAAGCAGCACTGGAAAGCTCCAGGGGAAGTCGAGGGACTTACAGTATATAGAATCAGAGGATGCCCCTCCTTGGTTTTTGTTTGTTCATTTTTCTTTGTTTTGCTTTTGTTTTGTTTTTGTTTTTGCTTTTTGTTCTTTGTTCTTTCTTTGTTTTCCCCATTTTTCCCCTTTTTTTTTTCATTCCTTTTTCCAGTACAACTTGTTTTTAGCCACTCTGCACTGAGCAAAATGACTAGAAGGAAGAACTAACCACAAAGGAAAGAATCAGAAACAGTACTCTCTCCCACAGAATTACAGAATTTGGATTACAATTCGATGTCAGAAAGCCAATTCAGAAGCATAATTATAAACCTATGGTGGATCTGGAAAAAAGCATAAAGGATTCAAGAGGCTTCATGACTGCAGTATTTAGATCTAATCAGGCTGAAATTAAAAATCAATTAAATGAGATGCAATCCAAACTGGAGGTCCTAACGATGAGGGTTAATGAGGTAGAACAACGAGTGAGTGACATAGAAGACAAGTTGATGGCAAGGAAGGAAGCTGAGGAAAAAAAGAGAAAAACAATGAAAAGATCATGAGGAAAGGTTAAGGGAAATAAATGACAGCCTCAGAAGGAAAAAATCTAGTTTAATTGGGGTTCCAGAGGGCGCCGAAAGGGGCAGAGGACTAGAAAGTGTATTTGAACAAATCATAGCTGAGAACTTCCCTAACTTGGGGAGGGAAACAGGTATTCAGACCCTGGAGATAGAGATCTCCCCCCTAAAATCAATAAAAACCATTTAACACCCCGACATTTAATAGTGAAACTTGCAAATTCCAAAGATAGAGAGAAGATCCTTAAAGCAGCAAGATACAAGCAGTCCCTAACCTTTATGGGGAGACATATTAGGTTAACAGCAGACCTCTCCACAGGGAACTGACAGGCCAGAAAGGGCTGGAAGGATATATTCAGGGTCCTAAATGAGAAAAACCTGCAGCCAAGAATACTCTATCTAGCAAGGCTCTCATTCAGAATAGAAGGAGAGATAAAGAGCTTCCAAGAGAGGCAGAAACTGAAAGAATATATGACCACCAAACCAGCTCGGCAAGAAATATTAAGGGGAAAAAAAAAAAAGAAATATTAAGGGGGACTCTGTAAAAGAAAGAGAAAGTCCAAGGAAACAATCCCAAAAAGCAGGGACTGAATAGGTATAATGATGACACTAAATTCATATCTTTCAATAGTAACTCTGAATGTGAATGGGTTTAATGATCCCAACAAAAGGTGCAGGGTTTCGACTGGATAAATAAAGCAAGACCCATCTATTTGCTGTCTACAAGAGACTCATTTTAGACCTAAGGATACCTCCAGCCTGAAAATGAAAGGTTGGAGAACAATTTACCATTCAAATGGTCCTCAAAAGAAAGCTAGGGTAGCAATCCTCATATCAGATAAATTAAAGTTTATCCCAAAGACTGTAGTAAGAGATGAAGAGGGACACTATATCATACTTAAAGAATCTATCCAATAAGAGGACCCAGTAATCATGAATATTTATGCCCCGAATGCAGGAGCTGCCAAGTATATCAATCAATTAATAACCAAAGATAAGACATACTTAGATAATAATACACTAATACTGGGAGACTTTAACACAGCACTTTCTGTAAATGACAGAAATTCTAAGCACAACATATGCAAAGAAACAAGAGCTTTAAATGATACACTGGACCAGATGGATTTCACAGATATTTACAGAACTTTACATACAAACACAACTGAATACACATTCTTCTCAAGTCCATATGAAACTTTCTCCAGAATAGACCACATACTGGGTCACAAATCAGGTCTTAACTGATACCAAAAGATTGGGATCATCCCCTGTATATTTTCAGACCAAAATGCTTTGAAAATAGAACTAAATCACAAGAAGAAATTTGGAAGAAATTCAAACATGTGGAGGTTAAAGACCATCATGCTAAAAGATGAAAGGGTCAACCAGGAAATTAGAGAAGAATTAAAAAGATTCATAGAAACTAATAAGAATGAAGATACAACAGTTCAAAATCTTTGGGACACAGCAAAAACAGTCCTGAGAGTGAAATACATCACAATACAAGCATCCGTCAAAAAACTGGAAAGAATTCAAATACAAAAACTCACCTTGCACCTAACGGAGCTGGAGAAAAAACAGCAAATAAAACCTACATCCAGCGGAAGAAGAGAGTTAATAAAGATTCAAGCAGAACTCAATGAAATAGAGACCACAAGAACTGTGGAGCAGATCAACAAGACCAGGAGTTGGTTCTTTCAAAGAATTAACAAGATAGATAAATCATTAGCCAGCCTTATTAAAAACAAAAGAGAAAAGACTCAAATGAATAAAATCATGAATGAAAAAGGAGAGATCACCAATACCAATACCAAGGAAATACATACGATTTTAAACCTTTTTATGAGCAGCTATATGCCAATAAATTAGGCAATCTAGAAGAAATGGAAACATTTCTGGAAAACCACAAACTACCAAAACTGAAACAGGAAGAAATAGAAAACCTGAACAGGTCGATAACCAGGGTGGAAACTGAACCGTCATCAAAAACCTCCCAAGACACAAAAGTCCAGGGCCAGATGGCTTCCAGGGGGAATTCTATCAAACGTTTATAGAAGAAACCATACCTATTCTACTAAAGCTGTTCTGAAAGATAGAGATGGATTTCTTCCAAACTCATTCTATGAGGCCAGCATCACCTTAATTCCAAAGCCAGACAAACACCCCACCAAAAAGGAGAATTATAGACCAACTTTCCTGATGAACAGAGATGCAAAAATTCTCAACAAGATACTAGCCGATAGGATCCAACAGTACATTAAGAAGATTATCCACCATGACCAAGTGAGATTTATCCTGGGGACGCAAGACTAGTTCAACACTCATAAAACAATCAACGTGATAGATCATATTAACAAGAGAAAAACCAAGAACCATATAATCCTCTCAATAGATGCAGAGAAAGCATTTGACAAAATACAGCATCCATTCCTGATCAAAACTCTTCAGAGTGTAGGGATAGAGGGAACATTCCTCAGCATCTTAAAAGCCATCTATGAAAAGCCCACACCAAATTTCATTCTCAATGGGGAAGCACTGGGAGCCTTTCCCCTAAGATCAGGAACATGACAGGGATGTCCACTCTCACCACTGCTATTCAACATAGTACTGGAAGTCCTAGCCTCGGCAATCAGGCAACAAAAAGAAATAAAAGGCATTCAAATTGACAAAGAAGGAGTCAAACTCTCCCTCTTCGCTGATGACATGATACTCTACATAGAAAACCCAAAGACTCCACCCCAAGATTCCTAGAACTCATACAGCAATTCAGCAATGTGGCAGGATACAAAATGAATGCCCAGAAATCAGTGGCATTTCTATACGCTAATAATGAGACTGAAGAAAGAGAAATTAAGGAGTCAATCCCATTTACAATTGCACCAAAAACCTAGGAATAAACCTAACCAAAGAGGTAAAGGACCTATACCCTGAAAACTACAGAACACTTCTGAAAGAAATTGAGGAAGACACAAAGAGATGGAAAAATATTCCATGTTCATGGATTGGAAGAATTAATATTGTTAAAATGTCAATGTTACCCAGGGCAATTTACACATTTAATGCAATCCCTATCAACACACCGTGGACTTTCTCCAGAGAGTTGGAACAAATCATCTTAAGATTTGTGTGGAATCAGAAAAGACCCCAAATAGCCAGGGGAATATTGAAAAAGAAAAAGCCGGGGGCATCACAATGCCAGATCTCAGGCTGTACTACAAAGCTGTGGTCATCAAGACAGTGTGGTACTGGCACAAAAAGAGACACATAGATCAATGGAACAGAATAGAGAACCCAGAAGTGGACCCTGAACTTTATGGTCAACTAATATTCGATAAAGGAGGAAAGACTATCCACTGGAAGAAAGACAGTCTCTTCAATAAATGGTGCTGGGAAAATTGGACATCCACATGCAGAAGAATGAAACTAGACCACTCTCTTGCACCATACACAAAGATAAACTCAAAATGGATGAAAGATCTAAATGTGAGACAAGATTCCATCAAAATCCTAGAGAACACAGGCAACACCCTTTCTGAACTCGGCCACAGCAACTTCTTGCAAGATACATCCACGAAGGCAAAGGAAACAAAAGCAGAAATGAACTATTGGGACTTCATCAAGATAAGAAGCTTTTGCACAGCAAAGGATACAGTCAACAAAACTCAAAGACAACCTACAGAATGGGAGAAGATATTTGCAAATGACGCATCAGATAAAGGGCTAGTATCCACGATCTAAAAAGAACTTATTAAACTCAACAGCAAAGAAACAAACAATCCAATCACGAAATGCTCAAAAGACATGAAGAGAAATCTCACAGAGGAAGACATAGACATGGCCAACAAGCACATGAAAAAATGCTCCGCATCACCTGCCATCAGGGAAATACGAATCAAAACCACAATGAAATACCACCTCACACCAGTGAGAATGGAGAAAATTAACAAGACAGGAAGCAACAAATGTTGGAGAGGATGCAGAGAAAGGGGAACCCTCCTGCACTGTTGGTGGGAATGTGAACTGGTGCAGCCACTCTGGAAAATGGTGTGGAGGTTCCTCAAAGAGTTAAAAATAGATCTGCTCTATGACCCAGCAATTGCACTGCTGGGGATTTACCTCAAAGATATAGATGCAGTGAAATGGCAGGACACCTGCACCCCAATGTTCATAGCAGCAATGTCCACAATAGCCAAGCTCTGGAAGGATCCTCGGTGTCCATCGAAAGATGAATGGGTAAAGAAGATGTGGTCTATGTATACAATGGAATATTACTCAGCCATCAGAAAGGACAAATACCCACCATTTGCTTCAACATGGATGGAACTGGAGAGTATTATGCTGAGTGAAGTAAGTCAATCGGAGAAGGACAAACATTATATGGTCTCATTCATTTGGGGAATATAAAAAATAGCGAAAGGGAATAAAGGGAAAGGAGAGAAAATGAGTGAAAATATCAGTGAGGGTGTCAGAACATGAGAGACTCCTAACTCTGGTAAACAAACAAGGGGTGGTGGAAAGGGAGGTGGGCAGGGAGTTGGGGTGACTGGGTTACAGGCACCGAGGGGGGCTTTTGACGGGATGAGCACTGGGGTGTTACGCTACTTGTTGGCAAATTGAACTCCAATTAAAAAAAATTCTTCTCTGGGGGCTCTTTTAATTCATTAGGTCATAGGGTTCTACCTGTAAACATTGCTAATAGCTGAGGGAAATGTCTCTCAATGATTCTTAGGTAGAGATTGTATATATAGTATGTATATAAATATACGTAGTTATATATATATGTATTATGTATATTATTTATAAACTGTGACTCTGACAAATGCCTTGAAAATTGCTATTGCCAAACTTAGCTGATGATGAAGTTACTTCAAAAAGGAACCCCATGTACTTTTTTTAGATATTCAGCTATTTGGTGTTGTTTTTTTTTTTTTTTAAACCTAGATTAAACTAGATCAACAAATAGGAGAAGGAAAGTGAACTTTACTCCTTGGGTTCAAGCCACTTATAGGAAATGCTCATTGTATAAAAGTGGCTCAAAATTATTTGGAGATTTTGCAATCTGCCAAGGCAGATTTGTCTAAGCTATATTATGTCTTTGTATTAAAACCCCCAATTTCTGCTATACCCACCTTACTTATTTTTCTTATAAAACATCTCATATGTTTTTCAGGTGTTTTAATATTTTATTCACAGCTAGTAAAAGCTCAATAACAAAATAAAACTGACCTCTTCCAACAAAATATAACACCACAAAATATTTTGTAAAATATTTAATTTTTAAGAAATTTAGTTGTACATTAGATAGATATACCAATGTAGTTGCACCAAATGGAAAACATTTTTTTTGTTGTTGTTAAATCAGAGTCATTACTAAGTAAACAGGAACTTGGGGACTTACAATTCTATTTTACTGAGCCCAACATTAGGATATTTATTACAATGTAATTCTACCTGTACTTTTATATTTAAGTAATAGTATAAAAAGGCATGTTTTCTGAAAATATTAACATATGCTGGTAAAGTTTCATGCACTTTGTTATGTTCTTCAGTTTCACCTAGTTATATAATGATTATTCTTAAAGTTAATCATTAAAAAATGTGCTCTGCCCTTAAATGACCTTATTTCTCTCCTAATCTAATCAAGGAACTTGTACCATCCAATGAGCAGATCTGAAAACCTAATTCAAGTTAATTTACAATAAGTGTTTTTAAAAACAATTTCTATTTGAATCCAAAAAAATATGGTTACAATGTGTTAAAGACCATCCATAAAATGACCATTACCTTAGGAAATACATAAACTGTTATCTTTATATGCCCAATCTGCTTTAGGAGGTGGCAGCTGGTTAAATCTCTTTTAAAAAACAACAAACAAACAAACAAACAAAAAACTATTTCAATCCAGGCATAAAAATTCCAGCATAACTACAGCCTTAGGAAATGTAAATTTAAAATTTTAATACTGTTGACCTAAGTCCCGGGCTAATTCCCGGGAACAAGGGGGTAACAAGACTCTAAATATTTGTTTTATAAAGATTATATATCTTCACCAAATCTACTTCTGCTTGTATTTTTGAAACAGATACATGATCACAATGGAGGGATATGTGAAAGGGGAGCTCCAGGTCACCATCACACAATGAAGACTTCCAGGCGCTTAGACTCAAAACATCTAGACAGTTCAGAAGTTGAGAGGTAAAATGATCATTTTTAGTAATTTGATTCCATGCCTTCCAAATGACAGTTTAAGCAATTGTCCTTCTTATCTGTTATAGGAATCTTCAGGTAAATTCTGCTATTGGAAATCCTCTGGGCCTGAGGTCCTCACCAATTAACTTCTGTTTCATGGGTCTTTGATAAGAATACCTGAGTCAATTCTCAAAGCATCAGTATATTTGCAACAGGCTAGCAAGGGAAAATGATTTTTTCCGGCTGAAGAGAAAACATGTTTAAGGCTAGTAAAAGCCTCTTTTTTTCTTCTTTTTTTTATCTGAAACTCCTCTATTACCCTGAGTATGACAAATAGAACACAGTCACAGTATAAAGAACAGAGCCGAAGAAAGTGCAGGCAATGACACATGGGTACAAGCTCCTTTCAGGGTCTGCAGCTCTTTACCTGGAAAAAGCCAGTTAGGATTGTAAAATTTTTCTCTTTAATAATAATAATTCCACTAAAATTATACAAAGTACTTTCAATACTTAAGGGTAGTGAGGAAGATCATCAGTCAGTTCCAACAAAGGAAGCCCAGGTGGGCTGGGAGAAGTTGGGGGTGGAGGTCCGGTTGTAAAAAATAAAAATGTGGATCGGTTAAGAAAAAGGCCACCCACGAGGAAGCAGGGTGAGCGTGGAAGGAAGGGTAATGCAGCACCCTTAAACTCCGAGATGCCTAGCAGACTTGTAAAAGTAGATGAGATCTCCTCCTTCACTGTATCCCCAGAGCCTAGCACAGACACAGCTCTGGAGTGGGTGTTAAATTCTTAGTTGTTGAAAGACTGGATACATTAGTAAATAAAATAGGTTGTGGTACAATAGTAAAGATTTTCAAAACTATGCTAAGGCATTGGCATTTTGGGACAACTTGAGTTTTAGCAGTTTAGTGAAGGCCTATTATGTTAAAATGCAGTAGGCAGGAGACCTGGTATCCCACTGCTATGTTAACATGTCCAGATGACAGATGATTAGACTGAGCTACGGTCATGATCATGAGCAAAGAGAGGGGAGCATATTGGAGTGGGCACCACTGGGTCTTAGCATCAGTTTTGCATGTGCTAGGGAAGAGTGAAAAAAAAGTCAAATATGAGGCTGTGGCCTCTAGTCTGTAAAAGCAGAAAAAGTGGCATTATTTGCTGAGATAAGATGTACCGGTGAAATGTACCTTTTGTTTGGGACAAAGCTGATATGAGTGAGACATTAAAATGGAGGTATACAGGAAGTAGGTGGAAATTGAAGATCTTTGGTTTATAAATAAACATTTGGAAGTTACTGCATAAGGTAGGATATTTGCCTGAAAGCAGCATTCGTTTCTTTGGACAAGAATTAATAATGATTTTTCAAACTGGCCATATTAAGCTATTACTTTTGCTTAACTGAGTGGAGGTATTTGGGTGATTCTGACAGTTGGACCTATTGTTTTTTTATTATTATTACAAACAGTTTGAATGTTCATGATGTAATGATCTAGTAATCTAGACTAGATTTAGAGACAACACTGAAAAAGCATGCAGGGGAATAATTAGTGAGAATATGGATCTCAGATAAAGGTATAGTTCCTTTTGCTAATGAAACCCATATCCCTGGCACCTAGCGGATGTTCAGTAAATATTTATAGACTCAGTGAATGAGATCTATTTCATTTTGTAGACAGGCTCTCTGAAGGCTGTTTCAGACATCCATTAGATAGATGTCCCAATTGACATTTGTGTGAATTCTTCATATCCTCCTTCTACCCTTATCCAACCCTCTGAAGCAACACAGAGTGACAAGAAGACTAATGTTTGCCCAGAACTTGCCAGCTCTGTCCAAGGAGCTTGGTAGTGGTGGAAAGAGTGCAGGCTTTGCACTGAGTTTGTATCCTGGTGCTGCACCTGCAAGGTCTGGCAAGTTATTTACTTGCCACTCACAATCTTAGTTTCTTCAACTGGAAATGGTAACAAGAACAACAATAATAAAATTATTAGAAGAAAGTACATTTGAAAAAGTACTTTGAAAACTATAAAGTAAGTTTTTGTGGCATACTTGAAGAAATGAACATCTTTACATGAGATAAAAATAGCCAAGATGAAATCAACTCAAAAAGAAAATAAAAAAAGATACCAGTTTCGTTGAAGAGGATGGCTTTATAAATAGATGCACAATAGCAACCAGCTGTTCAAAATAATTGCCAGGCACTATCTGGTGATCACAATTTGAAGAAAGTCATCAAAGCAATTATTTCACACCAGATAAGTCCAGCGAATCTGTTGAACCCTCTTGCTTGTTGTGAACTCATTTTTTCTGTAATAAACAATGACTTAAACTGAAAAAAAAAAAAAAGGCTAATAGAGAATAGAGGAGAGTGATATACTAAGTCTATGAAGCAGTAATCAGTGATATCAATCTTGCTAGATTAAATAATCAGAAATAAAATATGAAGGAAATGGGCACATTTATAAAATATTAAAATTTAAAAGTAGCCTGTGGGAGTAATTAAGATCACTATACAAAAAGAGGCTGTTGCCCTGAATAAGAGCAGTTCAAATTCTTTACTGATTTTATTTTAAAAGGTAAAACATAAGTAATCAGCTGGTCCAGGTCAAATTTCTTTGCCAGGAAATCAGTCACTGGTTTTGGAACATTCTCTCTGCTTTTCCAACCTATAAATAAGCTCACATTTTCTCTTTAGATTTTACTAAATGATCTTTACATTTTGTTATATTTATCCCTTCTCTCTCCAGTATTATCTTTCCCCATATTCTCAAGAGCACACAGACTGTATCTCACTTCTCTTAAGAAACAAAGTTTAAAAAATGTACCAAAAAAACCCTTTCTTGATGCCTGCATCTTCTTTTTGTTGCCCTGTATGTGTTCCTTTTACATAAAACTGTCTTTGCAGAAAGAATTGTCTCTAGTTCATTGGTTTCACTACCTTTCTTCCCATTCTCTCTGGAGCCTACTGAGCAGTCTGATGTTACAGCTTTTGTCAGGGTCACCCATGACACCATGGTCAATGTGAGGCCAAAGCTTGTTTTCTTTCCACAGTAACTGAGTTCTGAGAATGAGGGGCTTGTTGGTATGGATGGGGTTCTTTAGAGAAGATTCTTTAGAGGAAATAAAACTTGAATTATGGAACAAACAATACGAGTTCTAAGTTGAGCCTCTTCACTTTGACTATTTGTGTCATGTGGGGAGACTATGGACAATTCAAGAGTATTAAAAAGTAAAATTCAGTTGTTAGTAAATATCTCTTGAGTATATACTGAGTATCAGGCACCAATTCAGGGCTGAGAATATAGCAGAGGCAAAATATACCAAGTCCCTGATCTCAGGAAGCAAGAGAATCCTTTTGTTTTTAGCGCAGAAACACTAACAATAAATGAGTAATCCATGACAAGCACAAAGGAGAAATATAGAGTAAGGGCAGTAGGGAATGACGGTAGGGAGGTAGGGAAGGAATACTCCTTCATAAAGCTCAGGAAAGGGCTGCCTGACAAAGTGACATTTGAGCAAAAACATAAAGGAAATTAGTTAGCTAGACATCTTGGGAAAGAATATTTCAAGGAAAGGGCAGAGTAAATGCAGAGGCCAACAAGGTCAAGTCTTGGCCTATGAGAAGGTGAGGGGATTAGTGCAGCTAGAGGAGCATGAGAACAGAAGAATAGTAGCTCCTGGGGTCAGAGAACCAGATCATATTGGGGGGGGGGGGCTTTTGGCCGTTGTGTATCTTGGGATTTTATTCTGAGTTAAGAAAGGAAGCTATTAGAGGGTTTTGAGAGAGGCGTGACCTGATCTGACTTCCATTTTTAACAGTCACACTCTGTCTGCTCGAGGTGAATATTCTATATGAGGACAAAGGGCAAAAGCATGGAGACCATTTAAGAAGTTACTGTAATGCAGGAAGGAGAGGATAGACGCTTGGACCAGTGATGGTGCTGGTGAGAAATGATCAGACCCTGGGTATACTTTGAAGATAGAGCCAATTTGACTTGCTGAAATATTCATTATTTGAGAGAAAGAGCATAATCCAAGGTTTGGGACCTGAGCAACAGGAATGACGGAGGTATCATTTGCTGAAGTGGGAAGACTGGGAGGTACAGGTTGAGGGCTAGAGTAGAAGCGGTGGAATCAGGCATGGTCTGGGGCAAGTTAAGTTTGCATGCCTATCAAACATCCAGGTGGAGGTGTCAGATAGCTAATTAGATGTGAGTCTGTAGCTCAGGTGGAGGTCTAGGCTGAAGATAGAACCGTAAGTGTTGTAAACAATGTATTTAAAGCCATGAGACCAGAGATCACCTTGGAAGTAGATGGAAGTAAAGAGGAGAAAGTCTAGGACCGAGCCCTAGGATACTCCAAAGTTAGATGTCTGAGGGATGTAGAGGATCCAGCATAGATTCCTGGAAGGACTGACCAGTGAGATAGGAGAATTAAAAAAAAAGAGAGAAGAAGAAGAACAGAGTAATATCTAGAAGCCAAGTGAACTGAATGTTTGAGAAAAATGGAACCACCAGTTAGATCAGATCCTGCTGATAGTTCATATAAGACCAGGACTAAGAATTGGCCATTGTCTATGTCAGTCATTTCAGTGTGAATCTCAATTGTCCTTATAAAATGTAACAAGCCCCTTTTGCATCTTTTGGCTCAGAGTCCAGAATTTTTTCTGATGCTGTTGTGAATTGATTACATTCTATTTTTCATACATGTTCTTATGTATATTGAGAACAATCAATTAGAACTTCTTGTCCCGTAAGATCATCCCAGTGGAGACAGTGCTGGTGCTTCTTATCAGGCCTTTGAGGAACTTGAGTTACAGATGCTAATATTACACATGTGCCCACTAATAGCCCTAAGTCAAGGGAAGGGGTGGGTAATTACCTTTTGCATCATCGTGGTCATGGTCTCATTTTATACCTATTCTTGCAAGTCCTGTAAGGGAGATATGATGAGATAATAGGCATCTCTTACTTGTTGAAGCCCCAGAGTTAAAGACACCACTCTCAGGTCAGAGACTCTGTTGTCCTTACCCCTAAAAAAATCCCAGCCATTTGTGTCCAGCGAAGAGCAGCATAAGGTCATAGATGAGTTTATTGGCTCATGGAGAAGCACCTTCCACCATGCTGGTTCCATAGCAGGATGCAAGGGCACAAATCTGAATTTAAAATGAGGGAGATTATTTGTTCCTTCTGTTTCATAATATCTCATGGACTCAGAAATGCCCTACATATTGTTGTGGTTCCAGCAGACAGTTCAGTTTCCAAGTCATGATGCTAAATTAGGTCCACATGCGTTTTGTTTTCTTCTTGCTTAAAAAAAATATTTCATTATATTATAACTCTAGTCTTGTTAACTTTTTTTTAGATTTTATTTATTTATTCATGGGAGACAGAGAGAGAGAGAGAGAGACAGAGACACAGGCAGAGGGAGAAGCAGGCTCCATGCAGGGAGCCTGAGGTGGGACTCGATTTCTGTCTCCAGGATCCCGCCGTGGGCTGAAGGTGGTGCTAAACAGCTGAGCCACCCGGGCTGCCCAGGTTAACTTTTTCATAGTTTTGCTCTTCAAGGCAGAAAGCAGAAATTATTGTGGTCAGTGTTCACAGCATTTCAGCGTACCATGGATCAAAACACAACAGAAAATTCCTGTGCTATTTTCAAACCAATATCAGCACTTCTGATAAGCCCTGAAAAGTCATTCAAATTCAGCTAAATTGAATTAACTATAGTAAATCAATTAACCTAGACTTTTTAAAAAAAGTTTAGTATGAAAATTAAATAAACTAAGATGTGAGAAAGGAGTTTCTTTTGGGGGCACATCTTGGAGACTAACCCCATATTTTGGGGCCATATGCCCATCTGGTTTTCTATTAATAATTTTTTGAATAGTTGCTAGATTGTGGCAGTGGATGTGGGCATTTTTCAGAGACCAGGGCTCATCAAAGTATCACTAGAAATCAACAGGCCCTAACAATATACCCAACATTGCATATTGGCTCTGTAAACATACAATGTAGAATGCTATTTGTTGTTATGGAATAATTCTGAGTGCAAAAGGGATATGACAACAATGGTAAATTAAAGGCTAAATATTCATACATTGCCATAAGTATTAAAGTGAATTAAATATACTACTCAGTCATGAGCAAGATTGACCTTGTTCCATATATCCAAGTCCCTTTACCCTACCCCAGGAGCCCTGGACCTGCTTCTCAAATCTAAATGGAGATCTGGTGCTGCTGTCTGCTGCATGGAGACATATTTTAGAAAGTTGAAGGCTTCTGTTCTAAGGAAATTCACATAAGGGAAAATAAAACTCAGGGGTAAAGAGTGAGGTTGGATACATCACAGATTTTGAGGAGGAGACTACCAAATTTGGAATAGTCTCCTTTCCCCTTGGATCTCCTTATCTCTCCTCAGAGATATTTGTGATATTTGACTTGCTAAAGTATAAGAGATAGAATCACCATTGCCAAGAAATCTACATATACAAGAAAGATAACACAAAAATTTGTCTAGGTGTTTGACTGCCTTGCACTCTGGTCACATGAGTGTGGCATAATGTGATACTTATGGTCAGGACACTGGCTCATAAGCTTTTGACTTTTTTTAATTTTTTTTATTTTTTTAATTTATTTATGATAGTCACAGAGAGAGAGAGAGAGAGAGAGAGAGAGAGGCAGAGACACAGGCAGAGGGAGAAGCAGGCTCCATGCACCGGGAGCCCGATGTGGGATTCGATCCCGGGTCTCCAGGATCGCGCCCTGGGCCAAAGGCAGGCGCCAAACCGCTGTGCCACCCAGGGATCCCAGCTTTTGACTTTTTAAACAAAATTTCTTAATGGTTACTAGTTTTTACATGGCAGGTATTTCCATAGTTGGTTGTTAACAAAGCTATAGAAAGTGAGTTTCACTTTGTGTAATCAAACAGGGGTGTTGTGTGGCTCCCCTATCTTGCCTCTTACCATCCTTTCAAGATGCCCAATGACTTCAAAACTGTAGGCTACAGTGCTGCCTGTCATTTCTGACAGCACTGCACTGATGGGCTTCAGAGAGTCCTGGGGGTTGATGCACTTGGTGACTCTCATAGCCATGGCCTTCTCAAATTTGTCTTTGTTCAGATCAATCCCAAGAAACCTGGGTGCACCAGCCAGCTTACACCCCATGATGACTGAAAGATCATCCTTCCCAGGCCAAAGACAGCACAAGTTAAAGCAGTGGTAACTTGTGGAGAGAAAAGTTCCTGTTAATGCTAGAAGTAGTATAAAAAAGCTAGACCCACAAAATGTCTCCAGTATCAAGAACACAAAATTCAGAGGATCTGTATGATATCAGGGTTGGATGATTTGTTCTGATAATAATACTGCAAAGAGGATTCGAAGCTGTATAAGGTCTGAGAACAGAAAAGGAACAAAAACAGTATTTGCCAACCCTTTATAAAAGGTTACATTATCCAGGCTTTTGTTGTGGGGGCTTCTGTAGCCTTCTTGGCCACCACCCACAACCCCATCTAACCTCATAGCGGGATGAAGTAAGTGGTAAGATCTCTATTATCTCTTCTCCACAGGGCTATTCTAAATCTGTTTTAGGCTCGCATTTTCTTTCTTTCTTTCTTTCTTTCTTTCTTTCTTTCTTTCTTTCTTTCTTTCTTTCTTTCTCTTTCTTTCTTTCTTCTTTCTTCTTTCTTTTTATATTACTGATATTTAATATTCTTGCTCTATTTGTGAGAGAAATATGTCGAGTTGATTTGAAGACAATATAAATACATCGGTTATGTGAAATATTCCTATATTCATTTTAGAATGTTTAAATAAAATCTATTATTAAAATAAAAATCTACTAGAAGTCATGTACTTCAATACCTCTCTTCAGTAAAAATACACTCAAAAAGAGTTACAATCAATCTGCCTTATTTTACAAAGAAACTTAAGGAATCAAGTTCTATACTATTGTCCTCACATCAAACATTGCAGTATACATCATAATCAATTCCTTTTTTTATAATAAATTTATTTTTTATTGGTGTTCAATTTGCCAACATACAGAATAACACCCAGTGCTCATCCCGTCAAGTGCCCCCCTCAGTGCCCGTCACCCATTCACCCCCACCCCCTGCCCTCCTCTACTTCCACCACCCCTAGTTCGTTTTTTTCTTAATAACCATGATTCTAGGGGATCCCTGGGTGGCACAGCGGTTTGGCGCCTGCCTTTGGCCCAGGGCGCAATCCTGCAGACCCGAGATCGAATCCCATGTCAGGCTCCCGGTGCATGGAGCCTGCTTCTCCCTCTGCCTGTGTCTCTGCCTCTCTCTCTCTCTCTCTCTCTGTGACTATCATAAATAAATAAAAATTAAAAAAAAATAAAAAAAATAACCATGATTCTGAATCATTTGTAAATAAATAGGTTTTTCATCAAAGTCAAACCTCCATATTACAATTAAGTGATTCATGTATATGTAGCTCTAGGAAGGAAATGTAGTTAAATCACTTTGAGATTTTTCCTCTGTGCTATATTAAAGAAGATTCTAGCCAAAAGTAATTTTCCTACTAGGTGAGTCCTAATCTTATTTCACATCAGGTAGCAGGGACACCTGAACACAGGGAAATCCACAGAATGTAATAGTTTCTGCTTCCTTCCTTCCTTCCTTCCTTCCTTCCTTCCTTCCTTCCTTCCCTCCCGCCCCCCCTTCCTTCCCTTAATGCAAAGGCTTATGGGTGAGCAGGGCCTATTTTAAGACCTCTTGATTCACTGGTTTTGTCCTTCCTTGAAGGAATTACCTGAAAGAATACCTTGCGTGTATATATGTGTGCATGTGTTTTGAAATGTCTGCACCTATAAGCACAGATTTACAGAGAACTGCAGATGTAGTACACCCACTGTCCATGAATTTAAATTTCAGTTATTGCCACCGAATCCCTCAGTTCAGTTCTGAATTTGAAGCTTTGATATCAGTGAAGTCATTCTCTTAAGTATTATTCATTCATTCATTCAATAAAATTTATTGATGGATTCCTTAATGGTAACCATTTTGCACCAAAAGTAAACTGGGTATTCTCTGCCTTTCTTTCCTTGCAGTTTATGTACTAGCTTTATTGTCTAGATTTAAGATGGAAACTTTTGTTGGTAGTTGCATTTCAGGTTCTAGACTTATGTACAGAAGCTTATGAGTCTAGCTCAGTCTTCTGGAACTTCATTCAGTTTTATCTCTAATAAGTATTCAACTTACTATGGTGGCCCTGAACTGGGAACTTTCTTTTTTTTCTTTTTTTCTTTTTTTTTTTTTTTGAGCAGAGAACGTGCTTTATTGAGGAATAGATATAGAACAGCACATTCTACCACATGTGGAGAAGGGTTAGCTTCGGTAAAAGACCTTTATCCCTTAAGAAAACCTCCAGTGAAGTTGCTTTTGGATAAACTTTAACAGTGACACTGAAACTGGCAGGGAGCTGAACGTGCTAAAAATTAGCTCCCCCCAACCCACAGTGAGTATTAAGTAGGGTACAGAGATGACAAGAGAAAGGCACAAATGACCAGAGTCGGGATTGTGGAAAGTCTCCACACGAAGACAGCAGTGCTGGAGGAGACCAAGTTGGGAAGGGTGGCATGTCATACATCAAAAGCTGCCCCAAGGGATCCCTGGGTGGCTCAGTGGTTAAGCACCTGCCTTCAGCCCAGGGCGTGATCCTGGAGTCCCGGGATCGAGTCCCACATCAGGCTCCCTGCATGGGGCCTGCTTCTCTCTCTGCCTGTCTCTGCCTCTCTCTCTCTCTGTGTGTCTCTCATGAATAAATAAAATCTTAAAAAAAAAAAAAAGCTGCCCCAAGATAGCAGGTTATAATGGGCTGGAGAGAAATTAGAGGCAGCATTTCTTCCTTTGCTTGAAACCAAAAATAGGAGAGCAGGGAACAGGGGGAATGGTGACAAATCCCAAAAAGGAAATGGAGGAGTTCTTGGAAGGGCAGCAGCACTTCAGTTCAAGCGGGAGGTCAAGGCACTGTCAGAAAAGCAAACACTGGGAGGGGGCAGGGACAGGTGGCACTCTGCTTGCGGAGTCATGGGCTGAGAGGAGATCTGGAAGTCATGTGCAGTCATTTCCTACTTCTCCAAGGAGGTTCAGGCAAAAATCAATGAAAAAGTACAGGTGTGCTCGATCAGACTGGCAGGTACGGGGGTGGGGGTGGGGGGGAAGGTTTCTGCAGTCTGATGAACTGGTTAGCATGCAGCATGAAAGGGAGAACTGGACACTGTTTAGCCCCTGCCAGTGTGAAAAGGAGCAAGGGGTTAGGAGAGAGGAAAACATTTAGGGCTGGGCACTTTCTGCTGAGGCAGAAAGGACTGATTTCCTTCCACTGACACACGATGCCCACAGGTGAACTCAAATAAAATTATAGAATCACCACCTGTCAATTCTCTCCATTTCATTCTGATAAATTATGTGTAGTTACCAAGACAAATCCCTGGGAGAGTTTTAAAAAATACTGGTCTCTTGTCAGCTTGATACTGATCAAAAACCAGCCTTTCAATAAAAATGGCAGAAAAAATTTCAAGTGAGGTAAAATCCGAAGGGGATGGACCCCTCCTAGTACACACACTTAGAAATGTTACCTCTTCCCTGTTCTTCCAAAAAAACCCACATGTAAGGAATAACTGGAAAGGTCCTGGTGGTGGCAACCATGGTTTGAAGTCTGGTATCTGGGCAGCAAGAAGCACTAGTACAAAGTTTAGAAGATACAACACAACCTCATGGGGCTAGAGGACATGAGGAGAACCAGTGACTGGACAGGGACAGTACCAAACAGAACACCTTGGGTCAGTGCTACGAGGGATCTGCACTCAAGTCTAACAGTGATCCCATCCAGGCAAACTCACTGAGGCCGAAAACAACAGTTCCTTAGAACCAGCATCTGCAGTGTACACGAGGGTCAGAGCCAGGACAGTCCTGAGGGGGATGGCCTTCCCAAAGGATACTGTACTTGCTAATCACAAGAGCAACAGAAATGACAGATCTCTAGGGTATGGATTCCTACTGCTGGGGTTCGCTGGCTCAGAGTAACAGGTTACTTTAAGTGCCCTTGGGAGGGGTCCATTTTAAACAGCTTGGATCCATTGTTTTATTGGAGTTAGATCTTTTGGCCTCTTTGGCTATCCCCTCATCAATCAGGTCCTGTCTCTTTAGAACTAGATGTTTTCCTTTCCAGAACTTGAGCATCTGAAGGGCTTGCAGAGTACTGACAATGTCCACAGGATTCACAGCTGTCTCCTGGCTAATTTCTTTGATACAAATCTCATTGCCTTGGAAATTATGCAGGTAAAGGAGAAGCACTTCTTTCCAGTAACTGCGATAGCTTATGAGCCCCAGGTCAGAGAGGGAACGCTCCGGGAAGCCAACTTTCTTCCACTTTGGAAAGCAAGTAACTGAAATCGATGAGCATTTTGCCATAGCCCTATCTCATGTACTGAGGCATGGTGAGGATACACGACACATTGTACTTGAGGAGTGAATTCTTTTCCTTGGAAAAATATCCAGTCAAGTGACAACCAGTATTGTCCGCTTCTGTCATAACATAAAACAGAAAAAAAAAATAAAAAAATAAAACAGAAAGGGTTCCACAGTCCTAGCCTCAGCAATCAGACAACAAAAAGACATTAAAGGCATTCAAATTGGCAAAGAAGAAGTCAAACTCTCCCTCTTCGCTGATGACATGATACTCTACATAGAAAACCCAAAAGCCTCCACCCCAAGATTGCTAGAACTCATACAGCAATTTGGTAGCGTGGCAGGATACAAAATCAATGCCCAGAAATCAATGGCATTTCTATACACTAACAATGAGACCGAGGAAAGAGAAATTAAGGAGTCAATCCCATTTACAGTTGCACCCAAAAGCATAAGATACCTAGGAATAAACCTAACCAAAGAGGTAAAGGATCTATACCCTAAAAACTATAGAACACTTCTGAAAGAAATTGAGGAAGACACAAAGAGATGGAAAAATATTCCATGCTCATGGATTGGCAGAATTAATATTGGGAAAATGTCAATGTTACCCAGGGCAATTTACACGTTTAATGCAATCCCTATCAAAATACCATGGACTTTCTTCAGAGAGTTAGAACAAATTATTTTAAGATTTGTGTGGAATCAGAAAAGACCCCAAATAGCCAGGGGAATTTTAAAAAAGAAAACCATATCTGGGGGCATCACAATGCCAGATCTCAGGTTGTACTACAAAGCTGTGTTCATCAAGACAGTGTGGTACTGGCACAAAAACAGACACATAGATCAATGGAACAGAATAGAGAACCCAGAAGTGGACCCTGAACTTTATGGTCAACTAATATTCGATAAAGGAGGAAAGACTATCCACTGGAAGAAAGACAGTCTCTTCAATAAATGGTGCTGGGAAAATTGGACATCCACATGCAGAAGAATGAAACTAGACGACTCTCTTGCACCATACACAAAGATAAACTCAAAATGGATGAAAGATCTAAATGTGAGACAAGAGTCCATCAAAATCCTAGAGAACACAGGCAACACCCTTTTTGAACAGTAACTTCTTGCAAGATACATCCACGAAGGCAAAAGAAACAAAAGCAAAAATGAACTATTGGGACTTCATCAAGATAAGAAGCTTTTGCACAGCAAAGGATACAGTCAACAAAACTCAAAGACAACCTACAGAATGGGAGAAGATATTTGCAAATGACGCATCAGATAAAGGGCTAGTATCCACGATCTAAAAAGAACTTATTAAACTCAACAGCAAAGAAACAAACAATCCAGTCACGAAATGCTCAAAAGACATGAAGAGAAATCTCACAGAGGAAGACATAGACATGGCCAACAAGCACATGAAAAAATGCTTCGCATCACCTGCCATCAGGGAAATACAAATTAAAACCACAATGAGATACCACCTCACACCAGTGAGAATGATGAAAATTAACAAGGCGGGAAACCACAAATGTTGGAGAGGATGCAGAGAAAGGGGAACCCTCCTGCACTGTTGGTGGGAATGTGAACTGGTGCAGCCACTCTGGAAAACTGTGTGGAGGTTCCTCAAAGAGTTAAAAATAGATCTGCTCTATGACCCAGCAATTGCACTGCTGGGGATTTACCTCAAAGATACAGATGCAGTGAAACGGCAGGACACCTGCACCCCAATGTTTATAGCAGCAATGTCCACAATAGCCAAACTGTGGAAGGAGCCTCGGTGCCCATCGAAAGATGAATGGATAAAGAAGATGTGGTCTATTTATACAATGGAATATTACTCAGCCATTAAAAATGACAAATACCCAGCATTTGTTTCGACGTGGATGGAACTGGAGAGTATTATGCTGAGTGAAGTAAGTCAATCGGAGAAGGACAAACATTATATGGTCTCATTCATTTGGGGAATATAAGAATTAGTGAAGGGGAATAAAGGGAAAGGAGAGAAAATGAGTGAAAATATCAGTGAAGATTACAAAACATGAGAGAACCCTAACTCTGGGAAACAAATAAGGGGTAGTGGAAAGGGAGGTGGGCAGGGCGTTGGGGTGACTGGGTGATGGGCACTGAGGGGGGCACTTGGTGGGATGAGCACTTGGTGTTATGCTATAGTTTGGCAAATTGAACTCCAATAAAAAAAATTTTTTAAATAAAGTAAAAATGGAAAAAAATTAAAATAAACACATTTTTTAAAAGCAAAAAAAAAAGAACCATCAGCAGTACTCCACAACCAGCAATGCTATCTAATGCATCAAATACACATATTAGTTTATTCAGTTAAAAGATGAACGTTGTATGACCTAGTAAACTTTGTACCAATTCCAAAAAAAAAAAAAAAAATGAGCACAGGAACAAATTAAATGGCATTAGAGTAAACTTGACTGAACCCTGCTCCTTCATAATGCCAAAGTTGGCATTCAGGTTGAGAATGCATTGCATTCTGTTCATGGAGGCCGAAAGGGAGGGTGATTTTGTCAGCGTGAGGGAGAGCATGATGCTATAAGTTCTAGGTCATTAATGTTAAAATTTGAAATAAAAAAGATGGAATAAACATGTGAATTGAACCTAAGCCACATGCAAGAAGTTTTTATACTATTCTAAAGTTTGTAAGCACCATAGGATTCGCCTGCTAAAGGTTGAGATTTTGCCAAATTAAACTTCACTCCGGTACAATCTATTCTCCTTGGGTCCTTTTATCCTCTTAGATTGTGGTAAGGCTCTTTTTAATAATGTCTGATTGTACTATTTCCTTTGATGGGATAATCAAATCCTATTTTCTTCAAATTTGTGATTTGAGATCTGCATACCCAGTTTACCCTTCTTTAGTTCTCTCCAGTTGCTTCATGGCCCACTGTCACTGGAATGATTAAAAAGTCTTAAGGGAAACTTCTAAGAATGAAAAATTTGTGTTGAGAATAGTAAATAAATCTTCCAAATTTCAATAATTTAAGCAAGTAGTCTGAGAGAAAAATGATTAAAGCAAAACTGACAAAAGTTAACATTTTTGACATACATAATGCTTAATCAAATTTATAAGAAAAACATCAAGAGTTCTACTCCTATTACTCCTGCCCTCCCACATATCATACTTAAACCTGGAGACACATGTATAAGATGTAAGGAGGAAAATATCAGTTAATAAATATGTAGGGAAGTGTCTTTTCCCCTAAATATAAGTAATGAAATCTAATTCTCTTTTAAGTCAACAATAACTTTTTTGAATATAGCTGTTAGAGTATTATATTAGTTATGCATATACAACTTAGTGATTTGATAAGTTTATACATTATGCTATGTTCATCACCAGTGTCCCACCATCTGTCCCATTATGTTGCTTACAGTATCACTGACTATATTCCTTATTCTGTATCTTTTATTCCTATGACCTATTCATTCTATAACTGGAGATACTCATTCCATATCTCCTACTCTCCTTCACCATTTTACGGAATCCTCCACTCCCCCCGCTACAGCAACCATCAGTTTGTTCTCTATACTTATAGATCTGATTCTGTTTTTTTGTGTGTTCATTTTTTTTTTAAGATTCCACTTATGAGTGGAATGTGGTATTTGTCTTTCTCAGTCTGATTTATTTTACTTGGCATAATACCCCCTGAGTCAACCCTTGTTGTCTCAACTGGCATGATATTATCCTTTGTTATGGCTATGTAATATTTGTGTGTTTGTGTACCACATCTTTCTTATCTAGTCATCTATTGATAGACAGTTGGGTTACTCCATATCTTAGCTATTGTAAATAATGCTCTGTACACAGGGGTGCATATATCTTTTTGAATTACTGTCTTCATTTTCTTTGAGTAAATACCCAATAGTGAAATTATTGGATCATATAGAATTTCTTTTTTTAAATTTTTTGAGAAACTTCATACTGTTTTCTAGAGTGGCTGCACAAATTCAGATTCCCACCAACAGTGTTCCTTTTTCTCTGCTTTCTTGTCAACATTTGTTATTTTTTATCATTTTGATTTTAGCCATTCTAACTGGTGTGAGGTGATATCTCATTGTGTTTTTAAGATTTTATTTATTTATTCATGAGAGAAACACAGAGAGAAAGAGGCAGAGACATAGGCAGAAGGAGAAGCAGGCTACCCGCAAGGAGTCCAATGTGGGACTCAATCCCAGATCCTGGGATAATGCCCTGAGCCAAAGGCAGATGCTCAACTGCTGAGCCACCCAGGTGTCCCTCATTGTGGTTTTGATTTGAATTTCCCTGAGACTAGTGATGTTGGGGATCTTTTCATATGTCTTTATATATTTTCAAAAATCCTTTATTGAATATATTATTTGCAAATATCTTCTCCTATTCCATAGGTTGTCTTTTTGTTTTACTGATGGTTTCCTTTGCTGTGCAGAAGCTTTTAATGTTGATGAAGTCCCAGTAGTTTATTTTTGCTTTTGTTTCCCTTGCCCCAGGAGACATATCTAGAAAAATGTTACTATGGCTAATATCAGAGAAATTACGGCCTGAGCTATCTTCTAGGATTTTCATGGTTTCACGTTTCATATTTAGGTCTTTCATATATCTTGTGTTTATTATTGTGTATGGTGTTAGAAAGTGATCCAGTTTCATTCTTTTGCACGTTACTGTCCAGTTGTCCTAACATCATTTGTTGAAGAGACTGTCTTTTTCCCATTGCATATTCTTGCTTCCTTTGTCATAGCTGAATTGGCCATATAATCATGGTTTTATTTGTGGAGTCTTTATTCTATTCCATTGACCTGTGTGTGTATTTTTTTGTGCCAGGGCCATACTGTTTTGATTACTACAGCTTTGTCATATATCTTGAAATCTGATATTGTGATGCTTCCAGCTTTGTTCTCAAGATTGCTTTGGCTATTTGAGGACTTCCATGGTTCTCTTTTTTTTTAAGATTTATTTATTTATTTATTTATTTATTTATTTATTTATTTATTTATGAGAGAGAGAGAGAGAGAGAGAGAGAGAGGCAGAGACATAGGCAGAGGGAGAAGCAGGCTCCATGTGGGGAGCCTGATGTGGGACTCGATCCCAGGACTCCAGGATCACGCCCTGGGCCGAAGGCAGGTGCTAAACCGCTGAGCCACCTAGGCATCCCCTGGCTTCCGTGGTTCTATCCAAATTTTAGGAATATTTGTTCTAGTTCTGTGAAAAATGCTGTTGGTATTTTCATAAGGATTGCTGTGAACCTGTAGATTGCTTTCAGTAATATGGACAATGACTTTTTATTCTATGAGAAAACACAGTATTGTCAAAGTGGTGATGAAATGGGCAATGTTATTTATACAAACAACTCTGGAAAATAACTTGCAGTATATACATCAGGTTACTTAAGAATGTTTTATCTTTTGTATATAGCCACATTTTACTTCTTTTGGCAACTTTACAAAGATATCTTTGCCATATAAAATTTATACATGTTTAAGAAATATAGGGCAGCCCAGGTGGCTCAGTGGTTTAGCGCCTGCCTTCAACCTGGGTCATGATCCTGGAGACCTGGGATCGAGTCCCACCTCAGGCTCCCTGCATGGAGCCTGCTTCTTCCTCTGCCTATGTCTCTCCCTCTCTTTCTCTCTGTGTCTCATGAATAAATAAATAAAATCTTAAAAAAAAAGAAATATAACTTGAGGGACACCTGAGTGGCTCAGCGGTTGAGTGCCTGCCTTCAGCCTAGGGTGTGATCCTGGAGTCCCAGGATTAAGTCCCACATCAGGCTCCCCGCATGGAGCCTGCTTCTCTCTCTGCCTATGTCTCTGCCTCTCTCTCTCTGTGTGTGTGTGTGTGTCTCTCATGAAAAAATAAATAAAAATCTTAAAAAAAAAAAGAAATATAACTTGAGGGGTGCCTGGGTGGTTCAGTTGGTTAAGCATCTGCCTTCTTCAGGTCATGATCCCAGGGTCCTGGGAATGAGTCCCGCATGGGGCTCTCTGCTCAGCAGGGGCCTACTTCTCCCTCTGCTGTCCCCCCACCCCAGCTCGTGCACACTCTCTCCTCTCTCAAAAAATAAAAAATAAAATTTTTTAATAAAAATAAACACAGGAGTTGGGACACAGACATGTCCACGAAAACAGGGAAAAGATACCATTTACAAGCCAAAGAGAGGGGCTTTATTCTGGGAATAAAATCTTTAAAATAAAGTGAATGATGATTCTGCAGCTTGCTATGGCTGCCATAGCAAAGCACACAGAATGGATGTTTAAACAACAGAAATGGGATTTTTCCAAGGTAGAAGTCTGTGATCAAGGTGTTGGCAAGGTTGGTTTCTTCTGTTAACACAATGAAATATGTTTCAGATAACAGATATAAACAACACTTTCCTTGGAAAAACTGGTATGAGCTTTGCCACAAATATCTCTCTTCCTGTGATATGTAATATATAATGTCATTAGCCAAATTAAATCCACCAGATAAAAGCACACTACTGGTTGATCAGGCTTGAGTTGAGTTACCATTATTCCAGCAGGAAAAATGCTGAAGAAAACTGACCTATCTTGCAGGCATTATCAGGCAAAGTTAAGCAGGTATAGACAAACAGCTCTTCTGAGTCTTTAAACCAAAGTAAACAAACTTTATCTCAGCAATGAAAAGTTGTTTACTTATGAACAAAGGCAAAACAGTACTAACATGGGAGCTGCCAGTATAGACATAAAAATGCTCAATTGTAAACTCCTCTTAAGGCCTTGGCAAAATCTTATAGCACATTAATCTATAAAACAAAATTTTCCAAAGCAAAAAGGAAATAGTGCATTGAGTGAGGTTTAGTATCTGTATAAATCTTTATGGTTCTAATCCCTTTTCTAGGAGAATTGATTGGAGGATAAAATGTCCAAAGCCAAACTGCAGAGGATGACCTATTAAAAAAAAAAAAAGTTCAGTGAAAAAAGTTTATCATCGTGTTGGATAATACAGCACATTTGTCCTAAATTTAGGTTTGGAGAAGTTGCCAGCTAGATCTCTCTTATAAACCTCTTCACAGTGTTTCTATGAAATTTTGGGGCCAAATTTCTCAGGGTACTGAATCTCCTAACTGCTGTGAACCTGGTTCTACTTCAGAAGTTTATAGAAGCCTCTAAAGAAAGGTGCTAATCCCAAAATACTCAGGCAACTCTAGTTTGCTCAGAATAAGATACGGGGGACCTGGAAGCAACTTGGGGAAGTGTTCTGTGGGAAGGAGTAAGGGCTTTGGAGTCCTATACACCTGGTTCAGGGTCTGGAGCCTTGCTTAAATGTGTGTGAACTCAACTGCCACATTTGTAAAATGGGAATAGTAATAACTACAATGCTGCGGATTAGTGATGAGGATCATAAAGCACTTCCTACATTACCTGGTTCATACTCAGTAGCAAAAATCATCATAATCACCTTGCTTCTTGTTAGTAACCAAGGGCCTGGATCTTTAAAATATTTAAAATATTGGGACCCTTTGGACAAAATGACCAGGAGTCCAGGTTCAGTAAAAACTGGTTTGCAGGATCAATTGTGGAGTTTCAAAAACCTCCAGAATTTCCTGAGTTTGAGGCTAAGAATCTTCTGAACCCAGAGGTACTACCAGAAATTCAAGTGGAGCCAGAGGCAAAATATAATCCACACATGGGTTGACCAACCATTCTGGTTTGCCTAGGATTGAGGTTATTCCCAGAACATGGGATTTTAAGTGCTAAAGCCTGTGGGTTCCAGGCCAATGGAGACATACTGGCCATCCTATGCTCACTCTAAATCACTACAGGTCCATGAGAGTGTGTGGTATGCAGGACCGTGGTAGCTTCAGTTGTCAGCTCTCTTCTCACAAGCCCTGATCCTTCCCCATTCAGACCTCAAACAGGAACTCTGACCACCTGAGTCTCAAAATGACAGCAGGGAAGTGAAAATAGTCCCCAGGGTCAGGAGAACTGGATTCAAGTATCAGCTCTAGTGGTGATTGGCAAGTGCTTGTGGCAAGATGCTAAACGCTGTGACCTTTGAAGTGAGAGGAGATTATACTGACTTCAGAGCTTTGAAGTAACATGCAGACATGCTTATTAAACTGTTGAATAGACAATAAAAGAAAATTACTATAAGTGATAAGGTTAATTAAGAGAGGGGGGAAAAAGGACCTTGTGTACAGAGAAGTGGACCTCAGCCTGTTGCTGAATCATCCTTCTTGGCAGAAAGACTTGTGCTATTGTAATGCTGAGTGGCACACAGCTGCTAGTCACCCGGAAGCACAGTGAACACTGCTGACTTCTGCCTGGCTCTAGCAAACGCCAGACCTTCAGAATGCGATTTGTTTCTGGCTTTTGTTCCTAAAGTTTTCTCTCCCCAGCACCGCAAACTCAGGTGGTCAGATGGCCAGATGAAAGCTGCAACTCATCCTTTCATCTTTCCACTCTGCCAAGCCATGTGGGGCTGGAGCCGTGCTGGAGAGCCAGGCTGGATGGGGTTTCTGCAGCTCTAAACTGCTAGGGGAAGATTCTGCTAATCCTTTTCTCAGGCACAGTGTGGCAGCTTTCAGAACTGCTGTGTGAGATTGTGCTTGGCAGTGTCAGGAAATTTTCTTCTGCACGTACACCCTGCCCAAGAAAAGAATCCAAAGCAAATTTTTCATAAGGAGGCAAGAGCTTCACATTTGCTAAAGCCTAAGTTCTCCATTGTGCTCAACTCACCTGCTGAGTGTGCTGCTGATGAAAATTTTCATTTGAGGGGATCCCTGGGTGGCTCAGTGGTTCAGAGCCTGCCTTCAGCCCAGGGTGTGATCCTGGAGTCCCGGATGGAGTCCCACATCGAGCCTGCTTTTCCTTCTGCCTCTCTCTCTCTCTCTCTCTCTCTCTCTCTCTCTCTCTCTGTGTGTGTGTGTGTGTGTGTATGTGTCTCATGAATAAATAAATCTTAAAAAATCATGAGAATTTCCATTTGAGAAGGTCAGGAATCAAGTAAAAAGATAATCCAATTTGTTTTGTATACCACCCACACTTTCTCCCCCTTTTAAAAAAAAAAACAGAGAAATTGGTTTTGCTATGTATCGGGCTGAGAACAATTTGAAAATAACTCCCAAGCCTGGCAGTTCTTTATAGATATGAGCCTAGAGCTTGTTTGTTAGAAGAGCAGGCCACAAATCATCATAGCAACTGGAAAGGGGGCATGCCTAGAACTGGAAGGCAGAAGGTGTGGCCTTGGGAAAACACAGCCATGACTCTGGCAGGCACTGTACTTATTAAGTCAAGCTGGTGATTTGTTCTCTCTTTTCATCTATTTCCAGAATTCCCCTGAGGGCCTGTCTCAGGAAAACATGGAGTAGGATCCTTTACCATTTTTTGTTTCATTAGCAGGGTCAACTATAGCATCTTTAAGAATTGGCTTATCTTTGCTGGTTTCTGTCAGAGGACATAGATGTAGCACTCTCTCATGCCTTTTATAGTGTGCCTGGAGAAAAAAAAGGAAATATATGAGTATAAAATGTAAATTACCTCTCGGTGATAAAAGCAAAAGGAAGACAGATCTCAATAGCACTTTGAGATGAAGCAGTAGGTGCCTGTCTTCTAGCAAACATGAGGCTCCTTAGCCAAACTCACTCTTGGAAGGAAGAGCCCTGGGCCTTTTTAAAGAACTGCGGTCAGGTAGATTCATAGCTCTGCTTTTTTTCCCCTGGCCTTAAATGAAGTTATGTGACAGGATGGAACCATATGGCAGTTCTCATTGAAGACAAGACCCAAGATTGCATAATCATGGAAAAGCTAGTGGCTAAATTGAGGTCTGAACAACAATCCAAAGGAGAGAACTAAACTGACAAGTCTGTGACTTGTTCTGGATTATTTCAAAACAAAGAACTTCTAATTTTTTTAAAAAAGTATTTATTTATTTACTTACTTATGAAACATTTCAATGCTTTATGGAAAAAATGGAACAGAATATTTTATTTTTTTAATTTTTTAAAAAATTTTTATTTATTTATGATAGAGAGAGAGAGAGAGAGAGAGGCAGAGACACAGGCAGAGGGAGAAGCAGGCTCCATGCACTGGAAGCCCGATGTGGGATTCGATCCCGGGTCTCCAGGATCGCGCCCTGGGCCAAAGGCAGGCGCCAAACTGCTGCACCACACAGGGATCCCGAACAGAATATTTTATATCAGAATATGCTTAGCTAGAAATATGGCCAAATTTCTGCCAGTGTGAAAAAAGGAGAGCAGATGACCTTTTTCTATCTGGAATTATAGTCTGTAATTTGTTAGAAATTACCTCGGTCAAATTATGCTCTGTATCTTTCTTTGTAAGTGGTTTTTTCCCTTCAGTTGATATAGCTAATGTTTGTTAGTTAATCATTGTCCGATTTAATGTTCATGAAACCCCTACAAAGCACATGATAGTAAGTCCATTTTATTTATTTATTTATTTACTTACTTATTTTTCATTTAAATTTCAGTTAACATACAGTGTAATATTAGTTTCAGGTGTACAATATAGCAATTAACACTTCCATACATCACCCAGTGCTTATCACAGTAAATACACTCCTTAATCTCCATCACCTATTTCTCCCAGCCCCCTCACCTCCCTTCTGGTAGCCATCAGTTTGTTCTCTATAGTTGAGAGTCTATTTCTTGGCTTGCTTCCCTCTCTATTTTTCTTTTTTCCCTTTGCTCATTTGTTCTGTTTCTTAAATTCCACATGTGAGTGAAATCATATGGTATTTGCTTTTCTCTGATTGACTTATTTTGGTGAGCATAATATTCTCTAGTTTATCCATCCATTGCAAATGGCAAGATTTCACTCTTTTTTATGGTTGAGTAATATTCTATTGTATATGCATACCACAGTTTCTTTATCCTTCATTTGTCTGTTTCATAATTTGGCTATTATAGATAATGCTGCTATAAATACCAAGTCAAGTATCCCTTTGAATTAGTGTTTTTATATTCTTTGGGTCAATACCTAGTAGTGCATTACTGGATCATGGGGTAATTCTATTTTTAGCTTTTTGAAGAACCTCCATACCATTTTCCTGAGTGGCTACACCAGTTTGCATTCCTAACAATAGTGCAGGAGGGTTCCCCTTTCTCCACATCCTCACCAACACCTCTTGTTTCCTATGTTGTTGATTTTAGCCATTCTGACAGGTGTGAGGTGATAATTATTTTGATTTGCATTTCTCTGATGAGAAGTGATGTTGAGTATCTTTTCATGTTGGCCATCTGTATGTCTTCTTTGGAAAAAATGTTTATTCATATCTTCTGGCCATTTTTTAATTGAGTTATTTGTGTTTTGGATGTTGAGTTTTATGAGTTCTTTATATGTTTTAGATACTAACCCTTTATCATATATATCATTTGCAAATATCTTCTCCCATTCAGTAGGTTGCCTTTTAGTTTTAGTGATGGTTTCCTTCCCTGTGCAGAAACTTTTTTTTTTTTTAAATAGGCTCCATACCCAGCATGGAGCCAACACAGGACTTGAACTCATGACCCTGAATTCAAGACCTAAGCTGAGATTAAGAGTTGGATGCTCAGACCCAAGCCATTCAGGCACAGCTGTGCAGAAGCTTTTTATTTTGATGAAGTCCCAATAGTTTATTTTTTATTTTGTTTCCCTTGCTTTGAGACATATCTAGAAAGAAGTTGCTACAGCATTGTCAAAGAGGTTGCTGTTTGTGTTCTCTAAGGTTTTTATGGTTTCACGGTGGGTGGTAGAAGTGTTTACAAAATAGCTGAATAAAGAAGAGAAAGATGAGGAAGGAGCTGGAAAGGAAAAGAGCTGGAAACAGACATGGGATCTGAGTCTTAGATCCAAGCTCTTTAATGAGCTATCATTTTTAGCTTGAAGCATTATGATAGCTTCCATGGCCCTAAATTCAAGCAGCTGAAAGTAGTGTGAAACCTTTATTGTCTTGCTCACTCATACGTAGAATCAGCCTCAAGAAGGAAGAAAGGTCTCTTGAATACAAAATTCCGGACACAGTCAGACCAGCATGGATTTAGCAAACTTTTGATCAAACATATCTAGGTCATTATCCATAATTCTACTGCCTCTTTTTTTTTTCTTTTTTCTTTTGATCAGCTGAATCCTTAAAGATCCTAACTACCCTCTATTCTCCATTGCCATCATCACTTGGGCCCCTGTAGAGCCCAAAATGTCAGTCAGGTGTTATAAACAGAATTTAGATAGAAGGTAAAGTATACTAAGATTTGCATTTCAGATTTACTGGCTAGACTTCAGGCAGATGACTTAACATCTTGTATTCATATCTTTCTTATCTGCCAAATGGAGAAGATAATGTCTTTCTTATGGGGATACTACATTGAAGGGTGTTAAAAAATTCAATCACTGGACTCTGACATCCATTTGACAATATTTTTATCTTCAATAAATTACCAAATTTCAGCAAGTCTTCATTTCTTTATCTGTAAAATGAAGATAAGACTGAGAGCACTTGTGTCACAGAATTGTTGAAAGAATTGAATGAGATACTGTATATGAAACACTTGACAAACAGTTAATGAACAAGTATTAGCTTTTATTATTATTACTGAAGATCAGTGGTAAGCCTGGCACACTGTAGCTCCCTGATCATGCTAACTAGCCTTACTAGGGTACATGTGGTGAGCATTGAAAAATTTGTAGTTCACATGATTTTCTCTGAACTGCCACTTTTAAGTGTGTATTCAATGGTGAAAAGCTGGTTTTTTAGTTCTTTTCTCTTTGGGTAAATGAACCTCCATGTAGAGATATAGACTCATCGTGTGGGTAAAATCTCAAGCAAGCCTGAATGGTGCTTCAGACTCTTGTAAGATCTAGCTAGGAAGAAAGAAGTGGGTTGACTCTTGTCCCTTCAGAATTCGTGCCCACCAGAACCTCCATATGTGACCTTATCTGAAAATAGGGTCTTTGCAGATGTGATGTCAGTAGTTAATATGAGACTGTATTGGATTATGGTGGGCCCTAAATCAGATGACCAGTGTCTGCATAAGAAGGTCATGTGGCCACAGAGACAGATTGGAGTAGTGCTTTTACAGGGAACAGCAGGGATTTCTAGCAACCTCCAGAAGCTACAAGTGAGGCGGAGGACAGATTCTGCTTGAGAGACTACAGAAAGATCCAACTCAGCCAACATTTTGATTTTTAACTTCTGGCTTCCAGACACTATCAAGTTTGTATGATTCATTAGGGCAGCCCTAGGAAACTAATACATGAGGGACCTCTAGCCAAAAGGCAAGTATGTTACAGCATCTCTTCTCTCCAGGCAAAGTCGGCAAAAAGTAATGCAGAAGGTGTACATATGGAGGGCCTGAACACAACCAGACAAACATAGGACCTCAGAAAATGGGTCCTAGAAGACACAGCAAGGGCAGGTGAGTGAGTGTTCTCTTACAAAAATGGCCCATTGGGCAACTGAGGGTGGTTCTGCACCATTAGAAGTGGGTGGCAGGATATGAAAGGGCAAGGAAGTATAACCACATTGATATGCAGAGATTGGGCTGCACAAATACTCAATGATGACTTTCCAGACAGATTCAAGGGCTGGCGCATCCAAGGCAACACTAACTCATCAATCCTTTTAAGAATGTAGTCACAGGTGATAACCTTCTTAAACTGCAAAGACAATACTAATGTCAGAAGCATCTGAGGAGCCTGGCAAAAATTCTGGAGCTCTGTAATAGGGCCTACAATTTGTGTTTTAAGAAGCCTTCCCTGGTAGGTTGATTCAGAACCAGTTTGAGAAAAATAGTGCAATTAATGTTAGCTGCTAATATGCCAGAAGAAGAAAAGGATGCCTGGCCCATCATAAATGAGCTGCTGAACTGTCAAGTGTGCCTTCAATACTGTAACATTTCAGGCCACATGGGGGTACTGACAAATCAGGCATTGTGTGAACCCATGGTGAAAGGGGGACAGGACAACTGAGTACTGGAGGAACAATCAGTGTCCTCCAGCTGTAAAGCAAGTCTCTGCTGGAGGCCTGGCTCTTCAGCTACTTTTCATCCCGGAATAATCACTTAATAGTTAATGATAGCCCATATTTCTCTACCACTTTTGAGTTTATAAGGCATTTTTGTGACATTTATGTTAATTGTTCACTCTGCTTATCCTGAGATGTAGTATTGTTAAGTATTTATAGCTCATCTTGGATGAAGAGAAAACTGAAGATCATTTGCTGGCCAATGGCTTATGCCAAGATACAAAATATCAGTTCTCGTGGAAGCAATCTAGTGCAGATGTTCTGATTTATTAAGAAGATCTTGTTGAAGGAGCTGTGCATAAGCCTTCGTTGATCTTTTTCTTTTCTTTTCTTTTCTTTTTTTTTTTTTTTTTACCTTCAAGGGGTTACTTCAGGGAACTGAATGGCCATAGCAGGTCCTGCCTCTGGGACCACTACCCTCGCTGACCTGAGCGCAGCCAAATCTGTGTACAGTGTAGCACGTTGCCGCCACCTAGTGGTGAAGATGGCGTTTAACCCTTGTGACTGGAATAAAAATCTCGCAGAGAGGGGGCAATAAGTAGAGTAAAATTCTCAAGGTCAGTTTGATAATAATCTTGAATTCCTCTCTGGCCCTCCAAAAAAAAACACCCTGGTATACCTTTCCGACAAGTTTAGATATATAATTAGGCATTTTTTAAAAATTGGCGCACCGATGCTTCTTTTCCCTATTTCCTCTATTCATATCCTATACTTTTTCCTTTGAAGAAAAAAATCAAAAACTATCGCCTTAACCTCTCAATATTTGTGAAATATCTAATGCGGATATGCAAAAGACAGAGAATGTTCTTTCATCCTTTTTTATGAAGACCTAAACATCTCACGTAGAGCCCTTCTCCCAGTGAATGCAATCTCTCTTCTCAGAGCCAGAAGAACAGTTCAGAAGAATTCAGATGTCAGACCTCCGTTTTGAGTTCTAACATCTCACCTGTAGAGAGATCACTTGAAAGGAGTTGACAGTGATTAGATCCACAAGCTGGAAAAAAAAATAAATTTATCCTGTCTCTTTTTCTGTTTTGATTGATGAGCTGAATGAAGTAAGGTTGTCTATCCTAAATTTCCCAAGAAACTCAATAAACATTTCCACCATCTTTCCCTTTTAATCAAATGAGTGGACATAAGTGTGAGGAGCAAATAGCTCATCCATAGAAGTTTGAATTTTGCAAAACTGTCAGCATTTTCAAGCTGAAGACACAACATTTCTTTTAGTTCTTCTACACATGGGACCAATCCTGCCGCTAGCTAGTTCTGTGTGTGATCTGGGGGACTTGCTCACATTTGCTGGGTTTCTGTTAAAAACCCTTGAAATTAGATGCCTAGATTGCTTCTACTTTACACACACACACACACACACACACACACACACACACACACACGTACGTGTGTACATGCACACACAAGCACTTATTCCCTTGCCATAGTATCTTGTTCAAAAGATCCATGACCCTATAATCACTTTGTACTAGGTTAAGTGGTAACTGCCCCCGCTCCCAAAAGATGTGTCCTTATCCTAATCCCTGGGAACTGGTAAATGTGACCTTTTTTTGGGAAAAGGGTCTCTAGGTATAATTAAGTTAAGGGTCTCATGATCATTTAATCCTGGATCGTTCAGGTAGGTCCTAAATCCAATGACGAATAGTCTCATAAGTACAAGCTAAGGAATACCTGGAACCACTAAAAGCTGAAAGAGGCAAAGAAAGATGAATCTTCCAGATAATTCTGATGTCGAGAATGTGTAAATCTGAAGTATCAGTAGGAAAGCCACTGTCTATCTGGCTCCACAGAAGGCGTAGGACCTGGATTGAGGATCCTGGAAATAGCACAATGCCCTCTGGTGTGTGGTGTGTGTGTGTGTGTGTGTGTGTGTGTGTGTGTGTGTGTGTGTGTAGATGTGGGTGAGACGTTGAGACATATCATGAGGCCATAGGGTAAGGATAATGCGGTCATCAAGGAACTGTGAAATACCAAATTCAGTTTAATGTTTTCCTCAATTTAACTCTCTTCTGTTCTTCAACACCCTTCAGTCTTATTTTTGTTGAATATACCACCTAGTTCTTGCATACGAGGGAATGAGTGAAGACATGCTAGCTTCTTACAGAAGAACAGAGCCTTTGAGCCAGAATACCGGGGTGTGAATTCTGATGTAGATATTTTCTTTTTTTTTTTAATTTTTTTAAATTTATTTATTTATGACAGTCACAGAGAGAGAGAGAGAGAGAGGCAGAGACACAGGCAGAGGGAGAAGCAGGCTCCATGCACTGGAAGCCCGATGTGGGATTCGATCCCGGGTCTCCAGGATCGCGCCCTGGGCCAAAGGCAGGCGCCAAACCGCTGCACCACCCAGGGATCCCCTGATGTAGATATTTTCTAATTGAATGACAAAGTTACATAAACTTTTGCTGCTTTAGTGTTTGCATCTGTAAAACAATGTAAATAGCAATACCATCCTCCTAGGCTTTGTGAAGAATAAGTAGAAATTGCTTAGAATAGAAGCCGCTCTATAGAAAGTGTGATAATGATCACTTTTTAATTAGCACTAGGAGTGTCTGTATTATGCTTGGGGTCAAAGAGTCCTGGGACCATTCCCTGCCATAGCTAGTGGCAGGAAGTGATCTGGAGAGGAGCCCAGAGCAGCAGCGTGGAGTGAGAGGAAGGGCTGGCTAAAGTGACAAGGAAAAATCAGGAATCATTTGTGAAATAGTTTTAGAATTACCTGGTGACTGCCCTCCAGATGGAAGGGAAACTGGTAAAATAAGTCTAGACTTCTTGACTATCTAATGGAACAGAAATTGCAGTGATTATTATTTTGAGTTGCAAATATGTTCTCCCATTCTGTATGTTTTACTTTTTTCTTCAAATTTTTTGATGGTTTCCTTTACTGTGCAGAAGATTTTTAGTTTGAAGTAGTCTCATTTGTCTAGTTTTGCTTTAGTGGCCTTTGTTTTTGATGTCATATCCAGAAAATCATTACCGACATCAATTAAAGGGTTTCTTTCCTGTATTATCTTCCCATAGTTTTGTGATATCTGGTCTTATGTTTAAGTCTTTGATCCATTCGGAGTTAATTTTTGTGAGTGGTCTACGATAGGGGTCCAATTTAATTGTGGTGCATGTGTTTGTCCAGTTTTCCCAGCACCATTTGTTGAAGAGACTTTCTGTTCCCCCATTGGATGTTCTTGGCTCCCTTGTCAAATATTAGATGACTATATACAGTAGTATTTTAATTCTGAGCACTCTATTCTGTTCCATTCATCTATTTGTCTATTTTTATGCCAATACCATACTGTCTTTATTACTGTAGCTTTGTAGTATAGTTTGAAGCCAGGTAGTGTGATAGATACCTCTGGGTTTGTCATTTTTCCTCAGGATTGCTTTGGCTATTTGGGGTGTTTTGTGGTTCCATATAAATTTTAAGATCTTTTTTTCCTATTTCTTGAACATTGTTTCTTCCAGTCTTCAAGGAAACCTTATCCAGTGGGTTTTATTATTCTTTATCCAATGAAGGTCTAACCCAAAGAGGTTATATAATTTTATAAAACTAAACATCTAGTACAAGGCAGAGCCAAGATTAAAATCAAAATTTTCTGACTACAAAAATCTATGTTCTTAGTCACTGAATGTGCTTCTTTCTCAGAGCTCTCCTTCTGGGCCAAAGCTAAGTCTATTGAATGGTTGCACTATCTCTGGCCTTTAATCAAATTAAGCACATCATAGTAACACCTAATTTTGCATATTGCTTTACCATTTGTGGAGCCCTTTCATGTTCATCATTGATTTTGGCTGATACTGTGAATCAATCTGCAAGGATCTCAGTAACATTTACTTCCTGCATGGACCAGAACCTGTGAATATGAGTGTTAGTTCAGTAAGTCTGAATTAGAATGCCAACTCTGACAAGGTCTGTGTGACCTTTTTTAACTCTGGATTTGTCTGGGTCACAGATGTCTTATATGTAAGTAAGTGTATTAAATAATGTATATATGTTATAGACTTAGTTCAGTTACTGGCAATAGTAAATACTCAGGAAATACTTAAGTGCCCAGATACACTTTTTTTTTGTCATTTATATACCAAAGGACAGATAACATAAGTTGACCATGTCAATTCTAAGTATCTAGCCAAGGAAAATGAAAACATAGTTCCATATAAAGACTAGGACACAAGTGCTCACAGAAGTTTTATTAATAATGATAAAAAATTGGAAGCTATTCACATATCCATGAGATGGTAAATGGATAAATAAATTGTAACAGGAGCAGCCTGGGTGGCTCAGCGGTTTAGCGCCGCCTTCAGCCGGGGCATGATCCTGGAGACCTGGGATCGAGTCCCACGTCGGGCTCCCTGCATGGAGCCTGCTTCTCCTTCTGCCTGTGTCTCTGCCTCTCTCTCTCTCTCTCTGTCTCTCTCTGTCTCTCTCTCTCTCTGTCTCTCATGAATAAATAAATAAAATCTTAAAAAAAATAAATTGTAACATATTCCAACAAAAAAAGGAGAGAACTACAATATAATCAACAAGATGAATCTTTGAAATACTGTACTAAATAAAGGAAGCCAGATCCAAAAGCTACATGCCATTTGCATAATATTCCCCAAAAGGTAAAACTATACAGATGCAGAATAGATTAGTGTCTGCATGGCTATTGGGATGGAGGAAGGGAATTCCTGCCAAAGGACGTGAGAATGATGGATATATTCTATATCTTGATTGTGGTGGTATTTATATTACTGCACATATTTGTCAAAACTCATTGAACTGTATACCTGTAGAAAGATGAATTTGATTGTATTCAAATTCTACCTCAGCTTGATAGATTAACAAATATTTAAATCCACAATTAGATACCATTAATTACTACCCAAACTTTCAAAATTTAGAAAGAACTATAATCCTAAGTGTTGTAAGGTTATGAAGCAACCAGAAGTCTCATACCACTAATGGCAACATAAATTGAAACTATCACATTGAGAAACTTTTGACCTTATCTACTAAATTAAAGTTATACAATGTGTGCCTAGGCAATCCATTTATAAATATGTGTCCAAGAGAAATGCATGCACAAAAATGTTCAAAGAAGCCAAATATATATATATATATATATATATATATAACCCATGTCCATCAAAATAAAAACAGATGAATAAATAATGGCATATTCTATAATGGAATACCATATGGAAATAAAATTCAATTACCACCATTCCCAACAACATGGGTGAATTTTACCAATATAATACTAGCCCCACCCACTCATCCTGGGTCCTACTGCCCTCCTCAGGCAACCCCCTTCACTGCGGGGTCAAGTTATATGCCATTTTACTCAGTCTCGTCCCTTTTTGTCATATGACTATTCAAAACACACTTGTCCTATATCATATCAACATTTTATCCTTTCCAAGATCTTGACTAGCTAATCTAATGAGCTAATTTTCTGTAGTATCTTTCAGAGACCGGGTGAAATGAGAGGACCCAGCTTCTCTGGAATCTTCCCACCTGTCCAAGGTAGGGATTGTTTTTTTTTTTTTTTTTTAAGATTTATCCATTTATTTTAGAGAGATAGAGAGAATGAGAGAGAGCAGGGAGAGGGCAGAGAGAGAGACAAGCAGACTCTCTGCTGAGTGGGGAGCTCTATCCTAGGACCCTGAGATCATGACCTAAGCCAAAACCAAGAGCCAGATGCTTAACAAACTGAGCCACCCAGGTGCCCCCAGGATTGTGTATTTGAAAACAGCTTTATTCACAATAGTCAAGACGTGGAAACAACCTCTATGTTCATTGATGGATAAATGGAAAAATAAAATGTGATGTGGCATTTACATATAATGGAATATTATTCAGCTCTAAGAAAGGATATCCTACTGTATGGAATAATGTGGATGAAGCTGGAGGACATCATGCTAAGTGAAATTAGCCAATCACAGAAGGACAAATACTGCATAATTCTACAATATGACATTTCTTAAAAAAATCAAGCTCACAGAAGCAGAATAGAATGGTGTTTGCCAGGGGCTGCAGAAAGGAATAAATGGAGAGTTGTTAATGAGTATAAAATTTCAATTGTGAAAGATGAGTAAATTAAATAGATAACTTCTATACAACATGGTGCCTATAGTTAACAATACTACTATATTGTGCATAAAAATCTGTGAAAAGTATATAGATCTCATGTTAAATGTTCTTACCATAACAACAACAACAACAGTAAAAATGGAATGAGGAAACTTTGGAGGTGATGGATATGTCTATTACTTTGATTGTGATGGTAGTTTTATGCATATGTCCAAATTTATCAGATTATACACATTAAATACTTGTAGTTTTTTGGTATACTGATCATACTTCAGTAAAGCTGTGTTAAAAATCCCTACCTTGGACAAGTCATATCCCAGCTTGTCCTAAATGTAATGTGGCATCTTGGATTGAATATTGAAACAGAATAAGAGGACGTTAGTGGGAAAACTGTTGAAATTGGAATGAAGTCTGAAGTTCGGGTAATAGTAATGTACTAATGTTGCTTTCTTAGTTTTAACAAGTGTGCCAATAGTAATGGAAGATTAGGAGAAACTGGATGGAGGGTATACAGAAACATTATGTGCTGTCTTTGTAACTTCCTGCATATCTATAATTATTGCAAAATAAAATTTAATATGAATTATTTAAATATTCAAAACTTTAAAATTTAACTTTCACCATTTCCTTACTCTCAAATGAAAACTATGGTAAAGATATGAGAATTACAGGTATGTAAGCTCATAGCAGAATAGTAATCTACCATCCCTCCTTTGCCAACCAAAAAAGAAGTGAACGTAAGTGGCTCCCTAATTTATCCAATAAACAAGAGCACTTGTTGTAATTATCTTTAGAAAGATAAAGAAAACTAAGTAAAAAATTACTTCTGCAATGTCCTGGCTGTCCCCAAATCACTAGATATCAGCCAATCCGGAGGTGTGTTTTTACTTTCCAGCTCTCCTTTATACAATGCAGAAACCTAGTTATTTAGGTAATATTGAATTGAACACTTGGTGGTATTCCTCCTTGATCCTTAGCTTTTTTTCCTAGAAAATTGAGAAAGCCATTAGCAAGCCTGCAGCATCAAAAAGGCCTGTGGTAACAGTTACCAAATCATCTCTTTATATTCCTAAGATCAGCTTGAAGTCTGATATCAGTAAAGAGAACTATCTGTTCGTGTTCAATTTTGAAATATTAAGGGTCAGTACCTGCCAAAGAGAATTCCTGTAAGAAGCAGAATGTTTTTGGAACTGAGGTAAGGTAAAAAAGGCACAATACCTGGTCTTCTAAACAATACCGTCCAATAGAACTATAGTGTGAACTACGCATGTAATTTTAAATTTTCTGGTAGCCACATTAAAAAAAATAGAAATGGTTGAAATTAATAACATTTTATTGAAGCTGATCTATTCGAAATGTTATCATTTAAAAGTATAATGAATGCTAAAAATTATTAATTATTTTATTTATAATGACAAACCTTCATGATTCCATATATATATTTTATACTTAGAGCATATCTCATTGTGGACTAGCCGCATTTCAAGTGTTTAAGCCTGGTGCAAAGAGTTTCTTTAAAGATATTATATGTGAAAACCTTTAGAATAGAATTAGAATGTTAGGATGCATTTCTAAGTGTCTGTATCACATTTCACAGTTAATCATAGTGCACAGGGCTTTAAATAGTTTAGAGGTAATCAATTAACTGTTTTAGGAAGGTATGATTACACACAAGTCTTGCCTCAAACAGTTGGGTTAGACCCTGATAGCATGACCACATGGTCCTGAGAACATTATTTAATATCTCCAAGTCTCAGTTTATATTCTATATGAAATGAGAATAACAAGATCTAATAAGAATAATATCTACTTCAAAGAGTTGTAAAAATTAAGTGAGATAATCCGTATAAAGTACTCAATACAACACTGAGTCTGATTTGAAAACAAGCACGTCATACATGTTATTACTATGCTATTATTTGACTGAATAGGAGCTATCTTTTCTGGTGCCTTTGAGACATCAAAGTGGAAGTATCTAGTAGACAGTGAAGCATATGAGGGAAAAACCAAGAGTGGGGTAATCCCCAAAGAAGATACATTCTAGGCCTTTTATTGTGCTCAAGAATCCAACAATGTAAGAAACCACATTGCATTTTGGACAATTAATATTTGATGGACAGTCTTTTTGTGAGCTTTAACTCCATTATAGTTATTATACAGTGCTATATTAGTTTCAGGTGTACGATATAGTGATTCAACAATTCTGTATATTACACAGTGCTCATCATGATAATGATACTCTTAATCCCCTTCACCTATTTTACCCATCTCCCCCCCACCCCTACCCCCCATCCACCTGCCCTCTGGTGACCACCAGAGAGGTGACCTCTGGTGTTCTCTATAGTTAAGAATCTATTTCTTTCTCTTTTTTGCTTTCTTCATTTGTTTTGTTTCTTGAATTCCACACATAGTGAAATCATATGGTATTTGACTTTCTCTGACTTATTTCACTTAGGATTATAGCCTCTACATTCATCCATGTTGTTGTTCATTCACTTAGGATTATAGTCTCTACATTTATCCACGTACAACATGTATGTGGTATATATATCACTTCTTTATCCATTCATCTATCAATGAACCTTGGGCTGTTTTCATAACTTGACTATTGTAAACAATGCTGCAATAAACATAGAGGTGCATCTATCTTTTAGAATTAGTGTTTTTGTGTTCTTTAGGTAGGGGAATTACTGGATCATTGGTAATTCAATTTTTAACTTTTTGAGGGGCCTCCACACTGTCTTCCAGAGGGGCCATACTAGTTTGCATTCCTACCAGCAGTGTATGAGGGTTCCTTTTTTTCTGCATCCTTACCAACACTTGTTTCTTGTGTTTTTTTTTTTAGCCATTCTCACAGGTGTGAGATGATATATCATTGTGGTTTTGATTTGCATTTCCCTGATGGTAAGTGATGCTGAGCATCTTTTCATGTTGGCCACCTGTATGTCCTCTTTAGAGAAATGTCTGCTCATGTCTTCTGCTCATTTTTAAATTGGATTATTTGGGTTTTTGTGAGTTGAGTTGTATAAGTTCTTTATATATTTTGGATTCTAACCCTTTATCAGATATGTAACTTGCAAATATATTCTCACATTCAGTAAGGATGTACTTTTGTTTTGATGGTGTTTTTTGCTGTGCAGAATCTTTTTTTATCTTGATGTAGTCCCAATAGTTTATTTCTGCTTTTATTTCCCTTGTCTCGGGAGACATATCTAGAAAAATGTTATCATGGCCAGTGTTAGCGAAATTACCACCTGTTCTCCCTTCTAGGATTTTCATGGTTTTCAGGTCTTACATTTAGGTCCTAAATCCATTTTGAATTTATTTTTATGTATGGTCTAAGACAGTGGTCCAGTTTCATTCTTTTTTTTTTTTTTTATATTGCTACCTGGTTTTCCCAACACTATTTTTTTAAGAGACTGTTTTTTTCCCATTGGATATTCTGTTCTCCTTCATCAAAGATTATTCATGGGTTCCTTTCTGGGTTTCTATTCTGTTCTGTTGATTAATGTGTCTTGTGCCAGTACCATAATGTTTTGATTACTATAGCTTTGTAGTATATCTTGAAATCTGGAATTTTTATTACTCCAGTTTTGTTTATCCTTATTATTGTATTTTTTGGGAGAGTTTGAAAAGAGTAGACATTAACTCTTTTTTAAATGCTTGGTAGAATTTACTTGTGAAGCCATCTGATCCTAGACTTTTGTTTGTTGGGAACTTTTTGATTACTGATTCAATTTCATTGTTAGCAATTAGTCTGTTCAAATTTTCTTTTTCTTCCTGATTCAGTCTTTTTTTTAAGATTTTATTTATTTATTCATTCATGAGAGACACAGAGAGAAAGAGAGGCAGAGACACAGGCAGACAGAGAAGCAGGATCCATTCAGGGAGCCCGACATGGGACTCGATCCTGGGTCTCCAGGATCATGCTCTGGGCTGAAGGCAGCACTAAACCACTGAGCCACCTGGGCTGCCCTTCCCGATTCAGTTTTGATAGTTTATATGTTTCTAGAAATTTATTCATTTCTTTTAGTTTGTTCCATTTGTTGGCATAAAATATTTTATAAAATCCTCTTATAAGCCTTTGTATTTCTGTGGTGTCAGTTGTTATTTGTCATCTTTCATTTCTCATTATTTGAGTCCTCTCTTCTCCCTTCTCTCTTTTCTTAATGTCTTTCTAAAGTTTTATCAATTTTGGTGATATTATGAAGGAACCAACTCCTAGTTTCATTGATCTGTTCTAGTGTGGTTTTTTTTTTTTTTTTTTTTTTGTTTTTTAGTTTCTATTTCATTTATTTCTGCTCTAATCTTTATCATTTCCCCCCTTCTACTGGTTTTGCAGTTTTTTTGTTCTTATTTTTCTAGCTTCTTTAGACGTAAGGTCAAGTTGTTTATTTGAAATTTTTCTTGCTTCTTGAAGTAAACCTATGTTACTGTAAACTTCCCTCTTAGAACAGCCTTTGCTGCATCCCATTTTGGACTGTTGGGTTTTCATTTTCGTTTGTGTATTTTTTGCTTCCTCTTTAATTTTTTTGGTTGACCCATTCATTATTTAGTAGCATGTTATTTAGTCTCCATATATTTGTGTTCCTTCCAGATTTTTTCTTATGGCTGATTTCTAGTTTTAAACTCTTGTGGTTGGAAGAGATGCATATAGCATGACTTTAGTTTTTTTGAATTTTTTGAGACTTGGTTTGTGGCCTAACATGTGATCTAATCTGGAGAATGTTCCATATGCACTTGAGAAAAACATGTATTCTGCTGTTTTAGGATGGAGTTTTCCGAATATATCTGCTAAATCCATGGTACAATGTGTCATTCAAAGCCACTGTTTCCTTGTTGATTTCTGTTTGGATGATCTCTGTTTGGATGATCTATCTATTGATGTAAGTGGGATGTTAAAGGCCCCTACTGTTATTATATTACTATTGATTACTTCTTTTATGTTTTTAAAATTTTTTTAAATTAATTAATTTGAGAGAGAGAAAGTGAGAGAGAGCATGCAAGCAGGGGAAGGGACAAATGGGGAGAGAATTCCAAGCAGACTCCCTGTTGAGTGCAGAACTGGATGCAGGTCTCCATCTCACAACCCTGAGATTATGATTTGAGCTGAAGCCAGGAGTCAGATGCTCAACCAACTGAGCCACCCAGGTGCCCCTCCTTTGTGTTATGTTTGTTATTAGCAGCTTTATGTATTTGGGTGCTCTGTCCTCTAGGTCACTAATCCATTTTACTTCCTCTAGTCTATTTATTTCCTCTAGTGTATTTTTTTAAAAAAAGATTTATTTATTATTTATTTATTATTTTTAGAGAGAGAGCAGGAAGAGGGAGAGAGAAACTCAAGCAGACTCTTCACTGAGTACAGAGCATGGAGCCTGGCACAGGGCTTAATTTCACAACCTCAATATCATGACTTGAGCCAAAAGTGTCAGATGCTTAACCAACTGAGCCACATAGATACCCCTTCCTCTAATGTATTTTTAATATCAGTTATTGAGCTCTTCATCCCTGAATGGTTCTTTTTTGCTTTCTATCTCTTTGCTAAGGGTCTCACTGAGGTCCTCCACTCTTTTCTCAAGTCCAGTGAGCATCTTTATTATTTACTTTAAATTCTTTATCAGACATATCACTTATCTCCATTTCATTTAGCTTTTTTGTTGTGATTTTTTGTCCTGTTCTTTCACCTGGAACATAGTTCTTTCCTAATTTTGTCAAACTCTGTGTGTCTATTTCTATATTTTAGGAAAGTTGGCAATATTTCCTACTAAATAGTAGCCTTATGAAGAAATCCTATAGTGCCTTTCAATGCAATGTGCTCTTAAGTTATTAGAACTCAGCTTTTCAAGGGTGTTTCCTGTGTGTATTGTGTGCACCCTACTATTGTGGCTGACCCACATTTGCCTTTAGACCAGTTGGCTGCAATGACTTTCTTTGCCTATTGTTGGCAGCGTTTGGTCCTATTAATGGGCCAATCTGGGGCCACCTTATGCTTGAGTTGGGTCAGACAAGGTGTTTGCTAGAGATGCAGTAACAACAAATGCAGGGTACTTTTCCTTGTGTTGTCCCCTGAGAAGCTTGGAGTCAGACTAGATGTCTGCCCCCAGCCCACTGCTGGGGCCACAGTCAGACTGATGTGTATGGTTATCTTCCCCCTTTCTCCAGAGCAGGTCATTTTGGAGTGGTGTTGGGCCTCATCAGGGCTGCTTTGCACATTGCCATGCTTGTGGTACCACTTTGGGTGGACCCAAAGTGGGTACATGCTGGGGAGTCCATAGAAGAACCAGAGGTGGGGTGCATGGTGTTAGCAAGGCTTGTGCTGGTCTGATGTTGGAGGGGACTTGTAGCTGCTTTGGAGAACTCCTACCCAGACCAGGTTGGATCATTGGGTCTGCAGGATAATTTGGGAGTAGGGGTGGAGGGGACACACTATTAGTACATTAGGTGGAGAGTGTTTGCCCTGCACTGATTCCTGCAGGTGTCTTTGTATCTGGACTGGTAGATGGGGCAGAGGGAAATGGTGTTTGCCAGTTCTTTTGTTCTTGGAGAAGTCTCCCAAAGATCCCTACCCTTCCAGCACACATTTTGAGATTAGTAAACAAATATCCCTCCCTTATACCCCAGGTGTCTTTCAAACTGTTGCTCCAATCCTGTATCTCAGCAGGGATGTTTGTTGTGCTGTCTCTTTAAGGATAGGGGCTCAGTTTCCTATAGACCTCTGACTGAGCCTGCTGAATTTTAAAGTTCCAGATGTGAAGCTCCACTGATGATAAAAACTTGGGAAATTAAACCCTTGTGGTTTTCAAAACCAAATATTATGAGGATTTATCTTCCCTGTGTGGGTCCCCCATGCCTGGGGTGCCTACTGTAGGGCCTGCTCCTCTCCCTTCTCCTCACCCATGGTGTCCCTCCCTCCCATGGACAGTCTTGATGGTCAGTTTGGCTGCTGACCATGTCCCTGCCCTTTCCACCCTCTTCATTGTGGCCTCTTTTCTACATTTAAGCTGTGGAAAATCTCTTCACCCTTCAGGTTGTTTTCTGGGTTGTTCACCTTTATGTGGGTATTATCTAGGAGTTATCTATGTGACAAGGAGAACTTAGGATGCTCCTCCTCTACCATCTTCCCCAGAACTGAACTGGATGGAAAAATATTAATTCCTCTGTGGACACGCATTTAGGACAGTTAGTATTTGATGGACAAACTGGGAGACTATATAGGTTTATGTGTTTGAGTCTGTGTTTGAGCTTTATGAAGAAAGGAGCCATCAGGGATTTTTTTGTTGTTTTTCACAACTGTGCACCCAGCATCTTGCACAATGTTTGGCACGCAGATTTTCAGAGAAGAGTCTGGAAAGAATGAATGATATGCAGCATGTGGAGTGGGACATTTATTAAATTAAAAACATTCTTAGCTGAAAAGTAAGAGCAAAAGTAAAATGCAGCAACACAGAGATCTCCGCTACAGTGAGAATAAAAGCTGAGAGTGATGGAGGGACAGCAATGAGCTGAGCTAATACTGAGAAGGAGGGGCTTTCTGCTAAAGGTTCTTTTCTATCAGACAAGTCTTAAGAAAATGAGCCTTCCTGCTAGCATTACTAATATTATCAGTAGTGTGTTGAAACTGAAAAGTCCTGGAATTGTGACAGATATTGTCATGGGTCTTGGAATTGTTATGAACCTTGGAAAGCACTTGGAAGTGCTGCACTGGCCTAACTCGTCTTCTCACTATGCCATCAGAGCTCTCCTGATGAGCTCCCACCTGAGGCATTTTAAATGTCAAGTTTAGGCAATAATCACTTCTCCCATGAAACAGGTTTGCTTGGGCAACTTTAGACAATCTGTCAAAATTGAGAAGACAGAGATTGTCCTATAATGAGAGATGATATCCAAAATATCAAACAACTAGGGTGGCATGGATACCAACCAATTGGAAGGGACATAGCTCATAACAATCAGTACACCCAGTCAGGGTAGGCCAACTGAATTTCAGCCTGCTGGGCTTGCTTCCCTAGGACACACATGCAGCCCATAACTATAACACATTCCTGTGAAGACATGGATATATTTTATGATTGGATCCTGTGAACCATCTTCACAATCTGCCTCACTTGAAGAGATCACAACCTGCTACTTGAAACAGATATTGTTTTTATATTTGAGTATGACCATGAATAGTCTTCATAAATTAGTTTTATTGTATTAATTTTCTACTGCTGCCTAGTAAATTACCAGGAACCCAGAAACTTTAAACAACACAAAGTTGTTACCTCACAGTTTCCATGTGTCAGGAGTATAGCTACGGCTTATCTTTAGCTGGGTCTTCAGAACAGGGTCTCATAAGGCTGCAGTCAATGCACCAGCTGAGTCTGGGATCTTCTCTGCAGCTTAGAGTCCTCTCCCAGGTTCTCGGAGTTGTTGGCAGATTCATTTCCTTCTAGCTGTAGAACTCATGATGGCTTGCTTCTTTAAGGTTAGCTGGGAAGCTTGTCTGATCTTAGGGAAGGCCTAAATCTTCTTTTAAAGATTAGGTCAGACCCACCCCTAAACAATCTCCTTTTGATGAGCTTATAGCAATTCTGATGAGGGATTTTAATTATATCTGCAGAATCTCTTCATCTTTGCCATAGAATGTAACCTAATCACAGGAGTGACATTCATCATATTCACAGTTGTGCCCACAATCAAGGGAAGGGGATTATACAGGGTATGTACACTAGCGGGGAGGAAATATGGAGGCTAATTTAGAATCTTTCTACTACACTTACCATCAGTACTTTTGTTATGCTCTGGTAATCACAAAGTACTATTTTCTGTGATTGCAGATACTTGTTGCAAATTTAAGGCTGACTCATGTGTTTCCTAAATTGACAGAACAAAGTATAGGGTAGGCAAGGCACCGGATGAGATCAGTTTTTATTCTTGTATTATTTTAAATTAGCATTTTTGTTTTTCATAAATTATTTACATTACTTTCTTATGTGTTAAGCAGACACTGGTGGCATTTTTATAGAAAATGCAAAATGAGGATAAAAATGAAAAGGTCCAAGAATTTCACAGCTCCAAGATGTGGCTACATTGCTTATATATGGAGAAAATGGACCTAACAGAGTGTTCTGCATATTCATACTTGTATTAATCTGCTAGGGCTGCCGTAACAGAATACTACAGATAGGGTGGCTTAAAAAACAGAAATTCATTTTTTTTTTCACAATTCTGGAGGCTAGAAGTCCAAGGTCAAGTTTCTGGCAAAGTTGGTTTCTGGTAAAGCCTCTCTTCCTGGCTAGTAGACAGACACCTCCTTGCTGTGTCCTAACATGGCCTTTCTTCTATGTGTGTATGGAGAGAAAGAGAGTTCTGGTGTCTCTTCCTCTTGTTATAAAGACACCAGTCCTATCAGATTTGGACTCACCCTTATGACCTCATTTAGCCTTACTTCCTTAAAGGTCCTATCTCCAAATATAGTCACATTGGGGTTAGGGCTTCAGCATATGAATTTAGGGGTACACAATTCAGTCCATAACAATATTCAAAATGTCTGTGGACAATGAACAACCTGGGGGTTGCCTGCTTATGATTACCACAGAGAGTGTTTTGTTTTGTTTTGAAGATTTTGTTTTATTTATTCATTTGAGGAGGGGAGGGGCAGAGGGAGAGGGACAAGCAGACTCTGTACTGAGTATGGAACCCAACATGGGGCTCAATCCTATGACCCTGAGATCATGACTTGAGCCCAAATCAAGAGTTGGACACTTAACATACTGAGCCACCCAAGCACCCCAAACAGTGTTTTTAAAATAACTAATCACCATTCAAAAATTCATGCACATATTCCAAGAAATCTCTCCATCTATTTTCTATCTTTGCTGAAAATAATAGAGTATCTTAGACTGGTAGTCTGTCTGTTACCAAGGCAACAAAGGTATATGTGTGCCCTGAGCAGGGCAGCAGAGCAACCTCTTGTCCCTTCGTTCTGACAGAATTACTGCAAATTTTGCCCAAACAAACCAGTTGTATCATTTTTTTCCAGTAATGTGACAAGAAAGGTCCCAGTTCTTCATAAAGGGAATATAACAGACCTATAGTTACGTAGCCAGGGGTATGTCTCCCTCTGATGGATCCTTGAACCTCTCTAATGAAAGGTGCCACCACACAAAATGTAGACACCTACATGAATGAAAGGGGTTAGGTATGAAGGGGTCAGGATCTGGTAGAGATTACAACCCAATATACTTTGTCTCCTTTTGTTAGGAACTGAGTTCCTATCTTAGAAATCAGTGGCAATGTGTCCTGTGAAGAAGCTACATTTTCTGTCTCCCCCTCGTAGCTAGAAGTGATCTGTACATCTAGATTATTGTCTGAAACTCATGAAAGGCTTTTATGGAGGAAGTACATCGCTATCATGTGTCCTTCTCTGCTCTTACGCCCCTTTCCTTTTGTTTTGGCCTGAATTATGCATTTGATGTCTGGAAATACAGCAGCCATTTGGGTGACTGGAACTTCAGGAACCATCTTGGATAAGAGATAGCATCAAGGAGGAGAAGCCACATATTAAGGAAGATGAATCTAAAATGTGGAACAAGCCTAGGCCCAAAATGATACCATAGAGCTTCCATACCAACCTTCGACTATTAGAGTCTCATGTGAGGGAGAAATAAGTCTCTGTGACTAGTTGTGTAAAGCAAATGCCTAACTGATACAAAGTGTAGAATGAAAATCTCAGAATGTCAAAATTGCCTTAGAAAATCCTTTAAATCCTCCATAAAATACAGTAAAATAGCATGGCATAAGTCCTGAACGTGTTATAGGCATGAGGAGATGTTTAGCTTTTAATTTTTGGAGACAATCAAGAAAACAGACTAAATTAATCTCTATCCTTGCATTGCTTCAAATTAGTATTTGCCCTTTAGAAACCATCTACATTGATTTCAGAGACTGTGATTCAGAAATTAAAAATCACATGTGGTCTTAAAAGAAAAATATTAGGAAGTCCCAGGATATCTAATCCTGATAGTTGGAAGCAACATGTATGTAATGTGTATGTGTGTGTGTGTACATGCACATATATGGAATTGCTATGTATGATTTCACCTTCCCTTTTCACAGGAAATTTTATGACTTTAACTGTATTACCTAATGTCTTTTTATGGCTTTTAATTAACATTTCAATTTTTTTCAAGGCTATTGAATACGCATCATCATGGACATCCTGACTACCAAGCAGGATGACTGGGTTATCTCTAAAATCATCCACACTCAGTGGTCATCCCATCAAGTGCCCCCCTAAGTGCCTGTCACCAAATCGAACTCCAATAAAAAAATACAAAAAATAAAATAAAAATAAAATAATAAAATAAAATAAAATAAAATAAAATAAAATAAAATAAAATCATCCACACTTTCTTCCCATAGGCTTTGGGTGAGCTCAGTTTGATTACACTTGATTACATCTGCAATGTATGTGTTCGTCAACCAGAATTATGGGAAAAAGTATCAGTATGACTAAAATTGTACTTTCTTTTCTCTTTCTCCTCTTTCTCTCGCATTCGGTTCAACACTTTTATGTCTGACACTGAGAGGAATCACTGCTGCCATGCAGTTTTGTCAAGCTGGGAGTTAAGTGAAGTTCGGAGAAGAATGGCAGGTGGAGAGGTTCTGGAACTCAGATTTCCCTAAGGAATGTTATCATGTTGCTAAGCTATGTAGTGTAGCTTAACAACCAGGGAGCCCCGTGGGCTCCTTGGAGCAACAGTGGGAGAAATTAGAGGGAGGTAGTGATATTCTTTTGGAAGCATTAGACATTAGGCTGTCTCTGCCAATTGAAAATTCCCAGCTCAAGTGCAAAGAATTAAGGAAATCAATGACACATCAGTATAGCCCCAATATGAGGCTTGGAGGGTATCAGCAACTTTGAGTTCCTGTCAACCAGATTACCTTCTTTGAAAACTGTCCTCAGGTATAATTTTAAATTCATCAATAAAATAATTTTCAATAAGTTTAGATATGATTTAGTTAATGGACCACGGGTTCATCTTCTTTTCAAGATTATGTGAAGGCCAAATAAATCTGTTTTGAGGTGATGGTGTATTATCTTTTAAAGTAAACTACCTATCTTTGCGGAGATCATACAAATAAAGTAAGCTAATTAGTGGAATAAAGACGTTTATTCTGTCAAAAACATTTAACTTCACGTAACAAATACTGAGCATACACTATGGGACAGGTACTGGGAATACAGAGGTTGAACCAGACCATTGTCTGCTTGATTATGATATCCTATGGAAAGCAGAAAATAAACACAGAAATGTAAAAAAAATGATGGGGAATGACACATGCTATGGAGACAGTGTACGGAGGGTAAGGGATAGAGAGTGATGGAGCCTGGGAGGATGGTTAGGAGCTACTTTCGAGAAGGGTAAGGAAGCCTTTTGGAGAAAGCCACAATTAGGCAGATCCATGAATGACAATCTGAGTGGGATGCATTTTAGGTTAGGGGATCTTCAAATGTAAAATGGTTCAGCATTCATCACCTAAATGGTAATCTTTACATCTCTAGTAATTCATAGTAACTTTCAGCTGTTTGTTGATCAGATACTGTGTTCTCTTGTTTTAAACATTAAGTGTTGTTTTGGACTGAGATTATTAATATTTAATACAGATTTGCATATTTCAAATGTAATAATGACCAGAGTCAGGACTAAATGATTAATAATGCTTCTAAAACACAGATTTTGAGGATTTTGTGTCATGTAGTCTAAATAGAATTTAGTGATTTGCTAATATATAGTTCAATTCATTGGGCTGTAGGAAAGGAAATACTGCTCTCAGAGGCGCTTTCATAATTCTCTGGATGGCAATGGTAATTTTAATTAGATTTTCCCTCAGTTACCACTATACAGGTTTTCCTCTTCTTCATAGTGAAAGTAGAATGCTGGCATCACAAGAAAAATAGAATTATAAATAGAACCTGGCTACTTTCACTTGGCTACTTTCAGCAGATCTTTTGGGCATAACTTCTAAGTCAGGAGGGCTCCACCAAGATTTTGAAATACAGGCAGTGAGGCAAGACCAAACATATTTACTAATAATAGCCAAAATATTCATGTTTGCAAGTTGTTTAGCTTTTAAAAGGAATTAATATAAAGAATGGTAGGTTTTCTAATACTGTCTCTAGGGATTAGTTGCAATGCCATGTGCCTGCATGGCATCTTTGGAAAGATTGGAGTTAAAACCTGTTTATAAAGCTCTTCTGAGCATCAGTTATTGACACACCATAGTTGCAGTGATTGAGAATGTATTTAGAACTTTGCTTCACAAGTGTGGAATGCATTCTTTAAAATCTGAATGTGCACTGGGGACATGTCTTTTCTTGTGAACATCGCCTGTCATGTGCACCATCGTGGGGAAAATAGGTTGAGAACTACTGCTCCATATTATACTGCTCCAGCAAATACCTAGTAAGCTAAAATAGTGAAAACAAGTGTGTGTGTATTTTGTTTTCTTTCGTATCTTTTGTTTGTTTGTGTTTTTTTAAAATATACATATTATTTTACAAAACTGCATCTGGGCTCTAGTAAATAACAGCACATTTGTAGAAGTTATTATAACTGATTTAGTTTACAGAATCCATCTGTGATATACATTGGCCAGTTTTGCATTGATGGGTTTCTCTAATATTGGTTTAAGAAAATCTTTAGTCATTTCATTATAAAGTAAATGAGATTTCTGATTATCTAATAAAGATAATATTTGTTTAAACAAATTCTTTTCTGGCCTCCTGTTAATTCCTTATTTAAATAATATGTTCTTTTCATATTTTTATTGTCTATGGGGAAAAAAACCTTTCATAAGAATGATTCATTTCTTTTGAGTTTATAAGTCTTAAAAAGTTACAATCCAAAATCAATACTTATAATAAAGAGAAATCTTAATAGAAAAATATTATTCTAAGCTAATTCATGAACTGTGGAATGATATCCATTAAAATAAATGAGAAATGAATTATCAGTCAAAGAGTGTTAAAATCAATATAGGCACTAGGTGTAAGAGAAAGATGTGGGCCATTATTAATAGTAACTAAAATAGTTTTACTTTTCTTTAGATTTGAGGTAGTTCCTTCTTTTTCAATTAATAGGCTTTATATTTTAGCATAGTTCTTAAGTTTACAGAGAAATTGAGCAGAAAGCATAGGGAGTTCCTTATATCCTACCTACCCAGTCTCCCATATTATTCACATCTTGCATTAGTGTGGTTACTTGTTATGATTGATACACCAATATCATACATTATTATCAACTGAAGTCCATAGTTTATTTTTTTAAATGTGACTTAAGCCGTGCTTTATTTTTTTTAAAGATTTTATTTATTTATTCATGAGAGACACAGAGAGAGAGAGAGAGAGGCGCAGAGACACAGGCAGAGGGAGAAGCAGGTTCCATGCAAGGAGCCTGATGTGGGACTCGATCCTGGGTCTCCAGTATCACACCCCGGGCTGCAGGTGGCGCTAAACCACTGCGCCACCGGGGCTGCCGAAGTCCATAGTTTACATTAGCATCCACTGTGTGTTGTACAGTTCTGTGAGTATCAACAAATGCATAATGTCATGTATCTGCAATTAGTTTAGAGCAGTATACTATAGGCTAGAGTCACTGCCCTGAAAATCCCCTGTGCTCCACCTATCCATTACTCCCCTATTTCCCCTCTGGAACTCCTGGCAACCACTGATGTTTTTACTATCTTCATAGTTTTGCTTCTTCCAAAATGTCATATAGTTGGAATCATACAGGATGTGGGCTCTTCATATTGGCTACTTAGCAATATACATTTAATGTCCCTCCATGTTTTTTCATTACCAGTGGGAAATGGTGGCAAAACAGTACAGCCACTTTTGAATACAGGTTGGAAGTTTCTTATAAAGCTACACTTTGTATACTTTTATCATATGATCCAGCAATTGCACTCCTAGGTGTTTACCCAAAGGAGTTGAAATCATGTCTGCACAGAAACCTACACATGAGTGTTTATTCATAATTGCTGAAAAATGGAAGCAATCAAGGTGTTCCTGGTTATTCTGTACAACTTTGTCCTGAGTTATTCATTTATCTTATTTCCAAAAGCCTAAGTTTAAATCAGACTTTCAATATGTTTATGTATCATATCATAATATGAAAGGTACATTAATGTAAAGCATATTTGTGGGTATTATATTTTAAAGCTATCATCTTCATTTACTGTATCAAAATTAATAACCATGTTATGTATTTTTTTTTACCATGTTATGCATTTTTATGTTGGTAAGTTAACAAAGTGACCTTAGATATTTTAATGTTTTGAACTTTCTGGAGAAAAATTCTTCTGTTCCACGTATGCCTGTATTTATTTCAATGGTTACAAAAATTTGGTCTGAAAGTAAAATAGCCTTATATTGCTTTGACAGGAGAAACAATTTAGAGCAAACAAAGAAGAAGAAATGTTTGACATATAAGGAAATGTCAAGAATGATTGTTGCTCTGTGATTTCAGGGTCTAAGCACCTCTGGAAGTGAGGTTAACAGGGTAGAACCTGAAGACCTTTTGCAGCAACAGTGGAGAGGGGCAAACCAACACCCCAGGAACATGAGCCTCAAATCCCCAATGTCTGCTGTCCCATTTGAGAGCAAAGGAAGCCATATTATGGCTAGAAATGGAGGCTGTTTTCTAGTCCGGCACACCCCTCATCCCAGGAGAGTCTGCCACATAAAAGGTAAGGTGACTTAAGGTCCTAGAATGTCTCTCTCTCTCTACATTTGGGCTACTTGATAATTCTGGTGAGTAAAGACAGGGACGCTGTTCAAAATATGTAACTAATGGTGAGGCATAGGTATTGACCATTGAGACCTGATACCAGCCTTGGAATTAGAGCAGAGCCTGAAGGCATCCTCTATGCCAGGCATTAACCCTGAGATTTCTTGACTGTTAGAAAACGGGCCTGGAGAGGTGCCAGAGAGCTCACAGCAACTGACCAATTGGTATAAAAATATTTCAATATTTTAATAAATTGCAGGGCCGCTAAATATTAGCCCCGGAGAAGCATGTAATTTACCCTCTAGCCCTTTTTTCCCCTTTCCCCCCTTTCTTTCTCCCCTTCCTTTTTCCTTCTTTCCCTTCCTCCCTCCCTCCATCTCTCCTTTCCTCCATGTTTCCCTCATGTCTTCCCTCCCTTTCATTCTTTCACTTTTTAAAATTTAGTTTCTGTAGCACCATATACTCCTAATTCCCCCCCCTCCTTCTCTGACTTCTTCCCAGACTTTTTTTTTTTTTCCTGAATACTCTGTAGTAAATGTTGGAGTCCCTCACAGTCCAGTCCTTGGCCATTTTCTCTTTAATTTATCCCATGACCTTAGTCCAATTGACTCATTTACATGTTTCAAATACTGTCTACAGGCCAAGTACTTTCAAATGTGTATCTTAGACTCAGACTTCTCTTCTAAGATTGAGACCTCCATAATCAACTGCCTACTTGACCTATATGTGAGGTGCTGGATGCTTCATGGGCACCTTGAATGTTGCTCTTTGAAACTGAACTCTTGATCTTTCTTCATAAGTGTGTTTCTCCAACTAGTCCACCTTAATTAGTAAATGGTAATTATACATTTTGGGCCCTTCTTGAGCTCCTTCCTTTCCTTGCTTTCCTCTTGCAATACTTCCCTTGATCTTGTCACCTTTTCTCCTAAATGTTTTTCAAATTAAGTCACTTCTCTCCATGGCCACCGTTGCAGCTCCATTCTAGGCCATTATTATCTCTTGGTCTGACTACTACGTTTGCAATTTGTAGCCTCCTAACTGCTCTATTTCCACCCCTGCCCTCATCCAATCTACTCTCCACAGAACAAGAAAGATTATATTAAAATGCAAATTAATTGCTTAAATGTCGCACTCAAAACCCTTCAAAACCTTCCCATGCACTTAGGATAACATCTATCTTGACCAGACTAAAATGCTCCCTATGATGTGGCCTCTGCTTCCTATGATTCATCTACTATCATTACCCACCCACCTACCCATCTTCATTATACATATGCCACACTGGACTTGCCTAAGTTCTTTGAACACATAATAAGACCTTTTCCAGCTCTGGATTTTCACTCATACTATTTCCTCTTGCTACAAAACTCCCTCATTATTTGCTGTTTCTCATTTTTCAGGTTTTGGTTAAGTGTAACTTAAAAGAGACACTCTAGGCTCCACATGCTCAATCTAAATTAAATTTCCTTATGGTATATTCTCATAGTACTTTATCAGAGGAATTGTCTTTGTAAATAGACTCTGGATTGGAGTTTTGTGTGAAAGATGATTATTGGAGAATGCTCTTAGGAACAACATGTATAGGAAGCCAGGGAAGCAGGATTGGGCAGAGGTTAAACTGTGATACAGACAAAAGAGGTCTCAATTAGCCCTATAAGGAGCCATGGACAGCTCTGTAGAAGGGTCTCAGCTTGAAGCAAGGGGGTCAGGCCTTTATAATCCCCATCAATCACTCATTGGTCAAGTTTCCATCGTGTATGAGAGCCGTCTTCAGCGGAGAGCTGTTCCCAGAGAGGGACTCAGCATGAGCCGTCAGTAGCTGACATAACTGTCAAGTGGGCAGATGAATGGGTTGGGCCTGAAGGCATGGTTTGGGTAGATGCATCTCCACATCTACTACAGCAATTATTGCAGCTTATGACTAAATATTTTTATTTGATTATTATCAAATATCTTCCACTAATTTGTGAGCTCCTTGAAAACACATGTGAAAAAAAAAGAAAGAAAGAAAACACATGTGTCTGTTTTGCTCACCACTTATTTCTGTTTCCTAGAGTGACTGCCACATGGGAGGTACTAGATAATTCTTGTGAAAGGAAAGAAGGAAGCTTAAATTACATCCAGATAAAATTTAGATCTTCTGATAGATTTTAAAGAGAGTTCATATTCTACTTCAGCTATCTAGTTGTGAGTCCTTGAGTAAGTGATTTCATTTTAAAAAAATTCATTCTAGCTATATTGTAGAAAGTGGAAGAGAAACAGGGACCTAAGTAGAGCTTGGGAGATAAGTTAAAAGGCTGATTCAGTCATCCAAGAGAGAGGGATGGGCCAGGAAGGACAACAGAGCAGAGAAGTGAAGATTAAACTTTGGGGTTTAGAGCAAGAGAAAAGCCCAGATGAGCAGCACAGAGAAAGCCATCAGAGCGTTATGAGATAAAACAAGATTCAGTGAGAATGGCTGGGTGGCTATCAAAGACAAATTTCTAAAGAAGATCAGGAAAAAAAAGGCCAAGAGAAAGCAAATAGATATTACAACAAAGAAGTCATAGATGACTTACAACCTATTGTCTTGGCAAAATCTGATGAGGGGATTTTTCAAAATCCACATGAGAAAAACATTGCATTTAATTAGAACGCTTTTCTCTATGAAGGCAAATACTACCAAAATGAGTGTAATATTTTTTCTGACTTTCAAATACTTGGAAGTACTTGATATATAACTCCTGTATATGTTAATTCACATTCTGCCTTGAATTATCTTATACCTATAATACAATATAAAACTATTGGCAGGCAAGGGACTGTTATGTCTTCAAATCCCCTATAACGCTTACCACAAAGCCTTGCTTATAGTAATGTGTCCACATATAAATATATGTTCAATTAAATAGAAAATTTTCTTTAGAAATCTTTCAAGGTTATCCCTGCTAATTCTAGAAAGCCTAGTAACTGGAATTATAGGAGGAAGAGAAGAGCAGCAAACTGCTTTGAGTTAACAGCTATGTGCTTTGAACCCACACTCAGCACAAGGACACTACAACTAGTTTCCTTAGTTTTACCCCAGAGATAATTCTTACAGTCCATTTTACCAACATCAAATCTTTTAGTCTGTGAGACATAATGTTATTTTCATAGATAAATCCTTAAAAAATTAAGTCATCAGTAAGTTTATTCAGTCTAAGAAATGTCAAAATCTGTTTGTGATACATATGTGCACTTTGCCAGCAATACAACATAAGCCAGTTTCCGCTCACAATGTAGTTGAAGGAGATAGTAATACCAGAAAAAAATTATGATGCACTGTGTTATGTGCAATGATAGAAGTATGCTGAAAGTTCAGATGTAATACAGAGCTAGGGAAGCCACTGGAGGAATGTCAAGAATGCATTTCACAGAGGTTTTGACAGGGAGACACATGATAAACATTAAGAAGGAACAATTAGCAGGACTTGAGGATTTATTGGACTTAATGATGGAATAAGAAGTCTAGAATTGCTACTAATTTTTTTGTTGGTTTGGTTCATTGACTGGGTGGATAGTCGACCAACTATTAGTCTTGAGCATATCAGCGGAAGAGCATTTGTAGGAGGTAAGATTAAAACCTTCATTTCAGACAAACACATCAAACATTGATGTGCCAATGGAACATTCAGGAGTAACTGACCAAGTAGAGAAATGGCTATAAGGACTTGGAGCCTAAGGACTGATTGAGGCTGTAAAGTAGATTTGAAAAGTAAGAGCATATTCATTAAAACAGTAATGTTATTGCCCAAGAAAGCAAAGAAATCCCAACAGAACTCTGAAAAACACAGGGATTAACTCTGACACGGTCTGAAAAGAAAGAGTAGAGATGTTGGGATAGAAAACATCATCTCTGAAAATCGAGAAAGACGATTTTTTAAAAAGAGGGAACAGTGCATATATAGAAGATGAAAATTTTTCATTTAATTCTTTTTTTAAAGGATTTTATCTATTCATGAGAGACGAGAGAGAGAGAGAGAGGGAGAGAGAGAGAGAGAGGCAGAGACACAAGCAGGCTCCATGCAGGGAGCCTGTCATGGGACTTGATCCCCGGTCTCCAGGATCATGCCCTGGGATGAAGGCGGTGCTAAACCGCTGAGCCCCCCAGGCTGCCCACCATTTAATTCACAAACTAGTGATCTCTACAACCTCTTCTATTACATAGAATAGGGAAAGTTTAAATTTATAGACATAAAATCTTACATTTGCTTGGCAGAAGTTTTTAGGCTGTATTCTGAGGGGTCCTAGAGATCTGGGCAAGAGGCAAAGATAGAGTAAAATGTGTTTGAACAAAGGGCACAGTAGCCAAAGAAAGTTGAATATCACTACTGCATGGCAAAAAGATTATATTTTGTCATGGGATTAACTAAGGCTTTTCAGAACTTTAGCTAAAGCCAAATTTTGAGATCTACACATAACTTGCTAAGAGGAAACTTAAAAACTAGTCTTACGATGTTAGCCTATCTCTAGGCTCTTTTGCTTTAGAGAGGAGTAAAAAAGTTCATAGAAAGGAAACAGAGTGAAGATTTCTTTGAAGAGTCATTGGGGTGCTGTGTCCTTCCCTCTCCTCCATGAGGGGCAATACAGCCTTCACCTGTACCTGCAGAGCTTTGCTGGGAATCCTTTGTGGAGAATGTCTAGAGAGGAGACAGATCTCACTAAATAGCTAGCTCCGTGCCTGTGCTATTCGTGGTCTGCCCCACACTCTTTCTGCAGTGGATTATGGGGAGACTATTCCTGGAGTGAACTTGTTCTATATTTTCTATGTTTATGGAGGACACAGAGAATGGTGTCTGATTGTCTTCTAAAATCTCAAGACAGGGGATGCCTGGGTGGCTCAGGGTGTGATCCCGCAGTCCTGGGATTGAGTCCCATATTGGGCTCCCTGCATGGAGCCTGCTTCTCCCTCTGCCTGTGTCTCTGCCTCTCATGAATAAATAAATAAAATCTTTTAAAAATGAAATGAAATAAAATCTCAGGACAAGAGCTGACTAGAGCTGGCTAAAGCTTGCTGGGTCAGCAGCATAGACCGGGATTGAGCTGCTCTCACACGGATGACCAGGCAAAGGATCTTGTTTCCTGGGGGTTAGAGTGGAAACTCAAGAGCAAGCAGGTTGAGAACTGTCTTGCAAGGACCCAGCCCAAGAGGACTAACTGCTATAATAGGACAACTCCAGGCAAAAGGCTGGTGACATTTTGCCTGGGGTGAAGGTGGGATGGAAGAGATGTTAGTAATTATCTGGTAGGTACCTTTTCCACGACAGTGAACAGTGTCAGAGTTTTCCTCAGCCAGGAGTCTCCAAAGGACCCACAAAAATACTTCATGAGAGAAAGAGCCAGCATTTCTTCTCTGCCTAACAGATCTGCTTTCACAGATCCCTCAATGGTTAATTAAAACCATTAATGCAAGTAAGATTGTATGTATCCCTTTCAGCATTTCTTCATCCTCCACCCCAAATCCAGAGGAGCTGAAAGCAGTGAAAGGGAAAGGAAAAGTGGAAGAGCAAGGTAGTGGAAAAACAGACTACACCCCCACTCCCCTTTGGTCTGTAGAGGCTGGATCATCCTTGGCCTATAGAGGAGAGTGTGAAATGGAATACTTTTAATACTTTTATAGCACTAGCTATCCTGACAGTAAATATCTGGTATTCTTGATGGAAAGTTTTGTGCACAATCAAAATTATTGCAGTTACTTGTTATTTTTAAAGTCAATTTTAAAATAACCATTCCAAACCTTTTTGTTTTAACATTTAAAATTCAACTTATACATTTTATTATTTTACTTGTAAATTAGAAAATTTTAACAATTACTTCAAGGAGGTCTTTGATTAATATTTAGTCCCATTTACACACTTATTAAAAAATACCTTTAAAAGTTTAAATGTAAATTACTCATTAAATAGACTTGGTTCTTTTAAAAATATTTCACATCCTTATCACGTGAATTCTCATCAAGGTACAAATAACTCCTGTAAATTAAATAAATTAAACTTATAAATATAGAAAAATACATTATTTAAAACATTTCTTTACTGTTTACCAACTTAATTATATTCTTATATTTTCCTGCTTAAATATTATATACACATATGCAATGAATATATACACATTCAATGAATGAATAAGAATAGTGTGCATTTTTCTTCTTTTCTTTTCTTTTTATTTTTTTAAAGATTTTATTTATTTATTCATGAGAGAGACACAGAGAGAAAGAGAGGCAGAGACACAGGCAGAGGGAGAAGCAGGTTCCACACGGGGAGCCCAATGTGGGACTTGATCCCAGGACTCCAGGATCACACCCTGGGCCAAAGGCAGGCGCTAAACCACTGAGCCATCCAGGCGTCCCTTTTTCTTATTTTGTCATGTCTTTTATTTGGAACCTTCCCGATGTTAAAGCACACCATCAACAAAGCAATCATCTCGGGAAAAAAGTTGTTACTTCCTCATTAAACTGGGTTTGTATATCAATCAGAATATTAGGCAGGAATGTGAGATTTGAACCTTCACCTGGCACTCTCTGAAAGGTGAGTCCTTCCAAATCATAACCTCAACAGATGGTCATGCCCCATAAGAGGAGCCAGTCCTTCCTGAGCCCAAGACACCATTACCTAATTTTCCTGTATATTCAAGGAAGTTGATGAAATTCCTACTGATATTGTCCTCAATCTCCTTCACTGCTGGGCTGGTTTTTACATTTCCCTGACTAGCTTTAAATCATTTGATATTGTCCCATTTGACTCTGAAGCTACTTTAATGCCATTGCACTTTATACATTTCTTATGGAATTCTAGATTCTAAATTCTTTCATATTACTTATTACCATTTTTAATTAAAGAAGGTAGAGAAAATAGGAATTTCTCTATTGATTTGTTTCTATGTTAATATTTTATTTCATTTGGTAGGCAATTTTTCACTATGCACCTGGGTCATTCACTATCTCAAGTGTTTAAGATAAAATGGTAAGATGTGATGCCACCTTCAAAAATTTTATTCTCATTCTATTGGGAATCAGTAAAGTTCTAAGTATCAGACTAAATAAAAGCTTTATATTTGGCTGTGTCATTCATTCATTTGATAAATAATCGTAGAGCATCTACTTTGTGTCTAGGCACTATTCTAGACACTGGCGATAGACTGGCAAACAAAACAGATGAAATACATGCTTTCATGAAGCTTACATTCTAGGGCAGCTCAGCCCAGCCATGTGCAAACAGATATAATAGGTGACAAATGCTACTGGAAGAATAAAAAAACCATAAAGGGACAGAGTATGATGGGATACATTTCAGACAGGGTTTTAAGCAAAGACCTTTTTGGTATAATTTGAGCAGATAGATAAGAAGGGGTAGACTGATGGGCCTAGAAGGAAATTTAGAAGAATGGGCAAGCATGAAAAATGCTATTCGAAAAAAAAAAAAAAAAGAAAAATGCTATTCGGAAGCTTCCTATGCAATTTCTTGGAAACAAAGCAACCACTTATTCCTTTCTCTCATAATTTATTGTTTAACATTGAGCAAAGCCCCTTACACCTTCATTTCCTAAGCTGTCCAATATGTCATGACATGGCATTGACACCAGAAAGAGGATCTGCCTATAATTCAATATATGAGCCAAAAGCAAATAACCGTTACAGGAGAGTGAAGAACCTAGAAGGCTTGGACATGAGGAAGGTGGTTCCTTTGTGCCGAATTTTCCTTCCTTTCCTCCCTCACATTCTACTTCATCCTGCCTCCCATTCCTAGCTCCTGTGGCTGTTTATACCTTCTGCCAGGACAAAAAGAGAGCCAGCGTATGTCTTTTCAGAAGGCTTGTTGTACTGAGACACTTTGGATGTTTTCAAACACCTGAATGTGATATTCGTGGGGAGGGCTGACACAATTCCTTGACCATCAAGACTTGGGAAATGAGAAGTCCATCTGGGATAGAGACAGATCTGTTGCACTTGACTCTCACAACAAGATCAAAGATGTGAGCCTGGTTCTCAAGGCTAACCAGATGGCAGAACATTTTAAGGGAACATGTATTGCAAAAATAACTTGCTACACTGACCTTCAAAGAATATCCACCCAGCACTGGTCCATACAATTTGTAGTCTGACATCTTAGGGACACTTAATGATATCTGGTTGGGAACTGGCTGATCAAAGAAAATCTGCCAAAAACCTAATGTGGTTGTTCTGTTATCCTTACCTAGGTTTGAATAACATTCCCATCTGTACTGTGAATGATGATGAGAATGCACTGGGAACATTGTGGGGTGTTGGCCAGTTCAACCACTTAGAGAAGGATGAGACACCATTTGCCAAATGCAGTTACCCACCCAGCACTGCAGCCCTGGAGAGCCCTGCCAGAGGAGTCTCACCAGCCCCAAACAATGTCAAGGTGCCCCCACGGCCTCATTCTGGTGAGTCCCTTGCAACTAATGACATCTTTCCTGAGGCTTCCTGCAAACTATCAGGGGTGACAGGGGGAGAGGAGGATAGTCTCTATGATTGTTAATACAGCTGCAGTGATTTTATTTAAAAATAAGGAAATGTTCTCACTATGAAACAGGTTATTCATGATAAAAATTTTTCACTCATTTAATCTCATTTCAGTAGTTCAATAATGTTACTGAACATTATTATTGTCTTTATTATGTCCAAGACATATTTGGTGTGGTTCTAGTCTCTAATCCTGACAAAAGTATCTGAGAGGTACTAAAAATGAATGTTTAGTCAACACTGAGAGGGAAACTACTGCGACAAAATGTGAGTCAGGGAAATGCAGTAGGGATGGACTTGTATGCTTTCACCTTCTCCCACTGGCCGGCCAGGTCCTGAAGGTCGTGGCCCAGTGTTACTGCCTTCTGTGTCTCTGGTATTCTTGGTGTCTCCCCAGGTCCCAGCACAGTGTTTGGTCTTTAGTTAAATATTAATTAATTTTTATTGAATTGACTCAAAAAAGGATTATTCAGCAGCAAAGCATGATGACTATAGTTAACAGTATTGTATATATGGAAGTTACTAAAGTAGATTTAAAATTTTTCATCACAAGAAAAAAATTGGTGATTTTGTTGAGGGGCTGGTTAACTACACTTAACTGTGATAACCATTTTGTAATATATGCATATATCAAATCATTATGTTGTACATCTTACACTAATATATCTTAAAAAGTGTAGTATGGCCACATCTAAAGGGCTTGGTAAAATAGAAGGAATTCTGGATGGCGGAAACTGTTTCCTGTTCTCTTTCTCTTGTCCCATCACTGAAAGTTTCAGGAAACATGAAAATTGTTTTGGTACAGTGTGGTAAGATATATTCTCTTTCAAAAGATAACAAGAGGGATCATTAGTAGAGAGAACTCACTATGTGATTGCATTCTAAGGTCCTCACGCTTGTTAACTCATTTCATCCATTCAAGACTTCTTCCTCCTTACCCAGTAGCAATAAAGAATCAAAGCCCACATTTTCCACCTTCTTTCTGGTGTTCCTTCTTACACCATAAACCCCAGAAACTTAATGATTATATTTGCAAGAACCACCTGATGGGAGTTAGGTGCTGCCATCTGGTAAGGTTTATATGTCAGAAGGGGGGCTAAGGTCATCTTTTTGGTTGCTGTCTGATCTCAAGCGTGACTGAAGACATGGGGTTTTCCTGCTACAATATCCCAGTGTTCTGCAGTTTTATGGGAGTCAGATGGCAAATTCAGCAGATATGCTGGCTTTCAGATTGCAGCAGTAACCCAGTGCCTCATGTTTAGCCTCACAGATGGTTATGACAGCAACTGAGGTGTCATCAGAGGCATCCTGCCTCTCCTTTCCCCTGATTGTGATAAAGTCTGTGCTCCCCTGGATAGGTGGGGTGCAAGGTGCTGTTCTTGAAGTGATTTGTGAGGGTCAGCACCAGAGCTCACTGCTCCGGCCCTTGGAGTGATACTGCAAACACCCACTTCCCTGTCTAATTTACAGTTTTGCTTAAAATCGAGTGGCTTCTGTTTCCCACAACTGAACACTAGCTTAACAGACTCACCATCCATAATTTTGTTTTCCCTATTTCCTTCCTTCTCTCTTCTGGAGAGAGATAACTTTACAATATTTTTCTTTTTTCAGCTAGAACTAATGAATTCAGTTACTATTGGGAAATGCACAAACTCTTTTTATCTTTTAAGAAATTGTGTTAATTGTGGCTTCAGTAAAAAAAAAAGATTGCACTGCTTATAGAGAATATATCTTTAAATTAATGCAAAGGGGAATTAAGCAAATATTTAAATTGCTTTAGGGTTATTTTGTTAGATGAGTTTATGAAATATGTAGAGTTGAGAGACTGATGAAATAAGAAATAAAATAAAAAATGTAATTATAACTCAACATGCATCTCTTTCTGGCCACAGGGAAAACAGCACACATATAATCTCTTTAATTAGGGAAAGTGACAGTTATATGGACAGGAAACAGAGAAAAATATCTCTTATACTGAAAAATGTACTTTAAAACATTAGTTTATTCAGATCAAGAAAGCTCTTCCAAAAAAAAAAAAAAAAAGAAAAGAAGAAGAAGAAGAAAGCTCTTCCAGTCTTTCTTTATATCATCTTCCTGGGCATTGAATTCATTTTATAAATGTAAATATATTTTTATTTTGTTATTGTAGTATAAATCTACCTGCAAAATTTCCAATATTTGTAAACAGATCCCTGAGTTGACTTTATTTGAAATACAGATATACTTTCATTTATTTTAGCAACTGACATATGTGTCATGTGGTAGAAATTTTTTCAGTTTGATCTAAATATATTTTTCTGCAATATCATTTCAGAGCCCTGTAGAAAAATCAAGGAGTGCTTCAAAACTTCCAGTGAGAATCCCTTAGCAATTAAAAAGGTAAAGAAACAACTATTTACAGTTACCTATTTAGTTCAACTTCTGGTGTTTCTTCTCCTTTTCTTCACATACCTTTCTGAAAAGGCACACTTCACAATATTTTTTTACAGCTTTTAAATGAAATTTTAAATTTATATTCAATTTAGATAGTTAATATATAAAATATTAATTCCAGGGGTAGGTTTCAGTGATTCATCAGTTGCATGTCACACCCAGTGCTCATTATATCAAGTGCCCTCTTTTATGCCCATCACCCAGTTGCCTGATCCCCCACCCACTTTCCCTCCAACAACCCTCAGCTTGTTTCCTAGAGCCAAGAGTCTCTTATGGTTTGCCTCCCTCTCTTTCACCTTATTTTATTTTTCCTTCCCTTCCCCTATGTTCAACTGTTTTGTTTCTTAAATTCCACATATGAGTGAAATCATATGATATTTTTCTTTCTCTGACTTATTTTGCTTAGCTTATTACCCTCTACTTCCAGTCATATTATTGCAAATGGCAAGATTTCATTCTTTTTGATAGCTGAGTACTATTCTGTGTATATTTGTGTGCCCATACTACATCTTTATCCATTCATTTGTCAATGGACATCTGAGCTCTTTCCATATTTTGACTATTGTGAACATTACAGTTTAATTCAGGTAAAATTAACATGATATAGAAGGCACATATTGAGATTATGCAGTTTGATGAATTTTGACAAATATGTAATCTAGATAAAAATTATTTTGTCACGTGTACATTTTGCAAATATTTTCTTCCAGTCTGGGGCTTACCTTTTGTTTTTATAACAATGACTTTTGAAGAACCAAAATTTATAACTTTCATGAAGCCCCAATTTAAAATTTTTCTATCATAGTTTCAAATCCACACATCTACTGTGCCTTATTATAAAGGCTAACCCTCAAGTACAATGGTTAATAGAAGTAATGAAAGCAGACATTCCTGCTTAGGTGCTCTCATCACTTCTATTATATGATTATATGGTCTATAGAGATGCTCTGCTTCTCATTCCTGACAATGGGAATTTGTATCTTCTTTTTCCCCCCCTGATGAATCTAGCTAGAGGTTTGTTAATTTTATTGATCTTCTTAAAGAATAAGCTTTTCATTTCATTGGTGATATCTATTTTTCTGATTTTCTTTTTCTACTTTATTGATTTTGGCTCATATTTTTATATAAGATGAAAGTTTAAGTCATTGATTTGAGACATTTTTCCTTTCTAATATGAGCATATATTATTATAATATTTTTATAAACACTACTTTGGCTGCATGCCCCAAATTTTATAATGATGAGTTTTCATTTTCATTCTGTTCAAAATACTTCCTAATTTACTCTTTAATTTCTTCTCCATGGGATACTTAAAATTATGTAATTTAATTCTCAAATATTTGGAGACTTTAAAGATAACTTTATGAGGTTGATTTCCAATTTAATTCCATTGTGGTCAGAGAAGATACTTTGTATACTTTGAAACTTTGTAAATTTATTGAAACTTGTTATATGGCCCAGAATATGGTCAACCTTGATAAATCTTTGTGCTCACAAAAAGAATGCTCACTCTGCTATTGTTGGGTAGAATATAATATAAATACCATTTAAGTTGGTTGCTACTGTCATTCAGGTCTTTTGTAGCCTTATTGATTTTGCTCTCTACTTATTCTATCCATTATTAGGTATTAAAATCCCTGACTATTGTTGTAGTTTTCTATATTTCTCTTTTAATTTATATCAGTTTTTCAAGGACTCCAGTAGCACAGTTGGTTAGTACATGGTACTTTTGTCAATTTTTAGTCATATATTTTGAAGCTCTCTTATTAGGAGTATAACTATTTAGGTTTGTTATGTCCTTTTGATGAAATTACTCTTTTATCATTATAACATTATTCTCTTCAATCCTGATAGCATTCTTTGATTTGAAATCTGTTTCATTATAGAACTCTTCAGGTTTTCTAATTCTTCTTGAAATTATTTTCAGTATGAAATTATTCATTTCATCTAAACATTCAAATGTATTGATAATGTTATATATAAAAACATCATATTATTTTTAAATATATTCAGTATCTGTAAGATGCACCTTTTTACCCATCAGTTTTGTTAATTTATGTCTTTGTCTTTCTTGATCAGTTTCCACAGAAGGTTATCGATTAGTATATCAAAAAACTAAATTTTGGGTTTTTTTGTGGGGTTTTTTTATTCTCTATGTTGTCTTTTCCCTCTTTTCATGCACAGACTTTACTACTCTTTACTTGACTCCTTTTATATTTCTAATATGTATATTTAGCTATAAATTTCTCTTTGAGGGTTGCCTTAGGTGCTTTCATAAACTTTTATTATCAGCATTAAGTTAAATTTTTTTCTAATTTGCACTATAATTTCTTTTTGCCTATGACTTAGTTGCTGGACATTGTGTATGAAAAGTTATTTGTAGAAATCTGAAACTCATGATAAAAGTACTTTTTTCCAAAGAGAACTTTGTGCTTGCTTCTGTAGGAACCCAGAGACCCTACTTAAACCAAGTTCAAACCTTGATCTCAAGGTACATTTCTTCAAGGATCATTGCACTTCTAGGTCACCTTCGTATTCAGAGAGTAGCCCTTTGTTGGCCCTTATTTGGGTCCTGTGCTTTGAGTCCTATCTTTCAGGACCTTTTAAACTGCCGCAAGAAAAGTGGCACTCCAGTGGCACAGAATCTTACAATGACTTTAGGCAAAAATGGCTACTGTATTCCCTACAAGTGAGGCTTCTCACTTCTCTTTTACTTTGCCCTATTTATTCCTACTTTAGTCACTCCTTGACAGTTTTAATTTTTTTTTTATTTTAATCTGCCTTTTTAGTTGTGTCCAGTGGAAAGGTTGAACCAAAAAATATATATTGCTATTCCCTAAAACAAGACGTCTCATTATATAATAAACTTTAACAGAATAATGCATCTATATATAATATAGCTTTCTTTTCACTAAATGTCAGTAGTTCCATATTGTTCCAATAACTCCAATCATCACAGTCCCCATTTGTTGACAAATTCAGTTGACATATTCAGGCTTCCGTGTGTCTTAAATATCACTCACTTCTGAAGGTTAAAAGACTTTCTTGAAATAAGCACATAGATCTAAGGCTTCTATAACTCTTCTTGAACTGAAAGCTCTTATAACCTTTTTAAATTTTAAATTACAAAGAGTATATTCACCTCTTGGAACAAGAAAATAGCCTTTCTCTTTCCTCTTCTAGTTAATCAAGGCAAGTAATTTAGTGACCTTTCTAATTCCCCAGCTCTTAGCTGCCATTCAGCAGAGCAAGGAAGCAGCATTTCACACCATGTAGTGTCTTCACAGACATTGCATAAAATAACTTTTGACTGTCTTCTTCCTGTCATAAATCTTCCTAACTTAACAGAAAATCTCATGTGTTATAAGTTGGTTGTTATCTGGAGCAGCAAGATAAGTAAAGGTTACACAATAAATATTAAAAGATTATTATCTTGGTGTTTAACCAAGGGTTTAAAATGGCTTTACAAAAAAGTAAATAATACCTCACTATGTGTTCTGTCTCCAAACACAAATATTTGATAATTAGATTTTAAGGGAACTTTAAAACTAACCTATCTTCACTTTTATGTGTATCTCTTATTTAGCCACAATATTTCTCTTCATCTTCTATTCAATTTTCAAAGAAGTTATAAGTGGATGCAAATGCATATTGATTATATTATACCTTTGATTTAGGAAGAAATTAAGATAAGAAAGCCACCATCACCTCCCAAAGCATGCTCTACTGCTGGCTCTTGTTCTTCAGAGGTGACAAGTACCAAGACTGACATCAAAGACAACACTGTTTGCATACCAAACTATCTGGATCAGGAAATCAAAGTAAGAGGCAGGTTTACTAAATCCATAATTTGGGAACAACTGAACGTACAAAAATCACATTACTAACATCATTAAAACTCTTTATTGGTGCCGCTTTAACAAGTGAATTGATTTAAAACCATTTACCCTGAAATCCAAGGCCTACTTCTACTATTTCCAATCTTCTCCTTGGAACCCTGTCCCTGCTGTGGAAACACAACCTTTGGTTTAGACATAGTGAAGAACGTGGCATTTGCCGAACAAACTCAGCTCTTTTTCCCCCATGTTTTTCTTTATCATCTTCCTAATGCTTGCTGCTACCTATGCATTTCCTTCACATATATTAAGGCAGAGATTCATCTTTCCCTCTTATCTGTGGAATACCATTTCTTCAAACCGACTCTGTCTGGGATTATAAACTTAGTTATATTTATAGTAATATGTCATATCAGGCTACTGGAAGGTCCTCTCCAGCCACAGTTATATCTGAGAATGACATATAATGAAGAATAAATCAATCAGCCAATGTTTGTTATCTCCCTTTGTTTTCCTTCTTTAGATCCTTTTGGTAACCTCCACATTGCCTCACTGTAAGACCCACTGCAATGAATTAAGGATGAAAATATTGTAATGATGACTTTGATAGCAGTTTTAAATTATCTGTAGTAGCAATTACAAGCAGCAGAGCATATTATAAGGATTGTTACTGAATAGTCCTGATAAGGAACTATTTTAAAAGTAAATAGGGGCAACTGGGTAGCTCAGTGGTTGAGCATCTGCCTTCAGCTCAGGGTGTGATCCAGGGTCCTGGGATCAAGTCCTGCATCAGGTTCTCCACAGGGAGCCTGCTTATCCTTCTGCCTATGTCTCTGCCTCTCTCTCTCTGTCTCTTATGAATAGATAAAACCTTTTAAAAAAAAAAGGTAAATCATTACAGTGGCAGTGGGTATAATTATGCTGATAATTAAAATTGGGAAGGAAAATGAAAGGAGAAGAAAGGACAATATCTGCAGACAAGAGTTGTGGTTATACATGATTTCCTTACGATTCTGGCAAAAGACTACCTATAGTACAAGAGTCTTCAGAATCACTGTCCATCTTACCTAATATACTCCGGCACCACCAGTTCTCTATAATTTGCTCATTACCCACCTTTAGAAACTTTCCAACTAAGAAATCTCTTTGATTCTCTCAGTGGTCACCTTCTTCCCATTAAGGTCTCAATTTAAATGTCACTCAGATATACTTTCCCTGAGCACCCAATCTAAAGTATACAGCTTCACATCCCTATCTCATATGTTCATGTTTATTTGTTTCAATAGTCTCTGCCTCTTTCACCCCACTCACACTAAAATTTAAGTCTTATAGGATCTCACACTCTTCTGTCTTGGTTACTGCTTTCCCTCCCATGCCTAGACAAATGCTAGGCATCTAGTAATTATTAAATAAGTATTTACTGAATGTTGAATACAAAAATTAAAAAGTTTTACCAAGATTAAAGTGGAACTGTAGAAAATCAGCTAACTATATAGGCCCTTAACTCAACCAAACCATAAAAGTGCAGTTTTAGTAAGGCTGTCTTACTTCCTTAAGCACATCAATAATAGACAAGCAACATAATCCTATAGAACTGGACCTTTGGGCATCTATTGAATAGCCCTCCTCTCAAAAGCATCTTCTACCTCAGAGATAATTGACTTAACTGGACATTAATACAGAATTCACAAAAAAGTAAACTCTTTTGTTTTTTTTTTTAAGATTTTATTTATTTATTCATGAGAGACACAGAGAAGAGAGAGACAGAGACAGAGAGAGAGAGAGAAAGAGAGAAGCAGAGACACAGGCAGAGGTAGAAGCAGGCTCCATGCAGAGAGCCCAATGCAGGACTTGATCCTGGGACTCCAGGATCACGCCCTGGGCCAAAGGCAGATGCTAAACTGCTGAACCACCCAGCGATCCCCCCAAAATATAAACTCTTTGAAGAAAAAGATCCTATTTATCTTGTTTACAACTCATTAGTCAGCACTCATCACTTCGCTTGAAAACTATTAACTGACACACATAGCATGGCATTTTATCAAATAGTTGGTGGCTATTTGTGAAATAAATGAAAACAAAGGGGGTAAAGTGAGAAAATAGGTCATACCAAAAATTTCTGGCTTATATAAATGAGTCCTAAAAATAGATCTCATTTTAGTGGTATTCCAACCTTCCATGCCTTCTACAAAAAAAAAAATCTGAAATACCTTTCAGTTTCCTGCTATCCAGGCGGGTAACCCTGAATGGCTATGAAGTAAAAAAATATTTGTGCAGGGGTGTGTATAAAAGAGTATACAGCTTCACAAGTATTACTTTAGAGGAAAAGAAAAACAGAATTCTGTGTCTCTTAGTATCTTGTCTTTAGACTTCCTCCTCCAAATCTTGAATTTATAGAAATAATAGTCTCTTTACTCTTGACATGAGAAGTCTGCCAAACACTTTATTTTGTAAATATCTAATACCAATGACAACATTCTAGAGTTTGGGAATACAGTTCATTACTTCATTCACATAGTTTATGAGAGGGATTGTACAGGCATCGCAAGAACATGTAAGAGGAGATTTTGGAGCTGAGAGTCTTCAAGGGCAAAGAAGGTTTAAGATAAAATTAAAAGGTGAAGAGAAGCATGGAAGAGATCATTCCCAGACAAGAGACCTTCATATGTAAAGGCTAAGAGGTGAGAGCACTGTTTATTCAAGGAACTAAAAACAATACGACTGATGGAGAGAGTGCAGGGAGAAGGCTGCAAGGGATGAGGCTGGAGACTTACACAGAAACCAGAAATAAAGGACTTTATAAGCCATACTGAAGTGTTCAGGTTCATCTGAAGTGCTGTGGGAAGCTACTAAAGAATTTTAAACACCAAGTTATAGTGAAATTATTTTGTAAGTATAAGAATTATATAGATTTGTACTTTGGAAAAATCACTCTAGATACAATATGCAGAATTAATTTGGAAGGTGGAGGCAAAATTGCAGGGAAGGTACTCTGCTTCCACATGTTAGATTAGGTCCAAGACTTAGCTTCCTGCCATAAGCAGCTATGTAACTGGGGAAAACACATGAAAAGACTGTTTTAAGGCATTAGGCAACAGACAATATAGATTTATGACAGTTGAGAGAAGGCAAACAAATTGGGATGATTTCCACATTCAACCTAGACTTCAGCCTGGGGCACAGTACTAATCATGGGTCAGAGAAGTGGAGCCCAAATAGAGATGCACAGCTTCACTCGGTAGAAAAAACGGAGTCTAGAGTTGGGGATTCTGAAGTGGATGGGATTTACAAATAAGATACTGGAAGAGAGGAATCTGCAGAGAGAATGAGGTCCAGCCATCTGGAGAGGGTTCTGTGAATCTTTAGTTCAACATCAGTTGCACACGCACAGGATGAGATTCTGACACCTGGCAGAAGAGAACTAATGGGAGGTAGCACATTACTTAGAGATGCTGGTGTTCTGATGTGCCAGACTGGAGAGGCCTTGCTGAATTCACCAGGAATTCTACTGAAACCCTAGAGAGAGAATAGGGTGCTCTACCTACCATAGGGGCTACACTAGATCCATAATCTCAAATCCTAAAATCAAGTTTTAATAGATCAAATTCACTTGCCAATATACTAAGTACCTTCCAGAAAAAAACTCAATGAAAAGAGAGTAGAAGAGTTCCTTAAAGGGCATATTGTACTTCCTCTCACTAAAGGAATAATTATATTCTCTTAGAGTTGACCACTGAGTGATCTGTAAATTAGAAGAAGCTAGGAGCAAAGTATAATCACCATATTGATGAGAAAACCACTAGAGTCAGAGGGGGCCTAGGGAATACCATAAGACTCTTTTTCTATCTTTGCTATGGCTATTGATTTATTGTGAAATTAGGAGAAAATTCAATTTACTGTCTTCTAGGATATGGCATTATTGAGGACAGAAATCTCAATAATATAACAAAGCTCAATATAAGGCAGTAGATTTTTCTGTCCTTTAATTTCAATTCTGTATCTCTAGCTTCTAGATCAACAACAAACACAAATATTTATTGAACTAATAATATTTTAAGGAAATATTTCAGTAGATAAACCTTTAGCCAGATTCATCAAGAAAACAGAGAGGGGATTCAAATAAATAAAATCGGAAATCGAAGAGGACAAATAACAGCTAACACCACAGAAATACAAAAAATTATATGAAAATTTATATGGCAACAAATTGAATAGCATGGAAGAAATGGATAAGTTCCTAGAAACATACAATCTTTCAAAACTGAGCCAGGAAGAAATAGAAAGTTTGAATAGACTAGTTACTAGTAACAAAATTAAATCAGTAATAAAAAAAATTCCCCATAAACAAAAGCACAAGACCAGATGGCTTCACAAGTGAACTTGACCAAACATTTAAAAAAGAGTTAATACCTATTCTTCTTAAACTATTCTGAAAAATAAAACAGGAAAAAAGCCTTCCAAATTAATTTTACAAGGCCAGTATTACCCTGATTCCAAAACCAGACAAGGGCACTACAAAAAAAGAACAGTATCGGCCAATATCCTTAATGAGCAAAAATGTAAAATTCCTTAACAAAATATTAGCTAGCCAAATTCAGCAATACATTAAAAGGACCATTCATTATGATCAAGTGGGATTTATTCTAGGGATGCAAATGTAGTTCAATATTTGCAAATCAAACAATGTGATATATCACATTAACAAGAGGAAGGATGGGGTGCCTGAGTGGCTCAGTTGGTTGAGCGTACTCTTAATTTTGCCTCAGGTCATGATCTCAGGGTCATGAGACTGAGCCCTGCTTTGGCCTCCATGCTGGGTGTGGAGTCTGCTTGAGATTCTCTCTCTCTTTGTCTCTCTTTCTCTCTCTCTCACTCTCCCCCAACCTCTCTAAAAAACAAAACAAAACAAAATAAAACAAAACAAGAGAAAGGATAAAAACCATATGATCATCTCAATAGATTCAGAAAAAAAATTTGACATACCCCAATGCATAACCAAGGCAATCTTGAGAAAGAACAACAAATCTGGAGGTATCATAATCCCAGATTTCAAGATGTACTACAAAGCTATAATAAAGCAGTATGGTACTGGCACAAAAAAGGACACATAGGTCAATGGTTCAGGATAGAGAGCCCAGAAATAAACCCATGCTTATATGGCCAATTAATCTATGACAGCACATGAAAATATGTTCGACATCACTCATCATCAGGGAAATGGAAATCAAAACCACAATGAGATATCACCTCATACCTGTCAGAATGGCTGGTATAAAAAAAGGCAGTAAAAAGTTGGTGAGAAGTGGAAAACAGGGAGCCTTTCTGCACTGTTGATGGGAAGGCAAATTGGTACAGCCACTGTGAAAACCAGTATGGAGTTTCCTCAAAAAATTAAAAATTAGAAATACCATATGATCTAGTAATCCCACTATCCAAAGGAAATGAAAACAGTAATTCAAAAAGATATATGGCACCCCCATGTTTATTGCAGCATTATTCACAATAGCCAAGATACGGAAGCATCTCAAGTGTCCATTGATAGATAAATGGATGAAGAAGATATGATACACACACACATACACACATACACACTGGGCTAATACTTTATCATAAAAAAGGATGAGATTGTGCCATTTGGGACAACATGGGTGGACCTAGAAGGTATGCTAAGTGAAATAAATCAAAGATAAATACCATATGATTTCACTTACATGTGGAATATAAAACACAAAACAAACAGACTCTTAAATACAGAGAACTGAGGGCTGCCAGAGGGTAGGTGGGTGAGGAGATGAGTAAAACAGATGAAGGAGATTAAGAAATACAAACTCCCCATTATAAAAAATAAGACATGGAGATAAAAAGTACAGCATAGGGAATATAGTCAATAATATTGTAATAATGCTGCATAGTAACTAGACTTACTGCATGGAGCATTGAGTAAAGTATAATTGACAAACCACTGTGCCGTACACCTGAAACTAATGTAACCTTGTATTTCAGCTATACTTCAATAAGAATTTTTTTAAAAACAGAAAAAAATTCAGGCAGACTAGGGAAAAGGATTTTGCAGAGTAGCTCAAGCAAGAATTGCTGATAATTTAGACTGGGTCAAGGCTGTGGGGATAAAAAAAAAAATGAAGAGATTTGAGAAATACAAGAAAGAATTTACCAAACTTGTTGTCTGGCAGCATATTGTAGATGCAAGGGAGTTGTCCAAGATGAATCTCAGGGTCTGGCTTGGACATCTATTCAGTGTATGCTAATGCTGTCCACCGAGTTAGGGGAATGAGGAGGAGCCAAGTTTGCAGCAGGCTCTAGGAAGAGAAAGATGGGTTTAGTTTTAGGTAATCTGGGTTCAGAGTACCTATAGTATATCTGAGTGGATACATTTGGTAGGCAGATGCATATATATGGCCGAATTTCAGAAACGTTTAAATTCTAAGATTAGATACAATTTACAGTCAAACTGGAAACATCATTACTTGTGCTTAATGTTTTGTACTTTAATATTTATTATGGTCCAATTGTTTTACAATTATTTTATATATTTATCTCCTTTATCATCCACCCTTACATCCTTAGCTCCAAATAAAAAAAAGCCAAGGAAGGATTCTGATTGACAAAAGGGAATTATATTCCTAGCCCATTGGGCCAACCACTGCGTTCAGGGAACTGAGCTAAAATTGACTCCAGCTAGATTTATCCACTATAGAGAGGAGCAGTGCAGACTGGGAGAGTTCTGTGACTGGAAAAGCTCAGTTAGAACCCCATGGTACAGAGGGGGAAGGATTCATCCCCCAAAAGAAGAAAAGCTAATCTCTCTTCTGGAAAATGTGGGTACTGAGCAGACAAAACAAGAAAAGCCCTATAATGCCTAACGCAAACTGTTACTTGAATTGGCCACGTTTTGTTTTGTTTTGTTTTGAAGATTCCACTCTATACTATTTGAAATCCTGTTCCCAGGCTGAAATCCCAATTAACTTAACTGAGCTTCATGTACAGGGTGACATTTGGGAAGGTGAGATAGTGGAGAAAGTAAAGGAAATCTCATAATACTTGCACCATTTATTTGCTCACTATGTAACTCTAATATTCTCTGTCAGATTCTGGCAAAGCTCTGTAACATTTTACGGACGGATTCCCTGGCAGAAGTTCTCCAGTGGCTGCTACATGCAAGCTCAAAAGGTGAGATTAAAATAAGCATTTGCAAACACTGAGCTTGGGTTATTGTCGGAAAGTAGGAATGTGCCAATATCTGAAGTTTTCTACCTTAGATTTGCAAAGATACTACTGCACTATTCCCTCCTTGGTGTGTCAGTATCCAGGTCTCTGCAGTCCTCTAGAACTGCCTGCGTGTACCCACTCGATGACCCGAAGTTTGGTATGCCCCAAATTAAACTTCTTCACATGATGGGAAGCACTTGTGTCCAAGCACTGGTTTGTGCTTCTTCTGCAGGTACCACCCCCAGGTGTGGCATATCTTCTGGCCTGTTCTGAACCTGAGCACAGAGCCCATTTCCTTTCTCTGGTACAGACAGCAGAGCACAGCCATCCAAGTTCTGGATTCTAATAGCTCTGCCCGTGTCCCATCAAGACCATCAGCTTCAGTCATCTCCCAGCCTCCTTTGGGGCCTTTGTGTTCTGTTCCATGAAAACATGCCAGTCTCAGGTGGGACAGCCATAAACAGCAGAGAGTAACTGTGCTGAAACCCAGCTGGGCATCAGACTGCAGCAAAGCTTCTGAGGGTTTGTAGTTCTAACAAGCTCCCAGATGATGCTCATAATGCTGGTCTGGGTCTTTGAGAATCTGCACTAGTAAAGGTTAGGAAATACCAGTGTATTACGGATAGACTAACATTTTTAAATAGGGAACATTTTGGAAATAGTACTTTACCCAGGAATTCAAGACTACTTGGCAAGCAATCAAGAAGTATTTGGGGGTGGGGATCTCTGGGTGGCTCAGCAGTTTAGCGTCTGCCTTTGGTCCAGGGTGTGATCCTGAAGTCCCAGGATCCTGCGTCGGGCTCCCTGCGTGGAGCCTGCTTCTCCTTCTGCCTGTGTCTCTGCCTCTCTCTCTCTGTGTCTATTGTGAATAAATAAATAAATATTCTTTAAAAAAAAAGAAGTATTTGGGGGTAAGGAGACTTTAGTTCTTTTTTTTTTCCTTTTTGAGGATGTAGCTTTTATTTTATTTTTATTTATTTATTTATAAAGTTGTGTTTTTTTTAAAGATTTATTTATTTATTTATTTATTTATTTATTTATTTATTTATTTATTTATTCATGATAGACAGAGAGAGAGAGAGAGAGGCACAGACACAGGCAGAGGGAGAAGCAGGCTCCATGCAGGGAGCCTGATGCAGGACCCGATCCCAGGACTCCAGGATCGCGCCCATGGCCAAAGGCAGGCACTAAACCGCTGAGCCACCCAGGGATCCCTGAGGATGTAGCTTTTAGAAATATACACAAATAATAAATGCTTATTGTTGGGGGGGAATCCTAGGTGAACCAGAAAAAAATACAAGAAAAATCAATAATGAAAACATCACAGAAATCATTTCAGTGACAACTTCAGTATATATCTTTACAGATATGCTTCTATTATTAGTCTGTATTTTAATGAGATCATATGGTACTTATTATTTTGTTCAGGTATACTTTCTTTTCTTATTTGGCAGCAGCCTGAAAGGCTGGGTTTTGTTCTCAATATTTAAAAATTATTTCCACTGTCATTCAGGGACAAGTCCCTCAACGAGTTAAGAACATGGGGCACTTTACAGTTACAGGCCAACAGAAATCAGGGTTATGTGAACCAACTTTTCTGCAGAAACTTTGACAAATAAACGCCTACTCAGAAAATAGATTACCAGCCTTTCACACTAAAATGATGGATAAAAGAACTAATCCCATGTTTCTAGCCAACATGATAATGATAACCTTCATGCCCACCCCTCCTTGTTTTAAATCAGAAAAAGAGTGGATCTCAGCTTTGATTCATGCTGAACTGGCTGAAATAAACTTGTTGGCTCAACAAAGAAGCATCTCAGCAGAACTAGCAGCAGAGACTAAGAAGCCACCCAAAGTTAAATCTCCCCCACATTCACCTGCAAAATTGAAAGTGCTGACCAAATCGAGGGAAGGACATCAGCCAACCAGGTAATTAGATGGCCACCTTGAGGGCATATGGTAGGGAAAGACTTTCAAGTTTCTTTTTGTTAGCTTACAAAACACTAAACATGCTGATGTTTTCAGTCTCTTCTTTATTCAGTAAATGACCAGAGTGTGTATTTGTTTTCTTTCATTTTCATAAACGTAATATGAGAATCATTCTAAATCCTATTGTAGCCACCCAGACATCTAAGAAAATGAAGTTTTTTTTTATTTGACCTAAAAATGGAAGCAATAAAGGAAACCAAAATTGTATTATTATTGTATATTTTGTCAAATGCATATCACACAAGTATCACTTTTTTTGTGAGTAGAACAATGCTAGATTAAAATAAATGGCTTCACTTAATTTTCACTAGCATGCTCCTGGAGGCTGCTAGAGGAAAAAAATAACTATTACAGGAATTGGAAATTATTTTAGTAGAAATTTTTCTTAAACCTTATAATTTCAGTGACAGAAGAATATATATATATATATATGTATAATATGGTGAAAAAATGTGATGTTATTTAAGTCAAGAGAGAAAATCTTGTTGCTTTAAAATTAAGAGTTGGGTAAAGCTTAAGTTGAGAGAAAAATGTCTATTCAAAACCCAAGTCACTTTAAAAATCAGTGAGACAGAGATTTTAGATTGCAATTTGTCTCTATCTTAAAGTTTCCATAAAATTGGACACTGGGAAATAGGGTCAGTCTTTCTATGTTAGTGAATAATATATGAGGCACTGTTCAGCTATTTACTCAAAGAAGAATTTTTCATTGGAAAGTACACTTACTACTATCTGCATTGAAAAACAAAGAATTGGGATAGAATATTTAGGATGCATATATACTTAGCTTGTTGATGATAGTGCAGTCTATAGAAAATACTTGTTTGTATCTGTGAATTTCATTTTCTCTTTCTCCAATTATTTAGAGTGTCAAGTCAAGGATCTGAAGGAAATAAGGAAGTACCAAAAGGTTAAGTACAGTTTGTGATCACTACTGAGTTGGTATAGGGAAACCGACAAATATTTAACTTTTTAGGGATACAGACTATGGTTTTAAAGGCAGTAAAATACAATAATGATTTCTAATTATTCTTAAGGGACAGTGTCTGCTGAATTTACCATTGAGATAAGTTTGACATAAACTTAACTTTGTTTTGAAAGGCAAAGTACCTCATCAGAGACAGACACTCTTTAAGAAGTAAGATAGATAGCAGGATAGTAGGAATTGTAGGTCTGGTCATGCCAGTCCAGCAACAGGAGAAGCCCTGCACTGACCTAATAAAAGGACAATGACCTCAGAGTTTGGTTCTTCATAGCTTAACTGTCAAGCTAAATTATTTTAACTAGAAACTAAGTCAACCATAGAAAATATTAAAATGGCCAGCAGCCATAAGCAGACGCTCTTTGAGACAGGTGGAACACAAGAAAGAGGAGCAGTTTTGTGTCCCTACCAGAAGCCCAGCCACATCCTACAGTTTAGACCAAGAAGAATCAAGAACTATAGAATGTCCTACTTTGGTCCAGAATGGATCAACTGAAACATCCCTGTGGGTTTGGCAGCTCGTGCTTTTAAAACAAGTGTAGCAACAATGACAATAGAGCAGCAGTTATGAAGTATGTCCATAAGCCTCAAACAAAAGTCTCTTCTCTTATTTCTACAAGTGTCTCTTATACCAGGAATAATATGGTAATCAGAATTCTTTGAGGCCACTCTGAACTCCAGCAGTTTTTGTTGGTATTAACTAAACCCAAAACAGGCTATATGTGCTAACAGGCAGCAAGAAGTACAGTTTAGAAGTTAGAAAATACTCCCTTACTCTGACACACTAAGGATAGTCTATCATACCTGACTTCTACCAAACTCCTCACCCTAGGACTACAAAATAATGACAGTGATGGTTTCTATTACTCAACTTTATGTCTTACCTGTTGGCTCCTGAAGAAGTTTTGTTTAAGAACCCCCAGTCATACTTCTTCGTCTCCAGTGGTAATATTTGGCTCCTCTCCAAATCCTTATTCCTGCTTGGATCTGACCAAATAGG